>NW_028227275.1:19000000-20215000 GCF_978045245.1 Mus caroli
ATAATACCCGGAGGACACTTTCCCAAGTTCCTGAAGCCAGAGAGAGGCAATGGCCCTGCACAAAACCCAGATGCCCTTCCTAGGAACCTGGATCCCAGTCTGCTGCTTCATGCCTGGGTCAACAACCCATAGTTGGAGCAGTTGAGTGCATGCTCCACCCATAGCCTCTCCCTTCCCTCTCCATACCATCCCTGAGAGCCAGGAGGTGGACCCCTTGCACCAGAATCATACTTGAGACCACAGTCAAAGCACTGGGGCTCAGAGGTCTAGAGATGCAGGGACTGAGAATAGCCAAGGGTTCCCCATAGGAATTGGGTCCAATGAACAAACAGGGAAGCCTGATAGGTGGCCAGAGGAAGTGGGGACTAAAGTGGGGGTCACTACCCCCCTGGAGCCCCCAGCCTCTCAGACAGACTTGTCAGAGTGGACACATGTCCTTGGGAAGGATGGGGAGAGAGATAAACATTCAAAGCCCAACAGCATAACAAAGGGGCCTTTGAAGCTTGAAGTGCTGGGCAAAAATAAAGTGATATTATTCACTCAGCAGGTGGTAAATAGTCCCAGCTAATGACTGTGTGGCACCTGACATTTTCCAAGGTACCTTCCAAAATTCATCCCACTTAATATTTATGACACCCCTGGGAAGGAGCTATTATTATTACCAGTTTACTTCATAGATGAGAAAACAGAAGCCTAGAAAGGTTAAGTGATATGTCCAAGGTCACACAGCTCAACCCTGGATGAGGTGACCCTGAGTCCTTTCACCAGCACAGCCCAGCAGGCTCAGCTGGGGAGCCATGTGTCTCTGAGAGAAGGTGCTGGCCCCAGACAGTAAAGAATCCATTGAAAGGGGTGGAGTCAACTTCATTAAGGTGTCGTTCTCCAAGACTAAACAAAGATATCCCTAACAGCAACCGTCTGGGTAGCCCTGAGCCTAGGGAGAGGAGGGGGAAAATGGATGTCACAAAGCAGAAAGGAAAACAGAGATGGGTCCTGGGAGAGGAGATGCTGCTACTTCTGTCTGACTGGCAAAGAGGAGGACGGAAAGGATACAGTTATGATGGGATGTTTCTGTTGGTTTCGAGATTTAATCTTACGGCATCAGCAAGGGGCACAGCACCTGGCTGACTTGCCTTAGACCCTGGTTTGGACCATATCCTAAGGTTTCTGGAAATGAGCCCCAAAAGGCTGGCTCCCTGACTGTGGACTCACCTGCTCCCCAAATGCGTGGCCAACTTGCCAAGAAAGGAGTTGTGGGTAACATCTCTGTTATGGTCCGGTTGCTATGGCAATAAATTGCTGCTAATTAGTAGTGTGGTTACCATGGCAATTTTCTAGTAATTACAGGTTACAAATGGTGCAAGGCTTCAACCCAACCCAATTAGTTAATTAGAAAGATTTAGAAATTTGTCCAAAAGGGAAATAACCTGCTTTGTAGAAAATGAAGGGAATGTGTCACAGCTTGGGCGCCAGAGGCAGAGGAAACTGGAGGATGCCACAGAGAGGGGAGGACTGGGTTGCATGGTGGCAGATCCTGAGTCCCACCTGGAATCTCTTGGAAGCCTTCCCCTAGGCTGGAGTCTGGCAGTAGCCAGGGCAGGGACA
Source organism: Mus caroli (assembly GCF_978045245.1). Classification (NCBI taxonomy): domain Eukaryota; kingdom Metazoa; phylum Chordata; class Mammalia; order Rodentia; family Muridae; genus Mus; species Mus caroli. The sequence continues at coordinate 19,001,606 of NW_028227275.1, forward strand.
GCTGCTGCTAGCCCTGCTTTTTAACAGGCAGGGATGATGCCCGGGTCCTTTCTCAGCATCCTTTCCACTGGCATCACCTGACTCCACGGCCTTCATGTTCTGTGAGACCCCTCCTGAGAGCAGCAATGGGGAGTTGGCTGCTCATTTTCCTGAGACTGGACTCTCCTCTGAGACAAACTGAGTACCTGGGAAAAGCAAATCCGTGAGAAGAAGCCTAGAAGTCATTAGCAAGAAGTCTAGTCAGAGTACTGAAAGCGATGAAGTCGTTTTGGGGCCCCTGTCCCAGCTCCCTTCACATCAGGAACAAAGCCCCACAATTCTTCAGGGAGCATCTCTCAGGGTGAAGGACCATGGACACCCAAGAACAGTTTCCTCAGATGAGCTCAGTCACTTCCCTCGATGGCCATGGGCCTGGCCATTACCACATGGCTCTGCAAGAGTTCTCATTTACTTAAAAACTCCACCCCCTCCCAGTTTCCTTTTGTCATCATAGCTAGTTCCTTAGAGTAATATGCCTCATCCTTTAGGGGGCGTACAAACCACACAGTGGTCTTATGAGATGCAGGACTCAACAGGGCTTGAGTCTTTGTGTCTCTGAGAAGCCCCAGCAGAGGCTCCACAGGCCAGGCTGCGCAGTAAGGCTGTAGGCTTCACAGAGCCTCCATGGGTCTCACCTCAGATTTCAAAAATTGACTTCTGAAAACTCCATATTTATCATCCACAACGTGATGTCCTGAAATACTTATTCCTTGTGGAGTAGCTGGCTTGAACTAACATGCATCACTCTCCACTTGTGGGGAGGTCACTCACGACCCACCATCATAAGTAGCAAGAACAGCAAGTGCTTGTTGACGGTAGTCACCAGACTGTATAATAGTCTCTCTGACTTAGCTCCCCCTGTTTAACTGTTCCCTTCCCATCTTCTCCTCTCACCAGACCCTGGTAACTCCACCCTGTGCCCTGCTTCTGTAGCTTGAACTCCGCACCTTAGGGATTCCTGTATGTGTGTCTCATCTCCGCTTGGCACGTTGTCCTCCAGGCTGGATAACAAACATTACCACAGTTTCTTTATTCGGTCTTCTGATGGACTTGAGGGTAGATTCATATTGGCACTCACGAATCTTGCTATAGTGAACACAGGAGTGCAGAAACTCTCGACCCTACTGCCTTCACTTCCTTTGGAGAATGTATGCCCAGCAGCAAATTTGCCATGGTATATGGAAGTTCCATTTTTATTTTTCTGAGGGTATGCCACACTGCTTTGTGGTTGTACTAACATCCTCCAACTGTGATTAGGGATTCGTTTTCAGCTCCCTCTTGTTGGATGCTTGTAAGCCATCATCGCTTCTCATTTGATTTTTATAAGGGCTGAGACAGAAAGGGCAGGTCAGAAAAGCCCCCATTTAACAGAAGAAACTGACGCTCAATGGGGAACAAATTGTACTCCAGCAGCTTGTGAGAATCTGCATTAGTTCCTTGTGGGCTATTTTAACAATTGCCCAGCATCCAGGGCCCGTGGCTGGTGAGGCTTCCCAGACGTGGATGGTTTTTCCAGGAAGCAGGTGAGGTCCAGGAAGCAGATGCTGTCTTTGAAGCCCACTGAGTTCGAAGGCTATGTGTTCGGGGTGCACTAAGGTTGGACTTCTGCATATCAGGAGCTCAACATTGATGTTAGTCCCCAAAGCCTAACATAGAGCTGGCTTGATTTGTGTTGTTGTTGGTTTTTTCTTTTCTTTCTTTTTTTAATGTGAATACTCTGTTGAATTTTGCACTCTCAGACTACAAAAGCAAGAGTTGTTGCTACAAGCCAAACAACAGGAAATGTTCAAGAAAGGACCAATTACCATATCTCTCCTTTTCCCTAGTTCTTCCTGGTCCAGCTAGTCAGTGTAAATGTCTTCACTTTTCTCCAAATTCAAACTAGCTTGTACACACCTGTATATTCTGGAATACTAAGAGTTTTCTCATCTCTTTTCTAAATAAATGTAAGATCACAAAGAACTGTTAACTTGCCAAGTTGCTCCTCCTCCTCCTCCTTCTCTTCTTCTTCTTCTCCTCCTCCTCCTCCTCCTCCTCCCCCTCCCCCTCCCCCTCCCCCTCCCCCTCCCCCTCCCCCTCCCCCTCCCCCTCCTCCTTCTCCTTCTTCTTTCCATCACTGGCACTCCTCCAAGTCAATACATATGGATCTACATAGTCCTTTTAGTGGCTGCAGAATGCTCCACTATACAGATACACCGTAATCTGTTCAGCCAGTTCACTATCAATGGACAAACCTGCTTAGTACATCAGCCAAGGCCAAATAAACATTGGGCCTACAGCTGGAACCCACAGCCTGTCAGAGCCTGCAGGTAGAGCTGACTTCCACAGACTCTTAACCCAAAACACAGGCATAGGTTCTGACAGGTGTGTTTGAGGGCTTGCCGTGGGAGTGGGACACTGTTGAGGGTCCTGTGAACTGCCTGTGCCTCACAGCGGGATGGAGCTGGTTTGGGAGATGTTGTGGTTCATCTGGTATGCATGATGACCACACCCTGTGTTCCTGGGGCATGGAATGAAGCCATTGGCACAAAGTGGTCCTATCTAGCTCCTCTTTGGCCTCAATGGGACCAGAGTTATGGAGACTGGGAGCTGAGGTCCAGCTCAGTTGGAAGCCTCCCAAAGGTCAGCTCCCTGAGGTCTCTCTGAATTGTTTCCTTAGAGTAATTTATCTGGTGCCTTGGCTGGTCCGGGCACCAGGCACTCGCTGTGGGTGGGCACCAGGCACTCGCTGTGGGTGCGCACCAGGCACTCGCTGTGGGTGGGCACCAGGCACTCGCTGTGGGTGCGCACCAGGCACTCACTGTGGATGCTCCTCTTCTCCTAGCGGGTCGGGGTGTCAGCGTAGGCCCCATTCTCAGCAGCAGTGCCTCAGATATCTTCTGTGACAACGAGAACGGGCCCAACTTCCTCTTCCACAACCAAGGCAACGGTACCTTTGTGGATGCTGCGGCCAGTGCCGGTGAGTAGATGCGAACGTCCCCTGTGCCCCTGAGGTCCCCGGGGCCCACTGGGTTTCTCTGCTATCCTCAAGCCACCAGGGTGTTTGGTGATGGGGCAGGGAGGCTCCAGTGCCAGGCGTGCCCTATGCCCAGAACTGGCGTTGGCCTGTGAACCTCTCGGTCTGCTTTTGTTTGCTAGCATAAATTCCCCTTGAAACTCTCCCCTCTCGGCTTGGCCTCTCCCCCCTCAGCTTGACTTTGCCCCATTTATTTTCCTGTTTTTTTCTTTCTTTCGTTGTACTGTGTGTATATGTGAGGATGTGTGCATGCTGTGGCACTCAAGTGGAGGTCTGAGGACAACTTGCAAAAGCCAGTTCTCTCCCTCTACTGTGTGGCTCTCGGGGCTCGAACTCAGATCAACAAGCAGCGGGGCACCTTGACCCTCTGATACATCTCCCTTGTTATCATAAACATTCAGTTTAATTCAATAACCATCTCCTTTTTTAAATTTTTCTCTCATACAATATATCACATCCACAGTTCCCTTCCCTCCCTCCCTCCCTCCATCTGTCCCTCCCACCCTCCTAGTGTTTGGCTGTAGGTCTCTGCTTCTGCTCCCATCAGCTACTAGAATAAGACTCCTTGATAATGATTGGGCTAGGCACCCATCGATGAGTAGAGTAGAGTATCACTAGGAATTATGTTCTTCATTATTTTCCTATCCTAGGTATCTGGGCTGTCCAGCCTCTGATTTCTGGTCATATGGGCAGCGTCTGGCATGGGATCCTTTTCATCGTGTGGACCTCAGAGTAGACCAGTCATTGTTAAATTAGTTTGGTCTTGTCTGTTTGTTTATTTGGTTGGTTGGTTGGCTAGTTTGGTTTTGATTTCTTTTTTCTTTTTTTTCTTTTTCTTTTTTTTTTTTTTTTTTTTTTTTTGGTACATGGTTTCTCTCTGAAGCGCTGGCTGTCCTGTAACTTATTCTGTACCCCAGGCTAGCCTCGAACTTACAGAGATCAGCTTGCCTCTATCTCCTGAGTTTACCACAATGCCCAGCTAATTAAACAACCATGTCATGAAGCTTTGCTAAGTGTCTAGCTAGTGTTAGGAGCTGGGAACCCTGACCTGAGGAAGGCTGAAGACATCCCCTCATTTAAGAAAGGAACTAACACTCTAGAAACAAACGACTATGTGAACAGCCATACTAAGAAGCAGGGTAAAATGCAAACCAAGCCGTCACCAGGGCTTCTGGCTCGGCTCCCATCCCTGCCTCCCTCCCATCAGCCTCAGGACCTTTGCATGGGTCATTCCTTCTGCTGGGCTGCCCTCCCTCTTCTTTGTCAGTAGAACTTCCACATGACAGTCAACACTGTGGTCAGTGTCACCTCTGAGAAGCATTTGCTGACCCCCTCTGTGGCACCTGGCAGACATTCTTTCTTCCTTCTCTGTGTTTCCTCTGCCCCTAGCATGTTCCTCTCATTCAGGTTTCTACATTGCCCACATGACCAGCCTGTATGCTCTACAAAGACTGGGATCTTATACTGTCTGCCACTGGCACCCAGGTGATGGCAGAATGAATACTTTAATCAAAGGCTGTGGATATGTGTGTGCCATTCAGCCCCTTCCTCATCTCCCATTTCCTCCCATTCTAAGAATGAACGGAGGCTTCAGTGCACCTCCTCCTTGGCGCCGCAGCAAGGGCTGACTGAGGGTCTGAACCCACCAACTCTCCAGACAGCAGAATCCAAGCCCCAAGTGTGAGCCCATCCCTTCTCTTCAAAGTAAGAGTATCTTCCCCTCCAGCTTCCTGCTCAGGCGTCTCCACATGTGACACTCCTGACCTCCCACCCCAGCTGAAACACTGCCTACCCAAGCTGGTTGCCTGTCACCCTTGGCCCAGTGTCTCTCTGCCCCTGGCAGAGTAGGGGTGTGGTCGTCTGGCCTGCCCTCCGTGCCCATCCCCCACCCGGGCTATGCTCCAGCAGTATACCGGCTTGCTGCCGCTGAGAAATCTCACAGGCTGAAGAGGAGGAGGCAGCACGGGGAACCGGGAGGATTTGATAAGGTGTTAAGGAGATGGAGCAGAGGTGAGCGAACACGTTGGAGTGGGAAAAGGTATCAGGCAGGAGGAGATGCAAGGTGCGAGTCCCATAATTGAAAGTCAGAGTGATTGCAGGGGTTTAACAAGACATGTCAAGGGGGCATTCATCACCCAAACAGATGCCGCTAGGAAATGCAGCCTGGCACAGCTTAGTCCCCAGAAGAGGAACCCATTCCTTGTCAAGGTGCCTCACAGATAGGAGAGAGATGGGCCAGCTCAGAAGGCCACCAACCTCTGCTTAGGCAAGAGAGTTTGCAGAGAATTAATGGAATGCCAGCCCCAGGGATCGGAGGCTGCTCCCAGTCCCTTGCAATGCCATCCTCCTGAACTGAGTCTCTGGGTACTCAGCCCCCCAGGCCTCCCTTCTCCATGAGAACACCTCCAAGGTCCTCAGAACCCCCACCCCTGCCTTCTCCAGACTTTGTCCTCAGGATCTTCGACTCTCTGTTTCATCTCACCTCTATTCTGTTGGTCTACCACCCTGTACCTAAGGGCAACCTGCAGCTGCTTATCCTCTGAAAGTGTCATCTTTGCTTAGCCCTGAGCCTAGGCCAGCAGCAGAGACCTCGGGGCTGATGGGTTCCTCGGTGGAGGGTGAAAGTGGAGGGCGGGGCACTTCCTGCTCTCACAGGCCCGCTGCGGGTTCTCTGTCATGGTTGCTGTATTTCCTTTGGTGTCACCAGCATCCCCAGCTTGCCTGCTGTCAAATTATTTATGTCTCTTCATTCATTCAGCAAGTATTGACTGAATGCTGCTGTGCAGCCACAGGCACAGAGGTAGACCTGCAGCACACAGGAACCACGGGGCGTGGCTGACCTCAAGAGAGCGGGGCAGATGGAGAGACAGGACCCCCAAGCCAAGAGACCCCCCCCAAAGAGCACAGTCTGTGACCAGAGCACCAGGAAGGGAAAGATTAGAATGACGAGGGGCAGGTGGGAGGAGCTGCTTTAGGCGGCTGCAGTTTTTTTCTTTTTATTAATTCCTCTAGTTATAGAAAATACTGAGTTTTATTGTGATGTCTTCAAACACGTGTCATGCTTTGGTCGTAGTCAACTCCTCCCCGCCTCCTGTCACCCTTCCTGCTGTTCCGTCACTTCCTTTTTCAAACAGTTCCCCGATCTGCTTTCACATGTCACAGATACCCGTGTGCCTTTTCTTAGTCTCTTCGCCCTGCACCTTCAGGCCTCTTCCTTCATAGCCCTCTTCCAACTTTCACGCCAAGTTTTATGACTGTGTATACGTGTCTTTGTGCATGTGCTCACACGTGTGCATGTCTCTGTGTGTGTGTGTGTGTGTATGCGTGCATGTATGTGTGTGTGAATTTAAACCTGAAGTCCAACTATTCAAGAAAACACGTTGCTGGGCAGCATTGGCACATGTCCTTAATCTCAGCACTTGAGAGACAGAAACAGAGGCAGGAGGATCTCAGAGTTTGGGGCCAGCCTTGTTCTACAGAGTGAGTTCCAGGACAGCCAGGGTTATACAGAGAAACCCTGTCTTACACACACACAAGTCACATTTGTTTTCTTGAACCTGGTTTATTTTGTGGGCTGCTTTGTATGCATAGGTCTTGAAAGGCTTCTTTAAGGGGTTAAGTTTCCAGAGGCCAGGAAGGCATCTGGAGAGGAGACACCAGGTAGCACAAAGATGGGGAATGTAGGAAGAACTTGGTTCACTTAAAGGATGGAAGGACTGTGGTGGTCAGAGCCCAGGAAGTCAAGAAGACAGTAAAACATAAAGAAGTCTCAATAAGAGGCACAGTAAGCCAGAGCCCGTGATCCCCAGGCACAAATTTGAACTTGACCCAAGGCACTGGTGAACCCTTGAGAGAGTTCACCGAAGAGGGATGTGATCAGAGTAGTGTCTCAATGTGCCCTTGCATCAGAGCTGGGGAAGGTTTTGGTCCCCAAGAATGCCCACACTCTCCTTCTCCTGGGCCGTACTACCCTGAGATGAGTCCAGGTAGCATGTGGGTAGATGACTGTGCTACTTCCTGCCCCTATGACAACATCTAAGATGTAATTGTCCACCCCACCCCACCCCCATCTTCCTGGGAAAACAAGAACTGTATAAATGTCACCTCTTGTGGCTGGAGGTGAATGTTTATGGAACATGCAAGGGATAGCACCCTGAAACTCCTTCCTCTCCTCCGCAGGCGTAGACGACCCTCATCAGCATGGCCGAGGTGTGGCCCTAGCAGATTTCAACCGTGACGGCAAAGTAGACATCGTCTACGGCAACTGGAACGGCCCACATCGCCTCTATCTACAGATGAGTGCTCACGGGAAGGTCCGGTTTCGGGTAAGAGCAGCCAGGCCCTGCACGCTGTTTAGGCAGACCATGAGAGATGGAGCCTGCCCTGTGCCTCCTGATAAGTCCAGAAGACCTTGGAGCTCTTGAGAACTAGGGGTGGGATCTCAAGGAAGGCAATATGCAGGGATCCAGGTCACCAGCTCTGGGCAGAGTCTCAGGCCCAGGGCAGAAAGCAAGTGTCCAGAGAGGAAGAGAATCCTCCAAGGTAGCCCGCAGGAATCCTGTCATTGGTAACCACTGTTCCTCGGGGCTCCAGGGACATGCCACCTGCAGAGTCTAACTGGGCCTTCCAACTGAGCTTCAGACCTAGGGTCAAATGATGAGACAGGAGATTAGCTGAGGCCAGGGAGCTCCCAAGATGTCCCCAAGGTCAAATAAAGGATAGGATAAACACACACAACCTTGTCCACCTAGGGAGCTGTCTGCAGAACGTAATGACGGGTATTCTCCTTCAGGACTGCTGGGTGGTAGTACCAAGCTTGAGTCTTCAGCATATGACAGAGTATAGATTTGATGAAGCTGATATCAAGAGGCTAGGCTACTCTTGCAATACTTGGGACTTGGTAAATAATATCAATGAACAGGAAATGAGAAGTTATGGTATTCCCGGCTTTGTGAATGCAGAGAGTTGCTCAAAGCCTGTGAGACACTGAAGAAGCCCCACCCACATCTGTCTTGGTGCTCCCTTCCCTGCTGAGGCTCCAGGCCTTCTGGAGAGGAGGATGCTTGCCTTGAACTTGGGGCATTGATCCCAGGGTTCTGGGTGAGTTCCTTCTTTATCAGGCATTCTGACCCAGAAATGATTCGGCCCTCCCTGCCCTCAGGAGATCTGACAAAGTCTAGGAGCATTTTGACTGGGAAAGGACAAAAGGCAGAGCGGCTGCTGCAGACATCTCACAATGCACAGGACAGCCCCCACTCTACAGAGTCACCTGGCTCCAGATGTCCTGTGCTGAGGTTAGAGAACACGCTAGCCTTCTGAGGCCCCTCCACAGAGCTCCCAACACCATAACAATAATAACAAATGCCCCACTTATCACGTGCCACCCACGTGCCAGGATCCCTGATAAAAGCTTTACATAGATTATCTCGAAGCCCAGGCATGCAGAGGGGCAACCCCAGGGGGGCTGTGTAAGTTTCCATTTTTACAGGATCGATGGAGCAGTAATGAGTTAGAGATCCTCAGGTCTCCTTGTTCCCCGGCTCTGAAGACCCTGCTCAGCCCACCCTGACCAGCCAGCCAGGCTCTTAATCAACCTCATTACAGTGCTGATGAGGACTGTCACCCTCCCCTGCCTCCAGGAGCAAGCATCCCTGCAGCTGGGCCAAGAAAGCTCCTTCCTATGGTTCCAAAGCACACCACAGAGAGAGAAGGAGGCAGGGCCGGATGCCAGCACAGGGCCTGACTCAAGGGCAGGGGTTCCCAAAGAACAGCTCAGCCCTTCCCAGCTCTCTTCAATTAGGCAGTGGAATCTGAACAGCCACTGAGTTTCTACAAGGGACCCCCCTACCCACAATGGGAGTATTCTGCTCAGAAACAAAAAAACTATCTGCACAGCTCTTCTTCCCTTTTAGAGGCAAATCCCACACTTAGGACCAGCCAGACCCTCCCCAGACAGCCAGAACTTCTGGGAAAGATTCCTAGTTTGGCTGTCTTGGGTCCAGAGTCTCCCTGGAAGTCCTGGGCAGGTATTAAGTGATAATGACACCTCTCCAAGTCACGTCTCAAATAAAACCCTAAGGCTCCCAGGAAACATAATGAGGGAACAGAAGCAGTGGAAGACGAAGCTAAAGGATGCTCTGGCTTTCCATGGGGCTGGTGAGTGGGATGAGGCAACACGGATCCCCAGGGAGCTGTCTCCTGGCCACTCCAAGATGGCTACACACCTGCCATGTGGGCCTCACAGTGTAGCCTGCTGCTATCCACAGTGAGATGTACCCCAAGGGTCGAGCATCGAGCCAGTGCTAGAGCCTAGACTCAGAAGCAGGTGGTTCCCGGTGCTGTCCTGGCTTCCGGTTCTGCACTTAAGAAGGAAATGTACCTGGTCCAAATCTACAATCTGGAGCTCTGGCTCTGGGCCCATCTTCAGTAACCCTCCTCCTTCTTCAAGCCTCAGTTATCCCATCTGTAAAGTGGAATGCTGACACCAGGCTGCTCAGGGAACTGGCAGGAGGATTAAGTGTAATCTGGATCTGGACCCAGCTCTGAGCTCCTGTGTGAACCGCGGCTGTTGTTACTCTGCCGCACTCCATGTTCTGCAGGCAGTGTGAAGTGTGTGTGATTCCCGAAGGGCTACCACTCCAGGTCCATGACAGAGGGGATGTACAAGAGATGGGTGTGGTTCCTTGCTCATTGCTACCCTCCTGTCTTCTGACCCTTGGCACTCTCTCCTCCAGGACATTGCTTCGCCCAAGTTCTCCACGCCCTCCCCTGTCCGGACTGTCATTGCTGCCGACTTCGACAATGACCAGGAACTGGAAGTCTTCTTCAACAACATTGCCTACAGAAGCTCCTCAGCCAATCGCCTCTTCCGGTACCAAACCCAGGCCATTGGCGGGTAGAAAAATTAGAAGGCAGGATTCCAAGGGTCAGGGAGGTTGTGCTGCGGGAGGGGGGGAAGGGATAGGGGAAGGGGGATGGTGGGATGGTTCTTGATTAAGAGTACAGAGACCAAGCAAGATAGAGTATCAAGCAAGATAGAGACCAAGCAGTAAAGCATCAGTCCCAGCTGTGGCTGAGAATGAGCAGAGAGTACATGGTCCAGATAGGCCCAAAGCTCCACCCCCACTAGAAAGAACCCCAACAGCCATAGAAAGGCTTCCAGGATCCTCTGTTGTGTAAACCTGGGTTAAACAAAGAGGGTCTGGCTTATTTACTGCAGACTTCTGAGAACCTATAGTAGAACATCAGAGTATTTCAACTTTCTGAAAGATGGACAGATGGAGTGTTCCAAATAGATTTGGCCACAGGACACATCTCTCAGAGGACGGTTGCTCATCAGAGCATCTTAGGGAATGCTGGAATTGACGGTTAATGGTAGAGATTGAAGAGGGAATCTAAGTCCTCAAACATCTGCGCATCCCAGGGACTGGAGGGATCACCCAATGCGTTTGCCCATCTCAGATCTCTAGGTCGGATCTCGAGGGTTGAGGCCCAGGAGTCGAGATGCCTAGTGAGAACGATGGGCATACAGCCATTCTTCCACACGGATGCTTGAAAAGCACAGCACGGACACTTCACGGGGTCTGTGATGTCACTAAGACGCTTAGGTTGGGAGATGGAACAAGGGTGTTGGAGCCAGGAAATGGGTCAGGTCACCTGCATGGCCTTCCAAGCCTCTTTCCCTCTCTCGGAGTGGGGCTTGACTATTAATAAAAGGCACAAGCTGTGACTAAGCATGTTTTAAAATATAATTATTAACCAAGCATCAATCCCGACTGGATGTAATCACCCCCTGAAGGCACCAGATTTACTAATTAGGTGCCTTGCAAAAAGCTTATTCACAACTTCTAGATTAATTGCAGAAGATCAATTGCTCGTTAACAGAGATGCTGCTTTCCTTCTCTGGCTAATAAAGTGTCACTTGTTGGGGCCCTGAGCACCGACTTGTCTAGGGCTCTAGTTCTGTGGCCTAAGAACCCCAGGTACCTCTCTGCCTGTCCACCTTCCTGGCCCACTTCAGCCTTGCGGTCTCCCATGCTGGGCTATCAGTCACCACATGGTCGCACCTTGGGGCAAGTCGGCTTCTACTCAGGGGCAACAGAAGCCACCTAGGTATACAGCTGCACCCCAAGTCCCCGAGGCAGATGGTTGGGTCCTGAGCACACAGCTGAGGAGTTGCAGCTGGAACCACTGTTCCGCTGGCAGCTTGGAAGTTTAACCCCCACTTGCCCCATACTGTGCCACTTTGTTGCCATCACTGAAAGACTAGCCCCTAGAGCTCAGTGTCTCTCCTGCCACATGCCACTGAGGACCCAAAGCCTCATGGTCCTTTAGTGCTGCTTCAGGGAGTGTAACACCCAAACCAAGCCCCAGTGACACGAGCCTGTGATGACCATGCAAGCAAGGACTCTCCCAGGCCTACTACCATGTGAGCTGCCTCCCACATCTAAATACCTCTGGTCTGTTCTCAAGTCTCCCTCCACTACTTCCTGGTCTTGTGAAATTTTCTGTGCCCACCCCAAGCCTCCCCACATCTCTAGTCCATCAGAGCAACCAGCTGATGTGCCAGACTGAACCCTCCCCTGACCTCCTTCTCACCCTTTATCTCTGCTGAGCTGCACCGGAGCCTGTAGCACACAGATGGTCAAAAGGAGAGGGTTTGCCAATAAGCTGAAGGGTCACACCTCTAGCAGATGTGCACATGCTCATGTGTACTTAAGCACAGCACCCTGCCCAGGTACACTGTAAGCTACCCACACACAGTGTTCAGCCGGATGCCCTAGGTGAATGGAGGATGCATTGTGGGCATCTGTATAACCCTGAAATTCTGCAGTGCTCTGCATCCACTAACCACAGGCTCCAGCTCCTGCAGAGACCCCCTCTGTGGTGTGAGCAGACAGTATGATAGGGAGAAGAAAACAAGTTTCTCCTGCCCCAGCCAGGGATCCACAGCTACAGAGTTCAACCAGGGAAAGAAGCTGGAGAGGGAAGCTTTTACCACCGTCGACCACACATAGCTCACTTGTAGAGACAGCCAGACAAGAGGACAGGTCTCAGAAGTTCGTGCTCAGGGACATGACTGAGTATTCCGAATACACAGAGGGAATCTCACGACCCAAAGGAACCCTTCCTGTTCTGTTTGCCTCCGAAATTCACCCTGATAGCCCACACACATGTGATTGCTTGGAGCTTGCTTGGGATCTAGACCCTGTGTTCGATGTTGTAGGAGAAGCAAAGATGAATTGTTCGAGGCCCCAACCTGCAGCAAGTGCACAGAGAAGCCTGAGAGATAAAATGCCCCAAGTAGAGTTAACATGGGCAGAAAGTGATAAAAGCCAGGAGAGCGATAAAGGAAGAGCCATGGGGATGGCTTGTGGCAGGACAGCCAGTAGGTGGAGGGGGAGTGGGCTGAGGAGGGAGAAGCTGCATGGGGTTGAACCTCGGGTAACATTCAGAGCTATGGAACCCAGCACCCTTTGGGGGAGCATGAAGGTCAGGTGAAGGTAGCTGTGCCTCTGCCCTTCTCCATCCATCACCTGCTCCTCCCCTAGCTGTCCATAATTCATCTATTAGAGAAGGAAAAATCAATGTTTACCAACATAAATTAAAACGCAAGAAGAGACCTGACATAGTGCGAAGGCAGAGAGAAATTCCACGGGCTTCCGGGGCGCACAGTGTTGGGGAATGGAGCGATTGGGCCAGTGGGTCTAGGGAGCCCACGGTGGCCATGTTGGAACAACTCTATCCTTTCTACAGTGTCATACGCAGGGAGCACGGGGACCCTCTCATCGAGGAGCTCAATCCTGGTGACGCCCTAGAGCCTGAGGGCCGGGGTACAGGTAAGACACCTGAAGGCTGCAGCACTTCCCCCCAGCTCAGCAGTTGGGAGGGAGGAACAAGAAGTCAGGCAGCTGATCTTGTCCCGAGTGAGGATGAAGGAGAGTCCTGGGCCCAGAGGCAGGAGGCAGGAGACCACTGCCATCCTCAGGGCTGCAGGGGAGGGGCAGGAACTGTGGGCAGCCATAGTTTCTCCAGCCAGGCCTTGTATAGAGTTGGGAGGGCTGAGGAATGTGCCCCCCTCTGCTCCCTGGCAGGCATCCTGTGTCTGACCCTTCCCCTGCTAGCAACCAGCTCATTGTCAGACAAAGGGCACTTGACGCAGACAAGTGGCCGCTCTGTTTTCTGGATTTTGGTTTCCACAAAATGGGAGTGTCTGCCTTTCTCACCTCTTTGGGTTGTAAAGAAGACCAAAAAGATACCATGCCTATACAAACACTGCAGATGTTGAAAACAAAATAAAACAAACAAAAAACAGAAACAACCACTGTGTAAATAAAAAAGTGTATCATTCAAAGCACAGGAGAAGCCGGAAGTAACTTGTACCCATCCCCCCACCCCAAGAAAATTCAGGGGGAGGAAGGGAAGTCTGTCAGTGGATTCCTGGATGATGGACAGGAGAGAAACGAGCCTGCAGCCCCGTTCCTGCCCCAGCACTGTGCTGTCTGCCTCTCACACTCATGGCTGTCTATTGTCACCACACCTGTGGGCCCCTCTTCCCCTAAGTCGAGATGCTGATGGCCAGAGGGGAACTCTCATTGTTTGTAGGGGGCGTAGTGACCGACTTCGATGGCGATGGGATGCTGGATCTCATCTTGTCACATGGAGAGTCCATGGCTCAGCCACTGTCTGTCTTCCGGGGAAATCAGGTATGCACTGACCTCAGGACCTTTAGCTCCCAGCCTGGTTGTGCTCCCGGGGACCCACGTGTGCGTTAGGGCACAGGAACCCGGGGCTCGCTGGCCAGCATGATAGAGAACCTAGTACCTGGAAACACCTAAGTTCCCAGCAGAAAGGACCACTTCCGGGAGAATCCCTTGCTCAGCCCTCTGCCATCTGCCACAGGAACTTCTTGGCCCCAAACCTTGCCCACAGTCTCTTGGCTCTTTCCCTCCTCCCTGAAGCAAGCTTTGCCCATGTTCCTCTTCTTTTTCTCTTCTGCGCCTCTCCTTTTCCTCCCGTTCTTCCTCTTCCCCGTCTCCTCTTCCCCTTCCTCCTCCCCTCCCTCTCTCCCAGCATTCCTACCTCCCGGCTCTATGCCACCCTGGCTGATGCCTGCCATCCTTCCTCCCTCCAGGGCTTCAGCAACAACTGGTTGCGTGTGGTACCTCGCACCCGGTTCGGGGCCTTTGCCAGGGGCGCCAAGGTTGTACTCTACACCAAGAAGAGTGGGGCGCACCTACGGATCATTGATGGGGGTTCTGGCTACCTGTGTGAAATGGAGCCTGTGGCACATTTTGGCCTGGGTGAGTCGGGGCCCATGACAACAGTAGCAGATTCTCCAACTAAGCCTTCCTGTGTACTGCAGCCCTAGGGTTTGGGAGGTAACTTCTCGGTGGCAGCACAGTGGGTGCCCATTGTAAAGGCCACCACCTGTGTTCGGTGGTGAGGCTGTGCCCAAGAGAGAGGAACGAAGGAATGGGAAAGCAAGAGCCCCCAAGCCAGGACTTCTGTGGAAATAGCTCACCTAGAGGTCAGAGTACTTAATTCTCCATTCTTAATTCTGCCCAGACCATAGCTCTGTTCACACACTGAACTCCACCAAATATGTCCAGAGCAGCTGTCTGTGCCCCACCCCCATCCCCAGGAGCCAGTTCAGTCTTTAAGGTACTGCCCAAAGTCTGATGTCTTCCTGGGACGGAAGGCTTAGAGTTTTTAGTTTTCTTTCTTTCTTTTTTCTTCTTCTTAAAGATTTATTTATTTATTTGTTTGTTTGTTTGTTTTATATGAGTACACACCATTGCTCTCTTCAGACACACCAGAAGAGGGCATCAGAGAGCATCAGACCCCATTATGGATGGTTGTGAGCCACCATGTGGTTGCTGGGAATTGAACTCAGGACCTCTGGAAGAGCAGTCGTTGCTCTCAACTGCTGAGCCATCTCTCCAGCCGGAGTCCTGAGTTTTCAATGGGCACAGAGTCACTTGAAGAGGTGAAGGTTGGATCTTGATGGAGAATGGGATTCTAAAACAACCACGGTCTTTCTTTTGTGTGTCTACAAGCAGGGGTGTCCATCTATCACAGAAGCAGTCAACAGCACACTCCTGGGGCTAATGAGCTCTTACTCCACAGCATTTAGAGCAACCCCAAAATCATGCTGCAAGGTCCTCGGCAGCTTCCAGACACAGGAGAAACTGGCTCTGCTGCAGCCATGGGGTGTGCATAGGCTCCCACTCTAAAAAACGCTTTTGTGGATCATAGCTTTAGTTTTGTATCTATCATTAGTGGCAGCGGGGAGGGGTAGGCATTCATGCACGAGGTAGTCAGAGCACAACTCTTGTGGAGTCGGCTCTCTCTTCCACCTTTATGTGGGTCCCGGGGATTGAACTTAGGTCACTGGGCTTGCACGGCAAGTGCCTCTAACTGCCGAGCCATCTCACTGGCCCATTTGGTAGATTCTTTTGAAATAATAAAAGCTGTTAGGTGTGCCCCAGTAGTTACAGGTACTTCTTGTTCTATACTGGGGTCCCGTGCCAAGGTAAGTTAAGAGATTTCAAGTTGGAAAGGCATTGAGTTGCTCAGCATATCAAAGACATGTCCTCAGTTAGCAGCATGGTGTACTGCAGTGTCAGCTGTTCCCTTCATGACTATCTACCACTGCCCAGTGTCCCAAGGGGGGACCATAATGTATATTACTGGACCAGGAAGAATTCACATTCAAGGTCCTAGGTTCAATTTCTAATTGAATATCTCGGGTTTCACATCTAAAAGTTACAATTGCCATCACCAATTGGGGGACAGTCTGTAATATCCCTGACTATGGATCGCAGAAGAATGAAAAATTAGACCCAGAGATCTCTGCACTGTTATTCATAGTAGTAGTATGTTTGTGAGACAAAAATCAAAAACAATGTCCGGGGTTGGTGGGCATGCCTTTAATCCCAGCACTCAGAAGGCAGAGGCAAGTGGATCTCTGAGTTCTAGGCCAGCCTGGTTTACAGATCAAGTTCCAGACCAGCCAGGGCTACACAGAAGAGCCCTGTGTCAAAAGACAAAACAGAAACAGAAACAATGCAGGCATCCTTTGGTTGCTTGGTTACTGGCTCGTGATTCAGCTTGCTGTGGTACACTGATGCAGCCCAGCCGTAAGAGCTGTTTGCTGAGTGAAGGGGTCTTATCTCCAAAGTCACTTTCCCAAAATGACGAGGTCGTAGTAAGCTCCCGATAAAGAGATGCTGCCAGGTGGATGCCCATCTCTGCATCCCCGCAGTGATGGGTGTCTCACTGGCAGTGGCTATACGAATCTAAGGTGCCATCATGCCAGAACTGTCCACACACCTGGTCCCCATGGCAAAGCCCTGATTTCCATGTGGTACAATCATAAAGCAAGCCATAGCCACGGAGGCAACTCTGTATACAGACCCCCTCTGTCCTATCTTAACTACCTGCTGGGTCTCCAGCTATTTCAAAATAAACCATTTTTTAAAAGCCTGGAGGTTAGAGGAAGATGTGAAAATTCCACAGGGAGGCTACAGGGATTACAATTAATGGGCCAAAGATGGAGGGGCACTGGGGAAGGGGTGAGCAGGAGTTAAAGCATTTGAGTCGAAGATTCTCAGGTGCTAACCAGATGCTTTCCCGTGTGTTAGCACCTTGTGAAGTGATATGATCTTAATATAAAAAGATTAGACAACATGTTCTCTAATCGATACGTATATACCAGCATTAACGTTAGGCACGCATCATATGTGCACAGAAAGGAAATGCAGAGAGCATAAGCAATTGCTTCGGTCTGTGTGGCTAGATCACTACAGGGACTGGCACCTGTTCTGGGCACAGTGGAGAGCACTCAGTTCTCCTGAGTACCTCTGTTGGTCATTATCTCCATTTTGCAAATGAGGAAAACATGGATCCTAATGTTAGAGGAAGACTGACCAGGAGCTTATGATTCTCAAATGACAGAGCTGGGATTCAAACCCTGGCCTGCCTGAATTTGTATTTTCTACCATATGTTCAAGTATATGTGTGTGCATTCTGGTTTTTATAGAGAACACATAATATTTATGTAGTCTGAGAAAGAAGCAATAAATATTTAGGGGACCCAGGGCCTGGTTATATGAGCATGTTCCTGGGCTATCGCGCTTGGATGGGTTAGCCTGAGCCTGGGGCATCTGTCACTCCTAAGGCAGCCATTTGCTGTGCTGGCCCTAAAGGTACAAGCTGATTTTTAAACATGGAGTCCTCCCTCTTGGAAACTAGCAGTAGCTGACACCTACGGAGTGTTTCGCATGTGCAGGGCTTTGCCTAAATTCTTCATCAATTCTCTTGGGAATTTGACGAATTATGAGCCATAGTCCATTACTTTACAGAGCAGAAATCTGAGGTTAGTGCTAAATGCACTGACCCAGTTCACAGCTCCTGAGGATAGGAAAAGGCTGGCTTTGGACTCCTCCTTAGACACCGAGTTGCTGAGCTCTGTGGCTCTGCCTCCTGTGTCTTCTCCGCCCCTTTCTTCCATGTATATCTCCTCAGCCTTTGGGTATCCCAGAAGGCCATTCAAGCATCAAAGTGGCTGTTGTCTCAAGGTGGGATGTTTATCAAGCTAGATGTCAGCCCTGCTCCACTGGACAGAAAAAGAAATCGAGGCTCCCAGAGTAAACCAGCAGAGAGACAGGGCCTGAGCTGAGACTGTCTAGCCTCACATCCTGTAGACAGTCTCTGGTATTTTGAGATGTGTATTAGAGACCTCCCTGGGTCCTTTCTCTGTCTAGAATCTGTCATCACCATTGGAGCCTGCTTCCTTGACTGGACAGCTCACAGGATCATTTGGTGAGATCCAGGGTGCTCAGGAGTCATCTACCACCCAGGCTACATAAACTACATCTGACTAGGGGCCCCTCCTGATGCCAGCCCTCATGACTGTGCAAAGAATGGGATTTGCTGTTGGTTTAAACCAAATTGCCGCAAGGGTCCCACACCCTACCCCTACCAGGCTCCTCCTTTGTAGGGCTCCATTCCCAGAAGGACCCTAAAAGGAGGCCTACTCTTCAGAATAGACCCTTGTTAGTTGCCTAAGATGGGTCTCAGGCATTAGAGCAGCCTCCGGGATCATTCCAGAAGCCTGAACAGTGAGTGAGACAGGCCAGCTCCATCCCTGCCTCTTCAGGGACACTTAGGATTCCAACGGGTTCTTTCTGGGCCAAGCATAGAGTTGTCCTTGCTGAGTGATGGGAAAGGCAGCAGTAGGGCAGAGCAGGCAGGGAGAGAGACGGTGGGGAAACCAGGTAGTGGAAATGACAGAGGAAAAGGAACAAGAGAAGAGAATAGGGCAGAAGCAGAAAGAAAGAGAGGCAGAGACATGGGGAAGAGAGGCCGGAAGAAACGCTCCGGTCTGCTGGGTAAACCCTGGAAATCTCATGTAAGGCTGTCATGCAAAACTAACTTGGATGCACCCGGTGCTGACTTGGAGTTTTGAGAGAATGTGATTTTTGTGAGTCAAATCAACCCTGCTCTGGACAGCTTTGCCAAGAAGACTGGATGGAGGATGGGGGTGGCTAGCAAAATGGTAGGAACTAAAAGGGCAGGGGCAGGGCTGAGAGCGTCCCAGAGGCCAGGCTAGCTTGAGCCAAGGCCCAGTGGTGGGAATATTCAGTTGGGGCGATAGGAGCAGAGCCTAGAAAGTGGGAGCTGGGCCAAGCTCCCTGGGGTCTCCAGGGGAGGCTTGGAAAGGCTGTGGTAGACAGAGGGTGTCCTGTCATATCCAAGAATGCCGAGGCAGCACTGTGGTGAGAGTCATTGTGCAGGGGCAGCATCCCCCACAACACTCGTTCTCAG
The DNA here is from genome assembly GCF_978045245.1 of Mus caroli. Classification (NCBI taxonomy): domain Eukaryota; kingdom Metazoa; phylum Chordata; class Mammalia; order Rodentia; family Muridae; genus Mus; species Mus caroli. Next base: position 19,020,492 of record NW_028227275.1, read on the forward strand.
AGGCCTCTTAAAATTTTTCTCTTGATTGTGAGAACAATGTGTATTGATTATAGGGAAATGAGACAATATAACAAATCATAAAAAGAAGTAAAAATCACCCACAACCTCATCACAGTGCTTAGAATATTAAGTAAAAAACACAAACATCTCCTTCACCCCAGATCCGTTTGATCCACTCATTCCATTCATGTGCACTGAACACCTACTAGGTGCCCAGCAGGAACTACATCATCGAGACCCTTGCCTTGAAAATCCCTGTATGCTAGTGAGAGATGAAAAGCACGGAATACATGGTGAACAGAATAAGTAGGTGAAATAGACCATGTTAAGACTGCATTAAGTGCTACAAAGAAAGAAAATGCCAAGCAGAAAAGGAAGTTAGGAGCAGGCGGGGGAGAAGGGACAACAGCAATTTTCAAATATGAGGCCATGCCTCAAATAAGCCTTTCTCCCATGCAATGCACACAGGGGCACATATATAAATATACATACTACTTAGGTTTTGGGTTGGTTTGTTGGTTTTTTTTTTTTTTTTTTTTTAGAATGAAAAATGGCAAACTTGCTTTTTTTACTGCCCTGAACAGTGAAAGCCTGGCCGTCCCTCCACCACTATGCGCGTCTTTTATTTTCCTCCAGCGCCACGGAGTATTGCACTGTGTGGCAGCATTCATAACTTATTTACCAAGTCCCCTGTTGATGGACAGCTAGATTGTTTCCAGTTCTGAGCAGTTGGGGGTGAGAAATGCCTGCCCTAGGGTTTTCTGGATGACTGAGAACTTGAGTAGAGGGTGAGGCTGTGTCCAGGGGCCGGGTCTGGAGGGGGAGAGCTGCAAGAGGCCCTCCAGACAGTGGACACACAGTTCTTGCCCAACCTAAGCAACCCCGTTCCCTGATGGTCCTCACTCCTGAATCCCTCCCAGATGCTCCTTTCAGATGTGGTGAGCTGGTGCTGGGGGGGGGGGTTAGAGGGGGGGTGAGCACAGAGGTGAGTACCCAGAAAGTATATAACCTCAGCCCTTCCGGTACACACGGACTTTCGGTCCACACGGACTTCCGGTCCACACAGGAGGACGAGGACGGGTCAGACTCCCGGAGGCTGCTTTTGCTCAGGCTCACCTGCCTGCAGTCGCCTCTCTGTATGCTCCAGGCCTTCCTAGGTCTGTGCAGGAACAAATAAGAACAGCAGACTCAAACCGTACGTGTACTCTCACCTCCCTCCCTAGAGTACCTGAGTTGTGCTGCACCAGACAATTACAAACCAAAACTCCGGGACCTTTCTTAGCCTTGGTCTCTAGGGGTCCCCTGAGGACCCAGCCAGCTATGCAGGGCATTATGGGTCTTATTCCTCCGACAACGACCCTGCCCTCACTCCAGGGAACCTTAACCACATTCGGCAGTTCCTGCACAGCTGCCCCCTCCCCGCACCATCCCTTGTCGCCGCTCCTCCTGGGTGCAGGCCACCTGCTGGCTTCATAAATAAGCCTTTCTGTTTATAGTGTTGACTACTGCCCACCCAGCCCCCAACAGGGCTGCCTCTGCCCTTCCTGACTGCCAGTAGGCTGAACCAGTGCACAGCCAAACCCAGCAAATGAAAACAAGACCTTCCAACCCTCTTGGACCCTGTATGCCCCCACTGTGGTCACCCACTCAAGTTCTCCCAACCCCACGCACTGATACCACCCCACCCCACCCCACCCCCCTTCCACCGCACCTTCCCTTCAGCTAATTGTTTGTAAGTGCCTCAAAGCTGCCTCCAAACCGGCTGGTGCTCATTTAGGGAAGGAAAATTCAGTGGCCCACATAAAAATGCCTTTATTAAAGTGCAAAAATATTCCACCGACTGTATTCCCACCATCTGTTTTGCTTGTAATTCCGAAGAGCACAATTCCATGTGGCTCCCTGGCCTTTGTCCTTTCAAAGCTGCCAGAGGCAACTCCCTGCTGTTCCTGACCTATGTCTCTGCTGGGTAATAGTGTCCCCTAGGCAGACCCCTCCCTGCACATAGGCCCAGCCTTGGAGACCAGGAGCCAGGTCCTCCAGCTTCACAACACTGGAGATGCCTGAACAGCAGCCTAGGGCTGAGGATCTATCTGCCTGTCCCAGGACAGAGCCTGGGTTCCAGCCCTGGCTCAGACACTCCCAAGTCACTTCCGGCCTTGCCAAGTCTAGGTGTCTACATTCAGAAAGTGGACACAAAACACCAAGCTTCAAAGTTCCTCCCTCGGTTCCTGCCCCACCCCCACACCCCACCTAATAATATCCTTCCACACCCGTGTCCTTACCAAGCAGCTCCCAACCTTGGAACACCTTTCTTCTCTGTCTCTGACCGAATGAACGGACCTGCTGTTCTCACCAACCCTGTCCCAACACCTCCCTCACTTGTTATGATAACATTGTGATTGTTTTTCCCCACAGCCACCCGCATCCTCCAGCTTGCCTGGGTCCTTTCTGTTCAAGGCTGAATCCTAGATCCCTGCTCGATATTTAATATTATGATATGGGTGGGGGCAGTATAACAAGGGTGAATCTCTGGGGTCACACAGGCCTTGGGTGGGTGACTGGGTAGTGTCCCTGGCCTCTCCAAGTCTCAGTGTTCTAGTCTCTAAGATGAAGATGTATGAAGGTATGTTGACACCATGAGGCGTCAGGTCTGGTCTGAGCATGCTGTCAGTCTAAGACCTGTCTAAGAACTGATACTGACCAGAATGCCAAGGGTGATGATACATGGTCAGTGGAAGTTGTGTCTTCATGATCCAAGGGTGAGAGGCTGTGCTGCCCAGGGCGGAGGGGCTGTGAGCCAGCCAGCACCTCCAAGTTTCAGACAAATAAACCAAGGCTGGAAAAGGATGGCTTGCTTACTTACCTAACAGCCCCTCCCTGGTGCGCAGGGAGAGGCCCTGGTCCAGCGCCACATGCCCCGCTGGGGGCTGCAAATTTGAGTCTATGAATATTCCTCAACTCTTTTGAGTTATTTGTGGCTTCAGTCAGGCTGTAAAATGTATTCATGGAGCTGTTCCGTTGGCTTAGGTGAGAAACACTTGCTTTTGTCTCCTTTTTTTTTTTTAATGGAAAATGTTTGCTTTTCAAATGTGCCACTTAATTTGGGCACGTGCACGCCCTAAAAAATGCCAGATTTCATGTTACCTCACGATTCTGTTTTAAAACAGAAGAATTATACTTAGCCTTCTTCGGGTCCTTTCCCAACCCGGCTCTGGGAGTTGTGGGGATAGTAATTGGCCTGCTGAGAGGCTGCCTCGGACTAGATAGGGTGTTCTTAACCTGTGGGCCCAGACCCCTCTGGAGTTGAAGGGCCCTCTCACATATATTTCTGTTACAATTCATGATAAGTAAGAAAACTACAGTTATGAAGTAGCACAGAAAATAATTTTATGTTTGGGGGTAACCACCACATGAGGAACTGTATTCAAGGGGCGCAGCACTGGAAACGTTGAGAACCTCTGATCTAGATGAAGCAAAACCTGGAACAGACATGTGAGCTGTCCAAGCCTCACCCTGCCCCGGGGAATCTGTGGGAGGAGCAGGGATGTCCTCTGAGCCTTTTCCATGACTGTCCCTGCACTCTTCCAGCGATGTACTGGGCACTGCCTGCCTTCCCTTACAACCTGAGAAAGGCTGGCAGGTGCTGCTGATCAACCCCTAGGTCATCACCATTAGCCAGACCTTGCCACAGGGCTAGCCCACTTCCTGACGCAGGAGCTGAGCGAACGTTAGCAATGCCTAAACACTGGACCAACCTTCCCAACCTGTTTCCTGATGTGTTGCTATAGCATGCTGCTGTAGGGACTGTGTCTGAGCTTCACAAGTATCTTCTGTTTGTCTTTGTTATTGTTTTAAGATTTTTTTTTATTTTATGTATGTGATGGTTGTGAGCCCTCGTGTGGTTGTTGGGAATTGAATTTTTAGGACCTCTGCTCTCTCTGATCAACCCCACTCTCTCCAGTCGGCCCTGCTCGCTCCAGTCAACTCCACTCGCTCAGTCCCTGCTTGCTCCAGTCTAAAGATTTATTTATTTATTATTTGTAAGTACACTGTAGCTGACTTCAGACACACCAGAAGAGGGAGTCAGATCCCATTACAGATGGTTGTGAGCCACCATGTGGTTGCTGGGAACTGAACTCAGGACCATCGGAACAGCAGTCAGTGCTCTTAACCACTGAGCCATCTCTCAAGCCCCCACAGGTATCTTTTGTAAATGGCTCGGATCTGCAGTGGCCTTCCTTAGGTGCCCTCAATCCCCATCTTTCCTGTAAGCTTTACTTACAGCTCAGTTCAAGTGCCTCCTCCCCAGGAGTTTGACCCTGACCACTGAACAGGATCTGGCCAGCCCTGAATGACTCCCCGTCCTTTCTTCACAAAGCGTGTCTATATACACCATGATTTATTTCTTTATTTGTCTGTTTGCCCACCTCCCAGATGGACAGGGAAACCCATGAGGAGACATTCCAGTAACAGGAAGGGGCTTGGCTCTAGCAGAGCTCCAGAAATAGAAATGTGAGCGAGCTCGGAAGGTCACACGAGTTGGCTGGAGAGCTAGGATTTGTCCCCAGGACTCCCAGCCACCTGCTCCCGACATGTTCTTTCAGCATACCAAGCAAGTGACAGAGCCAAGATGTGAACCCCTGGCTCTGAAGTCAACCTGCTTCTCTCTGAGCCACACAGCTCCCCAAATTCAGCCTCCTCATGCCTGTTCTGTTGCCTGGAATGCATCGTGTAGCTGTTGAGATATAAATTAATTTAAATTAAGTAAAATGCTAAATTCAGTAACTCTCATTCTGCACCACGGCCAGTGGCTAGTGCACTGAACAGGGCAGACACTGGGCTTTTCCATCACTAAAGAATGGTCAATTGGACAGGATGGCCCCAAAGAGGAGCTTCTAAATCATTCCCACAGCCCTTAGGAGAGTGTGTCATCAGTTACAACCTTTGTTACCATAGTTACTCCAAGAGGCCCTCTCTCTCTCATGCTCCTGACCTTTCTCCTTCCTTCCGCAGGACGGGATGAAGCCAGCAGTGTGGAGGTGACGTGGCCAGATGGCAAGATGGTGAGCCGAAGTGTGGCTAGCGAGGAGATGAACTCGGTGTTGGAGATCCTCTACCCCCAGGATGAGGACAAACTTCAGAACACAGCCCCACTAGAGGTGGGCCAAAGCCTCTGAGCCGCATAGTCCAAAAAAAAACAAACAAAAAAGCAAGCATCTCCCATGATCCTAGGGGTAAATCTGTAGACTTGCCCTCTAGAATAACAGAGCAATAGAGATGGTCTCAGCAAAGGGCAGGCTTCAGATGATGTCGCTATCAACACAACACACTCGCATCTCAACTTCTCACAGAATCCTGGAGGGTTGACAAGGCAGTGGGTTGTGCACCCATTTTACAGATGAGGAAACCAGAGGCCCAGAGAATGAAGCCAAAGCCAGCTAAGGTTGTTGTGCACTGTGTTGAGAACTGATTCCTACTTTCGGTGTTTTCTGAATACCTGAAGAGGCCTCCTCTTGTCCTTGGAAGAGGCTCAGACCATACACCAGAGTTCTGGAGGCTTTCTAGAGGTCAGCTCTAGTCCACTTTCAGGTCTATCTGAGGTACATAGATCTCTAGTACAGGGAGAGTGTGGATTACAACTGTTCTGCCTTCCCCCACCCACACCATCTCTCTCCATTCTTAGCTCAAGGCTAGAATAAGAGGGAGGGGCTCCCCTCAGGCCCAGGCTAAAAGCACCTCTCAAGCTGCAATCAGGGTGACAGCTACTCTGTTACTGTGACTAGGAGGGGACTGAGATGAGGCCTCTCAACTCACAAGTGTCTCTGCTTCTGCCCACCTTGCAGTGCGGCCAAGGATTCTCCCAGCAGGACAATGGCCATTGCATGGGTGAGTTGCCTATAGGCACCAGAGGACGGGGCAGAGGCTGGGATCTTCCTGGGGACTGTCAGCCTGACCTGCCAAGGTCCAAGATGCAGACAGGGGCTAGAAAGATAGGGAGAAAAAGGTACTATTGGTCCTTAGGGTTCCAGATGCCAAGACAGCGATTCCATGACCTTACCAAGGTGAAAGTGACATTAGCAACTGCAGGCTGATTCAGTTCACTGCTGGGCATTGGCAGGGCCAGCCTGCCACCTGGGGATGGCACGCGTCATCTCAGTGTCTACTGAGACTGTGATGGATAAGCTTCAGCCTGGCAGAGGCAGAGCAGAAACATGCTATGCCAGCATGAGAGAGATGAAGAGGGTGATGATTGAGGAAGGCGCTTGGGCACAGCAGGGCTGGAATGTGATCTCAGTGCAGATAGGGTGCTGCAGTGCAGATAGGGTCCAGCACAGGGAAGGCTCATAGCTGCCAGATGCCAGCTCAGCAAGGGTCTCATGACTTTCTTTCTTTCTTTGTTCTTTTTGTTTTTGTTTTTTTAAAGATTTATTTATTTCATTTATATGAGTACACTGTAGCTGTCTTCAGGCTTCACACCAGAAGAGGGCATCATATCCCATTACAGATGGTTGTGAGCCACTATGTGGTTGCTGGGAATTGAACTCAGGACCTCTGGAAGAGCAAGCAGCCAGTGCTCTTAACCGTTGAGCCATCTCTCCAGCTCCTCATGACTTTCTAAAGTCTCCCAATATGCTATGAAGGGGATAATCTAGCAGCCCAGTGTCCAGAAGATGTCCAACCCAAAGCCTTACATCCTGACTGATGTGTTTATAAAAAGAGAAAGGGAGTATGTTCTATGGGTGGGGTGTAGCCAGATATGGGGAAAGGGGTGTCTCAGCAGGCCCATGCCGAGGCATCCCTTCCCGCTGAGGGACCAGCCACATGACCGTATACTATAGAATAGAGTTTATTCAGGGCATGGGGAGGGGAGTTAAGAGGATAGTAGAGGCAGAGAAAGGTAGAGAGAAGAAGAAAGTAGAGAAGTAGAGGCCGGCCATGATCACGTGGAGAGAGGGGGGAAGGGAAGGAGGAAGGGAAGAGCCCAAGAGGGAAGCAAGAGAACAAGAGAGGGAGGAGGGGGCAAGCAGCCCCTTTGATAGTAGGTCAGGCCTACCTGGCTGTTGCCAGGTAACTGTGGGGAGGAGCATACCTGGCTGCTGCAGGGTGGAGTTTAGACAGAATGCTAACACTGATGGTTTGCAATGAGGATGTAGGACAAGGATTCTTCCTTCCTTAGACCCAGAGAAAACTAGACGCGGCCCTACTCTTGTGGATCTCCCAGACAACAGAGCGGCCCACATACAAACCACTGACGGCCATATGTGGGAGCAGGGATAGAACGAGCAGGGTGGCAGCAAGGGAGGCGTTACACTATCTGGGGTAGATCCCAGAAGGCACCCTGGAGAAACTGAGGTCGGTCTGGGACCCGAGGGATGGTATGATGTGTAGGACAGCCACAGAAAGGGGAGTCCGTGTGCCCATGGAGGACGCTGACTGGGCACAGGAGAGCAAAATGAGGAAGTATAGGAATTAGGGGCTAGGGTGGCAGAGGAAGACATGACTCCCCCATCCAGTCCGGGGCCTCATCCTGGTCACATGATACACGGACAACACAGGCACAGGAGACTTTGGTTCCTTCTCTACATGCGGAGAGAACCCTTTGAGAGCCCAGACCTAGCACAGTCCTCCTTTCTGTCACCCAACAGACCTCCTACATGATACTAAGCACCGTGTCTGGCTTTGAGCCTGACAAGTGCCTTGCCTCACCTTTGTATCTTGATGGAGAGGGTCAGATCTCAAACACAGGATTACACAGCATGAGAAAATGGGTTAAGAACCCTGTCAGCAAGGCGCTGTCTGGGGACTCAGCAGAGAGATCAGAAAGTAGCACTGGCCAAAGAACTTTTAAGCTAAGACCTCAAGGAATAGAAGGACCATCCCCAGAAAGAGATGATGGGAGAGCTTCCCTGTCACAGGAAGAACAAAGGCAAAGGGTACAAGGTTGCCACAGGACTGCATGTCACAGGCGCTGTTACAACTGAGATGAGGCAGAGAGCATAGCACAGGTCAAGGAGGGGCCTGAGGCTCCAGGAAGGGGCTAGACTTTGTTCTTAGGCCCTCGGAAGCTAAGCAAGAGAGTAACCTGATGGATTCACTCTGGCTGCTGAATTGCAGGCTGAAGGGGAGCATAGAAGCCAGGAGGCCAATAAAGCAGCCACTGCAGAAATCCAGGCAAGAGATCGTGGGGGCTGGGTACAGGTGGGGGCAGAGTGAGGAAGGCAAACAGATGAGGGGGGCAGAGTGGATAGGACCCCTGCTGTGCGATCGCACCCTGGGGTGAGGAAAGGGGAGACCCGGAGATGACTCTGATTTCAGCTGCCGTGGCTGAGTAGTTGGTGGCAGCACTGATGAAACCGTGGAAGATGGAAACAGGACAGAAGAGGCTTAAGGGCTGAGGGAAATCAGAGTTCCATTTTGGAAATGATCAGTCTGAGGTGGGGATTAGGCATCGAGGTGGAACTGACATCTAGGTCATTGGTGATTGGACTCAGGAGCTTGGAGCCCAAGAGGAGAGGTTATGGCTGAAGGCAGGAAGTTTACATTCATCCACGTATAGTTTACCTAGAGCAAGTGTCGTGTACAGAAGAGACCCAGGACCAAGCCTGAGCTCTCCCAGTGTGCACAGGCCAGGATAGGAGGAGCTATCCTAGAGCACTGAAGTAGAGAGACAGGCCCAGCAAGAAGGGACATGCCCAGGGTCACAGCTCAGTGGGCAGACAGATCCCAAGCTAGGACACACTGCCCACACGTCCCTGGCGAGTGGCTCCCTTGCTTTGCAGACACCAATGAATGCATCCAGTTCCCATTTGTGTGCCCTCGAGACAAACCCGTATGTGTCAACACCTATGGAAGCTACAGGTGTCGGACCAATAAAAGATGCAATCGGGGCTATGAACCCAATGAAGACGGTACAGCCTGTGTGGGTAAGTGGAACCCTGGCCACATTCAGTAGCAGAAGACACTTGCCTTGTGCTGGGGAGTGGCAGGGAGGGACGGGTCGTTCTAAGTGGGCTCCAGGCCACAGCCATTAGCCCCCGCATCACCCTGGGTTGATAGGTGCTCCTAGACTCACAATAGTTCTTCAGCAGAGACCATGCCAGGCTTGGAGAGGCCCTATCACTCCTGTCCCACCGGAAGGGCCCCAGGGTAATGTGTCCTGGTTTTATCGTTATCCCACTACTCGTGGTCCTTGAAGCAAGTGTTCTGACCTGGCAGTCAGCCGTGTTTTCATAGCTGGGGTGGAAATAGCTATTCCAAGTCACCTTTGGCAGATAATTTCTGAATTAGTGTTTGTCTTATCCTTCCTCCCAAAATCCTTCCTCCCAACCAACCCTTTGTCTCTCCCCTTTTTTTTTTTTTTTAACCTCCCTGCGCTTTTGTTTGTTTTTTTTTTTTTTTTTGCAGCTCAAGTGGCCTTTTTAGGTGGGTACTCATCGGCTGCCTTTAGACTCTCTGAGCCTCTCTCTCAGGCCTCGTATCTTTCTCTAGGCCTGGGACTTTGCCTTCAGTTATATGCACTTTAAATCCCATCAATAAAGGAAAAAAAAAATCTAACAACCTTTGTGGAAAACTATATCTCTCCTGCTGCCTACCTCTCTCCACACCCCATAGATCCCGCCATGTGCTCCTTCGAACGGACAGCAGGGGTGGCCATCTTTGAAAAGGGAAGTTTGGGAGATACTGATGGGACCTTAGTTGTTGGTGAAGCCTTTCTTTGCATGTTTTCTGAGAAAACAGAAAAAGGAAAACTATCTCCTCTACCCCACCCCTCCTTCCGTGAGAAGAACCAAGAGAGTCCAGTCATTTCTGTATCTTCGTGAGCTTCTTCTTGTTTTGCCCTTGACAAAGATGGCTCCCGGGTGGTTGCTGGCTCGGTTGATTCAGTAATGTATCCTGTGCCTGCTGATCCGGCCTGTGCTGCTGCTGCTGCTTTGTACAACCTGATTTCCTATGATTACGGAAGCCTTATTGGATTGGTGGTGGCGACGGAAAGGGAAAAGGTGGCCCTTTGGGACTGTTGATAAAAAAAAAAAATGCTTAAGTTTGAACTTGCTAAGTCTTCCAGCCTCTTTTCTGGAAAAATGATGCCAGTAGACTCTCTACTGGATATTAGCTAGTGGGGGAGGGGATGTCTGAGCAAGTGCATGCTGGTTGGAGTGTTGAATTAGCTGTGACCCTTCCACCAGGGGGTACAAGGAAACAAGTCATGACATAAGAGAAGTGTCGTCCTCGGGCCCCAGGCTGGGTGAAGGAAATACTCGGAGGACCAGACAAGGCACGTGGAGTGGGTGAGGGGCAGGCACAGAGGCAGTGCTCTGTGCAGTATCCTTCCAGGAATTAACATCTCCGTTCTGGAACCCCACTGCCTTTCCGTAAATGACAAGAGAGTTGGGTCAGCACATCCATACACCCCCTGTTCTCCCCAACTCCCCGCTGCATGACTGGACGTAGGTATGGTGAGTCTCCAGCAGTGCTGGTTTCTAGAAAGAACTTTGCAACTCAGCCTCTGCAATATGCCTGGGAGCCTGGGAGTGCCCGCAGCCAGAGTACTCTTTGGGGATGATGTAACACCACAGAATATGCTCATGACCAGCTCTGGTAGTGAAGGCCCATTATAAATCACAGATATATTCTTCATGGGGGAAAAAAGTCGCTTGAAGATATAATAAAATCATGCTTAAGAATGCAGCAAGCCTTTTAAAAACATATTTAACAAAAAAACTACCCTTTCCTGATACCATAATAATATTCCCAATAAATCACCAAATATGAATTCCTTGTAGCCAGTGCTGTGCTTACACTCAGAACCAGAGCCTAAATGAAAAGTTTTAAAATGAAAACAGCTACAATTTCCCTGGGAAGCACACAACAACTTAAAAATCGTTCCAATTCCACCAGCACCGTCCCTACCCATCGACAGGGAATTAAAGATCTGCAAGGGCCCCAGACATGAGACTCAGAGAGATGAAGTGATGGAGGTCACCCTGCCCAGGGCCACAGAGCCAGCTGGCCCCCACACCAGGCATGCAGCTCTCTTCCTGCCACCGTGTTAAGGGTGAGCGGCTGTACACTCGCTGCTCAGACTTTTCCCCGTTCATCCCGGAAGCCCTTGCCTTTTCAGACCTGAACAAGTGGATCTGAGATAGCAAGACAAGGAAGACCCAGAGCCCAAGGGGACTGGTCGCAAATGCAGCGCAGAGCAGTAGGAAATGACAAGATAGCGAGCTCCGTTGATTGGCCACACATGTCAGCCTGAGAAATGGAAGTAGGAAAAAATTAAAATAAAAACCAGCGAGACAGCCTGCCAAGGACACCAAGTGTGACGGCCAACTCCAGAGGATGCCTGATCCCGCCCCCCCCAAACATTGAGTTTCAGGCCACGGGGTCTGGCTGTGCCATTTCATCCTATCTGGTGGGAAGGTCAGGGGAGTCAAAGAAAGAAGTTCAAGGTTCCCTAACTGCTGAGAGCAAACTCAGGGTAAGAAGGCTTTCCATGGCGTTGTTCATTCATTCAACAGCTGTTGGCTGAGCCCCTGTTCTACAACAGGGCCTGGGTAGAGCTCTAGGTTTGTAACAGTGAGTAAAGATAACATGTTTGATACCCCACACGCACACCACCTTCCCTCCAGCTGGATGGAAAAAGCCAAGTATAGTGTGGGAGGGGACTATAAGGGGCTTTCTTAAAAGTCTAGCTAGGTTCTCAGGTTGCTGTGCCTGAGAAGCAAACACTATGCATTCATTTATCCGTGTGTCCATTCAGCAAGTGTTTATTAAGAACCTCGTGGGTTTCTCATGAAGAGGGTAACCAGCTTCCCTCAGTGAGAAGGTTAAGTCTCCTACACCCAAGATGCTTATATTGGAGGGAAAAATACCAGGTTAAACTTTATGGAAGATGGGCAGACTCTGAACCAACCCAATGTCACCTGCCCGCCACTCACCAGGCATCCAGATATTGGAGCCGGGTGCCCCTGGCTCCAGACCTTTATTTCACTTCCTGAGCGTTATCAGCCATGAGTGACTGGGTGCAAGCTTCAGCAAGGCTTAGGAGGCCACTGTCTCCATCCCCTTAACCCCTCCACTTCCTCGTCCTGAGACTCATGGCCTCTGAGCCCTCGTTGTCCACTTCGGAGCACACACACCCATCTTTCTTCTGTCCCATAGACCCACTTAGGTCCCTGACATCTTTTTTTAGGTTATGCTCCAAGTTGTAAAAAGTAAAAAAAAAAAAAATAATAATAATAATAATAATAATAATAATAATAATAATAATAAATGGAAAAGCCACCTTCAGGGCAGGTGAATAACACATGATCAACTCTAGCCAAGCCTGAAGTGGGGTCCTTCCCATCCTTCGTTCCATTTTTCAAGAATACCTCTTCAAAATGATCTTTAACAATTTTAATAGTAATAATAATTACAACAAAATATCGCTTTTATTCTGTCTGATGCAGTCTCCTCCAGGAATGTTCCCCCTCAGAATGACAATAATGGCTTTCAGTGAGTGAGCTCAGCGTGTCTGGGTAGGACATAAACTCTTTACAAGAACCAACTCGCTTAATCCCTGCAGCAATCCCTAGAGGAAGAGGCTATAATTATAGGGATGGGTTAAGTGGTTCCTCGGGATCACACAGCTGGGATAAGCAAAGGTGGGGTGGCATCCCAGACAGTCTGGCTGTCTCCCAGCAGCATGCTTACCTGCCCTGCCGTGCCTACCCACTTCATTCAGGTAGCCAACTGGTTTGGGCAGAAGCCACAGTCTCTCATCCTTCTCCAAGTCAAGGGCTAAGTGGGAAGGGAGAAACAGAGTTCCCAAAGAGCTGAGAATTGAAGCAATCCTACCAGAGTCACACCAAAGCCTGCAGGAAGAGCAGGCCACACCCACGTGGAGAGCGCCCTCACCAGGCCAGCCTGGTCACTTTCTCCAGGTCACCCCCATCACCAACAGTCCCGACTCTGGGAAGGTGCCATTCCGAGGGCCAAGAGTCTGAATATAAGTCACTCTGGCTGCTATGGCCCCCTCCCAGGGCTTGGGCATCACATCCCGACCAAGAAGGCTGGACCAAGCAAGAACTCCAACACAGCCTCTGTTAGAGGAACATGGGGACAGAGAACATTTCATCATTTCATCATCTCAGGGTTCCAGAGATTTCAGACTCCAACAAGTTCAGGAGTACAGTCAAATCCCTCCCCTTACCTCTCTGCCCAAGGTCACTGCTGTCTCATTCCTTTTGTAAGCTCAGTAGCCAAGCCACAGGGAGTCAGAAACCTGCCAAGGGCTGAGGTTGTGTCTCCTTGGCAACAGGAACATCCTGGAAGGAGGAAGAAGGAGGCAGGCAGCTAGGGCTAGTTAACAGGACAGATAATCCCACTGTCCTCTGCCCTCAGCAGCTCTGCCCTCTTACGCAGCACTGTGGAGCAACGGTTCAGTCAGAGGGTAGACCATCAGAGGAGAAACGAGAAGCAAGAAGACACAAGAGCATCCTCGGGGAGAAGTTAACATTTACGAAATGCCCACTATATGCCAAAAACGGCATAGATGTCTACATTAATCCTTACTCCATCCTGAAAGGCAAATGTTACTGGTCTACTCCATTACCAAGGAAACTGAGGCTTGAGAAGAACAAGCTACACAGGGTCAGAGTTCACTGAAGTGGCCGACGCTGTAATTTAGACCCCAAACTGTCTACTCTGCAGCTTGGGTTCCTAAGCTGTGTGCTTTCAGTTTCCAGGTAATTTGCACCTGAGGGAGTTATGTAACCAACTGGTCACTGAAAATCAAATACAGACCACTATGCGCTGCACATTATTCTAGTGGCTTCGGATATTTATCGGTGAACAACACTGGCAACATCCCTTCCATGTTGACATTTAGCAAGGCATGCTCATATAAACATGACGGTAAAGTCTTGTGTGTTAGAAAATCCTGAGTGGGGGAAAAGGGGAGACATTAAGGGAGTTTGCGAGCACCTGGGTAGAGGCAAACTGTTACTTTAGGTGGGGTGGGCCAGAGTGCTCAGCCCCTAGAGGAAAAAAAGATATTTAAGATTTAAAGTAGGTAGAATATCCTTGAACCTCGGTTTCTCTTCTCTAAAGTGAGTATGAAGCGTACATTTATTAAACTTGAGTTTTAGCAGTAACGGATACCTCATAGTTATTGTATTAAACTTGCCACAGTGTCTGGCATGGAGTGCACCTCCTATAAATCAGAGACCTCATTATTAATAAATACCAAAATTGATGATGGAGCCAGGTTCTATTTGACGTCAAAGCTCCCACGCTCCTCAACAGTTGTGCCTGGAACAACCAGGGGTGTGCACTGTCTACCCTGGGATGCTGCAGGTAAGTGGGAAAGAGACAGTAGGACCACAAATAGCCATCAAGGGGCAGAGGCCAGCTCCCTGGCCCTGGCATATGCCAGGTTCAACATAGTGCTCACGGGGCATCATTGCCAAAGATGGGGATAAATAAGGTAAATAGAGCTGGGTAGGCATGAGGTCGGCTGGGCCGCACAGAGCAGAGGCTGCTGGAAGCCACAGCACTTTTCTAGACAGTGCCCATCAGCACTAACAGACTCCCCAAGCAGCTGGTGTCGAGGCACCTGAGAGGTCTTCTAGTTCTGCCGCATGCTTTGCAGACAGGGAGACTGGGGACCATAGACTCTGCGACCCCGTGTGTCCTCCCCGGGTTCACACTGCCCATGGTTCTTTTGAAGACCTCAGGCCAGGGTGCTCCTCCCCACTTCCTTCCCCAGAAAGCTCCACTGTTTCAGAAGCATGCGACCACAGTTTTAAGAGTTAAGTGAGTGGAACTGATTCCTCCCACCAAGTGACAGAAAGAACCACATGCTTGATCCTGGAAGCACTCCAAGATAGAGAGGCGCCCTCTAGGAGACACCTGGGCAGCTGGGAGTAAGGAGGCAGGTCAGGAGCTAGCAAGGAGGGGAGCAAGGAGAATCTGCCACCATTCCTAGGGAGCTCTGCTCAGAGCCCATCCATGCCACCACACCAGTTTGTGAGGACGAAGAAAATCCAACTGAGGCCACTCGTTATCATAAAGGTAGCTCCTCTTGCATGGCCAGTCCCAGAGCAGCAACAAAACATCCTACCCTCCGAGTGGCTGGATGCCCCTCCAAGCTAAGGGTTGACTTCCTTCCCTCTGTGGAAGGAGAAACACACCCCAGCTCCCAACTGCTCCTGAGTGGCAGGAGAACAGGTAGAAACCAGACAGAGGAAGACAAACCAGATGTACCCATCTCTGCTGTTCCAGGAAGATGCAGAGAAGAGAAAGAGGAAGAATTGGGGGTTGGCTCTGGGACACTGTCATTAAAATAGTCACAGTAGCTCAGTCCAAGCAAAAGGTTTCCCATGCGCCAAGTGCCACATCACTTCTTAGAGGTCTAGTACTAGGTCCCTGTGGCCTTCCTTCTATCCATCTATGTTTGAATTTTTTTTCTTCACTAAGAGACTATAAAATCAAAGGCTGGAGCTTGCCTGCCAGACAATCCACCTCCACACTCGGGAGTAAGGTACAGTGTCTCCCCTCTGAGCCTCAGGTTCTTATCCACAGAGTGGGGTAGTAACAGCCTTGAGCGACGGCGGCGAGGCTCCCTCCAGGAAAGGGCTCTGCGCAACACCTAGCTGATGAAATGTGGTATTATTATTATGAAATCTGTTCCAAGGCCTTCAACTCCTGGCTGCACTTCTTGTGGTACCTGACTTTACAACAATCCATAAGTCATTAACCAGGCAATATTAGACCTAGAAGACTCCTTCCCAGCAAGACACATCCATCACTCAGTTACAAGTGCCGAACTCATTTGGGGATGGGATAAACAGAGTCTCTGCTTTGAAGAGTCCAGGCCTGTGTTGTGAACGGCTCAGGGGAACACAAGGCCAATCAGTGCTCTTCCATTCACCTGCCTCTCCAGGGTCTCCGAGCATCCATCTCCAGCCAAGCAGCCCTCTTAGTCCTGATCCATCAGTCATTCCCCTGAACCCATACTCTCTGTATCCACCCACATATCTGTCAATTCATCTCTGCTCCGTCCATCCCCATCCATCCATCTATCCATCCATCCATCCATCCATCCATCCATCCATCCATCCATTCATCCATCCACCCACCCATAGTATTTTACCTTCTAAATACCTAGGCTTAAAAAAAAAAATCATGAAAGTCCAAAAGGATTTTCCCTGCTTGAAATCATGGTGTTCAGGCAGTATGGATGAGGGCTAAATTGAGCCAGGACATGTTCTTTGTCCCCCTCCTCTCCCAGAAGATCCACAGAAACGCAGCCAGGGTGACCTTACTGAGAGCTGTGGCAAGCTCAGGGGATGGCCAGACCATTGCCTCTGCCTTTTAATTGAGTTATTTGGTGGCCATTTGCCGTTCAATTGTATCGCTCTTAAGCACTGCCTATCCACATCTGCCTTTTGGCAGCACATTGCCCAGGAGCCTTCAGAATGCACAGCTGCATCTTCTCCTTCCTGGCAGCCCGTGATAGTCTGCATCTCCCATACAGTGCCCAAGGCGAGGCATTTTGACAGGCACCTGAGGCGGGTATGGGAGGGGGAGACATGAGTGGACAAGATCCCCACCCTCATGGGGTTTACTGATTAATTGGGGACAGCCAGGAAAGGGGCTGTCATTGTATATGAGACCTTGTAAGCTGTGTGTAATGTTTCCTCCTTCCCAAACATCCAGCAACACTGCTCTCAGGTGGTAGCTGGTCCCCAATCACTTTTCCATTACAGAAATCAATAACTTGAATTACTCCAAAATAACGAGCCCCTCCATCCCCCCTCCAAAACTAATTTTTCAGTGTCTGCATTTTCTCCCCGTGCTTCACTCTGGGTCTGGAATCTGTCTTCACGAGGCAGCCCAGGTAGAACGGCATCTCGCTCCTGACTGTGACATGCTGAGGCAGAGTGAACCAGGATGCAGTGTCAGGGACTTAGATTCAAATCTTTTCTCCGAGACATTCAGCTTTGGG
This sequence comes from Mus caroli, assembly GCF_978045245.1. Taxonomy (NCBI): domain Eukaryota; kingdom Metazoa; phylum Chordata; class Mammalia; order Rodentia; family Muridae; genus Mus; species Mus caroli. Next base: position 19,037,485 of record NW_028227275.1, read on the forward strand.
CTCTTGTCCAGCTACCTAAACAACCTCACATATAAAATCAGATTTCAAGTATGGTCATCCACCAGAGTGTTGGAGAAGTAGATGAGGCAATGATGCTCACCAATGTTGCTGTGCATATTAGGGGTCACTGAAGCCAGTTAGTTCCATGTGAGCATCTTCAACCTTCTATAACACTGTGTCACAGGTCCGCTGCATACTGAGGTCCCTGTGTCCCTTCCACAATCGCATTAATATCTTACATTGAGGAAACCAACTATCATTTACAAGGATGCATTCCCGTAATGCCTGCTGATTTACGAAGGACCAAGCCGAGGCTCTGGGAAGTTAAATGAGTGGCTGGGGTGGGAGGGTAAGGGTGGTGAGTCCCCTGGCTGGTGCTGTCCCTGAGACCTTCACATTTGCTCCTCTGTCATCCCTGAGTCAAAAGCACAAACCCTGGTGCCACTCCCTGTGCACTGCATCCAGTATCCCACAACCCACAGATGCTGTGCACTGCATCCTATATCCCACAGCCCACAGATGCTGTGCACTGCATCCTGTATCCCACAGCCCACAGATGCTGTGCACTGCATCCTGTATTCCTCTCCAGATGCTGTGCACTGCATCCTGTACCCCACAGCCCACAGATGCTGAAATGACAGGTCCTTTGAAGGACCTCTTAAAAGAAGAGCTGTGAGCACGGCATACTCTGCCCTTGGTGCTGCCTGGAAAAATATAGCCTCAGGAGTCACCTGAGAAGAACCATGTGGAATCCCTCAAATGCTAGACTCTAAAAGCCAAAAGGGATGCTGGCATTACAGAGCACCGATCTCATGCCAGGCACACTTCTGGCCATTTTCTGGATGATTCTTTGAGATGGGTTATTCTTATATTTTTGGTTGTGAGCCTAGCCTTTTACGGCAGAGCCATCTCTCCAGCCCAGAGATGGGTTATTCTTAACCTTTACTATCAGCCTGAGAGTCTTCTAAGAGCTATGGATTTTGTCTCCCAGATAAAAATACTGATCGTATATTTACGTGCAGGGCCTGGAGGTGGAGGATAGATATCAGTTAAGATAAAGCCCTTGACACGCCTTTGATCCCAGCACTCAGGAGGCAGAGGCAAGTGGCTCTCTGTGAGACAGGCCAGCCTGGTCTACATAGTGAACCCCAGGACAGCTGGAGCTACATAGTGAGACCTTGTCTCAAAAAAAAAAAAAAAAAAAAAAAAAAAAAAAAAAAAAAACCACACAAAACAAAAGCTGGTGTTAACCTTTTCTGGTTTTCTTACGTACAGGGACCTTCTCTTTTGGTGGCCTCACCCTCAGTATATCAAACACTTTTATAAATATCCCCAATAAACAGCAAACAGGAGAGGCACACACACACACACACACACACTTCATATGTTAAATTGCAACTGCCTGGGTTAACATGAGGCATGCTAATAGATCTTCAGTAAACCATGAATTCTAGTGTTTTGCTTTGTTTTCCTACCTTGGAGCAAATACACTTTTTTGTTTAATTTTATCAGACAATAAAACACAGAAAGATGCACAGAGCTCATGTATTCAGTACACTGACTTTTTAAGAAGTGAGGACCCAGTGCTCTACCAGCTCTCCAGACCTCCTCTCCTCCACCTCAGATAGACAATTTCGTCTCTCTTTGAACTTGTTCCAGGCTGGGTCTGATTACTTTTGTGGAGCTAGTGTTTTTAATCCAGGTCTCGGGATTAGGTCTGAACAGTTGTGTGAAGTGTTTTCTGTGTGATAATGGAGAAAGCCGAGGCTGCCTCTAATGCTGGCCCATATCTTGAAGTCAGAGCTCAAAGCCAGATTTTGTTTGGAGCCACGTTTTCACTAGCTTGTCCTTGGAATAGAAGGCAAAGGCCAGGTGAGGGTGCTTCCTTCGGGAACCTCACGGGAAGTGGGGGTGAGGGGGACCTCCCGGACCAGGAAGTGCCTGGAGCAGCTGAAGCTGACTGTGGGGAGAAAGAGTGATTGTGGCAGGATCTCTGCCTGGACTCACAACTCTAGACACCGCAAAGAACTTCCAGGCCACAACAGCTGCTGGCTTAGGGTGGTTGGCTTTTCTGTAGTCTTTTGGCTCTTGGCTGCAGTACATGATCCCACCACTTGGCGGCACTCGAACTTATAGAAACCCTGTAGTCTTCGTATCACACAGGCTGTCTTTGACCAAAGGAAGAAAGGCAATGCTCTGAAACTTGCGTGGAGTGTGTCAGGAAGGCTGTGCCCTTCAGAGGGAACCAGGGAAGACCTGTCCTTTGTGGCTTGTGTCTTCCTTGCAAGGGGAAGTGACATGGCTGTGACCAGCCAGAGGGGACAGGCCACCGCTTGAAACACTGAGGCAGCAGAGAGAGCCACACACTTCACCAGATCTGCAAAATCAGGTCTCCCCTGCCATTCACTGAGCTATCCCTGTGAGTACTACATGCCTGTGCACACAGCCCACCCATAATTCTGTGCTCCTGGGGCATGGAGGTGCCAGGCCTGCCTCAGAACCTAGACACAAATAGACCCAGGTCCTTCCCTGGGAATCTATGACTCTGGTCTCTGAGTATCTAAGGGACCCTTGAAACTAGATTCACCCATGTGCCTTTCTGCAGTCTGCAGCCTCCTCCTTAGATCCAAAGCCAAGCTCTGCTACTTAATTGTGTGAATTGGGGTCATTTAACTTCTGTGAGCCTCCTCTGTAAAATGGGTATAGTAACACACACCATGGAAAGTTCACCAGAAGGCCCAAGCAGTGAATTATGTGGTGGCTTAGCCTAGTGCACACATGATAAGCCTCAAACAAATACCATTTTTTTTCCTAAAAAAGAAATGTTCTTTTAATATGTATGAGTGTTTACCTGCATGTACCATGTGTGTGCCTGGTGCCAGAGGAAGTCAGAAGGTGTCAGGTCTCCTGGAACTAGAGTCACAGGTGTGATCAGCCATGTGGGTGCCAGGAAGTGAACTCGGGCCCTCTGGAAGTGCTCTCAACTGCTGGGCCATCTCTCCAGCATGGCTACCCTTTTTATCTCCTTTATCCTTGCCATTTAAAAGTGGGAGAGCTGAATGCCTCTCAGCCAGTCAAGCAAGGTGGTGGGTAGGGGGAGCGGGTGAATTTTGCCAGTTTGGAAATCCCCAGCCATCTGCAGGCCTTCCTCTCTAAACAGTTAGGCTGAGGTTTAAGCCTGACCTCAAGCTACAGCCAACTTCCCCCCAAAGCAGAACTCAAGCAAGACCTCCCTGCCACCGACCGGAGCAGCTCACTAACCCACCAACCCACACACACCCGAAGACTGAGCAGAGACAGAGGCCCCGGCTCCCCCGGGTGCTCAGGCACCAGCCATGTGTCCCTTAGTAGCAGCAACCGGAAGCTCCTGAGGAGACCCCCTTCGTGACCCCACTCCAGGACACCCCCTGTGGTCTATCGAGGTCCCTTCTGGAACAGACCCTTGACCCACAGATCTGTGTACATGGCCCAGCCCGCCAAAACCTCGGACAACTTTCTACCTGGGAGTAAATCCATTTTAACTCCACTGGCTCTATGGTGATGCATGTTATTCAACCTCTCTGGACGTTTTGAGAAGACTCAGCTAATCTTTAAATCCCTCCTCATCCCTAGAATATGGCTTTATCGAAGTGTCTGGTATAACACAGGTGATTAATAAATGCTTAATCTGGTGAAACTCGGGCTATAGGCTATGCTAGTTTCCAATATCTTCCTGCTTTCTAATATTTTTAAAACTTTAATGTATTCACACAGCGCGGGGGGGGGGTACCATTCTGTGATGCACGTGTATGGAGATCAGAGGACAATTTAAGGAGTCGGTTCTCTTCATCCGTCTTTACCTGGGTTCCAGAGCCCAAACTCGGGTCACTAGGCTTATGTGGCGAGCATTTCACTGGCTGAGTCTCCTTGGCAGCCCCTTCTAGTCCTCCACACTGAACTGCCCACCTGTGTGACTCAACCCCAGACAGTGCCTGACCTAGGGTAAGAACTCAAGAAACAGGCCTTCCCTATCTCACTGATAAATTACTCTTGGCTTAGCTTTTATTTGACCCTACTAGCTCCACCCGAAGTTGCAAATCTACCAAAGGTTAAGGGCTGGTAGAGGGACCTGGGCAGTCCCCCTCCTCACTGACCCATACACTCCAAGGGCACAGTGTATCAGTCCTGCGTGCCATCTGCTGCTTCCTCATACCCACACCCAGTGTCTCCTTGGATGGCCTGGTGGAAACAGCATGGACCCTCAAGCTGGCAAGTCCTTTTATTGGGAACAGAATAAAACAAAAGGTCTCCCTCCATTTTGCCTCTTCCCAACCTTCCCAACAGGCTGTGCAAAGTCAGACATGACGCCTGGCTGCACAGCAGGCTACAGAGGGCACAGGCTTCTGCAGGGGATCGGGGGCTGCAGCTCGGAAAGAAGGGGTTCATTGCACCAGGGCTCATGGGGCTTGGGCTCCCTGAGGCGTCAGGGGCTTGGCCAGCCCTCTCCATCCTGCAGCACAGTCTCCTGCGGTCGCGTGCTGCTGCTTTGGCCTGTAGAGAGACAGGCCCTTTCAGCTCCAGGAAGCTGCTGATAGTGGCTGGTGTTTCCTGTCTAGTTCTAGCACCTCTTGCCCGCTGAGGTAGGCAGCCCCTTTCCGTCCGTCTTAAGGCCCCAGGATGCATCACCTTCAACTTAGCTCCCCTAGGGAGCCACGGCTCCATTCGCTTTTCCTCGCCTTGAATGTCCAGGGAAGCCTCATCTACAAGGGCCTCAGGGTCCTGACACCTGGGCAGGATGAATATGCAGCATCTGTGGCCCCATTGTGCCATGGGGGCTAGGAGAGGGGCACCAAAGACCACCTAAATGCTGGCTCTGTTCTCCTGGGAGCCCAACAATCCCTCCATCAGAATGTGTACAATAGAGCCAGAGGTGGGAGAAAGGCCAGGAGGAAGAGCCAAGCTGACAGCCCAGCTTTAGGACATTGACTTACAGAGGGCCAGGAGGGACTCACAGAGAGGCTCTGCAGACCAATGTGAGACAGGATGGGGCAAGACTCAGTAGTCATTAGCCCAGCAGCCAAAGAGAACACACAACGACACAACGGAATCTCTCTCTCTCTCTCTCTCCACACACACATGCATACTTACACATAGACATGCATATTCACGCAGTGCACTTGTGCACACGCATACATAATTTGCATGCATGTGTTGCACACATGCACTTACCTTCTCCCTCATTCACTCAGATAAACATAGGTTCACACACATGTGCACATACACACATTGACTTGTGCAGTCATACATATACAGGCACTCATATTCATACCCTTGTTTGCTCACATGTGTACATGCTTAGCCACCCATACAAATACATACATACATTTGCGCACACAGTGCACTCCACATGTATGCACACGATGCAGGAATTGGCTCCAGTTCAGGAGTTCAAGCTCTGTCCAGCTTCATTCATCCAAAGAGTTTTCCCATACCCCAGTGGAGCACATCAGAGTCCTAGGCTGAACCCCTAAAATCAGTTCCTGGTGGGGTGCAAAGTCTCAGAGTTGGGTGCTTTTTGGCAAGGCTGAGAGAACTTTCGGCTCTGAGTTAAGGACAGGAAAGTCACTGCCTTTGGAGCGGCTGAATAGCTCCCAGGGCACACATCTCTCCAGATCTCCAGTGAGGAGATGGGACCACTGACAAGCAGGAGCCCATAGTAGCGTTGGGCCTTAGAAAGAGTCTTTGAGGGTGAAGTATCATGCAGGGTGGAAAATTTCCAGGTCCTCCTTAGAGTGAGGAAGGAGGCAGGAAAGATAGGGTTTGTCCAAGCTGGGTCCCCCACCCCCACCCCAGCCATCCTAGGAAGGTCTGGCTCTGATGACCCAGATCAGCCTCATGGGAGAAAAAAAAAAATGTCCAGGGTCAAGAAGATCCTGCCAAGGGGCAAAGGGCTGGGGACACGGAACAGCGGGCAGGCACCTTCCCTTCCGCACCACACGGCAGGGTGGGCCCAGAGAAAGACTCAGAAGCGGGTGCTCTGGTAGCGCAGCCTCCGTAGATCTGCCAGCCCCTCGCTCCGGCCGTACACCTCCCTACAGGGACTCTCGGCCAGTCACCGGGCCCCCGCCCCTCCCCCGCCAGCGCTGCTGCTGCCGCTGCCGCTGCTGCTGCCGCTACTGGAACTACCACTGCTGCACCGGTCCTCATAGATGGAGATCTCGATCTGGGACGATAGTTAAGGAGCCGAGAACACCCGGCTGCTAACCAAAGAACGGGGTACAGACCCAGAACGAGCCTGTGACCTGAATCCCGCTATGCCCATTCTTCGAGATGCATTAGGGGATCCCAAGTCACTGATGCACCTGGAAATGATGTTAGATACAACCACTTCCCTTTGCAGATCCCTAATGGCCCACTCCAGTTAGGCCAGGCCAGTCCCTTCACCTGCTAACAGTCAATTATCACATCTGCAAAGTGGGGACACTAACAGCGCCTTGAGGTTCCTGTGAAAATTAAATGGAGTACCTGAGTACTGAACACAACACAAGAACTCAGGAAAAAAAGAATCGGGGGAGATATGGGTGTTTCTGGGGACTATGTTTTCTGAACTCTTCTCTCAGCTTTATTGTAAAATGTATTATTTTAACTACTGCACGGGGAGCTATTCACCTGAACTACTGTTCCAGGTGGGGTCAGCAGAACTCCCATCCACCCCCTGCCCGGCCTGTCACCAAGACAGCCAACCCATACAGCAACCCCATCCTGCCGCTCATTTTGCTCATCTGTATTCAGTGGACAGTGGGACTCAACACAGGCTATTCAAGGAGATTGTTGGAAGCCCTGCAGACTCTTTAAGTACCAGAAAGTATTACAGGTTAAGAGAGCCTGGGCTCAAATCCTAACTGTGACAATCTGCTGCTTGAAGTAAGTGATTGAGCCAGCTTCCCTTCACCATCCTGGTACACACGGGAGGCTAGGAAAGGCCCGACCTCTTGGGATGAGATGGACGTCACATGATATGGTATTTTTCTTTTTTTTTCTTTTTCTTTTTCTTTTTCTTTTTCTTTTTGTTTTTGTTTTTGTTTTTGTTTTTGTTTGTTTTGTTTTGTTTTGTTTTGTTTTGTTATGTTTTGTTGAGACAGGGCTTCTCTGTTATAGCCCTGGCTGTCCTGGAACTCACTTTGTAGACCAGGCTGGCCTCGAACTCGAGATAGTATTTTTCAAAGCCTTTGCATGGTGGCTGACCAATCCTGAAACTCACATGTGACCCCAATAACTAACGGTGAAGGACGCCTACAGCCAGTGGTGTGTGGGATCCCGGAAGGCCCCTAGGGAGGCTCCCATTTCCTAGCGACATCCTCAAGGAGCCCGTTGGGTAGACAACTCTGCACCTCGCGTAGAAGAGCGCGGAAGGATACAACCCTCATTCCGCGTTCCACCGGATCGGTGAGCAGGAGCCCTCGGGGAGCAAAGACCTTCTCGTTCTGCTCCTGGATGTAACGGGAAATCTTCTTGAGAACCTGCAGAAATAGGGGTCCTTAAAGACGAGCCTGTGGCAAGGTAGCTGGGGAAGGGGAGATGGGGAATCGGCACCTTCTCATAGTGGGTCTCCATGCAGAGGAAGATGAAGTAGGCCGTGGCGCAGGCCAGGCAGCCCTCCAGGTAGGAGCTGCCCCCGATCTTCTCAGCCTCCGCATAAAAACCATTGAGGGTCTTCACGGTCTCCTCAAAGAGCTGCCGCTCAATCTGGAGAGAGAGAGGCAGACTGTTAGTCTCCCCAGCCTGGGGGCAATCCCCAGCAGCGTGGGATAACAGTCCTGGGGCTGCATGGGTGGGAGGGGGTGAAATAGTGTCACAAAGGCATGACTGAGAGGCTGCAAGCAGAATAGACAGAGCTCAGGAGCAGGAGACCTGGGGTTCGGTCCGGACTTGCCCATGAGCTAGCCGTGTGGCCCTGCCTGAGTGGCTTGTCCATACCGTGTTGGTTTCCGATAGGATGAGAACCAACATGACTTTTGGCCTCCCTTGGAAACAGGAGACCTATGGTGTCCTAGGTCAGTGGTTTTCAACCTTTCTAATGCAGTGACCCGTTAATACAGTTTCTCATGTTGTGGTGACCCCCCCCATCACAAAATAATTTTTTTGCTACTTCATAACTGCAATTTGCTACTGTTATGAATCATAATGTAAATATCTGATATGGGGGATATCTGATATGTGACCCCTGTGAAAGGGACATTCGACTTCCAAAGGGGTCACGACCTACAGGTTGAGAACCTGTATGTCCTAGATGTTTTATGCAAAAGCTCGGTCATGTATTCTGGTGATGTCACATCCCACTGTAATGATTGTGCCAGGGCAAAGTCTCCTGATTTGGAAGGGGCTTCAGCTGCCTGCAACTGACAGTGAGAGCTTAGAAGTGACACTCCAGGGGCTAAGAAGTCACTAACCACCACAGCTGCCATACGTGTGTGTGTGTGTGTGTGTGTGTGTGTGTGTGTCTGTCTGTCTGTCTGTCTGTCTGTCTGTCTGTCTGTCTGTGTCTGTGTGTGCGTCTGTGTGTCTGTGTGTGTCTGTATGTGTGTCTATGTGTGTCTGTATGTGTGTCTGTATCAATATGTGTCTGTGTGTGTGTCTGTGTCAATATGTGTCTGTGTGTGTGTCTGTGTATCTGTGTATAAGTGTGTGTCTGTGTGTGTCTATGTGTGTCTGTGTCTGTATGTGTCTCTGTGTGTGTCTATGTGTGTCTGTGTGTAAAAGTGTGTCTCTGTGTGTGTCTGTGTGTTTATCCGTATGTGTGTATGTGTGTGTGTCTGTGTGTAGGTGTATGTGTGTGTATCTGTGAGCATGTGTGTCTGTCTGTGTGTGTGTGTGTGTCAGTGTGTATATGTGTCTGTATGTATGTGTCTGTGTGTGTGTCTGTGTATCTGTGTATAAGTGTGTTTCTGTGTGTGTCTGTGTGTGTCTATGTGTGTCTGTGTCTGTATGTGTCTCTGTGTGTGTCTATGTGTGCCTATGTGTAAGTGTGTATGTGTGTGTGTCTGTGTGTTTATCCGTATGTGTGTCTGTGTGTGTGTGTCTGTGTGTGTCTGTGTGTAGGTATATGTGTGTATATCTGTGAGCATGTGTGTGTCTGTGTGTGTGTCTGTATATATATGTGTCTGTGTGTGTGTATGTGTCTGTGTGTCTGTCTGTGTGTCTGTGTATCTGTGTGTAAGTGTATGTCTGTGTGTGTCTATGTGTGTCTCTGTCTGTATGTGTCTCTGTGTGTGTCTATGTGTGCCTGTGTGTAAGAGTATGTCTGTGTGTTTGTCCATATGTGTGTATGTGTGTGTCTGTGTGTAGGTGTATGTGTGTATATCTGTGAACATGTGTGTGTTTCTGTGTGTGTCTGTGTGTAGGTGTATGTGTGTATATCTGTGAGCATGTGTGTGTGTCTGTATGTGTATGTCTGTGTGTATATCTGTGAGCATGTGTGTGTGTGTCTGTGTGTTTGTGTGTGTCTGTGTCTCTCTCTGTCTCTGTCTCTTTTGCTCTCTCTTGATCTCTCTCTTGCTTTGTCTGACACTCTGTGTCTCTGTCTCTCTTTGTGTGTCTCTCTTTCTCTTGATCTCTCTGTGTCTGTCTGTCTGTCTCTGTCTCTTGCTTTCTCTCTATCTCTCTCTTGCTTTCTCTGTCTCTCTCTGTGTCTGTCTGTCTGTCTCTCTCTCTCTCTCTGTGTGTGTGTGTGTGTGTGTGTGTGTGTGTGTGTAAGGATCTGGTTAGAACACATTCATATTTGGGAGCTCTAAGGTAACCGTAAACCCTTGCACTGTTTCCCAGGTGGTGCTGACCCTGGCAGCCATGGGCATAGTTTTGAGACAAGGGCTTAGTGGTGGTGCCCAGTGCTGGCTGCACACTAACAACTCTTAGGCACTTTTTAAAGGCAACACTGCACTCCAGTCACCACCCCAGGAGGTGGTGGCTCAGTTTGGGAAGGGGGGCGCTAGGTCAGAGCAGCAGTTACGACTGTCATCTTATCCTACCCAGGTAGATGTCTTGTCTGGTTCCCCATTTCCCAAACTTCACAAATGACCCCAATCCAGCCAAGAGTGGGTAAAGGCGCTGTGATTGACAGCCAGCCACTGCCCAAGCAGGATCTAGGGACCACTCAATTCTAGCTCACCTGAGAATTCCTCACTTTAAAAAAAAAAAAAATGAAGTCCTACCAATTATGGTTAAAATAATTTTTAGTTAACTTTTAAAAATTAATTTGCAAATTAAGGCATAAAACATTGCCAGTGCCCAGGCGCTGCTCCCCGGATTCCGACTGAAGTGCTTTGGGGTACACTGAGGTTTTTCCTAGCTCCCCAGAAAACCAAGCTTAAGGACAGCTGCCAGCAAATAGAGATGCTTAAACCACAGGCCGGCTACTGTGTCAGCAAGTGTGGAGGACACCTGATCTCACTCACTGGGGCTCAGGAATTTACATTTGTTTAACAAGATTTCTAGTGAATTCGAATGCCATGGTAACTTGAACTGCTGGACAGGAACAAGTCTGGGGTTTTCTGTTCTGTTTTGTTTAGTTTTTCAGAGAATTTTCTGTGTGGAAATGCAAGACAATCCAATGGATTTATCATTCTTCCATTTGAGGCAGGTGAACAAGTCAGGCATTTTGTGACATTATGTGTCATATATAAGACTGGAGAGAAAAAAAACAAAAAAACCTAATTCCCAGGGCCACCACAGAGGTGGAGCTCATGTTTTTAAAAAGGTGCCCTTACCCGGCTATCCAGCTCTGGCGGGAATTTGGTCTGGAACTGACAGATGGTGCCATCACTGTAGTCTCTCTGGATAAAGACCTTGGTGGCCAGCGAAGCGCTTCGCCTGAGCTCCTGAAGATTGTGGACCTGGGGAGATGAACAGGGGACACGTGCTTAGGCGACCATTGTCTCAGTGCACTGATACAGAGGACTCTCCAGCATCGTTGAATCCTGGCGCACAGGCATAGGCTGGCCCCACAGCCAGGCTCCAGGGCTGTTGAGAAACAGGCCTCGTGTGGCTCACTTGAGCTTCCTGAAGTTATCATAGTGTGCATACAGAAGCCGAGAGAAGGAGCAAGGCTGGACCAAAACGAGACGCTCAGAGCCGTCAATCACAGCAAAAACTGGATTCTAACAAAGAGAAGTGAGGCGCAGTGGCCGCTGGTCTTGCGCTTGCACAGACAAAGATGGAAGCTCTGCAAGTAGAGGTGACAAGCAAGCTGGGGAGTGGAGCCCGTGGAAGAGAGGAAACCCGGGATGCGTCCCTGGACTCCAAGGGAGAGTGAAGTCCTAGCCAAGTTCTAGAAGGCCAGGAAACACCCACCATGGTTTTCTTAACCCAGAAAAGGCCGAGGAATGGCTATATCCCAAGAGATGACTGAGTGTAAAGTTGACTGGGGCCAGCTGCTGAATTAATAGCATTCCTTGGTAGGAAGGCATGGAGTGACTTCTGTCTCTCCATCCAATCTGAAAACTTGACCTTGACCTGGCCCCTGAGGGAAGTGGGCACTACACCGCAGAAGAACGAGGTCTCTTTCTTCTCCCTTTCCAGCCTCAGTCACTCACACTGGAGACAAACACACCATTGGTGAAATACACCCAGCATTGGAAACGCGTGGAGACCAGGCCCTGAGGCAGAGAGGAGGAAAGCTAGTTCATCCTGTGTAATTAAGCTGAATCCATCCAGTCACTTTTCTCTCATTTATTGAGTCCCTACAAGTGCCAGGCTCTCCAGATACTGAGCAACAGTCAGTCTATGGGCTCCAGGGAGGAAGACAAGTTAAAGCCTAATGAGTCGGACTGTGATGAATGGTTGGAACAAAGTCACAGCTACTCAGAGATGTTTATGTACAAAGGCTTCTGGAGACCGCACAGAGTCCTAAGGGAAGGTTAGGGATACGCAGTGATGGGGGCTGGACAGAGTAGAAAGAGGAGGAAAGGGTGGCCCTGGAAAGGGGAGTAACGAAGACACGATCTGCTCCAGCGGCTCAAAGCAGCATCTAACAAGACCCACGCTGCATCTAACAAGACCCACACTGATCGGCAGGATAGATACGATCAGTGGGAGACAAGCATGCACCTCAGTCAAGAACGAGGTCACAAACAGGATGGGTCTCGGCCAACAGGAAGGATTTCAGGTTGGAGATGCCTAAAAGCAGAGAAGACTAGAGAGGGATTGACAAGACAGAAAGAGTGAATGATTGGCTTATCAAGGCCTTAGAAATGTAGAAAACAGAACATTACATAAGGCTCTCCTAAATTCAGGAGAAATTTTGCTTCAACCTTCTCTTTGCTTCAACCAAGAGATTTGATCTCAGCCGGGCGGTGGTGGCGCACGCCTTTAATCCCAGCACTTGGGAGGCAGAGGCATACGGATTTCTGAGTTCGAGGCCAGCCTAGTCTACAGAGTGAGTTCCAGGACAGCCAAGGATACACAGAGAAACCCTGTCTCGAAAAACGAGAGAGAGAGAGAGAGAGAGAGAGAGAGAGAGAGATTTGATCTCATTGTTTGGGGAATAAAATAAATGGCACATAAATGCCCCTCCAGTCTCAGTATTTCTTGATTCTACTAGGCAGGAGCTGACAGTTCAGTAGGGGCAGGTAAGCCTAAGGGACCCATTGGATGGTCCCTTTCTGTCATAGTTCAAGGTAAAAAATGGAGAAGCTTGAGAAAGCACCCAAGGAGCCGAAGGGGTCTGCAATCCTATAGGTGGAACAAGAATATGAACTAACCAGTACCCCCAGAGCTCATATCTCTAGCTGCATATGTAGCAGAAGATGGCCTAGTCGGCCATCACTGGGAAGAAAGGCCCCTTGGTCTTGCAAACTTTATATGCCCCAGTACAGGGGAATGCCAGGGCCAAGAAGCGGGAGTGGGTGGGTAGGGGAGCAGGGCGGAGGGAGGGTATAGGGAACTTTAGGGATACCGTTTGAAATGTATATAAAGAAAATATCTAATAAAAAATAAATTTAAAAATTGTTTAAATAAAAAATTAAATTAAATTAAATAAATAAAAAAAGTACTAAACCACAGAAGGCAGGGATAAGAATGGAAAGGAAACAGAAACCATTAGTTCAGCCACTCTGGCCGGGACTTGGCTTCCGGCCCAGGCATCATCCTTTGTCTGAACCTACACACACACACACACACACACACACACACACACACACACACACGCACACACACGCACATGCACACACACACACACACACACACACACACACACACACGCACACGCTTGCCCCTGTGTACACATAGATGCAGGCGCTTCCATGATCCGTGATGGTGTGTCTCTTAGTGACTGGCTGGCTCACAGCTAATTCTTCGTTCTCCTAAGAACAACTAAGTTCATTCCAAGGCTTCCTTGCACGTTGGCGTGACCACATGCTAAGCAACGTTAGTGGACATGGTGAATATCTGATTTGACTCCTACAGACCTGAAACTCCTTCCTTCCCTAAAAACCAGAGGAGTCAGGCATTAAAGACAGTAGAACTGGAAAAGACCTGAGTCCCTAACTGACCACTCAGAAGACATATGCCTGCTGATTGGGAACGCTCCATTCAGGACTTTACTGAGAAGGAAGTAATCTTCAATTAGTAAGATGTTAGGTGATGTCTTACATAATACAGACCTATTTGCTCTTGACCGATTCATTCACTCTCAAGTCTCTAGCAACAGCTGTATCCTGAACCTAAGAACCTTGCCTGGCTCCAGGTAACAAGGCACCTGCTTCTGCCCTGGAGAAATGTCTGTTGGCCTGGAGAAGAGCAGATGAGACATGATTTACATGTAAGAGCCTTGGCATGCCGGACTGACCCGATGCACACAAATCACACAGTCTGGCACAGTAGGTAAAGAGTAGGATTTTAGGAAAGAAAGGGCCTCATGGTTCTCTCCATCTATGGTGGCTCCATCCAGAAGTACCAAGGGGCCAAGCCAAAGATGGCAGAAGGAAACCTGGTCTTGGACAACACATAGCCCTTGAAGAGTCTGCCCTTCTCTGGTCCCCGTTTCTTCAAAGACACTAAGCAGGAGCCCCATAATCATAACCTCCCAATGTCTGACTTGAAAGAAGCCTTGTCAGGAATAGAGGACATGGACATTTCCAGAGATAGAGTAGTCAGTGGGCTGGGTTGGACCTGGGGCTAATAAGAGAGCTTGTACCCATGTCTGTCATCAGCCAGCCAACCATTGCCATTGTCATTGAAGAATGTGCAACCAGGTACCTGACACTTCTGATTTTTTTAAGGGAAGCCACAAATCTAAAAGTTCGTAACATCAGCTATTCAGTTTTCTAAATGTTTCAGGTAATTTTATTTAAGTGCAAGCACTAACCTGGCTAAATAATGCCACACATGTATAAAAAATTAACTCCTATTGCTCCAGTTTGAGAATAAAGCTAGAGGCTAGAGTCAGGTTCCAAGTACTTTCTAGCTAGCTTCTTAGCTTTAAGGAAACAAGAAAGAGTTCTTACAGCCACCCCCAATACTCCCTGGGGCTGCAGAATCTGTCTCCCCTAGGAAGTTCTCCCTCAGCATCTTTCCAGGAGTGTCTTAGATGTCTCCGAGAACTCCCCCTATCTCACAGTCCCCAGCCCTGCCTGTCCTCCTCTCTCTTCCATCACCATAACCCAGCCTGTTGGCAGCTGAGGCCAAGACCAAGGGTGTTTCATGAGGAGGAAAATCAGAGATGGGATCTGTGGGCACCATTTCCCAGGCCACAGTGTAACAAGGGCGGGAAGGAGACCTAGAGAGACAGAGCACAGCAGGTGACATAGTATATGGCTCTATACACCTGTAGTCCCTCAGGCTGGGCTTGAATAGAACAACCACAGGAATGCAATGAGCTCCGAGGCCTGGCATGCCCAAGACAAACAGGAGGTCCCAGCTGGTCCACATATCCATCCTCACTAAAAAACATCTCGCTCCATAAGATGCAGGTGAGGGCCAGCTCAAGAATCACGAGATGGGCTGGGTGGCAGTAGAGGAACGCAGCTCATGAGTCACTGCAGCCAGGTAGGGCCTGAGGGTGGAAAACTGGGCACAGGGCCACCTTTCTTCTCAGCCTATACTTGGGCCCAAGCTCAAGCCAGTGACTCAGAGATCAGACCTCCAAATACCCTGCCTGGATAATGCTACTTGGGTGCACTTAAAGACCTGTCAAAATCCACTTCAGGATGCCCCTCGGAACAAAAAGCTACTTCCCAGCTGTTCTTGGCCGTTTGGCCTGCTTCCCAGGTAGACCCTGCTCCTAGTGACACACATTTGCAGAGGCTCACTGCTCAGGAAATGGGCTCGGTAAAGCTCTCCAAATGAGGTCAGCATCTCACTCAGGAACTGTCCTTCCTCCCTCTTCTGTGCCCCCCCCCTTCACCGCACACACCCTTCCCCTAATGCTCACCTCTAAACAGAAATCAGGAAGCAAAAAATTCAGTTTCCATAGAAAGCTGTCTTCCCCCTCCCCTTCCTCCCCTCCCCCCATCTCCTCCTCCTACACAGTTCCGCTTTCTCTTTAGACTGCTAAGGAAATGATCATGGGAACTTGGAATGAGGTTTTCCTTCCCCCCAACAGGTTTTTCCTGGCAATCTCAATCCAATCCTAATAGTAAAAAAACAGCCTAGGGGGATGAGTCACCCTGGCCCAGACACCATACATCCTGTGCCTTGGCAGAGCCTGAGTTTCTTCTCTCAGCACCGCCAACAGAGTCCAGCCAGGCCAAGCTGAGAGGCTGAAAGTGTTAGCCCTCAGCTCCTGCCCAATCTGGACAGACTTTTGTCCCCTCTGTCGTCAAGATGAACAGCCAGAGATCCCAAGTCCCTCTGGCTCTGTGGTCCTCAACTTTCCCAATGCTGGGACCCTTTAACACAGTTCCTCATGTTGTATTTGGTGACTCCCCAACCATAAAATTATTTCCATTCCTACTTCACAACTGTAATTTTGCTACTATTGTGAACTGTGATGTAAATATCTGATATTTCGGATGGCCTTAAAGGAGTTGTGACCCACAGGTTTAAAACTTCTGCTCTCGTTCTTTCTAACACGTCTCTCCTCACTCAAAACCCTGTCTCAAGACCCCTAGAACTCTAGTAAGCATCATACTGGCTACCTGGATACACTATCCTCGATGCAAACCATGAAGATAGTGGTCATGGAGGCAAGGTGAATTATTGTCTTAATGCTGCAGTTGAATCATCTGTAAAATGGGATAATGAAGCCTTCTTTGACTCCTTCACCAGGCTGAGGCAAGCTTCCAAGCCTCCGTCCTCTCGTCTGTTAATTGCATATAATAACACCATCCATGGCCACTTCACAGAGCTGCTCACACACGCACAGCCATTCTGTATGCCGTGGCCTTATACCCACAAAGGCGTTATGAGCAGAGTCTCTCCCAGGGGAGAGTCGTCAAGTCTACTGCCAACAGCTTCTTGGAAACCTAGCCTCGACCGAGAAGTGTGAGTCTGTGGGTAGACTGTGTAGGCCACAGCAAACCTGTAGGGGAGAGAATGTAAGTCGGACAGGCCTTTTGGAGTCCATTAGATCACACTAGCAACTGCTGCTGTGGTCTGACAGGCCTGCCCGCCCATGGGAAGGCAGGGGTTCTGGGAGGGCATGAGTCCCTGCTAGCTAACCTCGTGTAACATCAGCGGGCAAACAATGCCAAGCAACATCAGGAGATCCAATGGAATGATGGCAGTAGCACCTGGTACTGATGTCATGCCACTCGCCGGAATCCCAGAGGCACCGCACAGAATCATTCACAGGCCTTTGCTCTCCTCCTTGGCAGTGGTCCAGCTAGGCTGGAAATGGGGAGTCACCACAAAAGCCGGCAGCAGCAGAGCTGGGGAGACCCAGTGTGCTGCAACACTCTAAAAATTCAAAGAAACTTTCAGCTCTGCTGTTGGCATGCTGTGTGGGTACCGAGCCAATCCTTTCTTCCGTATGTCAGCTTCACCATGCGTAAAGAGCTCTCCCTGGGGAGGAGTAACCTCTGGGGGTAGAGACACAAGTCCCGACTTCTTACACATTATGCCAAGATTTTGTCCTTAGCTAACAGGTCCCTTGGTCTATAGACACACTGTGAAGAACACAGTCTCTTCCCCCTCACAGGCAAATGTGGATACACTGAGAACAGCAGCTCAAATGGAGAAGGAAAGAAATTCTCAAAAGTGGGGGCTGGTGAAGGAGGTTCATTAAAACCAACCCTTTGGGTTCTGGGCCCGAGCATGTCTTTGTCCACGTTCTCTTCCTAAGGAAATGTGGATGTGAGGGAAGGTGTGTCTTCCCTAGACACGCATTTGGGTTAGAAGCAGGATACTGCACCACATAGCAACAACAGCAGAAGGCCACCTTCCCTCCCCTTACACAGGTGTGCAGGGATCTTCAAACCTCTAGGGAGTCAGAACCCTGTGTTCAGGAGAAGGGGAAACCCCAGACCAGCTGGGACTTGGTGCTATTGGTAACAAGTAGATTCCCAGGGCTCAGGGTGGCATGGGCAAGATTGGCATGTCAAAGGTGAAGGGACCACTCAGCAAAGCTCTGCTTATATGCCATGCCACTCCACACCTCCCCCTATGAACCCAGGGAACCACCCTCTACCCCCATCCACCCCCGTCTTCTCCTCGTGCCCAGTCTGCCCCTAGTGGGGAATCATTCCCTGCGGCATTGCCTGCGGGTTAAGGTGTTGGCCCCTACCTCAGTGGCCATCTTCAGGGCGTTCTGACTAGTCCTTGGCTGTCGCTGGGCTGGTCCAGGGGGGCTGTCCGCGGTGCTGATAGGAAGAGCCGGTGGGCTGGCCGAGGCCAGCGAGGGCCTGGGCGCTGTCCGCGGTACTGATGAGATCGCCGAAACCTGAAGCGTGCTCCTGCGGACCGAAGGGTCCCCGAAAGGTGGTCCGTGCTGTCCACGGTGCTGACGCGGGAGCCGGACCGGGGAGGCGAGGCCGCGCCGGAGGCTCCTCACCACCCGATCGCCTGCTGCCAGGGTTCCTGCAGGCAATGGCCCGGTTTTATCTTTGACAGTGGCAGCAGCGGCGGGCACGGGGGCGGCGGGGGAAGGAGGGGCCAGCGCCTCGGCGGGCGGGGAGGGGGAAGCCGCGGCCCCCAGACTCCGGCACCCGCCGGAGAGGAGCCCCGCCCGCGGCCACCGGCTCCGCTCCCGCCCCACCCCGTCCTGCCCCGCCCAGCGCCCCGCCTCTCCTGCCTACCCTCCCCCCCAGCAGGAGTGCCTAGAGCTTTGCGCTAGCTTCCACCGCCTCCGGGGACTTCCAGAAGCTGAAGAAAGAAGATGGGCTCTGCGGCAAGGCACCCCGGCCTGCAATACGGAAGTCCCCACCATCCACAGGCCGCCAGCCTCTGACCTTTCCAAACACCTTCAAATTCTCACTCTAACCTTCCCCCGT
Organism: Mus caroli; assembly: GCF_978045245.1. Taxonomy (NCBI): domain Eukaryota; kingdom Metazoa; phylum Chordata; class Mammalia; order Rodentia; family Muridae; genus Mus; species Mus caroli. Next base: position 19,055,886 of record NW_028227275.1, read on the forward strand.
CCTGCCCCAAGCACTGCCCAGCCTTATGGGAACATTCCCTTTCCTCTTTTCTCCTTTCTGCTTCCTTAAATCCCATTAGCCAGGGGAATATGCTGCAGATATGAGAGAGCATTTTCTTTAAACACGTACACACATTTCATCCCCAGGTTTTTCCTGGGGCCCTTTCTTTTATGGAAGCCAGTCTTTCTTTATGGTCCTCCTAGTCCAGGTCCCACCCCTTACACTTCTGTCTCCCTACAGCCATCCCAGAGTTTATACACACTCCCACAATACCCAATTACCACCACTAGTCAAAAACCTCATGCCAAACCGGTATGCCCACTCTCCAAGGTGGTAATTTGGCATTAGGCCTTCCAATCAAATGGTTTATCTACTTAATAAGCAGAAAGGAAACCCCAACACAGGTGTCTTTGAACACATCCATAATAACCCCAGATCTGTGTCTGAAGGGAGCTGGGTACTTCTTCTACAGCCTGGCTGCCCACAGGTCAGCAGCGTCGGCCATGACATAGGATTGGAGTAGATGCCACAACAGGCAGCCAGAAGACCTGACTCCAGTTCAGACTTCTCCCGATTTCCTACCTTGAGTAGCTGTCTCACTCCCTGAGTTTACGGTCCTCTTTCTGCAGGATATACTTGTTGGCCTTCTTCATTAGCCTTTAGCTAGGGTCCTTTCTTTTTCTACCAAATTTCCCATTTAAATTTTTCCAAACATACAGGAGAATTTGGGGAAAAGACATTTGCCAGAACTGTACTGTCTAACTACCTCAGCAATAGTATTTTTACATTTGATTTTGATTTGTTGGCTTTGCTGACGGAAACTGGATCAAGGAGACGTATATAATTTCACTAGATTATTAGAAAGCGATAGATTCCACAGTTTTATCCTTAAATACTTCAGCACTCATCCCCTCAGAATAAGAACATTTTCCTGAGGCAGGTGTGATGGTGTACACCTTTAATCTCGGCGCTCCTGAGGCTGAGGTGGGTGGAGAGACGTGAGACCTTGTCTCAAAAAGCAAAATAACATTCTCCTCTGTAATCACAATATCATTATCATGTCTTATAAAATTCCATGGTAACCCTACTATTTTAGGATGGTTTGTTACCCCAAAGACATATTAATAGCATTTTTTTTCAGCAGAACTTTCTATTTTTAATACCAAACATTTATGGATCACTTAATGTGTGCCAGACAGTTCTACACTGCACATATATTTTGAAATCCTGACAATTGCTGTGAGTTACATTTTTTCTGTATCTCTCTTGTGTCTTCCTGTCTGTCTGTCTGCCTCTCTCTCTCTCTCTCTCTCTCTCTCTCTCTCTCTCTCTCTCTCTCTCTCTCTCTCTCTCTCTCGTGTGTGTGGGGGGAGGTGGATTTATGCTCTGAGTGCCACTGTGTGGATGCCACAGAGCCTGTGGGGAGGTGACCAGAGGGCAACCTTAAATGTCATTGTCAATCTATACCTTCCATGAGGTCTTTTGTTTGCCTCTGCATAGTCCAGGCTAGCTGGCTTATCTCGCCATATGAGCACTGGGTTCCAGGCATGCCATATCTGACTTTTTTACATAGACCTTGGAGATTTGAACCCTCCTCGCTGTTGCACAGCAATCACTTTAGCTGCTAAGCCATCTCCCCAGCCCCACTCCATATTGTTGTCACCTTTCAGCATCCCAGAATAAGTCATCCATCCCTTCAGCATTCCAGAATAAGATGCCCAAAGTCTCCCACGAGAAGGATTTAGACAGAAACAGTCAGTGTGTGGTCTGTGCCCTGACTACCCTGCCACCTTCTAGTACTTTGCAGGCCATAAGCTGACAGAGAACAGACATCTCCACCTGCCCATTAAGAGCACATTGGGTCTCTAAGGATAAGTGACATGCCAAAACAGCTAAGGGCAGGTATTGTGGTCTGCCTCATAGCTCTCTCTGTAAGTGCTTTGACACTAATGTACAAACTGGGATCATCTGCAAATCTACAGTGGTCACTGCTAACAAATGAGCCCGTCATCTCATGGTGTCCATTGGAAATCTAAGACCATTCCTTACTCTTGCACAGCAAGTGTCACTGTCCCTCTCACTGACGTCAAAATCCTATTAACCTGACAGTCATCTGGAACACCCCCCCCCCGTTCACCTGCTGGCTAGAAGAAAGCCATTCAACAAGTCTCTCCATTCACTGACTCTTTGTTGAGTACTCACTGAGTCCTAGATTGCAGAGACTTGAGATACAGCAACGACTAAATATACAGAGACTGTCCCTGCCACACATGAGAAAATAAGTTCAGTGCAGAGTGTGGTCATTGCTAGAAAATGAAGTGAGCTGTGATACAGACCTGGGGTCAAAGGTCAAAAGGAGGTGATTTCTGAAGGAATACACAGGGGAAACTTTCTTAATAAGGACAGATGTGGGTAGAGGTCTGAAAGAAAGAGAAGGAAATAAGCACACAACTGCCTAAGAAAAGAGCAACGAGGCAGAAAGAACAGAGCTCAAGGACTCTGAAGAGGAGCACGCCTAATGTGTCCAAAAACTAGCTCCAAACCAGAGTCCATAGAATGAAGGGCAAAGGAAAGGAAGACGGAATGTTGTTGTTGTTGTTGTTGTTGCTCCTCCTCCTCCTCTCCTCCTCCTCCTCCACCTCCTCCTTTAATGGGAAGTAGCAGAGTGGTGGTGGTGGCACATGCCTTTAATCCCAGCACTTCGGAGGCAGAGGCAGGCAGATCTCTGAGTTTGAGGCCAGCATGATCTACACAGCCAGTTCTAGAACAGCCAAAGATAACACAGAAATACTCCATCTCATAAAACAAAACAAAGTGAGAAGTAACCAGATTTTTAGGGCCTTGCAGCCCCAAGAACTTTGGATCAAAAAAGTGAGATAGTAAGATACAGTGGAAAGTTTGGGGTAGAGACATTGACATTACCTAACTGTAGTCTTTTGGATTTTGTTTTGTATGCTGGAGTTATTGGAGAGGTTAGGTTGGAAGCTTTGAGACCCATTAAATTATTCCAGTCAAGGTACACAGAGAGAGATAGCTTAGACACTTGGAAGTAGTCAGTAACCAAGTTCTAGACACGGTTGGAAGATAATGTGATGACAGTGTTTGCAGTTTAAAATGTATGATCTAAAAGTATCCCAATATTGATATCAGAGACACCTGGAAGTGAAGATCTTCAATCTACTGAGGATATAGAGCGGGAGCTAGGGTCTGAATAAGCCCTGAAGTATGGTTTGAATTGTGTTTGGCTGACTTAGGTCTGAACTTTAATGCAAATAGTATAGAGTGGTGAAGAAGAAAGACATTTAGGAGTTAGGGAAGGAGTAAGAGTTAGGAATAAAACTTGTAGACATCTCCAGATCCAAATGGGGTTTTAAACCAAAGGACAAACCAGGCATGGTGATGCACGCCTTTAATCTCAGTGCCTGAGAGTCAGAGGCACGTGGGTTTCCATGATTCAAAGCCAGTCTGGTCTACATGGTAAGTGCCAGGACAGCCAGGGCTACAGAACAGTGACTCTGTCTCAAACTTCCCATCCCTCACAAATGGACTAGGTAAGTTCATTGAAGGAAGACGTATAGCCAGACAGTTGCCAAGAACTAATCCTGAGCTCACCACTTCTCGACTAGAAGACAGAAAAGACTAAAAAGAGACAGTGAAGCCCAAGACCTGAGAGAATGACACCCTGGATCCCAGCAGCGAAGGCTGGGAAGGTCACCTTACTCACAGCGCTGTTACTCTGCAGATCCTAAAATAAGCAATCTCTTACAACCATTGGTTCGGCCGCACAGAAGTCACTGGTAACCTTGAGGAAGGCTGTCAGTGGGACAGCATGTTCTCCTGGTTAGAGTTTGAGAGTTGGAATGGAAGAGAGGAAGCAGCAACCTTGATAGTAGCATGGTTGTCTGAGAGAACCAGGAAGGTTCTTTGTGAAGATGCAGACACTGGGGTCACTGGCAGGAAGTCGGGTGGAAGGGGAAACACCAAACATCAGTGGTTCAGAGAAGAGCAGGCAATTTCAGAAGAAAACCCTTTTTTTTTTTTTTTTCTTTCGAGACAGGGTTTCTCTGTGTAGCCCTGGCTGTCCTAGAACTCACTTTGTAGACCAGGCTGGCCTGGAACTCAGAAATCCGCTTGCCTCTGCCTCCCCAGTGCTGGGGTTAAAGGCGTGCACCACCACGCCCGGCTCTTTTTTTTTTTTTTTTTTCAAAGACAAGGTCTTACTATACATCCTGACTGGCCCACTCAATCTAGACCAAGCTGGCCTTGAACTTACAAAGATCCTCCCGCCTCTGCCTCCAGAGTGCTGAGATTAAAGACATGAGCCACTACACCTGACTGAAGCAACAGAGAGTGAAATACAAGGGTGATCCAGAGAGTATGACTGTAGGAAACCTCCAGCTTTCCACCATGGCCAGTGAAGGAAGTACACCAATGGCCACGGATGCAAGCTGATTAGGTGTTGTGCCATGAAGAAAGATGAATTCTATTCCAAGCTCCACTTCAACCAACCAGTCCTGACTTAACCAGTCCATTCAGCTTCCAAGTGCAGAGAGAGCTTGAGAGGCACCAGGTGTGATGCTGCCTCTGTCCTAGGAGTCTTTCCATCTACGTTCTAGGACAAGAACTCTAAGGCTTTGGGGTCATCTATGCAAGCACAGAGGGTCCCTTTCAACATCTAACTTCATTGACAGGAAGAGACCTTCACAGCCTCTGCCCACTTTTCTGCATTGCCTCCAGGGAAGTTACGCCAACCTTGATGGATTTCAAGCCTAGAAGGTACGGTGAGAAGAGAGGGCCACAGCACGCTGACTCAGACTGAGCTAAGACACCATAGGATGGAATGTTCCCACACCCTAGTCATTTGGGCTGTAACTCTAGAGGCAGAGAGGCCCTGAGATTTAATCTGACTAATCATTATTATCCAGATGCCTTGAGACAGCCCAGCCCCGTGCAGGAGCCTGGGTCTTTGATGTTTTTGTCATAAATTAATGAGTTCACCCACAAAATAACATCAAAGAAGATCTACTAACTAATTCACTGTTATCATCTTCCAATCTGCGACTGCTTTGGAAAGTCTCCAAAAGGAGGATCGTGGCCAGAAAAAGAAACCAACTGAAAGATCTGGAAATCCTGACATCTGGAAAGAGATGAGAGGGAGAATCAGTCCTGCAGACTGCAGAGGAGCCAGGGAGAGCGCGGGCAAACCCCTGGGAGGTGGAGGGAGGGGAGGAAAGACAGGCCTAGGAGGGGAACAAATGCATGGATGCTTGAGGGGGAAACTGTGGTCTGCAGAGTCTTAAATGGTGTTATTACACAGTGCAGTGCGCTGGAGACTGGGAGGAAGTGTGTGGCAGGAACAGTGTCTCTGGAGCCAGATTGCTTGGGATAGAGCCTCTGGCTCTGTTAGTCACTGTGGGGGTCATGTGATCATTTTCCCTCCCCAGAGAGTAGCTGCCAAGTCCAGGAAGCTTTCTCTAGATCATACCTGACTTCCAAACCCAGTCCTTTGAGAAGAAAACAGCAGCAGATTTACGTTGGACGCCCTACTGAATGTCAGTGACACTCCTTCCCCGCTCAGCAGGACTCTCTAAAGCACAGAAAAGAGATCCACAAACAATCGTCAGTTCCTTCAGTCAGCAGAGTGAATATATACTACCCAGCAGCCAGAAAGATGAGCACGGGATGCTCACAGGTGCTGCCGCCCCGACACAAGCACGGCACTTCATCAGTGGTAACCAGGGATATGGTTTTGAGTACAGATTTTCTGTCTAAAACGTATGCTGAGGGACTGGAGAGGTGGCTCGATGGGCAAGGCACTTGCCGTGCCAGCATGAGAACCTATGTTCAGAACCCCAGCAGCCACGTTAAGAGTTAGACATGGTTATACACATCTGTAACCCCAGTGTTGGGGTGAAGGGGAGGAGCAGAGATAGGAAAATTGCTGGGGCTTGATAGCCACAAGCTTAGAAGGAAAATGACAAGTCCAGACTCAGTGAAATAGACCCTGTCTCAGGGGAATAAAGTAGACATGCTACCTGCATGTGCATACATAGCTATACATACATACATACATACATACATACATACATACATACATACACATGCATACATACATACACATATACATACATATATACATACACATGCATACATACATATATACATACACATGCAAACATACATACATATATACATGCCAAAAAATTGTATGTTGACATTTAATCCCCATTATATTAAGAAAACCAAGTGGGACCTTTAAGAGGTTATTAAGTCTCATGCCTTTAATGAAATAATGGATTAATGGGCTAGTGGGTTATCTTAAAAATGGATCTGCCATAAAAGCCAGTCGGACCAGGTCTCTCCACATTCCCCACCTCTTAGCACATGATACTCTGTGCTGCCACAAGACCTTGCCAGGAAAGACACTTTGACCCTAGACTGGAACCATGTTGCAAAATGAACATCTTTTCTTTATAACATACCCAGTCTGTGATGTGTCAATTGCAGAAAACGAGACTGGGATGAGAGGAGTGGTGACACATTAGCTGTAATCCCAGCACTTGGGAGGTGGAGGCAGGAGTTCAAGGTCAGTGTCTGGTACATACCAAGCTCAAGGCCAACCAGGTCTATGAAAGACCCTGCTCCTAAACAAAGACCAAGACAATAAAGACATAGCACTGAGAGGCGTCTCCCTAAAGGTATATGGGATTTGAACAGTACCTTCAAGGGTTAGTGTCAGACTTTCAGACAGCTGCAGAAGCTAAGAATGTTTGCATAGTACCTGGGAACACAGAGTCTCTAGGACTGCAGACTGAATGAAGCAGCAGCCAGGCAGAGACAAGGGCAACTAAAAGCCCCCAGAAACATGAATGAGGGGACTGCCCTAAAAATAGTGCCAGAGGAGGCAGACCATGACACATGTCTGCAAGAGGAGTCACTAGAAGGTGACTAAGCCAACGTGGGATTAACCTCCTTTAACTCCCTACCCTCTCTTGCTCCTCTCTCCCCCCCCCTCCTCCTCCAGAGAGTAGAGTAGGAGGCAAAGGTCTACATGTAGAGCTCACAGCTATCAGTGGGAAGTACAGAGACAAGGATAACACCAGAAAACTCTTGATTGAAATGTTTGCCTGTCATTACCACAGCCACTGTGCTGGGAAGCTGTGTGAGCCACCTCTGGGAGGTTCCCACCAGAGTGTCAGTCATGAATGATTGACTGCAGGGTCTTATGTTCACATCTAGTACATGGTCAGCAAACTTCGGCAGTCCACTTGGAAAGACAGAGAAGAAATGAAGGGTGCGATCTCAGGAAGTCAAGGCATAAAAGGGAACAGGTGCTTTTAAAGCATCCTTAGTTAACCCCGATCATGCAGTTTAGACCAATTTAGGCTGAAGAATCCTTCATTCTAACACAATCTCACATTGAAAGGTCTATAAAAAAAAGAGGTGGATTTGGATAAAGGGAGACACAACTCATTTGCTCTCTTACCACACACCCACCCCTTCATCCTCACCAAAGCTGCCAAAACCTCTCCTCACCAAGGCTCTGCAGAATACAAGCCTATGACTTTAACAATCCAGGCATCCATGCCAGGCAGAGGCAGGCAGATCTCTGGGTCTGGGGCCAACATCAAGAGTCTCAAGAGTGAGTTCCAGGTCAGGAAAGGCTACAGAGAGAAACCCTATTTCAAAACATAACAAATTCGGGACATACAGAAGGCTTTATAGGAAAAAAGTAAGAAGTCTTATCCACTCTGCCCCATACCCTAAACCCTTTAACCAGGAGATATGGCTGCTTCACTCTTTGGGGGATTTCTGCTTCAACTTCTCCCAGTGTTTGCCTTTAAGTTACTAGATGTCAGACTCATGATGCCGCCTCCATGTATTCACTTTGGGAACCTTATCTTGTTTTGACAGAAAGGACTCTTGCTGCACAGGCAGAAGGAGAGAAAGCTGTCCTAACCGCCCATATCAGCCAGCACTAGAACTCCCACCTTATAGCCACCGGTCAAAGACTGCCAGCCCAAAGCCCCTCTTCAGCCACCCTACACACAGACAGAGCTTTCTGGCCCCTGTCACATGGGTTTGGAATTTCTAGTCATTGACAGGTCATGAGGAGGGGCCCTGCACTGGAATGAATATTTCCACAGCATTCCATGTTCCACCAGCCAGTGCCTGTTCTCTGCCTCACACGCCTCAGTCCTTCTTCTCGGGCACTGTTTTCCTTCCCCGTCACTAAAAAGTGTCACCTCTCTTCAGGCTACAGTGCAAGTTCCAAGTCAGAGCAGGTTTGTGTTATGTGTTCCACATACAAGATGAAAAACAAATACCCATGATTCTTCAAGGCTAGGGTTTAGTGGGAGAACAGAGGTGGAACTCGGGGATCCCTGCGATAGCTGATGCCATGGAAATGGGTCAGTCTAGTAGAAGGTAAACAGAGCTGTAGGAGGGGCTGGCTATTGAATGGTGGGTACATGGATGTCTCTGAGTCTCTCCTATGCTGCTCACTGGTTAGATGGCCGCTGGCAAGACAGTTAACCTCCACAAACCCAGCTTCACTTAGGTCACGTGAGCACGATGTTTCCTATAGGAGCTTCACTGGGAACCAGTGAGTCAAAGGAGTTCTGAAAGGAGCCAGCTTCAGCCCTGGCCTGGAGTAGGTGTTCAGTGAAGGAGGGTGAGGAGTAAGGAGAAAGCCATTGACAGCTGGAGCCTGAGCCCTGGACTGTGGCAGAAGCCCAAAGTCAGTCCCCCAGGAGGGTGGATGAAGAATGTCAGGTCTCACTGGGATTTCAAGAGCCACTGCAGGAATTACACTGTGGAGGAGGGAGGGAGAGCACAGTTAGGAGAGAGGAGGAGCCAAGGATGCCAGTGAACTGAATAACAGAGAAGGAGGTGGGGGCGTATCAAAAGAGGAACTCCATCAGCCAGGAGGTTAGGCTGCAAATAGATTGTTCTATTAACACCATTTGAGGAGCAGACATTTAACTAACATATGAAGTCTGGAGGGTAGCGGCTCCAAAATTAGCCCAGAGGCTCACCAGTGTCCCCGAGAACCCAGGAATTGGTTCCATCCTTTCTCTGCCAACTACTGAGCACCAGGTTTCTCCCCCTCAGAGCTGTGGTCCAGTGGAGGCTGACCAAGGCCACCATGTACAAGCATCTACAGTGGGGAGGAAGAGAGGGCATCTTCCTTTTCTCAGGAAATTAATCTTTCCCAGGAGCCTTCTATCAGACATGGCTTGTTTCATTGCCTGTGTCTAGTACCAATGGAAGCCAAGACCCCATCAGACTCCAAAAGGGAAGGGAGACAAGGAAAAAGAGGTTGGAAGCAGCCAGACTAGGGATGTGACCAACACCATCTGCCTTGCTATTTGGGTATGAAATGTGGGAATTGTCACACTGAAGATGACAGGAAAGAAGGGAAGGGATAGGATCCTAAAGGAGATAGAAAGGGCTGAGCTGGGGGAGGAGCAGGTTGTGTCTTTCTCTAGCAAAGGCAAAAAGCTGAGTCTAGGAAGAGATTCCAAAAGCCAAGCTTGTATCCCCTAGAAGACTCGTAAGTGCTTATAAATGGCTGAGCTCTCTAACTCCAGGAAACAGATTCTAAAGAGAAGACAGTGTTCTTGTCACCTCAGCCAAGCCAAAAAATGAGACCAGGCGCGGTGGCTCAAACCCATAATTCCTCAACTCAGGAAAGAGATGGAGGGTGGTACATTCCAAACCAACCCAGCTTACACAGGGAGAGAAACCCTGTCTCAACAAAACAAAGTAAAAGCAAACCAAAACCCAAAAGGTTCCGGGAAGCACAATGGGCCATGCTTTCTGGATCAACTATGCAGAAGACACACAAGGCATACACTGGGAGGCAAAGGGGACATTTTTGTTTCACAGGCTGATGGGAACATCAGCTGCCTCCGCCATTTTGGAAAACAAACCATAGCCTAAATTCCACTTCTAGATTCACAGCCCTGTATATGTGTGTCCAGTTATAAATGGGGACATTCATAGCCACACCCTGTAAAAGGAAAAGAAATCTGGAGACAACCAAAATATCCTGAGACTGGACGGGGAATATTGGGGTCACTGTAGAATGATCACTGCTTAGCAGTAGCAACACACATTGCATTCATCTCAGAAGACACTGTTCCAAAAAGGCAAACGCCATCAGAGTACATCCAGGGTGGTTATTTATATAAAGTTCCATAACACGCAAAAGCTAAAACAGTATGCAACTTAGATATAAATTAACATGAATGTAAAACTACCAGAGAGGAATACTACACACACACACACACACACACCAGATTCAAGCAAATGATTAGCTATAGGCAAGCTTGGGGACAAGCATGAGGGGAAGGTTGGGGGGGGGAGTGGGACTTCAGATAGGAAGGGAAACTTTCTCTTTAAACAGCTTAGACCACTTAGAGCATAGGGTTTTATTACATTCTTATTCCTTATGGGTTACATAGCCTTTGTAGTCATGGAAATTTTAATGACAATAATTAAAAGGAAGATGAGGCCTGCTGCAGCCTACTTTGATAAACTCTTCCACTGCGCCACTGTCTAGAGTCTGCAGAGCCCAGAAGCCACAGAGCCAGGCGGGCTGAACTCTGACCACTTCTGTCTGGTGTCAGGTAGACTTTGTGAGCTCCACATTTGAAGGAAAGAGAGAGCGAGGATGGAGACAGTCGGGATGTCCAGATGCTTCTCCTTGGGGGAGTTTAGAGGTGAGACTAAGGAGAACAGTCCTGGCTCCTACCTAGAGGCCTTGCCCCGAGCCTGGCTCAGCCATACGGTAGCTATCACTGAAGCTTAGATCTGGAAGGGCTACTCATAGCTCCATACCAGCAAAGAGAACACTAGAGCTAAACCAAATGGCCACTCACGTCTCAGACAAGCGAACCTCCAACCTTAATTCAAATTTCCACCCATCACACCCAATGGACGGACCCTCCTGCCAAGGACTTTGTACATCTTTCCCCTCTCCCAGAAACCCCAGATCTTTTCCTGGGAGGGTCTTGCCTACTTTCAAGTCTCTGCTTTAATGTCGCCTTCTGGGAGACCTTTCCTGGCCCTTCTACTTCGCTCACGGAGCTCTGCCTTCTGCCCTGCCACAGCTTTAACTGTCCACGTTACTAAGTCATTCTGTTTTTTTTTTTAAAGATTTATTTATTTATTTATTACATGTAAGTACACTGTAGCTGTCCTCAGACACACCAGAAGAGGGCATCAGATCTCATTTCGGGAGGTTGTGAGCCACCATATGGTTGCTGGGATTTGAACTCTGGACCTTCGGAAGAGCAGTTGGGTGCTCTTACCCACTGAGCCATCTCACCAGCCCCTAAGTCGTTCTGTTTACATCTTCCCCATAGACTCTTCACCGCTCACCAGAGAATCCCATACTAGAACATCTTAACCTAGAGAGCATCTCATAGCTCTAGTCAGGCACGTGGCAAGCGCTGGTTAACTTGATGGAATGAATAGAAAGCTGAACTTGGCTGGTAAAAGGCAGCTCATATGAACACGGAAATAGATCCCACTCGTGTTCCAGTTCAGAGCCTCTACCCATCTCTCCTATGCCCAATCAGGCACTTAGCTCTCTCCACCTTCAGACTCGTATCCAGACATCCAAGAAGAGAGGAAGTAAGACCTTCCAGACGACCCTGTTGCTGACAGATCAATGCTCTCCTCAGTGAGCACATGGACCCTCGCCCTCACTCCTAATGAGTTCTTTCCCTTAGTTTCTTGGCAGCCACTGTTCCAGAAAGACACCCAAAATTGGAGGATGATCAGAGATGAAATGTCTGAAAAAAAACGTGTGGACAGGGGATGGAATAATTACAGCGGATAAGAAGAGCCACACTTTGGCCTCTGCCAAGTTAAATGGGAGCAGATAATTGTACTTGAGGCACTCCAGGGTATGAAGCCCTCTGAGGGAGAGGGTGCATCGGGGATTCTGTGGAAGGTGGAATTATGTGAAATGGAACAGAACGAATCCCAGGGGATTTTAGGCTTAGTGGTAGGAACTGTTTCCTCCCAGGAAAGCCGTGAGGTTGGGCACAGTTCTAACGGAAGGAACAGGTACCACCTTGGTGGCATTTAAGCCCACTGTGAGCCATCCAGAGACTGCAAATACAGCTACCTCATTCTAGAAGGTTGGGATCAAAGGTTGGCCAGAGGCAATCTGATGGTGGGGTAGTCTGGTGGTCATTCAAGCAGGCTGAGTCCAGCCCAGCTGACAGCTTTCTGGCGTGTGGCCATGGGCATGTGGTTTCTCGAGCCTGAGACCTTGATTTCTGCATCTGGGGAATGGTGACATCACTAGTGCTATAAAGTACACGGGGAAGTAAATGTGACAGCCTGTGTCAGCTCTTGTTAGAGAGCTGGGTAAATAGAAAATGCATTAGGTCTCAGTTCTAAGCTCTAAATGGAGACACTCCTTAAATTTTGTTGGGATTCCATCTGTAGTAGGATGGGGATAGAGTTGGATCCACAGAATCCCGGGGCTTCCATAGGCTGTAATGTGCCATTTTCTACCTCAACCACGCCGTTGGTGCCGTTGGTGGCAGTCTGGTGCAGACAGCACAACCTGTGGTGCTGTGAGCATCTTGTGAGGCTCAGTAGGAAAGCCTGGCCAGGCAGTTCCACCTCTTCCTCTCCTTTATTTTCAAGGCAGTGGAGACTAACCAAATTGTAGCCTTCTGCTGATCTGATGGACAGCAGGCCCCTTGGCCTCAGGTCCAGTGCCTCATCTCCTATAGAGACGGGCTTTCATTTAGGCCTCTGTGTAAAATGCTTTCTGAAAGAGGCACCCTTAGTTTAAAATTATCTTTTGGGCTAGGAATGTAGCTCAAGCACAGAGCATTTCCTCAGCATGTGAGAAGATCTGGGTTCCATCTCTAGTACTGAAAAAAGAAAAGAACTTTTAAGATTTCTGGGAAAAGCCCCTCTCCATCAGGTTTCCTGGTAGATAGGAGTATGACTGGGTAGGGTGGTGAGGCGAAGCCAGGCTGGCCTGCAGGGGAGGACACCACAGCAGCAAAGGCTCGGCAGGAGATAGGCCTGCACTCTGACCTCGGCTGGGAACACAGGTGACCCCAAGTTCCCTGCCTGTGGCCTCTAAAACTGACCTGACCGCTGAACTTTTTCAAATACACACCAGAGAGGCCATGAACTTCAGAAAATGTCAGAAGCCAGGATCCCAAAAGCGCCATGATCAAATTACTAAACGGGGTGGGAGAGGGTTCACAGGCCTGCCTCCTCGGGTGGGGTTGGGAGAGCGCTCTCAGGAGTGAGAATGGTGGTTAGATAACAGAACTGGGGAGACCGTCACTGGTGGGGACAGCAGGGACAGAGTAAGCACAGGCCTTGGGGTCTTCCTGTCATGGGCTCATTTGGAATCAGAGTCAACCCTCACCCTCTTGATCCCACAACGTCAATGGCTCCTGTGACCTGCTTAACTAGTTGAGAATAGGAGTACAAGTCAAAACCCAGAAACAGGAAGTGAGACTTGGGCTTGCCCTGACATTACCAGCACACTGGAGAGTAAGGGACCATGGAGAGAGCCCCAGATAAGCAGCAGGGACCCAGGTTCAAGATCAGGCTTACACTCTTACTAGCTTTGTGTTATGTAAAGCTCACAAGGCCACCACTCTGGTCCTCAGATAGTCTCTTATTAACAGGGTATAAGCCTCACGACCCTAAAGGCTCTCCTGGGCCTGACTCTCAGTCTGCAAATTCTCCTCACAGCTGCTCATACACATGTGGATGTCTCCCTTTCTAGAGTAGTTTGTATCCAGGACAGCAGTAACTCAGGATCCTCAAGGGGTTCCTGGAAAACTGGACTAGGTAAGTACCAGAAGAACATACCCAATATTGTGGGCAGGGATCCCCTCTGAGTTTCAGGTTGATCCTCTTCACCAGAGCCCTGGTTGGTCAGAAGGAAAGAACAGACTCATTAGAGCGAGCTACAGCCATAGAGAAGCCAGGTTTATAGAGAGGGGCTCTTGCCTTGTTTCTGGCAGGTTCTAACACCCCCTGCACCTAAAGGGCTTTAGACAAGCCTGGACCACTAAATGAAGGCTTAGTTCTTGGGGGAAGCCAAGGCTCACATCCCACATCCCACATCCCACTATTAGCTGCCTTTGCTGATCCCTTGATTTGTGCCAGGCCCGGTTAAGGTCCTCAGAAACGGTATTTCATGTAACCTATAGCCTAGTTACCATACCCATTTTATAGATGAGCAAGCAGGTTACTGCGTGATTCAGCTAAGCAGTAAAGTCAGGATCCAAGGCTGGTTCGTGAATCTAAGTCTCCTCCTCTTTCCAGCAAGTCCCCCACCCCCACCCCAGGTCTCTCTAAATGGTGCCTCACAGGCCTACAGGTCAACTGTCCACACCTTATAAAGAAGCATTGGGTCTCTTAAAGTTTCCAGAGGAAACACAGGACTCAGGGAATGTGTCAGAACATGGACACTCCAACTCGTCAGACCATAAATCTGTGGAATGTAGCTTTTGGGGTTAGATTGGGGTGGAGACTGGAACTCTTGGGAGGAGAGAGGTCTCGGGGACACCAGCAACTGGGTGGTGCAGTCAGAGGGACCACAGGACTGTGCTTCGTGCTTGGACACAGCCCAGAGAAAGGTCTGGAGAAAAACAGCTCCAGAAAAAGGGTGCGTAAGGTGGGAGGCTCGGTCAGAGTGCTCCCCCAGAGATGCAGCTGAAGGGGCAGCCTCGGCTGCAGCTCTGCTCCCAGCATCTAAGTCAGGCCACCCAGGCTGGAGGCTCCTGGGCCCTCAGATGCTTTGGGGATCTGGGGAATTCCTCAGGAATGAGATGGTACATAGGCTGCCAGGCACCGCCCCCAGGCTGGTTCAGCCTATCCCTCTGGGTTCCAGAAATAATTCAAAAATAACAACATGCATTCCTGAACACCGGCTTTGAGGTAGGGATAGAGTGAGACACAAAATAGACAAAAAGTACTGCCCTCCTGGGCCTTTTATTCTAGTGGGAGAGACAAGTGAATAATAATAATAATAATAATAATAATAATAATAATAATAATAATAATGCATTAAGAGGGGAGAAAGCTGAGAAAAGGCAGGAAAGGAGCTGAGCTGAGGCGTGTCTGTTGCAGTGTAAGTGTGTCTGCTTCATCTAAAGCTCATTTTCAATAGCGTGGGTGGCCAGAGGCAAAGGAAACAGCAAATGAAAGGCCCCACGGCAGGAGTGAGTTCAAGGTGTAGCAAAGAGGCCAGTGTAGCTGGAGTTGAGCACTGGGGAACAGAAGCAGCGGACACACAGGGACTAGAACAAGAATGCCCTGGAGACTTGTGGGCAGAGGGGAACACGACCCACCATGTGTCTAACACCCCCTCTTGCTACAGTGTTGCAAATAGGTAAAAGGAAACTGGGACCCCTTTGTTCAATAGCAACATGCGGTTTTAATGGCACCTCGCTGGAGGTACCTGCTTACTGCTGCTATCCAGTTTAAATCCCACAGCCCTGGGGGTAAGGAAGGCTTATTCTTCCCATGTTTCAGCTAAGGAAACGGAGGCTCAGGGAAGGTCAGAAAGAAACACATCTATCCACCCTTCCCGATCTGACCTGTCTCACCCGTCCAGTCATCTCCCTTTCAGCTACCCCATCCTCAGAGAACATCTCCATCTCCCCAACTCTCCTTTCCGATCGTGGGAGCTTTTCACAAATGCTGCCTCAGCCCTTAGAACATTTTTCTCCTATACCCAACTCCTGCACCTATCCCAACACATCTTCTGAGAGACCCCCTGGAGCGCTGTTTCTTGGGGCCCATCCCGCATAGCTCAAACATGGCCATCCACTGCAGAAACAGGGAGTATTAACAGCCATCCCACTGCCAGGATCCCACACAACAGGAGTGCATGGCTGGGGCCAGAGCTTGTTGCCTCCGTACCCAGCAATTGATTCTACACTTGTCTTGGGTTCCGGTCCTGCAGACAGCGTCAGACTATTCTAGGTTTCTTCGAATGTCTCCGGTGCACTTTCAATCCACTTCATGCTGACTTCATGATCATTTGGGCACATGCCCTGACCTTGGGCAGATCCATTCCGAGCCTTGGGCACATAGATGCCACGCACTTCAGGAGAACAGCTCTCGTGAGTCAGGTGTGGTGATATGTGCCTGTAGTCCTAGCACTCAGAAGACTGAGGCAGGAGGATTGTGAGCTGGAGGCCAGTCTGGGCCACACAGTGAATTCTAGATCATTCTGGACTATATAAATGAGACCCAGTCTTGAGAAAGAACTAAATAAGAATTGGAGGCTGGTGTCCTTAAGGGAAGAGTGTGGCACTGAGGGACCCTGGTGTGTTTAGTGTCATCAGACCCAAGTCCAAGGCCTGCTTCTCTTCTCTGCTACGGCATAGGCAAGTGATTAAAGCCATATCTTCACATATACTCTGGCCCAGACTATATTCACATATATGCTGGCCAGACTATAGCTTCCCCTGTGAGTTCTGAAAGAACTGCAGACAATACACGCTCACTGTTGGCCCAGCACGCTGCCTGCTCACCTCTCAGCCCACTCCAGGTGTGCTTCAGGACTGTCCTGAAGGGGAACACCTGGCCACTGTGCTCCTGAGAAACCTCAAACATCTCCCTTGGGTACTGACTAATCTGCGAAGGCCCCAAACAATAGGTCAACCAACCAGCCAAGCCTTGTTAAAATATGTTTCCAGTACAGCTCAGGCACCCGGAGACTCAGTAAATACCCTGGAGTCTAATTTAGAAAGGAGACTCAGAACTGACAATCCGGACATGGCCTTGCTGCTCACCACACTCTGCCCTCGCCTCTTACCAGCGAGGTTCTGAGTCCTCAGTTCTAGGTCACCCAGAGAACTTAGCACATACTAGCTCAGTTTGCCTAGTTAGGAAACCCTGAGGCTCCCAATAGAAAGCTGTGGTGTTAACACCATGACCGAGAGGAACAGACCTGCTATGGCACCTCTTCCAGGGCTGTCAAAGTTCCCGCCAGCATCCCAAGCTGTCCCAGAGTAGAGAGGCACTCTGTAGAGGACAGCTAGCAAGTCTGGGGCTCAAAGCCAGGCTCTGGGTGGACAGCCCATGCCACCGTACCCCGCTGGGTTATTTATAAAGTGTTTTCAGATGAGTCAGGCACACACTGCCCAGTAAGTACCTCAGAGAATGTGCCAGGAGAAATGCTATAAATAGCGTGGATTTCTGGGCTCCCACCGACCCCTAGCAGCCTACTCCTTGTAGAAAGGTAGGTAGGAGGATGGGGCCTGCGTTGGCCAGCCATCGTCATGACCCCAACAGCAACCTGAGGCCAGCAGGAACATGAGTCCTAGCAGGCTAGTCTGTGGGGACAGATGGGAAGCCCCAGGCTGGGGGAGAAGAGCCTTAGCCAGGCATTTTATAGACACAGACCTCAGCCCATTTCCAGTACCATTTCCCCACCCAGACTGACAGATGTGCCCAAGAAGGCAGCCTGCACCCTGGTTCCCCACACTGCCAGTTCACACCTCTATTCAGAGTATACAGCTCTCCACCTCCAGAGTAGAGCCCAGAGACCGGGCTATTTATATCTCTCTAGAAAGGGAGCCAGGGCCCCCAGCATCCCTGCTTCCTCCCCCCTCTTGGCAGTTGCTAATTACTTTCTCAGCTGGGTGCAGCCTGCTACCCCTGGCTGAAGCCACCAGGAACAAATGCACCTGCGTTCACACCAAACATCCCAGGGAGGCTAGGCTCCCCTATCCAGGCAGAGAGTGTGACCACCCAAGGCCTGCCTCTGGGGTCTGGACTCTATACCTATAACACCCTTCTGTGAGTCTCAGAGGAGGGACTTTAGGACCCACCCTGGTCTTGGTAGCCTCCATGCAAGCTAGAGGGGTAGCCTGCCATTCAGCCAACCTGCTGTGTGCCTGGCCCTGGGCTCAGCTCTGTGGGAAGAGGCAGGGAGGGCAGAGAGATGAATAAGCCTGCCCAACCGCCCCCGAGGGATGCAAAGACATAAACAACTCATTATGCAGTGGGGGAAGACTGAAGCAAGTGCTAAATTAAGGGACAAGCTGGGCACAGAGCCTGCAGGCCCTTGGTTCTAGACTGGTTTTTTTATTTCTTATAAGTAATTCATGATCATTTTTTACAAAGAATCTGTATATACAGACAAAAGAAAATTTATAACGTATTCATATACTATACTCATTATCCCATACCCAAAGGCAGCTATATCCAGTCTGAGGACCGGACTGTCACACTTCATTAAATGGAATCCAGACAGATCTCAGATCTGAGGGTGGGGACCCTCACCCTGGCTGTAAGATAGTCTTTAGGACACAGAAATTCATAAGAAATGAATAGAGGGTTTCAGTTTGGGTAGTTTGACATAGTTATATGAAAATATTCAAATTGATATTGATGCCCAGAAAATGTATGGAAAGGCACACAGTAGGTCAGGGATTTAGCTCACTGGTAGAGCACCAGCCTAGTACAAGAGGCACTACACTGAATCCCTAATACTGCAATCATAGTCACAGTAAATATTAAATTTTTAAGTCTATTTTTGTTCTGTTTTTTTTTGTTGTTGTTTTTTTGTTTTTTGTTTTTAAGATGGGGTCTACCTACAAAGTCCTTACTGTCCTGGAAGTCACAGAGCTCCAGCTGCCTCAGCTTTCCAAGTGCTGGGATTAAAGGTATATACCACTACATAACCCAAGTATACTAGAAAATTGTGAAATGTACTCATTAAAGGGCAAATGAGTCAGCCTCAGAGAAAGAAGAGGGAGGAAATAAAAATACCTTTTTTCCATAGAAATTTATTTGAATTGTTACTATGTATATTAAATATGTAATATATAGTAACAAGTTTTATATATATATATATATATATATATATATATATATATATATATATATATATATATATTGTCTCCCCTTTTACAGTGCTGGAAGTCTAATCCAGGACCTGTGATGCTGGGCAAGCCCTCTACCACAGAGTTACAGCCTTGTTACAATTACCCTGGTTATAAAACAAGGTTTCACTATATTGGGGGGGGGGGGGCTGATGTCAAAACCACAATTCTACTGCACCCCCCCCCCAAGTGCTGAGATTACAGGCACAGGCTGCCACATCCAGCTAAATTACTTTTAAAACAATTTTGTAAGTTTTTAATAATCTTCAAGTTTTTCTAGAGTAGATCATCTTTTCATTCAGAAGAATAGAGTCTTAAAAATAAAGAGATCAGGCCAATGACAGAGGAGGTTTTGAGGGTAAAAAATGCTTATCGTTCAAGTCTAATGACCTGAGTTCCCCTCTGGAATCCATGGGAAGAGAGAACTGACTCTGGAAAGTTGTCCTCGGATCTGCCCGCCTGTGCCATGGCACACACTCGCCGGCACTCACGCACACTTTAGGGGCACACATACCCATGCTACTGGTACATTGAGATTAAATAACAAGAGATAATTATTCTGTGAAACAGTGTGACAGAATTAGTATATGACCCAACAATTGCACTGCTTGGTTTATGCTCAAAAGAAGTGCAAACAAGATCCTCAGATAGGCAGTTGTTCACACATGTTCAGTAACAGAGCCAAGAACCAAGAGGTAGAAAAAAGATGTCCATCAATGGCCAATGAAACTGTGGCATATCCATAAAATGGATTATTACTTGACCAGAGAAAGGAATGAAATACTAGCACATGCTAAAACATGGATGAACCATGAACACATTATGCTAAAGACACAAAATGTCACAGAGAATAATTAACTTTATCTGAAATGATCATAATAGATAAATTCATTAAAAGGGGAAGCAGATTAGGTTGCCGGGGGCTGATAGGAGAAAAAAAGTGATCACTGAAACTTGTGTGTGTATGTGTGTGTGTGTGTACGTGTTGTATACATTTATGTACAGGTGTGTTCGTGTGTGTGTGTGTGTGTGTGTGTGTGTGTAATGCACATGTGTGTACAGGTATGTTTATCCATATGTGTGTGTACATGTGTGTGTTATGCACATTTGTGTACAGGTGTGCTTATCCGTGTGTGTGTGTGTGTTATGCACATTTGTGTACCGGTGTGTTTATCCATTTGTGTGTGTGTGTGTGTGTGTGTGTGTGTGTGTGTGTTATGCACATGTGTGTATAGGTATGCTTATCCGTGCATGTGCGTGTGTAGAACAGCGGTTGACTTCTAGTGACTTGTATTACTGCTCTCTGCCTCATGTTTTCAGACAGGGTATCTCATTGGACCTGGGGCTCCCTGTTTCCAAAAGGCTGGCTGGCCAGAGAGCCCCCAGGATCACCTGTTCACCCTCCCCAAGCCATAAGGTTACAGTGCGTGCCATTGCACCAGGATTTTATGTGGGTGCTGGGGATCTGAGCTCCGGTCTTCATGCTCACACCGCAAGCACTTAACCCACTGAGCCCTCCCACACCCTATAGCTGGTTCTTCTAGCAAAGTTTACCTTCCCACATGTGTTTGTCTAGGCAAATCTAATCCCTGTTAGATTTCTTCTTGAGAGCAAAACAGTCCAGGCCTAACCATCTGATTCACAGGGGTTCAGTGATTCCACTGCTAATTATTAGGATCCAATTACACCCCTTGGCTTACAATCTAGGAGCCGTTTCCTAGGAACTACCACACTTGGGACTCTCCCAAACCCCACAAGGGATGGATGGATGTTTCCTACGATACAGACATGGATCAGAGATTAGAGATCTAGACCTAGGAGCTAATCCCCTTTGTTCTTAAATAGACTTGACATGTGTTCAGCTCCTCCAGCATCCTCTTGACAGTACCTTTCTTTGCCGTTTTACTTTGAGCATATATATGGCTCTTTAAGTGTTTCTGAAAGGCAGCGTAGCATTGACGCCAAGGTGACTATGACTAGTCTGTGACTCCTTCCATCTGATGTGATCGTTGCTGTGGTTGGGTTTGAAGTTACCTGACATTTTGCTGATTGTTCTCTGTGTCTGGTCCCCTTTTTTTGCCTCTTTGAAGGCTACTTCCAATGTCTTCACCAGATGACCAGTTAGAGTTCTGCTGTTTTACTTAGTGCGTTAGAGTTTATGGCCTGCATAGCTTTCTCTCACTGCCTACCCTCAATGATGTTACACACTTGACACTGTATGAGGGCATCACAGTGGCAGCCTTCTGCTTTGTTCCTGGCCTGTTCCCTTCTCTATGACAGGCAGTCAGCAGGGACAACCATAACACTCTGAGGTCCAGAATCTTGAATCCTAATTATTGGGTCCTGTGTCTTGAAAATCATTACTCCAAGAATGCTGTCTGCTTGTTTTTTAAGTGTTACTATATGGAGGATAAATGCAATCCCATCCCTTATTCATGGCTAGAAGAAGCCGACTGACACACACACTTGGACATCAGGACCCAAGCAAAGCCCCTTACCCAAGGCTAAGCAGCTTAGAAATAGTCGGAAGTGGATCAGGTGTCGCAACCAAAGCCAGTGCTCTCCTCCCACCCCACTGCTCCTGCAGGAACTTCCCTGTGAGAGCAAAAACCCACATCAGCGAAAGTAAAACAGACTTTTGCTGCCACTGCAAAAAGCCACTCAGCAGTGTCACCTCCTTTGGAAGCCAGCATGACAACTGTCTCACAGAACGGTTATGTAGAGCTTTCAGCAGCTTCCTAGCCTTACCCTAAATGCTCCCCCATCCCCATCTTCAGAAACCTCTGTGATCTGTTCTTGTGTTATTTGATATCTGTGTGAGGATGCTGGGATCTGTCAAGGATTGCTGGGAGCTGGCTCCCCACCAAGTCTTTTGTCACCCACACTCTCGTGTAATGATTGAACAGTCTCTTGTGTCTATCCCTTCTTGTAGATCTTTCATTTGGTGTAGTGACCTCATTAGAAGAATGTGGCATGTATTCATATGTGTGTGTGTGTGTGTGTGTGTGCATGTGTGCATATTTATGAGAATGCATGTTGATTTATTTGCAAGGATGGGTCCCATCTCACACTACGGAAGCTGACGTTAGAAATACCATCAGTTGGTAGAATGCTCAGACATGAAGGACAGTTTCCATCACCCCCTTCACAGCTCAGAGAACACCACAGAACAGGAGACCTAAAAGAATGTAAGAGCAAGAGGGAGGACATGGAGTGGTGTGGGATGCATGGCATTGCTATAGCATCCTTCAAGCCAAAGCAGCCACGATTACCTGCACAGATTGCCTGCCTGAACCCAACACCCTCTAATAGGGTCAGGGGGCTCATAGGTCCCTGGTCCTCCCTGAGGACTGAGCAAAGTCAATGCTTGCTGGGAAAGGGGAGACATTTCTTCGGTGGTATAGCCACTGGCAAAGTGCCCAAACTCTAATTAGCCTCAACCATGCTCCTGTAGGTAACTTTAATGAAACTCACTGGATCATTAAAACAAAAGCATCCATGAAAGCAGAGTAAGGGGAGGTTAGTAAGGAAAAGGAGGGGGGACAAGAAAGGGAGATGAGATGGATATAATCAAAATACATTATATAAATTATGAACTGTCATATTATATACATTATGAACTGTCATATGAGACCCACTATGCACAACTAATATATACTAATAAAGAATTAAAGATAGTAAAAAAACAAAACGGGGGTTCTGTGAGTCAAGTCTGTGGGCAACAGACCTGACCTTTCTTTGTTTTTGTTTTGGTTTTTTTGGTTTTTTAATTTTTGTTGTTGTTGTTGTTGTTGTTTGGTTTTTCGAGACAGGGTTTCTCTGTGTAGCTCTGGCTGTCCTGGAACTCACTCTGTAGACCAGACTGGCCTCGAACTCAGAAATCTGCCTGCCTCTGCCTCCCAAGTGCTAGAATTAAAGGCGTGCGCCACCACGCCCTGCTTCAGCTGTTTTTTTTTTTTAAGATTTATTTATTTATTATATGTAAGTACACTGTAGCTGTCTTCAGATACTCCAGAAGAGGGCATCAGATCTCATTACAGATGGTTGTGAGCCACCATGTGTTTGCTGGGATTTGAACTCAGGACCTTTGGAAGAGCAGTCAGTGCTCTTACCTGCTGAGCCATCTCTCCAGCCCCCTGACCGTCATTTCTTATCAGCTTCTCACAAGTACAAATCTCTCAAGGCTCCATGGTTTCTCAGCTGTAGGACGCCTACAATGTCCTCAACCTAGCAGACTCGGTCACCTGTCTGTCAACTGAGCCTGAGGCTATAAAACCCCACCTGCCCAAGGTTGTCTCTTAGGTAACAAACAAGGTTCACAGGCATAGGCAGAGAACTTGACTATCAGCTTCCTTCCCTGTTCCAGTCCCCTCCTCTGTGTGGTCTGTGCCGTGGTTCCACCACAGACATCTTCCTCCATGTGATCTGTGGCTCTGCCACAGACATTTCTATTAGGCTTGTGAGCCCTCAGTTAAAAGCTAAGAAGGGAAAACCAGGGAGGCACAACACCCTCTCTGATCCTTCAAGACTGAGGTCTGAGGCTGGAGAGATGGCATTTGCTGCTCTTGCAGAGGACCCAAGGTTCAGTTCCTAGCACCCACACTGTGGCTCACAACTGCCTGTATCTTTAGATCCAATGCCCACTTCTGGCCTATGTGGGCATTAGGCATGCATGTGATGCACATACACACATACAGGCAAACATTCACACACATTTAAATAAATACATTTGCAAATACCACTGTGCATTCAAATCTCCAGACAGCTTCAAAAAGCTGCAGCAGCCGGGCTGCACCCCAGAATACGTCATCAGAGGCTCACTGTTTAGAACAGAGACATGATAAAATTCTTAAGCTGCCCAGGGACTTCCGTGTGTGGTCAGCCTGAGAACCTAGGGTGGTCTCTGCGTGTCCTCAGACATCCCCTATGCTCCACCTTCTCCTCCTCTACCAGAGGTCCCAGCACTTCTCTGTGTGGCATAGGCAGCAGCCAACAAACACCCAGGGGCTCAGGGACCCCTGCATTCTGCTTCTTCTGCACTGTCCTCTCAGGAAATATTCACTCTCACGGTCACTTTAAGAACTGAGTTCACTCTGTCACCCTAAGAGCAAGTGCCTCCTGGACCTGGGTGTGTAATTCATTGGTTGGGTGCTTTTCTAATATGGGGTAGCCTTGAGTTTGACCCCAAGCACTGAAGGGGGATTTTCCTATGTACTCCCTACTCTAGACCCTTCCCTGATATCCCTGAGTCCCGTGTATCTCTTTACCCCAAGTTCTCACAGCCCAAGACTCCCACGCTGTCTCGGCCCCTCCAACTTAGGAAAGCACTTTCCCTTTATACAAGTCTCTAAGTCCTCATCTCTGTAAGCACAGAGCCATGATTCCAGCTTCCTGGCCTGGGCCCAGCAACTGTCAAGCCACCTGGCTGTGAAGGAGGCGAGATGGCTCTTACCTGGCAGCTGCCACTGCCACACCCGGGACTTGGCTCCCAGCCTGGGTAGTAGTTCAAAGACTCCAGGAGATGATGAGCTTGGCATAAGCGACCGTGACCTTTCTCCAGGTGCAGGGGCAGGGAGCTTGGAGAAGGTGTTTCTCATGCCCTTTGCCTGGTGGGGGTGAGCCGGAGAGAGGCGCTCAGGACACAGCTCCACCAGGAAAGTGAATGGTGGAATTGGGTCCTCAGCTTTGCCCTAAAAACATGGTATACATCTGACCCTAACCTCTAAACCCTAGCCTCCTCTTTGTGATCTTTGTACTTGTATGATTTTGACATCACCTAGGGAACTTTCTGTAGTCTTGGAACAGGAGATGCTGTAGGGGCTTCCCAGAAAATGAAAACATACTGCCAGCAAGCAAGTGAAAGGGACACTCTATGGGGGAGATGATGACTGTGGCTGAGCCCATCCTGGGCAATCAGTAAGTCCTGCCTCAGGTCTCACCTCCTGCACTCTCAGTGGAGGTCAAGGCTAATAATGACTAACTCACCATTCCTTGATCTCAGGTACTTTCAGACTCCCTGGACTGTCTAGGAGCCCTAGATACAATGTAGCCTCTCCTGAGTCTCCAGTTTGGTCCACTTTGTTGCTGAGTTTCTTTCTCCTATTGTTCTCGGTCAGGTCACTGCTCCATCTTTATCCAGGCTTCCACCTGCTCCAGCTCCTTAAGAATTGCTACAGGAAGAGCTAGCAGAGCCACGCCTGGAGCCACGCCCAGGGGAAAGGCTCCCTCTGGTTCCCCACCCCCACCCCCCACCCCGCCATATGCCGGAGGAGCCGTATCTAAGGGTTCTGCCCATTTTGGGGAGCAAAAACAGACTGTTACTGGTGATATGCAGCAAAGATGAGCCTGGTCCATGAAAGAGTGTGATGGTGTTTGCATGTTTGAAACTAGTCAGGAATGAAGGGGGAAGCCTGCACTGCGTGACATCACACCGCGCGAAGATTTCCTGGGGCAAGCTTGTCTGATGGCAGGCAGGGGCCGGGTGCTGTTGAGAGAGGGTATAAGGAAGTTTCCAGAGCAACGGAAATGTCCCACATTCTAATCTCGCTGCTGTTCACATGGATGTCTACATACAGAAAAAGCCCTAAATGATATGGTACATTTAAAGATTAGTGAACTTTATGGAACTTTCATCTGAATAGACAAACCATCGTTGAAAGGGGCGGGGAAGAGCCTGGCCAGCCAACCTGGCTGAATTGATAAACTCAAGATTCAGCGAGATAACCGATCTCAGAAGGTAGAAGGCCAGTGAGACAGCTCAGTGGGTAAAGCCCGGCGTGGAACCTAAATGGTGGACGGTAGGAAGTGAGGCCTACAAGTCGTCCTCTGACCTCCACAGGCACGCAGGACATGCACACACACACAAAATTAAGTAATTAATTTTGAACAAAGTGGGGAGTGGCAGAGGAAGACACTCCACATAGACTTCTGGCCTCCACATGTGCGTGCACACAGGAAGAAGGGGAGGGGCAAGGGAGACGAATAGAAGAAGCACAAGATGGAAAAGTATGTAGTGTCAATACCAAAGCCCTATGAAGACCTGGTAGCCATTTGCCGCTGCGGTCTATGCACTGATTGTCAGGCAGCCGTGGCAGATCAGGGCGTGCTTTTCTGACAGCAGGCTGACTCAAACGCCATACATCACAATGACCTGTTCAAGCCAGCACGTGTGAAATCCCCATGAATTAAAGATCAGACACGAAGCTTCAGTCTCCGATGTCATTTGTCACAGGTTTTGAAGCACATTCACACTCTTGCCTGTGTGCCGTGGGGCAGAGGTGGGAGAACACCAGTTCCATGGCACCTAGAACTCATCTATCAGCAGAGAGGCTTTGTCAACACAGGAGGAAGGTCCAAATGTTGCAGCTGGAGCTGCAAGACCAGTGAATCCAAACTCACAGACAGCTCAGGAGCCATGTAAAGGCAGAAGTCTGTGTCTGAGGGGGTCAAGCTGAGCCCTGAAACCCAGAACCATAGAACATAGAACAAGCCAGAAGCATCAGAAACAGCCAGGAGAAAGACTCTGTTGTGTGTCCGTGTGTGTGTATGTGTGTGTGTCCATGTATGTGTGTGTGTGTGTGTCCATGTGTCCGTGTGTGTGTGTGTATGTCCGTGTGTGTGTCTATGTGTGTGTGTCCGTGTGTGTGTGTATCCATGTGTGTGTCCATGTGAGTGTGTGTGTGTGCGCACACACACACACTATGGATGTGGGTAGACGTATTCTTATGTGCATACATGTGTACGTGTACATGTACTTAAGTACTCATGTGTCACCATGTGGTTGCTGGGAATTAAACTCAGGACCTCTGGAAGAACAGCCAATGCTCTTAACCACTGAGCCATCTCTCCAGCTCGAGGCCTAAGGTTGCTGTGGAATGCCTTTCTCTAATCGCTAACCTACCTTTTTGAAAATACTTATTTTTATTTTGAATTATCTGTATTGACTTATAAGGCTGGGGTTATAGTCACGCACCACTACGATCAGCTTTTTATATGGGTTCTGGGTCCTCGGGCCTAGGTAGCAGGCCCTTTGCCGTCTCCCTACCATACAGAAGAAAGATCTCTGCCAGGGTTTCTCACGGTGCATCACCCTGGCCACAGAAGGAAGAGGGACGTTCAGCTGACTAAGGACACATGGTAAATGTGTGGCTGCAGCCAGGATCCCCCAAGTAGCTCATGTCTCAGGAATAATCCATTACCCATGCACCTTTATTTGACAGATTGCCTTCTCTGTGAGCCCAAACTAGGGCCTCCCCTCCCTTCTGCTGACCTCTTTCTTCTTTCCCAAGACCACATCAATGTAGTTGGTGCTAAATGCTAAACTGTGCACCATGGCCATGCTCATGCCATAACCTTGTGATGCCTGCATGTGTGCCTTAACTCTTTAGTGGCTCTGGGAGCTCTATAAGAGTAGAAGGGACCCTGTGTCTCTGTCCCTCTTTCTCCTAATGTACCCTTGGCTGATGGGTAGGCCTCTGCACACCTATTGCATGCCCAGGCTGAGTACAAATATCTCTGCAAAGTGATGCAGAGACAGCTCCAAGGATTTGTCCTTATGATTGAAGTGCCCAAAGAGAGTGTGAAGCAGGTGCCAATGAATTCTGCTCTTAAATTAGGAGGTGTGGCGCAGGCAACAAGAAGGAGGGAAGTTATTCAACATGATCTTTAGGCAGGCAGGGTGACATGGCATAATGTCAGCTTGTTCCTCTCCAACACAGAGAGGGCCTCAAAGGGTCGTGGGGTACCAGAAACCCAGATTTTAAAAACAAAGCAAAACAAAACAAAACTACTAGCTATAGGGAAAACCCACCCGCTATAGGGGATGCCAGTTTTCTGGAAGACTTTGTGACTGTCACAGTAAGGCTTCCTCTAGGGCGAGCTTTCAAAGCCCCTCAGAATGCAGCCCCAGCCCACCCTTCCGGCCACCTTCTTCCCTGACTAGGTCCTGCACCCCCAAAGCTCTGGGGTGCTTTTAGACACTCAGCTGTGACAAGAGACCTAAAGCTGACTACTTAGGATATAAAGCTCCTGGCCACTAAATGAATACAAACTGAGTTACAACCTGGAGAGTCTCAGAGTCTGGTGGCCCTGGAGGCACTGTGAAAACCCTGAGTGCCCGGATCGCCTCTCCAAATGTCTCCAACCCCAACCCTGCACAGCCCCTGAGCAAAGACTGTGGATCCAGGATCATTTAGAAGCACAGAAGGGGACTCTTCACGGAGAAGCCAGCAAGCAGAATTTATTTTTTTCCACGTGGTTAATTGTGAAAAAATAAGAGCGCTGATTGCATTTTGGCAAGCTGATAATTTAACATCCATTCAACCCATTGTTTTTTAATTATTAACACAACATGTATTTAGCAGGGATGAGGAGAATCTGAAATATTTTTTTTCATAGAAAACTTGGGTACCTTCCTTTAAGTTCAAAAGAATGGATTTATTACACACATTTATTATAGGTAATTT
This sequence comes from Mus caroli, assembly GCF_978045245.1. NCBI lineage: Eukaryota > Metazoa > Chordata > Mammalia > Rodentia > Muridae > Mus > Mus caroli. The sequence continues at coordinate 19,084,255 of NW_028227275.1, forward strand.
TCTAAGCCAGGCGGCTTCCTGGGAAGCCTGGGCACCATTTAAAATTTAGATGCTAAATAAATCACTTGTTCTGGTAAACAGTGCCCTGATAGCATTCATCAGCTCATCTGACTGAACTATGCATTGCTGAGTCCTGCGGGGCGTAGGCTTACAGTGGGTGGTGTGCCTGTGTCTGACACCCAGCAGGTACTTAAAACACCAGAGAAGTTGGTCAGCCATGACAAGGAGGGTTTCACACTCAAACACACTGTCTCAGTCAGTTTCGGTCAAACCGATTAATGCAGGCCAAGGGCCAGCCAGCTTTTCTTCCAAGGGGCCAGAGAGTAAATACTTTAGGTTTTACAAGCCCAAAGCAAAACGGAGCAAATGCCCTAGATGAAGGCCTAAGCCTGTTTGGCATTCTGCATTTAAACTGTGAAAATTATTCTTAGCTCTCGAGCCACACAAAACTAGGTGGTAGCTGGATTTTTTGTCTGTGGGCCAGGGTGCCAAATGCCAATTCAATCATACAGGTATAGAAGGGACATAGAAACCTGAGCTGCTCTCTGCAGCTAGATAGCCTACTGAAGTGCACACCCTGCTGCGCACCTTCCTTCCAACTCAGCAAAATCCCCCATTCGCACACTGGCTTCCTTTGCCAGCCATGCTTGCAGAGTGGTTAGCTGCTCGGGCTGAGAAGAGGCGAACGGGAGTTGCCTGGAGTAGAGACTTAACACCTACAGCTGCCTCTGCTTATACAACACAAGCAGAAAGCCCAGAGGACAGTCCCACAAACCACGGAACCAGACTCAACAGCCACACCGCTCCCGTCTTCTTCTCAAGCGAGCAAAACAAGCTTTTGTTTGTTTCGGCCAACGTTGCTCTAGTATCCACCAACACAGCTACACCACCAGCCCCGAGAATAGAATCCAAGCTTCCTGCCAGTGCCCACAAGACTCCCCACTTGGGCCCTACCAAATTCTATCTCTTGCGAAGGCCCTCCCTTCCACTTCGTGTCACTGTCACACCTCTCCAGCTCTCACCTGTAAGGTTTTTTTACACAGCCCTGCTCCCGGATGTCTATTGGTGTCGTCTATTGACTTCAACTCCAGTTACCACCAGCACAGATGTCTCTTCTCTTCCAATCCATGCAAAGTCAACTGCGCCCATCAGCCCCCCCCCCACTCATTTGCCTGTGAGTAATGAACAACTCCCCGAAACTCTAGACTTGTTTATTCTAGGAGCTGGTGATTGCCCGCCCATCTCCAGGAACCCATGCTGTTGTCTAGATCAGGAGCGGTGCTGCTCGCTGCTCTATCTCTGGCCCGTGCGAGAGGTGCCCATGCAGAAGGTGGACTCTGCAGACCCTTGTGGATTGAATAGTGGGTGAGCCTGAAGTACTGGTCACGTTCTTCATCCTACGGATCCTGTTACAGCAACATAACCCAGATAAGAGCATTTAAACCATGATAACACCAAGGGACAGTCAGAAGTGCTAGAGAGACACAGGGCAGAATCCAGCCCCAGCTCCTCTGGAGACCTGCCGTAGAGCCCAACAAGCCACAGCTCATAGTGCAGTGTTCCTTTCCAAGACGGGATTTGGAGTGCCTTCCTCATATGGTTACTAGGAAGCATGAGCGAGACCTTGTAGACAGGGCTTGAATGTCTGGCACTGAGCAGCACTGTAGGATGTGGTTATCGCCGTTATTAATTCATATTCATTACTCACTGACATCTAATGAACCCTGCCGCTATCGTATTACTTAAATATACTCAGCAGCAGCGCCTTCTAGAACCAACACGGGTCTCCTAACCCCAGATCCAATATGTCAACCCAAACCCCCAATGTCTCCAGACACAGTCCTTCCTCTCTCTCTCCCCACATCCAGTCTCACCGAATGAGGACAGACAAGAGGAAATAGCATGGAGGAGACAGGCAGTCATCAACAGGGACTCTGTCGGCCTTGCTGGGTGCTTGGAAGCCAGTAAGACCCGCTTCGTTCGTACTGTGCTCGACTTCCCCTGTAACAAGCATGGCTAGACAGTCAGCTCCCCCTAAGGACCCTTAAGGGTTGGCCTTCTAAACCCCTGACTGCACCTCCCTATCCCCATCCCACCATGTCCTGAGTATAGCTGGATCATTTCACTTGAGGCTGAGCCACCCCATCCCTCCAGCTCTCAGCATACATTCACATGTAGAGTGGAAAGCTAAAATCTAACAGAGTAAGCCTGTGTTTGTGTCAGCATCCATGTTAACAAAGGGGCAGGCGGCAGGGAGGTGGCTCTGGGTTCCCAAGCTCTGATGGGCACCACTGAGGCAGCTTGGGTTCAGGTCTCCTCTCTGAGTAGAGGCCCTCTTGACTTTGCTTGCTATGTGGCTTCCGCTGGGCATCCTCCAATCCATTTCACTCTGTCTTCCTCGGGGTTCTCATAAGCTGCATGCTACCTGTTCACCAACGCTCTCGAGCTCCGCAGGAGAAGCTGCCTCTCCTCTCAAGGCCCAGAGATTCACCAGCTCTGAGCAGAGCTAAGCTGTTCCCTAACCACTCCTTGGGTACCTCATTGTGGTGATGGAGAACTGGAACTTTCCTGCCTGTGCTGGCTAGCTGTGGCACCTCAGGCAAACCCCCATAAGCCCTGTAAATCACATTAAATATACAGAATCTCCAGAGGCAAGAACAGAAGGAAAGACCTTACTTCATTCAAATCATCGGCGGCCAGCATTTCCTGAAAGCCGGCGTACACCACCCAGAATTGTGCGTCGAGCCCTGTTCTTCAGAGCCTGCCAATAGTGTCCCATTTACAGCTCACAGTGACCCCGTGAAAACCATCTATTATTATCTCCGTTTGGAAGAAGGGCCGACAAACAACACAGGAAGGTCAAACAGTGTGTCCAATGTTCACACCATTAAGAAGTGTAAGAACCAGCCTTGGATCCAGGCAGTGTGAGTCCCATGACTCACACATCCTTCCCCTGGCTCCATCAGTGATTAGACACAGCATGCTCCATCTAGCTGCTCCCCACCCTGGTAGGGGCTGAGACCTGCAGGATGGGAGGTAGAGCCCATGGGCACTGGCCCAGGTCCTGGGGCTTCCTGGTCCCAGTTCTTTGATCAGGTCTGCCAGGTAGTGTATCCGCCAGCCTAAAGGTCAGGTGGTCCCACTGATGAGGTCCCGCCAATGGACAAGAGAGCCGCTAATGAGGGCATCATGACAGATGAAGGTGAGCATTGCCAGCATCTCCCTTCATCCCTCATACCAGGGCGCAGAGAAAGACCTCGGGGAAGAGCAGGGGCTTAAGTTAAGACCAGGTGTTCTGAATCCATGCCTCCCCCACATTTCTTAGAAAGCTGTCTTGGCCTCTTCCTTTCCATCCTTTCTCTTCTCCACTAAGAGATACATTAATGTCCTGTTCTTTACCTATACGATGACTTCATCCCCCTCTGCCTCCAGGGAGGACTCATGAAGACATCTGCATCCTTTCCCCTACCTTCACCCATATGACAGATAAAAATCCTGAGACCCAAGAACCACAGAATCAAGAGTAACAAGGATGCTCCCAGTGGGAGGCTTTAGGGTCATCTTGCCCCTAAGCTCCTCATCAGGGAGAAGAATTGTCACCCAGGGGCAGCTAGACAAGAGTGATGTTGTTTCCTGGGGTATGATCACAGTGCCTACAGATGTGACTGTCATCTAATAGGCAGGGCCAGGGATGGCAGGTATCCTATATAGTATAGAACAGCACCGCACAGTAAAGAAAGTGCCACTCAAAGTGCTAATAGCACCCCTCCGCCAGTGTCTATAGATGAGAAACTGGAGTCCCATAAGGAAAGAGATTTCAAGTGATTCACTGACAATGTTCCTTTTCCTAAGAAAAAGAACCCTACAAACTTCCCAGCGCTGTTCAGCTTAGAGATGCCATTCACCACTTCTCTGGCCGCCCTATGTGAGCAATGTGTAAGATCTGGCCCAGGAGATTAAGCAGTGTGTTGCTTGGGTCTTCCAGCCGAAAGGTCTCCTTGCATGGGAGGGCAGTGATCTTCCCCTTCTTCCTGCTGCTGTCTGAAACACAGGTGTAGCATGGGCAGCATTTTGGATGCAGAGGCAATGTACCAAGGATGGAGGCAGGAGACCCTGATGGAGTGAGGTCACTTCCTAGCCCTGGACTCCTGCTTCAAAGTGGGAGGAAAGGAGGGAGAGCGTCCTCCACAGCTGGTCACTTGGGGACCCTTCAAATATTTACGAGAGACCAGACAGGTTCAACAGAATGACTGCAGTGGCAAAGCCTGGGTCAGCCTTGTCTTTAGCGAGCACAAGCCCATCCAATAAAAGCAAGCCTTCTGCATCCAATGAACCTAGGAGGGGTATTTCAGGAGGATGTGATCACAGATACTCATCCTGGCCATAAACTCAGTCAGACAAGTTAATTCAGGCCAGTTCTCCATTAAGGATAATAAAAGGAAGAGAAGCCAAAAATCACACAAACACCATCTTGCAAGTGCCGAAAAGCATAAGTCACTGAGACATTCCCAGGTTAGATCCTATGCCCAGTGCTGAGCTATTGGGCTCTCTTCCTTCGTCTCAAGGATGTTTGCTGACCTTGGAAATGTATCGGAGCAGGGCTGTGCTGTGGATCCCTTCAGGGTTGGAGCGGGGGGGAAAAGTGAAGCCACGGGGTTTGTGAAGGAAGGATGCTGCAAACCCAGACCACGCGTGGACTGGAGCCTGCATGTGTGAACCACGGGCAGGAAGAGCAGAGAGAGCACCACACCAAATCCAGATTCAGCCAGCCAGATTGGTGATCAAATTACATCTGAAGAAAATAAAAATAGTCCCTGGGTTTTGAACCCTAGGTATCAAGGTGTTATTCCAAACATGGGGCAATATGTATGGCTGGGTATGTAGTCAGTTGGTAGAAAGAATGCTTGCTTAGCTTGCACCTCAAAACAAGCCCTGGGTTTGATCCTCAACACCACGTTAGGTGATAAATTCCACTCTCCAGAGGTAGGAGCAGGAGGACTAGAAGATCAAGGATATCCTCAACTACATAACAAACTGAAGCCAGCCTGGGTCCTGTCTATAAAACAAAATAAAATGAAATGCAACAGCCAACATCAGCAGACTCAAAGGTACACAAAACCCTGGTGGTGTCCGGGATACTGCACTCAAGCAACTGTTAGTCCAAGCTTGAAAAATTAACAAAACTAAAAACTATCAAGTGTCCTGCCTGCTCCATCCCTGATTCCACAGTGCAAGGAAAAGACCAACACCTGAAAGATACCTCTGACCCCCACACAAGCGCTGTGGTACTCACATATGAACATACACATGCAATAATAATAAATAAGGCTGCTGTTTTGGGGGTTTTTTGTTTTTTGGGTTTTTTTAATCAGGCTCTTGGTCTGCAGTCCTGGCTCACTTGGACCCTGCTATACAGACTAGGCTTGTAGAGAGCTCAGAGATCAGCCTGCCTTTGCCTCCCAAGTTCTAGGATTAAAGGCATGCGCCACTACACCCAGCCCATAAATGACCTTTTAAAGGGCTACTAACTGTCTGGTTCTGGCAAAATCAACTTCTGAAAAAGGCAAATTAATGGAGGAGACCCCAGTGTTGCCGGGGCTAGGGGCAGAAAGGGTAAATGACTGGAGCAGGGATTCAAAGGACAGTGAGCTTTCCACGTGGTGTCATAGTGTGGTACTCACCCTTATATGTTTGTCCAAACACACCGAGTGTCCTACACTGAAGGACCCATGTGTAGACTATGGACCCAGATGCTAATGATACAGCAACTTGGGTTCCTCAATGGTAACAGATGGACCGCTCTGACACTCAGAATGACATGGGGTGGGGAATACGTGGGGATCAATTTTAGTATGAACAAAAATAGTTTTTTAAATTAAAAAAAGATTTAGTTTTAACTCTGTGTGTGTGTGTGTGTGTGTGTGTGTGTGTACATGATATCAAGTACCCACATAGGCCAGAAGGAGCATCAGATCCCCTGGAGCTGGAGTTATCGTGGTTTAAAGCCATGGATGTGGATGCTGGGAACTAAACTCAGGTCCCCTGGAAGAACCGTGTACACTCTGAGCCACGGAGCCATCGCCTCAGCCCCCGAGTACTTTAAGAAAGTCAATTAAAGTTTTTAAAGATGTGAGAAATGTGACTCTTCTCCTGTGTGCCAGCAAGGTCTTGAGAGATGAGTGCAGTGTCTTGACACACTGAGGGAAGAGATTGACAGGAGCGCCCCTCCCCCCCTCCCCCCCCCCCGCCATGGCAGTGAAGTGGACCATCATAGTCCAAATCAAAGAAAATCCTAGCAGGAGGGGTTTAAATTCATATTCTTTATGAATATGGGTGTTTTTTTTTCTTTTTTTTTTTAATTAATTTTTTATTAGGTATTTTCCTCATTTACATTTCCAATGCTATCCAAAAAGTCCCCAATACACTCCCCCATATGGGTGTTTTACCTGCATGTATGTTTCTGTCCCATGTGTGTACTTAGTGCCTATGGAATCTAAAAGACAGTATTAGGTCCCCTGGAACCAAAGTGAGCCATCATGTGGGTGCTAGAAGCTGAACTCGGGTCCTCTGAAAGAGCAGCCAGAGCTCTTAAGTACGGAGCCATCTCTCCAGCCCCAGTTTTTCTGAGACAAGAGCTCACCTATCTCAGCTAGCCTCAAACTTACCCTATAACCTTGAACTTCTGATCCTTCTAAGTCTGTTTCCTGAGTTTTGAAATTACAGATGAACTCTCCCATGCCTAGCACGGGGGATCAAGTCCATGCCAGGCAAGCTGTCTACCGACGGAGCAACATGCCCCTTGCCTAGCACTGAATCTGAAGACGTCAGGAAACAACCCAGAAATCATTCTAGGTTTTCTTATCATTATTGGACTATATCACCATGCAATACCCCTAGCCTGAAAAGCCCTCCATTGGTCTACTGTCCAAATAAGTGAAGCCTTTGTGGCTAGGCTCTCACACTAGGTTCCAATTCACACTTCTCACTGCTCTTCCAATTCACACCTTGTCAGTTCACACCTTCCCACTGGTCTCCCAATTCACACCTTCCCAATTCACACCTTCCCAATTCACACCTTCCCAATTCACACCTTCCCAATTCACACCTTCCCAATTCACACCTTCCCACTGCTCAGCGGCCTTTGTGGCTATGCCCTCCTACTAGCTTCCAATTCACACCTCCCACTGCTCTTCCAATTCACACACTGCCCCTGCTCAGCCTTGATTTTGGGGCTAGGCTCTCACACTAGCTTCCAAATCACACCTCCCTGCTGCTCAGCCTTTAATGAGCACGATGGTCTTTGTGACAGTTATTCAAAGGCTTTCCTGAGACAGTCTTTGGCATTTAGGGTCTTAGTTACATGCAGCATTTAAGAACAAATCGGTGGCTGTTGGAATCTACATTTACAGGAGACCTGAGTGTTCCTAGCTGCCCTTATCCTAACATCTCGCTTCGGTGCGTCATTGCCTGCAATTCACGATCCAATGTCAGGACACCATAACTTAAAGCTGGAGCTCACATTAGGACTCTGCCCTGTGATTCTGCACTCTATGAGTTTGGGCAAAGGCATGGTGACATGTCGGCCTTAACAGTGTCATACAAAACGGTTTCACCGCCCTAAAATAACCATGCCCCAGCTTTTCATCTTCTGCACCCCAACCTTGGCGACCTGTTTTCTAGCTCCATGGTTTTGCCTTGCCCAGTATGTAGTATTTTGGTCTCTGCTTACCTCATTGAGGTTTCTTCCATGGCTCCTCATGGGTTAATAAGTCATTTCCTTTGTTCTTGCTGAATAATATTCCTCTGCGTGAACATACCATAGTTGATCCATTTGCTTATTGAAACGCCTCCTGCTTGCTTCCCATGAGTGAAAAAAGGCCAGCAGTTCTCAACCTTCCTAATGCTGAGACCATTTAATACAGTCCCTTTGGTTTTGTCCCACCATTGGTTAAGTGGCTGTGGTGACCCCCCCATAAAATTATTCCATTACTACTTCAAAACTGTAAACTTAATGCTGTTATGAATCATAATGTAAATATCTGTGTTTTCCGATGGTAAGAAGTCTTACGTGACTTCCATGAAAACGTCATTCAACCTCCGAAGAGGTCATGACCCACAGGTTGAGAACCGCTGATCTAGCATGTGTTCAGAACCTTTCTATTAACTTCAGGTGCAGTTTGTGTCCCTAAACTTTAGAACAACACACTCCTGGGTTTAAAGAATAAGTTCAAGGGGCCTGGGATGTAGCACAGTTGGTAGGTGTGCTTAGCATACATGAAGTCCTAGGTTCAATCCCTGGCAATGCATAAATCATATGTGTATGTATTCCTGCCATTCCCGCACTGGGGAGACGAAAGCAGGAGGATCAGACATCCAAGGACATCTTAAGTTCAAGGCCAGCCTGGGCTACATAAAACCTTGTCTTAATTAAACAAAATAAAAAACAGCTTGTAAGGAGAAAGTTGAGCTTAGTCTCTTTGGTTTTGTCCCACCATTGGTTAAGTGGCATTGCTGGCCTGTCCTTCCAGGACCTCCATGGTTTGCCTGGTGCCAATTGCGAGTATGTAATGGACCCAAAGTCTTCCCTGTAGCTATCATTCCCTGTGATAACAGTAGGACCCTGCTGCTGGACAAAGCATGTGGGTAATTCCCACTCACAAACTTGCTGCCTTGCTCCACCTCAGTCTCCTATGGCCATCTCAGCGAGCAAGTGGAGACACGGATGTCCTGTCTCCAACTCTCTCACCCTTCTCTTCCTCACCTTCCACTCGAAATAAAACCCCACTTTACCACACAGCTCCCAGTAGAACAGTAGCCCTGGAAGAGACCACGCCTGCCATCAACTCCCCTGTGACACAAACCTAGCAGACAGTAGATGCTCGATGATGTTTGCCAAAGGGATCAAGGAGTGAATCAATGGCTTCTGTCCCTCCTCTGGATCCCACAGAAGGCATGAGCAGAGATCTGAGGTCGCCAGGCCCAGAAACTCTGTCATTTCCTCATTTCCCGTGGCTTTATCTCCAGGGAGTAGAAACAGGTCCTTTGGGGGATGGTGTTCCCATTCTAGCCAGCTGGGTACCAAATCACCCCATTGCAGGGATGGGGATGTAGTTCAGTGCTACAGCACTTGCCTAGCATGCATCCCTAACATCCGAGTTCCATCCCTAACATCATATAAAACCAGGATGATGGTGCATGCCAGTAACCTTAGGATCAGTCTCAGATGCAGGCCAACCTAGGGTACATGAGACCCAATCTGGAAAAAAAAAATCAGGCCAGAAAGATAGCTCAGTGGGTAAGGGCACTTCCCTCTAAGCCTGATGTCTGAGCTCAGCCTCTGGAACCTACATGGGAGAGAGAGACAGAGACAGAGACAGAGACAGAGACAGACAGAGAGAGACAGAGACAGAGAGACAGAGACAGAGAGACAGAGACAGACAGAGAGAGAGAGAGAGAGAGAGAGAGAGAGAACTAGTTCATCTCTGACCTGTACACACACATACAATGGACAGATGGATGGATGATGGATGGATGGATGGGTGGGTGGATGGATGGATGGATGGATGGACTGTAAAAACAAAAACAAAAACAACAAAACCCTTCAGCCAGTATCTGGGCTGAAGGTTTCAGGGACAAGAGCACCCCAGCCTTTCTTAAAACTTCCCAGGTCCCAGACACAGCATCTGCCCCCTCTGCTGGCAAACCTGGAGAAGTGCTTGGACATCCATGTACCATCCTCTCTCTGAGAAGGCAGAAATGAAATGCTATCTGAGCTCCTTGTGGCACCCTGCAGCATATCCTGAGCCTGGGAAGAGACAAGGTGAGCAGGGACGGGAGGTGGGGGACCAGTAGTCTGGCCTGAGTCCTGCCTCAGTCAGGGGCCTTCTCTACTGAGGCTTTTGGTCCTGACCTTTGCCCATAGGGCTGACCAGGGAGTCATGGCTGAGCAAGGCCTGGATGGGAGGCTCCAGACTGAAAGGGGGACATTGCTTTTATAAATAAATAAATAAATAAATAAATAAATAAATAATCGTCCCAAGGATAGGCTACCAGCCCAACCCGACACTGACTAATCCCATCTCAATAACATACAGCATACCTCCTATACCATACTGTCCTCAGTTTACCTGACAGTAGCATGCAGCCCCCCAGTACTGCCCTCAGCTCACCTTGCATCTGTCCTGCAGGTAGATACAGAAAAAGAGGCACGGAGTAAATAAATTAAGGCATCAGAGTAAGCATAGCTCCCTTGGGCCAGTTGCCCTGTGCCCTGTGCCTCATCTATTATTTCTAACTCCACAACCAAGGATGTCCCCGGCTTTCCCAGCTGGTTCTGTATCTTTCAGAGCCAAGATGCCTTAGATGTGGCTCAGCTGGAGTGGGAAATGGCCCAGGGCAAATAAGGCAAGCCCCCAGGACCAGACACTACCTCAGATATCCCTGCTGGGTGGCCTTGGGCAGATCCCTCAGCCTCTCTGAACTACTGTGGTCTCACTGGCAAAGAGAAGCAACTCCTGACTTAGGTGTGAAGACCAGAGACAATGTACAGTTTGCAACACAGAGCATCCTGGCAGAGAGCATCCAGGGGCAGAGCATCCAGAGACAGAGCATGGGGACAGCGAGTCGGGGCACAGAAAGGTCCCCTTGCCCTGGAGTTTGAGCTGGACTTACCGATCAGTCTCTGGTGCTCTTGGCAACTCCAGAGCAAGCAAAGAAAAGTCCCATACTCACTCCCTCTGTGCACTGGAGGATATGGGCTGTTTAGATGTCCTCTGATCAGTGGCCACATAAGTGAGGTTGGAATCAGAGCTTCCAGCCTCAAACAAGCCTTGGGAGGACCGCGGCCCCGGTGCACAGCTGATCTTGACCTCATGAGAGCTCTTGAGACAGAACCACCACCACTGAAATGTTCCTTAACTCCTGACCACCACAACCAATGACATCATTAAAATAAAATTCTAAAATAGCCACTAATACACTTTAGACTCAGTGCCTCAGGTCAAGAGCTGTTAGGGGCTAAGCGGTCTTGTTTCCACAGTCCTGGCCACACAAATTAGATACTAAAGGCTGCCCATGCCCTTTGGACCTTACCAAGAAGAAAGAATAATAATTTTTTTAAAAAACTAACGTTTATTGAGCACCTGCCTCCCGCTGCCAGCTGCCTTTCGGGCACAGAGCCGAGTGCTCTGTGTTGGTCTTCCTCCTATAACCTCCCAGAGCACCAAGTCTGATATTGTCCTCATTATCCAGAAGGGAAAACTAAGGGACAAAGGCTGAGTGATCTACTCAAGGTTCTATATAGGAAGGTAGCAGATCTGGGACCTCAATCAAATTCCACTATCCCAGAACCTATTCATAGTATGCATGACTCCAAAGTACACATGACCCCAAAGTGCACATGACCTGCTATTCATTCTCTACCCTGTCACAGTCACACAGCCTTTATGGCCACCAACCACCACCCTGTGACAGGGAGTAAGATAAATCCCACGGAGCCCATCGTCCCTTAGCCGAGGCAGGCCCTCTACCCACAAACACCCTCTGCCTCTATCCCTGCAACAAACTCCTCACCACCCTGTGCTGGCCACAGAGCATCTTCAAACTATAGGGGCCTTTCACCCTCTTCCTGCCCCTTCTCCATTTTTTCCCCACGGGTGTAAGGAGAGACCCAGAGAGGTGTTGTGGATTGTGGTAACGACACAGAGTAGGGACAGCCAGCCAGATCTCTGGACTCTCAATTAACCTCCCAGCTCATCACCATTCCAGTGCCCATCGTAGATAGACTCCACCTCCGTCTCCACACACTTGATATTGGAACTCCCTAGCAACTCCACAGGCCCAGCACTGGGGATTCAGCCCAGGAGGGGCTTATCTGCACCTGTAGCGTGCCAGGCCACCTTGATTAATGGGCTGTGATTATCTTATCTCTCAGTAGGGCAGCTAAGGATCAGGGGTGGTGGCTGGCAGGTGAACACAATCAACCAGATCCACCTAAGGGTTGGGGGTGGTGCAGAAGCGGGAGATTAAGGTCCCAAATGGCTTTGTCCCTCAGCAGCCTCCTGCATTCCTTCCTGGGTGGGTACCCAGGACTGGGTCTGTCACTTAACGAAGGCTCCATCATCATTACCGTCATTCTTGCTACTGCTGTTCCTTCTTGGGGAAAGCAAAGAGAGGGACCAGGAATCCAGTTGTTCCCTGAAGCCTCAAAAGAGGACTTTTTGGACTGACTTGGTTTTTTGTGTTATTTACCCAGTAACTGGAGGTTGGGTAAATCACTGGAGGCTAGAGCAAATCTCTTCCCATGTGAGTACTCCTGACATGTTAGAAGTGCGTGCTCTGGGGTAACCAAGGGGGGATCAGACACCCAACTCTGACCAAGGGCCTGGTGTTGAAGTGTGCTCTACTCCCTGGGCCCCTCCCCAAATCTAGTCTTGGCTTAGGAGACAAAAGGGCCTGAGTCACAGACTCACCCAGGCTGAGGCCAAGGAAAGATGGCTGCACATTCTTTACCCAGGACGTTCTGAGGTCACTCATGGTGGGCGGTTACTAAGACTAACAGCATCCTGTAATAATATTGTTTGGACAATAAGACTCTTCTACTCTGAAGGAATAAAGTTTTATTCTTCCCCCAGAGACAGTGAGACTACTTAACCTTGAGCAAGTGAACAGCATGCCTGAGGTCAGCCTGTTAACTCAGTCAAGACTGTGTAGGACCCAGACTCAGAACCCCATGGCCAGGATGTTTGGAGGATCCCAGTCATTCTCTTCCCCAGAAACGTGTGGTCACTCTGCAGGGGAAGGGAAGATAAAGATGGATGGAGATAATGGTGACTAATGAAGACAAGGAAGGGTTACAAGGAAAGCATAGGCTTTTAGATGGATACATTGAATACAAAAAGAATACATTGACATCCTGAGAGGGAGGAGAAAGAAACATGCATAGATCGCTCAAAGCGAAAAGATGTTCAGGGAAGGAAGAAAGAAAAGAGGGAAAAAGGGAAAGATAAAAGAGATGACTATCAGAGTCTTGCTGACTGTCATCCCAACCCTGTTGACGGGGCATGGCAACATGGGAGCTTAGCCAGTTTTTATTCCCAGAAGGACATACCCAGTGACTCTGGGGCCCCAGGAAGCCAGTTTCCATCCCCCACTCCAAAGCCATTCCCAGGAGCACACCTCCCACTTGCTGTCTATCACCCCTTCCCACCGCCCTTTCCCAGAGGGCAAAGGGCGGCACAGCTGAGGAGCTCAGTCTGCTATCAGCCCCATTTCTCCTAGGCCTGTTTATTCTGGGTCAGCAATTAACAGATCCCCCTTCCCAGATCAATTAATAGTGGGGACCTCCGAGGGCACAGCCAGGTTAACTCACTGATAAACAATGGGAAAGAGATAGAGTCTACTCCCTAGTCTATGAGCCACCCTCCTATCTCTCCAAGAAGCCCAGATCCCATTAGAGTACAGAAAGACTAGCAGTGAATGGAGCTGGGAAACCCTTAAGCTTGGGGGAAGGGGACTGAGTCCCTAATTGGCTTCTCTTGTATGGGACAGCTCTGGTGAAGATCACTGGCCTCCACAAGAGACAGACTCAGGTTCATAGGCCTGCCATGTCCCAGCTAAGTGAGCCAATGACTTCTTTCAGCACCCTGAGATTCTACTTGCAAAACTCTGTGATGCTGAATGTGTTGGTACGCACCTATAGTCCCAGCCCCTGGAAAGGAGAAGGGCTATGAGTTTGAGTCCAGCCTAGGCTACACTGGAAAACCTTGTCTCAAAAAGATTTTTTTCATATAAATTCATATATAGCTTTTGTATAGTACAGTATACAAAAGTATATATAATTAAATATATTTTAAATGGCTCTGTTAGTATTAAATAGTTACTTCATACCCAGCCCAGTACTGGGCCTCAATGAGACTTCCAAACGTGATCGCCCTGCCTGTCGTCAGGCAAAGCTTTGGACTTTTTTGAGGTCTTTGGAGGGACCCCAGGCAGCGTTTTCATCCTTCCCACTCTCTAGGTCCTTCTGTCCCACTGCATCCCTCGGGGAGCAGCACAGGATGCCCTGCTCTCTCACTTTCTCAAAGCATATCATCATGGCCACTGTGCAGTGCCGTGGCCGTCAGCCATCACTGAAAAAGAACAGAGGACTAGCCCTTGCTATAGCATGGAGAAACTCTACAACGTCAAGTTAAGGGAAAGAAGCTGGCCGTGCCAGTCACATTCTGTGTGTGAAGACGGACATTCCTAAGAAGCATTTAAAGCAGGCAAAGTCGTAGACCCTTGTGCTGTATTGGCTGCCAGATCTGGCAGGGAGAGGAGGGGAAAGGCCTGCGTTCATGAGCAGGGTTTCTTTAGAAGATGACCAAGAGTTTGTAACTACAGAGAAGTGGTGGCTCCTGTCAGTGCACTAAACACTACTGGGTTGCTCATTTTAAGTTGGTAAGGGAGCTGGGAAGTTGGCTTGGGGGTTAAAAGCACTGGTCGCTCTTCCAGGAACCTGAATTCAATCCCTGGTACTCACACAGTGGCTCACAACTGTCTGTAACTCCAGCCTCAGGGGATCCAATGCATAAATAGTGGATGGGTGAACATGTAGGCAAAATGCCCATTCTCACAAAATAAAGGTTAAAAAACATTTTTAATAGATGGTTATTCTGTGCCATATGATTCTTACCTCCCTAAAGCATGATTACCTTGAAACTCCATTTCTCAGTAGCCCCAGGTACACGTAGCTAGTGGCCATGACTTGGAGTGGCAGGAGGAGATGTTTTCATGACTACAGAGATTCCACTAAGACACTCTGTCAACCTTGACCTCCAACTAATCAATTATAGTGATCAACCGTCTCCTAAGACATGACATCACCCAATCCTCTTACCAGGATGGTTTTACCTTTGCCTCCACAGGCTGGAAAACCAAGCCTGGGAGAGGAGACGCAGAACCCCAAGATTGCACAGAAAGTAGCTGGGCTTATGCTTGCTCTTGGGGCATGGAAGCCCAGCTGGCCTCCTATTCTCCTGTCAACTAGATATTCTTCAGCAAAGGGTGTGAGAGGGTGTGGTCTGGAAGTGGATGGGTGCTTCGTTGCTGTGTGCAGGATCTGGGGGAGGGGGAAAGAACTCGCGGCCAAGTAGTTTGGAATCTGACAACAATTCCAGGAAGCCGGAGGCTGGGTGATGTGCTAAGGGGAAAGAACGCACCTATTCCTGACCCCAATTGCCTCACTGCTTAGCGAGGTCAACACAGCGGCCCCTGATCTGACTTAACAGCCCTCCCTGGTGGGCTGCAGAGGGACCACTCCAGCTCTTTTAGCTTTCCTGACTTTGGCCTACTGGATTCATGGGGTGGTGGAAAAGGACAGAGTGTCAGAGCAGAAAGAATCAGAGCTTTGTTCTGGGCCTCTCCATCACGCAGTGCCTGGGTGAACGGGAGGAAGCTAACCTTTAACCTCAATGCCCTCATCTCCAAATAAGGACCATTCACAGAAACCTCCTGGTGCTGTCATGATGGAACAGGACAATATCAGTAACTACCAAATCCTTAATTAAGATGAGCTATCTTCACCAGGACCCTAGTAGCTGTCGTATGGAACTCTCTCCTGAAGCAGGACCCCCTATAATGTCCTCATCAGTGATGCTGTTCGTATAAAGCTGGCCAGGTCCAGTGAAGGGTGAGTATGAGAAGCCACAGAGAGAGCCACAGAGACGGATGGTAGAGGGGCATCCATCCGGAACCTCCCTACTGTGCGACCGATTCACCTCCGTCTTCCCATCTTATGCACAGGGGGGTTGGTGATAACACCCCCACTGTGTGCCTAGACACTTGGATGATGGATCACTTAATGTAGGACACACGCTGTCCCCTGACCCTGCCATCTGTCAGAGCGCTGAGCTGGGGGCTGGGCCAACAAGAGGGCTGTGAAAAACTAGACCACCAAAGACAAGAGATAGGGGCAGAGGAGAGAGGGCCAGGTTATGTGGACCTTCCAGAAAGGAGGATTCTTATTTTATCCCAAAGGAGCCCCGTGAGCAGGAGATGGGAAGAGAGGCTCTAACTGCCAGAAGGGGAAGGATAGAGTGGAGGACCAGTCACAGCCTTTGTAGAGTAGTCATGAACTATAGAACATGAACATAGAGTAGTCATGAACATAGAGTAGTCAATGCTCAGTAATGGAGCATTGGCTTATAGAGGTCCCTGGGTTCACCTTCATTGCCACACACATACACACAAAAACACCTTCAAGACCAATGCCCCACCCCCCCATCCGAGGTCTACTACATCCAAACACCTGGTGACAGACACCAAACTGGGATCTCTGCAGGTGACCTAGGTATGGAAACGTATGTTCTGATCAATTTCTATGTGCAGCAACTGCTTTACTGTGTCGTTTAAGACTCTCTCCCTTCTACTGTGATAGGTGCCAGCATCAGCCATGTTAAACCAGCAACAGTTCCCAGCTGCAGGAAGCTAATCCTCAGACTTTAGCTGCCCACCTCCTCTCTCAGAAGGAAGCAAAAACCAAAGCCAGGAGTCAGAACCAGGATTTGCTACAATGCAGACAGACCAATTCCAGCAGATCTGTAGATCTGTCAATCAGAACCAACACAGACCCATCACGACAGAGGTCTGACCTGTTAAAAGCTTCCAAAACCATCAGGTATTCTAGTAAAGGGTCCCCCCGAGGCAGTATCCACAGCTGGGTGGAACTTTGGGGCTCAGTGCCAGCCCTAACTTCCCTGCCCCTGTCTTCTCTATTGAACTCTACCATGCCACCTCTGTCTTTGGGCTCTGGGTACATCTCAGTGGGAGCTCTGTCAGCATTTGAGTCCAGAAACGTCTGGTCACGTATTGTACAGGAAGTCTCCTGCTCAGCTTAAGTGGAGGACCAGCCGTGCTGATGGATGGAGCTCAGGTGGAGCAAGCTGCTCACCGGGCAGAGAAGCACTGTCAGTTCAACTCAAGAGCAGGTGGAGCTCTTGAAACCCACCGAGCAGACCCACTAGCACAGAGGAGCAGGGTGGGGCTGCACAGGAGAGCTGAGAAGCCTGGTGAGCCAGGCCAGAGACAACCCTAAACTGAATGGCTCCCCAGAAGGGGGCAATTAAGAATTGGGAATCCCTTTTCAAAGAGCCTTGTAAGAGAAGCCACACCCTGGACTTTCAAGCCTAGCAATCCCTTCTGAGGCCCAAGTTCTCAGCAACCAGTGGAGGAGTTATTGTAAGCCGGGCAAAGGGGCCGGGACTACCTCAGTTGCCCCCAAGGGCAACTGTCCAGCCATTCCCAGGCTCAGACCTCCGGCTCCCTCCCACCAGAGGACAATTGCTCCATTGGCTGGCCTAGCAAGAAGAGGTTCAGTTCCTCAAATTCTCCTCTTGCTGTAGCCATGCCCAGCTCCTGCCTGCCTGCACCCTCTCCTTAATGAGGCCATTGTCTGACCAGGGTTCCCCCAACAGCTGGTCCCAACCCCAAACACTGATGCCCTGGGTTTGCCCTCCCCGGTCCTGCCCCTAGGTCCCTCCCAAAGATGCTCACTTCCTTCTCCTGCACCAAGAGCACAAAGTGCCCCCCCCCCAGAGCCTCTGACCTGCTGTCCTCTGAGAAGCCGGTCCCTTCCCCCGTCCTGCCTCAAGGGCTGCCAGCTGATTTCTGTGAGCCTGGGAAGGAGCTGTGACCCTGAGAGCATGTCATTTAGCTCCAATCACAGAAATCGCTGTTTTATTTACAAGCAAATGAGCCATTCTGTGTCTGTGCCGATTTGGGGAGTCGTGGGGAATGGTTGATAGCTTTCCAGAACCGTGTCCACAGCCGCTGGTGGTCAGGGCACAGTTGAGGATTACTCTCAGCTGCAACAGTTTCTAAATGTGGGGAGCCCCAGCAGCCCACATCACTGTGTTTAGGGATAGAAAGGGGGCCTTGTACTTTCAAGCCTAGCAATCCGTTCTGAGGCTTGTGACTGCACAGAACCCTTTGCACCTAACACCTGAGCAATCTTCTACGTAACCCTCCCCATCCGCTTTTCTGATAGGGAAACCAAGCACAAGGAATTGGGTTGTGTCCAAATTCCCACAGCCTGAAAGCAGCAGAAACAAAGCCTAAGGGAAGAGAGTTTCTCCCCTCCCCACAGAGGTGGCTCAGAGTACCTCTCCCTTAGAAAGTCCTCTTTCATAACAACCACAGGTCCATGTATTTGTTCATCGATGGCCTTCTGCCTTCTAGAGTGTGTGTTGTTGAAATCAGAGAGCTGGCCTGCCTCCGCTATAGTGGGTTGGGTCTCCTTGAAGGGTCTGCTTCCTCAGGCCCCTTTGGACTCAGAATTCTTCATCCCCCGGTAAGTTCTCCCATGCAACCATAAACGAAAACCATGGATCTGAGTCCTGATACCTTTCTCAGCTGTGCGACTCTGGGAATGTTACTTGCCTTCTCTGAGTTTGTTTCTTCACATAAAACGGGGACAATGCTTCTCTTGCGGTGCTATTGGGATAATTCAATGAGATGGCACACAGGAAAGCACAGAGCACAACACCAGGTGCCTCATCACCTCTAAACTGCATCCAAGAGAGGGAGCAGTGAGATGGGAGCGATGGCTCAGTGGTTAAGCATACACATTTCTCATGCAGAGGACCCAAGCTTGATCCCCTTGGGTCACATCACCCAAAATGCTGGGGTTACAAGCCTGTGCCCTGTGCCTGGCCACGATCTCTTCTCTCCCTTCCCACCATGCCCTGCTTCCTCTCAGTCTTACTGTATTCCACTGGCTGGAGTGCAAACCGTTCAGTTCAAGACCCTCCGAGGTTAATGGGGCTCGTAAGCCTCAACCATGCAATCCCGCCAATGGGCAGGCCTTGCTCCTGAAGACCCTAAGCTCCCAGGCTAAGCCCCATCCCACAGAACACTCTAATAGCCATAATGTCCCTCCTAACCAAATAACCAATAATACATTTTGTAAAAGATCTACATGATCAGCCGATGAGAAGAACCCATGTTGCCTGTAACTCCAGCTACAGGGGCTCTAATGCCCTCTCTATTCTCCTCCAGATTTGCCAGAAAGTAAGGGGGAAAAAATACAATCACATAATGACCAGGCCATTGAAGGAGCGACCACTGCAAAGTGTGTCGCAGGATTCTAGAGAACCCCACAAGGAGAGCTGGCCAAACCAGAGCCATTATCCCAGAAGCGAGGGAGACTACGGAAGGTCTTGAACCGAACTGTTTCCACTCCAGCTGTTGGAACATGGTGAGGCTGAGAGGAAGCAGGGCATGATGGGAGGAGAGAGAAGATCATGGCCAGGCACAAGGCACACGCTTGTAATCCCAGTGCTCAGGAGTGAGCTCAAGAGACCAAAGGGGAGGGGAGGCAAGGAGACAGGGAAGAGAGAAGACATGGATGGAGAGAAGAGAAATTTAGGGACCAAGAACTACAGGATTTGGTGTTGATCACCACTGGCGTGCCAATGTTCGACATGAACTAACAGTTGTGCAGACAGCTCCTACTATGTGCACTGTTCTAAGCAATATTTAAAATTAACTCTAGAAACTGAGTGCCCCCACACATGCCTGTAACCCTAGTACCATGAAGGGAGAGACAGAAGGATCAGGAGTTTGAAAAATACATGAGATATTATCTTCAAAAAAAAAAGTTAAAGCGACCTTCTTGATCATACTATCAAGAATTAATATTCCCAATTTACAGATAATGAAACAAGAGGGGAGGGTGGAAAGCAACTCACCCACATGGCATTGATGAATTAGAACTCACTCCAGCCTCAGAGAGCATGTTCTTCAGCAATACATTTGGTTGCCTCTCTGATAAGCTTCTGGCCAGGACTGTCCCACATCCTGGGGACTCCCCAGTATGCTAGGGGCCCAGGGAGAAGAGGAGGGTGTATTTGGCCTTCTCTTCATCCACAGCTCTGCCTACCACTGCCACACCCACTGCATGCCAGCATGCTGACCCTCTTGCGTTCCCCCTTCAGATGGGTAAATCTTGAGCTGATTCAAGACCCAGGCCCAAGACAAACCCGGTCTCTGCTTTAGTTCCCTGAACCTTATAGGCTCTAGAAGAACCTGAAGAGGCTTCAATGTCCAGACTTGTGGCAGGAAGGACTTATATACACCTCCAGGACCACTGACCTAAGTTCCTCTGTGCGAGTCCTCAAAGCTACTAGCATGCCCGGCGATCCCGAGCAGGTCTGTGCATGCCCAGTGATAACCAAGGCTGCTCTGCAGAGGGCCCTGCACAGCTCCGATGCTCCGATGCTCTGAACCTCCAGGCAGATGCTGGCTCTGCTGTGGGCAGAGGTGAAAGGCTGGAGTGTAAGAAAAGAGCGGGAAGCTGGAGTCAGAAAGGTTCCGACAGCACTAATGGTTCTGTTAGGTCACACAGAGCAGCCACTGTACGAAGACAGTGTCCTGGCAGAAATGAGAGATTGTAAAGGCCAGTGACCCCAGCAGACTCTGAAATACTAACAAGAGTCTGTCTTGCCTCCCCTGGGACCTCCCCCAGCCAGGAGAGGGAAGAGGTGACAGAGGCCGACGGACCCCTCAAAAGCAAAGGGCAATATCCAGTTCTCCTCCATCAAAATGTCCATGTCTTTAGTTTCAGCACTCAGCAGGCAGATCTCTGAGTGAGAGGCCAACCTGGTACACATAAAAAGTTCCTGGACGGTGCAGTTATCCCCTAGGTAAAATAAGTAAATTTCCAAGCTCTTATTTGTACTATCTCGTTTGCCCTTTGAGCTCACCCTGTGAATCATAAAGAGTAAAATGATAATGGTCACCCTCACATCACACAAGAGGCAGCTGAGACCCAGGGCACGGGAAAGTCTTGCTCGCACATTGGAAATGTGTAACTCAGACCTCTCAGACCCAACCTGGGGTCACTCCCACTGCCCAAGGTTGCTTCTTTTCAGGACTTGTTGCAAAGTATAGACGGGCGGTCTTGTCTGTCTCTTGGTAAAACACAGAGAGCATGCTCAGGTTCTAGCTGAGTGCTGATTCACAGAACTAGAGCCCCTCAAACACTAAAAGGAACCAAACAGCTCTGGCAAGGAGCAGCACACCTCTAACAGGGGCATTCTGGAGGCAGAGGCAGGCAGATCTCTGAGTTCAAGGCCAGCCAGGGCCACACAGAGAAACTGTGTCTCAAAAAACAAACAAACAAACAAACAAACAAGTAACCGAGTAGAATACTCCAAACAGGAGTATACCAAGAGGATACCAAGAGGACCCCCAACAATCATGAAGTTTTGTGCTCCTGACAACATAGCCTCAAAGTGTGTCAAGCAAGATGAGATCAGCTACATAGACAGAAAGATAAACATTACAAGCAGAATTTTAGACAACTCTCTTAGAGGCTGGCAGGATAACTAGACCAGCAGATCTTAAACAGTGTTCTCTCTGAACCCCTCAAGGTACATACGTTCAGAATCCCAAACTGGGGATCACAGCGTATCCCTGTAAATTCATCATTTAAGACATGGTAGCAAGAAAGTGAAAAATTCTACCTCTTCTTCAGCTATGTGGCCAGTTCAAGGCCAGCCTGGCACCTATGAGCCCTTGTCTCCGTTACCAATCATTCACTCATTTAATTTAGAATCCTGAAGAGTGATTTTGTCCCTGTTGCTATCATTTGCTGCATTTGAAATTTAAAATAGGAGAAAAAAACCATGAATTCCGTTAATAAATCATTGTATGTAAATATAAACAAACGTCGCAAAAATAATTATGCTTTTTTCAAAATGAGAAGTAAAATCCACAATGCCGTTGCTTTACGGTCCGTAAATCCCCTCAGTGTGCAGGCTAATAGAGGCCAGCTGGGCTCTTCTGTCTGCTTCTGTGTTCAATTTGTTACCACATGTGCTTTGGTTGAACAGTATGATGAAAATCTGGCCTCACGCAGAAATGTAGTGGAAAAGGAAGAAGTGGTTTAATGGCCTTTGCAGATAATTACGGATATCTTCTTTGATAGCACCCCAAAAACGACATATGGCCTATATGTTCATTATAATAATATGTAATCTGAAGTCTATTAATAAACTTGCCTTACCCCACTGCCTTGAAATCAATTGATTTATCTTGCTCTTTAAATTGACTTTTAAATTACGCGTAAGTTTGACTCTGTACACCCTCTGGAAAGGTTTGAGATTTTGAGATCCATTGGGGGGGGGGAACGCAATAAAAATGTAGAAAGCAGTAGGAGTTTATGAAAATAATTAAGTTTGATCGGAGAGGCATCTTCGATGGGAAAGATAGCTATGCAAAATTTTGCTCTATTGAACAAATGATCTCCTCTACCAGTTGAAGTAGCGTGAACCTGGACAGACTACATACATCCCAGGATGGACAGATGCCAAGTGCGCCAGGTGTTCAACCCAGCTGCCTAGGCCCTGGGTTCACCTCATCAAAAATCAACACCACATCAGAAAGTAGCTCAGCCGGAGACCCAGGGGGAGGGCTGACCACAGAAGGGCACTGCCTGAGCAGCAGAGTGCACTCTGGCTTCATGCCTTATAAAGGGCTCTTCCCCTTGCTCCCATCAATATTGGGGAGCCTCAGCCTCCCCACATCAGAGTTGACAGGTAACGAAGGCTCATCATCCTCCCAGCTCAGCCCCACTGTCCT
Organism: Mus caroli; assembly: GCF_978045245.1. Taxonomy (NCBI): domain Eukaryota; kingdom Metazoa; phylum Chordata; class Mammalia; order Rodentia; family Muridae; genus Mus; species Mus caroli. Next base: position 19,106,875 of record NW_028227275.1, read on the forward strand.
TCAGAGCCCAAGCTTCCAGGCCCAGACAGGCTTGATTTCTAGCCATGTGCTGGCCTTACATAACCAGCCACAGGAACAATGCCCAGCTCTGTCCAGGTCACCCATAGCAATGCCAAGAATGGCCCAGCCAAACCAGCTGGCCCAGGACCCAACACCTTACACAACCACCTGGGAGGTCCAAGGCTCCTGTAAGTGTCCAGAGCTGCTGCAACTGGAGTGGGTGTGGCACAGAGCCACACCTCCCAGACAGCATACAAGATGGCCAAGCCCAGAGATGAGGCAGGGAGTGAATTACAGAGAACAGTGCCATTCTCCCTGGAGCTCAGAGTCCTGTCCAAGGCGTCTTGGGGGGATGTTCAGGACACCTAATGTACATTCACCCAAAAGCCTCGTCCCTGTGAGCATCTGACATTTCCCAGTGTCCTTTACACGTGGGTGCTGCACAAGGCCTTTCCATTCATCTTTGCCCATCACAACCACTTCAGTGGAAGTCCCACTTTATAAAGAAGGAGACTGAGGGTCAGGATTGCTCCTACTTGCCAGAGGCTACGCAAGTAGTTGGGAAGGAGGGGGCAGAATTTGAACCTGGTTTTCACTTGCAGACAGCATCCTTTCCCATTACTACTGCACCCTGCTTCTCTCTGTGGGATCAACCTTTTGCCCATCTGCAGAGACTCTTGATGCTACACATAAAGGAAAGGCCCCAGCTGGCTTATACATGGACTCAACTATGTCAACCAGGACATCAGAGGCATCCCATCCCACCCTGGACTGCCTGCTTCCTCTGCTCTGCCTGCTGTCCTCACAGCCCCACCAGCTACATGAAGGACAAAGCCTTTGTACCTCATATATATCAGCATGTGGCAAGTGTCCTCTATGTGTGGAGTGGATACTATAGTGTGGGTCCACCTCTCTCCCCTACATGAGCAGGTCGGTTAGAAGCCAAGAGCCCTGGATATATTGAGGAGCAGAGAGAAGAAGGAAGGAGAATTGGGGAGAAACACTCCTTATTCAAAGTGGAGCCAGTCCCTACCGCCTCAATCCCTACCCCCCTCACATACACCCCACTTTCCCACCCCCAGCCCTTTGGAAGCTCGTCCCTGGAGAGGAAGCCAGAGGTCTGGTGAAACCAACAAGAGCCTCCTTCCACAAACCTCTGTCCCAGTTCCTCTCACAGAAAAGTCAAGGAAGACAAAACCCAGACAGACACTAAGCATGGGATCCTGGAAGTCACCTTTCTGATGTCTGCTTGGAGGACAGAAGCAGTTCTCCTTACACCCACAGTGTTTCCTGCCCAGGCTGGACTCTATCTTGCCCAGCAATAATGACTCTGCCCTTTGGAGCCTACCGCCTGAATCAGATCCTGCCCTCCTTAGCGCATGACCCCGGGACAGTTAACCCCACTTCTCCAAATCCTCGGAATCCAGACCTTCAGGTGTTGATGTGTGCTCTGACTCTGGAACCGCACTACCTGTATCCAATAGCCACTTCGAATCCTCACCTGACCTCAGCTTCAGCATCTTTATCTGTAAAGTAGTGATAATAAATGGTTCCTACCCTCCTTAGGGCATCACTGTGAAAATCCCATGAGGTAGGTTTTGAAATGCGCCTAGGACAGTCTCCAAGCACAGCTAGCACCTATTGGGTGCGAGCTTTCATTAGAAAAGGGCGTGGATAGCCAGGCGGGGTGTGCATGCCTTTAATCTTAGCACTCGGGAGGCAGAGGCAGGAGAATCTCTGTGAGTTCGAGTCCAGCCTGGTCTACAAATTGAGTTCCAGGACAGCCAGGGCTGTTACACCGAGAAGCCCCGTCTCAAAAACAAAAACATAAACAGATGTTTATAAGATCGTTCAGTGGTGCACATTATGCATGGCACTTAGTAGGAATTCATTAAATACAAGCCAAAATTCCCTTCACCCCGCCCCCTCGGGTGCCACGGATTTGTCTTAGCCATCTGCTATCCCCAGAGGGCTGCCAAGTGCCTGGCATTGGGCAGAACCTCAGGGCATACTTAAAGACCTCAGGGTGAAGCTCTGCTTGCCTGGCCAGGAGGGCGTGGATGGTCAAGAGACTCCATTATCTGAGAAGAGCAATGGAGGTGTTGGAGAAGGGAAACCAGAGCCGAACAGAGAAAGGCCGAGGCGCAGAGATAAGCAGGTGAAGTGAGTGAGAAAAGGAACAGGAGAGAGACTGTGGTGGAGAGAGATAAGAAGACGGAGCAGAGGGCAAGGGTGAAGAAAATGCTGAGCCCCCAGGAAAAGGCACAAGGAGAGGTCTAGGCAGCGGAATAGTTGACGGGTCAGGGTCGCGAGGCGAGGCGGGACCCGAGCCGGGCGGGAAAGACTCGGGTTTCCTCCCAGGTCCGCCAACCCGGGGCGGGGTTGGGAGGTGAGGGGGACCAGCGGCTGCAGATTGGCTAGGGAACGGCGAAGCCTGGGCTGGAGCCCCGTGGTGGGAGGCGCCTGGATCACTCCGGCAGCGGAGCGGAGCAGAGGCTGCCACCTACTTGAACGACCCGAGTAGCGGCCGACTTCAGGGAGCATCCCAGCCGGGGCGCACGCCGGGCAGCGGGGCGCCGAGCACCGAGCCATCGGGGCAGGCCGCAACATCCAGCCATGTGGGTGGCCGGGAGCGCACGGACGGCCGCACTGGCGCTGCTGCTCGGGGCGCTGCATGGGGCGCCGGCACACGGCCAGGAGTACGACTACTACGGTTGGCAGGCCGAGCCGCTACACGGCCGCTCCTACTCCAAGCCACCGCAGTGCCTCGACATCCCCGCCGATCTGCCGCTCTGTCACACGGTGGGCTACAAGCGCATGCGGCTGCCCAACCTGCTGGAGCACGAGAGCCTGGCCGAGGTGAAGCAGCAGGCAAGCAGCTGGCTGCCACTGCTGGCCAAACGCTGCCACTCGGACACCCAGGTCTTCCTCTGCTCACTCTTCGCTCCCGTCTGCCTGGACCGACCCATCTACCCCTGCCGCTCGCTGTGCGAAGCCGTGCGCGCCGGCTGCGCGCCGCTCATGGAGGCCTACGGCTTCCCTTGGCCGGAGATGCTGCACTGCCACAAGTTCCCCCTGGACAACGACCTCTGCATCGCGGTACAGTTCGGGCACCTGCCTGCCACCGCGCCTCCAGGTAGCGCCTTTGCGCCCAGAGCACCTCGGACTGATCCTCTCCCCAAACCCTCATCTGTACTCCCCGATAGGTGTCAAACCCCTATACACAGTGCATACATCCAGCGCCCAGGCACTGTCTCCTTTTTTTCCTACCCGAGGCTCTGGGTATTCTCACTGAGTCTCTCCCCACTCCGACCTGTACCTTGTGCAACTCACAGCACGCTCGGTTTTCCGAGCTGCGGAATCCCTGGATGCCCTGGAGACGTCCCTCATAAATGCCGTATTCCTTTCCTCATCTCAAGGATGCTTGGGGTCGCTAGGCAATTTCTTTGACCTGAACACCCAGACAAGCGCTACTCCTTCCCTGACCTAGGGAACTTTGAGAAGAGGCGGGTGGTTAGGGAAGTCCTGAGGGCCCTCGTTTCTACGCCTGTAACCCTAACTTCCTCTCCTCCCAATTCCTAGGCTTTTGGGTACTTAACTTTTCTGCACCTTCTTTGCCCAGCAGTGAAGTCCAGCTTCTTGAGCTCCCAAGCCCTGCTTCCCACTGGCACGTTATACTGCCATTAGACCTGATTTCTGATTCAGCTTCCTTTTCATTGTGCAGGTCCTCAAAGCTGTCCCATATCTGGGGGCCACACCCCCTCCTCCTTTCTCCAAGAATGCCTGTCCTCTTCCAAACTGGCCTGGGCCCCTAGCACCTCCCCCGCCCCCACATTCACACCCATAGCTCCCAGCAGGCAACCTTTGCCTGTTAACTGGGATAGTGAGAGCTCCCATGAGCCCCCACAGCTGGAACATTCAAATCTCCACTCCCCCCGCCCCCACCACTCCTCCCAAAGCATCTGAGCTCCTCCTTGTATCACCCTAACCCCTCTCAAGTTAATCGGCTTGGTCTTAGGAGGCTCCCACCTTCTCCTTCTCCCTCTCTGAGGGATTCTGGGAGGGGAAAGTCCCTATCTTGAAGGCTGAGAGTGGCAGGCAGGAATAGAGTCAGCTAAGCAAGAAATCCACAGTTTCCAGAATCCTCCAGGTTCCTTTTATAGTTTCTTTGGAGCCCAAACATGAACAGCAGGACAAACTCAGGCTCAGAACCCTGTCCTGGCCCTACCTTGCTACCCATGACTCCCCTTCTCACAGCGAGGCTTGTCACCTGGAGGCCAGCACACAAGAGAACCCAAAGGCAGGCTGTAGAAAAGTGTGTGTGGCCAACAGATGACATTAGAATGTTTCACATAAAAATGAGTCATTTGGACTTTCTTCGAGAAAGTTAATGCTGGCTTGTGCCTGGTCCCTGCAAACAATATCCACCCTGGTCATAGAGCAGGGGCCACAGTCCTGAGCCCTAAGCTCTGCTGACTAGGCTACCACATTACACCTGGTTTTCCTCTGCTGATAAGTAGAAAAGGCAGTGCCCGTTTCACCGCAAGCACTAGATGGGATAAAACTTAGACCGTAATGTATGTCATGGCTGCAGAAGAGAGCCTACCTCACCATACTGTCCCGGCACTATATGAACTCCTGAATTGTCACACTCAGTCATTGCCATCCTCCCCTTTGGGAATTAGAGCAGCTTCTGTGAGGAGGGGCTAAGGGAGGAGCCTGTTCTGTCCTGCTGTTTAAGACCACTCTGCTTTCTCTCTTCAGTGACCAAGATCTGTGCCCAGTGTGAGATGGAGCACAGCGCTGATGGCCTCATGGAACAGATGTGCTCCAGTGACTTTGGTGAGTGTGGAATCACAGGACCCTGACAGTGCCCGCAGCAGCCTGGCTCAGAACCAGCCAGCCCCACCTGACTACCGCTACTGCAGCTGTGTTTTGTCACTTCCCACAGAGATGCTTCCATGGCTGGGCTATCTTTTTAAGGGGGGAGCAAGCTTAGCTTGCTAAGAGATGGATGGGGCCTTCCTAGGGCACGGGATTTGGCAATAGAAGTAAGGTCTCCTATCCCTGGTATTTCTACTGAGTCCCCAGTGTTCCTCTGGCTGGGGTGGCTTATGACTAGCTTTCCCCACGGCTTCATCTTGGACTCTTCTATCCTGGGACAGTTGAACCAAGCCAGTTAGGACCAAGATCACTGTAGGCCACGGAATTCTGCATGTGACCTTTGCAAAGTTGGTTCTGTTTTGTGTCCTAGCCTCCCTGTCTATAAAATAGGGAAAGGAGCAATGACGAAACCTTTGCTTTGGAGGAATCTTTATGTTGGGAGCCTCTTAGGAAAGAAAATGTCACTATAGTGCAAAAGGCGGGGCAAAGGGGAGAAAAGATGTTTTTAGAACAATTCCCTTCCCTGGGTGTGCAAAGTTCTTCCCTGGCTTCTTGAGTTGGGGAGGCTAGCTGTGGAAGAAGGGTGGAGCTAGCCAGAGGGCCCTCTCCCTAGGATTCCTGTCCCTAGGTCTCTGTGGTCACACTAGGGCTCCCGCTGTCATAAGCAAATGTGACCCTCTTCTGACCATCCTTTGCCCACCTTGCCACAGTGGTCAAGATGCGCATTAAGGAGATCAAGATAGACAACGGGGACCGAAAGTTGATTGGAGCCCAGAAGAAGAAGAAGCTGCTCAAGGCAGGCCCCTTAAAACGCAAGGATACCAAGAAGATGGTCCTGCATATGAAGAACGGGGCAAGCTGCCCTTGCCCGCAGTTAGACAACCTGACGGGCAGCTTCCTGGTCATGGGCCGCAAAGTAGAGGGCCAGCTGCTGCTCACGGCCGTCTACCACTGGGACAAGAAGAATAAGGAGATGAAGTTTGCGGTCAAATTTATGTTCTCCTACCCCTGTTCCCTCTACTATCCTTTTTTCTATGGGGCAGCTGAACCCCACTGAAGGACCCCCTGCTCCTTGCCCCAACCAGCCAGCTGTGCCTTGCCTCGCCCTCTGTCCCCGCCCACTTGGCCTCACCCTCACTCCCAGGCTGACCCATCCCCAGGAAGGATGCCTTCACGCACCTACTGCACAGGCTCCAGAGCATAGGCATGGGGCTACCCTCTTTGACTGAAGGGTTCTGGGATCCTGGGGCCTGCCCGGGGACGCCCCCTCTCCCAGTAGAAGGACTTTCTCTTCTGGGGGAAGCCCTGGTGTCTGAAAGTACAGGCAGAGAAGGAAAATGTGAAGGACGACGGATACAGGATACAGGGCCTCCCGCAGCCGTGGGAGGGGCTTTCCAGAAAGGATTGTGGGTCTCATCCCTAAGCGGGATCCGTACTTAGGGAACAGCTTTCCTCCCCCATCCCCCTTTGTGTGTCATCACAGTCCTCCAAAGAGCAAGAGCCAAGGCCTCCGCGTCTTCCAGCCACGCCCACTCCTCATCTGGAGCCACGCTGGACTGGAGTGCAGGCTCAGCTGCTTCTGCGTTCACTGCCACACAGCCCTGCTCCCTGGCTCTTGCCCTGCCGCCTCAATCCCTGTATCCCAACGACGATAAATTATTGCTACTGCTGTGGGGCCGCTGGTTCTAGACAACAGGTTTGGTCCTTAATTTTTTTTAAAGTTTTTAATTAAATAAAACAACAGTTGCTTTGGACCAATTAATTTCTTTATCCAGTAGCTCTCAAGAGGCGGAAGTGTAGGAAGGTTCAGATGGCTTTGAGAAATGGACCCTGAACTGACACTTGATCCACTCATCTCCTTGGAAAGCCTAAGAAAAACTGTTCTCCAAGAATACAAGGTGTCACTCTCACCTCCAAGCCACTAAGTTAGGAACAGAGATGTCCCTGAGAAGACACAGAAGTGCCATGTTTCCAACCCTTTCCCGTAGTCAGAAGACTCCCTGTCATGCACTGTCCCCATCTGGGCATTTCCAGGTCAGAAGGGTCTAAGTAGGCCAGATCGCCGGGGACAATGTCACCTCTCTCCTGGGATTTCCAGATACTCCTGGGCACTAATCCTGACATAAAGGTGACAGCTGCTTTATATGGACGCCACTCTAAGCATGTTCCTGGGCCGGCAGCAGCCATGTTACCCAGGAGCTAGTTAGAGACACATCTCAAGAGGGCTAGGAGTGTCTGCCATTGGGAGACAGAGTACTTGCCTGGGAATTCACACTCAACCTTGCTGTAATAGACTGCTTTGTTATTTTTAGAATATTACTGGGGGTCAAACCTGAGAATCTGCATTTTTTAAACACATAACCTTAGCCCATCTACAGAGCTTTTAACAAATCCTGGGCCCCACTCCTGTGGAATGAAAACAGGGCCTCTGCCAAGCACCAGAACCCCGGTGTTTTGCCACCTAGTGGCATGCAGGGAGGCTCTGGGAGCCATCACTAGGACAAAGAGACCTGAAGCAGGGAGGGAGAAGGCTGGGGTCCACACAGCAGCTTTGAGGTACAGGTGCAGAGCCAGGAGAAGGCTTGGAGGGAAGAGGCATGTGCAAAGAGTTCACTATGGAGACGAGGTGAGGTCCGTCCACAGATGTGAGAAGATCGGGTAGATGTCCACAGGTCAAGCAGCAGGCACTCTGAGAGCTTTTCCTGGCCAGCAGAGAAGTCAAGGCCTGCTACTCCTCCAAAATACAGGAGCCACCAGCTCTGGAAGGGTACTCCCTGGAAAAATGTCACCTGGGCAAAACAGAAGTGGTGGCATGGCCAGGAAGGGCACAGCAAGCAAAGACTAAAGCGGGCCAGTTAAACTGCCCTCCATGGAGGCCTCACGAGCAGGTGGCCTGACCACGTAACCATAAATCACCTCTGGGCCGTCAGGTGGGCTCTGCCCAAGCAGCACAGGCCTCTGCTGCTCATTCAGAGGAGGTGGTTGCCACCCAGCCTGCCCAAACCCTGCCCAGCCTGCCTGGCTCCCTGAATCTGTGCCTTGTCTCCCAGCCTCCGCTCTAACCAAATATTGACAGGCACTTCTCTGGTTCACCAGGCACAGAGATTATTTTTCCACCAAGCACACAGGACTCCGGGCACCTCTGGCTCAAGTCCAGTGCTCGCCTGGCAGGTGCTGGCGGCAGGGAGTGGAGGTGGGAGAGGGCTTCTGTAGCCTACCGTTTGGGAGAGCCCAAGAGGGCACTTCTTACCACCCCAAAAGGGATCTGGCCCTATGCCCCACTTCTGTTCTCTGCCTGCCTAGAATCTCTTCTGGAATGGAGAGGAATTCTCCCAGAGAGCAGGGAGGCTCTGCAAGGCCCCGGGCCAGTCTTTCTTTAGCTAGTCCTGCTGGTCATACCGAGTTCCTTCCCAGTTGACAAAAGCCCACACCTGGACTCAAGAAACCAGTGAAGGCTGACCTCTGATCACAGGAGTGGAACTGCATCCCATGGTACATGGAACCTCTCCACACGAAAGGTCTAGAGGTAGGCAGCTATGTGTTGGGGATGCCCCAGGCTCCAGATGTCTGCAGTTCTTGTCATTACAAGACAGTACCTCTTCCCAATTCCTGACAGCAAGGCCTACAGCTACAGCTCAGGAGTCCCCACCCCTCCTGAGCAGGCAAGCAGCAGGCCAGCAGGCCAACCTGGTCGGCTTCCATTCCAGCTCCAGGCCAGGACTAAATCACATGACCACCCCCTCCCTTCGAGAGAGCGGAGGAAATCAAGTTTTCACCTGAACATAAAAAATTCTCATACAAAACAGGAGTGACTTGGGAGCAAGGGACCTCACACTCGGGGTGAGGGTGAGAAGAGGCAGTGTAGTTCTGGCCTCTGGTCCTATGAATTAGTAGCCAGGCGACACTGGGTACATGGCAGTGCTGCCGAGTGTGCGACAAGGACCTGGACATAATGCAGAGCTTAGATGGCCAATGGTGGTTATTTGTACTGTCACTAACAATGCCCACACGCAGTAGGTACCCAGCAAAATACCCAACTGATTCTTCACTCAACTGCGATACATGGCTGACAAGAGGGCAAGGAAAAGCAGGGACGTCTTACCTAAAGGCCAGAAGTATGGAGACTACATCTGGGGTTTTGCTTGCTTCAGAATTAGGCCCCTAGGTAGCATATAAACCCATGCCAGGGCGAATAGCAGACACTACTCAAAAGCACTTTGGAATTCTAATTTAAGCTTTACAGCTGCCATTTTGAGATAGGATCTCACAGTGTAGCCCTAAGTGGCTAACCACACTATGTAGACCAGAATGGCTAAAAACTCAAGAGAGTCACCTGCTTCTACCCCTAAGTGCTGTGATTAAAGGTGTGTGTCACCACACCGAGCCAGAGGAGGTGCATTTTAGTAACAGCTCAAAGACATTAAGGTTCTTGACCAAGCTGCACAACATAAATGGTGATGCTCCATTTGTCCCCAAACTCTTAACCACCTCCCAGGGCTTCTTAAACCCCGCCCACTTACAACCTTCCACCCAAGAAGCGCTTACTTGCTTCCAGGCATAGATACGTAAAATCCATATATTATATAAATCAAACATTTAGCCATAAATCTATTTCAAAATAACCCTTGGGCATACACACACCACTTAAGGATGAAAGCAAACCTGCACAGAAATGCACAGATGTGTTTGTATGTACACAGGGATTAAACCTTGGCTGAGTGGTTGATAGCGTAGGATGCACAGCACTCAGTTCTTACAGATGATCAGTTTTGATTTTATAATCTCCAGTGCTGAGAATGCTGTTCTGTGGCATGCACTGGTGGTGCACACCTTTATGCCCAGCACTCGGGAGGCAGAGGCAGGCGGATTTCTGAGTTCCAGGCCAGCCTGGTCTACAGAGTGAGTGCCAGGACAGCTAGGGCTCCTCAGAGAAACCCTGTCTCAAAAAAATTTTAATTAAAATAAAAAAAAAATAAAGAATGCTATTCTGCATATAGACACACAGAGAGTACAAAATGGCAGAAGTACGTTTAGAGACATTTCATAAATTGTTTGAAATTCTATCCTGATCCCTGATCCAAGTCAAGATCACTGAAAAAAAATTTTTTATGAAACTGAAGTCAGCCATTTCCACTTCTTTTTTAATTTTTATTATTACTTGTGCTACAGTGCCCAAGTGGGTTCTGTCCTTCAATCTTCTTGAGGCAGTCTCTGGCTTATGCCAGCCTCCTGCACACTCCAGGGCAATCCTCTTGTCTCTTCCCATCTTGCTATAGGAACACTGAGACTATAGACGCAACACATCAGGCTTTTTAACACAGGTTCCAGGGATCAAATTCAGGGATCCAGCCTATGTGACCAGGACTTACCTAATGAGTCATCTCACTAGTCCACAAACATTAATTTTTAAAATCAAGTATTCCAACATAATGTGATGCAAAGACATACTTTTTTGATATTTACATGCAAGTAGGGCAATAGTACGTCCTTATTTTCTGTAAGCCATTGTGTTCTATAAAAGCAGGAACTGAACAGACAGTAAAAACACTGCAGTTCACAACATGCAGCGGTCTCCCATCTGTGTGATTCAAGGAGTGTTCACTGGCTGTGTGGCAGGAGAGGAGGCAGAGGGCACAGGGTGCCTGTTGTGTGTTCAGAACCAAGACTGCGGTGCTCAGGACAGGACTCCACAAACACCTCCAACTGATTTTCAAGTTTGGTTTTGAATTGTTTTTTAGTTGCTCAGTGTCTGATAGCCTTTTACTGTCACCAAACTTTTCCCAATCCTCACATGCAGTTACGGGACACCACATGGAACCACAGCCTATAGCTTAAAAGTCTGAGGACGATTACACCTTCTACAGAGGTGAGATAGGACGGGGACAGGCAATCTCAAAGGCTGCCTTCAGCTGCTTCCGTGATGCTACAAGAGCCCAGGCAGCAGCAGAGAAGCCCGCCGCTCCCACCCATTCCTTTTCACCCCTACTAGCATCCAGCCTCAGGTCTGCACAAAGCAAGCTCACATCCCACAACTGTGCAGCCATCTGTAATCCTGGCTAAAGTTCACTCCTTGGGAAATCTAATGTGGGGGGTGTTTGTTGCTGGAATGTGTGTGGCTGGAGCCTAGTGTCCCAGCCCAAACAGCCTCTGCTGGAGCCCCAGAGAAGGCTCACCGCCAAAGGAGCCCGGAATCCCCAGCCACCAGCAGTGCCAGAGAATGGAATGTGCTGCCGGGGTGTTGCTGGCAGGAGGTGGGGTCACTGGGAACTGGGGAAGGTGGGGGCTCCAGCCACAAGGCCACTTCTGTTCTGGTTGAGACTGAAGGGGGATGGTGCTGAGAGGGTGGGGGTGGGGCAGACCAGTCTGTTAGCTCAGTGGCCAGCTCCTTAGAGAGTGGGGACCAGAACATGGCCTTTACCCAAGGCTTCTTAGACGGTAGCTGCTATGAACACTTGTAACACAATTCCCACTCCACCTTTGGTGGGTAACTTAACACCCCCCACCCCAGTGCCTCTATTTACCCATTTAGAATATCCATGAACTAGACAAACTGTGACACTGTGAGACATGAGCTACTGGCAGGACGACCTGTGAACAGGGCCAGCTGTGAGAAGAGACACAGACCTCTGAAAAAGGACATTCATTTGGCTTCAGCCCCAAGGGCTACAGAAAACACCCCAAAACCATCACCTATTCCAGGTCTGCCAAGACCTTCTGAAGACATCCACATACTAGACCACAAAAGACTCAACAGACCTGAGCCCAGGTCAGGCTAGATGCCAGAGTTCCAAACCTGCCCTGCCACGTGCCAGGACTCTAACACAACCTGGCTCTCTGTCTCTGTTCCTGGGTACCCAGGAAATTGGCAGGTGTATTTTGACACAGACATCCAATTCTACAACGTGCAAGCTGTCTGTCATTCCACATTGAGATCTCTGTACCACAGGCTCCATGGTGACACCACCACCAACCTTGCTGAACCCTGTTAGCTCTGCTCTCTCAAGAGGAACCTGCATCTGAAGACAGCCTCCCCACCTGTTCTCACAGGGACCTCCAGGAAACAAAAAAGGCAAGTCCCCTGTCTCACATCTGTGACTACGCCCTACAGCCAGCCTTCCTGAGCAGTGACAGTCACCTTTCGTTTTGTTTTGTTTTTCGGTTTTTCAAGACAGGGTTTCTCTGTATAGCCCTGGCTGTCCTGGAACTCACTCTGTAGACCAGGCTGGCCTCGAACTCAGAAATCCACCTGCCTCTGCCTCCCGAGTGCTGGGATTAAAGGCGTGTGCCACCATGCCCGGCTACACAGTCACCTTTCAATAAGATGGCATCAACTGTTTCAAACTATATTCTGGACTCTCCCTGATACCTTAAAAAATGAAAAGTTAAATCATTCTTTGTTGAAGGAGGAGGAGGTGGAAGAGGAGGAAGAGGAGGAGGAGGAGGAGGCAGCAGTAGGTGCCTTTTGCTGTAAGAACACAGGACAGATGTGCATTCTTTCTAAAGGCTACAGGGTCCATGGTAGGTGGGGCTGAGCCCAGAGCTGGCTCACAGTGCTGCTGCTGTGCACTGCTGGCCTTATCATGTGCAGCCTACCTCATGAGCTTGGTGCTCCAGCCTAGCCTGATCACAGGGCCAACTTGCACCTCACCCCTCCAGGAACCTGCTTACCAGTTCTCAGCCTCCTGCAGCGCTGGCCTTTCTGTCTTTCCCAGAGGATTAGCTAAAACCTTTCCATTCTGAAGCCTGCATTATTTATAGTTAAGTTCTGGTCCCAACCTCAATCCAAGACCCTGGGTCTGGTCACAAGACAAAGCCCACCCCTCCTGTTGATAAGGCACAGTTTTCCACTGGGCCTGGCTGGTTCACGCACTGCCACAGGAGGTGTGCAAAGCCCACCCACAGCCCACCCTGGGCAACATGAAAGACCTGAATAGCACTAGGAGACCTGGCAAAACCATAAGCATGGGGCCTTTTATTGACAATTCTCCACAGAGTTCCTGTCTACTGCTCTACAGTATAAATACGCAGAGGTGAGCATCTCTCATCAGGACAAAAGAGTACACCTCAACTGCTTGGTCCCCACTGCCAAACCCTCAGTGCTCTACTGCTGTGTGTGTGGCCTATCAGCAAGGAGGACTTCAGATGGTTCAGGTGTGGGCACCACGCCCATGACTGGGCAGCAGAAACAGTTCCTGAAGATCAGCTCCAAGGGCAGTCCATGACTGTGGAAGGGTCTCAGGCAGAAGCCCCTCGTCTTCTTCATCCTACCCTGTGCTGCATGCTCTCAGGAACCATGAAATAAATAAATAAATACTCTGAAAAAGCTCTAGGGGAGGGGGCCTGAGCCAGCTCATGGCTTAAGAAAAGGCGCAGCATCCCCTTGGCAAGTCAGATGGAACATAAAACCGGCCATGTGACCAACCCTATCCTACAATGCAATCTCTACTCCAGGAACAGCCCTGAAATCCGGGCAGTCCTACACTTCCCTGGACCTCAAAGGCTTTCCTTCAGTCTCTCTGCTCCACTCACCTGGCCACATGCTCCATGAGATAAGGGTTAGAGATATGTGGCAGTGGGAGAAAGGTGGGGTGCCCTAGACTCAGAGCAGGATGGAGGAGTGATGTGAGGGTCCTGTAGCCACCCAGCAGGGATGAGGACACCAGAGAACCATGGGAATTAAGATTCTGTAGGCAGAGCTTCCCCATCCTGCCATCCACTTGACACTGAAGGACTTAAGCAGCGCCCTCACATCCCCTCTCCTCTGGGCTCCTGGGAACGCCAGTCCTGAGGCTATTCAAAAGGCAAAGGCAGGCAGGCCATGGCGCTCTAAGTCCCCTCGCAGGCTCTCTGGGGCTGAGAGACTGCCAAGTACCCAACAGGGAAGAACCTCTTTTCCAACCTCAAGTCTCTTGGATCCTAAGGTCTAGCCAGCCTGACCTTGACGACCAGAGCCCAGATGAGAGCAGGCTGTGCTCAATTCTGCCCTCTGGTGGACACTCCCTCGCTAGCCCTGAGTTAACAGGGTATAGGATAGAGCAGAACCAAGAGCCAGGACCCAAGGGGCTCCTCTCCCCCTGGGCCTTAGAGCATCACCAGCCCAGCTGGAGGCAGCAGGAGAAGGGCAGGAAGGACCTAGCTGTCAGGTTACATTTGCCCAGCACAGGCCTCAGAGGCCCAGAGTTGGGACAGTAGGGTCACTGCTGGCCCCAGGACAGTTGGAGCCTGGCTTCTCTCCTCATTTGCTCAGGGTCTGATTGCAGGAGGCGCACACACACACAGTCTCTCTCTGGGCTTCAGGAGCTGGAAAGAAAGAAAAACTCGGTGAGACAGTTCTTTGTACCCTTAAGGCTCAAGGTGCCAAGTACTGAATTAGCCTCCCCAGTCCTGAGACAGACCACCCACGGCCCGGCCCACACCCTCCCTGACCCAGCTCCCTCCCTCAGACACGCTGGGGAACTGTGGCTCTGACGCCAACAGCAGGCCTCTCCCAGGTGTTCTATGCATTGGAAATTCTTCTGGCATCAACAAAATAAAATACCAGAGGAAATTTTCCCTAAACGTTTTAACAGTGGTTAAAAATCTCTGGGTGGTAAGATTACAGGATCATTTTTCTCTTCCTTTCTTCTTTATAATAACCTCAAAACTTTATAGTTAGCAAGCATGTGCTACTTGTAAGATTGGCAGAAAAAAGCCTTGCCCCACACTGCAGCACATCACAGGGCAGGAAGTTATCACCGCAGTTATCAAAAGCACAAATACACATCCATGCTCCTGTATGTGCACACTCATGCTCCTGTATGTGCACGCCCATGCTCCTGTATGTGCACGCCCATGCTCCTGTATGTGCACTCTCATGCTCCTGTATGTGCACACTCATGCTCCTGTATGTGCACACTCATGCTCCTGTATGTGCACACTCATGCTCCTGTTTGTGCACTCTCATGCTCCTGTATGTGCACACTCATGCTCCTGTATGTGCACACTCATGCTCCTGTATGTGCACACTCATGCTCCTGTATGTGCACACTCATGCTCCTGTATGTGCACACTCATGCTCCTGTTTGTGCACTCTCATGCTCCTGTATGTGCACGCCCATGCTCCTGTATGTGCACTCTCATGCTCCTGTATGTGCACACTCATGCTCCTGTATGTGCACACTCATGCTCCTGTATGTGCACACTCATGCTCCTGTATGTGCACACTCATGCTCCTGTATGTGCACACTCATGCTCCTGTTTGTGCACACTCATGCTCCTGTATGTGCACACTCATGCTCCTGTTTGTGCACTCTCATGCTCCTGTTTGTGCATACTCATGCTCCTGTATGTGCACACTCATGCTCCTGTATGTGCACACTCATGCTCCTGTATGTGCACACTCATGCTCCTGTATGTGCATACCCATGCTCCTGTTTGTGCACTCTCATGCTCCTGTATGTGCACTCATGCTCCTGTATGTGCACACTCATGCTCCTGTATGTGCACACTCATGCTCCTGTATGTGCACACTCATGCTCCTGTATGTGCACACTCATGCTCCTGTTTGTGCACTCTCATGCTCCTGTATGTGCACGCCCATGCTCCTGTATGTGCACGCCCATGCTCCTGTATGTACACACTCACGCTTCCTACGTGTGCACACTCATGCTTCCTGCGTTTGCACATCCATGCTCTCTTCTGCCCGTCCCCGACCTCCCTGTCAGGAACATAGGGGCAGGGGAGGACTTCCTTCTGCTCATCTACAGGTTTTATTTACAACAAACATACACAGCATTTAGAAAAGGAAGAGAAGTTACTTTGATTCTGTTAAAAATGAACCTGGGGTAATGAAATAAGATTCAACCAGGTGGTCTCCTCTGGGAGGAAAGAGGAGACTCAGGGAGCTGTCTTGCTCTGTGCAGGGCCGCCTCAGTCCTTCCCACAGGCCGCCTCTCTGGCCTCCTCACTGCCCCGCTCACCTGTGGCTCCCATAGAGGACCTGGGCACCTTGAAGGAGCAGCACCGCGAGCAGAAGCTGTTCCCACAGTTGCTGCAGCTCCGCTGTAGACGGGAACAACAGTGTCAGATGGAGCCCACCCTCAGGCACCTGACACCCCAGTGCTCCCTCCAATTCTATACAACTAAGAGGGGCCTCAGTGGGTGGGATGAGACAGGACAAAACAGCCAACAGAAGGCTGATAAGGGTGTGGGCCTTAGCAAACAGAGGGCACTGGTCCTGTGACTCGAATGAGGGCTTAGACTCTATTGCTGACTCTCCTCAAGTCGTGCATCAGCCCCAGTCACAGCACACTGCCCCAGCAAACACCAGCAGACTCACCCTCTTCTTCAGCACGGAGAAGGTGGCGGCACAGCCTGCACAGTTCCCTGAGAGACAAAGGCAGCAGCTGAGCTACGATCCAGCCCAGGTCACTCAACCCAAATTGTTCCTGACTCTAACTGGGCCACTCAGGACCCAGCCAGGCACAGCCCAGCATCTTAGCTGGGTGCAGAGAGCAATATGTGTATTTAAAATAAGTAAAGGCGCCAGCTCCTCAGAGCAGCTTTCACCAAGCTACACACAGATCGAGTCCTTGCACACTCCCAACACCAAGTGCCACACACACTCACAAGCTTGGCAGATAATCAAGGAACACCCAGAGAATCTCCCCACTGAAATCTAGCCAAGCCAACATGGACCTGGACCCCAGCATCCTCAATGAAGCCTACTAGATGTGACCCTTTCATAATGTCTCCTTCCAAACATCTGTCCACAGCGAGGGACAGATATGCCTCCAAGAAACACAAACTCCTCCTTTCTGTCATCAGAAGATCCCAAGAGAAAGCTTGAAACAGGGCACCTTCCAACATGACATGAAGGGCAGGCTCTCAAGCACTGGGGGCAAGCAGCAACACAAGCCTTCCTAAGCCACAAGTACAGGGAGACGGAGGAGCTTCAGACTGTGGCAGAGCAGCCAGAGCAGCTCGGGTGACGACTGGCAGTTGGGGCGGATGGAGGAGAGATGAGAGATGGGTTCTGGGGCCTGCTATGACCTTGCAGGCAGCAGGCAGCAGCAGACAGAACAACTGTGCTCCTGGGTAACATGTTTGCCCGTGACAGTCCCAAAGTTCCTTCCTAGTCAGCCAGGATTGCCCACAGCTCTTGCTAAAAGACGCTCCCTGGGATCAAGGATAATAGACTATGGAGCCAGGGGAGCAAGGCTGAGGTATCTGAGGTAAACATCCCTTTGCTGTTGGACCTCTCACAGCCATGTAAAGGACAGAGAGAACACAAACTCCAGGATGCTAGCGGGATAAGAAAACATGCTCACTGACTATGGCTCCTCCGCCAAGAACAGAGGAAAGCACCCTATTCAGCATGGTGACAGAACACTGGACAGGACAAAGAGCCCATGTCCAAGAGCTCCTCAGAAGTAGACGGAGAGCCAGGGCTACACAGTCCCCATGCACATCTAGGTTGAAAGCTGACATCAGATCACACAGTGACAGAGAACAGTCCTGCTCCTCCCAAGCCTAGCCACTCTGCCCATTCTCAGCCACATTCTTATACTCATCCCCCTCGACTCACCACCTAGTGACCCTACTGTGAAGAGAGAAGGGCAGGGCAGGACCCACCAGGGCAGTGATCGCTAGGACAGGGGTGCCTGGACCCTTGGTAGCTCCACCAAGACTCACGTGGAGGCTCCAGAGGAAGCCCTCATCTCATCCCTCCCAAAGACCCACGTCATCTACTGACAGCCAGAATGGAAGGTCCCCTAAAGTTCATATATTGAATCCTAATCCCCAGGCAATGGTATCACAAAGTGGGGCCTTTAGTGAGTGACTGGCAGAGCACTCATGAGTGAGAACACTGCTCTTATAATGGAGGCCCTGGACAGCACTTTGTCATGTCTCCCTGAGGAGCCAGCAAAAGGGTGCCATCTATTACCCGGACCCAGTTGTGCTGGCACAACTTAGACCTCAGTTTCAGCAATGGTGAGAAATGACATTTGCTTCATCTATGAAGCACGCAGCATGGTGTATTTTCTTATGGCAGTCTGGAAGGACTAAGAGAGATCTCAGAGCAGCCTACCCAAGGCTGATCTGGGAACCTGGACCCAGGGGCCAACATCTTGGAAGCAGAATGTCACACCTGCCCTCAAGGTAGAGAACAGGCCCTACTAACAAAGGAACATAGGCACTGTAGCAAGGGGGAGAGGCAGGGAAGAGCCAAAAAGGCCGCCCTCAGACACCTATATGGCCTCTGCCTATCCAGGTGAGGAGAATCTGACCCAAAAACCCAGGTCTGAAGACAGGACTAACACTATACAAGGCACTCCTAAACATCAGAGCTAAGAGAAGTCACAGGACAGATGAGGTGGCAAACAGGACCCAGAGTGGAATCCGATGACCTGCAGTTGAAGCCCAGCTCCCCCTGTGAGATAAAGCTCTTAGGTGACCTCAGGTTACCCCTCTGCAAAACAGGAACTTCTCACTGCCTCTACTTACAATGCACAAAGACAAAATGTCACTTGCTGGACCAACAGCAGTAACCCCTTTGCATTTGGAACCTCTCGACCCATCTGCTCCTGGGCCCAGAGCCTGTCTCGCCCTATCCCATCCACCAGAGAAATGAGAGTGAGCTTATGAAAGGACCTGAGCCTGCCTGTCTACCAAAGCCAATAGTCAACAAAGGTAAAAGGAATTCTGTGTACCTAGGGATATGAACACAGACACAAACAGCAGGCCTAGGACATCTAATCCTGAAAAGACAACCACACTAGTAAGGGGCAAGAAGGCAAGCCACAGAGGCCCCTCAAGTTCCTGAAGATAAATCCATGGATTTCCCCTCCCTCCACAGACTTAGAGCTCACTAAACACTGAAACACACAATCCGAGGCCATAGTGACTCTCAGTAAGCAGCTACTCCAGGCTCTCACCAGGACTTTAGCTGGCTCTGCTCTCAGGGCCAAATCAAAGCCAGGGTCCCAACCTGGGCTCAGAGTCAAACACACCCTTCAAGATCTTGACCTACCCACAACCCTAAGAAAAGACTAGCTTACCAAACTACAACTTTGGCTAGAAGTGCCCGAAAAAAAACTACCATGCCCAGAAGAAGGTGCCCTTCACTGCATAAAGCCAGACCACAAAGACCAGGATGGGCTCTCGGGCATCCAGAAGCCCAACCAGCACCTCCCACATAAACAGCACCCAGTACGAAGAGGCAGGCAGGACCTGTGCTGACTTGGCATACACCATCATAAAATCCACAACTCAACCACCACTACTCTTTCAGAAGGGTAAAACCTGAGGCATAATTTGCCCAAGGACACTAGTTGAGCTACAATTAGCAGTCACTCTATAGCCTCAGAACCACAGCTCTCTGCAGCCTGGGCCTATGAGCACCTTGTCTTCCTGTCAACTGATATTCAATGAGAGGAAGACATGAAGAGACCACTCACTCCACACTCATACTTCCAAGACATGTTTATTTCCCAAGGTTCCACAGAGAGCTTTACCAGTGCCCACAAATCTTGGATTCTGTCCCTGTGGCCCAGATGTTCCCCCCACTCCACGAGTCCCACCAGCCCTAACACCATATCCCCACCTCCAAACCATTTCTTTGGCCATACCGAAGTTATTGGTTGGGTAACGCTTGCGGAGCCGCTCCGTAAGCCGGGACACCTTACTGCGCAGCACCTCATTCTTGCTGAGGAATCCATTGTCCTGCAGGGTCAGCTCATCCTCTGCTGGGCACGGGGTGCCCTCTTCATCCTCCTATGAGAACAGCCTATTCCACTCTGCCCGTCACCTACAACATCCCAGGCCCTGCATGCGAAGGCACCTGGGCATGGTGGGCCCCACCAAGTGTGGCACAGCTAACTCAGCAGGGCTCAGCCTGCCCAGCCCGGCCCCATCCCTTTCACCCTGCTCCTACTTACCAGCACCACCAGGTGGGTCTCCTGCCTCCCAGGGTGCAGGGAAGAAGAAGAAGAAAAAGAAGAAGAAACAAAGAGATAGCAGGAAGGGAGAAACAGGAGGGGGCAGGGGAACAGCTGTGCCTGCTGAGCTCTAAGCACGTCCCGCAAGGGGACATCAACAGGCGTGCTCTCAGAGGAAGCCGACGCTACTCCTGCAGGCCATCATACAGTTCAACAGAACAGGTAAGAAAGGAAGCACCCTAACAGCAGCTAAGTGTCGGGCTAAGTCTCCCTTAGTTCCACAGATTACAGAGCAAAGGATAAACCAGGGCTGGAGATACAAATGTGTTCCTTACTTGGGTCATAAAGAAAAGGCTTGAAACCCCCACCATAGCACCGCACCCTCTCCAGACTCATAGCCTACACCATTCTCAACCCGAGGAAGTCTATAGCACTCACAAATAAAATGGCAGAAGAGGCAGGCCTGGGAGGAGGAAGTCAGCTGTGCATCCAGGGCCTAGTTACATTCACAAGACTCTTGTTCCGCAAACAACCTCCCCCTTTCCAGGGGGACATAAGTGACAAGCAGCAGTGGCACAGGGACAACAGTCAGAGGCTCAGTAAGCAGAGGGCAGGGAGTGCAGGACAACTCGAGAACTGCAGCATATGAGATACCTACGTTCACTTATTATGTTTGTACATGTGTGTGCCACAGAACACGGATGAAGGGCAGAGGACAACTTTCCAGTGTCAGTTCCCTTCTGCAAGGAACTGCTACAAGGTAGGTTGTGGGAATCAAACTCAGGTCGCAGGCTTAGCAACCGGCACTTCTCCCCACTGAGCCATCTTGCTAGCCCATGTGACTTATCTAACAGGAGACGATGGCCCTCGGCTATAGTGGCTGCTGCAGACTCAGAGACACTAGGAAAGTTTCAAGGGTACATTTTCTATCTAAATTTCTAACTAAAATTTGCCCTGTTTTATCCACTGGCTCAAAGGATTCTTTTTTTAAAGTATACAAGCCAAATAAAACACATCTTCAAACTACCAGTCTAAATCACTGTCTTAATCAAGGTTGCTGAACTTTCCCTGAACTAGTGCTTGGCCATGTAACCACTCTCCCCAACCTCCCAAGGGGACATCTATGGACCTTAGTACACAGAAAGGCCAAGACACAAGGCCGGACCTTCCGCAAACATACCCCTGACATCATGACCTCCAACCCAGGTGACAAACCACCAACACCCAACAGTGGCTTGCAACAAGCCAGCAGTGCCAGCCCTGCCTGGGCATCCAGGACAGATGAGGGTAGAAGGAGCCAGTGGTACTGTTTCAACCAGTGAGTTCTAGCTCAGCGAGTTCTGGCCCCCCATGTGGATGTTAGAAAAACACAGACACACACACACAACTCTCATTCCACCCAATATCTGGCCTGGTCAGTAGAGAGGACTGGGAGAGGGCCACCCACCTCAATTGCATCTTTGAACTCCTCATCTGGCTCAGCCTCCTCAGCTTCCTCCACACTGCCTGGCGTGAGGTCCTAGGAAGAAAGATTCTCTGGCAAAATGGAGGAAGATTGGCAATCGTGGTCCCTATAGTAGAGAGCCATCTGCTGAGAGCCAGTGGCTAGGCTCCAAAACCCTAGATCCCACCCCCATGAAAACTGCATAGCTGCAAGAAAGATGAAAATTACACCAAGGAGGACCCTCCAACTCCACAGGCCAGGCCACAGAACAAGGCACTGCTGGACCAACAGTAGCCAACAACCAAGCCCTACCTTCTAGCTAAAAGCCTCTGGCACTCACTCTGTGTCTAGCCTTCTGTCCTGCCACAGGGAATATCTCAGCCCCATTCTTACGGCACACCCCACAGGGCACCTAAAGAGGCACTGGACATGGAGAAGCCCCTCACTGGCAGGCAGAAGCCCCTCAGCTCTGGCCCAGAAGCTGTGCCTCATAAACACATCGCTAAGAACAAGAGGGAGGGAAAGGCCCTCGCAGACAGGCAACAGGCCCTGCCAGTGGGGAGGCACTCACCTCCGTGGGTGTAGGGGCAGGTGAGCTGTCCAGCAGGCCCCTCCCTCCGGCCCCCTGTAGTGCTGAGCTCTCACAGGCACACTCTTCCTGCTGGGGGTTCATCCGCCTCTGCAGACAGGCCCTGTACTCACACACCACTGCCAAGGGGATGCAAAACAGGGTTGGAGGTGATAGGACACAGTGAGTGGTGTGCTGGAGCACGCCACACCTTTAATCTTAAAAAACTCTAGGAAGAATTCCCCAGACAGAGACACAGTAAGTGGTGCTCTGGAAGTCTTCTCCATCACACCTGCCCCAGGCTACAAAGAGTCGGCCAGTGATCCAGTTCAGCGAGTGCTCCATAAACTAAGGACAGAAAGAGGAGACAAAGCAAGCAACCATCCAGGCACAGGCCTCCCCAGACTGCCCAGCATCCAGAAGCCAGACAGCAGACGCAGGGGTCACACAGAGATGTGGCAGCTAATCTAGCTGGCCCCAGTGCAGGAGTAGGTAGCAATTTAGGGAAAAGATCCCTTCCTTATCTTCTAGAAGATACCGTATCAATAAGAGTGATGTATCTGTCTTAAAAGGGAAAGGTGACCCCTCTAAAGGCAGCCACCTTAGAGAACTGTCAGCCCCCAACCTCAGCACACTTCCAGAGATCTAGCAGCAGCCCTCCCAGAGACAGAGTGAGAAGCTGCCCCCTGGTGGCAAGCACAGCAAACAGACAGGAGCAGGAAAGCTAAACAGGACCCACCCAGCTGTCGGGCTGGGCTCTCGGAGCTTACCTCGGAAGAAGTCCCCATTTCCCAGAAAGAGTGTGCTATTTAACAGGGCGAGGACCCAGCAGAGCGGCAGCAGGTAGAGCATGCACACCATGCCCAGAAGAGCGCCATAGAACCTGGGTGAACACAAAGTCCAATGTCAGTCAGAAGGGAAATGGTGGGGAGCACCCTGGTGAGACACAGCTCTGCCACAAACTGACAAGACCAGCCAAGCAAACCAGTGTAGAACAGCTGTGAAAGCACACAGAAGTACCACATCGCTGGCTTCCATCAAGTGAGACCAGTGAAGCTACACTGTGTCTCAAGTGGGAGCCCACATTCTGGCTCCAGGGTCTGGGCTCTGAAGTCTAGACACAGGCTTGGGCCTGAAACCTGAAACTGGCACTTGTCTCTATGGCAAGTGCCTTAGTTCTCAAGCATTACTTCATTCATCTACACAGCGAAAGTTAAAACAGCAGCTACTTCACGGGGTCACTAGAAAGAGTAAGACAATAACAGGAACTTCTGAGCACGGGCACAAAGTAAAGCCTGGATAGACCTAGTTAGAGTCATTATTGACATAGGAAAACCTCATTCATTTATGCAGTACTCTTATCTTTTAAGTTAATTCCTGAAAATTTAAAAGAATTAAAACTAAAGTCCAATAAAATGTTCACTGTAGGGCTAGTAATGAAACAGAACACTTTCATAAATTTCAGTCATTCACAATCCACATTATAATTCCAAAGACATTGTTGTAACCACTTATGATGTAATTAGTCAAGAGAAAGAAATCTCATATACAGGCTAGAGAGGTGGCTCATTGGCCTGGGACACTTTTGGCTCTTGCAGAAGACCACAGTTTGATTAGCAGCAACTACAACCTATTATATATATTATTACAGTACTGTTACTGTTTATCTTTTTAAAGGGCACCTAAGCAACCATTTAGAGCTCAAAAGCATATGTGCAGACCCACACCCTAGAGACGTGCAGTACTCTTCTCCTGAAGTAGGTGGGGCAGAAGCCTTTTCAAGGCATTGGCTTCACTGGAAACAGAAGGGATCCACTCTCAACTACTACAGGATGGCAGGGTAGAAAAGAAGGGGCCTACTCACTGTGAGGACACCACGGGGTTCTCCCAGTGAAGTACACGGTAGGCTGACTCACAGGTATAACACAGGCGGGCCAAGAAGGCTTCCAGTTGGATCAAGCTGCAGACACAGGAGCTTCTGTGAGTGGACAGTCCCTGCTCCCTCCAAACCAACCTAGTCACAAATTCAGGAGTACAGAAGCTACAAGAAAGTGGAACTTGGGTTCACAAGCATAGCCAGTCAGCAGTGGTCACCATCTGTAAATACTGCTAAGGGATAAGATGGCCTGGCAAAGATGCTCCAATCCATTCCAACCCCCTTGGGAGAACCTGCTGAAGTGAAGCAGCTCAGGTCCCTGCTATTATTGTTATTATTATTATTATCATTAATATTATTTTATTACAATTGGGAGGCACTACTTTTCTACCACCAAAAGGCCCAGAAACACAGCTGCTTCTAGAGCTGAGAAGGGATAGTGTAAGACAAGTGTGAATATTCTGTTGTGCCATACAGTAAGGTGGCACAGAAAAATGACGGGGATATGATGGAAGAACACAAAACCAGTTCAAAGTGGTCCCAGTGGCCAACCCACAACACTCCAAAATGGAAGGAAGGGCTGTGATAGATCAGACCCCACTGAGTGAAATAAGAATCTATGCATTCATACTGATAACAAATGAGAACCACATTTCCTCACTGCAGAATGCCAGAAGATAAATGCAAACGGAATGGTAAGCAGAGAGCTACCTCAGCCATCCCAGGAAGAAAATGATGTGGGAAGACCCGCCAATGGCTTTTACAGCACCTAAGTGAATGCTAACGAGGAACAAGATATTCCAGTCTCAAAGTCTCTCCACAGATTACTACGAACCAAGGGGAAACAAACCTTAAGCAAGTGCCCAAAGTTAGTGTTTCCTGACCTCATTTGGCTCTGATATGGACTATGATACTCCACTTTTAGTCCTGTTCAAAATGTATCCCTTCAGTCTAACAAGAAGGCAAACAACACAGCGAGCTTGTGCTGTATCAAGTATGTCAGGTCTCACCCCAGAACTGCTCACCCCAGATGAACAGAACACAGGTTATGAGGGCTGAGGTGCTTGGCAGGCAAGGTCTTGGATTGAATCTTAGCACTACAGGGAAGGAACAAACCTTCAATGTAATACATGATCCTAGATCGGATTCTGAACCAAGGGAAATCAATATAAAAACATCATCAATACAGCTGGCAAATGTGATTATGGACTACATAGCAGACAACAGTACTGATATATCAATATAAATGTCCTAATTCTGAGCGTTCTGCTGGGAATACATAGACAATGTCCTTGATCTCAGGAAATAAATGCTCAATGTTTGCAGTAAACAGAAAGGGTGTTGGAAGACAGAGGCAGACAGACCTCTGTGAGTTCGAGGCCAGCCTGGTCTACAGAGCAAGTTCCAGGACAGCCAGGGCTACACAGAGAAACCCTATCTCGGAAAACAGAAAAGTTTCTTTTTATGGGTGGAGGGGGCAGGTGTGAGATCCCCAGACACCTGAAGCTCCCTCACTCCCATGACTCGGGGCTCTGACATCACCACTACTAGATGTCAAAAGCCTCCACGGAGCCTGATCCAAGGAAAGGCTCAGGAAATGCCCGCTGCCCCTGATGTTGACACACTTAACATTCCCAGCAGTCTTAGCACTGCTTCCTCAAAGTGCCAGCCACGTCATGTTTAGTATGGTAATGATAACTGACACTGAACAATTCCTGGGTACTCCACACTCAAGCCATCTTCACAAGCACTTTCTGAGTAAGCCAAGCACTATGTCTGACAGATGAGGGACCAGAGACATAAAAAATTGAGCTCTCCAACACTGCACAGAAGTGGAAGAGGTAGGGCTGAAGCCCTGCACAGGCTTGCAAAGGCGGTACCTAAGCAAGACCCCTCTTGGTGTCTCTGGGGGAAAGAGCATAGCTGTGGAAGTAGCTGAATCTGGAGTCTCAGTCACAGCTCCCTAAGCCTCTGCCTTCCTCTGTAAGTGGAGGATAATAACAGCGTCTCTGCTCAGGACCGGTAACGAGATTAAGTCGAGTGCAGCCTGTGGCATAGGTAGTCTGTAGTGTGGCACTGGCTCGATCCCAAACATTCCTGGCCTCCCTGCAATACTTACAAGCTCTTCACCTCAGCAACAGCCTCAGGGCGGGAAAGGTGCACTCGGGAAAGGCGAACTCTCTGCAGGTCTTCCTGCCTTATGCTGTGGTATTTCCTCCGCATCAGCTCCGACTCTGGCAGTTGTCCCCGGCACACCTCCTGAAGGTAGCCCAGTAGGGCAGGCACCGAAATCATCAAGGCACCCATGGAGTACCATGCACCTAAGAGATCAAAACTGCTACAATTCAAACAGTCAATGAGGCCCGGGAGCCTGCCCACTGACGCCCACATGCATGCTTCCTCACCCACTCTAGGCCCTGCTCAGAGGCCTGATGTGATCACACTGTGGGTGAGAAGACTCCAGATCTCCCGCTCTATGGCCTGCTCACCCCAGCTCTGGTTTCCCTCACTGACCTTGTCCCACACCATGGACTGTGGCTGTCTCTCTCACTGTCTCCTCTGAGGAAGTCAGCTCTAACCTATGAGCACAGAGGAACTCCAGCCTTGTTTAGCACATTAAGAACTGTCTCAGGAGCTGGAGAGACGGTTTAGTGGTTAAAAGTATGGGCTGCTCTGCCACCTGGGCTTCACTTCTGCCACCCACACGGTGGCTTACCACCGTCTGTAAATCCAGTTCAGAGGATCCAACGCCTTCTTCTGGCCTACACACACACTGTGCATACACAGTACACAGACATACATGTAGGCAAGATATCCATAAACTAAAATAGAAAATGCCACAACACACAGAATAGCTGTTCACATCTGCAGTCTGGGTGCAGCTGGAAGTTCCCCAATGATAGAAATGTAGCCCTCTCTTCCACTAAGGCAGACTGGAAGCCTTTTCTTTGGCTTTGAGGATAACATAGGGGTCCTGAGAATTGAGGATTGATAATGAGGCAGAGACAAACTCAAAGCAGAAATGTCTCCTCTGTAACACAATATTGAAATCCTAGGAGATATAATCAAAGAAAAATCCAACTAAGAAAAATAAAGCTGGGGGCTGGAGAGATGGCTCAGAGGTTAAGAGCACCCGACTGCTCTTCCGAAGGTCCTGAGTTCAATTCCCGGCAACCACATGATGGCTTACAATCATCCGTAATGAGATCTGGCGCCCTCTTCTGGAGTGTCTGAAGACAGCTACAGTGTACTTATAATAAATAAATATTAAAAAAAAAAAAAAAAAAGCTGGCTATAACGGTGGTTACATTTGTAGCCCCAGAATCTGAGAGGCTGAGGCAGGAGAATAGGTACTTCCAGGCAAACTTGGGCTATGTGGTAAATTTAAGGAAAGCCTGGGCTACACAGAGAATCCCTGCCTCAAAAAAAGAAAATCTAAAAATATATGATCTTGTATGAACTGGTGAAATTTTCAACCCACTGATTCCGTACGTCCACAGAAAACAGAAGATACTAAGAAGTGTGTGTGTGTGTGTGTGTGTGTGTGTGTGAGAGAGAGAGAGAGAGAGAGAGAAATTGATTTAAGAACACATAAAGGACTAGTTCCTCAGAACATCCTGCCCTGGAGCCTTCACTCAGCTCCTGGAGGGGAAGGGATGGGCAGTGCTTTATCTACAAGTACCTGACAATTCCAACCCTGAAAGGTCTGGATTACAGCATACATTACAGAAGTCCTTAGAAGACACTGTCACCCAGGACATCTACAGTCACCACCTAGACACACATCTTCCTCGTAGCTTTGTGTGGGTGCCTCTCCCCACTGCTGGTGGCCACCCAGCACATCGAGGCTCAATTGCTGAACCAGAGAAAATGACAGATATGGGGAAAAAAAAAAAATCTCCTCCTCTCCTCCTCCTGATCCCATTACCCCGTGTCATGTTGACAAACGACCCTTAAATTAGGTAGGAAAGCAAAATGGAAAGGTGGATGTACCACAAAGGGAGCAAGCAGTACACAGACTGCAGCCATAGTGTGCTGGCTACAATCTGTGTAAGGCACTGAGCTGAGCTCTACACACACACACACACACACACACACACACACACACACACGAGCTCTCATCTCATGATGTCAATGAGAAAAGACTGTTGCTATCCTCCCTTCAGAGATAAGGAAGATAGTCTCCATCGATGGGCTACATCATGTGCCCAAAGTCACACAGAGCTTGTGTTCCAACATCAAACAGACCTAGGAAGAAGCAAACGGGCAAAGAGGTAGTCCCTCCCACTGAGCCCACCTCAGGGCTCTTCCCCCACATTCATTTGAAAAAACACATTGGCCTCAAGAAGTAGTTCTTACCCTCATTCAAAGTGAGGAACAAGATGTTGAGGCCCAGGCAAGTCAGCAAGGAACACAAAGGCATCTGCCACCTACAACACAGAAAGTTCTGATCACAAGACAGCCATTCCTCCAGCCTCAAGGAGGCCTGGCAGTGCAGACAGCCCAATCTGGAGAAGAGAAGACAAAAAACCCAGGAGAAATGCACATGAGTCGATCTGTAAGACAGGAGGTTAGCAGAGGAACAAAGTGGACACACAGTAGCCCTGGGGGGACCACACTAGAGGACCCACAGAACTTTCTTCCAGAGGGAAGAGGCTTTCTAACGTCTGTTGAGAAACCTGGTCACTGCTGCTTCCCGTGTTTTGTAAGGCTCTCTCTCTCTCTCACACACACAAGGGCACTGAGTAAGAAGGTTCTTCTTTTAGCAGGTTCCCTTATCCTATTTCACAGTTTCCTAAGACCATATCAACACACCCCCAGGCCACTTGCTGGACTGCAGAAAACAACAGATATGGGGAAAAAACAAAACCTTCTAAGTTCCCCAGTCTACCATTTGCACAAAAACTCAACAGGGACAAGGAGCAGCAGTACACGCCTTAAATCCCAGCACTCAGGAGAGACAGGTGAGTGGTTCTCTGTGAGTTCCAGGACAGCCAGGGCTACACAGAGAAACCCTGTGTAGAAAAACCAACCAACATAAAAGTACTCATCAGCACAGAAGGTGAGAAAGAGCAGCATGGACTTCCTCCCACCCATTACTTTCTCTCTCTACTTCTACAATCTGAGAATTTATCATACTTTGTTTTAAGTATATAATCATTCAAAAGGATAAAAATACTACCTACTATACTATACTAACACTGAAGGATTGGAAATTTAGTTCAGTGATAGAGCACTTCTAGCAAGCACAGGGTCCTGAGCTAAGAAGTGGGGGGTGGAGGGGGAGAGGAGAAACCCCAACATGAGCATGAAATGCTGTTGCCACACAGAAAACACAACCAGTGTGAACTGAAAAGAGATGCAGTCCCCACCACACACCACCACCAAATGTCAATACTCAAGTCCCCAACGAGAGGAGAAAGAAGTGAGTCGGCTCTCCTAGGACAAGACAGTGCTGCTGGCTTGGCTGTGGAAAGGGACATCTTTATATTTAATACAAGCACAGATGCAGATCACAGTGTGGAGGCCCTCGCCTGTCATCCCAGCATGGGGAGGCAGAGGCAGGAGGGTCAGGTGTTCAGGGTCAGCCACAGTCACAGTTAGTTGGAGGTCAGTATGGGCTACATAAGACCCTGTCTCATAGTAAAAATAAAGTAAAATAAAAAGAAGCAAGCTAAGAAAAAAGAAGACAGTAATAATGAAGCCACTGATATCCTCTCCTCAGTCAATATACACACGGTGACATCAGAGGAGTGAAACAAGGACCAAAAAAATAACCACATCCACTGCCGGCAAACAATGCATTCAGAACTGACATGATTTTCTGTTTAGAAGTTAATTGCTATATTTTGTGTGTGCACAAATGTGCACCAATGTGTGCACATGTGGAGGTCAGAGGACAGTTTACGGAGTCAGTTCTCTCCCTCTATTGTGTAGCTTCTGGGATTGAATTCAAGCCCTTAGGCTTGGAATCAAGAGCCTTACCCAGTGAGCCATCTTGCCTGCTCATAAGTGTATTTCCTATGTTTTAATTTTTAAAATCTACAACTACTAAGTCAACTAGTTAATATGGGACTTTTACTTTGTGCATGTGTCTAATCACTCTCCACCTTATTATTTTTTTTAAAGATTTATTTATTTTATGTGTGAGTACGCTATTGCTGTCTTCAGACACACTAGAAGAGGGCATCCGATCCCATTACAGAGCCACCTTGTGGTTGCTGGGAATTGAACTCAGGACCTCTGGAAGAGCAGTCAGTGCTCTTAACCACTGAGCCATCTCTCCAGCCCTCCACCTTATGTTTTGAAGACAGGGTCTCAACTGAACCCTGAGCTCACCAACTCAGCCAGGCTACCTCATCAGGAAGTTCCCAGAGTCCTCTGGTCTCCACCTCCCCAGGCGCACAGCACTACACCTGGCTTTTTATGTAGGTGCTGAGATCCAAAACTAGGTAATCTCACTTGTGCGGCAAGCGCTTTACCAAATGAACCATCTCCCCAGCCTGGGCTCTTAGCTTCTGCTGAAGATTATGAGGAAGTCTTTCTCATCAAGTCAAACACATTTCACCAAGTCACAGAACCACAGGTGGTTGGCATTATGGTAAAAGTAAAATAACACACACACACACATTTAAAAAAAAAAAGAAAGTAAGAAAGGTCTAGCTCCACCCTGTTTGAGAAGTGAGACCATCACGCTGCCAGTGAAGGCACTCTCCTCTCTCCTTCAAAGCCATCCTCCTGTCCTAACGCCTTTACTGACAATTTGATCCTGGGAGACCCACAAAGTGGAGCAGCTGATCCTAGAAGAGCCTTAAAATTTTACTGTGGCTCCAGACCCAATAGCCAAACTCCAAGATTAGGTCCCTCTTCAGTCAAACTCTCTTTACTAAAAAAAGAACAATCAAAAGAATAAACTAATCTGACAGCCACTTTCACAGACCAGTGATCCCTCTGCCAGCATCCAGAGACTCCAGCTGCGGGGAGCTCCCCCTCCATCCAGCGCCACACTGCTCTCCGAATATCCTCAGACCTCTGATTCCAGATCATGGAAAACCTTAAAGTCAGTGTGCCAAGAAGCACTTTTCTCTGTCAGCAGAGAAAAGGAGAATAGGGGATATGTAACTTGGGTGCTTTGCCTGAAATGGGCAAAACAGAGGGGACAGACAGACAGACAGGGTAAGAATGGCAGAATGCACAGCCACAGCTCTCTAGGAAAGTCAAAGTTCATGGGCTAAGGAAAGTGAGAAAGGCCTCTCCTCCTTCCTATGTCCTGCACTCAGAGCACACGGATCTCACAGCAGATAGCACAGCTGTGAGCACTCACTCTCATCTCTAGACTCTGCCATACAGTCACAAGGGGTGGGTGAGACTGTACGGTCTTGTCAAGGAATACTACTAAGTGATGTACCAGGTTTGTTTAGCCTGGGAGCTCAAAGAAAAAAATCCTAATTAGAAGTGGTCCCCTACTTCTAGACTGAAACAAGGATATAGACTCAACAGCACCCTTCAA
This sequence comes from Mus caroli, assembly GCF_978045245.1. Classification (NCBI taxonomy): domain Eukaryota; kingdom Metazoa; phylum Chordata; class Mammalia; order Rodentia; family Muridae; genus Mus; species Mus caroli. The sequence goes on from NW_028227275.1 coordinate 19,138,075, forward strand.
GGTAACCCAGTCCACTCCTCCAGCCTCCTACCATCTTCTTTGGCAACCAAAGCAGCTGCATGTCTTTAAAACAATCTGATGGGAACTAGAGGCTTGTTTATCATGAATAAGCATGCCAGAACACACAATTTTGTTTGCAGCTTCAGGGAACCCTTAAACCTGTCCACAGGTTCCAACTTAAGAACCTACTCTGGGCCGGGCGTGGTGGCGCACGCCTTTAATCCCAGCACTCGGGAGGCGGAGGCAGGCGGATTTCTGAGTTCGAGGACAGCCTGGTCTACAAAGTGAGCTCCAGGACAGCCAGGGCTATACAGAGAAACCCTGTCTCGAAAAAAACAAAAACAAAAAAAAAAAAAGAACCTACTCTGAGCTGGTGAGATGGCTCAGCAGGTAAAGATGCTTGCAGCCAAGCTTGCAGGCCTGAATCTCATCTCTGAGACCCATGTGATAGAAGGAGAGAGTCAACTTCTCCAAGTTGTCCTCTGATGTATACACATACACAACTCTCCCCTCTTCTGCTTTGGACACAAATTTTATGTGATTCTTGGGAGTCATGCCACATTAAGGACACAATATTTCCTTTAGAAAAGAAAGTCTTGGGCTGGCAAGATGGCTCAGTGGTTAAGAGCGCCGACTGCTCTTCCGAAGGTCCCGAGTTCAAATCCCAGCAACCACATGGTGGCTCACAACCATCCATAATGAAATCTGATGCCCTCTTCTGGAGTGTCTGAGGACAGCTACAGTGTACTTACATATAATAAATAAATAAATCTTTAAAAAAAAAAAAAAAGAAAGTCTTTAGCTTGAATAAGTCCAGATTTTAGTCTAACTTTCCAGTTAAAGAGCTACACACAGCTAACCAGACAATTCTTAGAAGGAAATTCTGTAGGACAGTGAGCCCAGTCACTTCAGCAAGCCAGTACATTAAACAAGAGCCTGGTATAGTTTGAAAAGATTTATAGGAGATAATAACCACATGAAATGCAGTGCCAGATAGGAACCTGACAGGAGATGCAAAACAAGTGCCCATGACATCCTTGGAAAAAAAAATAGAAAAGTGGGAACTCACCAGAGAAAGATATCAAAAAATTACTTTTAATTCAGTATAACATTATTTTGATAATATCAAAGGCCTTTATAAAAAACCATAAACTGCCGGGAGTGGTGGTGCACGCCTTTAATCCCGGCACTTGGGAGGCAGAGGCAGGCGGATTTCTGAGATCGAGGACAGCCTGGTCTACAAAGTGAGTTCTAGGACAGCCAGGGCTATACAGAGAAACCCTGTCTCGGAAAAACAAAAAAGCAAAAAGAACAAAAAAACAAAAAAAACAAAACCATAAAGTTAAGTAATCAGAAGTGCAAAGCCATTTATTTGCAATTTAGGCTTTTTGTTTTGCTCTTGGGGGGGGGGGGTATTTTTTTGAGTCAAGGTGTTATATAGCTCAGGCTGGCCCCAAACTTGCTATGAAGCTACAGCTACTTTGATGCTTCTGATGCTCCTATCTCTACCTCCTAAGTCCTGGGATCACAGGCATATTCCCAGATAAAATACTTTTTAACATAAATCAAGGCAGGAGTTGAAGAGATGGTTCATTGGTTAAGATGCAGGCTCAGCTCCTAGCACCCCCACAGAGGCTCACAACTATCTGTAACTCCAGTTCCGGGTGACCTGACCACCTCTCCTGGCCGCTAAGGACACCAAACAAACATATGGTGCATATAAATATATACAGACAATACAGCCGCACACATAAAATCTAAAACGAAGATAAATCACTTAAGGAAAAAAAAAAAACATTTTAATGTAAAAAAAACCAGGCTAGGCATAGTGGCGTATGCCCTTAATCCCAGCACTCCAGATAGTGGCAGACAGACCTCTGTGAGTTCCCGGCCAGTCAGGGATATAATGAGACCATAGCTCAGAAAACAAAAACATGTTTAAAGCAAGTTGGTCCCAGTTCTTGTAAGTCTGCAACAGAATGCTTGTAAGTCTGAGAGCAGCCTGCACTATGAGTTTCAGACTAGCCTGTGCTATATACAGTGAGACACTATCTCAACAACGAAAGGAAAGGAAGCTAGAAGAAAATTACTGAGGATGAAAAAAATGAAGCAAAAATAGAAAAAAAAAATTGAAAACCATAATCCCAAGCAACAGTGAAAATGGCATCTCGTTTTTTCAAAGGTATTTGTGGTCGAGTTTGTTTAAAATTATAACTTGATGGTAAGATAGCTTAGCCAGCTGGGCAGTGGTGGCACACGCCTTTAATTCCAGCACTTGGGAGGCAGAGGCAGGAGGATTTCTAAGTTTGAGGCCAGCCTGGTCTACAGAGTGAGTGCCAAGACAGCCAGGGTCACACAGAGAAACCCTGTCTCGAAAAAAAAAAAAAAAAAAAAAAAACCAACAACAAAATAGCTTAGCCAGTAAAGTGCTTGCTGCCAAGCCTGTGCCTGTCCCTAGAATCCACCCTGGAAGGAGAGCTAACTCCCAAAAGCTGCCCTCTGACCTGCACACAATGCCACGTGCATACAAAATAATAAAAATCAAGATTTTAATATTAATTACATTAATATTCAGAGAGAAAAGGGAAAAAAATCCCTACATCTGCTCTAAGCTATACTAGGCCAGTGTCCAAGGCTTTCCGGCAGTCCCTAAGAGGAGCTTATCCAACTACAGAGTCCTAATGAAGACCAAGTGGTTCTCAGTTCCCACCTTCCCTGCATAGAGCTGGAACACAAGTAGACCCGAATACACCTAAAGGTCACACAACAAGTCTCCCCAGAACTAGTCATCGCTAGAGCAGAAAGGATCGCCCAACTACTGCCTAGCTGGCCAGAACTGCTGAAGACCAGGGAGACAGGAGAGCCCAGAGGAAGAAAAAAAGGAACCCTAAAGTCTGTACCTTAGCAAGTATCGAACACCGTCCCCTGCATCCTTCAGGGGTTCCAGGTAGATCTCCAGCCTCTTGTAGGACAGGACCAGGTTGAAGAGATCAAACGCTGCTGACTTGGTAGGGGCAGGTGAACACTCAGAGAGAACCTCAGGCATCCCGCTGGGGCTCGCCTCCGGCCCACTCAGCTCCCGATCTGAAGTCTGCATTCTGTAATCATAAATCCCTACACTCACGATGCACTTCCAGACTACAACACATTTCCCCCTTGCATTACAGTTCGTGTGGTTCCTAAGAGTAACTGTGAGAGGTGAACGCGAATACCCATCTCACACTGCAAGAAATTTTATTCCTACTGAAGTAGGAAGTAGCAGGGTGAAGGTGGTGTCTTAGCTATAAAGCCTATTACTCTTCATGAGCCCCTCCAACGCTCCTTTCCCTCACAGACCTTTCAAGAGCATATAAACCATTAATAACCAGGTTGTTGAAGGAAGGCAGTAGGTAATCCCAAGAGAAAAGATGTCCTGTGACATCTTTCTCCTATCTTTAGCTCCTCCTTCAGGTGTCAGGGTAAGGGGGACCATCTTGTCCTGGGAAGTCTTTATGAACGCGCCAGTGTACACTGGGAGACCCTTACCAGGGCTCCCAGAGGTTCATGAATTTTTCCTAACAACACTCTTAACCCTGGCTCTCATTCATCACTTGAAAAGGGGTCGACTGGACCCCAAACTCTCGACAGGACGAGCTAGGGAGAAAGGGAACCCGGGCAAGCGCGAGACAGGCTTAGCAGGTCAGGGCCGACAGAGGCCTCGACCACCAGCCCGTCTGAGGCCGCGCAGGGCAGGCCACGCCTAAGGTCGCTGTGCCTGCAGGTGGCGGCCCACACCCGGTGGGAGGGCCAGGCTCCGTAAATAAATACAGTGAGGCTGGGGCGTCACGGTCGTCACCTACCCGGACGCTATCCCAGGAAAGGGAGAGACAGGGACGGCCAAGGGGACAGAAGGGCCACCAAGCCCCGGAGCGGTCCCTCAGGCCAGGCCCGCCCCACCCCACGCCGCGCCACCTCCCACCGACGCTCCGAAGTCGCAGGTCCACCCGGGAGCCGTCTGCCCCTCCACCGCCGTCGCTTCCGGGACGCGATTCACTCTGCGGTGGCGCGCCCGTGACGTCACCGCGCCCGTCCCGCCTTGGGTCCGGCCTCCGGGCTTAGCTCCTCCCACCCAAGCGCAGGTGAGCAAGCGCGTTGATACTGCGCCTGCGCACTTTTCCCTCCTTGGCTAATTTCTGGTTAACCATGTTCCTGCCACTCAAGAGATGACTCACTTAATGCCCGGGAGTCCTAGGACCTGGGAGCCAGCCTAGCTCCGGAACATTACAGCAAGGACAGTTCGAGAGACTAGTGTGGTGACACACTTCTTGTAACCACAGCCTTTTGGTTTCTGAGGCTGGAGTATTGCTAGTTCAAGGCCAGCCTTGGCTATGGGAGCTTCTGGCTCAAAAAAAAAAAAAAGGTGGAGTGGAGAAGGATGAAAAAGAAAGAAAATGTGAATAGAAGCTCTGAGAACCTAGGGAAGGCAGAAAACACATCTTGTATGTCAGGTGCCTATGGGTAGTGCCATTTTAACGGTGAGAGAGCCCCTGGCTTGCTGCAGGAAGACACAGCAGCACAGAAACCAGCTGTCTGCTATAGTGCTTGCCGTTTGCTAAAAAGAAGATGGGAGCTGGGGGGGGGGGAGCAGAGAACGCAGAGACAAACTGTACACAACACTGAAGTCTCTCTAGTAGTATCAGTAATTTCGAGGGTTACAACATTAGCAGAGACAGAACGGTGGTCAGTAGTTGCTGTGTTCAAGGTCCTGTGCAGGCCGTTCCTAGCTCTATCCTCTTCACATCTTGTGACCCAGCTGTTGTCCCTTAAAACACACCTCCCATGGGTTTCCATTTAACCAGCAGGCAGGCAGTACACTAAGCTTTTTGTGCACATTATCTTATCTGTTCCTCCTTCAATAACCCTATCGGGGTTGTCACCATTTCACAGATGAGGAGTTGTAGTCATGGTAAGTAACTTCTTTAATGTCACAGCACATAAACTGCTTGGAACTGGGATTTGAGCCAAATACATCACTGGATGCCAGCAACCCCAGCCATACCACCACCCACACGAGGCTGCATCCACTGGCTTCATCTGTCCTGCTGTTCTCTTTCAGGTGCCTCAGTCTCAGCCAGCTGAACCCTCTTTGTTACCTGCAAGGGCCCTGGACTCCTGCCAAGTCCTAAGATTGCTTGTCACACCTGCCTGCCCCGATTCTTGCTTCCATCCAAACCCAAGCAAGCCATCGTAGCAGGAGTCAGCTGTGAGCAGCCTTCCCTAGCTGTTCAGCCGACAATGACCCCTCCTCTGAACTACCCAAAGCTTCACTGACATCTCGTCCAGCATCTCTTTTTTTAGAGAGACAGGCACGCCTGCTCTCCTCAGCCAGGACTCAGCTGCACTGGGAATCCAGGCTCTCCTCACTTCCTTCAGGCCGGTCACTGTCCCACAGGCTCTGAAATCTTTACTCTCGGTAATACCCCTTCTCCTGGAGACAAGATGCACAAGAAATTTCTTTACCTCCACTTTTGTTTTCTCCTCCGACTTGCCCGCTCTTCTGCTCATTCCTCACCCATTCAGCCCTCGCCAACTGTAATCCCATCTTCCTGAGTCACCTCTGCCTTTCTGGCTGCTACATCCAGCGAACATTTCCAGTCTTCCTTGCAGGAGCTCTCAGCAACACTGGACACTTCACTGTTCTTCCTTTCCCCACCTTAGCGTCCAGGAGACCACCTCTCTTGGCCTCCTACCCTCAAGGTCTCCTTTGGGTTTTTCTTCCCTTGAATGTCATCTATCTGCCACCTTCCTTGCTTCTAACCCTCCCTGGGGATTGCATTCACGTTCACATTCACCATCAGCTGTTAGCTAATGTCTCCAGAAGCTAGAGCACTGGCACATAGTATCTCTGCTATGAAAGGATAAAGGGCTTGCAAGATGTCCCATTAGGAGATGCTCACAGGATCTCTTACCACTGTATGTAAATTTGTAGTTACCTCAAAATGAAGTGCTGACGAATGTGAAAATGCTGTAAAGTCCTGCTTTGCAGGCCCAGCCTGAGGGAGGTGGGAGGATTCCACCTTGCATGAGTTACCTGGTTGCTTTTTCCAACTGTAGAGCAGGAATAATCACAAGAGCAACTTCACCGGGCGAAACTGAAGTGAGCTAAAGGATGGAAATTCCTTTGGTTTGGTTTGGTTTTTTGGTGGATTTGTTGTTTTGTTTGTTTGTTCGTCCATTTGTTGTCCTGGAACTCGCCCTATAGACTAGACTGGCCTCTGCTTCCTGAGGGTTGAGATTAAAGTCGTGCAGTGCCACCACCTGGCTCCTCAGCACGTTTTAAGTGCTCAAAATCTGTGGACTGGCAAAATGACTTGGTGGATAAAACACTTGCTGTACAAACCTGAAGAACTGAGTACAATCCCCCAGCCCCATGGTGAAGGAGAAGCAGTTCCCCAGAACTGTCCTCTTTCCTCCTCTCATGCACACATGCACAGCTGCAAACACACACACACACCACATAATAATTTTTTTTTTAACGTTAGTTGTGGGTGGGCACTGAGAAGCGGCTCATCAGTTAATAGCACTTGCTGCTCTTGCAGAGGACCTGGGGCTGGTTAGAGTTAGTGATGTAGACCCAGAGTTAATGAAATACTCTATTCAGTTGCTAGAGTATTTGCATAGCCCTAGGTTTGATCTCCAGCATCAACCCCAGGTACATGGCTGTAATCTCAGCACTTGGGAATGGGGGTAAGAGTATCAGGAGAAGAGGTCCATTCTCAGTTACATAGCTAGTTCAAGGCCAGGAGGAGGACAAGGAGACTCATCATCATTGTAGGAGGTCCAGAAGTCTAGAATGCCACACGTAATACCAAAGCTGTCTGCTGGAATCTACCTCCTCCTTTGGATGACTGTTCCCAGGGGCCCCCTTAGTCTCTCAAGCACGCAGCCTCTGCAGACCCCACTTCTCCCTCTTCTGACCCAGCTCATCCCTGAACCTACAGGGTCCATAGCCGCTCCCACTCTTCCCTCTTCCCTCCTGCACACACACCTTTACCCATTCCTCTGCTCACCTGAGACCATCTTCAAGGACACAGGGACACTCCCCCCGGACACGCCCCTGGGACACGCCCCGGGACACGCCCCCCAGGCGGGGGGGGCCTATTCAGCTCCACCAGAACCTGCTCCAGCTTTAACCACCTCCTACTCTTTTCACAGCTCAGCTCAGAGCTCACCTGGTCCCTTCAGGGAGTCTTCCCTCACACACCCCAGTGGGATAGGTGTCCGTCTGGCTTACTTCCCTGGGCTTGCCCAGTCCTGCACTTGGCACATGCAAAGTCGCTGCCTGTTTGCTTAATGGATCCTCTGCCTAGACTGAGGCTACCGGGAAAACTGGCTGGAGTAACTTCAATGCATCTAGCCTCTAGCACAACTATTCCCCAAGTGATTCATGCCTGTCAGTATCTCCCCATGGTCTGGGCACTCACGCACGCATCTTCCAGGTTTGTATGTTCTCGTTTCTTCCACTCTAAAGCCCAGTATAATATCTCTTCCCTTAAAATGGTGCATTGGGTCTGGGAGAAATAAGAAGTCTCACATTCGCCGGGCGGTGGTGGTGCACACCTTTAATCCCAGCACTTGGGAGGCAGAGGCAGGCGGATTTTTTAGTTTAAGGCCAGCCTGGTCTACAGAGTGAGTTCCAGGACAGCCAGGCCTACACAGAGAAACCCTGTCTCGGTAAAAAAAAAAAAAGAAGAAGAAGAAGAAGAAGAAGAAGAAGAAGAAGAAGAAGAAGAAGAAGAAGAAGAAGAAGAAGAAGAAGAAGAAGAAAGAGAGAAGAAGAAGAAGAAGAAGAAGAAGAAGAAGAAGAAGAAGAAGAAGAAGAAAAGAAAAAAAGAAAAAAAAAAGTCTCCAGGAGCTCTTAGTTCCATAGGAGGCACTAATTCGACTCAGAATACAACGCACTAGTTCCTCCAGTAAAAGTCTGAGCCTAGGGAAGAGTTAGAGTCTCCTGCCTCTGTTCCAGTCAGGTGTGGGAAAGCAGACCTGTGATCCCAGCGCACCACGGGCCATCCTGGGCTAAACAGCAAGATCCTGTCTCAAAGAAAATAAGGCCTCCCCACTTAGAGAAAAAAATTGCTTGTTTTGATGACCTAACCACCTGGCATTCTACCCTCAGTAACGCTCCCCAAAGGCAAATCCATTCTCTAGGCAACTTTCCCACCTGGGTCTGACCTGAGGCTGGCTGTGACTGGTGGCAGCGTTAATTATATTGATTGTTCCCTTCGGCTACTCTCGGATTGGGGAATATGATTCCCAAACTCCTAGGTTTTTTGGGGGGGACAAAGATCAGCGAATAAAAGAAGGCTCTAAAGACCAGAACAATGAGCAAAGCCTTGCCCTGTTCATAAGATACTTTGGGGTGATCTTAGTTATTTTCAGTACTGGTAATGGGACCCAGGGTGTGGCATATACTAGGCAAGTGCTATAGCATTTAGATACACCTCCAGGCCTAGCTCTGACATTTTATAATTGAATTCTACATATTTGTCCCCTCCTGAACATCATGACTCAGCAGGCTTTGCAAATAAAAACAAGAGGCTAAGAAAGAACAGAAAATGACCAGAGAGGACACTTAATACATTAACTTGACATTTCAGAGGATTGTCTTGCATCGTTACGGGAGTGTGTTTATGGGCCACATAACTGAGTCATAAAATTCACGATGGCCTTTGGAGGAATTCTAAGCTGACATTCTGAGCGCAAGCTGGAAAGGTTGAATGGTTAAGCATGATTTCTGCCACGAGGGGGCGCACTCGCCTACTCTTCCCGAGAACTGTGGGTTTCGCAAGCATCTCTGCACTTCAAATTCCCGTTCCTGGCCAGATCTCCCGTGCTATCCTCTATGGTTTTCTCATTTCTTCAAAATATTCCTTATCTTTCTCACGTCTCTCAATACTTGTTCAAATTATGTCAAAACTTAACACCTCGGGCTGGCAGAGCGCTTGCCTGGCATACACAAGGCTCTGGCTGGGTTCAATCCCCAGAGCTATGGAAACTGACCTGGGCAAGAGGGCACCACCAAAACAAAAACAAAACTCCTTAATGAGCAGTCAACATGCACTGCCTCACACCATTCTAGGGCTCTAGGGTTTGGAGGTGTCTGAATGGACAGTGTGTGGGTTTGGATGACACCTCAGCTAGATCTTAGCTTCACCTACATCTGAGGCTGGATGGAGCTTTGTCCCTGTAAGCGTTGGCGCTGCGTGGCTGCTAACTTGGTGCTAGCACGAGCATACAGTCACACTGGAAGACGGTTCTGGTAACTTTTCATCTGGGGCTCTCCAGAGGGATTCTTGAGTGTCTTACCGGCACCATGACTAACATTCCGGAGCAAGAGATCCAACATGGAACGAGGCAAGAAACCAATCCCCCAGAGAGCACTCTGTCACTTTTACGTTACTGTATTATGGTTTTATGGGTTAGTCCCTTTTGTATGTGGAAGGGGGGATGGCAAGATGCTTGCTGCACGAACCTGACAGCCTGAGTTTGACCCCCAAAGCTCATATAAAAGTGACTAACGATAATTAACTGCAAAGTCACCCTCTGCACTGCTTCCCCCCCACACACACACACACACACGCCTCATACATAAGAACGAATACAACAATTCAGCAATGAATAACTTTTATTTTTCAGTGTGGAAGGAATATTATACAAAAGTAATATTAGCAGCTGAGAAGAGTACAGGCCCTGTGGAGGGCTTGCCCCTGACCACCTCCCAGTCACCACCCACATCCTGTTAAATAGCTCAGCCCTTGGTGGCATCTCTCATATAACCCCTCACCTCCTTTTCTATGCTTGGACAGAGCTCTGTTCTACATCTGGTAGACGCCCATCATCCTGAATTTCTCCCGTGGTGCCCTGAGCTTCTGAGAGCAGACATTCAACATCTGGGCATCTCCAGTTTTTACCAAGTATAGAGACCTGACATACTAGGTGATCAGTGGCTGCTTAAAAATAGATGTCTATCTGAGCTTGGTAGTGCAAACCTGCACCCTTAGTACTAGCGAGTCAGAGGGAGGATTGCAAGTTGTTGGGCCAGCCTGGGCTACATAGTCAGACTGTTTATTAAAATGCATAAATAATAAGTGTGGGTGAAGCTGTAGAGAAAGGGATACAAGCATTGTGAGTGGTGCAGCCTGTAGCGGTGAATTAGTTAATCCACTTTGGTGCCTGACAGTTGTGCGTGCTGCACCCACCCAAGAGCTCTCCGGATTCGCAAATGGAAGACACACACACTCCAGCCAATTTTGTTATGCCTTGACTAGCTCAATGGTTGGGCACTTCTAAACCTCCCCCAGCCAACACATTCTCCCCTCCAGTGTTCCTGACTTAACATCTCTTAAATCTATATTTTATCTTGTTGCCCTGGTTCCTTCTGGGCACCCCCTTATCTTTGCTGACCAACCCCACCCCACCCTACTACCCCCTACCCCCACTCCCCCTTCCCTTCCCCCCCTTCCCTTCCCCCATTCAGCCACTAGTCATTGGCTCTTTATTGATCAAAACCAATTGGGGACAAGGCCCTTCAGCGTCTGGGCACACAGAATGCTGGTTTGGGGGGTCAAAGAAGACAAAACATTAGAACCAATTTCCAACAGCAGCTTGTGTAGAAAACAGCATAGAAATTTCTCAAAGATTTTTCCTCGATAATTTATTTACTCATTTTATATCCATATAACTGTGACCACTACCACCTCAAATTTCTCAGAAATTTAAAAATAGAATTATAATGTAATCCAACAATTCCACTGTTGGTTACACACTATACCTAAAAGAGTTGAACGCAGGGTCTAAAAAGATGTGTATGTCCATGTCTGGGCATCATTTCTCATACTAGCACTAAGTGGGACACACCCAGTGTGCATCACTAAATGAGTGGACACACAAAACTAGAATTCACACACTAGGATAGTGTTCAGCCTTAAGTGAGACCCTGTCCCAAAGAGGTGTGTGTGGTGGGGGCAGAGGCGGAGGGTTCTGACATGTGTCACAACACAGATGAACCTGGGCAACTGTCACAAAACTGTACAGATTCCAATCACGTGAGGTTCCTGGAGTGGCTAAATTCACATGAATGGAAAGTAGAAGGATGTGAAGGGAAACGAGTTGTTTAGTGAGAATTTCCATCCTGTGAGATGGGAAGAGCTCTGCAGATGGGGCAGTGGTGATAGCTGCCCAACAAATGGTGTGAACAGACTTCATGCTGCCCAACAGACAGTGTGAACAGACTTCATGCTGCCCAACAGTATGAATAGACTTCATGCTGCCCAATGAACAGTGTGAACGGACTTCATGCTGCCCAACAAATGGTGTGAACAGACTTCATGCTGCCCAACAGACAGTGTGAACGGACCTCATGCTGCCCAATGAACAGTGTGAACGGACTTCATGCTGCCCAACAGACAGTGTGAACAGACTTCATGCTGCCCAACAGTATGAATAGACCTCATGCTGCCCAATGAACAGTGTGAACGGACTTCATGCTGCCCAACAGTGTGAACGGACTTTATGCTGCCCAATGAACAGTGTGAACGGACTTTATGCTGCCCAATGAACAGTGTGAACGGACTTCATGCTGCAAAGAGAGAAATCAGAGTTACTCACAAGATACACAGTGTTCTTTTGAGGCTGAAATTATTCTGGAATGAGCTGGTGGCAATGGCTTATATTAGTTCTGTAAAATTCATCTTGAAGTGAAAACTGTTATGTGGAATTCTACACTGTATGAACTGTGCTTCCCCTTCTCTTAATGAATGGAAAAAGGAAAGAATGTTTGGCACATGTCTTCAGGTTCTCTTTAGCATTTGCATTTTCGTCTTTTGTATGTAAATGCACCCTTTGACTGTATAATTCTTTTTGATCAACAGCTTTGCTCCTGTTGCCCTTGAACGGTGTTCCATAAATACATCTTTATGTTCTTGTACCTGGGAAAGAAGAGCTCATGAGTAATGAGCTTTCCAGCTGGGAGACAGTGAGTTGTTGGACAAACAGCAAGGCAACGAATGTCTGCAGCTACATCCTTACTCAGCAGCTCTTGGCAGCCATGAAAACAACCATTCATCAAACACTGGCGCAAAAAAACTCTCACAGTGGAAAGCAGCAAAAACCTCCCTAATAAACCTCCTGGCTCCCACGAAAGAGGCAATTAACTATCATCCACGAAACCTGTCAGGGATCACTCCCTCACGCACAACACACTCCCTTCCACGGAACCACGGGATTGATGGGCAGAGGCTGCTCGTCGGGGACGATGGCTCTCGGCCCCTTTGCACATGCATATAACTTCCAAGGACGTGAGTGGGGTTGCTGAACGTAGCTTGCAGTCCAAGATGCTCAAAAGTCAGAAACTTACATCCGGCTACCTCCCTCCTGGACCAGCCAGCTCACTGCAGAGGGAAAGTACCTCGTAGAGACCATCCCCCACTTCTGGAGACAACCCACAGTGGACCACCGTTGTGAGAGGAGAACCTCAGTCAACATTCTAGCATGGGGTGGGAATGAGGTCACAAGCTCTACCCCTAACTGACAGGGAGGGCTATGGGGTTTGCTTAAAATACACATCTATTTAATGTGTATTTTCTTTTGTGTGTTTATGTGTATTTTATTTTATTTTATTTGTTTTATTTAATGTATATTTTATTTTGTGTTTGTGTGTATTTTATTTTATTTGTTTTATTTAATGTGTATTTTCTTTTGAGTGTTTATGTGTATTTTATTTTATTTGTGTGTATGGATGTGTTTGCTGTGTGTATGTATGTGCAACACGTGTGTGCCTGGTGCCCACAGAGGTCTGAAGAGGGCATCAGATCTTCTGAAACCAGAGTTACAGAGGGTTGTTAGCCACTATGTGGTTGCTGGGAATTGAACCTGGGTCCTCTTACAAGAGCAACAAGTCCTGTAAACTGCTTGGCCACCTTTTTAGCCCAGAGAGTTTGGTTTTTTGAAGGTGCAGCTCCTGGTGGGCTGACTGTGCTCCATTGGATAGCCCTATACCTAGAAATGTATGGAGCAAAAATTGGAGTTTTTAAATAAACAATCTAAGAAGACAAGAAGTTGGGGTGGATCTGGGAGGAGTTGGGAAGTCATGTGGTCAAAATACATTGTGTGATGTTCTTAAAGAACTTATAAAAATGTTTTTTTTTTTTAAGGAGGTACTGGAGAGATGACTCACCATCTTAAGATTGGATTAAGATTAAGGGCACTGGCTGCTCTTGCAGAGGACACAGGTTCAATTCCTAACCCTCTTGGCAGCTCACAACCATCTGTAACTCCAGTTCCATTAGATCTGACATCCACTTTGACCTCTACAGGCACCAAGAACAAACATGGTGCATGGACATAGATGTAAGCATACCGCTCATATACATAAAATATCAAAAAATTAAACTGAAAGTATGTATGATGCTGGGCGTGGTGATGCACGCCTTTAATCCCAGCACTTGGGAGGCAGAGGCAGGCGGATTTCTGAGTTCAAGGCCAGCCTGGTCTACAGAGTGAGTTCCAGGACAGCCAAGACTACACAGAGAAACCCTGTCTTGAAAAAAACCAAAAAAAAAAAAAAAGTATGTATGTATGAATATTAATCAATTTGATTTTCTTAGGTTCCTGAAATGTTTTTGTTATAATATCTGGGCAACAACATCCATTAATCAAGGATTCACAGAATATCTTTCATGAGAATATGGGGGTAAATACCTCAGAATTTTTTTTAAAAACAAGTTCATTTTCTTTTTAAGATTTATCTATTTTTATTTATATGAGTACACTGTAGCTATCTTCAGACACACACCAGAAGAGGACATCAGATCCCATTACAGATGTTGTGAGCCATCATGTGATTGCTGGGATTTGAACTCAGGACCTCTGGAAGAGCAGTCAGTGCCCTTAACCACTGAGCCATCACTCCAGCCCCGACAAGTTCTTGTCTGTATCCAGCCCAGGCTGGTCTCTGGCTCTCAAACTCTCAAGCTCTTTAACCTTCCTGGCTCCAGGGCTAAGTTACAGGCGTGTGCCTGTATGCCTGCTTTAATAGCCTTCATCTTTCTTGGGGGGAAATCACACTCTGGGCCCAGAATAGTAGATGCTTGCCTAGTGTGCACAAAGCCCTGAGTTCAATCTCTAGTTCAGGCGTGGTGGTGCTCACCTTTAATCCTGGCACTTGGGAGGCAGAGGCTGGCAGATCTCTGATTTTGAGACTAGCCTGCTCTACATTGTGAGACCCAGTTTCAAACAAACAAACAAACAAAAAAGGGGTCCTGCTAATCCCCGTATGTTCTTTGTTTCCTGCTTGCAGCCTCCACAACTATGCTGTGGCATGTGCATAGACACATACATACACATACAAACACACACACAAAAGTAAACTAATACATAATATTTTTTAAAGATTTATTTGTATTTCAGATTTTGCCTATATATATATATATATATATATATATATATATACCAAGTATATACCAGGTATATTACTTGCCCTGGAACTAGAATTGCAGATGGTTGTGAGCTACCATGTGGGCTCTAAGCATGGAACCATGTACTAATGCAAGAGCAAGTAGTCCTTTTATCCACTGATCCCCAAAATAAATGTCTTTTTTAAAAACCAAACTAGCAGCCAAGCAATGGTCACACATGCCTTTAATCCCAGCACTTGGGAGGCAGAGGCACGCAGATCTCTGTGAGTTCAAGGCCAGCCTGGTCTACAAAATGAGTTCCAGAATGGTCAAGTCTACACAAACCCTGTTTGAAAACATAGGGAGATGGGGAATTAGTCAAACATGGTAATAATGCATTTTTTTTAAGATTTATTTATTATTATATCTAAGTACACTGTAGCTGTCTTCAGATGCACCAGAAGAGGGCATCAGATCTCATTACGGATGGTTGTGAGCCACCATGTGGTTGCTGGGATTTGAACTCCGGACCTTCGGAAGAGCAGTCAGTGCTCTTAACGACTGAGCCATCTCTCCAGCCCCGTAATAATGCATTTTAATCCCAGCACTCACGTAGGCAGATGAGTTTCTCTGAGCCTGAGGCCAGCTTGGTCTACAGAGTGAGTTCCAGACCAGACAGAGAAAGCTACATATCGAGACCCTGTCTTAACCCCTTCCAAACAACAAAAACAAAACTAACAGCAAAAAAAACTTAAAAACAAAACCAAAAACCGACCAACAAACAAACAAGCCCCTCCCTGCAAAATACAAACTATCCCGGCACATAGAATAAGATGAAAAACTCCTTAATTTATCCTGGGTCTGGACTTACCCTGCTTGATACAAACGCTGAGCCAAACCACAACCTACCTCATCTCAGAAATCAAAATCTACTGCATGACTGACCATCACGGACAGATCAAGGGAAACTGAAGCCCCAGTGAAGGCTTGGTCAGTTCTCATAGTAACTGCATTTATAAGGAAGCCTTTGAAACAATGTAAATGTCCATCAGCAGGTGAAGAGATAAATAAATTATAATAATAATAAATTCCATACAATGGAATACACCCAGTCACAAAAATGAATGATTTGGTCTGTAATCCCAGCACTCAGGGGGCAAAGGCAGGAGGTTCACTACAAGTTCTAGACCAGCTTGGTCTCCACCTTGATCAAACCACCTAAAACAGCATAGCAAGAACCTGTCTTAAAAGGGGGGTGGGGGAGGCTGAAGAGATGGTGTAGTCACGGGTTGCAAAGAGCAAGGCCCGCTGCAATTCGGGCCAGAAATTCTAATAGGATAAAACTGACTTCATCCGGGCTGGCATGCATTCTATTTATCTGGGGGAAAAAAAATCAAATAGTCAAATTCATGTGGAGAATCAGGATCCAAATTTTTGACTGTCCTAGATTGTTTATTGGATATGAATTTTACAAATATCACGTGTATTGGCAGTAACGGTGGAGCTAGAGAGTAGCCTGAACCCAATTGTGTGGTGGAACTTGTGGCCCTTTCGGCCAGCAGATGTCAACCCACGCATCTCTCTGTGTTTGTGGACTGGTTTGGTGATCCACTGGGTGTCAGGATTTCTTCTGATAGCTTTATGGAACGGATCAATGAGGATAACCTCAAAAAATTTATATGTGGAATCTTCACCAACCCAGTAGGAATTCAGGACTCTCAAAGCCCCACAATGGCGCCCAGCTCTCTCCTCAGCAACAGACTGAAGGCTTCGGGCAAATTTAAGCTGGTTAACACCATGGTGGACAGGCTTGCCGTAAGTTGCACCCTTAGGAACTGGGCATTTACGACCACCACGGCGGACACGAATCCTGTAAATGACATAGCCTTGCTTAGCCTTGTACCCCAGTCTTTCAGGCCGGGTGGGGCGGGGAGCCCTGTGCAGCGCAGAGAGCTGGCGGTACTGCCAGCAGCGGACCCTCAGAAGAAAGCGCATTCTGTCGGACTGCTTCTTCCTCCATAGCTCCTGGATGTATTTGTATGTACCCATCTTGACTCACCTGATGGCTGCTGCCAGAGGGGAAAAAAGCAGGATCCATATTTAATCCCCTTCCCACACATGTGACCCTAAACTTTTAACTTCTGATGCTTTGCAGGAAAAACCTGGTAGGTTTGTTTCCTTGGAGTAGTTGTCTCCATCATGACTTAACACGGCTATAGTTATACCAAGCTGATATCTACATACCCTACAATAAGATCTGTAAGGTGGTTCATTTATTTAACTTAAAAAAAAAAAAAATCCAAAGGCTAGCAAGATGGCTCACCGGTTAACAGCACTGGCTGCTCTTCCAGAGGACTCAGGTTCGATCTCAGCACCTATACTGTGATACACAACCATCTATAACTCCAGTTCCAGGGGATCCGACACACTCTTTAGGCCTCTGTGAGCACCCGGTACACTTACATGGTACACAGACATACGTGCAGGCCAAACACCCATGCGTACAAAATTAAATTGAAAAGTCAGACTCTGCAAGAAACCTACTAGTTCCCAGGGACCCAGGGAAGAGACAGCAAGCAGCTGATAAATTCAACCACTGATGATCTGAGAGGCAGAAAAGTCGCGTGCAAAGGGAAGATATGCACCAGCTGTGTGACTGAAAACAGCTCCCTTTGCCCAGATAAGTCTCAGGATCCATAAAAACATAAACAAACTCCCGAGGGTAATCTGTAGCCTTTTCACTACTGACAGCTGAGGTCAGAGGCTACTTTACCCCCAGATAAGTTCTTCATGAGAACGCGTCCCTTGCTAGCTGAAAGGAAAGCAGGAGAAGGAACCTTTGGAGATAGAGACAAGGCAGGGTGGGAGGGCATTGCAAGGGAACAACAAAGAAGGAGACAAAGAAGGGCCTCAGATTACAGGAAAGCTGTGCCCCCCACATCGGCCTACGGATGCTAAGACTGTCCTCTCTCAGCTGGGGAAGAGGCATGGAGCCTTGGGCAGAAGAAAATTCACATTCCTCATCACTACAGACTATCGGGCATGGTACGGGCTCTGCTTTGATTGTACTTGGTCTTGTGAAATCCTGCAGAGAACAGCCATGCTGCCTCAGGCAGAGCTGTATAGATTTGATTGCCGGGTCCTCCGGTCTATGGCCTGGCCAGCATCTCATGATGCTCTTTCTACATCCAGTGAAGGAGGCATGAGCATTAGCCCCATTGGCTGAGTGATGGCGTTCTGAGCCACAGAGGCTCAGGAAGCTGCTTAAGACCAGACCAACCAGCAGGAAATTGGGTTGACCAGACTGAAAGAGAGTTATGTTAAATGCCCAGGAGCCACAGAAGAGGTTGTGAGGAGCCTGTGAGAGGCGGGAGGGACTGAGAAAGCAGGCTGCGGGCAGGCCAGGTGGTTACACTGAAGGAGTGTCTTAGGTTCGGGGTTGTCTGTGCACATCTGGCAGACAGAAACCAGCAGAGGAAGTAGGAGAGCTGGGCTTGGCACAGCGAGGGAACCTCTAACCTGAAGGGAAGTCTCTAACACCCCTGTCAACCAGGGTTGTAATAGCTGGGTTTCTTTACAGTCCTTCCAGCTGGCGACAGAAAGAAACTCAAAGGAACCCTATCTGGGTGACGGTTTTGTGTAACTAAACAGGCTAGAAGTTACAGAGGGAAATGCAAATGAACTCATAAAGAAGGAGCTGAGCTTACCAGGAAATTAGCATTTCCTTAGCTGGCTATGATAGGAAATGTATGTAGATAAAGCCCCTGCCAATCGCCTCCCGCTCCTGGGACAGAACGGGTTCTTTCCTCTAAGTGCCAGGAAGGGATCCTTAGCAACACTTCCTCTTCCTCTGCCAGACACCACTTATTTTCCTCTTGCAACAGGCGTTCTTTAACAGATCAGGGAAGAAGGATTTTTTTTTTTTTTTTTTTTTTTTTTTTTTTTTGGTTTTTCGAGACAGGGTTTCTCTGTGTAGCCCTGGCTGTCCTGGAACTCACTCTGTAGACCAGGCTGGCCTTGAACTCAGAAATCCTCCTGCCTCTGCCTTCCAAGTGCTGGGATTGAAGGTGTCCTCCACCGCCACCACCCAGCAGAATATTTCTTTTTAAATTCACTTTATTTTGTCGAATGAGCTTTTGGTTGAATGTGTATACACATACCCCATGCATGCCTGGTGCCTGAGGAGGTCAGAAGACGGCATCAGATCCCCTGGAACTGGAGATATAGATGACTCTGAGAGCTGGGACACTGAACTAACCTCTGTCCTCCAAAAGAGCAACAAGTGTTCTGAACCACTGAGCCAGACGCCAGAAGGGGAATGTCAAAAAAAGAGACAGAGTCTCCACTCTACAAATCCTTCAGAGAACTTATGGAGAAAACAAAAACGAAACAAACAAACAAACAAACAAGACACCTTGGGAACCCAGAGGTTTCCGATGTCTCCAAGCACATGAACACCCCACCTGCTATCCCGTAAAAGCTTCTGAAACTAACTCCCATTTTGAAAATGGGGAACGCTTTTCTATGAAACAGAAGAGCACTACCCCATTTTCCAAGCCCAAACTTGGATAAAATCATCTCTTCCAACAGTTTTGGTCCCCTGTTTTAATAGGCAGCTCTCCACGCCAGTAACCTGTGGACGGTTGGGGAAAGCTCGTCCCCTGGGAGACTGCAGACTTGACTCTGTGGTTAGGAGTTTGTTCTGCTCTTGCAGAGGACCAGAGTTTGGTTCCCAGCACTCGAATCTGCACCGATAACCATCTGTAACTATAGCTTCAGGAGATCCAATACCCCCCCCCCCCTGCACTCAAGTGCACACACCCACAGGCATATACATAATTAAAAGTAATTTTTTTAAAACTTAAAATAGGGGTTGTCTTAGTTAAGGTTGCCATTTCAGTGATGAAACACCATGACCAAGCAACTTGGGGAGGAAAGGGTTTATTCCGTTTAGGATTCCATCAGTGAAGGAAGTTCCAACAGGAACTCACCCAGGGAAGAAGAAGCCTGGGAGGAAGTTGCTGATGCAGAGGCCACGAAAGAATTCTTGCTCCTCATGGCTTGCTCAGCCTGCTTTCTTTTCTTTTCTTTTTTTTTTAATAAGCATTATTTTTTATTTATTTATTAATATGTAAGTACACTGTAGCTGACTTCAGACACTCCAGAAAAGGGCATCAGATCTCGTTATGGATGGTTGTGAGCCACCATATGGTTTGGTTGCTGGGATTTGAACTCATGACCTTTGGAAGAGCAGTCAGTGCTCTTACCTGCTGAGCCATCTCACCAGCCCTCAGCCTGCTTTCTTATAGAACCAAAGACCACCAGCCTAGTGAGGACCCATCCAGAATGGGTGGGGCCCTCCCCCATCCAATCACTAATTAAGAAAATGACTATAGGCTTGTCTATGGCTCAGTCTTACGGAGGCATTTTCTCAGTTGAGGCTGCTTCCTCTGATGACTCTAGCTTGTGTCAAATTGACATAAAGCTACCCAGGACAGGGGCTGAGGATGAAGCTCAGCTGATAGAGAACATGCGCACCGTACCACGCACCAAGCACTGGGTTTTTAGTCCAGCAACACGTAAACACGTTTGATGTGCGCCTTCAATGATGTGTGCCGGTACTTGGAAAGTGGCGGCAAGTTTAAGGTCATTCTCAGCTACCTATGCCAATTTGAGGCCAGCTTCGGCTACAGTAAGTAAATATAAGTAAGTACTGGGCCACCGAGTTGGGTCAGCAGATAAAACTGCTTGCCTCACAAGCCCAACAACCTGAGTTCGATCCCAGGGACCTACGGAAAGATGGAAGGAGAGAACCCATTCCTCAAAGTTGTCTTCTGGCCTCACAGACATCATATACAATCACACAAAAAATAGAAATTTAAATGTGTTTTTAATGATCAGATATTGCTATTACATCAGTTGCACTGGATAGTTTTATGTCAACTTGACACAAACTAGAGTCATTTAGGAAGAGGACTCACAATTAAGAAAATACCTTCTAGCCAGGCGGTGGTGGCGCACGCCTTTAATCCCAGCACGTGGGAGGCAGAGGAAGGCGGATTTCTGAGTTCGGGGCCAGCCTGGTCTACAGAGTGAGTTCCAGGACAGCCAGGGCTACACAGAGAAACCCTGTCTCAAAAAAACAACAACAACAAAACAAAAACAAACACCAAAACAAACAAACAAACAAAAACCCCAAGAAAATGCTTTCTAGCCGGGTGGAGACGGTGCATGCCTTTAATTCCAGCATTCGGGAGGCAGAGGTAAGCGGGTCTCTATTGACTGATGTTGGTCGTAGGTGCTCACCAAGATGCTAAGCCTTCATTCTCCAAAGGAGTAGAATGGTGCAGCCTCTCAGAGAAGACTGACACCCAGCTAGCTCACCCCAGTTACTTTATTCAAACATCATACAAGGGTAATTGGGCCTGGGGAAGGTTCCAACTACCAAAGTTATCTTGCCCTTACTGCCCATGAGAGCAGACATCCCACACAGATCTCAGTCCCTTTTGACCATGGCTAGCCATAATCACAAGTAAGAACTCCAGGTTTGCCAGGAGTGTCTGAGAACCAAGATGACTGCAGAGGCAAGCTTTCATGTAACACCAAGGGCAGACTTTCCAAAGAGACAACATTTCTTCAAGGTTCAATCTCATAGCAATTTCCCAGCCTCTACTGATTGACCCAAACACAGCAGAGGCTTTGCTGAGACATTTCACTCAAAGCCAGACACAAAGGCTTTACTATACATATCACTACAGCTCTCCATGTTCGAGGCCAGACTGGTCTACAGAGTTCCAAAACAGCTGGGGCTACACAGACTTTTACCTTGAAATAACAAAACAGAAAAAGAAAGAAAGAAAGAAAGAAAGAAAGAAAGAAAGAAAGAAAGAGAGAGAGAGAGAGAGAGAGAGAGAGAGAGAGAGAAAGAAAGAAAGAAAGAAAGAAAGAAAGAAAGAAAGAAAGAAAGAAAGAAAGAAAGAAAGAAAGATCCTTCTTAAGGTTGGTCTATAAACAAGTCTGTAGTACATTTTCTTAATGTTTAATGTGTTCAATGTGAGGTGGCCTTGTCCATTATTCGTGGTGGAATCCCTGGGCTAGTGGTCCCTAGTTCTACAAAAAAAGTAGGCTGAGAAAGCCCCAAGGGAGACAGCTAGTAAGCAGCACTCTCTTGTGGGTCAGCCTCAGCTCCTGCCTCTAGGTTCCTGCCTTGAGTTCCTGACCTGACTTCCCTACTTGTAAGGGTAAACAAAATAATAAGCCCATTCCTGCCCAGCTGGCTTTTGGTCCTGACGTTTCGCCACAACAATAGTTACCCTAAATACTGTATTAATTGTTTAATTCTCCAAATATTGTAAAAAAAAAAAGAATGAATGAATATATGTATATATATGTATGTATATATGTGTATATATATATATGTGTGTGTATATATATATATATATATATATATATATATATATAAGCCTTATCCTTCAGCCAACCTTTTCCTCTGTGGATATTCTCACACACACACCCTTCAATGTACACATTCAAATCCACCCCCAGTTAAAGAACAAAACAACAACAAAACGAACAAGCTAAGATAGTCTCATCTCAGAGAGCTGCTTCATTAAAGACCCTCGGAGAAGGCCTTCATGCCCCACCCTCCACTCACTCCCAATGAGACTGGGATCCTGCTGGTCCTGGCCTCCGCTTCACCCACCCCTGGCCTGGTTGGCAGCCGACAGAGGGCGTCTGATTCCCTGGAAGGAAGAGGCGGACTTGGGACCCCACCCATTCCAGAACCATTCTGACCGATCCTCTGCACGCCAGCGTAGCGGCGCCCGACATCCTAAGAGGAAAGCCAGAACACGGGAACCACACTCATCACGCAGAGCATGTTTCCTGGACCCTTGTGTGAAGCCGCATAACTTTTAGTTTTATCTGGGAAATTGAAGGGTCTGGGGAGATGGCTCAGCCCATAAGGAGCTTGGTGTGCAAGCATGAGGAGCCGAGTTCAGGTGCCCCGCACCCGGACTAAAAGCTGGATATGATGTATGGTCCCTGTAATCCCAGGGACGAGGAGGCGGAGTCAGAGTTGCGGCGGGGGGGGGGGGGGTTATAATAGTCTCAGGCCCTGCCCAGTTTAGATTTGTAGCTTGTTAATAAATTCTGATGTTTCTGGGTGATGAGCTAAATGGGAAAGAGTGGGGCAGAAAACCCCCCAATAAAAATATTTCAGTACAGTCATACATGGGAACAAAACACTCATACACATAAAATTTAAAAATATCTAAAGAGAATAAGGTAGAAGCCAGGTGTGGTGGCAGGGGCAGGTGGGTCACTAGAACTTTGAGGATAGCCTGGTCTACATAGCTAGCTCCATCGCGGCCAGAATTACATGGTTTTGCAACTGAGGAAGATGAGGAAGACATTTGAAGTTGACAGTGGCCTCCATGTGCCCATTTATTTACCTGTTCATGTGCACACACAAACACACAAAGAAATAAACAAGAGAGAAGATGGGGATGCAGCAAGTGATACCTTCACCCTGGAAATCCTACACCAAAACAAAAGGAGAAGGGAGGTGGGCATGTGCCCATGCCATTGAGTGTCTCTCTGGAGAAGGCATCGGGAAGAGCAGGCAGGCTTGGAGCACATCCCGCATCAGGTCCCAGCTAGTGCTGCTCCCGGGTTGTAAGCTCTGATGGCAGAATCCTATTTCCCACCAGCAGGGGGAGCCCAAGATACAGCTCCCTTCTGTTCCAAGTCTCTATTCCAGGGCATCTCTGTCTGCAGGAACAGCCTGGCCAATAACCTCTGGGGGGTCAGGGCCACAGGCCAGGCACAGCAGGAATAAACCAGGCCTGGGCTCCGGGTGCCTCCAACTTTTCTCATATGGTGTTAGACACGTTGCCTCTGTGCCCTGGACTAACTCCTCTGTATGATACAACGGGCTGGACCAGAACAGAACCGTGCTAGCTCTACAACAGTCACTCCCAGCCTGACAGGGAGTGGCACTCATAAGTAGGGGCCAGTAGAGAGCAGACAGGAGGGAGAAAGCTCTGTAGTTCCATTCAGCACCAACCCAAAACAGAGTGCTTCTTCTTCTGCACCCTGCCCTCAGGCCCTGACTAGCCACAGTGGAAACCTGTGAGCTCATTTTCCCTTCTCTCCCAGAAGGCAAGGGCTGAGTCTGAGGGAACCCAGCGGAAAGTTACCACAGAGGACCAGGCCGTGAGACCCAAACACAAGATCAGACAAAACAAACTTTATTCCAAAAAAAGCATACTGGGGTGACCATGAATACACTACTGGATAAGGCACATGGCCCCTCTCTCTAACCACCCTCCCTGGCCTTTGTCCACACTGTAGAAATTGTCTCCTGGGCCCACAAGAGGCCCCAGACTTATGGTGGGGAGCTGTCTGGGTGGTCTTGGCCTGGCCCCAGTCCTGGTGTCAGAGAGATAAGCCAGGGAGAGTGCTACCAGTTTCCAAATGCTCTGGGCCACAGCAGGGTGATCATACTATGCCATTTGAGGGAAGGTGGGTGTCCTAATAATCTTATCTGTGCTTCTCATGTGTGGCAAACGGAGGGACCGCCATGCCCGCTGGAGTCAAAGCTGGAAGGCACGTGGAGAAGAGCTCGTGAGCTCCCGAGTGCTACAGGCACACGAGGGTAGATGAGGCACCAGAGAGGCCAAGACGTGTGCTCCTGAGTAAGGTGTGCTGGCTTCAGACCCAGAGCGCTGGGACTGAGGCCATCCTGAGGGGACTGGACCTGAGCTTAGGCAGTGATCTAAGAAAGGCAAACAGGTAAGGAATGGGAGCCAGAACTGACACCTGTCATTTAGGCAATGGGAGATGGGCAGAGTTCAGTCCCAAGTGACCAGATCTTGTGCCTAAATGATAACATAGGAGCTTGGGAATCCTCTTGTATCAAGAAAGAAATCAAGTCTTCTCGACCACGGCTCTTCCACTAGACACTTGCAACAGAGACTGTTTGTTCCCCACTGCCCCGAAGCAGCAAAGACTGCCAAACCTTCTGCTGGTCCCAGGGAGACCAGTTCAGCCAATCAGGCAGGGCCATTCTGACTGCTCTGAGAATCTTGGAGGCCTCAGCAACATGGAAACCTGCAACATAAGAATGAGAGTCACTGGCTATCAAGGTGTCCCAGCAAAGCTCCCCCCAGGCACAGACCACTACTATCTCTGGTGGGAAGGGAGGGAGGGAAAGTCATCCTTGTGGAGCTGGGTAGCAAAGCTAGCTGGAGACATTGAAGAACACAGGAGGCCATGCTCTGGGGTTTCCTATAGGAACTAAAACAAACAACAACAACAAACCTGCTTGTTGTTTTGTTTCTTTGGAGGATAGGGTCTTACTGTGTGACTGGGACTGGCCTGGAACTATGTAGCCCAGGCTGGCCTTGAACTCATAATCCACCCTCCAGAACCTCCAACACCCTAGGATTACATGCCTGTACAAGCATGCACAGCTCAAACTCCCAGAATCCTGGTGGGTATAGACTTTCTGGGTTTGTTTTTGTTTTTTTTTTTTTAAGATTTATTTATTATATGTAAGTACACTGTAGCTGTCTTCAGACACTCCAGAAGAGGGCGCCAGGTCTCGTTGCGGATGGTTGTGAGCCACCATGTGGTTGCTGGGATTCGAACTCTGGACCTTCGGAAGAGCAGTCGGTGAAAGCGCCGAATCCTAGCCACTAGACCACCAGGGAGCGACGGAAGAGCAGTCGGGTGCTCTTACCCACTGAGCCATCTCACCAGCCCCTGGGGTTTTTTTAGAACAGTTCTGGAGGCACATGGTGGTGATGGCTACGCTGTGTGACTCTCTTCACTGCCACCAAACTGCCCTTTAAGCTGGTTATAAGGGTAAGTTTTGGGTCCTGCTTTTTTTTTTTTCCAATTTAGGAAAAACTACTTCTGATGCTGGGTCCTGAACCAGGTACCTTGTACCTACTGCACATGGTGGCACCACCAAGCCATACCTTAGCCTCAGAATAAGTATTAGCCACATGACTCTTTCTACACATAATATAGCCTGTTCCTGAAGAAACTGGACTGTGAGGGTTCAAAGCCAACCGCCATCACTCAGCACCAAGGAGACTTGGGCACTGATCTCAGAGTAGGATACAAAGAACACATGCATTCAAGCAGTGTACCCACACAGTAGGGCTATAGTAAGTGCTACATAAAATTTATATTCCACTCCAGCCACCGCCTTCGTAATAGCCGCAGACAATCCCACATCTCCACCCCTGAGCTTGGAAGATGTACTTGCAGGGGCTGGGGTGTGGCTCTGTCACTTGCAGGGGCAGGGTGTGGCTCTGTGGTGGGTGCTCCTTAAACATGACAGGAGCTCTGGGCTCCATCTCTAACACGCAGTGTCCTATGCCCTGTTTCCAGAGAAAGCTGAGCTTGAGTTAGTAACAACAGTGGGTTTTCACACCATCTCTGGCCCTTGTGGTTATCAGTGTCGCTCTTCATACTCTGTCAATAAGGTCACTTTCAGTTTGGAAGAGAAGGTGGCCTTGGGCTTCCTGCTAGAGGCCTATGGCACTTCCCAGTTATCCAAAATGCCTTACCTTAGAGGTGGCACCAGCTGTCCACCCCAGGTCCAGATGTTCTCAATTTGGTGGCAGACAGAACTCACCGCACCAGCTGCTCAGAGTCAATGCCAGGATCTCTTTGAATTGGGAGATCATCTGGATATGCTTGGCTTCTTGTTTCCAACAACGTGAATGAATGTTCAACTGTTCTCAGGTCTCTAGCTAGGGAGGGGGTCCTCGCTCCTTTGTCACTGGGTGAACCCCCAGTTAGAGTTAGGGGAAGAAGAGCTTCCCAATTTTCAGTGGATCAACCTGTGGCCATGACCTAGACAACATAGACACAGTCTTGCAGTGGGGATGGCTTAGGCCCAATAGTTACTCCAGTGAACTGAATTACCATGTGTGGCTGCGGTACCGGCAGAACTTCTCAGAGAGACCGCATTGTGCTAACAAACATTGTGAATCTGCTCGGGAAGGCAGCACCATTGACAGACCCCGTTTGCCTTCTACCCCTTCTTTGGGAAGTAACACAGGACTGGCTCCCTAGACAACCCAGACAACCCACTGCTTTAGAGGAAAGAGTGCGCTTCTAATATTAGAACAGCTGTTTGGAAGAGTGGGATCTGGGTTCCCAAAGAGGTGGGCAGCACCTTAATGATCGCCGTTGGTCACGTGGGATCCCCAATGCAAACATATTTAAAGGTGAAGTGCGGCAGAAGCTGGTGAGTGACATCTGAGAGGCCAGGGAAGTTAGTACAGTTGGCCCAATCTGAATGAACACCAAGGATTAAGGCGGAGAGAAGACTTGCGTCGTTAAGTAAGGTATAGCCAGCGGGCCTTTGCTATCCACCACTTCTGTAGCTGACTCCACCCAAAGACTTCGTAGACGTAGGGCTGAGCAGGGAGAGAGCCAAACTACAACTAAAGACGTCATCCGTCATCCATCCTAGCACTAGCTAAAGCCTGTCCCCTGCTCCTCTTGCAGCTGCCTGACTGCATTCTACACCTCCTTAGGCTGGAAGAGGGGGCAGGGAAGGGCTGCTCTTCCGACTGCAGGGCAGGAGGGAGGGGGCAATGGCGCAGTCCAAAGACTGGTTCCAATTTGGGAGCCTCCCCCGGATCTACGCGGCGGCGCCTGTCCACGTCTAGCTCTCGACAGGGAATGAGGAAAGGGACTTCCAGGCTTCGCCTGAAGCGGCCCAACTGGGTGTGTGCGTCGGCGCCTCGGATGGCTGCGTGGGTCCCTGGAAGCTGATATCTGGGCTGAGCTGCGGTACAGCAGTCAGACTGGAACTGAACGTCGGGGATCCAGGGCGCGGGCAGTGGAAACGCAGGCAGGGAGAGGGTGCAGGGGCACACCGGCACTAGGCGGCGGCAGGAAGGGTTCGGGAGGGATTCCCTAAACCGATCTGGGCCGCGGTGGAGCGGGTGGCCTCACACCACCTCCTCCTTGCCCTGGTAGCGACGGCAGCAGCCGTAGAGTGCCGAGAGTAGGTAGAGGCCGAGGCAGAGGCCGCCGCAGACAGAGGCCGCCAGGAAGGCATGGTAGGCGCAGGGCAGCCGGTAGTTCTTGAGGTTGCAGTAACTGTGGCGCTGCGTCTGGTCGATCATGATGCCCGTCGCCGCCCCGTAGAGAGCGGCCGCCAGCAGGTCGTGCGCCACGTTGACCACGAGCCAGCGCGAGCCCAGCACGGGCACCAGCTCCTGCTTGCCCAACAGCGTGATGAAGTAGAGCCCCAGGGTGAGCAGCCAGAAGAGCACGGACACGAACAGCGCGAAGTGCACCGGGCCCTGGTACTTGCTGGTGGCAATGGTGATCCAGAAGGCGGCTCCGGCCAGCAGCTGCAGCAGCCGCAGCACGCCCAGCGGGCCGCGCAGGAAAGCCCGCTGCAGGCGCACGGAGCCGCGGGCCGTGCGCGCCTGGGGCGGCGGCTGGCGCGGGGGCGGCGGGAGCATGGCCCCCGGACGCGGCGGCGGCGGCGGCGGCGCCCCGAGCAGCGGAATGGCGGCGCCTTGCTCGCGGGGGCGGCCCGGGCCCGGGCCCGCTGCTCCCGCTGCTCCCGCTGCTCCCGCTGCTCCCGCTGCTCCCGCTGCTCCCGCTGCTCCCGCTGCTCCCGCTGCTCCCGCTGCTCCCGCTGAGGCCTGCCCTCCTCCCTCTACTTCAAGTCCTCAGCGCTGCTTCTCGTCGGCACTCTTCCTCCCCTCTCTCCTTTTTCTCCCTCTCTCCAGCCCTCCTACTCGCTCTTTGGCCGTCCCCTTCGTTGGTCTCCACCCCTGCTCGCGCCTCCCAGCTTCCTGCCGTCGCGCCCTCCACCCTGGCTACCCCCCTTTCTCCTCCGCTCCGATTCCTTCGTTCTGCAGCCAGGGCTGAATGCCCGCACCCCCCTGGCCCATGACAGGCCTTTTGCCCAGGCTGCTGGGCCAAGTTTGCCACATCTGGAGCCACCCCAGCCCTCCCTGCCTCGCAGGCCTGGCCGACCTTAGGTCTTCAAGAAGGAAGCTACAACAGCGTCTGCCCAGCCTGTGGCTGGACCCTCTTGATTAACCTTCTCTGCAGTCACAGGAGACTGGAGACATAATTCTCTCCCATCGAGGCGTCCCAGCAAGCCTGAGTAAGGAGGTCTGAACTGACAGCTGTTCTCATTAGGACACCCTCAGTACCCTTCACTTGCCCACCACAAACTCGCCTGTCCAAAGCTGGCCTCAGACTGTCTTGCCATGAAGGTCTCTTGGTCAGTGTAAGAAAACTA
The DNA here is from genome assembly GCF_978045245.1 of Mus caroli. Lineage (NCBI taxonomy): Eukaryota > Metazoa > Chordata > Mammalia > Rodentia > Muridae > Mus > Mus caroli. The sequence goes on from NW_028227275.1 coordinate 19,166,803, forward strand.
TCACTCGCTGGAGGCCCAGGTGCCTCACCCACAGCGCAAAGAGCATAGCAACGCCAAACACTTCGACCATTCCTTCCTGGCCATCTTTGCGTCTTGCTTAGATTAAAAACATGTCACCTAACATGGTCAGGACAGGCCTAGGTCTCAGAGATGACATGTCCTGTATGCTTAACTATTGACCTAGATGGCAAGGATCCCAACGATGCCAAGGCTCATTGGCATTACAGGGCCCTCTCTATGCAAGCTTCCCGAGACCCAAGACAGGAGAGCAATCGTTGTTTTCATTTTCCTGAAGCCTAAAGGGTTTCAGACCAGGAAGCCAGTGATGGCTTCTCAGCTCTCCCACCCCACCAAGGAGCCAACCTTTGTGCTTCAGCCGTGTTACACAACTGATCTGGCTGTTCCCAACCCAGTATGGAGCTGTGTCCTGTCAATGTGGCACATTACATAATCTGTCCCCAACCAACTTCCAGTTTCTTGGGTTTTTTCCACTTCCTTCCCCAACTCCTGTCCACACTCTGTCACTTATGAACTGCAAGTTTCCCGCATGAACTCAGAATGCTCTTTATTTTCCAGACACTCCCTCGCCAGCAGACATATCCAGTTTAAGCACTTACTGGTTTAGGGTTGAGCTCCCCACATGGACGATTATTTGCTTGTCTGGGCCTCCATTTGAATCATCCTCCTGCAATAGTTCTGAGTCTACTACATCAAAAACTGTGGTCTATTCTGGCTTCTCCATCTTTGCTTGAGCCTGGCATGTAGGACCCCCTCAGTACATACAGGTGGAGTTGCTTGACAATTGGCTACAGGAAAACTACTGGACCTAAGTGTGGTGATTTGAATAGATACCGCCCCCATAAACTCGCTGCTTGGCCCATAGGGATTGGCGCCATTAAGAGGTGTAGCCTTGTGGGAATCAGTGTGGCCTTGCTAGAGGACCTGTTTCACTGTGGCGGTGGACCTTAAGGTCTCATGTGCTCAAGCTGGAACACTGTGGAACATAGTCTCTTTCTGCTGCCTGCGGATCAAGATGTAGAATTCTCAGCTCCTTCTCCAGCACCACGCATGCCTGTATGCCACCATGCTTCTTGCCATGACACCGTAACAAGAATTTCAGTGGTAAGGGCATCTCTTCACAGCCATAAAACCCTAACTAAGACACTAAGCAAGCCACATTTGCCTACAGGACAATGCCTGCATCAGACCACAGCTGATCATACACTTCAGAGTCCCATCCCCTTGGCCTGGAACAGCAGGTCCCCTTCCCTGCAGCCTGGTTCCCCTTTGAAGAAAAAAAACTTTGGCCTGTCATTGCCACCCCAGTACATACTACTCAAGAAAGCTCCAGATGCATGTTATAAATGCTTAAATTGTGGTGTGTAGCATATCCACACAAGACAGCATAGCCTTTCTTACTTGACTTCACTCCCTTAGCAATCAGCAAGTGCCAACACTTGAGAACAAGAGTGAGTTCTTCACTCCATTGCTCACTCCATCGTCGGGCACGGAGGAGGGGTTTCCCAGCCCTCTGTGCCTGATTACTTCATCTGTAAAAATAATTTCATGCCAGCCGGGCGTGGTGGCGCACGCCTTTAATCCCAGAACTCGGGGGGCAGAGGCAGGCGGATTTCTGAGTTCGAGGCCAGCCTGGTCTACAAAGTGAGTGCCAGGACAGCCAGGGCTACACAGAGAAACCCTGTCTGGAAAAACCAAAAACCAAAAACCAAAAAACAAAAAACAAAAAAACAAAAAACAAAACAAAATATATATATATATATATATAATTTCATGCAGCAAACAGACATTAAACACTGAGCACCATTTTAGAGGCCAGGGATGTACGATATGTGTGGTGTGGGGAAGGGGATGTTTACTGTGCTAGAAGAAGTTATATTTACTGCTCCTGTTGATGGTGTTCTGAGCTCTGACCCACCAAGAGGGACGGACAGTGGGTTCAGAGTGTTGAAGCAGTTGACCTTGTTTCAGGAGCTGCTAGGCCACAGATGAAGATGACTTCTCATCCGCAATCCTAGCACTTTTACACATTTCTCATGTTCTGTTTACAGCTACTCTGGCAGGGACCCAGAAAAGTGACCCAGAGTCTGTGTCGCACTGGAATCCAGACCTGTATGTTCTGATCCTAAGTTAGCAGCCCCTGGAACGATGTGCTTAGTGCCCTTGCCTATGGCTGAGACTCTAAACTGCATCTAGCAGTTGGATCTGGATGCTGGACCGCTGAAGTCATCTCTATGAGCACGGAGCCTATTAACATTAGGAGGAAGGAAAGAATTCCTCCATCTTTAAAAAAAAAAAAAAAAAAAAAAGACAGCAGGAGACGTGTGGGTTAGGGCGCCACCTGGTGGACATGAACTTTCAGCTTCAAGAGTCTCCACTGGGCTCCTTACATGGAAGAGTTCTTGCAAAAGCTTTGGGACGATATTTTTAGCTTCTGGAATCTTGAAAACATTCTAAGAGGAGGCGGAACAGACTCTCTGGAAAAGTGTAAGTATACAGTTTTAGAGAAAAGCTTTGATTCTGTCCTACTCAATAAATCTAAGCACCTTCCAGATACAAACACAGAATGTAAGAAGGAAGAGGACTTTTTTTTTTTTTTTTGGTTTTTTGAGATAGGGTTTCTCTGTGTAGCTCTGGAACTCACTCTGTAGACCAGGCTGGTCTCGGACTCAGAAATCCACCTGCCTCTGCCTCCCAAGTGCTGAGATTCAAGGTGTGCGCCACCACTGCCCAGCGGAAGAGGATTTACTCCTGTTCTCAAGTGTTGGCACTCACTGGTTGCTAAGGGACAGAAGAGGTCAAGGAAAGGAAGGTTATAAGCAAACTACAAAAGACGAGGGAGTTTTGACAGGACGACTGGGGAATTTTCAGTCATAAGTGTCATAGAGGGTGGGTAGTACTCAGACAAGAGGAAACTGAAGACAAACTTTGGGTGGGGCTATCCCCAGGGGGCTCTGAGCTTGCTGGAAGTCTCCCCTGGGTATACCTAGAATACAAGAACATGGCACATATATGACCCCTCTTTGTGTGTACGCAGCCTGCAACCTCGGGGATAAGGCAATTCGTTTCTCCATAGAGGAGGAGAGTTTTGCAGTTAAGTGACTTGGTTTTTGTTGTTGTTGTTGTTTGTTTGTTTGTTTGTTTGTTTGTTTGTTTTGAGACAGGGTTACTCTGTGTAGCCCTGGCTGTCCTGGAACTCACTCTTGTAGACCAGGCTGCCCTTGAACTCAGAAATCCACCTGCCTCTGCCTCCCAAGTGCTGGGATTAAAGGCGTGCGCCACCATGCCCGGTTTAAGTGATTTGCTAATCTAGCCCCTCCCGGGGTCCTCAGGCCACAAGCAGCCTGAACTCTGAATAGGAGCAAGAGCTAGGGACAATTGTCTGGGCCTGAACAGCTAGAAAAGAAATTTGAATAGCAGTCTTAGCCCACCGCCTGCCCACTCCATGGGATGTTAGCTAGCCAGACCACAAGGTCCCCAGGTGCTCACTGTTGCCCCTGATGTCTTGCCATCAAGAAGAGACCCCAGGGGTGTTAATAGAGCCTCCCACTAGACTTCACGTTCTAGGGTAGCCTGGACTACATGAAACTCTCCCTCAAAAGAAAAAGGGAAGAAAATGATAAACCATTTGGCCATTAGTTGTGTGTGTGTCTCCATGTTTAAATGTTTGCGTAAGTGTATACACGAGTGTGGAAGCCAGAGGTTGACACTGAGTGTCTTCCTCTATCTCTCTAAATTATTTTTAAAATCATGTCTGCAGTGGTTTGAATAAGAATGGCCCCCCACAGACTCATAGATGTGAATGCTTAGTCAAGGGGTAGAGGGTACTACTTGAAAGGATTAAGGCTTGTGGCGTTGTTGGAGTACGTGTGGTCTTTTGGAGGAAGTGTTACTTCACTAGGGGTGGGCTTTGAGGTTTCAAATGTCCAAGCCAGGCCCAGTGTCTTTCTTTCTTTCTGCTGCCATCTGCAGCTCTGGATGTTGAACTTCTGAGCTACCTCTCCAGCATCCTGTCTGCCTTTGTGCCACCATGCTTCCCACTGTGATAACGGACTAAACCTCCTCGGAAACTGTAAGCAACCCCCAAATAAATGCTTTCCTTTATAAAAAAGTTGCCATGGTCACGGTGGCTCTTCGCAGCAATAGGACAAAAGGTTTCATGTGGGGCTGGTGAGATGGCTCAGTGGGTAAGAGCACCCAACTGCTCTTCCAAAGGTCCAGAGTTCAAATCCCAGCAACCACATGGTGGCTAACAACCATCCATAACGAGATCTGGCGCCCTCTTCTGGAGTGTCTGAAGACAGCTACAGTGTACTTACATATAATAAATAAATAAATCTTTAAAAAAAAAAAAGGTTTCATGTGTATATGTATACATGTGTGTCTGAGTAGGGCTATGAACATGTGTATGTGTGCAAGTGTGAGTATAGGCATAGAGAGAGAGGCCAGAAGAGGGCATCAGGTGTTCTCCGGTACTCTCTTCCTCTGAAACAGTCTTTCCTGAACCCGAGGCTTGCATTTTCCCTGATAGACTGGAAGCCAGAAGATGTTCATGTCTACCCACACTGGAGCTGGGGCTGCAGGAGTCTGTGGGGACATTTACTTTATTATGTTAGTCCTCTCTCCCTCCTTCCCACCTCCTCCCAACAACCTGGTGCTTTAAATATGTTTGCCCCCCCCCCCCCCCCATAGACTCCTGTGCTTGAATGTTTAGTCCATGGGGTGTGGCGCTATTAGGAGGTGTGGCTTTGTTGGAGTAGGAGTAGCCTTATTGGAGGAAGTGTGACACTGTGGGGTGGGCTTTAAGGTCTTTATCTCCAAGCTCCGCCCAGTCTGAATAGAGCCTTCTCCTGGCTGCTTGCGGAAGACATAGTCTCCTGCTGCCTTCTTGGCTCCTCCAGCACTACATCTGCCTGCACGATGTGCTTCCCACCATGGTGATAATGGACTGAACCTCTGAAACTGTAAGCCATCCCCAATTGAATGTTCGCCTTTATAAGAATTGCTTGGTCATGGTGTCTCTTCACAGCAATAAAACCCCAACTAAGCCTCTAAGCCTCACACATTCTCTCTCTCTCTCTCTCTCTCTCTCTCTCTCTCTCTCTCTCTCTCTCTCCCTCAAGACAGGGCATAGATAGATAGATAGATAGATAGATAGATAGATAGATAGATAGCATAGCCCTGACTGCCCTGGAACTCACTATGTAGCCCAGGCTAGTTTTGAACTCCCAGATATCCTTTTGCCTCAACTTCCTGAGTACTGGGATTGAAGGTATGTGCCACCATGCCTAGCAGGGTGCTGGGATCTGAACTCTGATTCTCCTGTTTTTGCAGCAAGTGCTCTTAACCACCAAGCCACCTCGCCAGACCCCGTCTCAACCTTACCATGTTGTTTTTGCTTTTTGATTTTTTAAAAGTATGTCTGAGTGTTTTGCCTGCTTGCGTGCCTATATATGAAATACATGCTTAGTGGCCTCAGAGGCCAGAAGAGGGCAGGTTAGATCTTCTGGTTGAGTTAAAGATGGTGTTGAACCACCATGCGGGTGCCGAGAATTGAGCCTGGGTCCTCTGGAAGAGATTCTAGTGCTCTTACTCACTTAGCAATCTCTCCAACCTTCACCTTATTGTTTGAGGTGTATTTTTGAGCTCTCACGGAACCTGAAGCTTGCCAGTTTGTCTAGACTGGCTGTTCAGCTACCCCAGGGATGCTCTTATCGCTGCATCTCCAGCTCTGGGATAGCAGGTGTACAGTATCATGCTTTTGTTGTTTGTTTGTTTGTTTTCGTGAATTTTGGAGATTCGAACTCAGGCCCTCATGCTTGTGTGGAAACCACTTTACCAACTGAGTTCACTTTTTCCTTGTCCCTGCAGTGAAAACGAAACCATAATGTATCAATAATGTATCAAATCTATCCATGTTGTTTTATATCATATGGAATAAAATCATGACTTTTTTTTTTTAGAAAAGTATTACTAAAGGGAATCTCAGTGTGGCAGTTTGAGTGATAAATGTCTTTGAATATTCGGTATTTGAATATTCGGTCCCCAGTTGGTGGTGCTGTTTTGGGATGTGTAGGAGGTGTGTCCTTGTTGGAGGAAGTGTGTCACAGGAGGTGGACACACTCCATTCCCAGCATGCTCTCTGCTTCCTGTTTGTGGCTCAAGATGTGAGCCCTCAGCTCCAGTCTCCAGACCTGCCGCCTGCTGATGCTATGCCACCATTATTCCTCTGGAACCATAAGCCCAAATAAATAGTCCCTTCTATAAGTTGCCTTGGTCAAGGTGTTTCGTTACAGCAATAGAAGTGACACCTTGGTGGCAGAAAAGCCCCATCTGAGTCTGTGGATGGCAATCCTCGCAGAAACACTGTGGGCAAGGAAGACATACTCAGATCCGGAGCTGCGATGGCTTAATCTTTCAACTGCTCTGTCAACTTGAGTGGATTTGGAACCACCTACCAGGCGCACCTACACGTGTCTGCGAGGCTGTTTTCAGAGATGATAAACTGGAGAAGGACGATTTACCCTGAATATAGAGGGAAGACTGACTGTGCCACACATGGGCTGGTGTTCACACGGAATGAGATGGAGACTGAAATCAAGCACTGCCTTAGTTACGGTTACTATGGTTACTCCACGACCAAAGCAGCTTGGGGAGGGGAGAGCTTCTTTGGCTCACACTTCTGGCAGCACTGTTCATCACTGAGGGAGTCAGGACAGGAGCTCAAACAGGGGAGGAACCTGGAGGTAGGAACTGATACCGAGGTTAAGGAGGGGCGCGGCTTACTGCCTTGCTTTTCATGGCTTGCTCAGCCAGGGTTGGCCTCCTCCCCAGTGAACTGGGCCCTCCCCCACTGAGCACTAGCTAAGAAAATGTTCTACAAGCTTGCTGACAGCCTGATCTGAGGGAGGGGTTTTCTTGATTTCCCTAGCTTGTGTTAAATTGACATAAAATTATCTAGCACAACCACCGACCTTCACCTCTCTCTGCTTCCTGACTGCAGATGCAACGGGACCCTCTGCCTTGTGCTCCTCCCACCACATCTTCTCTGTCACCGTGGACTGTACCCTCAGGCTGTGACTCTAACTAAGCCCTTCCTTCTTTTTTAAAAAAATCTTATTTATTTATTATTATATGTAAGTACTCTTTAGCTGTCTTCAGACACTTCAGAAGGGGACGTCAGATTTCATTATGGATGGTTGTGAGCCACCATGTGGTTGCTGGGATTTGAACTCGGGAGCAGTTGGCGCTCTTAACCACCGAGCCATCTCTCCAGCCCTAAGCCCTTCCTTCTTGCTTAGGTTGCTTTTTGCCAATCTGTGGTCTCAGCCGCAGGAAGAGTAATTGCTATGTATCAACCCTTTCACAACCCCGAAAATTACAATGAATTTGCCACAGGTGGCTTGCTGGTCCCCTTGGTGAGTGGTGAGTTGGGGGTGGTTGAATAGGCGTATTTAGGTCAGCTTTGGTGGGGTGTCCATAGAGTCGTAAACCAGTCGACTGTGGGACGTGAAACCAAGCCGGGAAGCTTAGTGGGTAGAGCAGGCTAAGATCCCGTAAACTCTGTGGGTACCCACCTAAGACAGTAGGCACCTCCCTGCTCCCTGCCAAATTCCTGGCCTGGAACACGTGCCACACTTCCCACATAGGAAATGTGACCCACCCGTAGTCACGTAGGCCCAGACCAGAGTTCTCCATGCTAACGAGAGTCCTGAGGGTTTAGCCAATAAGCTTCCCTTCCCAATCATTCCCCCCTACAAAAGGTCCACCCTTTTGTAGAAGTCACCACCCTTTTTTGAGAAGTCAGTGTGCATCCATTTTCCATGATGAACAACCAATAAACACTTTGGAACCAGGGACTGTCTCTTTTATCCAGAACCACCCTGAGGAGCATGGAGCAGGCCTTCACCTACAGAGCTGCTGCCTAAGTCTCCCGTAGAAGGTCTATCTGCATCCACAGACACAGTCACCACCAAGCTAAGGACCTTCACCAATGACCAAAGCCATTACCCCCACTATCCCCGGCCCTGGGCTAGTCACAGTCCCTAGCCTGTGTCCCCCCTGACTCAGCGCTCAACTCCTCAGGACTCAGCAACGCCTGAGTGTCCAGGAATTTGGGAGCACCCGGTCCAGGCCCCTTAGCAGTCCGTAGATCTCCCGGACTTCTACGTGCTGTTCTCCAGCAGGGACTTGGGGGCCCAGAAGCCAGGAAATACCAGCTTCGGGGGTGTCTCAGCTCTTCCCTGAAGCCTAGCGTGGGATAAGTGCAGTCATACTCCCTGTGTTCTGCCTCCCCAGCTGCGGTGCCTAGCAGCCTGGCGGAAAACAGTCCCACGGTGTACAGTCTCCGTCTCCAGCACCACAGTTCATGAGCCCACTGAACAAGAACTAGAGAGCTTGTGAAAAGCTGTTTGTCATGCTTCCAATTCTTCAGTCCCCTGTCATGAATGGATGTTGATCACTTTGACAGTGTGCCAACCACCTCGCCGGTCTAACAGTGTGATATTGTATCACATACAATGTGACAATATTATATGTAGTCGTTCTGATAATCAGGAAATAACAAATGCGCTTGATACGATAGTAACACTCGTGTGATCTGGAGGGCAGGAGATGGACTCCACAAAAGTTCAGGAGATGGATACAGTAATGAAGTCCTGAGGCATCAACACATTTTGAGCCACGTCACACAATGGGCTTTCTACAGTGTAAACCATTTGTACTTCACACCACCTATATATCATCAAGAGGCACGATCCTTTGATAAGGCTCTTTAAGAAGTTCAGACTGAGCCGGGTGTGGTGGCGCACACGCCTTTAATCCCACACTCGGGAAGATTTCTGAGTTCGAGGCCAGCCTGGTCTACAAAGTGAGTTCCAGGACAGCCAGTGCTATACAGAGAAACCCTGTCTCGAAAAACCAAAAAAAAAAAAAAAGAAGAAGAAGAAGAAGAAGTTCAGACTGCGGAAAGAACAATCCACCACCACCCCCACCTCCACCCCACCCCTCTCTCCCACATCACTTAGGCCTCGTGAGTTCCCAGACCCATCATGCTCAGGATCTGTGGTAAACAGGATTTGCTTGCCTGCTAGCCATTTCCCTTTGTTCCTGTTAGCAATTCAACTGTTCAGATATCAGATGGCAATGGGTGCAGATTAAACCACGGGAGTGGCCTGGTTTGGATCGTTATGACAGAATATCTCTCTGTTTGGAACGGTCTGAGACTGAGTATACGATCCAGTGTCAGCTAATGAAATGTGGGTATAAACTTAATGGATAAAGCTTAGGAAAAATTGTCTTCATTTAAAATCAACGCATGAAGTCAGGCAGTGGTGGCGCACGCCTTTAATCCCAGCACTCGGGAGGCAGAGGCAGGTGGATTTCTGAGTTCAAGGCCAGCCTGGTCTACAGAGTGAGTTTCAGGACAGCCAGGGCTACACAGAGAAACCCTGTCTCGAAAAACCAAAAAACAAACAAATAAATAAATAAAGAGCAAAAGGAATAAAACTTCACCAAGAATGGCAAAAGGGCATATGAAAATGTTTAACATCCTATGTCATCAGTGAATTGCAAATTAAAACAATGTATTCAATACCAGTGAGAGAGCAAAATCCACACTGGGTATCGGGTGTATACTTATAATCCCAGCACTTGGGAGGCAGAGGCAGGAGGATGGCAGCAAGTTTTAAAGTTAGGATATCTCCATAATAAGACTTTATCTAAAATGTAAATGATAATAATAGTAATAAATCTAAAGCAATGGCAACCCAAAATGCTTGCAAGGATGTGAAGCAGCAGAGGATCATGGGAGTGCAAAGTAGAGCAGCCACTTTGAAAGCCAGTTTGATAGTTTCCTATAAAACTCAGCATAGGGGGCTGGTGAAATGGCTCAGCGGGTAAGAGCACTGACTGCTTTTCCAGAGGTCCTGAGTTCAAATCCCAGCAACCACATGGTGGCTCACAACTACCCATAATGAGATCTGAAGACAGCTACTGTGTACTTACATACAATAAATAAATAAAATCTTTTTAAAAAAAAAACCCAAAACTCAGCATAGCCTCTCTAGACTAATTGTGAGTTTCATGTCCACACAAAAGCCTGTCCAGATGCATGGAGAAGCTTGATTCATTATTCCCCAAACATGTAAGCAACCAAGATGTAGGCAGATGGATATGTGAACTGTGGTACCCACACAATGGAATATTATTCAGTGCTGAAACAAAAATGGGTTATCAGGCCACAAGGAGCCAGAAAGGAACATTACATGCATAGAAGCGGAGGAAGCCAAATTGAAAGGTAAACGATATTCTGGACTGAGAGGTACAGCTCAGTGGTGGGGTGCTTGCCTCCCAAGTACAAAGCTCTGTGAGCTCTGTGTTTAATCTCAAGTGTGGGATGGAATGAAGGAACCCCCAAAAGCTATGTTTTGTATGATTCTATATATACCTCACTCTAGGAAAGGCAAAATGTTGGAGACAGTTGCCAGAGTGTAAGAAGGGATGAGCAGGAAGGCAGAGGATGGCTGGGAGAGCGAAACTACACTGTATGGAATTACCATAGTGGATACAAGTGTCAAAGCCCAACAGAGGAAAGGGTAACAATGTTGTGTCAGTGTAGCATTGGTGATTACAGCAAGTATGCCCTTCTGGTACAGGACAGTGGGAGAGGGGAAGGCTTCCCAGGCGTGAGTTGTAAGCTAGGAAATTCACTGATGTGCTCAATTTGATTGTGAACTAATACTGCTCTTTAATAAGGTAATACATCAAAAAGAAGACCTAGGTTAGCCGTGGGTGGCATACACCTGTAATTCCAGGACTGGGGAGGCTGAGACGGGAGAATCTCAAGTTCCAGACCAGGTTTCATAGCAAGAGCTCATCTCAAAAATGGTAATTAAAAACAAATAAAACCTGTCTCCAAACAAACAAACAAACAAAACCAAACAAAAAAAAAAAACAAAAACAAATAAAAACAGTACAACAGAGAAATAAAACCCACGGTACTTGGGGAGAAACAGAGTCCTGATTGAATCTCGCCCGTAGAACTTCTGCAACCCCAGGGGTTTATGGGAGTCAGTGTGGCCAGTGTGCAGAGATGATTTAGCAGAATCAACAGATCAATTGTGTTGCCCTACTTCACAGGTCATTCCAAGAACTCTCCCCTCCCCAGCCTCTGGGCCCCTGGTGGTGAGAGAGAATATTGCTTCCATTTGCTTACATCATTAGCTAGTTATGTTAATTACCTTCCTAGTGGTGACAAAGTGTGTTGGGAGATGGTTTGGGGCACTGTGTATTCAGATGCTAATCTCGCTGTCCAGAGATCAGATTACAGCCTGGACGCCCACCAGTAAAAGTCTGACTCCATCTTTGTCATGTCATGTATTGAACCACCTAAAGGTATCTAGGTTGTGTAAAGAATGTTCCCAATTATCTCTGATTGGTTAATACAGAGCTCATCAGCCTATGTCCTGGCAGAGAAGGCAGGATTTTCAATCCCAGGAGCATCCAAAAGGGGAAGAGGGAGGAAGAGAAGAGGTAGCCACGAGGAGAGGGTCCAGGAGGAGTCATGATGAGCAAGCTGTTAAGGGATCTTCCGTGAGGACCTGAAAGAACCTAGTGGGGAAACCCCCACTCAACTTCCGATTCGGCGTGCACCCAAGAATCACGAATAGAACACAACACCTTGATGTAACAACACGAGGTATTTTAATGGCGGAGCTCCAGGGCGAAACGTATCTCACACAGGAGACAGTGGATTCGACCACGAGACTTGGAAGCTAGGGGTTTTTATAGAAAAGGAGTGGGGCTGGGGGAAGGAATTGGTGCGGTTTCACATGATTGGTCCATTTAAACATCAGCAGCCAGTTAACATTTAACTTAGGTCAGAGGGGTGGGAGATAGGGAGGCGACGGGCCTGCCGGGGCATGTCCTGGTCTGTTCTGCTATGTTCTCAGCCCCAGGTTTCAAAGCTCACAAACAACTCTTTGGGCTATTTGACATACATTACATGAATCACAGGTCTCAAGTTTTATTTCCTTTCAGACACACACAGCACAAAGCACGCCAGGGCAAGACTCAAACTGCAAGTAACGCAGGGCCTGTGGCTGGGAAGTAGATAGCTTATAGGATTAGAATCAATGAATATCTGCCCTGTCATAGTGCTTAAAGCTTGTTAATAAACTTAATAGGGTCTTCGTGTCAATTATTTGGGGTTAGAACGGGAACAGATAAGGCTATCATCCTTAAGTTACTGCCTACAAAAGTACCTAGCAAAGCAACTTAAAGGAAGAAGGGTGGCTCCCAGTTTAAGGGTGCAGTCAGTCCATCAGGGCCAGGAGTCCTGGTGGCAGGAGCCGGAGGCAGGTGATCATGTTGGTCTGCTGTCAGGAAGTAAGATGCTGGTACTCGGTCCCCATCCTTTGTCTGTAGGTCAGGACCCCCTGCCCCAGCCATGGAATAATACCATCCACATTTGGGGGGGGGGTGTCTTTCAACCTCAATGAACCCATTCTAGAAACTTCCTCACAGAGATGCCTGCTGGCTAGTCTCATGGGTGGTTCTAGACTCTGTCAAGTTGACAATCATGTTAACTACACAGTAGGCACTTTCTCTGTCCTCTTCCTGGTCCTTCTCCATCGTTTACTACTCTCTGGGGGCACCTGTCCTCTGGGGGTCAGGGGACAATCTGCTTCAACCACATCAGAAGGCTCCTTTCTCTCTCTGGGTTTCAACTGGACTAGACTGATAAGATTTGCCCACAAGAAATGGGAGGGAGAGAAACAAGTCATGAAACATTTCCTCCCAGATAAATATGGTCTCTCTCTCTCTCTCCCTCCCTCCCAATCTTCCCCTTCCCTCCCTCCCTCCCTCCCTCCCTTTTTCTCTCCCTTCCCCAAAAGATCAGGTCACCATCTACAAGGAAGGCAGCAGCAGAGTTCTTGTCACTTGTTTTAAACGTTTATTTTATTATTTTTAAATTGTGTATATGTGTACATGTGTGCTCTGGTATGTATTGTGCTGGTACCTATGGAATCAAGAGGCACTGGATGCCCTAGAGCTAAGTTATAAGCATTTGGAGAAGTTGAAGTTAAATCCTCTGCAAGAACAGGAAGTGCTCTTTACCACGGAGCCATCCATCCACCACCAACACCCCCATTTTACCACAAATGGATTCACCCAACTCCTGAAACTTGGATGTCTCAGCCTTAAGACCTGTGAGAAAATACATCTCTCAGCTTGGATGGTAGCTCAGTCAGTGAAGTACTTGTACATGGGAAAGCTTTGGATGCGCATGCTTGCAATCCCAGTGCTTGGGAGATAAAACAGGTGGATCTTTGAGGCTTGCTGACAAGCCGGCCTCGTCTACTAGGCAAGGCAAGTATCAGGCCAGTGAGAGACTCTTGTCTCCAAGAAAAATAAGTAAATAAATAAACAAAATGTAAAGATGAGCAGTACCCGCGGGACACCCTCTGGAGAGCTGCTTCCACCAGCCAGGCCTTGCCTCCTGAAGGGTTGGAACCTTCTTGAAATCACAACACAAACTGGGTACCTAGCATTCAAAACATGAGCCGGTGGGAGACATTTCACATTCAAACCACAGCAGCAGCCTGCCCATGGTCGTGTATCAAGAAAAAATGAATCGTGGCTTCTTGCGCGCATCCGACTCAATCAGCAAGAACGAGAGGCTGCAACAGGATCCTTCTGCACACGTTTATTGGGAGAGCTTGATTGTAGAGGCGAATAGACCCCAAGCCCAGAACTGGTGCTGCTTATATAGGCCTAGGAGAGGCGGGTCTCACACCCGGATTGGTTGTGCTTGGTTGATGCTTACCACCTCATTTGCATGCCTACATCTGATTGGTTAACTTCTCTCTCATCTGATTGGTTAACTTCTCTCTCATCTGATTGGTTAACTTCTCTCTCATCTGATTGGTTAACTTCTCTCTCATCTGATTGGTTAACTTCTCTCTCATCTGATTGGTTAATTTTGGTTAATTCTCAAAACCTCATCTTGGCAAAAAAACTTTACTGCCTATGTATGCGTGGTGGCCAGCAGAAGCCAGCGCCACCCTGCAACGGCACATGTGGCTTCCCACAGTGATTAGGAAGGTGTCTCATTGGGTAAAGAGGCTCCTCGAGAAGCCTGATAATCGAAAGTCAATGCCCATGATCCACACAATGGAAGGAGAGAGCAAGGACCTGCAATTGTCCTCTGGCCTTCGCGTGCATCCGTATCCACACAGAGTTGACTTTCAAGTTAAACTGTGGTCAGCTGAAGGCGAACACTCTCTTGGCTCTTTCAGAAGAAGATACAACCACCATCTGAATAAGAAGGCCCAGCATTGGGGAACAAGAGCTGCCCAACCACCCCAAAGGCTCCAGAACAGGGAGACTCAGGGAGGAGGTCAGGTGCTGGTCTAGCGTTTGTAGGAGGTCCAGGGATCTCTGGGCTCTGTGTGGGAAGGGGGTGAGATCGGTGCCTATAAATACAATAATCTGGAGATGTTCATGTATCTTATATCAAATAGCCAGGTCTTTGTGCTGGAGTGTGGCTCCACAATAGAGTATGTGAATAGCTTTAGAAGGTCCTCGGTTTGATCCCAGCATAACAACACAGACACACAGACACATATGACTTTACGTCTTGTCTTGGTACTTTTACTATCTCAAAATAAAATTATTTTTACTTTATTTAACTGGAATCCCAGGACTTAAACATAAGGCCTTGCATGTGCTGGTAAGGTCTTGCATGTGCTAATAAGGCCTTGTGTGTGCTGGTATGGCCCTATATGTGCTGTAAGGTCTTGTGTGTGCTGGTAAGGTCTTGCATGTGCTGGTAAGGCCTTGTGTGTGCTGGTAAGGCCTTGTGTGTGCTGGTAAGGCCCTACATGTGCTGTAAGGCCTTGAGTGTGCTGGTAAGGCCCTGCGTGTGCTGTAAGGCCTTGCGTGTGCTGTAAGTGCTCCCATTTGCTGCTTTTCCAGTCTAAGGGCTGGGGACTTAGTTCTTCATTCAATCCCCAGTACCACAGAAACTAGTGCTGAAAGAGAATCAGAAGTTCAGGGACATCCTTGACTATAATAAGATAAGAGGCCAGCCTGGGCTACAGGAGACATTCACGATAGATAGATAGATAGATAGATAGATAGATAGATAGATAGATAGAAAACAATTGGAAAATATAGCATTTTCCGTCTGAGACTGAAGCACTCAGGCTGCAGTACTTCCTTCCATTGTCATGGTAACATGCATATTAAATTTCTTATTAATCACCTTATTATTTATTTTGCGGAACAGAGGATTGAATCCCTGATGTCTTTCATGCTAAGTCACATTTTAAAACCAAGCTGTGATTCCAGCCTCAATCACTCCCATTTTAAAGACCAGAAAGCTGAGGCACAGAAAGGTTTAATCACTTGCTTAGGGAAGAATAAGCAGAAGCCTTTCCTAGACTTTCCTCTGGGAAAACAGCCCCAGGCTGAACCAGATTGGAGCACGAATCAGGAGGGCAACCAAGTGTTCCATATGCCCTCGTGCAAACATCTTCCCAGGTCCTAAGCTGAGTGGAAAAACTGAATAGGCCCCCAACCAAAACTAATGAAAAGCAGAGCTGCCCAGTGTGTCTGCCTCCAGTCCTCCTGAAGCCACTGCTGTGATAGTGTGACTGGGACTGAAGGCTGCTGGGAAATGAGTGTCTAGTACAAAATAAATCAGAGCCATGAAAACAAACGAAGGCCTGTCTGTGTTTTAAATTTTCATAGTTTGTTCATCTCAGATGTTTTTGGCATCTGTTTGGTTTTTTGTTTTGTTTGTTTTTTCTGTATTTCCTTT
This sequence comes from Mus caroli, assembly GCF_978045245.1. Classification (NCBI taxonomy): domain Eukaryota; kingdom Metazoa; phylum Chordata; class Mammalia; order Rodentia; family Muridae; genus Mus; species Mus caroli. The sequence goes on from NW_028227275.1 coordinate 19,182,647, forward strand.
CTTTCTTTCTTTCTTTCTTTCTTTCTTTCTTTCTTTCTTTCTTTCTTTGTTTTGTTTTTTGAGACAGGGTTTCTCTGTGTAGCCCTGGCTGTCCTGGAACTCACTTTGTAGACCAGGCTGTCCTCGAACTCAGAAATCCGCCTGCCTCTGCCTCCCGAGTGCTGGGATTAAAGGCATGCACCATCATGCCCAGCGTTTTTTTGTTTTTGTTTGTTGTTGTTGTTCTTGTTCTTGTTTTATGTCTATTAAGTTTGCAACCCAGATTTCTTCATTATCCTCATCTTAATTTTAATTGCATTTTACTTATCATTTATGTACTCAGTGTGTGTGTGTGTGTGTGTATCTCCATGCCAATGTCAAGGAGGTGTGTGGAGGTCAGAGGATGACTTTCGGGAGTCCTTTCTCTCCTATCCTGTTGGTCCTGCAGGTCAAACTGGTTCCCAAACTTGGCCTTGGTGGCAGTGCCTTTACCCACTGAGCCATCTCACCTGTCCTGTGATGGTTTGTATATGCTTGGCCCAGGGAGTGGCACTATTAGGAGGTGTGGCCCTGTTGGATTAAGTGTGTCACTGTGGATTTGGGCTATAAGTCCCTCATCCTAGCTGCCTGAAAAGCAGTATTCTGCTAGCATCCTTCAGATGAAGATGTAGAACTCTCAGCTTCTCCTGCACAATGCCTGCTTGGATGCTAATGGACTTAAACCTCTGAACCTATAAGCCAACCCCAATTAAATGTTGTCCTTATAAGAGTTGCCTTGGTCATGGTGTCTGTTCACAGCAGTAAAACCCTAACTAAGACATGTCCCTACCTTAATCTGGGCCCTGGATAAAAGCAAGTCTTTGTATGACACTAGGGGACACTCCTCAGTGCTAACCTCCTCTAAACAGGGCCCCATAAAGCTATGGAATGGTGACCCAGATTGTAATCCCAGAACCCTGAAGGCTGAAGCAAGAGGATCTGGAATTTGAGTCCTGTCTGAGCTACCGAAAGAGACGCTGGCTCAAAACAATCAGGGTCCCTTGTGCTGGTAGTTACGGTTGGTTTCCTGCACTGTTGAGAGATTCTGAAATATCCCCATTTCTGGCAAGGTTTCTTACGGCCCCCATGCCTGAGGGGAGTGCCCTGCCTACTCATCAGAAACACTGAATCATAAAGCTGTGGGGAAGGAAACAGCCACATTGTGTGGCGAGCACCAGCAGGAGCCTGCAAAATTGTCTCCACCCAGCCTTAGTCACATCTGACCCAGAGGTCCCAAGTCCCAATTCCAGCATTGGGTATCATCTGAGCAGGTGACCCCCAGGTCCTTAAATATGGATATGCTGAGAGTCTGAGAAGCCCAGCCTTCCGGTTTAAAGAGCCTGCGGTCTCTCCTCAGCCTGGCACCTTCCAAGCAGCACTTGGAAAGAACAAACATTGCTAATTTCTCTTGCGTGATCTTGCACTTGGATATCTTTTGTCTATCATTCTCTCTTCATTTCCCCAGGACTTAAAAAAGAAAACAAACCCTTTGAGACATATTCTTTGTCGTTTTGTGCTGTGCAGAGGGACAAGGCGGAACTAGTCACCAGGATGAGGAAGAATAGAAAATTCCCCTTTACCCTGCAAAAAGAATCCCAAGAAGCTGGTGGAACATTTTGAAGTTTTTCTTTATGTGTATGTTTTGCTTGAGTAGATATGCACCGGGTGTGTGCTTGGTACCCTCAGAGTCAGAGAGGGGCATCAGATCCTCTGAAACTGGAGTTACAGAAGCTTGTGAGCTGCCCTGTGGGTGCTGGTTAAGCGCTCCTTAACCACTGAGCCATCTCTCCAGCCCCCTTCATCTCCTCCCTACCTGGGACTTTTACAGACGAGAAACTAAACTTAGAATGTCAGCTTTGACGTGAGGGAAGTCAGGAAAACTTTCTGCCTGCACCTGCTGCCCAGACAGGCATCCCTCCGGACATTTCTGGACAAGCCCTCGATGAAGGAAGTCAACATCCCTCCAGGTTGACAGCTGGGCCTTGTGGTACGTCTCTATTATCCCAGCACTCAAGAGGCTGAGCCAGGAGGATGGAAATTCCAGGCCAGTCTGAACTACAAAATAAAACCTATCTCAGTGAAACAGAAAGGCAGCCGGACAGATAGACAGACAAGAACTGGCACACAGTCGCTCAGTGGCTGAGCATTTTCTCAGCATGCACACAGCAGTGAAGAACTAAAAAGGAGCCTCATAGATTCCCTGCAGTCATTTGTCCTTTCCAACCCGGCTTCCTTAGAACTGGTGAGACCTTCTGAAAATGCAAATTTAGCGCCAAGGTTGTTGTTGGTGTTGGTGCAGAATGAATTAACCCTTGTAAAGGGCTGACCACATTATAGTCACTCTGTAAAGACCTGTAAAGACCGCAGAATGCCCATTCATAAGTACAAATCACTCTATTTCCTTGCTTATAGAGCCTCAGAGGGGCAAATGCAAACGTCACTGCCTACCTACATCCTCCCACCATGGCTACCTTGCTATTTATAGCGGATCTCCAGGCCTTATTTTATCCCTCTGGAGAATAGCCGTCCTGGCTCCCGTGCTTTCTTCCCTCTCTTCCTTTATTCTGCCCAGGCCCATTCTTCCTCGTTCTAAAACTTTAGCTCCTTTCTTTCACTGGTTATGCTCCTTCTTGTGGCTTCCAGGACCTCTCAAAGATGCTTCCTTCCTCTTGACCTTCTTTCAGCTTCATGTGATCATGATTGTAGTCACATACCAAGTGGTAGTTCAGTGTTAGCCTCTGTCGGTAGGCTGTTAACTACCTCAAGGCAAGGGTTGCAGTTCTCTTACAGCCCGTCAAGGAAACTGAACTGGAAAGGGTCTCAGTGAAAGATGTCCAAAGAACTGTTAAGTTCTCCTTAGGTAACCAAACTCGCACAGTCGCTACAAGATTTGAAAATCATTCTGAATGCAGGCCCAGGAGGCCTGGGAGGTGAAGGGAGTTTTTGGAACTGTAGGTTATGAGGATCTTAACAATGAAACCCTATGCCATGGGCGTTGGACTCGACCCAAAGAAAAGAGGCACTTGTCACGTGTACCCTGCAGGGCCCGCGGTCTCCAGCCGCACCCGGCGTCAGGAATGCGACCCCGCCCCGCCTGCGTGCTGGCAAAACAGAGCCCGCCCCTGGGACTGACGTCAATCAAGGGGGCGCCTCCAGGCGTGGGGAGGGCAGGTGAGCTGGGAGGATGGGGAGGACCCAGAGGACACGCCCCTCGCCGATACTCCCTAGATGATTGGACTCAAGGAATCTCCGCACTGGGTTTGGAGGCGGGCACGGGAAAAGGGAGGGATAAGGCACGCCCCTCCCCCCTGCAGCAGCTGATTGGCCCGCGGAGGCTCCGCGTTCGATTTGGCGAAGTTGGCTCGGCTTCTCGCTCTAAAGCTGTGACCGAGGATTGGCTGTTGAAGGGGCTCGGAGCACTTTCTCTGAGGAACTGTGGCTGTGATCCAGGTGGCCCGGCCAGGCTCCCGGCTGCGTTCCGCCCGCCTCGGGCAGCCAAGGCAACCAGGTAGGTAGGCCACGGTCCGGCTCAGCTGTGCGTGGGAGCGCGCGGGCCGACGGTCCGCAGCTGAGAATCCGCTGGGTCTCACATCCTAGATCTACTTAGGGGTTTTTCTCTGTCAGTCGCCACCTTTGAGCCCTGGGGCTCACTGTGGTGGGGATGTCGCGCTGTAACTTCGGGCAAGATATCCTCTCTCAAGCTCTTAGCCAGCCAGTCACCTCCGCTTGGCCTTTGTGATCACTTTCAGGGCAGGAAGCCCAGAGCTGCGCTCGCCCTTTCCCAAAAGCCCGAGAGAGGTTACAGTAGGCGTCTTGGCCGCCGGATCCCGATTGGGGTCTCCTGGAACTGGCAATAGGTTGACCCGACACCGATCTAATTTCCCAGGGGGCTCTGCTCTAGCTCCGCTTGCTCTAAGTCCAGCGAAGAGGCTGGCGTGGGAATCCTGTCAGTGAATCAGTGGCGACCTCCAAAACCCCCAGACGAAGATGGCAGGGCCTTAGAGGTTTCAGAACCGTCTGCCCCCTTGTTTCTTTTACCTTCTCAGCCACCTGGAAAGAATGAAAGTAACACTGGTAGGCGCCCAGGTCAGACCACCTGGTTAATAGCCTAAGATCACCTACCAGCCTTGTGGAGTTGAGCAAGTCACCACTTCAAGAGGTCAGCTTTTTCATCTGGAAAATGTGTTTAACAATCGTGCCCGCTAACAGGGGATTAGGATGCCACCTGACATGAGGACCAAAAGGTCCTCAAAAGTGCTCTTCTTGCTTGACGCAGCAAGCTTCCTTCTATGTAGCCATGAAACCATGGTTTTAGAAGTGCACAGATGAGCCTGTCTTTGAAGCCCTCTGAGTAGTTTGCATGTCAGTGTTAAGTTAACCACAGCCATGGTTCTATATAGTCTTGTTAATAGCCTTCTCTTCGCATCATTTTTCATTCAACCAATGTACAATGTTGAGTGTCCACAGTAGGCCAGGTACTAGGATGGACATTCATATTTCATCTCTGTACCCAGTGAGGATTTTTCCCTCTCACTATTTTGATGAACAAAGCAAAGGAAAAGTGACTTGTCCAAGGTCACTCAGTGGTCAGCGTCACTGCCACTTTAGGGGTTTCGAATTCTTTCAAAAGGACCTTTTCCTTGCTCTGTTAGTTCATTTTTCAAGTCATGCCTGAAAACGGGTCTGGAGTAGGGGCCCAGTTTCTTTCTTCACTTCCAAGGCAGAGAAGCGTCGAGTTAAGAGCTCTATAGTATGTCCTTCCTTTAATGCCCAATTCAAAAGATGTTGAACTTTGCCATCCTCAACATTCAGTATTTACTCTGGGGGTCCATTCTGACGCTCTGGGGTCCATTTGTAGTGTTTTGCGACAAGTCCTTACTTGGTCTGTGCACGGATCCGAGCTTATCTTCTATATCGGCTCTAGAAGGAAAGCTCTGTCTGTTATCTTAACGGCCCCATGCTTTTGCTTTCCAGTTTTAAAATGTACCATTGTTCAAGTATACACTGAGCTTCTTGGCATAAGGTCTTGTCCAGGCGATTAGGAAGAGATTAATGATTGAACCTATTGAATGAGACAGGAAGTGTCTCCTGACAAAGTGTTCCCACCCCCACTTCAGTTTTCCCAATGTTTAGCATCTTGCCCTACCTGGAATCCTACCTTCACTCAGTTGCCTTACTCCCAGGGTGAGGCTCCCACTAGCGAAGGGCTTCAAAATCTCCAGGGGCCAAGGCTTCCCAGGGTTCAGAGGGTGTGTGGTTGAGTGCTAGACACTAGACTGCCCCGTGTTTCTTGCTTGGGTGTACTTAGCTCACTGGGGGCTGGCCAGTCAAAGCCCTACAGTCCCGTACAGGTTGTTGGAACAAAGTGGGCAGCCATTTCCTCCTTCCAAATAGCTGCTGGTTGATCCTTGGTCTGCCAGCTTCTACAGAGAACATGAGATTGCTGATTCTGAAAAAAGGGCATCACCCTTTCTTCTACCACCCCAGACCAGCCTAAGAGGCTACCTAGGGCTTGACCACTTAGCCCTGTTGTGCTCCTGCCCGATACGGACCCCTCCACCCACTGTAGCAAATCAGTATCTGGTCTTAGGGAGGCTTGGGGTAGGGAGGAGAAGGCTAACTACTAGTTGAGGCGTTTTCTGGAAGCTAATTAGTGAGACCTGTCCACGCATGCAGCTCCCAGCCCACAAGGAGTGGGCAAGCAGTGCTATCCTTCAACATAGGTCTGTCCTTGTCACACATTGATGACTCAACACCAGTGCAAGCCCTCGGAGACCATCAGCATCTCCTCTAGAGCCGCAGACAGAATCGGCCCAGAGATGATGGGTACTCCTGAAGCCTGTCAGCTACTGAGTGGCAGGGCTAGAATGCTGAGCCTGAGTCACACGCCGGCACCCTGTGCGCCAGGCTCCGCCTCAGTCCTACAATTGTTTAGGAGAAGTTGGAGATCTGAAAAGGGCTGCTGGTTCAAAGCCGAGGATGAGGTCACCTAGTCAGCAGGCAGCCTCGATTGACCCTGGTGACTAAACTAACTAACCAGTGCGCAGACTTCACCCTGGGGGATAGATAGATCCTGTCCTTCACTCCTCAGGGGAATGGAAGGAAGTGGATTGAGTTGCTCGCCTTGGAAAGCATGTGGTGCAGTGGTTTAAACTGTGAACCGCAGTCAAAAGACAAGGTCCAGCCTGGGCCCCAGGCCTTGCTGCTCTTGCAGCAGGATAGTGATAACAGTATTAGTTTTAGGGTTATTTTGAGCATCAGTGATGTTGTGCACATCAGCCAGGGCACAGTAAACACCCACGCTTGCCTTTTCTTTCTCATCAACCTCAAAGTGTGCCTCAGTCACTTATCTTTTGTTCTCAGTGTGTGTGTAGATCCACCGGTTCCTGGGGGGGCTAATTACCACACAGGCTTTAACTGGGCTCTGTTAATAGTGCCTGAGAGATGAATTTTCTTATTCCCATTTTTCAGGTACAAATACAAGTTTTATGATTTAATCTAGATGCCTACTGTGGGCTTATCTTACTTAGGTCTTGAAGAGAGTGGGGTTCTTGGGATAGAAACTAGGACAGTGTGAGTGTGGCAATTACTGGAATAATGTGTCTGAATAATGAGGTGGACTGAAGGCCAGACTAGGGAGGGGGTAATAGTTCTGAATGGGGTGATGACTCAGACTCGAGGACAAAAAGACCAGCGGTGAGGGTTAGGGCTACTGCCGTGGGCAGGCTGAGGACAAACTGGGAATGCTTGTGTCACTTTTTTGTAAAAATGGCATCATGTAGTCCGGCTGGCCCATACTCACTATATATATAGCTCAGGATGGCTTTCTAGCTTTTTAAGATTTCTTTTAAATTCATGTGTTTGACTGCATGTATGGGTACATGCCTAGGGCCTTCAGAAGCCAGGGAAAGGGCATCAGGTTCCCTGGAATTGGAATTACAGACGGTTGTGAGCAGACATGTGAGTGCTAGGAACTGAACTTCATCTTCTGCTCTTAACTGCTGGCCACCTCTCCGGTCCTGACTGTACTTTAATCCTCCTGGCTCCACCTCTCAGATTACAGACATGTATTACCATACTTAGTTGATGTGGTACTGGGGCTCAAATCGAGAGCTCCACGCATGCTATGCAAGCACTCTGAAAGAAACGAGCTATTCCCAGCCCCCAATCCACACACTGCCAACTTTCAACAAATATGTACATATCTTTCTGTGAATATATTCTAACTTTCTTTTGTCCAATGTATGGCCAGCTACTGGTTGGCAGTGCCTCTGAAGGATGGCTATAGGAGTGTTTATGTCTCTACTTTTCATTTCAGAGTACTAGTGATGGGGACTCCAGCCTCTGTCGTGAGCGAGCCACCCCTGTGGCAGGTTTCAACACCTCAGACCAGGGGCCGCAAGCAGGCCTCTGCCAACATCTTCCAGGATGCTGAGCTGGTACAGATCCAGGGCCTGTTCCAGCGCAGTGGGGACCAGCTGGCTGAAGAGCGGGCCCAGATCATCTGGGAGTGTGCAGGGGATCACCGTGTAGCTGAGGCGCTGAGGAGGCTGCGCAGGAAAAGGCCGCCCAGACAGAACCACTGCAGCCGGCTTAGGTAGGTGCCCGGAACTGGAGGGCTGAGGGTGGGGGAAGAAAGGATGCCCGTCCCACTGCTCTGGCTGTGTGGCCTGGAGCCGGTGACTTGCCCTCAACTCTTCCTGTTTCTAGTGCTGTGGTGCTGGTACCTCAAAGACTATTGTTATTGTTAAGAGTCCTGTGACTCTGTAATATCCATAGGAAAGAAAGCCCAGTCAAAGCAGTGCTACGGTGTTTCTGTGACTCTTGGCCAGCTAGAAGGGATAACTGTTTGGAAAGAAATAAAAAATTACCAGTAGTAAAATTCAAAGGTAATCCTAGTTAAAGCCTTGAGAGATGGCCTAAGATTATGCGGAGAGGCTAGGTGACAAAGCATAGAGATTTTCTCTGACCATCTACCTCTGCCCATGTCACTGCCAGCCCAGGAATAGTGAGCCTCGGGGGACCCAGGTAAACTATCCAGCTTTAAAGCATTACAAGTTTCTCTCTAGGATCTTCCTCTCATAGTCTGAACAGATCCTCGGGTCTGAGAATGGTGAATGAGTTCACTGCTTGCATTAACTGATGTCATTTATACCTGTCTTACACAGTGCCATAAAAGCAAGGCAGAGAAAGTAGGGAGGAGCCAGGCGGTGGTGGCACATGCCTTTAGTCTCAGCACTCAGGAGTCTGAGGCAGATGGTCTACAGAGTGAGTTCCAAACAGCCAGGGCTCTATGAAGAAACCCTGTCTTAAGGAGAAAAAGAAGGTGGGGAGAGACTTGTTGAGTGTCCCACCCCCCAATCCAGCCCCAGCCTCTTAACGCTCAGTTTTGGAAAGGTGCCATACAGTTCTTGGGGGCAGACGGTCTCCTTTTATAGACCCTCGTGCTCTCTGCACTGACACTGACCTATCTATCACACACTTGTTTCCACAGAGTGCCAGAGCCTGGTTCTACAGCGCCCGACCCCCAGGCCAGCACCACTGACACGGCCTCCAGTGAGCAGTCTGGGAACTCCCGGAGAACAAGTGCTAGAGCCCACCGGAACTGGAATAAGTCAGGCCCCACAGGTTACCTCCACCAGATCAGACACTGACCGGTGAAGGGTGGGGAGGTCCTCCCCAAATACTGCAGGGACTTTGGCCAAAGGGCTTATGGAGTTGTAAAAAGGACATCTGAGCAGGCCCTGTGTAGGTGAAGAAGAAAGTGGTAATCGGAATGTTCCAAGTTCAGCTCAGAGCCAGCATCTGCTGGACTCTGCACTTGTGGGTCCTTCTTACCAAGGGAGGCAATAGAGGCTGGTCACACATCAGCCTTTCTGACCTAATGGTGTAACTGGGCTACATGGCGTTCCTCTGGAATAAAAGTAATATGCACTCAAATGCAGCGTCTCACCATCTCTGGATCTCACTAACTTGACAGTTAATGTCACCACCCAGCCATCTGTCTTGTGCCACAGGCCAGTGCAAAAGGGAAACTTGTTTAAGTGGAAAATAAGACATTTGCATCAAGATTTGTCGGAGTGTGTTACAGAAGGGGAGAATCCCAAAACCGACACAACCAGGTTTGGAGGACAGGATATTCTCCAGGACATAGATCTGGGCTGGATGCTTGTGCTTCTATAACCACTGCCCCGGGGATCCTGGTACTACAGCTTCCTCTTCCAGAGGTGGGCAGGGTGCAAGAAAAAATGAGGTCTCTGCAGATAGGCCTGATCCAAAGGAGACCAGGGGAAGGGGAGACAGGTCAGCCTACATCAGCTCCACACTGCAGCACTTGGGTCCTAGGTAGTGTGTAGTTGTTGGGAGCATCATCTGTCAGACAGTACCATCAAGGGTGGGATGGCACAGGACTGATGTAACAGGAGTAAGATAGGAGGAGGAGGAGGAGGAGGAAGAGGGTCAATTTGGCAAAACCAGAAAGGAATGGCTTCTGTCTGTGGTCCAGCGATGGACCTCTGACTGCTCAGTTCATGGAGGTATCAGAGCGCCTGTGTCTGAGCAAATTTAGGTCCTAGATTAAGGGCTTCTGATGTCAGAGGATCTGATGACACAGGAGTAAGAGCTCTTCCCATTATTCCAGACTATGTGCTCATTAGCACGACCCTCTCCTTGCCACCCCCCACCCCCAGGAACAGTGATGATCCATCCTATAGGCAGGACTGCCCTCTGATGGCCAAGGATAAAAGCCAACCTCTCCTAAATTTGCATCTAAACCAGTGGCTCTCAACCTTCCTAACGCTGCGACCTTTAACACAGTTCTACTCATGTTGTGGGAACCCCAACAAATTACTTTGTTCGTATTTCAAAACTAATTTTGCTACTGTTATAAATCATAATGTAAATCTGTTTCCCGATGGTCTTAGGAGACGCCTGTGAAATGGTTATTCAACACCCCCCAAAGGGTCGCAGCCCCTGCTCTATACCTAACCCCAGAATTCTGACTGTAAGCAAGTAGCCAGGGCAAGCACTATAGCAAGTATTCATACCAAAAGCAAGCATGTGTTCTATCAATGCAGACTCCTGTCAGTTTTTGAAATGTCTTAAGAAAACACTTGGTTTTCAAGAGCCAAGTCCCCATAACTTCATGGAAATGTGTCTTTGTCCTTAAAACTGCATTTACCTTGTCTGTCTTCCCCCAAAGAAAATTGGACAAAGAGGTCAGAACTGGATTTGTTATTCATACATCTGCATTGATTTAAATACAATACATACAATTTCTACAGTGCATTAGAAGAACAGGGCAGCAGCGCTCACCAGCCAGCTTCAGCTCCTAGACACGGGACAGACCTAAGCTGGCAGAGGGGCGGCTGTTCTGAAGTACCTGACACTCTGGGCTCCTGGCACTCCCAAGTCCACATTCAAGGCAACTTGAGTACAAGCTTCGAGGGAGGGAGGCAGGGAAGGCTGCCTGCACTCTTGCCCACTGGGCCTGGCACCGGCCCCCTCTTCCATTGGACCCAATTTCCTCCTGATGGCAAACCTGGTCTGGGGCAGGACAGTGCACACAAGTCTGGGGCAACACTGAGTTCTCTCCAGCACTCTAGAGGGAGTCTCACCACCCGGCTGGTGTGGAAACATCTGTGAAGACCCGCACACACCTGGACCCCTGCTGGCTCCTGTGTCGATGAGAGAGAGAGATTCTCTCAAAGAAGGTTCTGAGGCCAGAGTCCACGTGAGCTGGATGGGATTGTCAAGATGGGGCAAACAACAGCGACTGTCCATAGGGCATGCATATCCAGTGCTCGGAGATTCATGTTGCTGAGTGGAAGCCCATAGCAAGCTGGCTCCTGGGTTGGAATGGACAGGGAGCAGCCTGCCCCACCTGACGGAAGGCTGTCTTCGGCCCTGCCTCCAGGCGGTGGGAGCCCGGCAAGCAGCTGAGGCACAGTTGTGCTCCTCACTCCAGGTCTTTGGTTGTATCAAGCCTTCAGGACATTTCTTTCCAAGGCTGACTGACCAACTGTAGAGTGTGAGAACACTCAAGGGTCCACAGCACAGGGTGTGACCACTGCCGCTGCCTACAGCCTCTCGGCCCCCTTTTCACTCCCTCCTGAAGTCAATTCTTTGCTTTGGTGTAGAAAGGGTTCAAACACCTGGCAAGGGAGAAGACATGGAAGCAGGAAGATGCACGTTGAGCTGGGCAGGCACTGGGGAACTGTTTGAAGGCCTCTCTTCAAGAAGCTGAGCAGAAACCATCCCAGGACAGGAAGGCAGGAGCCAAGGGGCACGCTGGTTAGGGGGCAGAACACAGTCCTGTTCTCTCCAGGCAGCAGCGGTTAACACATGAACAGAGACGCTGTCCTGGCTGCCCATGAACCTACTGACCCACAACCCCTGCTGAGAGCCACTCCAGAACCCAAACTGAACTCATTTTAAAATGGGGGAAACTAGAATACCAAACAGAAAAGTAGGGAAGGCCGTAACTAAGGACCAAGAGTGAGGCTGTGCCAGGCTCCCATAGAACCCTCCTAGCACCCAGCATGCAAGCAGGCACACAACCACTCCTGGCAGAGCACACTGCCAAGGCTAGCCCCTCCCACCTCAGATGAGTGCCGGGCAAGTTACAGCAGGGCAGAGAAGCCTGTGTTGTGTGCAGAACATGAACCTGCTCCTCATTGCCACAAGAAGTCAGTACCAGTGTGGCAAGAGGAGGCTCAATTTGGCAAAACCAGAAAGGAATGGCTTCTGTCTGTGGACCAGCGATGGGCCTCTGACCGCTCAGTTCATGGAGTAAACAACTGCTAGGTATCAGAGTGCCTGTGTCTGAGCAAATTTAGTTTCTAGATTAAGGGCTTCTGATGTCAGAGGATCTAATGTAGGTTTTCCTATAAGCATTTAAATTTGTTTCTGTTGTTTTTGTTTTGTTGGTTTCTGATGCAGAATATATTAGGTAACCTGGATGGAGAGGGTTGTCAGGGAGAGATGGGACTTTCCCAACCAGCCACCAAATGCTAGGAGGGAGTGGCTCCTCCTCAGCCGCCTGCGCTCCTTGCCTGGCCAGGAGCCTCCCCAACACTCTGAAGGTCCAGGAACACTCTTGTCCCCCCATTGTGCTTCTCCCTGTGGGTAGGAAAGCCCTGAGGGAGGTGGCAAGCAAAGAGGAAGGGCTCTGAAAGGCTCTGCTGTGCGCCAGCTTCTCGGGCTTCTGCGAACCTGGGATTCCAGGCTTCCTCCCAGCCTGTCACCTGCAGGATTTCTTCTGCCTGCCTCTGGGGCTACCACCATGAAAAGAAGGGCTTCCGACTCTGAAAGCTCTGTGTGTAGGATTCGCTTGCAGACCGCTGATGAGAACGGGCTGTCTCGACAATCACAGGAGGCATCTGGACGAGATGCAGGGGGCTCTTATTGTCTTTTAGGGCCTGGGTCAAATTTAGGATCTGCATTGAAAAGAAAAAAGGTGAAAGACCTAGTATTCTAAGCCTGCCTCTGCCTCCCGAGTGCTGGGATTAAAGGCGTGCGCCACCACGCCCGGCTGAAAGGCCTAGTATTCTAAGCCTGCCTCTGCAGTACCATCCTTCATGTCAAAAACATGCCAGCGGAAATACCATGGAAGCAGGCTACTTACAACAGTAGGCATGTGAGGCTGGAGAGGCAGCTCAGTGACTTAGGGCACGTACTGCTCTTGCGGATCTGAGTTCAGCTCCTAGCATCCCTGTAGGGTGGCTCACAACCACCTCTAACTCCAGTTCCAAGGCGTCTGATGCCCTCTTTTGTAATACTAGGTCACCACACTTACATGCACAAATGCAGATATAGACACATAATTTTAAATGAAATTTGAAAATGTGGGGGCTAAAGAGATGGCTCATACTTAAAAGGCACTGATTGCTCTTCCATAGCATCTGAGTTCAATTCCCAGCACCCACATGGTAGCTCACAACCACCTGTTATTCCAGTTCAGGGGATCTGACCTTTGTTCCTGGCCTTTATGGCCACCATTCATACAAGTGGGGTACAGATAAACATACAAGCAAAACACCCATACAATAAAATAAAATGATCCTAAATTTCTTTTTAAGAAAGTAGGAATCTGAATAGGCATCCCATGGAAGTGGGCATCACCTCACTGACAATTTTTAAAAACTGTGTTTGCCTGTGTAAGGCAGGGGTCAGGAATCTGAGACCAACCTGGACAATATGGTATATCCCTGCCTTAAAACAAACAAGTAAACAAAGAAGAAATTATAATCCCAAGTAGAAACAAATACTTCTTTGCCCTTTAAGATGACAGAGATAGAAAATATGGCCTGAGAGGTGGAGAGTGCTCCAAGACACAGACCACATGGCTGCGGGGCTGGAATGTGGAATTATCACAGGGAAAGCTGAAAAGAATCTGACCTTGCAATCCTCTCTCAAAACCTGTGGTGCTGGGGTCCAGACCCAAAGCTTCCTCTGACCAGGCAGTGCCCATCAGCTAAGCCCTTCCTCCCCCAGCCTCCCTCAGGTTCAGAGTATTGGCCCTGTCATTGTGAAGGGTAGGTGAACTGGCTGAGTGTATGTGACTAAGCAAACTATGATTATCTGAGTCAGAAGGCGACAACACAGTCCTACCCTATGATTATTTACCCACAGTCCATCAACTTACCCCAAAAGTTTCAAAACAAGTGACATAGACTAATTTGCTGGGTTCCTTGTAAGTTTCTCTTCCACTCTTTCTTTTCTTTTCTTCTTTCTTTCTTTCTTTCTTTTCCTTTTCTTTTTTTTTTTGGGGGGGGGGTTATTTTTGTGAGACAGGGTTTCTCTGTGTAGCCTTGGCTGTCTTGGAACTCATTCTGCAGACCAGGCTGGCCTCGAACTCAGAAATCCACCTGCCTCTGCCTCCCAAGTGCTGGGATTAAAGGCATGCACCACCACTGCCTGGCTTCCCCTGTCCTTGATCTGTCCTGAGTATGCAATCAAATTGCAATTCCTATGTGCGAAACAATGCTTCCGTTGCTTACATAGCAACCTGTTGTAAAAGCTATTCTAAAGACTTTAAGAACACAAGGTAGAGGAAAGGTAAAATTTCACCTGCCCTTCTCCCACTGTACCCAATCCAGGTAGGGGTAAAGCTAGGGGAGAATAGCTCTTAAAACGTCCTGACTATCCCATTTCCGAGGAAAATGAGCTCAGCAAGCCCAAAGGCACTCTTTGGGAGCCTTTAGCTAAATGGCAGGAAGAGTGGAAATATACTTGTGGTGGAAAGATTAATACATTCTTTGAAGATTCAAGTTAGTAAGATAATTCTAGCCACATGCCTGTCATCTCTTAGCACTTGGGAGATGGAGCCAGGGTGATCAAGAGTTTTGGACTACATAATAACTTTAGGCCCAGCACGGGCTGTACAACATCCTATCTCAAAGAGGAAAAAGATTCCAGAAGCTGGGCATGGTGGCACATGCCTCAGGAGGCAGAGGCAGGTGGATCTGTGTGAGTTTGAAACCAGCCTGGTCTACAAATGAAGCTCCAAGATAGCCAGGGCTGTCACACAGAGAAATTTGTCATATGTAAAAAAGAAAGAAAGAAAGAAAATTCAAGAAACTGACTTTTCTATTTACAACTATTTAAAAAAATATATATCTAATCATAACAGCATGAAGCAAGTGCAGAGAGGAAATGAAGGAAAGGAGAGAGAGTCAGTAGGTCTCATAGGCAGGCTCGAGACCCAGGCACTCTGATCACTTTGTATCCTTCACTGCTGAGCTGTCCTTAAGTGATAACTCAGGACACCAATACCTACAATTTTGCTTAGTCTCTGAGATAGGATCTAACTACATAGCTCTGGCTGCCCTGAGCTCCCTATGTAGACCAGGCTGGCCTCAAATTCACAGAGATCCAACTGTCTCTGCCTCCTGAGTGCTGGAAATATAGCTGTGCACCACCGTGCTTGGGTCTGCACAGTTCTGAGAATTCCACATTTCTGTAGTTCCCTCTGAAGGTGAAATCGAAAGGAAGAAGAAACAACTTATACCTCAAACAACAACACTGTGACTGTGATGAGTATATGCATGCTTACCATGTGCCTGCCCCGCAATATTTTTACTTACTGCTTACCATGAATTCTCTTATGCACTTGTCCACAACAGAGCAAGGCAGAGTTACTACCCTATTTTATAAGCAAGAAAATGCAGACTCTTGCCCAAGCATCACAGAACCTGTAACTGGTGTGATCTGCCCAATTATCAGGCCCTGAGTAAGACATGTAGCCTTGAGTGATTCAAGGCCAGTGTGCTGGTTTATTTACCAATAACGCACATAGAAGCTAGTACAGGGCCAAACACTCAATGAGTACTTCAGCCAACCCTGGTATCAACGCTGTGGATGAGAGCGAAGGAGACTGCAGAAGGCTACCTCTCCTGTCCCATATTTTAGGGCAGAGTCATAATTATATATGGCACACAGTTAAAAGGGCGTCACCAATCCTGCTCCATCTGCTCAACATGAGCATATAACCCTTCCAGAGAGAAAAAGGCAATGGAGGATGTCCCAGGCTTACCTGGCCTCTCATGACAGCAATCTGCTTATGGAACTGGCCCCTGTCGAAGCCAGGATCTCTCTACAAGAGAAGGGAGAAGGGAAATGATGGACCCACGTGAATGCCTCCCAGGAACCCATTTTTTCTCCCCAGTTAAGTTTCTTTTTTTGTTATTTTTTATTTTATTTTATTTATTTGGTTTTTGAGACCCAGTTAAGTTTCTCAGAGTAGCCTCCTCAGTGCAGAGAAAGGAAGCCGTGGGCTGGGAAGCAACGCACTATTTCCTGTCCCACTGAGAAGGCTGAATGTTTGTGTGATCCTCCTGCCTCCCCCGGTTGAGTACACAGCACACAGGCTTCATGTGGTGCTAGAGATGGAACCAGGGCTCTCTGTTTGCTAAGTAAACGCTCTGCAAACTGAGATACACCAGGGCTGCCACTTCTTTCAATCCCTCCAAACCAGCTCCAGCTGGTATGTAGTAACCTTGCTCTTCTGGCTAACTCAAGTGAGAATGGTCTAAGTCTTCTTGACTTGTGCCAGGACAAAGAAGAAAAACCAGAAAGGCTGACCTTGAAGAGTTCATATAGGTCCTCCTCCAAGTCCTTGATGAAGTTAGGGTCTGAAATCTTTGGAAGAATCAAATCTTTGATCTCCTGAGAGAACGGGACTTTCGCCTGAGGCAGCCAGGCCCAGTAAAAAGGATCTGAAAAGAGAAAAGGCCACAGCAAAGCTGCTGCTGGGAAAGTCCCCTATCCTGGGCCTGCCTTCTGTCAGGGTGCTCCGAAAACAAAACAACTCTTCCCTGACATACATGGCCAATAAACTCCACATTCGAGAGCTGCTGGTCCTAAGACTACAGGACTAGTATACACAGGACTCAGGCGTCACACCAGAGCTGCCTGATCTCAGAGTTCTTTCCCAGGTGACATGTGACCTTCTACAAACAGGCCTATCCAGATGCAACTTCTTGCTAGACTTTTAGATGGTCCTGAAGATGAAGCCCAGCACTACAAAGGGGGCTAATGACTCTACTCCTGTCCTTAAAGATTCTCAGTTACAATGTGGTACGGAGTACAACAAGGAAGACAGGGCACCGACAGTAATTTATCTGCAGAAACCCAAATGAAATAAAATATGAGGAGTTTGAAGGCAAAGTGAAATGAGAAAAAGCATCTTTATACTGATTCATTTACTTTGCAAGAATTAGAAATGGACCCAAGGGCTCTGCACATGCTCCACACCCAGCCCAGGTGTGTCTACTCTCTCTTTACCCATATACCTCTAGTGGGAATAAATGGTAAAAATTAAAACAGCTTATACTATGGAACGGTTACCATATGCTGCTGGCTACCGTGTAAAATGCCTGAAGCTACAGTATTTCATTAATTCTTAGGCCGACCCTACTACAGCAACGAACAGAGCAAAGTCCAGTGCTTTTAAACTTACATGCCCTCCAGGAGTCAGGATGCTTCAGTGGGAAAGCTAGCCCATTGTCTATGGCAGCCACCTTGATAACAGGCTCCCTCACCATCACCCAATCTGTGTCCTGCAGAATAAAGAGACTTGCTCAGGCAGGCCCTTTAAAATAGCAGCAAGAAGGGAGGATGGGGCTGATACATAACTTTAATTCTAGCATTCAGGAGGCAAAGGCAGGAGGATCTCTGAGTTCAAGGCTAGCCTGGTCTACATAACAAGTTCCAGACCAGCCATGGCTAGATAAGAGGGACCCTGCCTCAAACAAAACAAACAAACAAGTAAACAAGCAAATAAATAAATAAATAGCAGCAAGACAGCTCATCTCCGCCCCTCCTTTAGCTTACCTAGTTCTAACCTCTACCAGTTTTCATACTGTTTTCTGGATCTGGTTTATTAGTGGCACCTGAGTCTGTTCAAGGTCCTCTGGAATTTCTCCATCTTTCCCCACCCCTTACTCCCAGAGTCTTACTGTGTTGCTCAGGCTGGTCTCTACCTCCTAGATGCTAGTGTTACGAGTATGTACCATATACACTGGTAGAGGTCCTTGCTTGCTCTGGAACATGTATATTTATTTACCTAGAATTTGCCTGAGTCCTTACTAGGATAACGACAAAATCAAAAATTGTTGGAAATTATCCTAAGGTAAAATTTGAGAATAGAAGGAAAGAAAATTTTGTGTCAGTCAGCCAAGGTCTTTTAGTGTGGAACCTCTCTCAGACATGACTTTACTGGTAATAGTAACAATGTCCCCATTTTCCATTGAGAAAACAGAATCAAGATGACAGGTGGCTGATTTCTATATAAGGTAACCATCATCTGTCAGTGATATACAAAAATGAAAAGGGCAAGCCTGGCAGTGGTGGCACACACCTTTAATCCCAGCACTTGGGAGGTAGAGGCAGATCTCTGAGTTCTAAACCAGCCTGGTCTACAGAGCTAGTTCCAGGACAGCTAGGGCTATAAAGAAAAACCCTGTCTGGAAAAAAATAATAAAAATAAAACAAACAAACAAACAAACAAAAGAAAATAAAGAGCAGAACAGAGTAGGGCAGGACAGGACAGGACAGGACAGGACCAGGGTAGAGTCAGCAGCCTTGGAGGCGACACCTGGAACACTATGTGGTTCCATGATTTCCACAGGCTCAGTGGGGCCATCCCAGGAACAGGAATTGAAGCAAAACGGCTTGAGGTTAAGAGCACTGGCTGCTCTTGCAGAGCACACAGGATTGATTCCCAACACCCACACAGTGGCTCAGAGCCACAGATCAGACACTCTTCTGGCCTCTGCAGACACCGGGTACACATGTGGTGCACAGACATCTACTCAGGCAAAAACTCGTACACATGAATTCCATCTTCAAAGTAAAAAAAAAAAAGGCACTGAAACTTTTTATAAACTTGTAGGGTCTGATTTGTCTGTTTTTTAAAAAAATGCCCCATGGCCTCAAAGGGTGGGAACCACTAGGATAAACACATTGGGCAGATTCATTCTATGTAGTACTTCTCAGACCTTCACTATGCTACGGTGGGCATGAAGCTCAAAGGAAAGAAGGGAAAGGGTCTGTAATGTGCTCCAAACTTGCTCCTTTTCTTGATGCTATCCCAGTTAACACCACTCAGCAAGATGCTCCTGAAAACACACATTGCAATAAAACTATACCAACTATGAACTTTAAATCCTTGTGTTTCTCTCACTCTTCTGAACGTCTGTGACCTAAATCTCTCTTCTGTGTGTCCACAGTTTAAGGGCCACTCTCCCCATCCTCCTCTTTGATGGGGTGCACTCTTACCCGACAGCTAGAATTATCCATCGGACAGTCATATTTGATCAACCAGTTGTCATTGCCTCGGTCTGCAAACAGAAACAGAGTTAGCAGAAATAACTTGTCTGACTTTAGAAGTGATGGATTAAACATTTGGGATACATGGACCACCCCTTCAACTGAGATCAACTTTAAGGCAGGATAAAATATATGTATATATATATATTTGTTTTGTTTTTGTTTTTGTTTTTTTCAAGACAGGATTTCTCTGTATAGCCCTGGCTGTCCTGGAACTCACTTTGTAGACCAGGCTGGCCTCGAACTCAGAAATCCGCCTGCCTCTGCCTCCTGAGTGCTGGTATTAAAGGCGTGCGCCACCACGCCCAGCTGCAGGATAAAATATTTTAAAATCTCTGGAAGGCACTGGTGATTTTAACACGATCATAAAAATATGAGTCAAAATCCCAGCATTCAAGAAGCTGAGGTAGGAAGATCCTAAATTCAAGGCCAACCTAATTCTTCCCACAAAACTGTCTGGAAGAGAGGGAAGGAAGGAAGGAGGGAAGGAAGAAAAGAATCTAAGAGCTGGGTCCAGGAAAGAAAGCACACACAGAAAGGATTCCATACCTATGGCTTTCATTCCCTACTGCAGGCAGCACCCACTGATTTGGCAAGAGGTGGTTGGAAGGCTGGGAAATGGGACAGTGGCTCTTGAGAGAAAACACCTGGAAACAACCAAAGCTCCTTCTCAGTATCTGAGACCAATGTGACCCTGGGCAACCAGTGACTTAGGTGCTGGCCCTTCATAAACTTTATACTCCCGATAAGATATACATATCAAGCCAGGAGTGGTGGCGCCTGCCTTTAATCCCAAGACTTGGGAGGCAGAGGCAGGTGGATTTCTGAGTTCGAGGCCAGCCTGGTCTACAAAGTGAGTTCCAGGACAGCCAGGGCTACACAGAGAAACCCTATCTCGAAACAAAACAAAACAAAACAAAACAAAACATATATATATATGTTTTTTATATATATATATGTTTTATATATATATATATACACACAAAAAACCATATATATATACACATATACACACACATACATATCACCATTGAAACAAAACAAACAAACAAACAAACTATATATATATACACATATCACCTGAAACTCTCTACAGCTCTGATAAAGTATCTGACAGCCAACCAAGCACAAAAACAAACACAGAAAGAACAGAAGTGAGACCACAAAAACACCTGTAACACCTCCAAACAAGGGACTTATTTTCTACAGACTTTTAAATGGCCAAGTAAAATATTTAGTATCTTCAAGAAGATAAAAGGTATAGCCAGGAGTGGAGATACAGGCCTTTAATACCAGCACTCAGGAGGTGAAGACAGGAAGATTGAGACTTCAAGGTCACCCTGGGTTAAGTAAGACGGTTTTAAATCATTGGGAAAAAAATAAAATTAAAGGCAACTGGAACTCAAGCCATA
Source organism: Mus caroli (assembly GCF_978045245.1). Classification (NCBI taxonomy): domain Eukaryota; kingdom Metazoa; phylum Chordata; class Mammalia; order Rodentia; family Muridae; genus Mus; species Mus caroli. Next base: position 19,202,908 of record NW_028227275.1, read on the forward strand.
CAGGCTGATGGAGCACACCTTTAGTCCCATCACTTGGGACCCAGACAGAGGTGGATTGCTGTGAGTTCAAGGTCAATGTAGGCTACACTACAAGTTCCAGGACAGTCAGGGCTACAAGGTATACAAAACAATAACAACAACAAAAAGGAGAAGGATGGAGAAGGGCCACTCAGGAGGCTGAGGCAGAAAGATTATGGGTTTACACCAAGCCAGTCTGGACTATGTGCTATGGACAGGCCACCCCACACCCCATCCCCAAAACAAACAACAGAAAGATTTGTCAAAATGAGAATAACTGAGTCCTTTAAAAGATGAATGCACATTACAAATAAAATATTCAGGTGGGCAAAGTATTCTGGTAGTTGGGTACAGTGCCACATGCCTATAATTCCAACATTAATGAGGCTTGAGGCAGGAAGATCAAACATTCATGGCCATACAGGCTACAGGCGGTCTCAAAAAAAAAAAAAAAAAAAAAAAAGAAGAGGAGGGAGAGGGAGAGGGAGAGGGAGAGGGAGAGGGAGAGGGAGAGGGAGAAGGAGAAGAAGAAGAAGAAGAAGAAGAAGAAGAAGAAGAAGAAGAAGAAGAAGAAGAAGAAGAAGAAGAAGAAGAAGTAGTAGTAGTAGTAGAGTAGTAGAAGAAGTAGTGAAAAGAATGGGAAGAAGGGCTGGGGGAGGAAGTAGAAAAGGTGGGAAAAGAAACAACAATAGTAGATAATTCTGCTATTTGGAAAAAGGCTAATGCTTTTACAAAGTCTCAAATCTACCTAGTACTTTTTCCTCCCTCTAGCAATTCTGAAACTACTTTCTGTGCTGTAAGGATTAAACAAATAAGTAAACATATTATTTCTTGTATTGTAAATAGTTGTAATGGGAGCTAGGTCAGTCTGTATCCAGAAAGGAATTATAAATCAAAGAAGGCTAAAATGAATGAAAATGGAGGTACTCATATGAACTCATAAATTCCCGTAGCTGTAAATACATCCTTTTTGAAAAGAGGAACCTCAGAGAAATGGCAATTCCAGCTTGGAACCAGAAGATGAACCCAGAACATCTCGTGCCAGAAATTAAGGAAGTGCTTATAGCACATACATATCAAAAGAGCACAGGGAACACTGTCCAACTTAGGGACAATTTGAGCATCAAAATAAATAAGGACAGAAAGTGAGTAAATACATTAAATAAAAATTATGTGGCTGGGTGATGCACACCTTTAGTTCCACTACTCAGCCAGCCAAGAGAGGTGGACCTCTATGAGTTCAAGGCCAGCCTGGTATACAGAGTTTTAGGGCAGCTAGGGCTACATAAAGAGACCCTGTCTCAATAAACAAGTCAATGTGTTTGTGTCCCATTGCTATGGCAAAGTACCTGCGAAAGAAATCAGCTTATAAGGAGGTAACATTTAGTCTGGTTCAGTTTCAGCCTGAGGTCACCTGGCCCTGTTACCCTGGGTTTGTGGGAAGGAAGCAGAACACAGTAAGGAGGATATGGGGGAGGAGGATGCTCACCTAAAGATGGTTAGGAGGCACACAGAAATGAGAAGGAACCAGGGCCCCAAGCCCCCTTACTTCAACAATGGCACAACCCCCGTGACCTAAACTTCTGTCCACTAGGTGGGAGGAAGCAGATACACCAAGCTGAAGAGAAGACAAGCAAAATAATCACTGGCCTTCCAAATGACAGTCTTCCAAAATGCTGACGTCATGCTAGACTGAGAACTGTTCCAGACTAAAGGAGAAACAAGAGATAACAACCAGACAAAACTAGTGGTCCAGATGTCTTATGTATAGTCTACCATTGTCCTCCAACGCCATGCCTCTACCTCCCCTGGACTCCAGCCCTGTGCTACGCAGCCATCTAAGACCCAGAACTTTATTTCACAATGAAAACATCATAAAGCAAGCTGGTGAAGACCAAATGAATTCAGTGCACAGATTAGATAATAGCACATTTAAATGTTTTATAGTTGTACTACTGTTACATAAGAGAATCTCCTTGTATTTAGGAAATACTTAGGGATAAAGAGGCAATACATCTTTAACTGAGATGGTTCAGCAGGTAAGAACACCTTATCACCTAAATTCAATCCCCAGGACCCACAAAGTAGAATATGAGAACTGACTCCTGAACTGCCCTCTTACCTTATATGTGGGGCCATGGCAGACATGACTCCCTCCACCTCCATAAATAAATCAATGTAATAAAAAATGTGTTCATGACCATTAAACAAAACAGATATGGAACACCTTTAGTCCCAGGACTCAGGAGGAAGAGGCAGACAGATCTCGGTCTAACAGACACATATGCACACAGAACTCTGGGCAAGTCTAACAGACACACAGACATACAGACACACACAGAACTCTTCTCTTCTCCTCACTATACATGAGATACTTTCCAGGATGATCAGGTATGAAGTCACAGACTGTTAATGGACTGAAGAAAAGTAGGTAACAGTCAAAGTGCGGCTCCTCCTTATCCAAGGGTGTGTTCCCAGACTCCCAATGATCCTAAAACTAAGTTGCATATAAACTGTGCTCTCTCCCCTCACGTATATGCTCTGGTAAGGTTACCTTTCCAGAAGGAAATACTCTATGCTCATCTTTGACCTGTCCCAATTGCTACTGTTAATAATCTTGTATTTCAAGCCGGGCGTGGTGGCGCACGCCTTTAATCCCAGCACTCGGGAGGCAGAGGCAGGCGGATTTCTGAGTTCGAGGCCAGCCTGGTCTACAAAGTGAGTGCCAGGACAGCCAGGGCTACACAGAGAAACCCTGTCTCGAAAAACCAAAAAAAAAAAAAAAAAAAAAAAAAAAAAATCTTGTATTTCGGACCCACTATTCAGCAAAATAAGGAACTCTTACAGCACCAGCTGAGGGACTAGCTAAGATCATCAGGACAGATGGGTAATTCTGCAGCGCAGATCTGCTGGTCAAAGGGATGATTCACGTGCTGGTAAGACAGCAAGAAACTTGAAGCTGCTCAGAATGGAATCTTTTTTAAAAAGTTATATAAAACTTATGAATAATTTATTTCTGAACCTTCCCATTTAATATTTTCAGCCCAGAGTTAGCCATAGGTAACAAACAACAGGAAGCAAAACTACAAATAAAGGAGCACTATGGAATAAAGTCAGTCACCAAGCAACAGCAGACAGAAAACAGGAAGGCTGAACACAGGAGCTCACCCCTGCTTTCCGAGAAGCAGAAATAGTGCACTGAGTTCTAGACTAACCTGAGCTACACACCGAGTTCCAGAACAGCCTGGGCTACGGGGTGTAACCTTGTCCTGAAGGAGGGGGAACAGGAGGAGCAAGAGGAGGAGGAGGCAGAAGAAGAAAACTCACAAAATTCCATAATTAAACAACAAATTCTTTAACCAATAGATGAAAAAGAAATCATAATGGCAACTAGGAAAAGCTTATGAGACAATGGAAGCAAATAGACACCTTACTAAAATGTACAGGATATTACAGCACAGCGTTTACAGATAGATTTACAGCTATAAATACTTATATTGTAAAATGAGAAAGCTCACTAGTCAACAGCCTCACCTTATAGCTTATAGAAATAGAAAGAAGAACAAACAAAGCTAATGGAAGAGAGGATGTGGCACCAGGGCAGATGCACCCTGAACAAAGAATCAACAAAAAAGCAGAAAAACAAGGATACCAAAGCTGATCTTTAAGACCAGCAGGAATTCATGATGACACATGCCTTTAGTTATGGCACTTGGAAGACAGATGCAAAGGACCCTGGTGAGTTTGAGGCCAGGCCTGAACCACATAGAGACTTCCAGGACAGCCAGAGAGAATGGTGAAACCCTATCTTAACCAAAATCATATAAACAAGCAAAGATCAACAAAAGGGACAAAGCTTTAGACAGAATAAAGGGGAAAATGAATTAAAAAAAAAAAAAAAACAAGAGCAGAAATATTACCAATAATTCTATAAACATAAAAAGAACTTAAAAATTTTTAACAAAAAAAAAAAAAAAAAAAAAGCCGGGCGTGGTGGCGCACGCCTTTAATCCCAGCACTCGGGAGGCAGAGGCAGGCGGATTTCTGAGTTCGAGGCCAGCCTGGTCTACAAAGTGAGCTCCAGGACAGCCAGGGCTATACAGAGAAACCCTGTCTCGTAAAAACCAAAAAAAAAAAAAAAAAAAAAAAAAATTTTTAAAAAGGCCGGGTGGTGGTGGCGCACACCTTTAATCCCAGCACTCAGGAGGCAGAGGCAGGCGGATTTCTGAGTTCGAGGCCAGTCTGGTTTACAGAGTGAGTTCCAGGACACAGCCAGGGCTTTACAGAGAAACCCTGTCTCGAAAAACCAAAAAAAAAAAAAAAAAAAAAAAAAAAAGAAGCAAATCAAAACAAAAAACAAAAACAAAAATAAAGAAAGAACTTAACACTAAAAACAATTCTATGTCAACAAACTCAATGACCTAGATGAAATGGAGAAAGTCTTAGACACACAAAACCTGCCGTGATTAAACCACAAAAATCAGAAATCTCCTAAGACGACTGACTTAGTAATCAAAATGTCCTGTTAAGAAGGCAAGAATCTGGGCTGGTGAGATGGCTCAGTGGTTAAGAGCACCTGACTGCTCTTCCGAAGGTCCAGAGTTCAAATCCCAGCAACCACATGGTGGCTCACAACCATCTGTAATGAGATATGGCGCCCTCTTCTGGAGTGTCTGAAGACAGCTACAGTGTACTTACATATAATAAATAAATAAATCTTTAAAAAAAAAGCCTAGGTTCTCAGCACCAGGGATTCCACTTTAAAAAAAAAAGAAGGCAAGAATCTAAAGCTTTTATCCTCAATACAAGTAGGTTTGGTCAGGTAAGATGAATTCAAGTTCACCAACATACAGAGAAGAAAAGAAAAGAAGAAAAGAAAAGAAAAGAAAAGAAAAGGAAAAGAAAAGAAAAGAAAAGAAAAGAAAAGAAAAGGAAAGGAAAGGAAAGGAAAAGAAAAGAAAAGAAAAGAAAAGAAAAGAAAAGAAAAGAAAAGAAAAGAAAAGAAAAGAAAAGAAAATCATGTCAGGCATAGTAACCCACTTAATCTCAGCACTTAAAGGCAAAGGCAGGTAGATCTCGGTGAGTTCAAGGTTCCAAGACAACCAGAGATAACAAAACCCTGTTTCAAAAAACAACAAAAGAAAATCGGTGATCCAAGAACCCACTTCAAAAAAGTCATGAAGGACCCTAGAGTGAGTGTACTTTTCACAGAGTTTGGAAGAGCCAGGCAAATCCCAACTCAGGCTTTACTGCCTCTGACAACTTGCAGATGCTATATCTAGACAAAATGTAACCTGGAAAGTTGGTCTGCCAGGCCCTCAAATACAAATACCCATTCAAACACAGGAAACACATTCCTCACAAAGTATCGACTTCAGTTCCTACAGAGCCTCAGGCCCACCTCAACCCTCGGAAATTTGGTACAAAGCATGGGAGCACCCCTGGCTGCTCACCAGTGTTGCGGATGATGTAGTCCAGTACCACCAACCGCTCAAACTGCAATAGTAGCTGTCGGTTCGTGTTCTCAGGAAGAGGTTCTGCTTCAAAACGCCGCAGCCAATAGTCTGCGTCTTTGTAGCCTTCAACGAAGAGCTGGAATGACCCGACCTACAACCAAGAGGAAGGAACAAAAGCATCTCTGTGGAGGCCAAGTTAAAGACCACAGAAGTAAGCCAAAGACCCACAAAGGCCCTGTGGTGTTCACACCAGACAGAGAAAGGACCGTTTCCAGAGTATTGTGCCTTCATCTCCTTGTAGGTTCAAGCTGAAGGTCTAGACTCTAGAGGAATGAGGTGAGGACTCTTCGGTCCCTGAGAGAAGTGAGAGACAAGCACCTCAGGTAGGCCATCCCCATGCACAGATGAAGTCTGTAAGACCCTGCTGCCCCCGAGTGACGGTGCCACCATAAACCATCTACTTTGTCAAGTCGCATAGGTGCAATCTATACCTTTGGTGGCAGGCCGATGCGGTTAAACCGCTGCCCAACTTTTGGCACTTTCTCTAGTGCAAGCCGCTTGCCCCTGGACTTTACTCGGTCAATGGCACTGTAGTTGAAGGTTTCACTGGCCAGGTATACTACCTACAGGGTAAAGAGAAAATATACTTAGGTTAGAGTTAAGTTTAAGAAAGGAAACTAGCACACATAAAATGTTTTAAAATGGCTAGGTGTGGTGGTGCACGCCTTTAACCCCAGCACTTGGGAGGCAAAGGCAGGCAAATTTCTGAGTTAGAGGCCAGCCTGGTCCACAGAGTAAGTTTCAGGACAGCCAGAGCTATACAGAGAAACCCTGTCTCGAAAAACCAAAAAAAAAAAAAAAAAAAAAAAAAAAAAAAAGAGTTCATCTGAAAGCTGGAGAGATGGCTCAGCGGTTAACAGCACTAACTGTTCTTCCAGAGGTCCTGGTGGCTCACAATCATCTGCAATGGAATCTGATGCCCTCTTCTGGTGTGTCTGAAGATAGCTACAGTGTAATCACATACATAAAATGAATCTTAAAAAAAAAAAAAAAATTCATCTGAACAACAGAAGCCCTAATTGCAAGTTTATACTTGGGAGCATGGCTGAGAGGTAGCCAGATTAGCTTAGGGGTTGATATAAATCAACCAACTCCCTAGGAAAAAAAAGTAATTCATTTTACAGAAGGGAAGAGAAGGAAAAGGGAGGGGAGAGAAAAAAACGGGAGAGGGGAGAAAGGAGCAACAAGGAAAGAAAAAATACTGGAAGATGGCTCACAGGTCAAGGCACTGGGCACCAAGCGTGACCACCTAAATGTGGCCCCCAGAACACACAACTGTGGAGAGAGCATCGACTCCCACAAGTGAGTGTTGGCATATGTGCTTCTCTACTACCTAGTTATTACTATTCATAATAAGTAAGTGTGGGAAAAAGTGTTTTCAGGCCATTTTTCCAGTTTCCACTTGAAAACCCCAGCCTGTTCAAGCTTCAAAGCATCTCGCCCTGCCATCAGCTCCCCCTGCCATCAGCTTCCCCTGCCATCAGCTTCCAGCTTTCCTTGCCACTTTTCTTCCCAGCCCACCACTCCTGACCTCCCAGGAAGTGGAGCAGCCAGTGAGTGAGAACCAGAGCTTTACTATTTGAAGTACCTTCACAGTGTGAGCCCTGTTTCCATAGTGACAGATACTCTGATCAACTGGATAGAATCCAAGCACAAGAGTAGGACAGGCAGTAAAGGTTAGAGATTCCTCTTAGATTCTCTGGCAGCTGAATTTAAACTTGCAAAGTTCTGTCTTAACTCAGCCTCATAGAAGATAGGGAGTTTTTTATGTTCTGATCTCAATCTATAGCCCAGGCTGGCCTCGAACTCACAGAGATCCTCCTGCTTCTGCTTCTGGGATTAAAGGTGCACATCACTATCGTGGGCAGATTAAGTGTTTTTGTATTGTTCATTCTGATGCAAGAAAGCCTCACAACTCATTATTCTCTATCAAGGAAGTCAGAGAAAAACTGTTAATGATTAAAACAGCTTATAAAAACACAAGACCCCTCATCAAGCATATTTCTTTGCCACAGACAAAGACCACTATGGAAAACTGTAACTGATCAAAATGCAGAGGTGTGAAGCACAGTCGCAGCTGACCCATCTACTACACGCAACTTTTACACCCAAGGCTCAGAGATCACTGTGGAAGGGAGGGCAAAGAGAGAGAGAAAGCCAGAGGAGCAAGGAACTTGCTGTGAGACTGAAAAATGTCAGACGCTACAGCTATGAAGTCTTACCAATATGGCTGCCTAGATAAGAGCTGAACAAGACCATCACAAAGAGCCAGACTGATGTGCGAGGGGAAAAACAGATGAGGCCTCAACCCTAGACAAAGAACTATAGGTAATTAAGGAATGTTGAGAGCAGGAGAAATAGCCTTCCAGGGAAGAGCACACCAACTAATTATCCAATACCAATCAATGGACAGACAGCCCTTAGAACATATTAAAAATATCATCAGCCAGGCAGTTGGTGGCGCACGCCTTTAATCCCAGCACTTGGGAGGCAGAGGCAGGTGGATTTCAGAGTTCAAAGCCAGCCTGGTCTACAAAGTGAGTTCCAGGACAGCCAGGGCTACACAGAGAAACCCTGTCTCGAAAAACCAAAAAAAAAAAAAAAAAAAAACCATATAAACTGAGCATTACTTATTTATGTACTTAGAAACACACACACATACACAAATAAAGACAAAAGAGGTTGTGAATTTCAAAGAGATCAAAGAGGTGGTATACATAGGAGGGTTTGGAGGGAGAAAAGGGAGAAATGAGAATTATATAATTTTTTTTTTTTTTTTTTTGGTTTTTCGAGACAGGGTTTCTCTGTGTAGCCCTGGCTGTCCTGGCACTCACTTTGTAGACCAGGCTGGCCTCGAACTCAGAAATCCGCCTGCCTCTGCCTCCCGAGTGCTGGGATTAAAGGCATGCGCCACCACGCCCGGCTGAATTATATAATTTTTAAAAAACTAAAGATAATTTTAAAAAATCACAAGGGGCTGGTGAGATGGCTCAGTGGGTAAGAGGACCCGACTGTTCTTGCGAAGGTCCAGAGTTCAAATCCCAGCAACCACATGGTGGCTCACAACCATCCATAATGAGATCTGACTCCCTCTTCTGGAGTGTCTGAAGACAGCTACAGTGTACTTACATATAATAAATAAATAAATAAATAAATAAATAAATAAATAAATCTTTTTAAAAAAAGCTTTTAAAAAATCACAAAATGTATAGAGTATTAACATTATGCCCTGTGTTTATATATGGATCCAGTATAATCTTAAAAATCACGCTACTAAGTAACTACTACTTCTATCTCTATGTTTTCAAGGAGGAGAGTGAACATACACTAGGGGAGTCACTGATTTACCCATGGGTCACACAAATAAGAAGCCATAGAGGAATGCCGGGCGTGGTGGCGCACGCCTTTAATCCCAGCACTCTGGAGGCAGAGGCAGGCGGATTTCTGAGTTCGAGGCCAGCCTGGTCTACAAAGTGAGTTCCAGGACAGCCAGGGCTACACAGAGAAACCCTGTCTCGAAAAACCAAAAAAAAAAAAAAAGAAGCCACAGAGGGGCTGGAGAGATGGCTCAGCAGTTAAGAGCACTGACTGCTCTTCTGAAGATCCTGAGTTCAAATCCCAGCAACCACATGGTGGCTCATAACCATCTGTACAGCTACAGTGTACACATATACAATAAATACATACATACATAAAGTCTTTAAAAAAAAAAAAAGAAGAAGAAGAAGCCACAGAGGCCAGTTCTGTGATCCCAGTACTTAGGAGCCTAAAACAGAAAGATCACAAGTTTAAGGCCATCCTGGGCTACATATCAAGACTGTATCTCTAACAAGAGGAAAGCCACTGAGTAGAATTCTGACTCAAACCTTGGACAAGGCCTTAGGCACTGTACCCCAGAAACACTAGCAGAGGAAACCAGCCAGGAAGCAGCTGTGGCTCTGTGCTGTTTATACTATGACAAAGCAGAGCAGGGACTGTGTAAAAAGGGCTCCTAGAGTCTTGAAGGGGCCTGACCTAGGATTTCAGGTTAGGAAACAGACTATAAAGCAATAATTATCACATAAGATGTTCTTAAACACTATAGGATCATTAAGTTCCCTGAAGTCATATGAAATCAACTATGCACTCAGCACTGCTTCAAAGGGGAGGGGAGGATGGTCCCGACTCTCTATCAGAGTCTCAGCTCAATCATAACAAACACAAGGAGTGTGTGACTCGCCTCTGTATTTCAACTTGCCCAGGACAGGTCCTTTCCTTTTCCTTCTTGCCCCCCGTGGTGTTGTGGACTGAATCCCCGGGCTTGCATATGCTTATGCTAAGTAAGTGTTCCAACAGTGAGCAACAACCCAGGCCAGGCCCTCGATCCCGCTATGCTCAGACAAGTCCCAGGATTCCACATCGTGAAGGCAGGTGAGGGCAACTCCAAGGCAGTCCTTTGAGGGAGTTGGAGCACACATTTTACTCTCATCCTCAGCTGACATCAGATAATTTGTATCTAAAGGCAGACATGGTGGCACACTATAGACTCAGGTACTTGGGAGGTTGATACAGGTGGTCACTGGAGGATAACAAGACCTTCCTGGTCTCTTAGAAAGAAAAGAGGGAATGGAGAGAGACATGACTCAGGTTAAGAGCACTGCCGCTCTTGCAGGAGTGGAATCCAGTACCCAGCACCCACATGAGACTCACAATCACCTGTGACTCCAGCTCCAGAGGATCCTTCATTGGCACCCACACACATGAGCTCATACATACATGCAGAGACAAACACACATCATTTTTTTAAGAGAGAGAGAGAGAGAAAGAGAGAGAGAGAGAGCGCAAGCGTGCATCCGCTGAGCATGGTGGTGCATGCCTTTAATCCCAGCACTCAGGAGGCAGAGGCAGTCAGTTATCAGTGAATTCTAGGCCAGCCTAGTATGTATAGTACATTCCAGAACAGCCAGGGCTACACAGAAAAACCCTGTCTCAAAATCCACTACCACCACTGTCCCCCAAAGAAGAAGAAAAGGGAGAGGGGAAAGGAAGAAAAGAAACTGTGTGCTTAAATCTTGGTCCAGAAGTCACTGAGGATGAGCAGTAAAAACACCTAGGTTTATAGCCAGCTTGCTGAATACAGAGACCAAGGAAGCCCTTAAATGTACACAAGGCACCTGTCAGATTCCTGAGATTATATAGAAGACTCATCCATGCCCTGAGAATAGCTTTTAAACTGTAAGCCTGTTCCTACCACCCATCCCCAAAAGGCTGAGTATCTCAGATTTAAACAAGCCCTCCCTGAGCCCTCTGTTCCACTAACAGAACTCAGGGACCAAGCAAGCCTATAGCAAAGAACTAAGGCTCCCCAGAACTGGGTCACTGACCTTTGTACGTGGTACAATGTTGAGTTCCAGTTTTTGGTCCACCAGGCTAGCCCCTGCCTCTGAGAGATAGCCCTGGTTGAGAACAAGGCAGTCTCGGCCAAAGCAGCAGGGGCAGCACAGCTTCTGCAGCCACTTGGTCCACTTAGGGTTAAGGTGCCCGTATGGCTCTTCATTCTTGGGTTTGAAGACAGCAACGATTCTCTACATAGACAAAACAGAGAGAGGGCAGGGAAGGTGATTCACAAGTCTGGGCGTTGTTCAGTAGAAGATCACATACTCAGCATTTATAAGGCCCTTAACTCAGTGGAGACAGGCTGCTAGAAAGAGCTACAGCCAACAATACCAGACCCCTCAGTCTTCTTGCTTCACACTTCTGCTTCCTCATCCTTCTTCTCTGATATAACTCTGTGCTTCAATGTCAATGGTTTGTAGGAAACAAAGTAAATGTATGCTTCCAGGTGAAAGACCAGAAGACAACTTGGTAAGACATCTTTCAGGGAGGGGTGGGGGGTGCTCAAGACAGGTTTTTCTGTGTAGCTTTGGCAGTCCTGGAACTTGCCTTGTAGACCAGGCTGGCCTCAAACTCAGAGATCCATCACCTCCCTCTGCCTCCCAAATGCTGGGAGACACTGGGAGGGTGGGAGATTGTCTAAGAGAGACAATCTAATAACAAAACAACCAAAGAAGAAACAAAAATCATAGCAGGAAAAAGAAGGTGCTACAACATGGTCACAACTGGGGTTCTCTTAACAGAGTCTGATAGGCAAGGTTCAGGAGAAGAGAACACACAGTTCATTTTCTCTAACCTACAACTTAATCTGCTTTCCTGGTTTTGTTTGTCCAAAACCAGAAAAACAGATTAAGTTGTGTCTTATTGTGTATTAAGTATTGTGTCTTATTAGGTTGAGTCTTATCGTGTATCCCTGGCTGGCTCAGAATTCGGCAGTGTAGACCCTCTGACCTCACACTCAGATCCACCTCCTCTACCTCTTGAGTGCTGGGACTAAAGGTGTGCTCTACAACACCTAAACTCTGACTGTTTTCTTCCACAGACCCTTAGGCCCTCTGGACTCGCTTTCCATCTATCGCATTCCTTCCAGTCCCCAAACGGCTACTTCTAAGGAAGAGAGGCAGATGTGCTAACTAAGTGAGTCATCTTAGACTCCTCTTCTTCCCTACTTACTTCACAGCCAATCCAAGGGTGGCTGCTGGGTCAGAAAGCGATTTTTTTTTTTTTTTGTATCACTTCCTGAGTTAGGGTAGGTCACAGTAGACAACGTATTATATCCATCTGCCTTCATTTAGTGAGTACTAGTGAGCTGACTCATCCCACTGCTAATAATGAATTAAATCGTGAGGCCAGATCCTTCAAAAAAAAATCTTATAAGGATTTGTAAAGACAAGAAAAACCCATAACACTTTTTTTTTCTTTCTAACAAGAATACATTTATTTTTAAGGTCAAATTTATTGGTAAAAGTAAAATATAAATGATATTGTAAGTCTTTGTAATTACTTTTTAAAGGCATGGTCTCACTATGTAGCCCTGGCTGGCCTTTAACTTGTTAGACCAAGCTAGTTGAATTCATAGAAATCAGCCTGCCTCGGCCTCCCCAATGCTGGGATTAAAGATGTATGCCATCATACCCTGCCACAGTTACTTTCTTATCCAAAGTGGCTAGTAAGAAGCCTTGGCACGAAGCAGCTTCTGTGTTCACAGAACCCGGTCTCTGAAAACCAGAGACGCTGCCACAGGCCACTGAACTGGACCCTTCAACAGTGTAGCATGCAGTCGCCAAAGAAAGGGGGACGGAGACCTTCCAGGTACCAGTGAGGGCAGCAAAGTACTGAGGAATAAGTTAAATTCTTCTACTTGAAGAAAACAGAACTTGAAGGCAAACTGCAGACAAGTGTCATTTATTACTGACCTCCCAGGCCTCTCAACTTCCACTCATCATGAGGAAACCATTAATTGGTTCTTCAAAGAAATAAAATATGGTTATCTCTGTAACACAGGGACATCAATGACGAATTCTGTCTAGATTAAAGAATTGAGGGAAGTAAAGTGGAGGGAGACTGAGAACTAGAAGGGCATTTGGCACGGGGGAGACACACACCTCTTAGGACTAAGACCAGACCTCAGTACAACTCAGCTCTGCTAAACTCTGATTAGGATCTAGTTTGTGCAAGTGTGTGGTCGGTTTCCTCAAGACACAAAGCAGCCTCTGCCCTAATTTTCACAGCCATGTTAACTGCATAGAGTGGACGATGTTGCTGGCAAATCAAAAAATGCTCTCCTCTCCCGAGGATGAACTCTAAGACACTGCTGTGAAGACACTCTTTTGGTTTGGTTTTTGTTTTTTTGGGGGGTGGGGGTTTCGAGACAGGGTTTGGCTGTCCTGGCTGTAGACCAGGCTGGCCTTGAACTCAGAAATCCACCTGCCTCTGCCTCCCAAGTGCTGGGATTAAAGGCGTGCGCCACCACTGCCTGGCAAGACAACTCTTTTTTTTTTTTAATTTTTTCAAGTTTTATGTATTATATCTAAGTACACTGTAGCTGTCTTTAGACACCCCAGAAGAGGGCGCCAGATCTTATTACAGATAGTTGTGAGCCACCATGTGGTTGCTGGGATTTGAACTCAGGACCTTTGGAAGAACAGTCAGTGCTCTTAACCGCTGAGCCATCTCTCCAGCCCCGACAACTCTTATAAAGGCAAACATTCCATTGGGGCTGGCTTACAGTTTCAGAGGTTTAGTCCATTATCATCATGGCAGGAAGCTTGGCAGCATGCAGGCAGATGTGGTGCTGGAGGAACCAAGAGGCAGCCAGGATGAGAGTAACATCCACAGTGGGCGGAGCCTGAGCATAGGAGCCCTCAAAGCTCACCTACAAGTGCATGATGTACTCACTCCTCCAAAAAGGCCACACCTCCTAATAGTGCCACTCCCTATGGCCAAGCATCCAAACACATGAATCTATGGGGGCCTCGTCATCCAAACCACCACACCACTCAAATTAAAAAAGAATACCTCCCAGTACTCAGCTCGGGAAGAAACTGACTGACCTCCTCACCATTCTCTCGTCCTAGATAGTTCATTCTTGTTACACCCAAGAGAATGGATCTCTGTGGATCTGATTTTAAAAGCAGCTTTCCTGTTTTTAAAGATTTATTTTATTTATGTGAGTACATGGTAGCTGTCTTCAGACACATCCCAGAAGAGTACATCAGATTACATTACAGATGGTTGTGAGCCACCATGTGGTTGTTGGGAATTGAACTCAGGACCTTTGGAAGATCGGTCGGTGCTCTTAACTGTTGAGCCATCTCTCCAGCCCAAAAGCATCCTTCCTTAACCCCCACTTACTGTGCTCCCTAGTTAATGTAAAATAATATACAGATATCTTAGGAAGTACCAGTCCATAAATAAAAACAGAACTGTATCAGGAACCAGGAAACTCCTTGCTAGCTGGTGTCAGAATCCACAATCACTTACTGGAACCCAAGTTTCCTATCACTAACAAGCAATGACCAACATAAGGATATGATAGAGAGACCCCGAAAAGTGAAGTGTCATATATTTGCAGCCAATCTACCTACTAGAAAGACTGCAGATCTACTGGAGTCGAGGGTTACAAGGCCAGCCTTGTTAACAATGCTTGGGCTTGGAAATAATGCTGAGACCCCCATCTCAATAAACAAAATGATACAGAGGTAATGTAATGCAGCAGGAAGTTCACAAACACGGTCAGTCTTGGCTACATAGTAAGACTCTGGTCTAAAAAAAAAAAAAAAGAAAGAAAAGGAAGGAAAAGGAGGAATACATTTATTTCTTTTTTCCAAGGACTCAAAACTTGAGTTTAAATAAATCACTCATGTACAGTGATATAACCAGAAGTGAGTTTTAGTTTAAATTTTGGTTGTTTTTTAAGTTTAGGGGCTAGCCAGAGTGCTCAGTGGGTTAAAAAGTTCTTGCCATCCAGTCTGATGACTGATTTCAATGCTCAGAACCTATTTGGTTTGAAGCAAAGAACTGACCTCACAAGTTGCCTTCTGAACTCCAACCTCACTCTGCGCATATGTGCACAAAGATTCAAAATAAATTTTGTTTGGTACACACAACATGGAAGGCTCACAAATTTCTTTCTTTTAAGATTTCCTTCAAGACAGGCATGATAGCACAGAACTAGAATTCTCTTAAATTGTTAAAAATTAGAAGCCGGGGGGTGGTGGTGCACCCCTTTAATCCCAGCACTCAGGAGGCAGAGACAGGCAGATCTCTGAGTTCGAGGCCAGCCTGGTGTACAAAGTGAGTTCCAGGATAACCAGGGCTACACAGAGAAACCCTGTCTCGAAAAACCAAAACCAAAAATCAAAAATTAAAAAAAATTAGTAAGATCCCGCACTAAGAGAGGGGGAGTCAGTCTTTTAACGGTGTGATTCCCGGTAGGTCAACTGCACTCCAGGGCAGCCCAGATTAGACTAAAATAATTTAAAAGAAAACTCCAAGAGAGGTCAAGGTATTGGGAGAAACCTAGGAGAAATGGGGGAGTGTGAATATGATCAAAATATATGAAATTCTCAAAGAACTAACTAAAATATTTATGAAAATAGCCATTTCAAAACAGTGTTGCAAAACCCTGTAGTGTCTGAGTTAACAGACTAGAGCTTCGTCCTCATACCTGGTCAAGGTTTCAGTATTTCACATCTGATCTCCGAGTCTCTTCTCTACACACAAAGGGAAATGACAGAGAGCAGACAAATAAAGCCTTACACATATTATGAAAATGCTCGGGCTGGTGAGATGGCTCAGTGGGTAAGAGCACCCGACTGCTCTTCTGAAGGTCTGGAGTTCAAATCCCAGCAACCACATGGTGGCTCACAACCATCCGTAGTGAGATCTGGCTCCCTCTTCTGGAGGGTCTGAAGACAGCTACAGTGTACTTACATATAATAAATAAATAAATCTTTAAAAAAAAAAAAAGAAAATGCTCATCCCTGGGCCCTCAAAATTTACAGTGATCCCTGGGCCATACTTTAAGAACTACGGTCGCCTGCAAACTATTTTACTCCTAACTTGGGTGTGGTAGCTCCCTGTACCAGATGGCAGATAAAGCTTAAAATCTCATGACCTATATCCACAGAGGATATACAGCATTCACTATATCATTCAAGTGTTTGCTCAGTAAGGTCTGGTGATGCTATCAATATGGTTCTTAACCAAGTGAAAGGATGAGAGGATTCTTCTGAACGTGGGAGAAGCTGAGGAAGTCATCTTTTGCTGTTTTTCAAATACTGAATGTGTTTCTTCTATCTGTGCATGTGAACAAGAAAACCGTTTTTAAATGTTATTTAGAGAGAGGCACATGCACACTTAACAAATAAACAGATTTTAGAAAACAGCATAGGCCAGGCGGTGGTAGCGCATGCCTTTAATCCCAGCACTTGGGAAGCAGAGGCAGGCAGATTTCTGAGTTTGAGGCCAGCCTGGTCTACAAAGTGAGTTCCAGGACCACCAGGGCTATACAGAGAAACCCTGTCTCAGAAAAAAAAAAAAAAACAAAAACAAAAAACCAACCAAACAAACAAAAACAAACGCATAGGCAGGACATGGTGGTGTGCACCTTCAATCCCAGCATTCGGGAGGCAGAGGGTGTCAAGTACTGTGAATTCCAGGCTAGCCAGGTCTACATCGTGAATCCCTGTCTTAAAAACAAACACACACGCTAGAGCGGTGGCAAAAGCCTTTAATCCCCACACTCACAAGGTAGAGGCAGTAAAGTCCAGTCTGGTCTACAAAATTCCAAGTCTGGAGGGCTACACAGGTAAGAACCTATCCCTCCCCCCTCCAAAGCAACCTATTAAATAAACAATAAAATGGTCAATTATATAAGGTTAAAAAACCATTGATGTGATATAAAGTGCCTAGAATATGTGGACAGATATCTCTGCAGACACTGTACTTGGCAATTTTATATGCAAAGAATTTTAAATAGCATTCCTTGATGAATTGTTATTCTCAGTGGTTACAAGAATATCCTCTCACAATTATACTACTACTGCCTTCCACAACACCATGTATCCAAGAAAGCCTAATATAGAGGTAAGCAGGCATACGACTGGAAAACAGAACAAGATAAGCAGTCGGAGTGAAACATGCCTCTACTCCCAGGAGTTCCAGAGAAGCAGCCAAGAGGATCCATAGTACAAACTCATTTTTGGCTAAATAGCTAGACTGAAGAAGCCAGGCTGGGCTACCTAAGACCCTGTTTAAGAAGAGAAACAAAACAAAGGGACAAAATGAAAAACTCCTGAGTAAATATCTGCTAAGTACCAGAACTCCCTACCAGGGGCTTTCCTGTGTGATGTTTAACCACACCGCCCCTTACTTTACTGTGTAGCCCTGGCTGACCTGGAACACACTCTGTAAATCAGGCTGACTTCAAATTCACAGAGCTCTGCCTGCCTCTGCTTTTTTTTTTTTTTTTAAAGATTTATTTATTTATTTTATGTATATAAGTACACTGTAGCTCTACAGATGGTTGTGAGCCTTCATGTAGTTGTTGGGAATTGAATTTTTAGGACCTCTGCTCACTCCTGTCGGCCCCACTCACTCTCTCCAGTCAACCCCACTCACTCAGGCCCAAAGATTTATTTATAATTATACATAAGTACACTGTAGCTGTCTTCAGACACACCAGGAGTCAGATCTCATTGCAGGTGGTCATGAGCCACCATGTGGTTGCTGGGATTTGAACTCAGGGACTTAGCAGTCACTGCTCTTAACTTCTGAGCAATCTCGCCAGCTGCCTGCCTCTGCCTCTTGAGGGCTGGGGTTATAGGCTTGCACCACCATGCCTGGTCCATTGATCTTCTTAAAACTATTTATATCACATGTTCTGCAATTCCTGGAACTATGAACTTCATCAAAGAGTAGATGCTAAGAAAATACGTATGTAGTCAAGTGACCATGAGATCTGAAGCAGCAAGCCTGTAAGTGAGGAGGGGTAATGTGAGACACATCACCATGGCAACCACTAATCTAGCATTTTCCATTTTACTGTTCCAGGTCCTTACTTAATCATCCTGTGGCAGAAACTACCATAAACTGGGAAGTACAGTCAAGGCTGTCACAGTCAAGTCTTTCAGAATGAGCGGGAGCACGCACCCTTCTAGAGGGCCTGAGCACACTGCCAGCCCTCATAGCAGGTGGCTCTCAACCACCTGGAGCCCTGACTCTAGGAGATCCAACACTCACTCCTGACCTCCAAGGGCAACCACATCCAAGTGGCATAAAAACCTGCAGACACACTCATAAATAAAATAAATTTAAATTAAAACAGGCTGGGACTGGTGCTGGACACCTTTAATCCTAGCCATAACTAGGCAGCTGAACCTCTGTGAGTTCAAAGTCAGCCTTGTCTACATAGTGAGCTCCAAATCAGCCAAGGCTACATAGTAAGACCTTGTCTCAAAAATAAAAAATTAATCTTAAAAAAATTAAAAAAGAGCCTTTCAGACTGTTCCAAAAGTGGTTCTTACACACACTCCTGGTTCCTCCTTGCCTGTCTTATTTTATTGTGTAGGGAAGATAAAACCTACAGGTCACAAGCACTAACCACCACAACTACGTTCTAGACAATCAGATGTAGGCAGAAAAACCTGATGCAACTTCAAGGAAGGGCCAGCAAGGGTGGGGACACATTCTTTCTCTCCCTCTTTCCAATGGCTGACAAACAAGGAAGCTTGAGCAGCCATTAGCAGAGGACATGTAGGCCACACTCTGAGGACAGGCACATCTGCAAACACAGTGAAAAGCCACGCTGGTTCTGAGAAGCCCATAGACTCCCTTTACATTTGAGATAAAGAAACCGCCGGGTGGTGGTGGTGCACGCCTTTAATCCCAGCACTTGGGAGGCAGAGGCAGGCAGATTTCTGAGTTCGAGGCCAGCCTGGTCTACAAAGTGAGTTCCAGGACAGCCAGGGCTATACAGAGAAACCCTGTCTCAAAAAACCAAAAAAAAAAAAAAAAAAAGAAACCTTTTCCCCACCTTTGGTCATTATTTAAAAATATCTGTCACACACAGGCAAGCCCGATGCTAACGGACACCAGAGAAACTGAGTTCACATGGCTGACCGCTTCTCAAACAGTAGTGAGGTGAGGAGCAGAACCTCGGAGCCAAGATGCCTTCCTAGGGGACCAACCTTGTGCAAATCAATTACACTGTACCCAGGGTCACCTGTGGAGACAAAACGGTAGCAACTTCCGAGGTGGTTTTGGGAACAAGCGTTAATATTCATAAAGCACTTGAACAATTCTGCACAATTTAAGCATTAAACTTAAACAAATTTGGTGCAGAGTCTAAGGTAACAAATACCAAACTGTTTCTGTGGGCCAGTGTAACCTCCACAAGCCCTCAGGAAGTGGCTCCTCAGCTCTAGACCACACTTTCAGAGGGAGCAGGGCAAGGCAATCATATTACTAATCTTTTTATTCCTGTTTTGGAAATGTACGTGTAGATTTTTACCTCTAACAGGGGACAGTGGCCAGAAACTTAGAGCCTGACCACTGCCCACACCAAAACGACAGCCTCCAACCCCGAGCCCTTCGGCCTGTGCTCCGTGCTGGACCGAGGTAACAGAACTCACAGATCATGTTACTCCCATTTATCAGAGCACCAGATCATTTCCCAGTTGACCCGACATACTTCTAAATGAGAAAAAACAAAAATCTCCCTCCTGTGCTATCAAAAGGTCCAGCCAACATGTTACGCATTACCCACTCCCCCCCCCCCCCCCAAACGCAATTCCTACCTAAATCCCCATTCTGTTCTGGAATAAAAAAGATTTAAGTCTTGCTGACTTGGCTTCTTGTGCTGGATCGGGGGCCTTGTGTATAGTCTCAAAGTTTTCTCCAGTCCAGTTTATACAAATGCTGTTGAGAGAATTGCTCTCTGGTTTTGTAATCTCAAGGGCAGCTCTGGGTAAATGAACTCTATCGAGAGCAGTCAGTCCCAACCCACCCTGACCAGTTCAACACAGCAGCATGCAACCCATGTAAAGAGCACACAGGGGCTGGAGAAATGGCCCGGAAGCTGCCGCTCTTCTAGAAGACCCAGGGTTCCATTCTCAGCACCCATACGACAGCTCACAGTCATCTGAAACTCCAATCCCAAGGATCCAACCATCCTCTGGGAAAAGACACATAAATAAAGACAAAATATCAAGACACATAAAATGTTTTAAAATGGCCGGGCGTGGTGGTGCACACCTTTAGTCCCAGCACTCGGGAGGCGGAGACAGGCGGATTTCTGAGTTCGAGGCCAGCCTGGTCTACTGAGTGAGTTCCAGGACAGCCAGGGCTATACTGAGAAACCCTGTCTCGAAAAACAAAAACAAAAAAAAAGTTTTTAAATGAAAAAAATAAGATAAACAAAGAGTCCACACAGTATTCTGGAGGTTCAGGCAGGAGGAATGTGAGTTGAAGCCAACCTGGGCTACACAGTGAAATGAGACAAGGTGCTTCTAGGTAGCTCTGTCCTAGATCTCGTTCTGTAGATTAAGCTGGCCTCCAATTAACAAAGAACCCTCAGCTTCTGCCTTCTGATTGCTGGGATTAAAGGCTTGGTCCACACCTGCTAATTTTTTAAGGTTGTGTTTTTGGTTTTTGGTTTTGTTTTTAAATTCACACACTCACAAATGCAAGGGACCAGCTGCCCAGTGGTGGCACATGCCTTTAATCTCAGCACTGGGAAGGCACAGGCAGGCTGATCAAGGCCAGCCAGGTCTACAGAGTGAATTCCAGAGACAACCAGGACTACAGAGAGAAACGGTGTGTGTGTGTGGGGGGGATATATGGAGAGGGAAGGGAGGGAATTTTGATACAACTTTAACACCCATAATTTTAATATATATAACAATAGTAAATTTTTTAAATGAACCATTTGGCACATCTGAAAACACCAACAAGAAAGAGCTGATATATCTTGACCTACTAATCCTCTAATAGCTCTGGTCTGATCTGTGTCCCAAGTTTTAAATTCTTATGAAGTCTCAAATGGATAAAGGTCACTTCTTAGCTGCCTCGGTCACCTCATGCCCCACATTATCCTGCTTCCACACCCCCCAGTACAAAAGCAGGCGACAAAAATTAAGGTCATCAAAACTGCCCTAGCTAAGTAAACTCCTGATATAGAACTGAAAGAAAAATTAACGGGCAGGAGACAGTTTCGTGTTTTTAAAGCTCCACACTGTGACACTGAGGAACCATAAGCGACGATATGAACCTTTTCCCAGAAGTGAGCAATAATCAGGACAGATGACACTGACGAGTCCACCCACGCTGTCACCAATGACTGCTAATAAGAAACCTGGGATCCCTGCAAAGACAGCCCCACAACACAAGAGGGAATTAAATCCTCAGAGCCCGTGATGGGTCGACACACAGCTTTGGGCCAAACTAAAATAAATAAATAAAAGGTGAAAGAGAATAGGTCTAAAACCCTGAATCTGGAGGCAATGACTAGCTATTTGTCCCAGTAGTTTGAAGCTAAGGGACCGACTGGAAAGCAGCTTGGGTCAGGACTTTTCTGCCCCGTATCTGGTCAATTTCCTCTTTTCTCTTTCCGCTCACGCCTTCCCCTGCAAAAAGGTTCTGATTGATTTCTTCATCCCGCGAGGTTTCTCCACTTCCAGTCCCCAGAAGCATCCCCAATCTCGCCGGGGACTGGCGCTGAAGTTTCTTTTCTGCACCCTCTCGATTCCCCCTTTCCCCGGTCCCGGGGCGCCGCCCCCGCTGCGCCCGCACCCCCGCGCTCACCCCCTGAGAGTCCTTGACGAAGTAGCTTCCACTGGAGCCCTGGTAGATGCGCTCGGGATAGATGCTGCACTCGATGGCAACCTCGGCCTGCCGCACCACCACCTCGAACTCGGGGTCCTCCGGGAAGTCGTTCCGCTCGCGGTGGGTCTGAACGGCGTGCGCCGCCACGGCCGCCTGGGCGGCCAGGGCCTGGGCCTGCACAGCCACCGTGTGGGTCTGGCCCTGCGCCGCCGCGCCCCGGGCCCGGTCCAGCAGGGGCTGCCGCTCCCGGTCGTGGCCGGGCGAGCACGGCGGTGACGGGCCGGAGCCGGCCGCCGCCGCCACGCGGACCGCGCCCCCCGGGACTTGCGGAAAGTGAGCTCCGGAGCCCGACGGGAAGGTGTACTCCGGGGGTTGGGCCCGCTCGGGGGACACTAGCGGGCTCGTCTCGTCCATCCCTCAGGCCGCCGGCTCGGGGACCCGGCGCGCTCCACACCAGCGAGCTCGCGGCCGTGACCAATCCGCGGCACTCCCCCACCTCCCGCTTGGCCAACCAGGAAGCCGCGCCTCCGTAGCTCCGCCTCTAGCCTGTCCTGTTTACTTGGCGACGCGTAGGCACGGCCCCTCGCGCTTGTGTAGTGGCCAATCAGAACCTGCGCCTACGCAATCGCGGCCTCCTTAGCTTTCGCGTCACCTTCTGTGAAGACCGCGCATGCTCTATGAGACAAACCCGGGTCAGGTACGCCCTCTGCCCTTAGCCCGCCCCAGCTTCCAATTGGCAGACAGATCTTCGGAAGCTTTCCCGATAGCTGCTTCCTTGCTAACTTATTGACTGGCTACCCTGACCAGACTGTGAAACTGCAAAATGTCATTTTTGTGTCACTAAACACCAGCTATGGACAAAGAATTGAAACGACAACAATGAGATAGGTCACTTGTGCTGCTATCGCAGTAAGTTAAAAAAAAAAAAAAAATCCTAGTACCTCAGCCGGGTGGTTGCCTTTAAACCTTTAAACCTTGCACTTTGGAGTCAGAGGCAGGTGGATCTGTTTCTTGAGTTTGAGGCCATAGCGAGTTCCAGGACGGGTTCCAAGGTTACACAGAGAAACCCTGTCTCGAAAAAACAAAAATAAATAATAAATGTCAGTCTTCATGCAGTTTACATAGTGTATGAGCAATGTTTTATGCTTTGCTCATATACTATGTAAATCTGATCATTAAGGAAAGCTTTGGTCCCTTGAGAATAAATTAGTCCGTGACTTTATTCCCTGAGTGTCTAGACACAGTTGGTCCTCGTTTTCATTAATAAAAGGAAGAAGAAAAATATAGCTTTGTCCTCACTCTGTATAAGCACCACCGGAGACAGAGATCTAAAGCTAACAATATTAGCTGAAAGTTCGCAATAGTTCATAGACTTGAGAACGGGTGGAGAGTGAGAAAAGGCCGTATACAGGGTCTGTACCAAGAGCCAGCTGCTAAAGGAAGTAGCTGAATTGCAAGGGGAGAAGGAAAGAAAAGGCATACCATGCACACGGAGCATTGCCAAAGAGAACCAGGAAGAAGGCTAAAGCCTATTTAGGACACCCTGCTTAGCTGAGGAAAAGCAGAGCTAAACACTAAAGGCCTAGAGAGCCAGCAGAGGGCACGTGACATCCGGAAGCTTCGGAGGGCAGAGCTTGCAGGAGTGCAATGTAGAGCGTATCCACTCTAAACCTAGAGAGAGAACAGAGGCTGCAGGCATGGAGGAACAGCTAAGACACTTGCTGCTCTTACACCGGAACCGGAACCGGAACCGGAACCAGTTCCCAGCACTCATATCAGGTTGGCCACAAAAACCTCTAAGTCTTGCTCTAGGGAATCTGACATCCTCCTTTAAGCCCCTTCAGGTACCTTCACACGGACAAACACAGAAGAGAGAGTGACAGAGAGAGAGAGAAAGAGAGAGAGAGAGAGAGAGAGAGAGAGAGAGAGAGAGAAACAGAGACAGATTCAGAAGAATAGAGAAAATAATAATAATAATAATAAGGAGGGACTGGAGCGATGACTCAGTAGTTAAGAGCATAGCACCCACATGACAGTTGTCTATGTAACTCAAGCTCCAGGGAATTTGACACCCTCGCACAGGCACAGAGTGCAGGCAAAACACCAATGCATATGAAATAAATAATTAAAAAAATAATTTCAATACAATTATAGTGTAAAATATAATACATAAAAACACGGGCTTGGAAATCAGAGATGTTTGAAGTTAAGCTCTGTTCTAAATGATTATCATTTTTTTAAGAAGTTGATTTTTAAATTTTCTAAAGTTCCCCATCTATAAAATGACAGTAATCACCCTTACCTATAATCAGGACACAAAAGGCCTTCCACAGACATCCCCTTTCATAACTGCTGAGATTATGATTAATGGTATTTTTGTTTTTCATCTCAGAACCACCAGCAAGCAGAAGTTTTCACAGAAGATAACCAATCACATAATCACCTTAAAGTTTTCCGTTTATTTAATTTCTGAATGTACGCATGTACACGTGTGTCACGTGTGTGTGCATGTGTGGCAGTCAGAGGACAGTAATTGGTTCTCACTTCTAAGTGTGTCCCAGGGATTAAACTCAGGTTGTCAAGCTTGATGACAAGTGCCAACCTGGTGACCCATCTCACCAGCCCCCATCAGCCTACTTTCTTGAGTCAAATTATTGTTCCAACTCGAGAGAAGTACTGAACCGAAAGAGCTATTGTTTAGTTGTATGTGTGAGGATGTCTTCAACTTCTTTTTTTCCAATGAGTCCTTCCAGGGCTGAGAGGCTATCCCAGTGGTAGAGTGTTTGCTTACCATATAGAAGACCCTGTGTTCACCTCCAACACAACAAAAAATAAATACGCCATCCTGGCCAAAGATCTATATAGAGTTCGCTGGCCTTTTATAGGTAAAGTAGCTATGTAGCGATGTCTACCTAACTCATGTAGTGATATAGTGGGTTCTCAGAACCACGGAAATGGTATTTGATATCATTCATCTCATTTAGCTAATGGATTTAATATTATGGGCAAGGAAAGATCCAAGATTCTGAGTTCTCCCTGGAATTCTGAGTTTTCCCCCTCAAGCTTTATTTCTGTGTCTGCCACTCGGGACTAGGTTTCTCTTTTAGGTAAGTCTATGTGTCTCAATACACATGGAGAGTACGCTTACTCAGTGCTAAGTATGTGCTGGGCATTGTATCTTACGTGGATTCGCTTCACTAACTCCCATTATAACTCCAATTATGTTGGATGCTGTAACCCAAGGAGACAAGGTAATTTGTTCTTACCAACAAACCAACAAACCATCTTGCTGGCCAAAGAAACTACATTTTGCAAGCTTTTTTGTTGTTGTTGCAAATTTATAGGTCTTTCCATAATTTGGTCTCACACAATCTGTGATTTAATCTCATTTCTTCATATTTCCTAACACAAGTTCTAAAGAGATCCCTTTCTTTACATTCTATTTTTCAATGACTGCACTTATTTGTTTTGTTTTGTTTTGTTTTGTTTTGTTTTGTTTTGTTTTGTTTTGAGACAGGGTTTCTCTGTATAGCCCTGGCTGTCCTGGAACTCACTTTGTAGACCAGGCTGGCCTCAAACTCAGAAATCTGCCTGCCTCTGCCTCCTGAGTGCTGGGATTAAAGGTGTGCACCACCACGCCCAACTCAATGACTGCACTTTAATCTACATCTATTCCACAGTTTAGCTTATATTACCTAGTGAGTATTATTAATACCATATTGAATTTATCGGTCTGATCTCATTTTACAGGCCAGAGAGCTTACTAAGTTACTCAAAAATATACACAATTTGTAAGTAGCGAAAATAGGATTTGAACACAGAAATCAAATCTTTTAAAATTAACTTCAAACTACCGTTCTTTTGGCGTTATATTCTCGTTTTGTTTTTTTGGTTTTTTTTTTTTAAGATTTATTTATTATATGTAAGTACACTGTAGCTATCTTCAGACACTCCAGAAGAAGGTGCCAGATCTCGTTGCGGATGGTTGTGAGCCACCATGTGGTTGCTGGGATTTGAACTCTGGACCTTCGGAAGAGCAGTCGGGTGCTCTTACCCACTGAGCCATCTCACCAGCCCCTGGTGTTATATTCTCATACAGGTCCTGAAAAGCCACCATTATTTTCATCATTACCATTTTCTAACCTGCAACTGAAGAAATCCCAATCCAAAAAGCTATTGAAGCCATTTGCTTTGTCTTTCAATGCCTCACACATGTCATATGAGTTTCACGAGAGAAGCAACGACGACCATGGCTTCCCAAATCCTGAAGAACTTGCTGCCCACACGCATTTCAATAAATAAACATACAGCTATACAGACATTCGGGAACAGTATTTGGGAAGATTTGCTCCAATAATAGCAATATATTTTAAATACAGAAGATGTGGGACACAGTGAGTCCCTATGAATGCAAATGTGCAGCGCATCCTTAATTACAAAGCTGAGCTTCTAAAGCACGGTTTAGGTTTTCTCTTCATACTTAGCGGTGGAGTTGTTCATGCATCTAAAAATCACAACCTTTTGAGAGGGTAGCCACTTTGAACGCTTGTTCAGCCTTATTTGGGATTAAAGTTTATGCCTGAAGGTCTCTGGAGAGGTGAAACCTGTGTCCTTGTTTTCTGGTGGGATTAATGAGATTGAACAGCCGGCTCAGCCCCACCTGTCTTTCAGATCTTTGGCCCAGACTCCCAAAACACTGGGCCCCTCACAAAGATGGCACGAAAGAGGGCTGGACCAATGGGGAGTGGCGTTGCTCGCGGTTGCCTAGGTAACAGCCAATGAACAGCAGGAATTGTGCCCAGTGCGGCCCGACAGGGATGGCGGCGTCCAGTGTGGCTGAGGCGGGTGGAGGTGGCGGAGGGGAGAGTGGCAGTTGGGAGCCCAGAGCAGCAAAGATCCTAGCTGCTGGAGCCCCGCATCGCGTTGGGGCGTGACAGTCGTCGCCCAGAAGCGGAGCTCAGGTAGGTCTGCAGCGCGGGTGGGAGGAGGACCTGGGAGTGCGGTCCACCAGGTAGGGACTAAGGCGGCAAGCAGGTGACTGGGCTGGGGAGCGAGCCTCTGTCCTGGCTGTACTGACCAGAAGGTGGCTGCGAGTGGGACCCCAAAACTGGGTTTGGAGTTTCGATCCAGAGGTCGCAGCCCGGGAGAACACAGGACACTGGTTATCGAGAGGGGTGTGCCAGGCTGTGTCTGGAGGGAATGCCAGACCCATGAGAGCTTGAAGAGCCTGTGTGGTGGGGCCGATCTCCCAAAAAAGGACGGAGCCGGGCTGGGATGAAAAATGCAGTGGAAGGCTGGGTTGCCTGGTGAAAGTCTGAGGCTTTGTTTAATCTAGGGCGCGTCTGTGCCACAGGTAGGGAGAGGTCCCACATACTGAGGCTTGGGAAATGGATTGTCATCTCTGTAATTCAGTATCCACAAACAATTTAGGTACCAACCTGAGTAACTTCGCTGTATTAGAGCCCGGCGCAGGCATTCTCTTTTCCCTTGGCATAGAATAGTGTCCTGACAATATTACTTCGGAGAGCCCATCACTCTTGGTTCATCGTGTTTTTAAAAACCTTCCTGTACCAGTGTTCTTTTCATCTTTTTGCATCTAACTATCCCACATTCTTCCTAAATAAGACCTGCTTATAGTAACAATGCCCCTGTTTACTTTCCAGCTAGGAAGGAGATTCGAATTATAACGTTCAAAACCTAATTATTTCATATTCATTTAAAAATACATTTTATAAAACAGTATTTCCAGTTTCCTAGTCTTTGTTCATCAAAGCTTTCATTGTCTCCTCTTAGGGCTCTAAAAACCCATGGTTGCTTCCTTTATAACTAAAAGATTGCCTACCCAAGAAAGTGGTTTTGGGGACATTTTGGAGATTGTGTGGGTAGTTAGGGTGGCTACTTCCAAACAGTCTCTAACTGGGATATGATTATTCGTAGATTGGAGGGGGGAGATTGTTATTTTGTTTTAAAACTTCTCAATTTAAGCTGAACATGGTGGAGCCTTAGGAGGCAGAAGTAGATCTTTGTGAGTTCAAGGCCAGCCTGGTCTACATAGTGAGTTCCAGGACAGCCAAGGACTACATAGATCCTCTTTCAAAAAACAAACAAAAACTTCTTAATTTAGACAAAAGTTGCTGCAAATACATAAATGTTCTTTAGTAAGCTTAGTTTTATGAGGGGTGGGGAGACAATGAGACACACAAGAGATGGCTCAGCAATAGCGAATAGTGTTTACTAGCCAGGAATTAGTTCTTAGCACCTACATGGTGGCTCACAGCACCTGTAACTCCAGTACCAGGGCATCTAAAGTCCTCTGGCTTCCATGGGCTCTTGTACACACGTAGCATACATACACTCATGCAGGTTCACATTGAGACACATAAATTTAAAGCACTTTTAAAAAATGAAAACAATTTCTTATCGGGTGCTCTTACCCGCTGAGCCATCTCACCAGCCCTGTCTTTGGGTTTTATTTGGAGCCATCCATGGATTCTTTTTTTTTTTTTTTAAAGTAAGATATCAAAGGATATGGTCTCCTTTGCATGGCCCTAGGACTTTGGATTACAGAGACAGAATAGTACTTTTAGATTATGTTTTGGACTGGTGTTTTGCAGCTTGTCTATCACAAGTATAGAAAGGGCTCTGTGGGAATGTGAGTCGTCTTGGTTTGTGACTGTATTCTGTGTATAGCTTGAGAGCCTAGGCCATCAGTTTTCTTCAGCAGGATCATATAAGCACGTATTGTGAACATCGATCTGTGCCTGTTATTAAAGTGTTGGGCTTTTCCATTAGTACTGGCTACACTTTATTAAACTATATTTGAGCCGGACGATGGTGGCACATGCCTTTAATCCCAGCACTCGGGAGGCAGAGGCAGGAGGATTTCTGAGTTCCAGGCCAGCCTGGTCTACAAAGTGAGTTCCAGGACAGCCAGGGCAATGCAGAGAAACCCTGTCTCGAAAAAGCCAAAAAAACCACAAACAAACAAACCCAACAACAACAACAACAAACTATATTTGTCTCAGTAACTATGGATAATCTTGGTGAAATTCCCTCTTGGCCTAGTGGCTGTGGAGCTATTAATTATCACTGATAGTTACAAGATTCATTAGTTAAAAATTCAAACACTGTCCCAGGTAGTGACAGTATCAGCTGTTTGGACACATGTTGCATTTCCTAGCCAAATGTATTCAGCCATGGCCTGAGGTCCATGAGTTCCACATATGGTCCTTTTAATTAGCACTTCTGATTTAAGTCTTGAGACTGGGCATGGTCTTGACAAACCACTTCTGATTTTACTGTATCACCCTAGATCAAAAAGGAATGGAAATTTGTAATGTATACTCTAGAAAACCAGCACGGAATGGTGTCAGGGGTGGGTTGGCCGATGGTATTTTATTTATTTATTTTTTTTTTTAAAGATGTATCTATTACTATATCTAAGTACATTGTAGTTGTCTTCAGATGCACCAGAAGAGGGCATCAGATCTCATTACAGATGGTTGTGAGCCACCATGTGGTTGCTGGGATTTGAACTCCAGACCTTCGGAAGAGCAGTCGGTGCTCTTAACCACTGAGCCATCTCTCCAGCCCCCCGGTATTCTATTTATTATCACTAAACAATGAATTAACCCAACACTGAGCTTAAAACTACCCCACAATACTCTCAGATCTTATGGGCCAGGAATCTAGACCTGACATCATGGAGATAGCCTCTGTTTGTTTCTTCAGTAGTTTCTCCGATGAGTGGGTCAGAGTCTGGGAACTGGAACCGATTGACAGCTCCTTCACTAATGCCTGCTCCTGTCTGAGCATACGGGTCTCTGTGAGTTCGAGGCCAGCCTGATCTACAGAGTAAGTTCCAGGACAGCCAGGACTACACAGAGAAACCCTGTCTTGAAACTTCTTCCCACCTCCCACCCCCAAAATTGGAATATCAACTGGAGAAACAGCCTTCATGCCCTGTACCTTCTGGCTTCCTCATCACTTGGGAACCTCCAAATAATATATTCAATTTTAGAATAACACTTTTATTTCCGTATTTACTTACTTATTTCTGTGTGTGTATGTTTACATGCCACGGTATGCTTTGTGGAGGTCAGAGGACAGTTTGTGGAATCTGTTCTCTCCTCCCACCGTGTGGGTCCAGGGATGAAGCTCAGGTTGCCAGTCTTAGGGGCAGGTTCCTTAACCTGCTGAACCATCTCACAGGCTCCAGTCAGGTGTGCTCAGGTCGTGGCTCAGGTCTCAAGCCATGGGAGCATAGTGACAGCAGAATGAGCGTTCATGATGCTGTGTTTGGTGCCCACAAGTCTGATCAAATTTAGGGAGACATTGCAAACATCTTTAGAAAATGTAGTCTACCATGTTAAGGAATTAGAGGAAAAAAAAAAAAAAGAATTTTCAGGGACTGGAGAGATGGCTCAGCGGTTAAGAGCACTGGCTGCTCTTCCAGAGGTCCTGAGGTCAATTCCCATCAACCACATGGGGGCACACAACCTTCTATAATGGGACCCTCTTCTGGCATGCAGGCAAAAATTCAGAGGCAGAGGCAGGTGGATTTCTGAGTTCAAGGCCAGCCTGGTCTATAGAGTGAGTTCCAGGACAGCCAGGGCTACACAGAGAAACCCTGTCTCGAAAAAAAAAAAAATTCAGGCAGAACACTGATACATTAAATAGACAGACAGGCAGGCAGGCAGACGGACAGAAAGATAAATCCCTTTTTAAATTTTAAATAAAATTTCAAATTTCATCACCCTCCTTAAAATATTTAAGATATTAGCCCAAGAGCTGACAGCATAACAACAACAACAACGACAAGATAGCGTTACACTTAGAGGAGCATAGCTAGTACTTTGTCCATAGAGAATCCTCAAATACTTCCTTGCTTCCCCCCGGTCCCTGTGGGCCACGGTGAGATGCAGCCCTGGAAGTTCCATGTAGCTTTCATGAAGAGCAAACAGATACAAAAGCATCATCCCTTGGAGCCTTGTGCCACCTCCTAGCTCTCACTGCAGTAACTCACCAACTTCTGAGGGAAGAGAAGTTGGTTAACCACTGGCAAAAAAAAAAAAAAAAAAAAGATTCCCTTATCATACTATCTTCTAAGTCTACTGACTGACTTCATCATGACATGCAAATTTAGTCAAAGATACACAGTTGCACAGCCAAGAATGGTGGTGCATGCGGTAAACCCAGGAAGCAGAGGCAGGAGGATATTTGTGAATGCAAGGCCAGCCTGGTCTACACAGCAAGCTCAAGGCTAGTCAAGACTTTATAGAGAGACCCTATCTCTCTTCATAGAGAGATCAGAATGTCAAATATGCATACACACATGCTCATACACACACACATACTCATTACATACATACATACTCATATATATACACACTCATAGACATACATATACACAGTCATATACACATACATATATACACACATGCTCACATATATACACATATAAACATACTCATTTGCATATACTCACTCATATACGGGCACACACACTCACATATACTTATATATACACACACTCATATGCATACACACACTCCTATGCATACACACAGTCATATGCATACACACAGTCATATACACACAGTCATATACACACACACTGATATGCATACATACTCACGCACACACACTCATATGCATACACACAGCTCTTCAGATTCAGGTGGGTGTGTTTTGAAGAGCTATGTAGCAGTTTGGAGTTTTTTATTTTGTTTTTTTGAGATAAGCTCTCATGCATAACGCTGACTGGCCTGGAATTCAAAGACATCTGCCTGCCTGTTGCCTCCAGAATGCTGGGATTAGTGGCCAGTGCTTTTACAATTTGTATCATCATTTGACTTTGACTGCACGAACTCACTTAGTTCTGGAAAAGCTAAAGATGGCCTGTAGCTCTCAGAATACCTTAACTCCACTGTAAAGAGTTTTCTCTTGAATTTTTCTTTTTTTTTTTTTTTTTCTTGATTTTTCGAGACAGGGTTTCTCTGTGTAGCCCTGGCTGTCCTAGAACTCACTCTGTAGACCAGGCTGGCCTCGAACTCAGAAATCCGCCTGCCTCTGCCTCCCGAGTGCTGGGATTAAAGGCATGCGCCACCATCGCCCGGCCTCTTGAAATTCTTATGGAAAACTTCTTGTCTTCCTCTCATTAATGTTGTATTTGCTGTGAAGCCTCACTGACCTCAGCCTGAGCCTGCTCTGATGCTGGGCTGATGATAAGAGTTTCAGTTTCTGTGCGGCTTGAAGGAAAGGAGCTGCTGACTGGCACCAGGCCCTCGAGGATTTAAGGATGCTCTCTAGTTCCGTGCACCAGACAGGACAGTCCGGGACTCTGAAGAAAAGCTGCACTTGTCCTGTTAGCATCAGGCAGGTGCCTTCGAGAGAGACTTCCAGTTGGTTATTCACCGTGGCAACCTCTGGCTGTAACTTTGAGTGTCTCCCTATGGTTGAGTCACGGTCCGCAGACGTTCAAATGGGAATCTAGTGATGTGCTTGTTCAAACTACAGGTTCCCGAGCTGTAACTACACAGAATTGGACTCAATAGGTTTGAGGTCAGGCCTGTGAATCTGCATTTTTTCACTTGAGAAAACATTGTAATGCTTAAATATAGAAAAGCCAAAGGGGTGAATAAAAAGATCTAGAAAATTGAAAAAAATATTTCTATTGTTTATTGATTCTGTTTGCCTCTGTTTATACTGAACGGTATCTTAAACCTTATGGGATATCCTTGAATACAAAATTCTCTTACCACCCACTAGTCCCCAATGCTATTGGTGTGGCTTCTTTTTCTATGATACACACTTAGCATGCCTTCTGCACACCACAGCCACCCATATGTAGATGTCAGCTCCTACTGCGTGATGACACACACCTCCAAGACCTATGGCCAGAAACAGCCATTATTTCTTTGCCGGATGAAACCGTGACTCATTAGCATGGGGCCCCAGCTCAAAGGGCAGTGCCCTCGACATCTTGCTGAGTTCAGGTTTCTGTGGTCAGCTGGAACAATTACTCCATGTGATCTCTTCTCATCTGGAAGATTAGTCTAGACTCCTGCACTGGAAACAGAACAGGTCCCAGTGCAGCAGAGAGGCTAGCCGGGTGCTCCTCAAATCTCCAGGTTTAAATATCTGTACCTGCTGGGCGTGGTGGCGCACGCCTTTAATCCCAGCACTCGGGAGGCAGAGGCAGGCGGATTTCTGAGTTCGAGGCCAGCCTGGTCTACAAAGTGAGTGCCAGGACAGCCAGGGCTACACAGAGAAACCCTGTCTCGAAAAACGACAAAAAAAAAAAAAAAAAAAAAAAAAAAAAAAAAAAAAAAAAAAAACAAAAAACCTGTACCTTTGATAACATTCCATTAACTATGTAATGCACACAGCCGACCCAGACTAAGGCAATTCTGTCTCTTGGTAGGAGGCTAGCTCTTCCTCGAAAGCTTCTCTGACGGGACTCGGCTGCCCCAACCCCTCCTGTTGTCACAGTCATTTTTCTTGACCACAGCTTTCATCCAATTCCAATCCTGGTTCAGTGCCCCGCCCCCAACCCCAGACACCACCAACTCTTCCTTTCCCTAACTTAGCTGCTGTAGTCTGCCAAGTTTTCAGAGAGCACCATGAACAAACAAGTCTGACCTAAACCAGAGGCTCAACCTGAGGAAGGAGAGCCAGCATGGTCACGGAGGGTTATATTCTTGTCCCTTGCTCAGCCACCAACCAAATTTTTGTTATGAGTAATTTTTTTAGTTTTTTTTTTTGTTTTGTTTTAATTTTACCTGTATGGAGTACTTGTCTATGGGTATGTGTGTGGACCATGTGCTTACTTGGTACCTACGGAAGTCAGAAGGAGGCTTTGGATCCCTTGGAACTGGAGTTTAGATGGTTGTGAAACATGATGTGAAGCTGGGAATGGAACCTGGGTCCTCTGCAAGAGCAACAAGTGCTCTTAGCCACTGAGCCACCTTGCCAGCTCCACCAAAACTTCTTAACCACAGGCTTCTTCTGAGCTTGTGTTTCTTCATCTATAACATGAAGGAGTTTGCAACCACATCTGTGCGGTTCGTTAACATCTCAAGGTCTCGGTGTAGAGTATCGCCTCTAAACAAGACGTCTTATCTGGGCGGACCAGCTCTGAGTTTTTCCCCTGGATATCTTGTGCTTTGGTTGTTGTTGTTTCCCTCTTTTTGCTGCTTGCTTTTGTTTTATTATTTTTCCTATTTATTTATGTTGCGGCCGTGGCATGTAGCTGAGGATGACGTCGAGTGCATGAGCCGCCTGACTCTGCCGAGGCTACAGACATGCACCATGGTTGTGCTGCGGGCTGCTCACCTGTGTACTTACTAATTCCTGCCATCTGAGCTGACACAGAATTACCTTGTCTCTGGTATAGCGTGTGGTGCTTCACCCGCTGAGCCTACTGACCATATGATAACTTCATTGAGGGGACCCTGTTCATACATCCACTGAGCACATAGTACGTGTCAAGTAAATATTGGTAGATGTAGCTTTCCTCTTCATCACAGGAAACAGGAACTGGCTGAAAACTATTAAGAGAAGTAGGGGTGAGGGTGCCTTAGCAGAGGTGAAGGTGGTGGCGAGGAGGGCGTTTTAAGTGACCTGAGGTAGGAGTCCACCTGAGGCAAGTGTGCACTTGCCGGAGCACCGCCTCTGGTCCACTAGCCATTCCGTGACACTGCTTTCTCTTTCTGTTTCTTAGAGCTGTCATCCTCTTCTTCTGTAAGCTGCCACCATGACCCTGACCAAAGGTTCCTTTACTTACTCCAGCGGGGAGGAATACCGCGGCGAGTGGAAAGAGGGTGAGAAGAAGCTCTGGGGCAGCCATCAAGTATCACTCAGTTCCCACTGCAGGACTCGGCTCCACATAGAACCTTTCCTTTATGTCGGGGCTTAATGAAGGAACTAGAAATGAATGCAGTCTCTACTCTTGGATGTACAGTGCTTTAACAGTCTGTTGTCTTAAATGTGAATGTGCCCAGAAGAGCCAAGTCAACTCTTTGGTGTGCAGTTTAGAGAGCTCAGGATTCTGACTTTCCTACGACAGCTTTTTACAGCTGGGAGTAATCTATTCTTAGGGAAAGCAAAATGCTTTGGAGCTGTGACCTATGCTGAAACTATACCGAAAGCACTTTAATGGTTCACTTTGGAAAGTCAAGCTGGCCACCTTAGAGTCTCCCAGTGTTCAGTCGTAGCAAGCCACGAAACTGCCCCCAAGGAGACGGGCCTTTCCACACTCACAGGGGCGAAGGGCAGCTTTTGGTGGGTGAGGTTGTAGAAAACCATGGGATGCTAAGCCAGTGAGGAGGGACCTTGAAGCTTCCCCATTCCAACCTGGTACCTGTCCTTCTCTTCGCTCAGGCCGGAGACATGGCTTTGGTCAATTGGTGTTTGCAGACGGTGGCACCTACCTGGGTCACTTTGAGAATGGGCTTTTTAATGGCTTTGGAGTCCTGACCTTCTCAGATGGCTCAAGGCAAGTATTAAGTCATTCCTTTCTCCATCTTTGAACTGGCAAGACTCTAATACAGATATGGGCAGTGGTGGTTGTCAGTTCAACCCTGAGCTTGCTCAAGCCCTAAAGAAAACAGGAAAAGAATGAACAGTTCTTTTGTTAATTACTTTGCTTTTAAATTTTTTATTTATTCCTATGTGTTCTTTATTTGTGGAGGGTGCACCACATGCTTGTGATGGTCGGAGGAGTCAGTTCTCCTCTTCCACCATGAGGGTCCCTAGGATTTAACTCAGTTATTAAGTGTTGAGACAGGTTTCTTTGGTCTAAGCCATCTTGCCTGCCTTTATTATTTTAAAATAGATGTGAGAGCCAGGCATGGTGGCGAATGTCTATAATCCCAGCACTGGGGAGACAAAGGCAAGAGAATCCTGAATTTGAGGCCAACCTGGGCTAGATAGCAAGACTCTGTCCCTAATTAAAACAAGTATATCAAATTAAATAGTTATAGCCGGGCTGGAGAGATGGCACTGATTGCTCTCCCGAAGGTCCTGAGTTCAAATCCCAGCAACCACATCGTGGCTCACAACCATCCGTAATGAGATCTGACGCCCTCTTCTGGAGTCTCTGAAGACAGCTGCAGTGTACTCATTTATAATAATAAATAATCTTTGGGCCAGAGTAAGCAAGGTTGACAGGAGCAAGCAGAGGTCCTAAATTCAATTCCTAGCAATTACATGATAGCTCACAACCATCTGTATAGCTACAGTGTACTCATATACATAAAATAAATAAATAAATCTTTTAAAAAATTAGTTAAAGCTGGGCAGTGGTGGCGCACACCTTTAATCACAGCACTTGGGAGGCAGAGGCAGGTGGATTTCTGAGTTCGAGGCCAGCCTGGTCTACAGAGTGAGTTCCAGGACAGCCAGGGCTACACAGAGAAACCCTGTCTCAAACAAAACAAAACAAAACAAAACAAACAAACAAATCCAAATTAAATAGTTATGAAATTGGAAATGCCAAGAAGGTGAGTGACTGTCTACTCTACCTCTGTTCACTTAAATTCGCTTTCCTTGTCTGGGCATGGTGGTGCACGCCCTTTAATCCCAGCACTCAGGAGGAAAAGGCAGGCAGACCTCTGTGAGTTGATGCCAGCCTGGTCTACATAGTGAGTTCTTAGACAACTCTGATACAAATATAACATGACTTTTGTTATACAGAGAATTCCTTTCCTGGAATTAAGACTTCACATTACATAGCCTCTGACCCTTCTGTGCTACTGAGGAATGAATGGTCTAGGTGGCACTAGAAGAGTTCTGAGATGAGCTTCCCTCTGTACCTTGACTAACAGACACATTGACAAGTGCTTGCCTCCGTTATCCTGCACAGCTAACCTATGCACTAAAGGCTAACTTACATCTTGGTGTCTCTGCAGGTATGAGGGGGAGTTTTCCCAGGGCAAGTTCAATGGCGTCGGAGTCTTCATTCGCTATGACAACATGACCTTTGAGGGGGAATTTAAAAATGGCAGAGTAGACGGTTTTGGTAAGTTTCAGCTCAGTAGAATGGTAATTTAGGTAAATGTAACATGGATAGAATCCTTCCCCTTTATCTTAATTCTCCCGGGACTCTCTCCAGCAACCTGCAGTGCCCATAGCCATAACTTGTTCTTTTCCTTCAGCCTCGGCACATCAAGCTGAGCGGGAAACATTAGTGCCCTCTCCCTCTCTGTCCTCCTCACAGGCCTGCTGACTTTCCCAGATGGTTCTCACGGAATACCCCGCAATGAAGGTCTGTTCGAGAACAACAAGCTACTGCGGCGTGAGAAGTGTTCCGCCGTGGTTCAGCGGGCTCAGAGCGCCTCCAAGTCAGCCAGGAACCTCACTGCCTGACGGAGCTTTGGGCGCAGCTGGAAAGGATCTGTAGAGCAGTGGCATCCCTTGTATGCGTGCGAGGTGAACAAATGAAACGGATATGAGATGATGAGAATGACCTTGATGCCACAGCCTGGGAGGTGCTCCGTCCCCTGCCGACCAGGAGTTCAGTCGCAGAAAAGTGTGGATGGGTTTGGCCCCAAGACCCTGCGGCAGTTATGTCCTTCCCTGGCCCCGATGTTATCAAGAACAGGGCCTGCCCTTTTCTTCCTTGTTATCCCCAAGACCTTGGTTACCCAGTGCTGTGGCCTTCTCTCCGCCTGCTGTCAAACCATCTCTTCATTCTGCCCACCCTTACTTACCGCAGATAATCTGGGCCTGGACTCACAACCAGTCCTGTGTGCTACCATTGGAGAAATCAGGAAAAAGACAGGGGTGACTTAGACCACAGCAGCTCTGTGAAGTCCAGGCCAGAGCTCTTCTGGGGGTTACCCACTCATTCACTGCAATTGGAGGCCTGGCTCCAGACTGGCCTCTGTGTCTTCTTATCCCTCCTCGGTGTAAGAGTGCGGTTTTCTTCCTCCTCAGCTTTAGCTGCATCTTCCTTACCTGAGATACAGCAGACAGCCCAATCCCCATCTGTGCCTCTCTCTCCCCTTAGACATCAGACAGGATCCCTTTATAGAATAGCCAAGTAAGAAACCAGTGTAAAAGTAACTTATGACCTGCACTCTTTACTCACTCCATCCAGGCTTTCTATGGAATGACCTGGAATCCCAGGGAAGGCTTGCACTGAGAGTTCCTTCCCAGCGTACCATTGGATCAGGCTCACTGTCCCCTGGGTGTTCAAAGACATGGGTCCATCCTAGTGTGAGAACTGTCTAGCATGGGCTCCTCCTTTTGACTCTGGAAGCAAGAGTCTTGGCCCTCAGGCCTGGGACATATCTTCCTGCCAAAATGATCATAAGGTCTCCAGTTAGCCTAGTCCCAGTCCCAGCCCCAGTCCCAGCCCCAGGCCCCATCCTCCAACCTCTCTCAACAGCAGACTGTGGTGGAAATTATAGCTGTGTGCCTCTATTTATTATCTGAACTGTACTGTAGAAACAAGTGTTTATAGGAATAAACCAGTCACCAGAACTGCCTATAATTTGTGTTATGAACTTTCTGGACTTGGGGACTCACGAATGTCAACCTGTTTAATATTTATGGAAACAGCTAATACTGAACACTTTGCTATGTGATGTCATCTGTTTCTCAGAACCCCTGTGGGGAGCTGGAGAGAAAAGCCAGTCAGTGGAATGCTTGCTATGCAAGCATGAGGACCCGAGTTCGATCCCCAGCGCCCGTGTAAATAGCTGGATGTGGCTGTGCATGCTTAGACTCCCAGGTCCAGGGATTCAAAGACAAAGTATCTCTGGGGCTGACTGTCAGGCCAGCTTAGCCTAGCCTAACTAGTGGGTCCCAGGTACCAGAATGGACAGCTCCTGGGGGACACAGAATGTCAACCTATAACTACACACATACACACACACACACACAGAGAGAGAGAGAGAGAGACCTTCTGTGAAGTAGAAGGCATGAGGTTTTTAAAACCAGCAGGTTCAGGTTGTTCAGGCCAGTAAGTGGCAGACTAGATGGGGTTTCTGTCCTACACATTCTGATTATAATTCCCTTCCACTGGATTCCTTTCACCCTGAGCATCAATGTCTACAAGCCCCAATACCAGTTACTGCCAGACCCACTGGGTGGCCTCAAACAAGTTATCTCCTGCCCATGTTTCCCTTTTTCTGCACCCACTAACAGAACACCTCCACCATACTAGCTCATTTATTTACACTTCTTCCTCAGTCTTCCCTACAGCTCTGGGAGAAAGGTTTAGTCTAGCTGAGTCTCAGGGAAATTAGGGGACTACTCCAAGGCCTCATAAACACCAGGGGTCCCAGTCTTAAACCCAGGGCTGTTGAAGCCCAAAGGCTGAGCTCTTAGCCAGCTTTTTTGGCTGCCTCTCCTGGCCCCCCTTTTCCTATCAGCCCTAAACCTCCTCTTGTATAAGCCCCACTGCTCTGGAAGGTGGTCATGAAAGAAATACAAGAGCCATTGCCCCAGGCTTTGATGCCATCAGACACTTACTTCTGATTGGTGATTATCTTTAATAGTCTTCTCTAGCCTCTGCCCCAAACAGGGACCTGTTCTCTATTTAATGAGTAATTTAAACTTTCTGTCTTGGCTTCTCTGCTGCTGGTCCTGCGTCACCACCAAAATGAACTGAGCATTTTGGAGAAGGCCGTCTTTTTGATTGATGTGTCTGAGCGTTTCTAAACATCTCAGCTGAGTCCTTTTGTCTCTCTGTCATTCAAAGCCAGTGGGAAGCTGGGGGAAATGGCTTACTTAGTAAGCAAAGGGTTTGCTCCACACACATGAGGACCTGGATTTGAGCCCCCAGCACCCACATAAAAAGCCAGGCATAGTGGTGCATGCCTGTAACCCCAACACTGGAAAATAGAAGCAGGCAGGTCTCAGACAATTGATGGCAGCCCTGTATGGCCAAAATGACAAACTCCAGATCTAATGACAGACCCTGCCTTAAAGAAATAAACTGGAGAGTGATAGAGGACGCCTGACGTCAATCACTAGCCCCCAGCTTGTCTGTAGGAATAATTGCACGTGGTGTCTATACACATTAACAAAAAAAGTCATTACGTTTTCCTAGGCTACCTCTCTAATAGTGGGCTTCTGCTTGAGATTACTAAGGCTTTGCTCAGTGGTGAGAAAAGACTGACCATGCAGGTCCCACAGCCTTTAGGAAGATCGTTGGCATCTGGCCAGGAACTCTTCTCCATAGTCAATCAAGTCTCACTTGTTATATTTTATTATAGTAACGCCGTGGCCAGTTTTGATAATAAAAGAAAAGTACCTTCGGAGAAGAGGGTGGGCCTGTCTCAGTCCCAGTCTTCAGAATTCATACCTGGGCCAGTCAGACGTTGTCTAGAGTGTACATCATGTGTCTATCCACCAGGTGTCATGATCTACTAATGTGACTAGGCACTAGACTGTCTTGGTCATGCAACAGTGAGGATCAAACCTGGAGACAAGACTCAGAAGTGAGTGAGTTAGGAAAGGACTTCAAGGCTGGGATACAGCTTGGATGCCTTTCAAAAACAAGAGACACATTCCGATCAGGCCATCCCTTTCCAGCCACGTCATGCACAATCAAGATTTCTAGCCTCAAGTTAGGAGTGGCAATCCGTTCAGTAGCCAGTTTGCTTGGTTTCCAGCTACACCCCTCACCCTTTTGCTAGGTTCCCTGGATCACCCACCTTAGCACAGAATAAAGTACCCACAATGGAGACAAGTAAGAGAGTGTTCCTTCCTGGTAAAGGGTCTCTAGGGATTCTGTGTAGTGTGCAGAGGTGAGAAGCCACAGGCTGTGAAGAGGAGGGGAAAGCTGAGAGCATTTGGGAAAGGAGCTCTGTGGGGGCGCTGAGTAAGAATGGCTCCCATAGGCTCACAGACTTGAGGGCTTAGGGGTGGCACTGTTTGAAAGGATTGGGAGCTGTGTGCCTTATTGGAAGAAGTATGTCACTGGAAATGGGCTTTGAGGTTTTCAAAAGCCCAAGCCAGACCCAATGGCTTTCTCTTCCTGTTCCCTGCAGATCCAGAACTCTCAGCTACCTCTCCAGTCCCACGTCTGCCTGTGTGCTGCCGTACTTCCTATCATGATCATCATGAACTAACCCTCAGAAACTACAAACTCGATTTCAATGTTTTCCCTTCTCAGAGTTGCCGTGGCAACTTTAGAGTTAAGGACACAAGGGACTCTCCCTCCATGACTAAGGAGAGCTGCTGAGTCTCCCTTATAAGAGTTGTTCATAGCAATAGAAGGACTCTGAGACAGACGTTGGTACCAGGGAGCAGGGTATTGCTGTAACAGGCCAGGCTATGCTTCTTGTTTGCAGAATGTGGACTTTGGGACTTAGGATTAGGAAAGCAGCCAGACACTGTCAGTGGGGTTCAATGGGCCATCCTAGCAAGTACATGGAAGACAGCGGTGCTGAGGGCAATGCATAACATGACGGCCACACTCGTGAGGTTTCAGAGGGAAAGAGTAGTATTAAGTGGCCGAGAGATAACTGCTCTGGTGATTATTTTCTCGAAATGTGGCTGCTTTTTGCCCTGTACAAAAACATCTTCTGGAGTCTAAATTGAAGAGTTTTGGATTGATACAATTGGCAGAGAAGATGTCAAGACAGCCTAATATTGACTTTGTCACGTGTATTTAGTGGCCAGCCTTATGCAGGAAAAGGCAAGAGGGGCAAGGGAAAATATAACGTGCAAGATATACAAAATAAAATAATTTGAGGAGAAAAAGAGCACCCGGAAGTTTACTAGAATTAAATTCAGTGCCTAGGGAGATTAAAACGTTTAAAGAAAAGCCTGATGTTAAATGGAATAAAGAGAGTGGTGAGCTCGGAGAAAGATGCTACCCAACAAAGCTTTCAACTTGGGAAACAGTTGGGAAACAGTATGAAGGAAAAGCTTACACAGTGGAGGAATCCATCAAAAACAGCTACCAGCTACGTGTATTTGAATGAGAGGGGAAGGTTCCAGCCCCACCAAGCAGCAGAACTTGGCAGTTTGGGACACATGGTTCAGACTTTAGAGTTAAGGATACAAGAAAGGGGTTGTAGACTCTCCCTCCGTGACTAAGGAGAGCTGCTGAGGCCAGATGTGTGTCTGATGTGTGTCAGATGTGTGTCAGCATGGAGGCCCAGGGCGGCCATTGCGAGAAGCTGTGAAAGCGAATCCTGGAACCCCCATGATGTTGGAGATGCCAGAGTCGTGGGATACCGGCTGAGGAAAGCTACTAACAGGGAGTGTAACCAGCCCAAGAGAAAGAAGCATGCTGCTCTCAACGAAACTGAAAAGAGATGGAGATCTAAAGAGCACTTTGGCATCAGCCGTGGAGATGCCGAGTTTGGAGTTTGCCCAGCTTGTTTTAAGGCTTGTTTTGGTCCAGTATCTTCTAAGTTCCCATTTCTCCCTTATGGCACAGCAGTGTATATATATATATATTCTGTGACATTGTATGTTGGAAATATCTGATCTGGTTTTTTATTTTGATTTTACAGTGAGACTTTGCACTTTAAACTTTAAACTTTTTTTTTGTTTGTTTGTTTTTTGTTTTTCGAGACAGGGTTTCTCTGTAGCCCTGGCTGTCCTGGAACTCACTGTAAACCAGGCTGCC
Source organism: Mus caroli (assembly GCF_978045245.1). NCBI lineage: Eukaryota > Metazoa > Chordata > Mammalia > Rodentia > Muridae > Mus > Mus caroli. The sequence goes on from NW_028227275.1 coordinate 19,245,238, forward strand.
CTCGAACTCAGAAATCCGCCTGCCTCTGCCTCCCAAGTGCTGGGATTAAAGGCATGCGCCACAACCGCTCGGCTTAAACTTTAAACTTTTAATCAGTCTTCAGACTGATAGACTACAGAAACTTTTGAAGTTGGACTGAATGCATTTTGCATTATAATATGGCTACTGGCCTATGAGGCCTGGGGTGGAATGTGGTGGTTTGATTAAGAATGCGCCCCCCAGCCGGGCGTGGTGGCGCACGCCTTTAATCCCAGCACTCGGGAGGCAGAGGCAGGCGGATTTCTGAGTTCGAGGCCAGCCTGGTCTACAGAGTGAGCTCCAGGACAGCCAGAGCTATAAAGAGAAACCCTGTCTCGAAAAAACCAAAAAAAAAAAAAAAAAAAAAAGAATGCGCCCCCCTCAAGTTAACATATATAAATGCTTAGGGAGTGGCACTATTTGAAAGGATTAGGAGGTGTGGCCTTGTTGGAGGCTGTGTCGCTGGAGGTGGGCTTTGAGGTTTTTCAAAAGTCCAAGCAAGGCCGAGTAGCTTTCTCTTCCTGCTTCCTGTAGATCTAGATGTAGAACTCTCTGCTGCTTCTTCAGCACCATGACTGCCTGCCGGCTGCCATGCTCCCTGCCAGGATGATGATGGACTGAACCTCTGAAACTGTAAGCCAGCCACCATTAAACACTTTCTTTTATGAGTTGCCATGGTCATGGTGTCTCTTCACAGCAAGAGAACACAGACAAAAATAAGCCCTAATTCCTAAAGCCCTGCTCCTCCTCAGGCTGTGAGAACAAGAGTCCCAGAGAGCTCAGGCCAGGCGTCTCCTGCTTGTCATTAAAGCCAGCCATTGTTGCTGAAATCCAAGCGCAGTGCCTCCTCCTCTGTGGGGCTCAGCTCCTGCAACGGGGCACGGCAGGGACCTCCATAGTAGCCAAACCAGTCCATGGTTTTCTTCAGCCCCGGTATTCCAAAGCGCCGGGTCACCTGAGAGGAAGCACTTGTTAGAAAAGACTGCCGAGCCCCCACCTTCACTTCTGTCTGTTGCTTCATAAATCTCCCACCCTCCTGTAAGAAACTATAACCAATGGCATCCAGGGTGCACTGAGGATCCAGATTGGACCCCAGAAGCTGGTCAGGTATTGAGAGACTCAGACTGAAGAAAGACATTCCCTGTCGGGTTTTAGGAGAAAATCTTCTCCAACAAGAAGAAGGTAGCAAGGCTGGGGACCAGAGAGCATGACCTGTGCCAGGTCCCTGCAGCACAGCAGATCTGGTTAGCAAAGAAGGGGACAGCTCTGAGACAGCCTTGGGCACACCCCAGACCTTTAGTCCCCAGCATCAAGGTTCCCCCTAACACCCACAGCTTCTCCTTGGCCCTATTTAAATGTTCTCACAGAAAGCAATATTATTATTGGACAAAGGAGGTTTGTTTTATAATTGTATGATTTATTGCCTAAGCAACTTCTCTCCCCTAGAAACATGAAGGAGCTGAACAACATGGTCACTAAGGGCTTGCGTATCACAGTGGGCACCGGCAGCTACTGTCACGGTCAAAAACCATACAGGGGATTTTACAGATTAAATGCGGCATCCAGCTTCTTTCCTTCTGTTATAGCAACTGATCGGAAATAGTGGAATGACTCTTTGATGACCAAGAAAGAACTCATTGCTTAATAAAGTTCTGTTTGGGGCGGGGAAAGGAAGCTTTACGAGGTTACGGGTTTCATAAGGAGTAAAAACACTGAGCGAGAAAGTGGAGTGGAGAAAGGTTAGGAGGGATGCCGGATAACTGGCTTGCAGCTATCCACCACTAGAGGCCAGCCATCAGCAGCAAATATGTCTTCCCACCCATGATGTCTTAATTGCCTGGCTTTTAAAATCCGGAAGCTTCGCAAGTGGCAAAAATCTCCCAAAGAAGATAGAACCATGCAAGCCCTGGAGAAACCTTGATTCTACCACGGATTTCCAAAGGTACGCCATGTGCTTCCTTCTCAGCCCCGGAGAAAGGTTTGGGTGGCAACGTCCTAAATATAGCTGGGGCAGGAGGCTGGCTGGGTGGGAAGGCAGGACATCCCCTTGGACAAGGACAAGTCAATAAAGTGACATCAGGCTGCTGTTGGAGTATCTGAGCCTACAGCTCAGGCAGCAGCAGCAGCAAGGGGTTCCAGGCATTCCTGAGTGTGTGCCCAGGGCTGGCATATGAGAGCATAGCCTGAAGGGTGGGACAGGATAGGGTGAGATGACCTCAGAGAGCTTTAATGGCAACCGGGCTTTCCATCTTCCTGGAGGGGCAGCCAACTTCGCTTCCTCTGTAAAGTGAGATGGTATCTACGCTCACCCATAGAGAGGACTCCAACATCAGATGAGAAAAACACCACAGTCAACATCGCAGTGGTCCCAAGATCCCTGGAGGCACCACCTCCTCCTATCCTGGCAGGATGCAGGTGTGGGGCCCTTCTCTCATGTGGGTAGGTGGGGCGGGAGAATCGTGTCTTCTCCCCAGGGGAATGACCAGAGTGTCCTGGGCAGCCTGTGCCTAGCTTAGCTAGAAGGCTTTGTCTCTACAAGTTCTCAGAACCTATTGACACAGTCACTTCCGGGAGAGGCGCCACATCCAGGAAGAGGCCTGCTCTTCTTCTAGGCTGTCTTTCCTCTAAAACAGAGGAGAGGACCCAAGCTAGGAAGAAGACATAGAGTTCACCCACATCTTGCTACTAAGAGTCGGCTACTGTGTAGTGTACAGATAGCTTGAATACGTGCCTTTGATGCAAAATTTAAAAAGCAAAAATAAATCAAGGTAAGGTGGGCCCAGTGGCACAGGCCTCCCATACCAGCAAGTCAGGCGGCTGAGGCAGGAGGCTCACAACTGCTTGGCCTGCCTGGATTATAGAGACAGTTCAAGGGCAGCCTGGACAATGTTTTGTTTGTTGGCTTGATTTTGTTTCTAAAAACAGATTTATGGAAAAAAAGATGTTTTAATGAGTTTGTTGCCATTAAAACCAGGAAAGTAAAATGATAATAAATTCTTTTTTTTTGTTTTTTTTTTTTTGTTTTTCTTTTATATATATATATATATATATATATATATATATATATTTTATTACATCTTTTCCTCAATTACATTTCCAATGCTATCCCAAAAGTCCCCCATACCCTCCCCCCTACTTCTCTACCCACCCATTCCCATTTTTTTGGCCCTGGCGTTCCCCTGTACTGGGGCATATAAAGTTTGCATGTCCAATGGGCCTCTCTTTCCAGTGATGGCCGACTAGGCCATCTTTTGATACATATCAAATCTAAGTGGATCAAGGAACTTCACATAAAACCAGAGACACTGAAACTTATAGAGGAGAAAGTGGGGAAAAGCCTTGAACATATGGGCACAGGGGAAAGATTCCTGAATAGAACAGCAATGGCTTGTGCTGTAAGATCGAGAATTGACAAATGGGACCTCATGAAACTGCAAAGCTTCTGCAAGGCAAAAGACACCGTCAATAAGACAAAAAGACCACCAAAAGATTGGGAAAGGATTTTTACCTATCGTAAATCAGATAGGGGACTAATATCCAATATATATAAAGAACTCAAGAAGGTGGACTCCAGAAATTCAAATAACCCCATTAAAAATGGGGCTCAGAATTGAACAAAGAATTCTCACCTGAGGAATACCGAATGGCAGAGAAGCACCTGAAAAAATGTTCAACATCCTTAATCATCAGGGAAATGCAAATCAAAACAACCCTGAGATTCCACCTCACACCAGTCAGAATGGCTAAGATCAAAAATTCAGGTGACAGCAGATGCTGGCGAGGATGTGGAGAAAGAGGAACACTCCTCCATTGTTGGTGGGATTGCAAGCTTGTACAACCACTCTGGAAATCAGTCTGGTGGTTCCTCAGAAAATTGGACATAATACTACCGGAGGATCCAGCTATACCTCTCCTGGGCATATATCCAGAAGATGTCCCAACCGGTAAGAAGGACACATGCTCCACTATGTTCATAGCAGCCTTATTTATAATAGCCAGAAGCTGGAAAGAACCCAGATGCCTCTCAACAGAGGAATGGATACAGAAAATGTGGTACATTTACACAATGGAGTACTACTCAGCTATTAAAAAGAATGAATTTATGAAATTCATAGCCAAATGGATGGACCTGGAGGGCATCAACCTGAGTGAGGTAACACAATCACAAAGGAACTCACACAATATGTACTCACTGATAAGTGGATATTAGCCCAAAACTTAGGATACCCAAGATATAAGATACAGTTTGCTAAACACATGAAACTCAAGAAGAATGAAGACGGAAGTGTGGACACTATGCCCCTCCTTAGAATTGGGAACAGAACACCCATGGAAGGAGTTACAGAGACAAAGTTTGGAGCTGTGATGAAAGGATGGACCATCTAGAGACTGCCACATCCAGAGATCCATCCTATGATCAGCATCCAAACGCTGACACCATTGCATTCACTAGCAAGATTTTGCTGAAAGGACCCAGATATAGCTGTGAGACTATGCCGGGGCCTAGCAAACACAGAAGTGGATGCTCACAGTCAGCTAGTGAATGGATCACAGGGCCCCCAGTGGAGGAGCTGGAGAAAGTACCCAAGGAGCTGAAGGGATCTGCAATGCTATGGGTGGAACAACATTATGAACTAACCAGTACCCCGGAGCTCTTGACTCTAGCTGCATATGTTTTTTGTTTTTCAAGACAGTGTTTCTCTGTGTAGCCCTGGCTGTCCTGGAACTCATTCTGTAGACCAGGTTAGCCCTGGCTGTCCTGGAACTCACTCTGTAGACCAGGCTGGCCTTGAACTCAGAAATTTGCCTGCCTCTGCCCCTGCCTCCCAAGTGCTGGGATCAAAGGCATGCACCACCACGTCCGGCTAGATAATAAATTCTTAAGTATGTATCAGATATTTAAACCTAAAGTAAGTAATGTCCTCAGTTTTATATATCCAATTTGCTATGTATTCTTTTCAACTGTGAATGTTCAGGGTGGGAGGGGTCACAACCTGGGAAATTACTTAAACTTTCACATTTAAGAAGGTAGAGGCATTTGTGTTCATTTTTTTCCGATGGCCACAGATGAACACTCTGGGCATTACAGAAAACAGGTGGACGGATCTGTTCTGGGCATCTTTAATCCCAGCACTTGGGAGGCAGAGGCAGGTGGATCTCTGTGAGTTGCAGGCCAGCCTGGTCTACAGAGTAAGTTCCAGGCCAGCCAGAGCTACACAGAGAAACCCAGTCTCAAAAACACAAAGGAAACTCTAAAAGATAAACTGAAGAAGGGAGATCAACCACAGGAACCTCAAGCCCAGGCCCTGCACAGTGGTGAGTCCCCTGGTTCAGAGGTAGGACTCAAGTCAAGCCATAAAATGCCAGTGGGCACAACCAATAAAATTCCCAACAGGAGCCAGGGAGGTGGCTCAGTGGGTAAAGCACTGGCCAGGCAGGCCTAATGACCTGAATTTGATCCCTGGGACCCATAAAAGGTAGAGAAAGAGAATCAAGTCTACAAAGGTGTCTTCTGACTTTCACATGCACAGCAGGGCATGCAGGTGCCACCCCCAAAATAATAAAAAGATTAAAATTAAAGTTCTGCAGTTAACACTGGCTGCTTCTTCAAGAGGTCCTGATTTCAGTTCCCAGTACCCACGTGGTGGCTTACAACCATCTATATCTGTGGTCCAATGAACTCAATAAATCACCATGGTCATATGATTTCAACTAGGCAATTTTACAAGATATTTGAAGATTTAATATCAATTCTACATCATTTCTGTCAGGAAACAGAAAAGCAAGGAATACTTCCTAATTCATTTGAGAAGAAGGGAGTGGAGGAAGGAGGGAGGGGAGGAGAGAGGGGAGGAGGAAGGGGAGGAGGGAGAGAGAGAGGAAAGAGGAAAAAATAGACTTTATTCCTTATGAATAGAGACATAAAATTCTTAGCAAAACATCAATAAATTAAATTTCAGCAATACATCAAAATACTCTGACTGAATGAGGTTTGTCCCAGGAATGCACATCTGTGTTAGTATTTGAAAAGTGGTTAGCCAGGAGCACACCTTTAATCCCAACACTCTAGAGCCAGGGGCAGGTAGCTCTCTGTGAGTTTGAGGCCAGCCTGGTCTACATAGCAAGTTCCAGGACAGCCCAGACTATATAAAGACACTCTGTCTCAAAAAATAAAACAAAACAAGGTAGTGGTTTGGGGGCTGAAGAGATGGCTCAGCTGTCAAGAGTGTGAGGCTCTGCTGCTGCTCTGGCAGAGGACCCAGGTTCAGTTCCCAGCACCTGCACGGGTAGACTGCAACCATCTGTAACTTCAGTGGGACTTCATGGCCACAAGGCATGCACATGGTTCACATACAGACATGTAGGAAAAACATATAAAATAAAAATATGTAGTCCACCATATTAGTAGGCTAAAGAACAGTCACAAAAATCATATAAAGCAATATGAAAAAAATTTGTCAAAATTCAGCACTTGTTAATGATTTGTATAAATTCAAAGAAAAGTAGAAACAGAGAGTGCTGGTGTGTATACATATACATATATATATATATATATATATATATATATATATATGCACATCTACAAAACTCAGAGCAAGCATTATACTTGTGAAAGACTGAGTGCTTTCTCTTTGAAATCAAGAACCAGGAATTTTATTCAACCTGGCAGAGGAAGTCCTGGTTAGTGCAGAAAGGTTTTAAAAAAAAAGCAAATAAATGAGACAAGTCAAAATGAACACATACAATTAGAGGCTGGAGAGATGGCTCAGTGATTAAGAACACTGACTGCTCTTCCAGAGGTCCTGAGTTCAATTCCCAGCAACCACATGATGGCTCACAACCATCTGTAATGGGATCTGATGTAATCCACTGGCATGTCTGAAGACAGACACATTGTACTCATATACATTAAATAAATAAATATGAACACAATTAAGTCTTCCTATGTGTACATGATATGATGCCTATGTGTAGACAATATGAAATCTATGTGTAGATGGTCTGATGTCTATGTGTAGATGATATGATGTCTATGTGTAGTTGATAGTAGATGATATGAAGTCTATGTAGAGCATTCCAAAGAATCTACAAATGACAAGAACCCCCTTCTAGAACTACTGAGTGAGTTCAGCAAAGCTACAGGAGGTTAAGATATTTAAAAACCAGCTATAGGGCTGAGAAAGTAGCTCAGTGATATGGCAAATTTCCTAGCATGCTTGAGGCCCTGGGGTTCATCATTATCATACGTGACACACACACACACATATGCATGTGCGTACACAGAGAGAGAGAGAGAGAGAGAGTCATGTTTCTAAGTACTAGACTAGTAGCAATAAATAAACAGATAGTGAAATTAAAACACAATTCACTCGCCCAAGAAAAACAGGAAGTAGTTGGATGTGGTGATGTATGCCTTTAATCCCAGAACTTGGAAAGCAAAAATAGGCAGATCTCTGTATCCGGCCAGCCAAGGCTAAGTATATGCTTTCAAACTATGTAAAGAACTTCTTTGAAACAAACAAACAAAACAAAACTCCAAAACAGTGAAAACAAAGATGATTCCAATGAGTAGAGAAAGCACCGTGTTTAAGGATCAAACGAGGACACAGAGGGCATTGCCTTCCCAGACTGATTAGCAATTCCTAGTGAGAGTTTTTGTCAATATAGACAAGATTATTCTAAAATTAATGTGGAAAGACAAGGGAACCAATTACCTAAAGCAATATTGAGGAAGAAAAAAAACCAGAAGGAAGCATCCTGTTAAAAGACATCTGAGGCCCTTCATCTGCAGCAGCAACAAGTCCAGGCTGCAGCACAGGGGAGCCATGGACACACAGATCAATGGAGAGAACAGAGAACCCAGAAATAGACTCTTACAAATCTGCCCCACTGAGGTTTGACAAAGGCAGAAAGGCAGTTCAATGGGAGAAAGAAAGCTTTCCCAACAAATGGGTTTGGAGGCACTGGACAGCCATAATAATAATAAAAAAGGAACCTTGGCCAAAGTCTCAGGCTTTACACAAAAATTAACTCAAAATGGGTCACTAACTTTCACAACGTAACTATAAAACTTTTAGGAAACAAAGTAGGAGGACATATGTAGCAAGTAGAGCTGAACAGAGACTTCTTAGACTTGACATTGATAGTATGATTCAAGAAAGAAAATTGACTTCATCAATATCTCATTCTTTTTTTCAAAATGTCACACTTAATTGACCAAAACTGTGTAAAGAAAATGAAAAAGACAAACTAAAAACTAGGGAGACATATTTGTAAACACGTATCCAACGAAGGACTAGTGTGTAGCTCTTCAAAATTCAACAGTTAAGAAAGACATTCTCTAGAAGATGTTCCAACCGGTAAGGAGGACACATGCGCCACTATGTTCATAGCAGCCTTATTTATAATAGCCAGAAGCTGGAAAGAACCCAGATGCCTCTCAACAGAGGAATGGATACAGAAAATGTGGTACATTTACACAATGGAGTACTACTCAGCTATTAAAAAGAATGAATTTATGAAATTCATAGCCAAATGGATGGACCTGGAGGGCATCATCCTGAGTGAGGTAACACAATCACAAAGGAACTCACACAATATGTACTCACTGATAAGTGGATATTAGCCCAAAACTTAGGATACCCAAGATATAAGATACAGTTTGCTAAACACATGAAACTCAAGAAGAATGAAGACGGAAGTGTGGACACTATGCCCCTCCTTAGAATTGGGAACAGAACACCCATGGAAGGAGTTACAGAGACAAAGTTTGGAGCTGTGACGAAAGGGTGGACCATCTAAAGACTGCCATATCCAGGGATCCATCCCATAATCAGCTTCCAAACGCTGACACCATTGCATACACTAGCAAGATTTTGCTGAAAGGACCCAGATATAGCTGTCTCTTGTGAGACAATGCCGGGGCTTTCAAACACAGAAGTGGATGCTCACAGTCAGCTATTGGATGGATCACAGGGCCCCCAATGGAAGAGCTAGAGAAAGTACCCAAGGAGTTAAAGGGATCTGCAACCCTATAGGGGGAACAACAATATGAACTAACCAGTACCCCGGAGCTCTTGACTCTAGCTGCATATGTATCAAAAGATGGCCAAGTCGGCCATCACTGGAAAGAGAGGCCCATTGGACTTGCAAACTTTATATGCCCCAGTACAGAGGAACGCCAGGGCCAAAAAGTGGGAGTGGGTGGGTAGGGGAGTGTGGGGGGGAGTGTATTGGGGACTTTTTGGATAGTATTGGAAATGTAAATGAGGAAAATACCTAATTAAAAATAAATAAAAAAAAAAAAAGAAAGACATTCCCTTAGAAATGGTGAAGAGACAGGGCAGGGCTAGAGTTGGGAAACAGAACCCATGTCTGGCTTGTGTAAAGCTTGGATACGAATTCCAGCCCCAGAAAGAAAAAGTAAATGGGCTCAGGGCAGAAGCAGATATCTGAGTTACAGGGCTGGGACAAGCAAATGCGTGAAAAGATATTCAGTGTCCTCAGACACACATTACTGTCCAGCTACCAAAAGAGCTGAAATAAGACAGTACAACATGCATGCTGGTAGATGCACACACAGCCACATTAGGCTGAGGCAGAAGGATCTCAAGAGCCAATGAGTTCAAATCCGGCCTGGGCAAACACCGTGAGAGTCCATTTCAAATAAAATGAGAAAATGTATTCTTTTTTCAGCTTGCTTCAGATTTCAAAATAACTTTGATCTAGATCAGCCTTCCCTGCTAATTCCTCCTTGACGCACCCCCAAAAGAACTAGAACACAAGGTCTCAACTGCAGAGTACCTTATTCTAACAGCTTTTCTGGGAAATGGAAATATCTCCAGGTCTCCCCTGCCAGTCACTCTGACTTGTGGTATCTGTCCCTTGTAAAGGCCAGGCTACACTGTCTCTAGGCTTTGGATCTCTAGGTATAACCCCAGAGTTACTGATGTTGCCATCAGTCAGGATACTTGTTTCAATGCATGCTTAAAGGCAAAGACTGCCCACATGTTCAAAATGAGAAGGGTTGGACATTTAACTGGCCTACGTGGGAACGCCAATGAATTCCAAAGCTTGAGAATGGACAGGGATCATTCTCTCTGCAATCAGGGTTTCCTGGGGGAGGCTGTGGGGGCTGCCATACTAGGACATTCTCTAAATGGATTTTCTGAGAGGGCATTGAACAGGAACCCCTTGTCAGTACAGCCTGGGAGCTCACCGCAGTGTTGGGCTCGATGAGACGGTGCTGTAGTTCCTGGGCAGCTTCCCACTGCCCTGTGAGGCAGAGTCTCTCCAGCTGGCACACCTGGGCCCCCAAGACATTCGCCAAGCCACATATGCCCCCAACAGCTCCTGCCCAAAGGAGACACAGAACATCCATCAGGAAGGGCTACTTGCTACACAGAATCCCAAACCTTGGGCTCCATACCTTTTCATTTTGAGAACACTGGAGGTAGATTTCTATAATCTCTGGGCATATTCTGTGTGTCCAGAATATGTACTTCCAGAGGTAAAGACTCCCGTATATTCTAAATGAGAAGTCTGCATGACAGTTGCCATTCAGAGCCAGCCGCAGGGCAGGGGACACAGCCTGCCTCCCACCCACCGTGTCCCCCCAACAGGATCTTGACCCCTTAGAGGCTGAGGAACTAGGAACTGGAGTTCTGAAATCTCATTCCTCCAGTTAACTGGTAGGGAGGAGGAGAGTGCTCCCCTTTGCTTTGTGATGTGAAAATCAGCCTTTGATTGTGCTTCCATGATGAGTTAAGAGTGATAACCCTTCGCCCAGTGGCTCAAGACTGGAAGGAAGGCAGTTTGGAATGGGCCAGTATGCTTGCTAGTTAAAAGATACCTCCTTATGGGCCAGGGAGAGGGTTCCGTGCGTAAGAGATTCTTACAAGTTAAGCCTGGTGACCCAAGTTCAATCCTCAGGACTTAAGGGGTAGGAAAGAAACATCTTCTCAAAGTTGTCCTTTGACCTCCACATATGTGCTGTTTGTTAAGCATGTGTACCCTCATGTATACATATGTATGTAGTACATGCCTGTAATCCCAGCACTTGGGAGGCAGAGGCAGGTGGATCTCTGAGTTCAAGGCCAGCCTGGCTTATAGAGAGAGTTCCAGGACAGCCAGGGCTACACAGAGAAACCCTGTCTGGAAAAAAACAACAAAAAATAATCTTTAAAAATTTAATGAGAACAAATTTATTTAAAAACAAAAGATATTCATAGACAGGCATGGTGGTATATGCCTTTAATCCCAGCATTCGGGAAGCAGAGGCAGGTGGATCTCTGTGAGTTCAAAGGCCAGCCTGGGCAACATAGCAAGTTCTAGGATAACCAGGGATACAGAGAGAGACCTGTCTCAAAAAAAAAAAAAAGAAGGGTTGGAGAGATGGCTCAATGGTTAAGAGCACTGACTGCTCTTCCAGAGGTTCTGAGTTCAATTCCCAGCAACCTCATGGTGGCTCACAACCATCCGTAATGGGGATCCAATGCCCTCATCTGATATATCTGAAGACAGCTACAATGTACTCATATACATAAAATAAATAAATAAAATCTTTTTTAAAAAAAGAAAAGAAAAGAAAAATACTTATGTGCTGGGCACCGTGGTAGATGGAACTGGCCTTCTAACCCTCACCAGACCACTTCAATTTTTAGGGTAAAAAGACAAGTCCAGTGAGGGCTGGTGTTTTGAGTGAATGAACGGCATGGTTGAAACCCCAGCTCAGTTGCCCCCACCTCCAGAGTCTGTGCCTTCCCCATGTGGATTCTCCACTTTAGAAGCTGTAGGATAGTAAAGGGAAATACACAAGAACCTTGACCAAAGACCAGTCTGCAGAGCCTAAGGTAAGGGAAACCACTATTGTCTCTCACGGTGCTGAAAAATCTACTCAGATCTCAGGGCGCGGATGCTTCTGTCCCCTCGGCCCTACCCACCGTGGCTGAATCCCGCTTGAACCCAAAGGCTGGCTCTCAAAACAAACAAGAGCAGCTGGTCTCCATGGCATTGCTGGGAGGCCAGACTGAAGAGAGTCTGATCAGACAGCTAGAGATCCCATCCCAACCCCCAGGTCTGACAGTTCATTCCGCCCCATGGATAGAGGCAGAGGAAAGCGGACTCCTGGCCTAGAGCAGAGGCCCCAGACCTCTGCTCTGAGAATGATTTACAGGGTGAGATTAGAGGAGTTAATTTTGTCATCTAAGCATGGAATTGGGACTTTACCAACTTCAGGCATCCCTACAGGTCACCACTGTCCTCATACACCCACCCGAAAGGGTCAAGCCAAAGCACCCAGAGTTGAGACAACCATTTCCTGCAGCCCCAGATGCTTGCGTGCACCTTGGTTGGTCAGGGTGGTTCAAGAACAGCAGGAGGCTTACCCACAGCATAGCTGGCCAGGAGGAAGCCAGCTGACCCAGCCAGCACCTGGAAATCCTGCTTGCTGGTCTTGTGAACTATCAGTCCAATCCTGGTCACCTATAGCAGTAAATGTGGCATGAGAGCTGAGCCTAGAACCACCAGCCTGGATGGGCTGGGCATGTGCTATCAAAATACCCATAGGGATGCCCTCAAGTCCAGGCAGTGCCTCAGCGAGCCCGCCCAACGAGCAGAGCCTAGGGACTGCCATAGGTCTCAGAGCTGCTCTGGGTTACAAGCTGCAGAACTGGGACCAGTGAAAGGGAAGGAGGTCCCAGTCTGGGAGCTGCAGCCACTCACATCTCCGCCACTGTCCTTCAAGCCGATGATATTTGGGTGCTGAGACAATGTAACCACGGTATCCACAGGCAGCTCTAGCCCCGTATTGGCTGGGACACTGTACAACACCACTGGGATTGGAGAAACGTCAGCAACCTGTGGGCCCAGAGAAAAAGGAGAAGGCAATTGCCTGGCTCTGAAGGGCTGCAGGCTCACCCTTCCGGGCCCTGGACTGGGTCGCTGCGCGGGGCTATGTGGCAGGTCTGCCTCCTGAAGTACGAAGAGCAATGAATGATGGGTAGCAAGTTTCTGAGTGCCGTCGGCACATCAGGCACAACTGAAGCTATGAAGCTGTAACCCTGAAGAAGCACACAAAGAGGAGGCCATTATTCTCCCTGGGTTTTTAAAAAGATGTATTTTTTTATTTTTAATCATGGGTATATGCACACGAGTGCGGGTGCCCTCAAAGGTCAGAGGTCTATCCCCTGGAACTGGAGTTGTTATATGTGGTTGCAAGCCACCCAATATGGGTGCTGGGAAATGAAGTTAGGTCCTCTGTAGGAGCCATCTCTCCAGTTCCTATTCTCCCTGTTTTAAAGGAAAGGAATCTGGTAGAAATGGTCTACTGTCACACAGTTGGTACACACTAGCATCATAAGTATGTCCTAGAGTGGCTATTTACAGGACATATGCTATCCGTTCCTAGCCTCTCCTTAGGCACCGCCTCCATCTCTGTCAATCTCTTGGTGCCTGACCTTTAGTCCACGCCCACCGCTCCCACCTACCTTGGTGTAGTGGTGAATGAGGGCAGCGCTGCTCATGCGGCCACGATAGTAACAAGGGGTCACCACCATGGCGACATCAGCACCCACCTGAGCCATGCTGACAGTCATCTCTACTGTGGCTTGCGTGGCTGCAGTGAGGGAGAAGGCAAGCAAAGCAGGCTTCAGTGCACCCCAGCAGAGGCAAAACAACAGACAGAACCCAACCCCAGGGCCAAGGAGCCTGGATTCTGCCCCGCAACCGCCCAGCAACCCCAGGTCCCAAGGCATTGGGTCCTCACACTCGCAGCCAGAACCGGCTATCAGGAACTTGTCCTTGGGTATGGCCTGGCGCACGCGGCTCACCACCTCCAGGCGCTCGAGGCTGGTTAGGAACGGAAACTCTCCAGTCGAACCCTGGACCACGAAGCCTGCAACACAGCCCCATCAGTGCAGTGCACCCATTCCGACCGTTTCCAGAACATCAGGATGCTGATGCTGCACAGTGCCCAGGGTCACTTTCCCACCACACCCTTCCCATCCCTGTCCGGCCATAAACAGAGGGGTCTTAACAGATTTCGGTTATTCCAGAAAGAATAGTCCGTAACATACCCTGCACCTGTGTTCCCAGGGTCCGGGACAACCCTCCCATTACCTTCCATTTGGGCGTTCTGCCCCAACTCAGGTGTTTTTCATGTCTTTCTACACTTGCAATAAGTGTATAAAAATTATTATGTAAATACCACGAATAAGATTATATTTCTGGCTTTGCTCTCCCTTTTATCTACAATGAACTTTCTCCTCTTCTACCATACCTAGGAGCAGTCCTGTCCTTTCCCTTCCTCTCTCTCTCTCTCTCTCCCTCTCTCTCTTCCTTCTCTTCTTCTTGTTCTTGCTCTTGTTCTTGTTTGTTCTTGTTGTTCTTGTTCTTGTTCTTCTTGTTCTTGTTCTTCTTGTTCTTGTTCTTCTTCTTGTTCTTGTTCTTGTTCTTCTTATTGTTCTTCTTCTCCTCCTCCTCCTCCGTCTCCTCCTCCTCTTCTTCCTCCTCTACTTCTCCTCCTTCTTATTCCTTTTCTTCTTTCATTTAGTCAGAGTATATTAATGTTAGGAAAGGTAACTAAAACAATGTCCTTTCACAAAAATCAAACAACCCCCCCAAAAAAACAACAAAAAACAAAAACCCACCATATCTGTAGTTCCAGCACCTGTGATGTGCAAAGTAGAGAATCAAGAATTCAAGGCCACCCTGTGGAATATGGGAGACTCTGTCTCAAACAATAAAAATCATAAGTAGTGCACAATTACAGAACCCAGTACACCTGAATATTAAATAGATATGTTATAGAAGAAAAGGACCGTAAAGCTGGGAGCAGTATTAGCATACAAAAACCATGCCACACAGCCCTGGGTGATGAGCCATCAAGTGAACTGGAGCTTCCCTGCAGTCACCTGAGAGTAAGGAGCAAAGCAGCTGCCCGGGAGAGACACAGAGTTTCCTGGCACTGAGACTGAGGGAAAGTGTGTTCCCGTGAGTCACCCTGAAAGGAACACGGTGTGATGTCCACATGGCTTCATACCACACACCTTTTCCGTGTTTATTGAAGCTCTCCCCACTAAGAAAGCTGCCAGGAGTTTTTCTTTTCCTTTATACTAATACAAGCAACCATGTTGAAATCAAAAGGATTTGTCTTCAGCTAGATCCATGTCCTGAGGTCGGTTCCTCGAGCCTGGGAGGGTAGAATCTCTTGTTTTGCTGCCAGTGTCCCACCCCTTTGAAGAAGCTGCCTGCCCTGCTGAGGGCTCCCATTTAACTAACACTGGACCAGTCCTCGACTATTCCAAGACCGAGACTGTGTTGGCTCTGTTTAGTTGCCACAACTATCTATCTGCTAAATCAAGTATCGGCAGGTTTATACTATGGCCCCAAACCTGGCCACAGTCACTTCCAAGTCACTCTTCCTCTGGCAGACAGTTCCAGAAACCCCTGGGCTCCATTGCTAGATCTCAAGGCAAGACAGTAAGGTCTGATGCCCTGGGAGGCAGCAGCAGGCTCCATACTCCAGTCTCCTGAAGCACAGCTTTCAGCTCTCAGCTGCCTGCCTCTGGAGTCAGGCACTAGACCTATGCCTGGGCCCTTACAGAGTTGTTGTTTTGAAAGCTCAGCTAGGAAGATGTCCTGGAAAGTACTTTGATGTCTGGGATCTAGAAAAGAAAAAAAAAAATCCCCTCCTTCCTCCTTCATCCAACCGCAGGATTTGCATCAGTCTGGAGGGGCTCAGCCAAAGGACCCTATGAGGAAAGCAAGTGCAAAGCAACTGGTAGGATAGTTGGAGCACAGACTCTTAAGTTGTAAAACCCAGGACCAGGCATGGAGGCACATGCTTGCAACCCTAGCTCTCAGGAGGCCAAGTCAGGAGGATTATGAATACAAGGCCAGTCTGGGGATACACAGAGAGATCCTATCTCAAAATCGTCACTTCCGAGGAAAGAGGGAAAGGCAGCAGGTTGGAGACGTGGTTCAGTGGTTAGAACACCTTCTGCTCTTCCTGAGGGCCTGAGTTCAGTTCCCAGGTCTCAAGTCGGGCAGTACACAACTGCCTGTGACTCCACCTCTAGGAATCCAGTGCTCTCTTCCAGTCCCCACAGACAGACCATCAGACAGACAGACACACATACACAAATATGTAAAAAATATTTTAAAAAGAGAGAGAGAAAATGACTTAACCAAACCTTAGCTTCCTTAACTGAAAAACAGAGATATTGGTATTTCTTTCAAACAGGGAAGTTAAAATGAGTTAGTCTTCAGAGCCTCGGGAATAGTGGGCGTTACGTATACAAGACTTTTGGAGTTAGAAGAAAGTTCACCTTAAAGCAGGAGTGTGGCTGAGCCAGAAGGGAGCACCTCTCACCTCTTGTCTCCCACTGAGCAGGAGGAGTCCCTCTCATTGGAGCTGGCTGCTCAAGTGGCTGAGGCTGCTGCCTGGAGCTGGGCTGCACAGGAGACCTGGTGATTTACTGTGGCCAACAGGAGACTGGGTGTCTCACAGAAAAGGCAACCTTGGTTACTGGTATGGCCCCGTGGTGCTTCAACATCACTTCCTCCTCTAAAGTACCACCCTGGGACCCCTCTATGAGTCTCTGGACTTTGAGCCTTTCTCCTCTGAGCTTCCCTTCCCAGTTCTTTATCATGTTTCCTGTTGTATGCTCACATGTAGAGGTGCTTGGAGCCCTTCAACCACACCAAGGGATCAGGAAGTCTTCTCACCCTGGCCTCTCTTACAGGATGACAGCAGAGAGCTGACAGACTCCTAAGTCCTCCTCTGCTCTGAGTTCTACACTCACTCTTCTTTCTCTCTAGCCCTTACCCATCTCTTAATGTCCCCTGTCCCTCAAGATGGGGGTGTGTGTCTTAGGGACCACTTGCTTGGTTTATGTGAGGCCCTTGTTAGATTCCTAAGAACCACAGAAGCAAATCTGTCAGGGTTCTGTCCCAACACACTGCCATTCTCCTGCCTCAGCACAGTTGTTCATGGTCTGACTTTGTTTCAACCCCAGCAGAGATACTTCAAAAATTCAAAAGCTGTTAAGTATCTCAAATCCCTGTCCCTCTGGGTCCTGAAGCCCACAGCATCCCGCTGCCCTACTGTGTGCTCTTCTTGCTTGGCCTGGAATCATTAGGTATACAAGACTTTTGGAGTTAGAAGAAAGTTCACCTTAAAGCAGGAGTGTGGCTCTTCTTTCTTGGCCTGGAATCATTCAGACAGGGACAGTGGCCCTGTTCATGTCCAATACAGACTCTCTGAGGTGGGTGTTGATAATTTGCTGTATAAAGTCATTATCCTACATATGAGCTGGAGGGCTAGCCTGATCTACAGAGTGAATTCCAGGATAGCCAGGACTACAAAGATCCCCAAAACAAAATAGCAAACAAACAAAAATAACCATCATAAACTGCAGGCCTGAGGCAGAGTTCTTTTGAACATGATCTAATTTATAACTACCCTCTGGGAATAAAAAGCTTAGCAAAATGCTTAAGCAATTTCCCAATGAACTTCAGTGGGATAAGGCCAGGGACTGGGAAGCCAGCCACCTCCCAGCTGACTCAGGCCAGTGTCTAGGGCTAGTTAGCTGCTTTTGTGCCTAGCCTTAATTTCAGTCATCTGTCTTTTCTTCTTTTCCCTAATAAAAATGTCCTCACCAAGAATCTATTTGAGTGGCCTGCCTCTGGGCCATTTTGCTTACAACAAGACTACAATAAAACTTTGACATGTATGTCCTCGTTGGTATGTCCTTGTGGGTTGTCGGCAAGTGTTTCAGCGTTGGATTTTGAAGACAGACGGAAAGTGCAGAATGCCAATAGCATCTTCCTTACAGCACAACAAACAGAACCAAGAATTAACATGGAGCCGGGCGTGGTGGCGCACGCCTTTAATCCCAGCACTCGGGAGGCAGAGGCAGGCGGATTTCTGAGTTCGAGGCCAGCCTGGTCTACAAAGTGAGTTCCAGGACAGCCAAGGCTATACAGAGAAACCCTGTCTCGAAAAACCAAAAAAAAAAAAAAAAAAAAAAAGAATTAACATGGGTGCTCGCTGAACACTTAACTGAGTCAACTTGAAATATTTTCAAATTTGTTTCTTTTGACACAGGGTCACTTGTTGCTTGGGCTGGCCTCAAACTATGGAGCTGAGGGTGACTGTGACCTCGGGACACTCCTGCCTCTCCATCTTTGACAGTACTGAAATTGCATCTGTGCACCACTGTGCCTGGATGAAACTTTGAAAAGAAAATTCCAAAATTGGGAGCTAATTTGAAATTTTATGTAAGTCTTTGAGTACATGATTTAAGATGTCCCAAATATATGTTCCTTTGCTTTTTTTTTTTTTTTTTTTCTGAGCAGAGGAACAAATCCAAGACCTTGAACACAAAAACCAGGGGCTTTATCCATCATAGAACTATATCTCCAGTCCTGTGCTTGTATGTTTTGTCTATTTCAGATGCCAAATTTCACCACTCTTGCTTTTTATACAAGTTTGCAGCCTACAATACTTTCCACTGATTGAGCCCCCCCCCCTTTTTGCCAAATAAAGTGTATTTGTATCTGTGGGTGGCTGTGTATGTACTGGTCCACGTGTGTCCACATGTGTACGTGTGTACATATGTGTGTGTGTGTGTGTCCATGTGGTGGCCCGAGGACAATCTCAATTGTTGCTTCTGTCCATCCCGTTTTCTGAGACAGTCTTTCCCTAGCGCGGAGCACACTAAGTTATGGCAGCGGGCCAGGAAGCCCCAGAGATCCACCTTCTCTACCTCCCCATGGTCAAACCTTTATGAAACATTTAAAATATGCAACTATAAGGCATTCCTTTCACAGAACCCCTCTCACTTGGAGGAATTCTTTCTCCGTTTTCCTAAGTTTATGTTTATTCTGACGAAAATAATGTAAATAAAAATCCATGTACATTTGGGGCAGTGGTTCAGTGGTTAAAAAGCTCTGTCCACCTTGATAAAAGCTGCTGGCCTGGGTTAACCCCTGGAGCCCACGCAAAGGTGGAAAGAAATGACTCCATAAAGCTGCCCTCTGATCTCTACACAGATGCATCATATGCCCACAGAAAAGTTTAAACATTTAAAATGAATGTAATGCATAGATTTACACTAGGGATGTCCACAAAATAAAACTACTTCCCATAAAACTCCATAAAAAGCAACTGACCACATTTAAGGTGTTTATGAACTTGGCTATTCTCAGTGCTTCGCCCCAGAGGCCTAAGGCCCACCGACTGGTAACCTCCCTGGCAAATGTGTAACAGATTCAAATCTATGCCAAAGATTTACTTGGAGGTCAGCAGTGACTCGGGGACCTGTCCAAAGAATCGCAGAAGTGGCTGCATGATTTGGGAGTAGAGGGTCACTTCTTACTCCTTGAGGCCCAGGAGGCAGACACGGGAAGAATGCCAGGCTTGTGGGCGGGTAGAGGAGGCAGGGTGTGGGGGGATGTCACAGATAGGCTGAGAGGCAGAACAGAAGAGAACAGGGAGACAAGCTCTGAGCAGAGGTCAGGAGACTGTGGGACTGTGGGGCAAGCTGGATCTAAAAATCTCACTAAGTCATCCAGGAGGAGTTCTATCTCTGAACCTCAGGGACCTTATTTATGACAGAGAATTTGTGGCTTAACACAAAGCATCCACTTAAAGGAAGCACAGCAGGGCACTCAGGAGGCAGAGTCAGGCGTATCTTTGTGAATTCAAGACCGGCCTGGTTTACACAATGAGTTCCAAGACAGACTGAGCCACACAGTTTCAAAAACAAAATCGTGAGTGGTAGCCATAAGTAGTCTTAATATTGGCAGCATCTATAGTAGCCACAATCACAAGTCAAGCAACGGTGACATGACCCAGCTATGTCTTATACAGCTTTCCAGCTGTGGACACATGGATCCCTGTGGACCCTGGAAACTTGAGATGGCACCAAGAGGATGGGGCCTAAAGTCCCACCTGTCTGAAAGCCTGTCCCTGGTCCCTCTTCTCAAGCATCTGGCTATATCCTACTTCTTGGCAACAGTAGGCAGATTGGATTGAGGTCTCTGGCAGTACCCTAACCCAGACCAGGGGAGACTGTTCTGATTCTAAGTCTAATGCAATGGAAAGGGCCCCAGACAAGGTCCACTTGCAGCACTGCTGGGGACATACCCTCTCTTCCAACCCTGCCCAGATGTCAGTTGACTACAGAGCCCCTGGACACGGAGTGAGGGTGTGCAGGGCTTTATTGGCTCCATTCAGGCATGTGGAGTCAGTGTGGGGCTTGTGGTTGCTCCTGTAATCTGCCTCATGTCTTCTCTCGTGGGTCATCAGGGCCTTTGGGCTGTTGAAGCTGCGTCCTTTCCTCCTTCCCTCAAGACCTCTGCTGGGGCCAGAAGCAGCAGGAATTTGTTTGGCAGTCTCTTACCCTGACCGCGTAGGTTTCCCCATGGAAGAGAAAACAGGCCTATGTATGAGAGCCAGCCCTGCAGGGGCAGGGACACATGGTTTAAGAGCCATAGATTTGGTTTCTGTGGTTGGGCAGATTATGGCTCTGGTGGCTTGGGTGACCTGGCTGACCCTGGTGACTCTGGTGACTCGAGTGACCTGGATGACCCTGGTGGTTGGAGTGGCCCAGATGAGTCTGGTGGCTTGAGAGGCCTGAATGACCCTGGTGGTTGGAGTGGCCCGGATGACTCTGGTGACTTGAGTAACTTGGATAACTCTGGTGGCTCAAGTGACTTGGATGACCCTGGTGGCTGGAGTAAACGGGATGACTCTGGTTGCTCTGGTGGCTTGGATAGGAATGGTGGCTTTGGTTACTATGGCGACTCTGGCTATAGACTGTGTGCGATTGGTTGGCCCCAGCTACTCCAGTTTCATGGTGAGTTAGGAAATTCCCTTTCAGTTTTATCTCCACCTCCTCCAGAGCCTTCAGCTCTTCTGGGCTGATGTTCCTGGATTCAGCATGGCCTTTACGATGGTGAGTTGTGGATCGCTGCAGCATGGAGTTAGCCACCCGATGCCCCTTGGCATCAATCTCCTTCGTACACGCTGCCACAGCAGCCCAGGTTTCATCCTCCATGGACGGGGACTTCCCTGACTCCCTCTGCATCTCTTTGGTCATTGAGCTTCCAGATATCTTCTGTTTGCTGGCAAAGGAATCTCGGTGCAGAGCCGCGCCCCTTTCTCCGTGTTTGGTGGTGAGGGTATCCACGTGGAGGGTGGTATTGACTTCCCCATGCCTGCTTTCAGGTGAGTGGCCATTGTTGCTGACATAGCGGCAGGTGGGCAACCTCTCCTCAGATAGGCGGCTGAAGTGAGATTTGATCCAGCTGTCATTTGCTCTGTGGGATTCCGGAGGCTTGCCTTCTGTAGTCTCAGTGGCTGCCTTCCTTTTCTTCCGGTGAGCCCACAGCATGAGGCCTCCACTTCCGAGCAAGAGAGCGGTCCCCAGCACCACCCTGCATGATGGTTGCTGGAGGAACTCCAAGAAGTCCTCCAGGGCCCTAGGCCTCACACAGAGCTAAGAGCACAGTGGGAGTGCCGGAGCCCAGATGGTAAGGTTCATGCTTGAAGGGGCCCGGAGCCCTGCAGGTGTCTGGCAAGCAGGCCCCTGCCTCACCCTCCCTAGGATGCCCTCTGACACCTCAGCAATGAGCCCCATTGTGAGGAAGGCAGCTGGGGGTGGGGTGAGGCAAGGCCACCTCATCACTCAGACCTAGTTTGGCAAGCTTCGTGTAAGGATCAGGTCTTGTCTCCTGTCCTCCGCAGAAAGAAAGATAGCATCATCAAACTCTCCTGCCTCCCACTTCCAAGGCATTCTGCTCTTCTGTTCTGCTTAATTTCCAGTCTTTGGTTTCCCTTGCTCCTGTTCCTGATCTAGTGGCCCCCACAGGATAGAGGATACTGAGTCAGTTTGGCCATGAAAAACTGGGACCACTCAATTAGACTGGCATCCATCCCTGGTCAATAAGTGTTGTACTCAATTTCCAGGACCCATCTCTGCTGTCAGCACAATATCCCTAGCTCTATTACAGGGGAGAGTCCAGAAGGGAAAGAAAGGATCCGGGAAGGGGCTCATATGGAACAATGTGAGGTCACAATTGAAAACAAAGAATAGGCTGAGAAGGCAGAGCAGGCAGGACTGACTTCAGGGCCATCCCAGGGTAATTAAGCTACATCTTGCCTGAGTGATAGCCAGCAGATACAGAATTTGCCCCCTGATAAACATGACAAAGTTTTGAGCCTGGCTAGCCTGCCCAATCTTGAGTAACTCCTG
This sequence comes from Mus caroli, assembly GCF_978045245.1. NCBI lineage: Eukaryota > Metazoa > Chordata > Mammalia > Rodentia > Muridae > Mus > Mus caroli. Next base: position 19,267,518 of record NW_028227275.1, read on the forward strand.
TGTATGTGGGGCTAGAAACAGGCCTGTGCTACTGTTTCCCTCAAGGCAAGTAGCACACTTAGAGAATGCCAAATGGGGGGCTGGAGAGATGGCTCAGCGGTTAAGAGCACTGACTGCTCTTCCGAAGGTCCTGAGTTCAAATCCCAGCAACCACATGGTGGCTCACAACCATCTGTAATGAGTTCAGATGCCCTCTTCTGGTGTGTCTGAAAACAGCTACAGTATATTTATCTTAGAGAAAGAAAGAAAGAAAATGCCAAATGTTGGCACTGGAGAAGCTGTGTTGTTTGTAGCTGGAAAAAAAAATACTAGGCAGTTAAGAACACTTTTCAGAGGTCTTAAGTTCAATTCCCAGCAACTACATGGCAACTTATAATTTATCTAATATGGGATCTGATGTCATCTTCTGACATGCAGAGAGCTCATAAACATAAATATATTTCTTTTGTTTTTTTTCTAGATAGGGTTCTCTATGTGACCTTGGTTGTCCTGGAACTAACTCTGTAGACCAGGCTAGCCTCAAATTCATATCCACCTATCTCTGCACTACCCCCTGGCTGGAAAAAAAAAAATTGTGCTATCTGAGGGGCTGGAAAGCTAGGTTCAGAGCACTTGCTATTCTTCTAGAGGCCCTGAGTTTGGTTTCCAGTACTGGTCGGGCAGCTCAGTCCTCTGTAACTCCAGTTCTAGTGGATCTAACACCTCTGGCCTTATCTGGTGCCTGTATTCACATGCCCACACCCACACGCAGACACACACCTAGACACAATTAAAAAGGAAATAGTCTTTAAAAGTTGTTGCCAGTCATGGTGGCACACACCTTTAATCCCAGCGCTCGGAAGGCAAGGGTAGACAGATCTCTGTGGGTTCAAGGTCAGCTGAGTCTGCAAAGTGAGTTCCAACCTCTTACCTGCCTCAAAAAAATAATGTTATTTGAAACATTTCCTTTAATGAAGTAATACTTTTTATATACACAAAAATGTTTTCTCTTTGAGAAGAAACTCTGGTGGACTTTATGTGGGGAAGGAATAAGGCACAGCTAGAAGCTCTGGGGACCTCACCTCTCCAGCCTTGCTGAAATAGCCCTGCGACTGTCCACTGACCTCACTGGAAATAACAACTCAAAGTCCACCTGTGAGTCTATTGACAGGTGTAAGTCCAGGGCCACTGGCCCTCCTGTCAACTCTCCCGTCTGGCCTTTGGTTATAACGTGCTAAAAGTTTGATTTTTAATAAAAAACTTAAATAATAATATAATCACATCACTTTCCTCTTCTATTTCTCCTCTCCAACCTTTTCCATGTCTCCCCTCTCTCCCCCTCAGACAGATGGCCTCTTTTTCTTTCTCTTCTTTGTTTTGTTTTGTTTTGTTTTGGGGTTTTTTTGTTTTGTTTTTTTTTTCTTTTTCTGTTTTTGTTTTTGTTTTTGTTTTGAGACAAGGTTTCTCTGTATAGCCCTGGCTGTCCTGGAACTCACTTTGTAGACCAGGCTGGCCTCAAACTCAGAAATCCTCCTGCCTCTGTCTCCCGAGTGCTGGGATTAAAGGCATATATATATATATATATATATATATATATATATATATATACACATATGTATATGTATATATACATATATATGTATATATACACACACACACACCTACACACAGATATACATATAACCATTGCATATCAGAGATACAACCTGCAGAGTCCATATGTCCATGACTTCAAGGCTGACCACTCGGCACTGGAAAACTAATTAGGGTTCATCCTGGGAGAGGCTAATTCTCCCTCTCTTGGCAGTCAGTAGTTAACTGTCTCTGTCTTGAGGATAGAACCCATGAGATTTCCCCCTTCCTAGTTTATTAATACTGTCATTGCTCGAGTTCAGTTTAGGCACACCATATTTGGTTATAACTTTTATTTTACTTAATTTTTTAAAGGATTTATTTACTTATTCATGTATTTATTATGTATGTGAGTACATTGTCTCTGTCTTCAGACACACCAGAAGAGGGCATCAGATCCCATTACAGAGGGTTGTGAGATGCCACCATGTGGTTGCTGGGAATTGAACTCAGAACCTCTGGAAGGGTAGTCAGTGCTCTTAATTGCTGAACCATCTCTCCAGTCCCTTACTTAAAATTTTTTTTAAACTTATGATTATAGAAACCTTTATTCAAGGTTCATTTTATAGCTGAGCACAACATCAAGTCTGCATGCTGCACAAGATAGGAAAACGTAAGAGCAGACCCATGCCTACTGTGGTGCTGACACCATTTCCTGCTTCTGTATAAGACTGACAAACTTTTGCAGAGTTTATAGTTTTCTTTTTCTTTTCTTTTTTTAAAGATTTATTTGTTTATTTTATGTATGTGAGTACACTGTAGCTGTCTTCAGACACACCAGAAGAAGATATCAGATCCCATTACAGATGGCTATGAGCCACCATGTGGTTGCTGGGAATTGAACTCAGGGCCTCTAGAAGAGCAATCAGTGCTCTTAACCCCTGAGCCATCTCTCCAGCCCCCCTATAATTTTCTAAACTACTGGAGACATCCCTTATCTACAAATTAAGGCCCACTTTCACTTTCCAAAACAGCTAATGGGGGTTGGTTTGTTGTAGCTGACACTAAAAGCAGCCATTGCATAGCTTTTAAATTCTTTCTTATGATTCTTTTTTTTTTTTTTTGGTAGTTCAACGGAACTATTGTGACCCAAAACTGACATGTATTTTCTATAAACAGAGGCTAAAGGTTTTGCATGGTCCTTTTATTAATAATTGTGGGGTTTTAAAACACATTTGATAAAGTATTAGTTAATCTGTCCCCCCAAAAAGCCTTTTACACTTATTTATTTGTGGGAGGGGAGAGACATGTGTATCATGGCATGCATGTGGAGGGCAAAGGATAGCTTGTAGAAGCTAGTTCTCCCCTTCCACCTTACATAGATTCTGGAGATTGGACTTAACAAATCGCTTGACAGCAAGAGCCGTTACCCAGTGTGCCATCTCGTCCTTAACTTTTATTTTAAAGGAATACCCTTCATTTAAATAATCACAAATTAGCAATACTTTACCAGCATTTGAGAGGCAGAGGCAGGGATCTCTGAGTTCGAGGCCAGCCTGGTCTACAGAGGGAATTCCAGGACAACCAGGACTACACAGAAAAAAACCCTGTCTCAAAAAAACAAATCAAAACAAATAACTTCACAGCCTCAGACTAAGCCTTCAAGAATATTCTCTGTGTTCACTGAAGCACCAAGGGCAGGTTCCCACCTCTTTGGAGGGCTTGTTACCCACACTGATACAAAGTAGTAATAGCATTTGGCAGCTGTCTCTATCTTCTCCTGAGTGTTAAGATTGCAAGGTCTATTCCAGAAAGAGAAACATCAATGTTTGGCTCCGTGCTAGAACTGTGAAAAGACACCCCTGACCCTTCGTCCTCTGTGACAGCACCATGGCTGCCCATCTTGGGGGAATTATATTGAGCCACATGGCTAAGCTCCTGAGGGCTTAGCTCCTGTTCTCAAGTAAGGAAACTGGACTACAGAGGGAGTGTGATTTTTCTTATATTTTTGGTTGTGAGCCTAGCCTTTAACGGCTGAGCCATCTCTCCAGCCCGAGTGTGATTTCTCAGTTGCTATAATAGCCAGAGGAGTCTTCCAACTTCAGAGATTGGTCGCTTCCTCCCAAAGCCCCAATCTCCTGCTATGTGGTGAATGGAGGAATCAGACAACATCAGGAACCCAGAAGCCAAATCCTTCCCTCTACCAACCAACCAAACAACAAACCTGCCCAGGGCACCCGATGCTGGTTGCATGAGTTAGAGAGACAAAGGGGGAATTCAAAGACAATTGTGGAGATCTCTGTGAAATCCTAGATACAGGATTTCAGAAACAAAATGGATACAGAAGCCAGTCTTCTGGCCCCTACACTAAAGTGTCCTTGATCTTTAAGCTGAAGCACAGTGTTCTATTTGAAGCTAAGGGTTATCCCTCCAGGCCAGCATAAGCAAGTTCTAGTAGCCATGCTATCCCCTACTCACTCAGAACATGCACCCAAAGGCCACTGTCCCCTCACAAACATCATCTGGGTCCTGAGCTATAAAGTGGGCTCACCTGGGCCAGTGGTCACTGTCACCAAGCACCAAGCAGTTTTGCTACAGTGTTGAATGAAAAAATAAAAAAAATAAAAACTGAAAAAGGACATGACTACTCCTAGGTGTGGTGGAGGGAAAAGTTCATTGTAGGTCAAAGGGAGAGCATAGCCAGAGATAGAAACATCTGGGAGAGTCCAGAGTGACCAGGACCCTGAGCCACTGAGGAGAGGAGGGAGGGGAAGGGGGATGGGAGGAATCAGGTGCAGGGGCCAAGATGTAAAAGAAAGGGTGGATAACCAAAATGGCTGCACTCCACAGAGAAGAGCCTCTGGGATAGGGCAGCCCAGCCCCCGGGGCTGGAGAGTTGGGGAGGGAGGGCACTAGAGGGTGGGGTATGCCAGCCATACCTGTAACAGGTAGGGACTGAACGAGGCTAGGAAAACCTGGCAGCCAGGTCTGCTTTGATATGTTAAATAGATCCTTCAGATAGTTCTCCCAGGGTTTGAGACTTCCCAAGAGTCTATCCCTTCCAATATATAGCACTATAGAATTTATACCATGCTTTTTCTTCACCTTCTTCCAGATTCTTCTTCTGGCTGCCCCACGGTAAGAGCATTATCACTCCTGTGTGTCTTATGGGGAAACAGGGCTAGAGTATCCCACGGAGTAAGACCACTGGCAAAGCAGCAACTGGAAACTAGAGTCCACTATCCTAGCTGCTAGCTTGTATCTTCTTCTCGGTCAGCAAGAGGCCATTCTCCAAGCTGGTGCCCAGCAAACGACATTTGTAGGGATAGTCTTAGATAGATCCCACAACTTCGAAGGAGGTGTTAGAATCAGTGGGCAGAACAGAGCTTCTAGTCAGCAGTTCCAGTCTCAGCTCAGCTATGTGTTAGCTGAATGGCTTTAGACGGTGACCACATCTCTGGGAGCCCACGTTCCCACCTACGAGATGGTGTCATTGACAGCACTGACCAGGAATTGCCCTGGGTGGGTGGAATGGGATGGAGCGGGGCAGGGGACTGCCCTTTTCTACCTTCTCTTACTGGACCTATGTCTGTGAGGCAGATGAATCTCACATAGGATGTGGTCTGTGGCCTCTAGGAGAGGACCCAGGTTAAAGCAAGAGGTGGATCAGAGGATCCAGCACATTGAGCCCCCAGGCAGGCTCCAGGGGGAAGGAGGCTGAAAACAGGCTGCCCTCCTGTGTGACCTGGCTAGCGCCTTCCCATCAGCAAGCGGGCCTGAGAGACAAGGATGCCCTCATTCACTGCCCCATGTTTTCACTACAATAACCCTGGGAGCAAAGAAGGTGCCTTAGCCCTTCCCAGCTGGGGAAACAAAGGCAGGTGAGGCTCTGTCCAAAGTGTCAGAGCTTCCCCACAGCTCCCCACCCTCCTGGATCTGGCTCCCCAACTGCCCTCTTACCTCGAAAGGGGAAGGTGGCCAGTCTGTTCAGGTTCTCTTCCAGTTTTCCATAGTCTACCTCTGCGGTGGCGGTGAATGGGGTGGTCACGGGTGGGTAGATGCCGGCAATGTCTACCTTCTTGCCCTTCACATTCCTAGACAAGCCCCTGCTCAGACCCTGCCTCATGGAGGCCCAGATTTGAGGGCCCAGCATTTCTGCAGGAGGTCTGGAGCCTCAGCTGCCTGTGACCACAGGGGAACTGAGTTTGGACTTCTTCTCCCAACCCCACTGTTAATGATCTACATACGCAGTTAAAATTTTGTGTTCCCACCACAACCTGTGGGCATGGCTTGGGAGCGTGCAGCTTTGCACTGGGTGTCCCAGGTCGGGGGCGGGTCTAGAGAGTCTCCAGGCCGGCTTTCTTCCCTGCTGGAAAGCCGCTGGAGAAACGCCACAATTACGGCCCAAAAGAGAGCTGGCCCTTGGAGTTTCAACACTAAAAACAGTCTCTGACAGGGACCTGGAGCCACCCACCCCACCCTTACCCCCTGACCCCAATACGCACACCCTCTGTTTCTAGGCTGGCTGAACCCTACTGTAGCCAACTACTCGCTCTTCCAGAAGCAGTTGTGAAAAATCACTCCTCCTGTCTACTAAGCTGCTGCCAAGGGCCGTCACGTGTCAGCCCTCTGCTGGCCACACAGGGACACACAGCTCCATGGAACAGTCTTGAAGATAGGAGCAGAAGATGAATAGGCCACAGAGTGAAACATAGCACAATCGCGGCCCCAGGGATTAGGAGAGAAAAGCAGGATGGGAGGGACAAAGCAAGGCCAGGCCAGCGTTGGGAGACCTACTAACTCAGGACCCAAGGGACTCCACATTTCCTGCGTTCCCAAGTTCACTCTAGCATCCAGTCTTTGCTCTTACGTGTTTGGAGCACGAACAGAGACAAACACCACAAATAGCAAAGCCAGCACTTTATTGTGTTGAATCTAGGGGTGTTCCTGCTAGACTGGCTGCAGGCAGCTCATAGTAGGGGGTCGGGTGCCCAGATCCGGGTAGGTATTTACTGGGCTGGTATAGGCTGAGGTGTCTCACGGCCACTCCCAGGCCTCTCCAGTCCGTTCTGCTCTGATTCTGGCTCGGGATGCTCCAGGGCATGCCGGGTGTCTGCTTGCCAGAGCTGGACCAGATCCGTGGGGGTCTTTCCCGCCTGGAGAAAATAGAAGCAGACATACTCAGATTTGAGCAGCCCACCCGAACTTGTCTTCAGCTATACCAGTGGTTCTCAGCTAGAGGCAAATCCCCAGGGGTAAAGCCATCTTGCATTTCACAACTAGAGGTTATGGTTGCTTCTGCTTTCTAGTGGGCAGAGGCCTGAGATGCTGGGACAGTGCACAGGAAAGTCCCTTCATTATGAATCGTCCAGCCCCAGTGTCTGCAAAGCTAAGACCATCCACACCCTCTCCATGTGCTCTTGCTTCCCTCAATGTCCCTATGCGTTCCTGTGCCAGAAGAACTTTTCCATGCCCCTCTCCTGTGATGGTTCTGTGAACCAATAGATAGGCTTGGGCCAGAGGACAACTATTCATAGAAAGTCTGAGACCTACCACGAACCAACATGAGGTGCTACAATGGCCACACCAACCAAGTAATTTGATTCCCTTTCCACTGGCCCTCCATGGATTGGGCCTGAGCGCTGGGATCCCCTTCACCTATCTGGGAATCTTGGGGAAGTCCTCCCACTACCTCTCTTATTGTTTCTCTAAATTTACGCTTTGGACCTTGACACATGGAGGGAGACCTGGAATTAGGGTGGTGTGGCCAAGCGCCAATGACATGAGTACCTAGGCTGTGGCTGCCCCATGGCCTCTGCAGAACATCCACCATGCAAGGGCACCCCAAACCACCAAGCCAGAGAAACAGACTCACCAGGTTCTTAGCCATCATGTCTGCCCCATGCAAGAGCAGCAGTTTGATGATTTTGTAGCGGTTGAGTCTCACAGCATCATGTAGGGCACTGTCCCCTTCCTAGAATCAGTGTTAGCACACAGGTAACCCTTGAGGTCAGTGGGTGGGTAGGGTGATAGGAGATGGGGCTAGAGGCCTTGCTCAGAAGCGGACACCCTAGGGTCCTGTAAGGAAGGACTACTCGCCCTTGGCAGCCTGGTAGGCTGCTGTTACACCCATACTGGCTGAGCAGGGGAGCAAGCAAGGACTCACTCTGTCTTTGGCATTGATATCCAAGCCCAGGGAGAGGAAGTGTCCCACAATCTCCACGTGTCCAGTACGGACGGCCACATGCAGGGGGGTGCTCAGTAGCTGTGCGGGAGGAAACAGGACTGTTGGCACATGGGCCTGGGCTATGGTATCCTGGGGTGGAAGAGCTATCTCCACCAAAGTCTGAGTGCCAAAGCCTGAGCCTTGGACAGGAGAGAATGGTACAACATACCACTATCCCTCCCAGTTGCCTGGTTGTACAGCTCTAAGTGCCACCTTCTCTGGTGAGCCTACTGCAGTTCCCTTCTTGCCTGGCAGTGAGCTATTGCCCACTCCTCTACCTTTGTAAAAAGTCAGGGACTCTGGGCTCAGCGGTTAAGAGCACTGACTTCTTCCAGAGGTCCTGAGTTCAATTCCCAGCAACCACGTGGTGACTCACAACCATCCGTAATGGGATCCAATGCCCTCATCTTGTATATCTGAAGATAGCTACAATGTACTCATATACATAAAATAAATAAATAAAATATTAAAAAAAAGTCAGGGTCTTACTACCTAGCCCAGGCAGCTGCAAACTCTCAATTCTCTTATCTCTGCCTCCCAGGTATCTAGGTTCTCCTTCAATCAATTAACATGCTTATTCATGGGAACAGTGGGACTGAGCCCATGATCTTGCACATACTAAACAAGTATGCTACCATGGAGTCACACACCACACCTGGCGCACTTCCTTTTAGTAATTTTTTTTTTTTTTAATGAGACATAGTCTCACAGTGTAGACCAGGCTGACCTTGATCTTAGTGATCCTCCTGCCTCTGCCTCCCGAGTACTAGGATTAAAGATGTGAAACCACCACCCAGCTCCGGCGTTTTTGAATAATTATATTAGATGCCATTAACTGAGAAATGACTGTGATAGATGTGGCAAAAGCTTCTTATGTTAAAAAAGTATTCATTTACAAACATTTTCCTCCTGATCTACGTAAGAACTCCACAAGTTTTGCGGCTGACAAACGGTGCCTTGGAAGCCAAGGGACGTGTTCAAGCTTCCATGTAAAGAGATGGATGGACAGAAAGATGATAGATTAATGAGTAAATGAATAAACGGATGGACAGGCGGGTGGATGATGAAGGATGGCGGATGCCAAGGATGTACAAGCCCTGCATCTTCTCAGTGGACCACAGCGCCAAGAAAGTATTGTCTTTGTCTCCTCTCAGCACTTGCTCCTGCCAAGCTCCCTGGAGGGCCGGAAGCCTCTGCTGACTAGAAACCAGGCTGGTCCTTTACCTGCCCACCGCCCACCACTTGAGCTTGTTTGCCATTGGCTGTCCCCATCCTCCCATGCACCCCAATGTGTACTGAAGCACTGCTTCACCTTGTCTCTCACGTTGGTGTCGGCCCCCCGGCTTTGCAGGAGTCTCACCACCTCCAGGTGGCCCCCACGGCAGGCCCAGTGCATGGCTGTGCAGTCCAGCTGGAAGGGGTAGATGGGATTTAACGGGAGAGCTGAAGGGAAAGAAGCTCTCTGGGGAAAGGATTGAAGCCAAGAAAGTGGAAGGACAAAAGGTACGGAAGTAGGACAGACAGCCCAGGGCCCAACTAGTTCATGTGAGAGTCCCAGAGACAACTTAGGGGGTGATGGGGCTCACCAGATGTCACAGAACACACAGAGGTAGGGCCTGCCCCCCCTGGTAGCCCACTGGCAGCCCACTAAAACAGATTTGACAGGAAGTAGAATTCTACAGACTAGATCTAATTCTTACCTCCCACCCAATACCTGCTCTCTCACCCGATCCTGGAAGTCCACGGTGGCCCCGTTCTCCAGAAGTTTCTCCAGTATCTCCATGTGTCCCTCCAGGGAGGCCCGATGCAGTGCTGTCCGACGGAACTGTCCCCAAAGAGACTGTCAGCCCTGAGTCCCATGAAACCGAGGCCTAAAACTTGGTGCCTATGTGTGCTGTGCTTAGCCCGCTTGTATCCAGACTGGCCTTGGAGTCTTGCTCTGGGACTCCAGCTTCTTCACCGCTCCTGTGCAGCCAGCCATGGCTTTGGATAGCTGACGCCTGTGGCTGGCACCCCTGCTGGTCATGGCTATTCTACCTCACATGCTACGATGCTTGGTGATGGTTCACAGGTGTGTGCCATGGTTTTACTGAGACCTCTTTCCAAGCTGCCTCCGGCTGTTTCCTGAGTCTAAGGGAAACACTGACAGGCTGGAGTCTGCATCCCTAGAACATGAAGTGCTAGGCAGGACTTGGATGCCCAGGCCACACCTGACTACGGATTCAAGGAAGGAACAGACTTCCCTCTCTGAAGGCCACTTTCTGCTTGGGATTCAGGGAACCCTTGTACCACAATGAAAGTCTTTCTATCCTCTGGTTATGGGCAGTCTTCCATGACCATCCTCTTGTTTTATCTTATATTTTTGTCTTGATATGCAGCAAATGGGAGGGGACAAAAAACATTAAGAGCCTGGAAGCAAAAGAACAAAAAAGACATAGTTGATGTCTATTATAGTACAGAGCAGGCCCAAGGGTAGGTGGCCACTGTCAGGCTTGGACTCATGACAGGGACGAGAGAAAGGAAAAAAAAAGTGCACCAGGCAACAGAAAAATAAAAACAAATAAACAAACAAACAAACAAAAAACCCCCCAAAAACCAGATGGTGGCCATAGTCGTACAACACTATAATCAGTGTCACTCTAAATCAACATGGTTAAAATGATGTATTTCATGTTATATATTTCCACAGTAGAATAATAAAAATAGGGACTGGGGTGTGAGTCAGTGGTAGAACACTTGCCTAGTACACACAGTGCCCTGGAGCTGCAAATGATACTAACAATATTAATAAATAATTGTAAGCCAGGCGTGGTGGTATGCAGCTTTAATCCCAGAACACAGAGGCACAGGCAGGTGGATCTCTGTGAGTTCCAGGACAGCCAGGGCTACATAGTGAGACCCAGTCTTAAAATAAATAAAGATAATTGTACAAAGAAGCATGAGTGTATATCACAAGGAAGAGAAAGTGTCCTATCTCCGCACACACTTTATAGTCCCTCCATCCATTCAACATGTACTGGGGCACTCATGGTCCACACTAGTAGGATCTGGGTCATGGGGAGGCAACAGCGTAGCCACAGGTCCAGGTCCCACAGCTAGGGATTCTAGGGAGATAGAGGATTTTTGGCCCAAATCTCCTGAGCTGTCTTAATTGAATTCTTTTCCTTCATCTCCCATGCAGAAACATGTAACATTTGTTTTGGAGGTGACCTGGGCTGGAGAAAGGTCTGAAACGGATTTGGGGAAATTATGGAGTGAGGAAGAAAGCCCACTATGGGGTTACCTAAGCCACCCTAAGAATATCTGTGAGAGTTCTCAAACAAGCCCACAAGTGGAGCTAATACAGGATCCAACTCGGTTATGGTGTTGGTCCTGAAAGAGCATTGGGTGCAACGGCAGGGGGCGCGGGGGGGGGGGGATCACCTCATCACAGGTGTCCGCTGAACCTCCGTCCGCCAGGTACTTGTCAATGACTTTCATTTTCCCCTCCACTGCAGCTTTCAGGAATGTCTCCTCATTCACAGGGCCGGTCTGCAGGTAGAACATACGCCAATAAAGAATAAAGGGTGCTTCCGGGCCTCCCAGGCTCCCCTTGCCCACATCTGTCCAAACCAGAAGCCTTACGATCTCCTCCGGCTCTGGAGGCGGCTCCTGGGCTGCAGCCAGGGCATCTCGCTTTTTCTGCTTGCGTTTTTTCCTCAGTTCTATGAGGTTCTGGATCCCACCCACGTCAATGATCTCACGTCGCAGGTCCAGGGATGTCTTGCGCACGCGCTCTTGGCCCTGTGTGGAGATGGCCCATCACCTCCACCCTGGGGCAGAGTGTGGGCTGATACAGGATGATACGGAGTGATACAAGAGCCACAAGAGCCAAGCTGGCAGCAGGATGACAGCAGGCAGAGGGTCTAGCTGGCCTGTCACCTGAGCGCACACTCTTAGTTCCTCCACACTTACCTTAACCTTTTGTAAAGCAGGACTCTGAACCCCGAGGCGCTTCTCTTCCTCTAGCACTAGCATGTCCATCGACAGCTTCCCAGGAGCGGATCTTCGAAGTTTCTAGAAAGCCATCGAAACCTACTTAAGACTAAGGATATGATTTTTTTCTTTTTTCTTTTTTTCTTTTTTCTTTTTTTGTCCAGGTGTAGTAGTACACACCTACCATCTGAGCACTTGAGACTAAAAATGAGGATTACTGTTCTGGAGGGCCAGTCTGGTCCACATAGTGAGTTCTGAGCCAGCTGGAGTTACACAGTAAGACCCTGTTTTAAAATCCAAAACAAACCCCACCACAACAAATTCTAGCATATCTAAGCCCTTTTATAAAATATCATACTTCTTTATATATACCTACTGTGATGGTTTGTATATGCTTGGCCCAGGGAGTGGCACTATTAGGAGGTATGGCCTTGTTGGAGTAGTTGTGTCACTGTGGGCGTGGGCTTTAAGATCCTAGTTCCAGCTACCTGGAAGCCAGTATTCTGCTAGCAGCCTTCAGATGAAGATGTAGAACTCTCAGTTCCTCCTGCACCATGCCTGCCTGGATGCTGCCATGTTCCCACCTTGATGATACTGGACTGAACCTCTGAACCTGTAAGCCAGCCTCAATTCAATGTTGCCCTTATAAGAGTTGCCTTGGTCACGGTATCTGTTCACAGCAGTAAAACCCTAAGACACCCATACACAATCCCGTATATTTTTAACCTCAATATTATATATAGCGACTAAAACAATGTGAGTGTTTTTATTGTTTAAGGGATAAAGACGGGAAAATCCTGTTCATGTTCATTACAAATAAAACATTTAAATATTTCCATAGGGTTAGGTGGCTCAGTAATTAAAAGCACTGACTACTCGCCCAGAGGAACAAGGTTTGATTCCTAACACCCACATGACAGCTAACAACTATCTGTAATTCCCGTTCCAGGGGATACAACCCTTTCTTTTGGCCTCTGTAGGTACCAGAAATGCATGTAATGCAAGACATACATGCAGGCAAAAATATTCACACACATAAAATTAACATAAAGCCAAAATGTAAGAAAGTTCCCATCTGTGGTTGGTTGAGTCCATAGAGGTAGAACCTAAGGATACAGGGGTCTAAATGGGGAAAAAAATCGTTTTGATGAGATAATTGTGACCAGAGATGGCAATTTTGGTCTTGGTGTCCCCCAAGCCCCAGGTATTGAACTTAGGCCTTGCAAGGGCTCTACCACTGAGCTACAGTCCCCAGCCCCATCGTCTTTCTCCCCCTAACAGCCCTTTCGGCGATATAAAAGCTTGGTAGTTCTATGCTAGATACTGCATTTTTCTCAGAAACGTTCGGCTCTGAATATCCAGAGCTTGGGTAGAACAGCAGCTTCTGGCTTTCACGGTCACATGGTCCTGGTATGACGAGCCTCCTCTCTGCATCTGAAGCTCTGGTTTCCCAGACTGCTTCAGTCTTAGTGATGTCCTGGCACTTCTTCCCCAGCGTCTCCTAAGCAGCGTGGGTAGACATATGTGCCCAGGTTGAGGATAACCAGGCAGGAGGGCAGCTGGAGAGACCTTGCCTCCCATGTGGCCCAGGCACCTTGCCCATTCCCACAGAGCCCTGGTTCTAACCTCTCCCAGGGAAAGTTATAGGTTTTATTTCCGATGTTTCCCGTTTACTTTGATTTTTCGTAGCGCTGAGCTAGAACTCAGGGCTTCACAGGACAGTCTAACACTCTATCAACTGAGTGACTCCCCTCTCTCCCAGTGTTTATTTTGATGGTCCCTTGACTGCCTTTCTTGCCAGGCTTCTGACTACACAACCTGGCAGGTTTGTAGGACTGTATGATTTGGAGTCTCCCGGGCTGTTCTCAGGCATCTTCCTTTAGGAAAAAAGAGATGACCTTGGGCTACAACTAGCTTGTGGGAGTCTGGCTGGATTATGAGGGAGCATGGGGGCGGGGGGATGGGGCTTAATCACCTGCTGTTTCCAGCATTTATTGTGACAGGGCCTGGCATGGAGTAGTTGCTCACCTAACACTTGTTAATCAAACAGACGGTGAACAAGTGAATGAGTAATGGCCACACAGACGCAGCATCTCTGCCATCTTGGTAGTTCTTAGTTAATGGAGACTTTACCCAGTGAGCAGCAAATCCCGAAGTGGCCTCGGTGCCTTCTATTCCTTCCAATACAGGAGGAATTTACACTCTAGTGCCGCCCTTTTCTTACTCTGACTCCTCTCAGATTTGTTGGTGGGCTGGCAGAGTTTGCATTCATTGAATGTTTATGAAATCGAATGCAGGTCCGGAGTAAGAAGGAAACTCCCACCCGACTCCACAGAACACACTTCAGCTTAGAGAGGATGCTTGTAAAGACGCTGGCAGGGAGAGGAGCTGGGTGAGAAGGCTGGCACTGTGGGTGCCTGTGGCCCTGCAGCCCTGTGGCTATATTTGTTAGATGAATGGATGGGGGAGGATCGTGTCCCCTCGCAGAAGCTTCCAGTGTCTTGTGGCCACACTCCAGAGATGACAGGCAGATGACGTTCCTGTCCAGCAGCAGCAGCCATGGGCACACGCTCTCCGGGGAGGGAGGAGCGAGATTCCTGGAGATCCAGGGATGCTCAGCTGCTGTCCACACTCCCCTTGATAAATCTGAGCTCATCGCTTCTCTTAAATGATGGGGGCCTCTGAGTTCCGATAGGCTCCCCCTTTCCCTTCTAATAAGTTCCTTTCAGCAACATCAGAACCGGCTCTATAACGGGTCAGACGGTGGCACAGCACTCTAACAGTCAGTGGTCCTCACTGCTCACGGAGCTTGCATCTCTCACCTGGTCTTCTTTGGTTTGTCCTTGGCCCTCTTTCTAGCCCCAGATGTTGGTGTCTGTCACACATTTTCATGACCACTTTTATCTATCTGCTGTTTAGCCTCAAGTCCTCTCCCCATATCCCGACTACACTTCTTAATCCCAAAGGCCCAGCTCACACTCCATCCTGACCAGAGTAGTCCCAGAGGGCCGGAAGGGCTCACCCACCCATTCACCACTACTCTCCATTGCCCATTTCTGCCCTCTGCCTGCTTCTTAGTTGATGATACAAATGAAAGGTTGCAATTAGTGCCCACCTTCGTCCTACGCACTGGACTCTAGGCTCCTGGTCCTCCACCCCCACCCCAGGGGGCAGGGTAATCTCACCATGTAGCCCAGGCTGGCTCCACCTCTGAGATTATATGTATGTACCACCACACCAGGCTCAACTGTTTTTGAATAAGATGTAGAGCAGGACCAGTCAGTAGTCCAGCCCCACTTAACTTAGCCAAGAGAAAACGAACCTGCGTGTGCATTAGGCCTCTGCCCACAGTCCTGGCTAAGTCCCAGCTGCCCTTCCCCATCTCCCCTTCCTGACTCCTGTCAGTTTGCTCTCCCACAGCAACCAGCCCTGGCATCCAGGGGGACATTCTGTGTGTGTGTGTGTGTGTGTGTGTGAGTGTGTGTGTGTGTGTGTGTACCTTACCTTTCTGGTTTTCCCAGAGAATACTCATCTGTCTTCCCTGTCCAGTCCAGTCTATCTCTTGAAGCCCAGGTGAGTGGGCAGGGTCTCTGGAAGGCCTGCCCCCTCCAAGTGCCTGTTTGAGGGGCTGAAGCCCCATCTCCCACCACCCACAACCATGTTAGGAACATCCTCCTGTGGAAATGGGCCTGCTTGGGCCCTGGGAAATAGCATGTTGTCTGGACCCAGGTAGCAGCCGGACTTTCCCTTCCCAGGACAGCACAGATGGACCAACCGTTAACCCTGAGGCCTCCCTCCCTCCCTGACACCCTTCACCTCAGCTCCCACCTCAGTCTCTTCCTCCTGGGCAAGCCGCTGCTCGATGAGCTCTGTGGCTCTCTGCACCGCCTCGGGCCCCTCCATGGTACCCTCCATGACTGTTTCTGCAAGCCACAGGGCATGGGGTCTTTATAGGCCCGAGCACCCACCCCGCCCACTGGGCGCCTTTGTCATTAGCTCACAGGCTTGTTTCTCCATCTGTCATGAGCTTACTATCTCAACTCTCCACCTGCCTCCCCCACCTGTCACCTTCACCTCGGACAGCCCCAGGGAGCATGGGAAGCCACTGTCCAGGCCAGGGAACTTGCCCCTCCCCTAACCTCTGGCCTACCAGAGCCAGAAGGCACACCGCCCCAAAGGACAGCTGTGGGAAAGAGGCCTGTCCAGTGTGTCCTCAGTGCTGGGAACTGGCTAAGTCTTAGCCAGGGTGAATGGGCTGCAAAGGACCTACATGCTGCCATTGGTCTGGCTGGAGTGCCACCTGCTGGATGCCCAGAAATGCTGTCTAGCTTGTGCCAGGCAGGGGAGCCTGAAAAACCAAATATGAGCCCCAGCAGATCTGTGGGCATCGGAGACCTTCTCCAAGCAAGAGCTGGAATGGCTGCTGCCCTCTGGTGGCTGCTATGGGTCCCATAGCACGCCCTGGGGAAACACGGCTATGCTGCATGGCATGTCCATTAGCCATGAACAGACCCTGTCCATCTGTTT
Organism: Mus caroli; assembly: GCF_978045245.1. Taxonomy (NCBI): domain Eukaryota; kingdom Metazoa; phylum Chordata; class Mammalia; order Rodentia; family Muridae; genus Mus; species Mus caroli. The sequence goes on from NW_028227275.1 coordinate 19,283,797, forward strand.
GTTTCATCTTCCTGGAGTCCTCAGCAGAACCCAGTGTTGTTTTAAGAGCTCAGGAAGTCAAGAGTTCAGAGCTAAGGCCATCTCACGAGTACTAGGCAATGCCAGACTGCTGTGGGCGGAGCTGGCCACACTCCCTGAGAACAGAGAATACACAGAGGAAAGGCAGACCTGTACTTTGAGCTCCTCGCCTGGGACTCCCAGCCTGGAGCCCGAGGTCATTATGACCTAGGTTTAATCTGCCAGTGGACTACAAATGTTCCATACTTCTACAACTACAAGTGGCACCCGAGATTCCCCTCTGGTGATGTACACAGTTCTGCAGAAGAAACAGGAGGAATCAGCCCTGTCTGTCTCTGGCTCGCACATTTCTGGAAGCTTGTCATCCCACGCTCTGACACAGCATGGGCATCGCATCTCCACCATCCCATGTGGGCCCTGTGGGGTGGCTGCCACATGGCTATGCTGCCCTCTGTGGGTGCTCCTTCACTCTTTCTGACACCCCCCTCCCCCTTAATCGTCCCAGCTGCTGCAGGAGGCAGGGCGGGAGGCACCATCTCTCCTTTAAAGGAAAGCAAACTGCGTTCAGAGGTGAAGTGGCTTTTTTCAGGACCCACAGAACACAGCGAGGTTGGATGAGACTAGGGCCCCCAGGAGGAGCATCAGGTTGGATGCTCTGTTGTGCCCATCGGCAGCCAAGCCAGCAGAAGCTCTGGACTCGGGCTGGCTGGCATGCTGTGAAACAGGAAGTCATGTGCTAGGCAAGAGAGGAGCAAAGGCTTTATTGATAAAATGCAGATGTATCTGTACACAGGGCCCCGCTGGGCTATGACCAGGCTTCGGACCCCACCCTGCCTGGGTTACAGGTTGGGGACAGCCCTGTGCAAACCCCTGCCACGAAGCCTGGCTATCCGGCCACCCGCCTCATCTCTGCAGATTGTGCTGGGTGCAGGGAGAGGCAGAGAGGCCCACCTCAAGCTCCTTAAGCCCTGGGGCCCACCGGGCTCCCTCCCCATCCAGGGGACTGGCACTGTGGCCAGGGCAGAGTCATGGTGAGGGATAAAGGGGAGACAGCAATTGCTTCCAACCCTGAGCAGAAAACTGGAGTGAGCACAGTGTGGCACCAGATGACAGGTCGCCAGGACGGCCCCCATGGCTCCAACCTGCGGTGGAGAGTGCCACGTGCCTTTTCTCCAAGGTTGGCAAGGCCTGTGTGTGGCAGGCAGCACTGCTCCCTGGGTGCTGAGCACTGGTGGATCCAGTACCCCGGAAGGCAAGTCCCTTCGCAGCTCACTAAGAGCCATACAGCAGGGCGGTGGGAGGCGCCCCTGAAGAAGACAGCAGCACTGGGCCCCACAGCGTGTGGGGCCCTCCATGGCCTCTTTTCCCAGGAGTCTGCGCAGTCAGTCCTGGGGCGGTGGGGGCCGGTTGATGATGACCTGGATGACGAAGTCCTTTTGAATCTTTGTTTCCTGGAGCCGTGTGCGGTCTGTAAGCAGCTTCCCAGAGAAGAACCATCTCTGCCAGGATGGCTCAATGCCCTCCTGGCTGTGCAGCTGCCTCTTGAGTTGCCCCACCGTGTCAGGCAGGCTGGCATTGAGCCTCACGTCCTTGCCTGTGGAGAGGCGCACTTTCAATGGGAATTCACGGCGCACACTAGGGGTGGGCTCGGGAGGTTCCAGGCTCTCCTCCTCCGTGTGCTCCAGCAGCAAGTTCACAGGTGGGGACAGGCAATAGATGGGCAGTTGATAGCGGTTACCCAGCTCGTCATAGCATTCACAAAGAGTTCCTGTGGGAAAGGCAGGGTGATCAGTGTAGTCTGGGGGGCCTGATGTCACACACTGAATGCTGTGTCCCCCAAACTCCCATGTTAAGGCATATTTGGAAGGAATAAGATTACACGGGTAAATGACAGGACCAGCTTCCTTTCAGGGAAAAGCCCCAGAGAACCCACTCAGTCCTCTTTTCTGCACGCCCACCATGTAAAAACAGCAGAAACCCAAGAAGCATCCAGGACTAAACAGCTGGGCCTTTGATCTTGGACTTTCCAGTCTCTCAAACTGTGGGCAACAAACTTCTACTGTTTGAGGAGCCTGCCTGTGGTCCTCTGCTACACCAGTGTAAGCAAGTTAATTCACTCACTACAGCTACTTCACCGTCCCTAGTCCTTCCCCATAGTCAGGAGACCGGGGCTAACCTCCTGGTCATCAGGTTCTGGCTCCCTCAGCCACAGGATGCTACCTCTTACGTGTTTATTTGACATTGTGCTGGCTGAATGCACATGCAGGTGTTGGGCTGGGTCCCTGTTCCCTTACTGGTATAATATAATGCAGGTGGGAACACATTTATTTAGTCTTCAGTATCCTTGTAAGTGCTGGTACTAGACTAGGTGGTATTATGCACATCACGATTAATCCTTTGTGATTGATTGCAAGAGACTCAGGCTCTAACCTGAGACTTGCCCTGCTCTGGGACATATGGCTAGGAAAAGTCACAAGCTGAGAAAAGAACACAGTCAAGACCCAGGTCTGAAGCCGGGCATGGTGGCGCACGCCTTTAATCCCAGCACTCGGGAGGCAGAGGCAGGCGGATTTCTGAGTTCAAGGCCAGCCTGGGCTACAGAGTGAGTTCCAGGACAGCCAGGGCTACACAGAGAAACCCTGTCTCAGAAAACCAAAAAAAAAAAAAAACCAGGTCTGTGACTGAGGGTCTACTGTCACCTTCCCTTCACAGCTAATGAGGGTGCTAGGAACAGAAATGTGGCAATGCAGCAGAAGGTTCCAGATCAGTGCTTCAAATGCTCTCAGGCCCCAAGTGCCTTTTTAGCTTGTAGGTTTTATTGGTGTCTTCCTGTCTTCTCATTAGGCAAAAGGGGATTCTGTCCATCCCTTCCTCCTTCTCCCCTCCTTCCTTTCCTCCTCCTGACAGTCTCATGTAATCTAGGCTGGTCTTGAACTTGAACTTCAGATCCCCCTGTGTCTACCTCTCATGATCACAGGCATGTGCCACTACGCTTGGTTCTGTGTCTTGTGTTTCTTTGTTCATGCCATAAAGAGTCGTTTAAACGAAGAAGACAGTCACACATATAGGCATACTCCTTTATCTCCACCAGCTAAAACAGAAACTTCTCACATGAGACTTGCTTTCTGTGCTAATGAAACCTCAAGCCCCAGTCCAGGTAAGAACAGAGCCCAGGCCCTGCCTGCTTACCATGAGGCAGGGTGATGCTGGCTCCATCCAGGATGGCCTGAGCCAGCTCATGGTCGTTAGCTTCAGCAGCATAGGCGGCAGCCTTGAGGGCATCCCAGATCTCCTTGCGGCCCTCAAAGGCAGGTGCTGTGTCCCAGAACTCATCTCGTTTGCTCCGCAGCTGCCCATCAGTCATGGGATAGTCACTCTTCCACTTGAGCCGCTCCTTCTTCAAGGGCTCATTGCGGCCTAGGTAAGACAGGTGCAGAGGTTCAGCATCTTGAAAGCCACTTAAGCTGTAACTGACCCCCTCTCTGGCCCTGGCCTATCAGGGACTTCACTGTACCAGTCCCTATGTAGTTAGGGCATTGGGACACTTTCTGAATAGCAGGAAAGAGTATGGAAACCCACATTAGGGATATGAAATAAAAATTTCAGGCAAATATGTTCTTGTCCCTTGTATTTACTTATTTTTATTTTATATGTGTGCACCATGTGCAAGGCTGGTGTCAAAGGAAACCAGTAGAGGAGGGTGTTAAACGTCTTGGAAGTGGAGTTATGGATGGCTGTGAGCTGCCACATGGGAGCTGAAACTAAACCAGAGTCCTCTATAAGAGGAGCAGGTGCTCTTAACCACCGAACCATCTTCTCTCCAGCCCCAGAGCCAAGTATGTTCTGTACAGATGAACCTCGACTTACAATGTACTACTAAATCCATTATAAACTGAAAATATTCTGAGACAAAATTCAGTGTCTATAATCTACAGACCACTGCAGCTTAGCAACTCAGCCCAAGCTGAGTGTCAGCTGTCCATGAATGGCCGAGACAGCTGCTAGCCAGCACAGGGAGGGTGTCACACTGTATGTTGCTAGCAGAGGAAAAGATCAAACCTAAAAGCTGAGGTGTGGTTTCTACTGATTGTCTGTCACTTCTGCGCCTTCTGAAATCCAAAGATCTTGGGCCGATGAGACAGCTTGGTGAGTAAGGCACTATCTACGCTTGTTCCCAGGACCCCACATAGTGGAAGGAGGGAACCAGGCCTACACGCTGCCCTCTGACTTCCGTGTGGCTATGAGTGAGTGTTTCTAAACTTTCTGTGATGTGCATGGGTGTCTTAGCTGCATGTGCACACCATGTGTGTGCCTCGTGCCCTCAGAGGTCAGAAGGAGGTATTTGAGCCTCTGGGACTGGACTTACAAATAGTTGTGAGCCATACAAGATTCCTAGGAAATGAACCAGGGTCCTTTGTAAGAACAGCAAGCACTCTTAACCACTGAGTCATCTCTCTAACCTTGACAATGTAATTTTTTAAGGAAAAAAAATGTTTAAATGAAAGAAAAAAAAAAGAAGGAAAAAAGGAAAAGAAAGAAAGAAGAAGAAAAAAAAAGACAGACAATGAAACGATCCAAAGTTAGGGATGGTTTGCACAGCCTTTGCTGTTGTTTAAGGTTTATTATTTTATTTTATGGAATATCTCAAGGCTGACCTAGAATTTACGATCTTCCTGCCTCAGCTTTCTAAGGTTTGAGAATATAACCATTGCCTCCAGCTTGTTATTGGACATTTTTATCTTGCTCTTGGATTATAAAGAAGTACATGTTTAGCATAAAAGAAATCTGGAAACAGCACAGATACCTTAAGAATAACAGAATAAGACCAGCTGGGTTAACTAGGAAGGCCCAGCAGTGCCCAGTGGCCAGGGTGCCCTTTGTGGACAAGCATCCTTGAGGCTGCAGTTAGGGTCCTCCCACGGTGCCAGAAACTATGGTGCCAGTGAACTTTCCCAGTAGTCAGACTTGTGCACTAATGACACATCTGTGTCCTCAGAGTACTCCACTTCATTACACAACGTTCGAATCGTGGCTAGGGTCCATCTTTTAAGCTTTTCAAGAGGATCATGGGAATAATTACCTTACTAGGAAGATCCCAGCCCCCATGCTTTGAGAGGAAAAGGGGGTCATCATATGCCCATGAATATGCTTCCTACCGTATAAATAGCCAAAGCCACGCCGTAAACAAGGAGAAACCTAGTAACGCAAACCATTTACAACCAAGTATGCCAGAACACAGGAAAGTCCTTAGACTCAATGCCCCACCTCACCTGCCTGCCTTCTTTCTTTCCTTGAAAAAAAAAAAAAAAAGGCTTTCTTTCTGCATACTAGAAATGTACCCTGGTACATGACTACACCTCAGAACAACCCAACAGATGGGAAAACCAGGAGTCTGTCTATCGCCAAAAGCCAAACAGACGCTAAGCCCATGACTTTCTGACTCCAAGTCCAGCCTCTGACCACTGCTCTATGCTGCCACTGGGAAAAAATTACTTAGAATTCAAAAGGAATACAGAACGGGCAGTGGCGGTGCACACTTTTACTTCCAGCACTCGGGAGGCAGAAACAAGCAGATCTCTAAGTTCAAGGTCAGCAAGGTCTACAGAGTGAGTTCCAGGACAGCCAGGGCTACACAGAGAAACCCTGTCATAAAAAAAAAATAAAAAAGAAAGAAAGAAAAAAAAGACAGATAGACAGGCAGGCAGGCAGGTGCAATATTCTCTTGTACTCTGCACTCGGGTCATGATATTAAATTCATTTCTTTACAATCCTTTTCCCAGAAAGGAGTTAAGATATTTTCATGCCAATATACGATTTCAATCTTCCTCTTAGTTCATATTTATATTAATGTCAACTTTTCACGTGACTAAAACATTTTGAGGCTGGAGAGCTGGCTCTGCAGTTAAGAAACACGGCTGTCTCACTAGCTCTGGTTTGCTTCCCAGCTCCCACATACTGGAACACAGCTGTCCATAACTCCAGACCCAGGGAAGCTGAAGTCCTACTTTGGGCTCCACAGGTACTAGGCATGCATGTGGTACACAGACTTATATGCAGGCAAAACACTCATACACATAAAATTACTAGTATCTTATTATTCTACCATGTCGATATAATGAACTTTTTCTTTTTTTCCAGTGTCTGTATATATAAATAATCATTATATTTCTGAGGTGTATTCATGATGTAATAACTTTAAAAAGTCATAAACAACTAATTTCTTCAACATCTGAAGAAAATGATTTGTTAAGTGTCATTTCTTCTTGGTGCCCAGGTCCAAATGATCTACAAGACAGTTCCAGCCTATGGTCAAGACGGGGGCAGAGGCTTCTGTCAGGCACTGCAGGCTCAGCCATCGCAAAGCTGAGGTGAGAACTCACAGGAGCTAGGTGAAGCATTAAAGTTCACCTTGACTACAAAGCAAGTTCAAGGCTGTACTCTGTAACTGGTCATGCTAGTAGCCGAGGCTGAGGCCCCTACTGGGGGCCAGAACTGAAGCTACTCAGTACAAGAGCACACTACTCACTGACCATCACTGATGTCTTTTCGTTTATGTGCCCTATCCCATCCCAGCCTTGTGGCCTGAGGCAGTAGGTACCAGGATGCAATTTCACAGAAGACAGGGCAGATGCAGGAAGATTAAATAGCCTCCTTGAAGACAGAATGAGGGGTTTTACTAAATCCCATGGCTTGTACTCCAAAATACACAGTTCTTTTTGTGTGAGTGGAAAGCTATGGCCAACATTAAATGGAACATGTTCCTGGGAAACACAGAAAACAACTTCAAACCAGCTCTTGAAAATACCCAACAGAGGTCCGGTGTAGTGGTACACACCTTTAATCCCAGCACTTGGGAGGAAGAGGCAGGCAGATCTCTGTGAGCTAGGAGGCCAGTCTGATCTACACAGCAAGTTCCAGGACAGCCAGGGCTTTATGATAAGACTCTGTCTTGCCTATAACTCCAGTACTCAAAAGATGGAGGTAGGAGGATCACAGGTTTGAGGATGGCCTGGTCACACAGTAAGTTTTATGCCAATCTAGGTTACCCAGAGAAACCTTGTCTCAAAAACCAAAAGAAACAAAAACCCAACAATGAAGTTCATAAGATGCAATAAATACAGTGGTGTGAGTCAGAGCCAGAGAACAGCAGAAGAACCAGGCTTACCAGTACTTTCAGACTGGAATTAGAACAGGTTATCAATTAGCAAAGTTAAGCAATAAGAGTCTTTAAAACATGAGCCAGGGACTGGAAAAGGGAGCTGGGCTGCAATATAAACTGATTGGGATACAAAATGAATGAATGAATGAATGAATGAGGGGGGAGAGCTATGAGCCAGGGATACAGTGGGATAGCCAGCACCACCATTATGGAGGCCCTGCACCATGTTCATCAGGAATGGACAGAGACCAAAAGAACAGAAGAGAGAGCCTGGAAATGAGCCCAGGTGCACATACCACCTCTCCTCCAGCAAGAAAGAACACTGCTGGTAGGGACAGGGGTAGAAGGTGAGCTATCTGGTAATCATGTTGGGGTTACAGGTTTATCGTATAGAATAACCCCTACGTTTCCTACAAACCACAAAAAGCAAAGCAAGATCAACGTAAAGAGGCACTGGGAAATAGCAACACATTTTGAAAACACATTTTTGGGATGGACTTTGGTTTGAAGATGTTTTTGCCTTGAGCAAGGACCCACCTCTTCTTCTGATTTCTACACTCTTTGCCTCTGTCTCTTTGGGTCTGTGAGGGTGATTACTCCTGGGCTGGAGCTGAGATCCAGCAGGAGCCATGGCTAGTAGTGGGGATGCCCTTGGGACCCTGATTATGAGCCTCTGGCCCCTGCTCAGTGCTCATTGGCTTCTTGAACCTTTCTGTAGTTTTCCTGTCTCCTTTGTTGCTAGATATATTTCTCTCTGGCTGTCTGCTGCTCTTAGCTTGGGCAGAGATAGGGTCTGACACATGGCAACCACTAACCTGCTGAGCGCTGGGCAAAAGGAGACACCTGAGTGTCAGCACTGCTTCCTTTCCTTACTGCTTTCCTGTAAGACAGGGGTCTCAGCTAGTCTAGGATGGCCCTGAACTCCTAACCCGCCTCCTCTGACCTCACCATGCTAGCGTTACAGGAATGTGCCCTCATTCTCTGCTAATCACGGGCTTCCTACAGAAGCCACAGGCAAGCTTGGGGATGTTTCAGTGTTACCTCAGCTGCGCCTGACAACTGAGGTAACTTAGTTGTGACCCTAAGGACATCTGAACCGTAACTATGTATATGTGCCTCTCCCAAGGGCTCTGTGTAAAGGACTGATCTTCACAATAACAACCCTGTGGTATTCTGTTGTGCAACTGTGAGGACCTGAGTTCAAATCTCTAGAACCCACGTAAACACAGCGTGGCGGTATGGTGTCTGTCATCTGATGCTTCTATATCACCTTGGAAGCCCACACTTATACCTGGGATGCTGTCTTTGTTTACAACTTCCTTGGGAATACTGCTTTGCTCATATATCTCTTAAAGCAACCTCCAGGGCTATCTCTCCTCCACCCACACAGCCGCTAACTTTCTAAAGTGTCATTTATACACTTCTCACTCATGAGCTGGCACTGTTCCTGAGCCTCTCTGTACCACAGTGACCGGGGATACAAGGCTTTTCACGCTTCCCTCAGCCATGAGAGGGTGGTGAGGCAGGAGCAGAAGGGGAGATACCATCAGGCCAGTGAGCTTTCAGTGTTGTTCTCCTGTGGGCCGGCAGAGGGCAGTGGCAGCATCTCTAGGCCAGCCTGGATCCTCATCAGTGGGTCAAACAGCATAAAAATATCAGCTCTCCAGGCACAAACATGAGCACACACAGGACACATGCCTGGATATCTGAGCCTTATGTGCCGGAGTGTATAATCAGACAAAATCCAGACAAACCAGAAAAGGAAGCTTTTCATCTAAGCACGAAAGTTAATCGATGATGGCTTTTTAATTTTACTTTCAAGATATTTTGTAGGTAGCTGAATTGAACAAAACAAACAAACAAACAAACAAACTGGGGCTGAGGGAAATGACTTAGAGAGTAAGATGCTTGCTACATAATAAATAAGGACCTCAGCCAGGTGGTAGCACAAGCCTTTTTTAAAAGATTTACTTATTATATATAAGTACACTGTAGCTGTCTTCAGACACATCAGATCTCATTACAGATGGTTGTGAGCTGCCATGTAGTTGCTGGGATTTGAACTCATGACCTCTGGAAGAGCAGTCAGTGTTCTTAACTGCTGAGCCATCTCTCCAGCCTAGGTACAGTCTTTAATCCCAGCACTTGGGAGGCAGAGGTAGGTAGATCTCTGAGTTCAAGGTCAGCCTTGTCTACAGAGCAAGTTCCAGGACAGCCAGGGCTACAAAGAGAAACCCTATCTCAAAGAAACAAAAATCAAAACAAACAAAAAAAGTTAAGTTCAAATCCCCCCAACCCTGTGTAAGAGCTGGGAAAGGTAGAGCTTATCTGTGATGCCTGTGTCTCTATAGTGAGATGCGCGCGCGCGCTCGCACGCACACACACACACACACACACACACACACACACACACCACACACATGCACACACGTTAAAATCAAATTGGACAGTTGGCTGTAGTTGTACTGGTCAGGAGACTGAGGCAGAAGAACTGCCAAGAATTTGAGGCCAGCCTGTGCTACAGCAAATGCAAGGCTGGCTAGGACTCCATTGTAAGATGCTGTACTAACTAACTAACTAACTAACTAACTAATTAAGCACATGAAGAAATAAATGAAAGAATCATTTTATAAAAAGAATGGCCGGGCGGTGGTGGTGTACGCCTTTAATCCCAGCACTCGGGAGGCAGAGGCAGGCGGATTTCTGAGTTCGAGGCCAGCCTGGTCTACAAAGTGAGTTCCAGGACAGCCAGGGCTACACAGAGAAACCCTGTCTCGAAAAAAAAAAAAAAAAAAGAATGGAGTTGATTGATGGTGGCCGGCAGAGTGCTTGCCCAGCGCGCACAAAGCCCTGGTGTGATCCTTAGTATCAGACCCACTGGGTACAGGTCTATACCCCAGATTCATGAGGTGGCAGCAGGAAGGTCAGAAGCTGAAGGTTGCTCTTGCTGCAGAGTGAGTCTGAGGTCAGCATGGCCTACATGAAACCTTGTCTCAAAAGGATATGAATACTCACTCGTATGGCAATGCATTGTTATAAATCGTATTAAGCTTATTTATTTGACATGATGTCAAAACTACAAAGTTTGGCTTAACTTTTTGGCTTTCTAGGAATGTATTCTGAGAACATATCCCCAAGACAAATGGTTTTTTTTTTTTTTTTTTTTTTTTTTTGGTTTTTCGAGATAGGGTTTCTCTGTGTAGTCCTGGCTGTCCTGGCACTCACTTTGTAGACCAGGCTGGCCTCGAACTCAGAAATCCGCCTGCCTCTGCCTCCCGAGTGCTGGGATTAAAGGCGTGCGCCACCACGCCCGGCGACAAATGGTTTTATTCAGCAGTTTCATACAGGGACAGCTGGGACAGCTGAACTATGCAGAAAAAGAAGTAAAATGTACCTCTGTGCCACCCATCAGTGGCAGCCACTTTGTAACAATGAGGAAAGGCTCTAGACCAGCAAGTGCTCTGTGCCCCAGCTTTTGCTTCTAAAAGAGTATAATTATATAAATATTAAAAAGGCTGCAAGAATTTATACTGAAATGTGAACAGTGGCTATAATGAATGGCAGCAGTTACCAGTGATTTTTTTTTTTTTTTTTTTTTTTTTTTGGTTAAATTCTCAAAGTTGGCTGGAGAGATGGCTCAGTGGTTAAGGGCACTGACGCTCTTCCAGAGGTCCTGAGTTCAATTCTCAGCAACCACATGATGGCTCAAACCATCTGTAATGGGATCCCATGCCCTCCTCTGGTGTGGCTGAAGACAGCTACAGAGTATTCATATAAAATAAACAATTCTTTTAAAAAAGTTTTCTACAATGAGAATTTGTTGTGTTTGTAATCAGATTACCATGGAAGTTGTTAATAAGCTCGAGGACACTTGGTATTTTGGGGGTAGCCAGAAAGACACTGAAGAGCACTGGAAGCCAGCGGAGGACAGCAGGGAGCACGGAAAGGAAGAGAGAGCAGCAGTCAGAGGTCCAGCACCGGTAGGCACACCATGAGTTTCGTCCTGGGCCAGGGTGGGTTCTGCGGGTTCTACAGCAGCACAAGCAGTGGTGACTACTTAGAAGCTGGAGCACAGGAAACACCCCTGGCTTTGGATGTAGCCCACAAAAGTCTGTAAACACAACAATTATGGTCAAGGAGCATCTCCATGGGAGGAGGTAAAAGAAACAGTGACAAGGTCCTGGGCTTCTGTGACTCGAGTGAGCAGGCAAGAGCAAAAAGCTCTTGTGACTGGGCAGGACGTGTGTGTGAGTGGAGGAGCCTCTGAGAGACACTGCATAGCTCCTGTACCAGAGTTCTTGGGGTGCCTGCTAAGAGCACAGATGCAAGCTGACAAAGCTCAGGTGGTCCTGGTGGAGGAAACACTTGCTGACTTAAGTCTGATCCCTGAAACCAAGGTGTGTGTGTGTGTGTGTGTGTGTGTGTGTGTATGTGGGCATGATGTGTGTGAGGGAGCATGGGTCACAAAGCAATATGGAGGTTAGAGGACAGCCTGGGGGTTCAGCTCAGTGATAGAGTATTACCAAGCTAATGCCTAGGTGCCTGGCCTTGGGTTCAATCCCCAGCATGGGAAACCAAAAACCCCAATTCGTACTTATATGTGGGGTACTTATCTGTAAACCTAGAATTGGGCAGTAGCAGCAGGATGAGCTAGAGTTGTGCAGAGTCATTCTCTGCTGTACATGGAATTCAAAGCCAGCCTGGACTATATGAAACCCTGCTTCAACCTCCCACCCTCCCAAAAAATCCTATTTGTAAACATAGCAGAACAGGAAGGGAAATGCTGTAATAACGCAGCATAGGTTAACACAGGTTAGCTTAACATATGGTCTTCAATGTGGCTGCCAAGCTGACTTGGGGAGAGGAGAAAGCAAGAAGGCACAGTGTCTGGGTTGGGGGAGGATAATGATGGTGGCTGCTGTGGCTTGGCCTGGATAATGAGTGGTGTCTGGCACCAAAGGGAGGGCGGTGAGAGGAGGGCAGGACAGAGAACACTACAGGTCCTTTCTAAATTGCCTATGGCGGTGGTGAGAGCGCGCGTGTGTGTGTGTGTGTGTGTGTGTGTGTGTGTGTGTGTGTGTGTGGTCACTCCCAGCACCTGATTCAGACTGCCTAAGTCAGAATGACTATGTAGAACAGGAGTTCTCAGAAGCACAGGAAGGGCATGGCAAACTCCGTGGCCTTGCTCTGGGTAACCTAGTGTCTTGAGGGTGTCAAGCACAATGCAGATTCACAGAAATATCTGCTGAATTGTGAACGAACTGACAGAGCAGGATGGGAGTGCACGGCTGTGTGAGTGTGTACACGGGGGTCTTACTTTCGTAGCCCAGGCTCCCTACAACTCATATATTTCTGCTTCAGGCTCTTGAGCCTGAAGTCTGTGCCATCACAAGTCTGTGCCATCATACCTGCCCTCCCTTTGCTTCTTGATCTCAGACCCCAGGAGATCCTTCCTATGGTTCAGGGACTAGAGCAACTGAGCCCCTGAGATGTGATACGGAGCTGGAGACCAACAAAAGGGAACAGACGCTTCCCAAGACAAGCCAAGAGCTGGCCCTATTTATGCCCGCAGAAATCCCTCAGCTATTTCCATACTCAGTTACCAAGCTCCACCCCAGGCCTGGCTCCAAGGATGGGGCCAAAAGTGTCCTGGCCTGAAGTACTGATTATGGACAAGCCTGGGCTTGTGCTGGCTGAAAGGAGATGAAAGTTCCACACAGAAGAAAGCAAGAATCAGAGTCACTTGGTCTCAGCAGTCTGGACTGCAAGAGCTCACTTGGCTAGAATACATTCTTCAGTCTCTCCTGGCTCTTCCCATTGTCCCCAGCAGTCACAGCTGAATGCAGAAGTCTACAGTGACCCACCTGGCTAAGGGGATGAGAGGTCAGAAAGAACCAATGGCCCTGAGAGGATCAGCCCAGCCTAAGAGGGTGCAGCCAGGAGAAAAGTCCAGGTAATCCCTCAGGATAGATAGTATTTATAGCCAGAGGTAGCCTGAGATGACCCTCAGAGCTTGGGTAACCTTCGATGGGAACGAAGAGGGAGTCTGCTGGTCCAGCTCTCTTCAGCTGGGGCTCTAAGCAGGCCTTATGGGCCCTGCCTCCCATTCCCTGGGGTCAACCTCCAGGGCTTAGGGAAGGGGAAGAGTGGAGCTGGTTGCTAAGTGACAAGTCAGACATCCTAAACTGTATGTCCTCCAGGTCTCAAGCCATCCTGGGCAGGGCAGAAGGATCAAGGCAGGAAGACTCCGGTCCTCCAGAACTCTGGCTCCAGGATGGCACCACGCCCAGAGCACTGCACTCTTCTGCCACTATCTTTTTCAGTGGCCTGAAGCTATAAGAGCCTTGAAGTTTATCTTCCTGGTCCCATGGGCAGGTTCAGCATCTGGTACAAATGAAGTGAGCAGACAGAATGGCAGATTCACTGGGAAGAAAGCCTTGCAAACTGGGGAGAGGTCTGTTTGTGAGTAAGACAGGGAGAGGGAACAGAGGAGGGCCTGAGAGGTCCAAGACCAGTCACAGAGTACTCAGTGAGGAGACTGCAGAAGGACGAGGCACTGGATGCCAGAAACCAAGCCCAGAGAAGGCCGGAACCTCTGCGGTGAGGGGAGCTCCAAGTGTAGCCAAGAGAAACAGTCTTACCCACAAGTCTTGGGGGCAGCTATGGAAAAGGACAAGGGGGCTCACAAGAGCACAGACAGCCTGTGTTTTCACCACTCTGACACAACGTACACATTCACAGGCAGGACACCCTGAGTATACCAGGAAAGATGTCATTATCTGCCCTCTGGCCTGAACCCCCAGACCAGGCCCCTGGAAAGTCAAGCAAAAGCAGGTAGTACCCAAAGTGGGCACTAACCAACCACCCTGGTTACCAACCAGGGAACGGGCTACTTCCTGAGGAAGAATTGGCCTATGTGAGGTTCAGTGACAAACAGAGCCCCCATCTCAGGAGGGTATTCTAACAGGCCATATGGCCAACTGCTCCCGTAGCTGAGGCTAGTCTGAGGGAAGAGGACATAAATGCCATTAGACAGCAGGTGTTGATAAAGTCCCCACACTTAAGTGACTACATTCTCCTCCTCATCTCGTGCTGATATTTGTTTCCAAGTGCAACCAGGGTCCTGACCTGAACATGAATTCTCTGGCCACAGATAACTAAGGAGACAGTTTACCTTTTTGTTTTCTGACTACTCCCCAAGGCCTTCAGAGATGGGCAGATGGGGGCTCTCTCTGACCAGCAAGCACCTGTGTGAATGTGGTACCATCCTATGCCTCGGTGTTCCCATATGTAGAAAGACCATTTCATGGGGCTATGCTAAGAACTAAGTGTGACCACTCTGCCTGGTGCCTAAATAAAAGACTAATTTAGCATTACCACAGTGCACTTAGATAGAGGTCAGCAGCTTCTTTCTGAAGTTGAAGTGATTTTTAAAAACCTGAAAACTCCTGCTCTGTACTTCCAAGTACAGGAGAACACAGGGGTTAAACGAGGTTAAGTTTATCAGGGACAAAGCACAGGCTTGATGGACGCTGCGTTCCCATGCAGGCCTCATGGTCAGCACAGGCTCAGCAGTTTTCCTAGGGCAGAAGAAGGAGATGGCAGCTAATAAATAAATCAGGAGCTCCTTGGGGGCTGCTAGAAAGGTCTCCTGCATCTGGCCAGCTCCCTTTGCTACCTTGGGACTGTAGGGAAGGAGGGAGGAAAGAGAGGGCAGGACTAGCTCTTTCCACACAGGTAGACCAGATGTCTCAGCTGCCATCACAGGGGAAAACCCAGTGAGGACCAGGCATGCCATTTCATCAGCACATAGCATTGAAGGTAGGGCAGAATCATGAAGCTGAGAGGGATACCTTAATCTACTGTAGCCTTAGCCCTTCGTTTTACTGATGAGGACACTGGGGCTGAGAGGTAAGGTGACTTGCCCTGGATCCTATGTCTGTTTCCCAAGTGTGTGTGTGTATGTAGCATAAATTCTTTCTGTTAAACTATTCCGCCGGGCAGTGGTGGTACACACCTTTAATCCCAGCATTTGGGAGGTGAGGCAGTCGGATTTCTGAGTTCAAGGCCAGCCTGGTCTACAGAGTGAGTTCCAGGACAGCCAGGGCTACACAGAGAGACCCTGTCTCGAAAAAACAAAAACAAAAACAAACAAACAAACAAAACCTATTCCACCAACAGAGCAGGTTAAGTTTTAACTGGAAAATAAAGATATCTAAAGCTAAACTCAGTGATTAGAGTGGGAAAGGCAGAAAGCAAACAAACAAACAAACCCAGAATAGGAGCAAGGTAACAGGAGTTAGAGGTTCAGCCCTGCTCTAAATCCTGGATCCGAGCCCACTCCTAGGACTGAGTGCCCAGCAGGTCATTCACAGGCTTGAAGAGGCACAGATTTGGGAACCAGCTAGACCCCAACTAAGCACAGCTGGCTTAGGGCTCAGTAGTGGAGACCAGTCTCCAATCTCATATAACTACCCCACTTGGGGCAACTGCTACACCATGCAGAAGTCTACTTCCATTGTTGGATAAGTGTTGAAAATCGAACACTAATTCTAGTTACTCCTCACTCGGGGGAAGGGAGCACAGATGCTCAGACCTGAAGATGTAAGCTCCCTGTACGTTGAACAGCATAAAACAAAAATGCATTTAATATACCTGACTTACCCAACAGCACAGCTTAGCATGGCCTACTGTCTTGGTCTGTTTTCTGTTGCTATAACAGAAGAGCAGAGAGTAGCTACCTCAGGAAGGAAGAAGAGGCCTATTTCAGCCCGCAATTCTAAAAGTCCCATACATGGTGCTGGAAACTGACTCCAATCGTCAAGCTGAGTCAATACTATGCATTAGAACAAAGTCAGCTTCTTCAGGAAGTTGCTGTTCTGAAAACCTTGAAACCTGTTGCTCTTTGCTTCAAAGTACAGGAGGATACAGGGGGGGTTAAATGAATGAGGTCATGTGCTCAACAGAAAAGCCAAAGAACAAGCTGCATGTGTTCAGGAAAGGGAAGGGGCGCACGTAGAAGAAAGCATCAAGCCACTCACTGGACAGATCCCTAAAGGCCCCACCTCCTCTCAGCAAGCCTTGTGAGTGCTGCCAGGGTCTTGGGAGTGGGTCGGCAGAGTCACCTCCCAGAGCTAGGCTGGTAGAACAAAGTGGGAGCTGGGAGGGGTCAGAGCACATCAGACCTCCAGCAAAGGCGGTAGTTTTAAAACTACACACAACAGTGGGGCTCCCTGCATTTCACTACCCTCCACACTGACAATCCCTACTTCCTGCTAATGCTTCTCTCATTTTTAACACTCAGGATGTTGAGTCTGATACATGCAGACACACACTCCCCCAGACTTACCTGGAAGAAATAAAATGTCTGAGGGTAACACTAACCAGGAGAGAGGCCATGAACAACACTCAGGCGTTGGTTTAGTTAGGTTAGTTGAGAGGACTGAACAGCCCAGGTGAGGCCTAGTACCAAGTACACTAGAACTCTGCCCCACAGCAAACGCCACGCCAAGCATGTGGAAAACTACTGGGGTCAAGCTGGGCATGTGGGACACATCTGTAATCACAACAGCTGAGGGGGCAGGAAGATCAGGAGTTCAGGACCATCCTCAGCTCTATCGTGGGTTCTAGACCAGCCTCAACTGTATGAAACTCTATCTCAAAACAAACAAAGAAAAAAGCCCTGCTTTGTATGATCACAGCTAAAAAGATTGTGGCTTTCCCTGGTGAGGCTCCAATATCTCCCAAGCCCTCCGTTAGTTTAATTGGCATTTTGTTCAGAAGTCAGTAAGGATCTCTATGCCATTGTCTTTCTGGTTGACATTCTTAGTCGAGTGAACTTGGGATGAGAAGTCCAAGTCCTCTTCATCACCTCCCTGTGTGATCCTCCATGCACATCTGCCACATACGAAAGCCACTCCTTTATCTGCCTAGAGTCTCTGTAAACTGCTCAGAGTATGCACACCAATGCTCAGCATTCTGAGATCTTGAACCCCATCGTTTCAAGGCTCATCACCCACTTCCTCGTGCAGCACAGCTTGGGACACACACCATTTAGTCTGCAGATTGACAGAGAACTCACTGAACACATTCGTGCTCCAGAGCCAAGTTTGGGCCTTGCCGGCAGCTGTGCCTGACTCATCCCTTCCCCTTCCTCCTCTAGTCTGTGACTCATCAGCCCTGGCAGACCTCGGCCTCCTGCTTTCCTTCCGTAGCACTAAGGGGTCCAGATTTCTAGCCTCAGTCCATCTGGATCCAAGACCAAAGGAAGTCTTTTTCCTGACAGCCTGAAGTCCCCAACACAAGCTCTGGGTGACTCTCCGGGATATTTCCCATGGTTTGCTGTCCTTGCAGATACCGTCAATTACTGGAGAACAAGCTCTTGAGAACCAATACAGAATGGTACACAAGATACACACACACACACACACACACACACACATACACCCTGCCTTGAGGGCTACAGTTCTGACTTAACTGCTCTAGAGTCTGCTCCTTGCTCCCAGCACCACAGGGGTTTAGACGCTCTCCAGATGGTTCCAATAGACAGCCATGCCAAGAAGCACTGCTCAGGAACTTGCTACACGGCCAAGCTGGCTGCTTTCTCTGTGTTTAATCAGGCCTCTGTGAGGGCCTGGCAAGGGGCACTCTGGGAGAACCCTTTGCCTACTTGAGGCTGACCATCTGGACAATCAGGCTGGCTAACAGCAGTAAGGGCCAGCTTAAGGGAGATCAGAGGATAGCTTGGGAGAACCTCAATGCATGACCAGAGGGCAGTCACCTCTGCGCAGAGAGAACAAACCGGGCCCCAACCCAGGCGCATGGATTTCCAGGGAGACACCTTGGATGGGCTCCCTGCAATCCTTACCGCTAAGGCTGGCAGGCCCTTTCACTTTTCCCTCTTCCTGACTCCACTCAGCCTGAGGCCTGACCAGTGTGGCCAGAGCTTAGATACCTTTTCTGTGGGGACACAGAAGACCCTTCATTCAGGCCCAAGATGTGGTTGTGTGCATAGAAAAGACTCAGCTCCAAGACCGGAGTGAGCAGGAGAGCAGAGAGGGATCTGTTTCCTAAGGAAACCCCACTCCTCCCCAGCTGCTCCTCCCCAGCTGCTCCAGACTGAAGGAGGGAAAAACCTGACTCATTAGTGTCTGTGTGACTCACAGGCAGGCAACACACTCGCCAGAAGTGGGTGGGCAGTCCACAGGGGGCTCCCAACTGGAACTGTGCACAAGTAAAGTCCACCCTTTTAATCCCCTGGGTGTTCCAGGACATATCCGGCCACAATAGCTGCTAGGCTGTATGGCTGTTCTGGCAAGAAAACCTAGCTCAGCTTAGGCCCCCAATACCCACAGGCTCCTGGGGCTGGCTCAGTAAGTTACTAGCTGAGCTGGGGAAGGTGAGGAAACAAAAGGGTTTAGAACATTAAAAAAAAAAAAAAAGCAGTTTTGAAATCACAAGACCTGGGTCTACTTTTTTTTTTTTTGGTTTTTCGAGACAGGGTTTCTCTGTGTAGCCCTGGCTGTCCTGGCACTCACTTTGTAGACCAGGCTGGCCTCAAACTTAGAAATCCGCCTGCCTCTGCCTCCCGAGTGCTGGGATTAAAGGCGTGTGCCACCACGCCCGGCTGGGTCTACTTCTTGATGCCACCTTCACAGATGTGACCTCAATCTCAACATCCATCGACTGGCAGTGTGGTGCTACAGGACTATAACCCAAGCAGCTAGGGAGGCTGCGGCAGTGGATCTCGAATATAAAGTCAGCCTGGGCTATACAGCAAGAATGCATGTCCAAACAGCAACAGCCACAAAGCAATCAGAAGCAACAAAAGCTAGGACCTTGGTGAGCAGAGCCTCCTATTCCTTTCATAGGAGGATAACAGGATCCAGATTTCTGGGTGAGACAATAGCCCCAACTCTGGTAGCACCATGTCCTCTGACTTCACATGAGTAGTAGCAGCTCCTCAGTGTGTGGAGAGACCAGAGGCGTTCCTTGGCTGTGCCCAGATGGCAGTGCCCAGCTGGTTGTGGAAATGCCTGAGAGGCTGTCCAGGTATCCTAAGGCATTTAATTTCCAATGCCTAAAAAAAGTGGTCTTGGAAAACAGGGAGCCAACAGTGGTATATGTCCCCAGGAGGGCTCTGACACCTGCATGGAACCCAGGGGCAGCCAGGGCCCCCAGCATTCCCACAAAGCACATCCCAGGCCACAGAGCAGGGCCTCCAAACTGAGCCAGGAACTCTCCGTGCTCCTCCTGCTCAGGCCTTCGTTTCCTTTCCCTACAGAATGGGCTGATGCAGTGGGCAGGTGAGACCTGGTTTAAGTAACAGTAGGAGACCGGGCTTTTGTTTCCTTCCTTTTTAAAAACAGCAAACTCTTATCCCCATACACACACCCCAAAGAAAGTAGCAGAAGGCTTTCAAAGAAGCTATTCTCTGAGGCAGGCAAAGGAAAGAGGTTCTGGGGAAAGGGGTGGAGTACAAACATCATTCCTCCTGACAGGAGGACCATGAAGACCACAGGCTCCAGAGGACACCAGAGCCTCAGCTCCCACTGGCAATGCCTTCCCTCGGCTTCTCAACAGGAGCTGCTGGTGGAGGAGGAAGGCCCTCACCTGGACATCATTTACCTCAGCTCTGTGTGACAGGGACATCTCAGCTGAGATACTCTCAGAGACCAGGACATTACCTGGCAGCAGGCCCTTCCTGTATCAAGCAGTCTGGGCAGAGCTGCTTTGAATTCTTTTTTTTTTCCCTAAAAGATTTATTTATTTATTATATATAAGTACACTGTAGCTGTCTTCAGACACTCCAGAAGAGGGCATCAGATCTCATTACAGATGGTTGTGAGCCACCATGTGGTTGCTGGGATTTGAACTCTGGACCTCTGAAAGAGCAGTCAGTGCTTTTAACCTCTGAGCCATCTCTCCAGCCCCCACTGCTTTGGATTCTTAGCTGAGCTCCTTCCTCTGCACTACAGTTCATAGCTGCTTCTCGTTCTCCATTCAGCTCCAACCCACTCACTGGAAAGTCTGTAAGGACTCCTGGCCCTCCAACATACACAAGCACACGCACACACACAGACAGACATGAGAGACACAGAGAGAAAGTGCTCAGACCACTCACATACTCCCAGTCACTCGCTGGTCTTCTGGCAGGGCTAGGCCCAGTGGACAGCTCTGAAATGAGAATAAGTCTCTGACCAGACAAGCTTATCTCCTTGACTCAGCCGAGTCTGAATCACATAAATGATGCACAATGTTTTTGGTTTTTTGATACAGTATGTTCACACTTGTTGTTATGAAAATATCTGAATAATTTAGGAAATCCTTGGAATGTGTGCTCTGGCACATTTTTTTTAAACTATATAAACATACAATAAATAAATATGTAAATTCAAAGCTGAAACAAGCATCCAAATAAGTAGGTACAGGAGTGGAGGCATGTAGCCAGTCTGCAGGGAGCATACGCCCTGGCCCACGGACTCCTCCACATCTACCACAGCAGTGGCTGGAACCCAGGGTTGCTCAGCGGAGGCCTCCAAACCTGACCCTGTGTGACACAGGCTCTGGCAGGGAGGGACAAAGCCTTAGCCCCGTGCCTGAACTCAGACTCCTCATTTCACCCTCCTTCCAACACAGCACACTGCCCTACTTTGGCCTCTGCTGCTGCTAAAAGAACAAGCTCTGGGCCTCAGTTTCCCTTAGGGGTAATGATGGGAACAGAGGCATCTATGAGAGAATCTGTGTAAAAGAGCAACCCAGAGCCTGTGGGCCAACACTGCCAGTTCTGCAGCCATTCTGCCCCTGGTGCTGACAGAGTCAGCCTTGAGCTCCATACTGGGCCACTCAAGTTCTTAGGACCCTGCTTCACCCCGTCACCCCCCTCCCAGGTAACCCAATTCTCTGTGCTCAAATGACAACTTGGGTGGTGCCAGGAGGCCCAAAGGCAGGGAAGCAGATGATTACTGGCTGCTAGGATGTGCAGGCCCAGACAAAAGGGTCATGGCCCAGATTCATTTCAACATTTGATTCCTGAGCACCCTTGCCAGGCCCTCAAGGGCCTGAGGAAGTGAAGTTGACATTTTAATTACCTTAAGAATATTCAAAGCTTAAGGACTGCTTCCTCCAAGAGGTCCTCCCTTCCAACCTAACAAGTGGTCTCCCTATTCCCTATCTCAGCTTTCCTCCTAATCCAGCCATTGGTAACCCACCACCTTGACCCCATCTCTACTACTGGAAGTAGCCTCTAGGGCAGGGCCTACATCTCTCCCTCATAGTTGCTAGGTCCCTGGCACAGATTCAGTTTTCACAAGTCCTTGGTGGTTGGGTAGATGATGAATGGCTGGCTGGCTGGCTAGTTATCAGACAAGCATTGCTTGGCACAAAGGAGACCCAAAAGGTTGAGGAGAAACAAAGGTGGGAATGGAATGGGGCATGTCTGGGAAGACTTACTGCAGGAGACAGGACCTTGGGACCTTGGCTTTGGAAGAAGTGGCTCATGTGGCAGGAATGGAAGAAGCAGAGGCCTTCAGTCAGGTGGGATAGCCAGGGCAGCCAGCAGGACCAGTTGGGCATCTGATGGATTGACCTGGACCTTGCAAGGTCTAATGGGTGCCCTGCCCCATCCCATGGTCCGCCTACTTACACTCTTCTTTGTGGATAAATGAGGACACATGCCTGTGGTGTGGTGATGGGGTCAGCTCTAAACTGAACTCTCGCTGGCACTCACTGGGCTGCCCTGGTGTTTTGCTTGTTTGTTTTTAGTCTCTGTACCTCTCTTGATCAGCTCGTTTAACTGGTCATGCCACCATGGGGCACTAAAGAAAAGCTCTTATGGCCCCTCTCTCCCAAGCCTCAAAAGTAGGTATCTCCAACTTCATTCAGATAACCCAGGAAGTTGTTGGTTGTTCTGTTTTGTGATAGGGTCTCACTGCATAGCCAAGGCTGAGCAAGGACACTGTGTAGCCTAGGCTGGTCTAGAATTTGTGATCCTCCTGCCTCTGCCTCCTGAGAGCTGGGATTACAGGTGTGTGGTACTATATTTAGCTTACAGGCAAGCTTCTTTGTTTTTTTGTTTTTGTTTTTTGAGACAGGGTTTCTCTGTGTAGCCCTGGCTGTCCCGGAACTCACTTTGTAGACCAGGCTGACCTCGAACTCAGAAATCCACCTGCCTCTGCTTCCCAAGTGCTGAGATCAAAGGTGTGCGCCACCAACGCCCGGCCACAGGCAAGCTTCTTAATGATGGAAATGCTGACATGTCTGTCAACTGAAACTGGTCCAGTATAAGCAAGCCATAAAGAACTGATAGGACCCAAATCCAAAAGGATGGCTGTGCCTGGCCTGAGAGGGTCTTAAGGACAGAGAAGGGCAGCAGCAGAAGAGCTGAGAGAGAAGGCCAGAGAGAGAAAGGACAGAAACCCAGATGCTCACAGTCTCTGGTGAGCTGTCCCTGATGCCTACTCTTGTGTCATCCTGAAAGGGGGCAGTCACACCTTTGCCAGCCATGGTGTTAAAGCACTGACAAAGAGCAATATGGCAGGGGAGTAGGTAAGAACTGCATCTGACACCACCTCTACTTGGCAGAGCTGGGGTAACTCCAGTGGTCAGTTAGTGGTCGTGCCAGTGGTCAGTTAGTGACCCTGTTAGTGGTCAGATAGTAGTCCCGCCAGTGGTCAGTTAGTGGCCCTGCCAGTGGTCAGTTAGTGGCCCTGCCAGTGGTAAGTTAGTAGTCCCACCAGTGGTCAGTTAGTGGCCCCGCCAGTGGTCAGTCAGTGGCCCCGCCGGTGGTCAGTCAGTGGCCCCGCCAGTGTCAGTGGCCCTGTCGGTGGTCAGTCAGTGGTCCTGCCAGTGGTCAGTCAGTGGTCCTGCCAGTGGTCAGTCAGTGGCCCTGCCAGTGGTCAGTCAGTGGCCCTGCCAGTGGTCAATCAGTGGTCCTGCCAGTGGTCAGCCAGTGGTCCTGCCAGTGGTCAGTTAGTGGCCCTGTGAGTGGTCAGCCAGTGGTCCTGTCAGTGGTTAGTTAGTGGTCAGTTAGTGGTCCTGTCAGTGGTCAGTTGGTCCTGTCAGGTTTGTGTGCTTCCCAAGAAAACGGGCAACTCTAAGTGAGCTCAGGTTGGCACCTGTGAGGAAGAAAATCTAGATGAACACACACCAACCTTGCCAGCTGAGGGCTGGTGGGTAGGCCGTGCCTTTTCTAAGCAGCATGTTTGTGCACAGGTGGGCTTTTTAAAGAGCAATGCACCTGAGTGTGTATCTTTCATCTAAATGAAGTTTGGTAGAGAATTTAAAGCCGTGTAGGGCAATAGAGACCTCTGTTGTGACAAGTCTGAGACAGTCCAGCTGGATCTTTGGTTGCAGAAAAATGTATTGATCGTCTTGGATCATCTAAAGCTTCACCTTAAGCCACGCGCCTCAGATGAGCTACGAGGGTCGGTGCGGCAGTGCACATACTTGTAAGCTGAGACAGGATCTGGTGAGTCCTGCAGTTGCCAGTGTCTCAAAACCAAAACCTAAACCAAAATGGGGTTTGGGGCAGGACTGAGCCTCCCTCCACACTGCAGGAGCATCAGGCATGTACGGTGCTCAGTACTGTGCTTAGCTCAGTGCTAAGAGAGCGAAGCAGAGTGAAACACACAGTTCTCCTGGGAAAAGGTGATGTGAGCGAGGGGCAGCAGGAACAACAGAGAGGACCTGCCCACTCTTAGCAGAAGGCAGGCTGACAATTGGGTGGCCAGGCGTCACAGCTGCTCCAGGCTATAAGGCTTCCTGGAGTAGAAGGCCGTAGGGCCTGGCTGGCCTGGGGCTGCTGGTCACAGCCCATATCACCTGTCCTTTCTGAGACAAGTCTGACAAGGGCTTAAGATCTGTGTCAAAGAGAGCTGAGTCAGTTTTGGGATGGGTGGGGCTATGCAGAGGCAGGGCAGACGGGTCAAGCCTCATTCTCTCAGGAGTGCTCCACTAGTCCCACACTGGCCAGAGCAGCCTCGCGTTGGGCCCCTCCCTTGTTTGGGTAGCTTAGAAGACAGGAGCTTCTTTATCAAACCCAGGAGAAAAAAGAGGCCCCCAGGAGGAAGCAGCCCGAGAAGATGGTGCCCCTGCAGACAGGTTGTAGCTGCCATTTGTGCACTAGAAGAGCACTTGTCCCAAACCTACTCCCTGCCATAGATGCTAGATAGGCTCCAGAGTGAGGTGAACAAGAGGAGGAGGCAGTGCCAACAGTGCCAGGCAGCAGGAGCTATCTGTTTTCAGTATTGCCACCAGACTGAGAGCCCCGTGGGCACATCTCAGAGCAGTGGGAAAGGCATCCTCTTGGTTTCAGCTCAGCTAGAAGGCAAGGACAGCTAAGGCTGGCAGCCCTGACCAGGGATGCTATTTGCTTGCAAGTGAACATTTCGTCGCCTTGGTGACCCAGGGAAGCACAGGGCAGGCACCAGTCACAAAGCCAGAGAGAGCTACACTGAGCCTTGACATTTCCAGCTGGGAAAGTGGATAAATGCAAAGCACGCCTCCCTCAGTGGACTCTAACCTAACCATGGGCCAGGAACGACATGGTCACATGAAGACCTCAAAGATGTGCAAGGCTCCATCTTGCCCCTCCAAAAGCAAGGGCAGAAAGCTAGAGGAGGCAAGAGCAAAGATGAGCAGGACTTTAAAAGAGAGAACACAGACACGTTAGGGGAGAATGCAGAAGAGGCTCTGAGCTGGGTGGCATTAGATAACAAAACAAGCCAGCACATCCCCACAGCAGACAGCTTCACCTGCTTGGTTTGCTCTGAAGCAAAGATGAGAACACCTTGGCTCCCTCCAGGTGGTTGCTTTCTGCAAGCCAGTCAGTATCTCTCAACTGTCTTACCTTTCTAATAATGGCGTCCCACTTGGCTGACCTTCAAACTGCCTGCTAAGCCAGCCAACTACCTAGACCCCAGTGTCACAATCTCTGCTGTCTAGGCCCACATGTAGCCCTAGGTTCCCCCCACAATGTACTCCAGGCCAGCCTCAGTGAAGGCTTTTTCACTGGTGAATTATTTAGGTCTTTTTTTTTCCTTTATGTTTCTGTATACTGGTGTTTTGCCTGCATGTATGTATGTGTGCATCATGTATGTGTCTGGTGCCTGTGGACATCAAATTGGAGTTACAGATGGTTGTGAGCCACCAGGTGGATGTTGGGATCAAACCTGGATCCTCTATAAGAGCAGCCAATGCACTTAACTGGTGGGCCATCTCTCCAGCCCCATCACTGGCAAATTTTTAAGGAAAATCCCTTCACCCCAGGGTCTGTCACAGCACTCATGCCCCTTTCTTCCTTTTGGACCCTCAAGCCACAGGCAATCTGCTCTTAACCTAGGAACTATCTCTATTCTTCCCAGATCCCGAGGCAATCACTTGATTTATCAGAGGATCAGCTTGTAGACTAGGTTATATATGCCTGGGACCAGCCCCAGAACTGGCAGAAGTTGTAGAACAGAAACACAGCCCACCCCCTGCAGTACTAAATAGGAACCCTCACCCAAACACCTTCCTCATTTTTTAAAATTTTTTTTTAAAATGACATATGCCACACATAGAGCAATTACCTAAGAGAAACATAAAAAGAGAAAAATGTAAGTCACCTGTATTCTATTGCCTAAAAATAACTAGCAAAACCACACTGAGGTATTTTCTGCAATGATGGGATCATACAGTGTGCATAACTGAAGCTTGTGGTGTTGTAACAGCCTCACTCTGAAGCCAGCCCCCAGCTCAGTGACTCCCAACCCCCTGCTGCTAGTCATATTCACCTATGGCGGCTCAATGCAAATCCAGATGCCCAAATGCTTGGTTGTGCCTGGTAGTGACTCAGGAAGCACATGAAATCTAAATAAAATAAAAAGTCCTGCTGTCTTTATTTCAGACTCATTCAGGAAGCAATTACTCGGTGCTCACCATGCTACGTGCTAGGCACTATACCAAATGTGATTCTTCAAAGCCAGACAGTATCCTCGACTCATTCATTCATCTACTCAGTCACAACACGTATGAAGCCCTAGGCCTGGGACTGTGGACAGAGTAAAAACACTGTCAAGGTCAGAGCCAGTCAAGGAGACAAACACAAAAGGACAGTGAGAGATCAAGTTACAAGTACAGAGAACAGAGATGGAGGGCCTCAGAGGAGGTAAAGCAGAAGAGGACGTGCTCCCATGGCTCAGTCTGGGCCCCATTAGAGGGTCTGATTGTCAGGGTTCTGAGCTGCTGTGAACCTGGCCTAGCAGTGTACTGAGGTCTCTGCATGGAGATGATGGAGATGGGGATGGAGGGACTGGATCTGGGAGGGGCTTGAATTACATATTAGGTAACTCTGTTTCTAAAACCAAGGCTGGAGCTCTTACCAAGGGCAGGCACATACCCAACCACTAAGTTCTCCCCAGCATGTTTCTAATTTCCTACACTGTGATGAAAGTCTTCGCACATAAAGCTTTGGGCACATTTCAGCTTGGTCCCTGTGATAAAATCCTCACTGGGGAATTTCTAGGTCAAAGAGGCAGGATATTTTTAGGGCTCTTGGTCCTTTTGCCAAACTGCTTTCCAGAAAGACCTCTGAATTCCCATTCTACCAATAGTGCCCACAAGTGCAGTAGTGTTCAGGTCCAACAGGGGTCAGAGGGCAGCTCCTGTTCCCTCCACTGTTAGGACAGAAGACTCAGGAAGCACCTTTATTAGGCTCTGAATGAAAGGATGGCTTCCAGGAACAGGTTACGCTACGTCAACAGGACCTGGGGCTAAGGAACTAAGTGGGGCTAAGTGACTTTGCAGATAGGTTGGGCCAAATAAGAGGCTCTCTTCTTGTTCTAACCCATCTTCCTTACTATTAGTGATATCTCACTCATTTGCTCAAAAACATTCCCTTCCAGGACTCTCCAATGCCTGTAAGGCAGAGGCTGGAGAGACAGCTCGGTGGTTAAAGAGTGCAGGCCACCTCTTCCTGAAGACCCAGCAGCAAGTCAGGCAGCTTCTGGAACCCCAGCTCCAAGGAATCCAATGCACTCTTCTGGCCTCTACAGGTACACACACACAAACACACAAACACACTCACAGACACACACACAGACACACACACAGACACATACACACACATGCAGTGTACACTCATAGACATAGACACATTTCTAAAAACACCCTAAAATATAGTGAGTTGGCCTAATGTTATTTATATTTTAATGTTAATATTTGGCCCCTAGGACTGGTTACCCCAGAGATGAGAGAGTCTACATGTAAGATGCTGAGTGACCCTTCCCCAAGTTACTTCTGATTGGTAAATAAAGATGCCAACAGCAAATAGCTGAGCAAAAGAGACATGGGTGGGGTTTAGGTTTCCGCTGGCTTGGGGTCAGAGGGAGACTACGAGGGTAGAAGAGTGCAGGATGAGGAAGGAGAAGCCACCATGAGTCGATTAGGAGTCAAGAGAACGTGGACCCGAGGGCAGAAGGGTTAAGAGCAGCCCAGATGAAACAGTAAATAAAAAACTCGGAGTCATGGATTGAAAAGTGGATTCTGGGGGCTGGAGAGATGGCTCAGTGGGTAAGAGCACCCGACTGCTCTTCCGAAGGTTCAGAGTTCAAATCCCAGCAACCACATGGTGGCTCACAACCATCCGTAACGAGATCTGGCGCCCTCTTCTGGAGTGTCTGAAGACAGCTACAGTGTACTTACATATAATAAATACATCTTAAAAAAAAAATGAAAAAAAAAATTAAAAAAAAAAAAAAAAAAAAGAAAAGTGGATTCTGACAGCACAGAGAGCAGTAGCTGCCCAGCTCTTACTTATGTTGTTTAAGGCTTATACTGTAAATATGAAGTCTGTGCTGTCCTTCATCTGAGAACTAAAGGATCTAACTAAGTAAGGCAGGGTAGAAACCTGGGGCCAAGTTTAAATGATTTCTACAACATACTAGTGCCTCAATGATGAAATTGAATTCCTTATTACAGAGATCATACTTTCCAAAAATATGCCCTTCAATACAGTTCACTCACTACCTTTTTTTTTTTTTTTTTTTTTTTGAGACAGGGTTTTTCTTTTTTAGTCCTGGCTGTCCTGAAATTCACTGTGAAGACCAGGTTAGCCTCTAACTTACAAGAGACCCTCCTGCTTCTGCCTCCCTCCCCAGTGCTGGGATTAAAGGCATGCACCACCATGCCTGGCCACTCATCTTTTAACAAGTATTTCAATGCGTACTCTTTATATACATGGAGCATACACATAAGCATTCCTCTCAAAATAAAGCAGAAACACATAGTGAGAAGAGGGGCATAATTTTAGAAACAGTGGTTAGAGAAGGCTCGAACAGGTGTAGAGGCCAAAATGACCTAAAGAGTGAGCCACATGGAAGTCTGGGACAGTCTTCTTTCCTGCCCATCCTCTGTGCTCAGACTACACCCAGCACCACTCTCCATGCATCCCCAGATCTCAGGCCCATGTTTCCCTCCTGAAGACCCCTCCCCCCTCCTCTAGTTGACCTTGATGACCTCTTAGCCAGCTTGGGTGTTACGCTATGAAGACCTCCTGCTCTTGACTCTCTGGGTTTGGTCTGCTCCTGGCACTTCATAGTCTCTTTGTAGTCTACAGATATGATCTATACATTGTGACCGCATTGCCCAGCATATACAAGAGTCTCTATAATAGCTTGCTTCTACACAGAGCAGACGTGCTTTAGTCAGCTTCTGATTCACGAAGTTTTGTGGCAGGGCAGTCTGGGACAAAGATGTTCAGCAAGGGTGTGTGCAAGTTTGTTGAAGAGAAAGTGGGTGAATTACTGGATCCTGAGATGAGCACCAGCAGCTGAGGTCCACTTCTCCTGGTATCTTCATGTCCGGAACAGTACATGAGACAGAAAACAGGTTTCCCCTCCACTATGCCACGACGCCTTTGGGCCCCTGTAACACAGCAATGGGGCTGTACACCAAAGAAGACACCTGCCTTCATAGAATGGGCTGAATACCTGACGCCACGACTGTCCTCATAAATCTCTCTTAGTGGAGCAGAGAAACGGCTCCGTGGTAAAGAGCACTTGCTGCTCTTCCACAAGATCAAGTTTGGTCCCCAGGACCCACAGTAGGTGACTCACAACCACTTTTGACCCCCAACTCTTGGATATCCAATGCCCTCTTCTGAACTCTAAGAGTACTCACACATGTGCACACACACACACACACACACACAAATCTTGAAATAAATAAACAGAACCCCCTTTTCTTAGTGCCTAGCTAGTTGGGGGAACATAGAGTCTTGCTTCCCAGCCAATCCACTAAGATTTAGGAGGGTCACAAGAGGTGAGATGAAGGCGGTAGACAAGCCATGGCAAAGGCCTCCTGGAACTCAAAGAGGAGAGGGCAGAGGTGGGAAGGGCGGCATCAGAGCTTGCAAGGGGGTTAAAGGCCTGACTCATGGTGGTAAAAGGGATGTGGTATTTATATCTGAAAGGAATCCCAGTTGCCTCTGTGCTACGGGCTTGGTCACTAGCCTTAAAGGTTGGTAGAACCTATGCCGGGCATGGTGGTGCACACCTTTAATCCCAGCACTCAGGAGGCAGAGGCAGGTGGATTTCTGAGTTTGAGGCCAGCCTGGTCTACAAAATGAGTTCCAGGACAGCCAGGGCTATACTGAGAAACCCTGTCTCGAAAGAAAAAAAAAAAAAGTCGGCAGAACCTTTAAGAGGTGGCGTGTACTGGATAAAATTCTGGGACCCTGACCTACTCTTGTTTGTTTCCTGGCTGCCAATGAAAAGACCTCCTCTGCCATGGGCTTTAACAGGCCCAAAGTGACAATCAAAAGAACATGGACTGAAGCCCCTCAAGCTATGAGCCAATCAAGCCTTTTTTCATTTTAAGGTAATTCTCTTGGGTACTTTGTTACAGAAATAATAAGCTAACTATCACAAAGGCTTGAGGGAAAAGCTAATACACCCAAATCTTATGTTAATTCTGCTTTTTGGTCTTCCTCACATCCTTGGCTGTCGTAGGGCGGGGTCTGTGTGTGTGTAGGGGGGAATACAACTTCCTCCCACTGAGGTGTACTCCAGGAGACAATTCTGGGTCTACTACACCTATTACCACTTGTTTTTACTCCATGCCTGGATCCTCTGAGTCCTACATCCTAGTGACCACAGACTGACATCCATTAGAAACACAAAAGCCACTCCCTTCCCAGCCGGGTGCTCACAGCTCACCTATGCCTGCCTGGCAGCTTGAGTGTGTCTCCTTTAACCACGTGGCTGACAGGTGTCACAGCCTAAGGGAGCCAAGCAGAACAAACTCCACATTTGGATCCCACCCTTTCAACTGGCTCTGTGACCCCGAGCAAGCTTTGGTACTCAATCTGTGAGGCAGAGAGTAACAGTGCTTGTCGGTGTTAGAGAAAGCACAGAACATGCCTGTGCCTGCATGGGATGCCATAAATGGCCGTTTCCTTTTATTGTTCCCAAGTGTCATCCTTCCTTGTCTTGCCACCGTCAGGCCTGTCATTGAGGGTCAAGGCATCTGGGCCAGCAGGCTGAGCGCAGTGTGTCTGACTGAGGCTCTGCTTCTAAAGTGCCCAACACAAACAGATGCTCTGAAATGAGATGTCAGTGGCAGAGGAACCAGGAGGGAAACAGTACCTAGAAGTACAATGTGTCAAGGGAGCTGAATCCCAAGGTCTCTAGATCTTTAGGTAGGCAGACAAGAGATGCTAAGGCAGCTAGAGGGGCGTTAGCTCAGGGATGCTTCATCAGAAGGAAAAAGAGAGGCAGACAAGAAACAGGACAAGGAGATAAAAATCTCTACAGAAGACCTAGGAGAAGACAGACGTGTAACTCAGTTGAAGAGCCCTTGCCTAGTGCATACAAAGCTCTAGGTGTGATTACTGGCATGAAGAAGAGAGAGAGGGGAGAGGAGGGGAGGGGAGCTGAGGAGAGACCCCAGGAGTTGCCAGAATAGCCTAGTCTCTACAGTCAGTTCCCCCTCAGAGAGACTGTCACGGTATAGCACCCTCCAGATTCCCCTCCAACCTCTAACACCCCTGTTCCTAGCACCACACGGCCCTGCATGCCCATCTCTACTCTCCCCCTGGCCAAACACATTCTAAAGAAGAAGGTAACGAAAGCGCTAGCTTTACTCTTCAAACAGAGCTCTTCAGATGCTGAAATAAGAAGACTGTGGGTCAGAAAGGAGGCAGAATGTGTCTGGGCAGGCATTCCGAGGGGTGACTCAGGCAAGTCATTTGGCCTATGTTTGATTCCTTCCACTCTAAGACAGATTGTTAGTGCCTAGCCCACCAACCAACAGAACAGACCCAGCACATGGCACACACAAGGCGGGCACACTCAGCTCATGAAATTTCACTGAGTAACAGAACTGTCCTCGAAAGGACACAGCAGCCCTGTGCAATAAAGTAGCAACAAAACAGAATGTAGAGCAGTAGTTCTAACCCTCCCAAAGGTGAAAACTTTAATGCAGTTCCTCGGGTTGTAGTGACCTCCAACCATAAAATTACTTTCATTGCTACTTTATAGCTGTAATTTTGCTACTGTTATGAATCATAATATAAATATCTGATATGAAGGATATCTGATATGAAACCCTGGTAAGAGGGTTGTTTGACACCCACAAAGGGGTCACAACCCACAAACCCACAATTGAGAACCACTGCTGTAGAGGAATGGGCCAACATGAACAAGGGCCTCCTATTCACTGGTCCATCTGAGATCTAGCCTTGCTCAAGGAAAGTCTGGCTGCCCTGGTCAGGCCCCTAAGTGGAGCAAGTGCACACTGGCTAGACATCTGGGCAGCAGGGCCTGCAGGGTTTTTCCCACTCTGGTATTCTGCCCCAGAGCCCTGGCACTGAAGAGGCAGTCTCATCTGCATCAGGCAGGATCAATTCCCAGCACTGCCAGTTATAGATATGTTCCTCCTGCAGCCTCTGAGGTTTACACAACACTCCTATCCATTTGGTGCTTTGAGAGGAACCTCCAAACCCATGCTGTACCTACAGAAAGTCAATGAGACTGAGCAAAGGCCAAAGGATAGGCAGCTCAGTTATGCAAAGTCTGAAGCCCCACAATCCCAGGACTAGCTAGCTGATTAGCAACAGCAGACAGTAGGTGCACCCTGCTCTCAGACCCAGCCCAGTGCCAGCTTCTATGCCCAATCTAGATACCTGGCCAGGTGGTTGTATAATCTGCTCTGGAGAGGTACACAATGATGCCTAGCTCATGCTGGAGGGGACCTGGACCAATCCTCAAAGAAGAAGGGTAACCAGAGATCCTGAATGGGCTTCCCCTGTAAGGAAGTCTAGAGCATGCTGCTCATGCCTGGGTGAGGGTGACCCTTTCTAAAGCACCATCCAGAAAGAGCTACTGCCAGGCTGTGGCGCCAGGGCTTATCTTTTGCAGACCCAGATCCTGTTGGAGCTGGAAAGGTCCTAGCTAGATGCCCCAGATGATGCAAGCATGCCCCTGAGCAGACATGAGCAATTGGGGGTGGGGTGGGCTCCTTCGGCACAAGTTGGTTCCTATTTTAGACTGCTTTCTTAAGCTTTCTCTTATAGGGAACAGAAAACCTAACTTCCAGGAAGTTCCCTCCATGGGTGGTAACTCTATCTACAAAAATCACACAACAACTCTCTAGGCAGGAAGCCCTGCTGTAGGGTTCAGATCGCTCAATAACTGTGTGCCATGGAGTCAGATGGATCTGCTTAAAACCAAGAGTAGAACATTTCCCTAACCTCAGACTTCTTCCCTTATTGAAGAGGGATGAGAATCCACTTTATGGGTTAACAAGGGAGAGATCTGCAGGAGGGTGTGCACAGCTCGGACACACTGCTACACCCACTACATGCTAGGTAGGAATGCTAAGGGAGCCTTGGTGACAGTTTAGATTTCTGAGAGCCTCTTCCGTCACCCTAAGTCCTTGTAGTTTCTTACTAAGCAGTTCCCAGTTCCTGACAGCATAATTTCAAGTTCCTCAAACATCCCCTCATTGCTGTCACTTGGCAGCTAATGTATAAATGCCATGTCTTGGAAAGGAGCCAAAACTCTGTGTTAGAATTTGAACACATCTCTCTGGTAAGATGCCAGAGGGGATCTCTTCAATCTCAGTAGTGCTAAGCACCTTCGATGTACCCTTCAGGTACCACACCGAGCCCTGCAGGGTCACTGCTCCACTACATAAAAACCTTCCTTCCAATGATTTAGGGTCCTAGCTACTCCATAAAGCAATGCTCTGGTAAACTCAATGCTGTCTCTTCATGGAGGCTCTAGGGTTCATGCATCCCACAAAGTCTGACTTTAAACCTTCATTTGCCATGGGGAGCAAGCAGACAGATGTGCCTTTCCACGGCTTCTACTTCAACGTCTGCCTTCAGGTTCCTGCCTCTTAGAGCTCCTGCCCTGGTTTCTTTCAGTGATGGACGACGGCGTGGACATAAACCCAATAAACCCTTTCCTCTCTGAGCTGCTTGTTGGCCATGGTGTTTCATCCCAGTGACGGAAACTCTTAACACAGGCCATGATAATCCAAATCAAGTGACAACACACAACTCAGAGAAGACCAGGTCCTGGGGGAGGGGGAGGGCGAGGGGGCTGCCAGCCCTGGCCCTCGGAATCTGGCCAGTGTCCTGCTGCATGTGCTGCTTTCCTACGAGACGGCAAGACTGTCACCATCCAAGAGCCTTTCTTTGGAGTTCCCTGCTCAGATCCCACTTTGGTTGTATGGATCACAGAAGAACTGGACTGTCGAGCAGAGGCAGCTATAAAGCACATGTTCTAGTGTCAACTATGGCTCTGGCAGGGATGCTCCAGCCCTGAGGAGTTTCATTTATTTATTTAAACTCATCCACAGGTAGTCCTCAACAGGGATGGGGCCACCGGGACCACATGAGATAAACATGGCTCCATCAGTGCCAACCTCACGAGACTGCTTGGCTACTGTGTTCCTTCTTTAGGGAAGTCTTCCTGACCCCCTCGCCCCATTCTCGTTTCTCTAATCCTATAATTCTGTCCCCATACCACCTCCTTTCACACAGTGGCATTTGTCAATGTTAGTTATTTAACTATCATCTGTTTTCCCCACTATCTGTGGGTCCTTGTTCAACTTCAAGCTTAGGCACAGGGCCCAGCACATACAAACTCAGCGCACATCCGAGGTGTGGGGTTCAGTCCTTGGCTAAGGAAGCGTCCGTTTGCTAGTCACACTGAGGCCCCCCGCACGGCACCACTGTGCTTTTCACTTTTAATACAGCAGTCAACAGACGACACAGTTATTCAGGACTTTGTTAGGTGATTTTGACTGACTATAAATTAATGTAAGTGTTCTGAGTATACTCACGGTAGAATACTCCGTTATGAGGCTCAATAAATATATAATAGGTATTAACACATTAATAAGTATAATTAATTTATACATTTGAGATGGAAATCTCACTATGCTTCCCAGGATGATCTAGAAGTTCTGGGCTCAAGCCATCCTCTAGACTCAGAGGCCTTCTGGGAAACTGAGACTATAGAACCACCACCAAACCAGCTTAGATGAGAGGTGCTGGCCTAATGATATTTCCATTTTATGGAGTTTTATCAGGACACAGCCTCAGTGTGAGTCAGGAATACCTGTATATGCTTCAGATAGACACAGATGCCACCTTTATCCATACAGAGAGCAAAGCCACAGTCGGCCACCCAGTGCCCCAGGATCTTGGATTCAACAGAGACAAGACAGGCCAGGAAAAGAACAACAGTGTCTACTGTGGGGATGCCAGGCAGTGGGGTTACTCCACTCACCCCTCACAGCTGCTCTATGAGCTTGGTGCCAGGCACCCTCCGTAAAGATATGTAAAAACGGAGGCATTAAGAGGTAACAAATATGCCAGGCAGTGGTGGCACATGCGGTTTGTTTCAGTACTCAGGAGGCAGAGGCAGGAGGATCTCTGTATGTTTGAGGTCAGCCTGATCAAGTTCCAGGATAGCCAGGGCTATATACTGAAACCCTATCTAAGTGGGGGAAAAAGAGTTAAGAAATACAAGTTGGGCATAATAGCAAATAACCCAGGACTTGAGAAGCTGAGACAAGAGGATTATAACTTCAAGGCCAGCCTAGGTTACCCAGCTTTCCAGACCACCCTGGGCTGTATACTGTAAGACCATGTCTATTACAATAACACAAAGTTAAGCAATACAATCATTAAGTAAATCTGTGTCCCTAGCCTTTAAGCTGCAAGGTCTCCCTTTGTAACCTGATTGAGGCTAGCAAGCCAGTGTTTAAATACTGCATCTGCTTAAGCCTGGGGCCTTCCCTAAGATAGGGACCATGTCCAAAGACCTTCAGTATATCCCTTCAAGGCTGAAAGAGAGATGAAAGATGAAGTTTCAGAGTACACATCTTTCTGATAAATATGCATACTCACTCACACACACACACACACCAATACCTAGCCATATTTCACTTGAGAAGTAATGCCATAGTAGGTAAGATTTTGTCACACTCTCCCTTCAACAGTTCTACCTATAAAATATATTTTCAAAACCCAAAATGGGATTATGATATTGAATATGCTTTTCAAATGTCTCATTTGCCACAGTTCCCAGAGAACACAATTTATTCTTTCTCCCCATTGACAGTTACCATTCACAGACAATGACAGACATAAAGGGCCTGCCTCTAAGAGCAGAGATGGCCCGCACCAGCACAGAGTGTGCAGAAGAGGGCAAGCCATGGGCATTTCAGCAGGATGGCAGCTGAGTCTCAGTGGAAAGACTGCTTGCAGGGGGATTCAAGCGATTGAACAACTGCTTCTCCTTTGCCCCTTTGTCAGGACAGCACCAATTAAAGGTCCGGGGCAGTGGTTCTCAACCCATTGGTTGTGCCCCCTTGTAGGGTCGCATATCAGATAGCTATATATCAGATAA
The DNA here is from genome assembly GCF_978045245.1 of Mus caroli. NCBI lineage: Eukaryota > Metazoa > Chordata > Mammalia > Rodentia > Muridae > Mus > Mus caroli. The sequence continues at coordinate 19,319,878 of NW_028227275.1, forward strand.
TTTGTATTACAAATTGTAACAGTAGCAAAATTATAGTTATGATGTAATAAAATAATTTTATGTTGGGCTTGACTCAACATGAAGAACTGTATTAAAGAGTCAGAGCTTTAGGAAGGTTGAGAACCACTGGGCTATAGCTTCAGGAAGGCAGTTTCCGACACGGTGAAGAGGGCCACTGGAGTGGGGGAATCCACAGTAAAGAGAAACACTTGTGAGTTCTCACTCCCACCCAACACTCTGCGAATGACACTGTGGAGTTTCTTCAATTGTGCCAGCAACAGTTTACGACAGCCAAAAGGGGAACTGGAGAAGCTGGGGTTAAGATGGGCTGTGGAGGTATCTGCCTTGCAATCCTTCAACTAACTCTCCTCCTCCAGTAGGAGGCAAGGGTAGCACAAGCTAGACCAACCATGGAGTCATAGCAATACAGAGTCTAGCCTGATCCCACTTATTGATGGTGCTGGGGAGAGGGAACACCTTAGAGCTTCAGTCTCCACCTGTGAGAGGATGGGGATACGACTTAGCTCGGTAGCTTACATGGAGTTAATGTAATACATGTGAAATGTTTTGTACTGTACTGGCTCCACCCAAGCTGCCCATACTTCCATTCAGATGACATAATGCTGCGTGGTACTTGGGCGTGGTGTGGAGCCCTGTCTGAGTGACCTTTAGGTCCTCATTCCAGATGACTTCTGTTGGTCTCCCATGACTGCTTTGTGTGTGTGTGTGTGTGTGTGTGTGTGGTCAGGAGGGAGCGGGCTGAGCTCATCTTCCAAGAGAGAAGTGCAGTGCAGAAAGACCTGCAGGTAGGCCAACTTACCTATGGTAATGATGGCTATGGCCACTCCCCTGTCCATCTGTGTTGGCCTCCATGGCCTGCTCCCCATCAAGAAAACCATGGTGCGCATGTTCCTGAGACACAGGGAAGGGGGGATGTGAAACGTTGCTGCATCCGGTTTTCTCAGCAGCCTAGGAAGAGGACCCAGATGGAGAAAGAGAGTGGAGGCTAAAGTCTGGGGCCCACTGAATCTAGCGAGGTGCAAGAGGCTTCAGGAAAGGACCAGGGTCAGGCAGAGGAGAGGCTATGGTATTCCTTTTCATCCTGCCCTGCCTTCCCAGCTCCCCTCTGCTTTCAACATCTTGCTCTTCCTGTGGATCTAAAGCTTCCTTTACCCAGGAGCCCCACGCTGCCTTTGGTGTGTGTGTTCCTCACTCTATAGCTTCTTTGGCTATTTCTGTTTCTTTTCCCCTCCCAGAGCCTCTGTGGGAACTGCCTGCCCCCACCCCAGGCCAGACTTTGAATTCCAGTGTCAGCTCATTCCCAAACTAGGCCCCTTGGCATGTTACTTTTCCTAAAACGCAGCTGCTGCATGTTCCCCTGACCTGCCCAGCTGTTCTTGTCCTCAACCAGGGTCCATAACTTGTGACAATAAATAGGAAATGAAAAGCAGAGGGTTGCCAGGTGCCTGATGACTGCCCTTCCAGCTGCCCAGATTCCTACTGGGAAACAAGCACAGTACTAGACATAATAAAGCTAACACTCATACTTCCCGTGTTCTCCTAGAGTCTTACAGTATCAAGTCACATCTCAGGCCTAAATAGGTCTCCTTGACCCCACAGGATGGCTGTGTAGCAAAGGCCATGCTAACAAGATACCTATACTTACTGGGTTTGCTGTGTACAAAGCTTTGTCACCTCTCCCTGACTCTGTTTTGTTTGTTTGTTTTGGTTTTTTGGGTTTTTTTGTTTGTTTGTTTTGTTTTTTCTGAGACAGGGTTTCTCTGTATAACCCTGACTGTCCTGGAACTTACTCAGTAGACTAGGCTGGCCTCAAACTCAGAAATCCGCCTGCCTCTGCCTCCAAAGTGTTGGAATTAAAGGCGTGCGCCACCACTGCCTGGCTTTCTTCCCCACTTTGAGGGACTGGGCAGATATTGTTCCCATTTGGAAGAGGAAGCTGGGGCCACTTGGCCAAGGTCACACTTGCTAAGAAGCAGAGCTGGTGGGTGCAGCAGTCTGCCCTTTTACCCCAGAACTTCCTTTTCTGCTATGAAGACATTAACTTCTCCTCAGCCTAAGCAAGAAACTACAAACTTTCCAGCAGCGTTCTGCTGCTCTGAGGAAGAATCAGGGCTTGGGATGTAGCTCAGGGGTAGAATGCCTGCTTAGTACACACACACACACACACACACACACACACACACACACACTCACACACACATACACACACACACGTGCGCACACACACATACACACACACTCACTCACACACATGCACACACACACACACACACACACGCACACACACACACACATACACTCATACAGCCCTCCCCAGGTCTCCTACCATCTGCCTCCACCCCTCTAGTCCCTGCTGGTATAGCTAACCTGTCAGCAGGTCCTGTAGACTTCCTCAGCGGGATTCTACACCCCACTTTACTCCCAGCCCACCCCCTCTACCTGGAGCACTCTGTTCTTCTAAGTGACCATCATCTTACCCTAGCCCCTCCTTTTTTAGTCTACTCCACAAGTGCCCTAGTGGCTGGGTGGCAGTTTCCCGTGTCTTCCCTTCAGCTCCACAGTTCTAACCCTAAATTCTATAGTCAAGGTGCCCTTCCGGCCTTTCTTTTCAATGCCCCTCCTCAGAACACAACCCCCGCCCCCCCCCCCACACACACACACATTGCTCTAGCTCAGTTAGCTCTTCTCTCTGCTCATTCATACAAGGATCCATTCTCTAGTATGCACAGCACTCCGACTGGAAGAGCCACGAGGACTCGAGGCTCCCCTGGGATGCTGAGGAGGTTGGGATGCTGCTAGGTCATGAAGCAAGCTGATGAGTAAGAAGGATGTGACCACCAAGGGAGGAGTCAAGAGCAGATGTTTAGAAGCAAAGAAATGTTCACAGGTCCCAGAGACAGAGCTTCCTCCATTCCTGACCTCCTTCAGGCCTGTTCTAGGGGCAGTAGCCTCAGAACACTCTTCTCTAAGTTGACCTGGTTATCTCCTGCTGTCCTGTGCAACTCTGACGGCATCAAGTTCAGGGAGCCCTGCTCTTTGTCCAATAGCCCGAGCTGAGCAAGCCTTCTCTGAGGCAGATGTAGGCACTGTTAAAGGTACTGTTTCATTGTCCTCTTGTGTGGCTATGACATGTTCCCCACAAAGTTGGTCTCCTTCCCAGGACTAGAATTCCTCCTGGAGGCCTGAGGAGCACAGAGCTTTCGAGCTGGGCAGCTTCCAGGTCACCTTTTCTAGAACTGTCACGAAAATGCACAATGTTTGGAGTGGCCTATGCCAGAGTTCTCTGTCTTACAAGACTGCATCCTAACTAGAGTTAAGTAGACCAGTAGAGACCTAACTAGAGCAGGGTCAACTGGTCCCTATAGGAATGCAGACTCTCTTTTTTTTTTTTTTTGGTTTTTTGAGACCGGGTTTCTCCGTATAGCCCTGGCTGTCCTGGAACTCACTTTGTAGATCAGGCTGGCCTCGAACTCAGAAATCCACCTGCCTCTGCCTCCCGAGTGCTGGGATTAAAGGTGTGCACCACCGCACCCGGCTCTTTTTTTTTTTTTTTTAAAGATTTATTTATTATTATACACACTGTAGCTGTCTTCAGACACACCAGAAGAGGGCATCAGATCTCATTATGGATGACTGTGAGCCACCATGTAGTTTCTGGGATTTGAACTCAGGACCTTCGGAAGAGCAGTCAGTGCTTTTATTGGCTGAGCCATCTCTCTAGCTCCAGCCATGCAGACTCTTGAGTGGAAAGACCTCAACCCATTTGAGCAGCAAGACATAGGACCTTGAGCCCTGGACAGAAGCAGTTAGAGTGCACAGAGAGAAGCCAACTAAGAGCTGAGCCACAGAGGGGCAATTTCCCAAGGCACCAATCCGCCTGTGGCTTCTTGCCAAATTAGGCTAGATTCATTTGGTTTGCATTACTTGCGATCTGGGGGTCCTAATATAGCAAGGGTCTCCCTTTTAAGTTTTTCCAGGAATACAAAGCAGGTGTTCCACAAATGGTTGCTAAATGAAGGAAAACTGGCCCCAGATTTGAGCTTTCCTATTTCTGCCAAAGGCACCACTACCCCACAAACCCACTATGTGAGGCAAGGAGCACAGCCCCAGGCTGCTCAAGCTGAACACATGTTCCTTGCCTACAATGCATCACATCCCCATTGTCATCTCTTCTTTGGGGCAAGTCAGCACTTAAAGGAGAGGCAGCAGGAGCGGGCCAGAAATGACGGGCCTTCAGAGCACAGGCCAGCAGGGCAGGCTGGGGCCGCAAACGGTACCGTCCTGACTGTCCTTCCCTGGTATTTCTGCCCTATGCTATACCCCTGATCTGCCCAGGATGACTACCAGTCTCTAGCAGGTCATAAAACTAAGGACAATGTCAATGAGTCATTAGTCCCATAGACTAAACACAAAGCTAGACCTAATAGTTCAATAGCTGGAGGACACCTCGGAGGAACATTTGCCAACTCGTTTTCAAAATGTGCCCTTCATAGAACCCAAGGACCTAAGTATAATCTTTGAGGACCATTCTCCCTGGTTTCTCTCAATGCAGTGTCCATCTGATTGTATTTACTGAGCGTCTTGTGACCTCCACCTGCAAGAGTTTTAGTAGTTAAAAATGTTTTAAGAATCCTGGGCCAGACCAACGCCATCATTCAGACAAGGAGTCAGCCTTAATGCCTTATGTGGTGGGCACAGGGAACTTGCCCTGACGTGCTCCTATCATACCCCATCCCCACCAGACAGCTTAGTCTACGGTGACCCTGACAGCATCAGCGGAAGGGTGATGCTAAATGCCCTGACAATGTGGGATTGTCCTGATGCTGGCCCTCTGCTATATATAGTTTCTCCCCTGAAATGACCTCACATAGTAGAAAGGTCTGTGCTGTGGCAAAACCTGGCTCTGTGTCCATGAGTCCGGAGGAGGGCAGCGGCAGAAAGCATGTGGCAATGGGAAAACGGTCTTTGGGAAGGTGGGTGTACGAAGTGGAAGCAAGTGTTTCAGACAACTCTGGTGAAATTCTTGTCGTTGACCCCTGACCTCTGGGGGACTGGAGGTGTCAACCTGACATTTATGAGGTAGATGAGTGATTCAATGAGTTCCAAATCTGTGTTTAAAGTTTTTAAAATTTATTTATTTAATTTTGTATATATGAATGATTTGCTCATGTGTATCTGTGAGCCACATGGATGCCTAGTGTCCTCAAGGTCAGAAGGGGACAGTGAAACCAGAGTAACCGATGGCAGTGAGCTGTCGTGTGGGGACTGGGAATCTGCAACAAGTGCTCTTAGCTACTGAGCCGTATCTCCAGTCCCAAGTTCCAAATCGTAAATGCTAAAACCACCGAGTGTGACAGCCTCCAGTCCTGCCTGCTCACAATGCCAGGTGACTCTTCTCAAGTCACTTCATACGTCTGTCCCCTCGCACACAAACCAACAGGAACTCCTATTTATCCAAACACCCTGATCACTATGCAAGATCTTGTATAATCTTGGTGTAGAAGAACAAGGAAAGGGTCTGGGTGAGGAGCTAGATAAATATCCAAAGAGAATGGAGACCCTCCAGTGGCAGGAAGACAGATTTCTTACTTGGCCTTTCTGCACTGTAATTCACATTTTTTACGTGAATGCACCCTGATTTTACAGTGAGAAAAATGCTACTGCTTGCTTCTCTCCCACCTGCACCCTTTTCCCAGCACTGACCTTTCTGCCAATCATACCCATTCATGCCTCCGCTCCGCTCAGCTCTCATGCAACCCCAACTCCTGCCCTGCAGGGAGCAGCTTAGCTGCTTCCTCTGGAGATGAACCCTGAACCCTGAGTCTACAGGGACCTCCCCCACCCAGCTCATCTTCAGTGACCATACAACTTGATCATACCATGCAAGCCTGGTCCGCACAGTTGCTGTTTGAAATGCTACCGTCTTTGCCTTTGTTCCCTCCTCTAGGCGTTTCTCCATAAACCATCGCAGACGATGTGATGGACAAGGATGCTACACGCGCCTGTTTGTGAAGCAGGACCAACTATCTATCACAAATAACACAGGAAACAGGCTCATGTTTCCTATCAGGTATCAGAGCATCAAATTCACACCACCTCTGTACTGACCAGTGTCTTGAGCCCCCTGCACACCAAGTTATTCTCACTCAGGGCTAGGGCTGGGTTGGGAAGTCCCTGTCACTTCAATGGATGCATCTGGACAAGCCTGTTGACCTCGCAGGTTTTGGAAAATTACCCCTTCACCTCTAGAGCTGAGGCTATCTGTTGAAACTCAAACTGGCACAGTATGGTGGGCAGACACCAGAAGAATGGGGCCTAAGGCTACAGCTGCTTCTTGGAAGCAGCCTCTGGGTCACCGCCCTCATGCCAAAGGAAAGGTGCTGTGGAACTGTAGCAGGCTCAATTCTTGGCCCAGGCCTTCAGGAGAAATGCCTGAAGATCAAGGACCAGCCAGCCAGGCCCTGCCTCTTCCTTCAGGGACCTTGAACTACTAGAACAAAGTAGGGCTCAGCTTCAGAAAGGGTTGGCTTCAGGTTACAGGCACCCCCCAGAGAATGTGGCTGATCCCCCCCCCCCTTTTTTCCCTTTTGCTAGTCCATCCTATTCCTAGAGAGAGACCCCAGTGACAGGAGAAACGAGGAAACTGTAAAAGGATTCTGGTGAACCATGATGTAAAAATCACAGCAGTAATAAGTTTCTAGCCAAATGATGTCTCCCATCTCCTCAGCAACCGGACCTGAACCAGGTCATGCCAGGAATATCACAGAGCTCTGGACCCAGATGAGCTCTGGGTTCTATAGAGCAGACATAAGAATTCAGAGGACAGAAAGTAGACAGAAGTTGGCCTTGGGCATAAACTGGCTGTGCAGAGAGCACTGTGGGCTCCCTCGGGCACTGCCTCCCCTAGGTCCCCTGGGAATCCTGGCGCTGTGAACTATGGATGCCCCTGGAGGAGTAGGTGTGGGGAGGAGAAAGCTGACTTAGAAAAACAAATCACAGAGACTCAGCACCATTCAGGCTATCACACTGTGCGCTCCCTGTGGAGTTGGAGCAGACCCTTTGTGTCAGTGCTTCTCACATCTGGCAAGAGCAGGGGTTAGCAGAGTGGTCAGGGAGCAGCGGGCAGCAGAGTGGTCAGGGAGCAGTGGGCAGCAGAGTGGTCAGGGAGCAGCGGGCAGCAGAGTGGTCAGGGAGAAGAGGGCAGCAGAGTGGTCAGGGAGAAGAGGGCAGCAGAGTGGTCAGGGAGAAGCGGGCAGCAGAGTGGTCAGGGGCCACTCTACAGCAGCTCTTTCACTTGCCAGTATCTTATTCCCAGGTAGCACTAGCAGGGTGTGTGCCTTAAGCACGAAGCTCTGGCTCAATCGTAATCCTCCGAAGTCTTAGTTTCCGCACCCACTGGGCCTCTGTGAAGTGGAAGTGACAGGTCTACACCGCAAACCCAAAGTGAAGACTAAAGACTCAATGTTAAACACTTGGGAGGGGTCTTACCATAAATGTAGTAGATTAATAAATTGTACTGACTTCAGTAACAAGGATTCCTGCAGCTCTGGGACAGGGCTTGGGAAATAAAAGTGTGTGCACCTATTGCGAGAAGACAGAGAGCCTTAGCTAGGAAAAACAACGCACCAACCTTGTGTGCACTGTCCCATGCTACAGAGGTTAAGTGTGGCCTGCCCCAGATGCTGGGATGGCAGCACTGGGAGCATGGACCTATAACACTGTTACAAATGCACTTTCTGGAACATTCAGGAGCTGAAGCAAACTGGCAGAAGTAGGGTACTATTAGTCACGAGTAGCAATGACGTCAGTAAACCAGCTATACCTGTTTAGAGACCAGTGAGCCCTTTGCTGAATTGGAAGGTAAGTAGGTAGGGTGGAGAAGGAACCCAAGGCTGAGAGGGTCAGGAGGAATGGTCTAAGTCCACATTCTTCCATTTTGTACTGTGTGAGCCCCCTTCCAGTTCTCACAGTAGTTAATATCACAAAGTGCGGAACCCCTCACCCGGGGTGGGGAGGGACACCTTTACAGGACCATCGTACCAGACAGGTGTAAATGCTTACTACACATAATCCAACAGGACTCACCCAATCCAGGGGCTGCTTCTCAGGTGTGGAGAGGTGTGGGGGGTGTGTGTGTGTGTGTGAGGAGGGCAACAATGAGCATGATCACAGCTGGCCTGCGTCAGACAAATGAACAAAGGCTCCAGGAAGGAAGCCCCAAAGAGTCTGAGACAGTCCAGCCAACCTGGAGGTACTACCGCCCCAGCAAACTGAGTGCCCTCCGCAGCTCTGACCTACTGAACAAGAACTGTCTGAGTCTGTTTGGAGACAGCCTAGAACAGCCACTGGCTGCTGCTGCAATCATCTGCAGGAGCGGCCAGCCGGGAGCGCTGCCAATGATTTGCTACTAATGAGAGCTGAAGTTCTCAAGTTTTTGTGAATGATTCACATTTTAAAAGTGAAGCTGAATTCAAGGCTAGCTCCATCATAACATCACTGTTTGGCAACTTGCTTACAATTTTCCTTCCTGAATAAATGGAATGAAAAAGAATGGTAGCTAACTCTAGAAATAACTGAGGAATCAGGACTTGCATTTGAACATCCGTTGGTTATCTTAACCAAGGGAGGGGTAGATGGAAGACAGCCACCAAGTACAGAGAGCAATAGTAAATAATAACTAATATTAACTGCACGTTTAATGCGCCCCGGGCACAATTCTCTACCCAGAGTAGCTCACTGAATCCTCATCACAACACTTTGGGGTAGGCACTGCTTCTCCATTTTACAGATGAACAAAGTGAGAGCCAAAAAATTCCAATTACTTTGCCCTACATTACATTAATGAGCTAGAGGATCTGTGATATTTAAGATAAACACCAAATGAATAAATTTTTTTACCGTAATTACCATAGTTTCCTGCCACTAAAAGAAAACTATTTCATAATCTTCCTGCAAGAGAACTCCAGTATTTGTGAATGAAAGAAAAGTCATGGCCAGTCCTACTGTGCACTCAATTGAAGAAAGGATCAGAGGGTGACTACCAGACCCCTCCCAGGTTACAGGATGAGCTCTGCTCTGCTCCTTTCAACACTGGGGAAGACAGACAGTTTTCACAGGACCAGGTGCTCTGCCTTGGGTTATGTCAGTAAAACCCAGTACCATTCTCTAAAATGGGTGTGAGCCCTCAGCTGCCACTCCCACTCATCATCACACTTAACCTAGTGACTCTAAATAGTCTCTGGTCTCCACTTCACTGACGTAGAAACTGAAACTGAATGGAGGGGCTGGAGAGATGGCTCAGCAGTTAAGAGCACTGGCTGTTCTTCCAGAGGCTCCAGATTCAATTCTGGGCCACATGACAGCTCACAGTCCGAGGGATCTTACCTCTTCTTCTGTCCTCCCTGTACACCAGCACTCGAACATACATGCAGGCAAAACACAAAACACCCACACATATCAAGCACTCATGGAGCAAGTGCCTCCCCTCACCCCCAGGCTTCTGCTGTTTGCTAGTAAATAACCTAAGGCAGCTCAGGACTCTCTCAGTCTAGGTGCCTGGAAGGAGAACCGGGATTCCTGCCCAGCCTGCCTATCAGGAAGGCTGCGGGGGATCCAACAGTTCCCAGTGGCTGAGGAAGCACTTTGAAATCTACAAAGTGCTGAGCAAAGCAAGGGATCGTTCATCTTCCTAATCACAAAGAGTGACGCCTGGTTCTGTGAGCACTTACTAACGTGACTCTCCTTTTCGCTTTCCCTGGGAGTCTGAGAATAATTCAGAGGCTGTGAAGCGTGGGCAACTCCTTTCTTCAAGTCCCGGCACCTGGGAGTTGGGGAGTGGGGGTTCACTGGGAGAAGGCAGAGAGAGTAGTTACATTTGCATTCTATTGGGGGGGAGGAGGGATGTTTGGTTTTTGTTTTTATTATTTGTTTTTGTTTTGTTTTGTTTTTCTCTTCAGGATCAGGATCTTGGCCGGAATTCCACTGCCTCCAGCACTAAGCCCTCAAATAGCAGTCCAGGCACATCTATCAAGTACCTACTATGTGCCAAGAGGATGGTGGCTGGGCTTTTCTGCCTGTGAAGGTGTGGTCTGGTGCCAGGAAACCAAACAAGGCAGAACCAGCAACAGATAGAGGAAAGCTCTCATCATGGAGCTGTGTAGACCTCAAGGCTGTCAGCCTGGGTGCTTCCATAAGCCGGACAGGGCTACAGCAATACACATGCTCTGTGGACATGGAATTAAGAGTCCAGGCCTTCCCAGGAGGTGGTGGCACATGTCTTTAACCCTAGCACTCAGGAGGCAGAGGCAGAGGAGTCTCTGAGTTCAAGGCCAGCCTGGTCTAAAGAGCAATTCCAGGACAGCCAGGGCTACACAGAGAAACCCTGTCTTGAAAGACAAAAACAAATGAAAAACCTAGAAACAAAAAGGCAATGACAAAAAAACTGTGGTGCTAGAACCCTGGGCTCTGAGACCTCAGCTCATCAGGGTTTCAGTCCAGTGGTGCAACAAGCTGTGTGTTCCTGGACAGCAAAACTGTCTCTCTGAGGCTGTTTCTTTGCCTGTTTAAAGATGATGGTGGCAGCCTTTGGTTAGTAGAATTCACCTGAATCCTGCACCTGATGCTCCTGGAACATGGTGCACCCCAGATGACCTGCTAGCTGCATCTCTTGAGTTCTCAAAAATAACCCTGCAGCCCATGGGCTCACTGGCCAGACAGTGGCTGGCTGGCTCTCAGGCATCCAGGCTTGGGCTCTGAGAATTCCACTCTTCACTGTGGGCTCCTAAAACCTGCCTCTTAGAACAAACAGCAGCAAGTGAGGAGCCATTCCAGCACTGTAATCATATGGACACAGCAGAGGGTCTGTCCCTTTCCTAATAGGCTGTCCTGAGGGCAACAAACCCAGGGTCAAGGATGGTGCAAGTGCAATGCACACAGAGTTCAGTCTTTCTCCAATGCAAGGGGGATGCTGTCCTTGCAGGCGGGGGAGAAAATAAGAGTTCATGCATGGCCCTGTGGGGCCAAGAAGTTCACCATGTAGCCAAAGCCCTGGGCCACGCCCTACCTTCCCCCAGGGGAACCATAGGTCTACTACTCTTGTCTGCAAAAGGAACAAGACTAGTGGCTGTCTAGGCCTGAGTAAGATGACATTAGGAGCCAGATGAATTATCAGAACACCATATTGTATCTTTCCCAACCACCAGCCACGGAGTTAGAAACCCAGAAGCCAGCCAGATTCTGACCAAGAGATGTTGGCCTACACCCACCATCTGGAATACCCTTCAGGCTTCAAGTTCCGATCTACTGATCTTTCTCTAAACGGAAGAAGCTCTGCTGTCTGAAGGGGTTATCTGAGCCCAAAAGACATGTCCACTACATGGGAAACCATTAGTGTGGATATTATAAAGATACAGAAGCAAAGCAGCAGGCAGCAGGACAATTAGGTATTCCTTCTTTTCTTTTCTTTTTTTTTATGAAAAGACACTTTGACACATGCTACAATATGGATGAATAGTGAAAATATTCTACATAGGCATGGTGCCACAATCCCGGAATCCCAGCACTCAGAAGGCAGAAGCAAGGCATTCAACAAATATGAGTTCACAGCCAGCCTAAACTACATAGCAAGTTTCCGCCCAGTTTGAGCTACAGAATGAGACCACTCCTAAAAACCGAAGGGGCATAACCGAGTGGTCTAGGACTTGCACGTGTAAGGTCCTAGATGTCATTAGAAACTCAAGTATAGTTTATGTACATTATATATATATTTTATGTTACGTGTCTGGTTAGCCATGGGGGAGGGGCACTGTTTGCTGTGTTTTGACGAGACGGGATCTCAGTGTCACCCATGCTGGCCTCTGACTTCCTCTATGGCCTAAACTGACCCGAGCTTCTCATTCATGTGCTTCCTCTTCTCCAGTGGCCCAGCTTAACTAGGCTGCTTGTTAACAGGGAAAGGTGACCACTCATTTCCAGGAAGAAGACTCAGCAAGGTTTGTAAGTGGAAACACGGGCCACAATGAACTCAGCATGGGACCACTCAGGTGGGAGTCCTCAGCCCCAGGCCTCAGAGGCCTCACGTTATTAGATGCACAGTGACAGGCAGGACAGCTCATGGTTGCCATCTGCCCCATCACTTTTCTCGCCAGCCAGAACTCTCTTCTTTCTAATATAAAGCTTCTGAGAAGACCTTGTTGGGGGGTCCCCACTCCCACCGAGCAGGTGCTGTACACATGCACGGAGTGACCTCAACAACCAAAGTGACACAGCGATCTCTATGTTGCATCTATCTTACTCAGGAGAACCTTGGTTGTTTTAGTGATTCCCATCCAAAAATAGGTTCTAACTACATCTTTTATAGTTTTTCACCTTAAAAAGAGCTTCAGTGATCTAAAAGGGGGGAAAAATCACTGGATATGCCTTTGTAAAAATTCTGTAGCTTTGAATAGAAACCTTCTAAGTTCACAAAGTCTCCTCTTCATCCAGGGTCTCGTTTCAGTCTTACAACCTCTCTGAGAGGTCAGCAGAGAGGCAGTCTCTCCATTATACTAACAGGGAAACTGAGGCTTAAAGAGATCAAGGGCTTATCCAAAGCCACACAGACAACTGGAATGGAGAAAGGAAGAAAAGCTTTCCCTCCAATGTCAGATGAAAGCCTGGATTGAGACTGTGCAGCCATGAAAAGAATTTAAAATTATTTAGCTAACTTCATCCTCATAACTTCTTGCTGCAGTAAACTAGAAATAGTGTCATATATGTATATACGTATGTGTATACAACTTATATATCAACCAAGCAGGAAACAAATGACCTGCCTACTCCAATCATGAACATAACAGAGACTAAATGTTCCTCCCTCTTGAATACGTTTGACCTTGCCGACACCACACCTCTTGACCTCATGGCAATCAATACTTGACAGAGCCCATGCAGTTTAAATATAAGCTGCACTGTAGTTCTGTGAACGAGGTGGGGCGCGGATACACCTTTGTTCTCCTTTTTAATAGCTGGATAAGAAAAAAAAAGAGAGAAAGATAAAGAAATCTCTAGGTTTCTTTTCAGCTCTGAAATCCTATGATCCTAAAAATGCTCTACCAAATCAATGATGAAGAGGCCTGGGATCCACATCACTTGACTTCCTGCCTCACATTCTACATGGCTACTTCTTCCCTGCCCTGTGAGTTACAGACTATGAACACAGGGTAAGCCTGCACACATCAAATGCAGTGCCCCTGCCTGGCTAGGACCTCACAGTGACGCTGCTCTAAGGAGTGCTGTAGCTTCAGTACCTCTGTCTCCAACATGAGGCTCCCACTCAGAATCATACCCCAGGCACTAGCTGGTCTACTCACTCCTGGGTAGGGGCATGCTGGTCCTAGGTCACTCAGGCTGTAGCCCAAGTTCTTTCCTCAGGATACCTGCTCTAATGCAGGCAGGCTCACTTACATTTCCTGCAGATCCTATTAGCTTTGTTACATGTTAATTCATTCCAGAAAAACTGATTGGGCACCTACCATGTTAGGCACTGCTGTTGGCACTGAAGACCAAATCTCTGACTACACAGAGAAAGGTGATCCAGTCAGTGTTAGGTGATGCTGTGGATTATGGAGGAAAACAGAACAGAGATGGGAAATAATGCCAAGAGCAAAGGAAGGAGGGATGATTTTCCAGAAGAATGGCCTGGGAGGGCTGAGGAGAAGATGGGACCAATTCAGGTTCCAAGGGGCTGAGAAGGGGAGTAAAGAGAGCAGATGCCTAAAGACAAGTGAACGGGCGCCTTGTACTCCACCAGCAGGACAGAGTGAGCTGGGCAGTCCCAGGAAGGGCTGAGCATGGAAGTAACAAAATCTAACTTACAGGTCACACCATCACTTTGTCTGTGGGTCACAGTGGTACAGAATGGAGAGTGTCTAGTGCAGAATACACTAAGGGCAGAGCCAGCAGGACTTACTGATTAAATGGATATGGAATTTGAGACAGGGAAATTTGAGAGTTTTAGAGGCCAGGACAACTGGAGAATGAAGTCACCAATAACAGAGACAGAAACAAGATGGAGGGTAAGAGAGGAGTGCGGATTCGCTCTGGCTTGGATGTACATGTGAGAAACCCTTGGGAAGGAGAGGGACAGACAAACAGAAAAATCTTCAAGACTGAAATTGAAGAGGATGGGTTGAGATTATAAACACAGGAGTCACTAGCATATATAATACATAACTATAAACAATAAGCATGATCACATGGGTAATCATGTAATTTTCTTGTATTTACTGTCTGTACCCCCAAGACTCTGTGTGGCCAGGGACCATGCCCGTCCACAGCCAGCAAGGTGCCTGGTGGTCAGTAAATGTTTACCGAGCAAATGGAGAAGCTGCTCCATTACTCCTTTAAGACTGGCCCCGGGCTGGTGAGATGGCTCAGTGGGTAAGAGCACCCGACTGCTCTCCCGAAGGTCTAGAGTTCAAATCCCAGCAACCACATGGTGGCTCACAACATGGTGGCTCACAACCATCCGTAACGAGATCTGACTCCCTCTTCTGGAGTGTCTGAAGACGGCTACAGTGTACTTACATATAATCAATAAATAAATCTTAAAAAAAAAAAAAAAAAAAAAGACTGGCCCCACAAGCAGCAGCCTCCTTGCAACCACAGAGCCCAGCCCAGCCAGGCTGAACCAGGGCCCGGGGCTCTTCCCTCTAAGCTAACGAGTCCAGGATGTAAGTGGATCCACCTGGCACAGCACAGGGTCAGACATTTGGGTTTCAACCCTGCCACAGTCTCACAGAGCGGGGCCTGTTCTGCCACCTCCATTTCTCTCGACCATGGCTGTGGGCCAGGGTTGCTTCACCCCATTCCTGGGCAGGATGCTGCTCTACCTGAGGCACTGGATGGGAAGGACTCGCCACAGGAGTAAATCCTCAAGTAGGCTTCGAAGCATCCAGGATAGCCAGGATCTAGAAAAAGGGAACCCGAGCCTACGCAGCATGCATTCGGAGCAAAACAAACAAACAAGCACGCCTTTAATCCCAGCACTGGGGAGGCGGAGGCAGAGGCAGGCAGATTTCTGAGTTCAAGGTCAGCATGGTCTACAAAGTGAGTTCCAGGACAGCCAGGGTTATACAGAGAAACCCTGTCTCAAAAAACCAAAGCAAACAAACAAACACACAAACAAAAATAACTTTAAAGGGGGCTACTAGTAAGAAAAACTAAAGACTATGTCTCAAAAATTATTTAAAAATACATTAGTGTTTTTGGTGTCTGTAGTTGTTACTACCCAAGAAAAATTTAAAATGTCACTAAACAATAAAGAGTACCATAGATACACAAGACTCCTTTTCTCAATCACTAGCACTCAAATGAGTTCCCAACAGGAACAAGACTAGAAAATCACACTTATTGTGAGGGCTCAGAGGCGGGTTAGCAGTCCAGAGTGCTTGCTGCTATTCCAGAGAACCTGAGTTCAGTACCTAGCACTCACATTGGATGGTTTACAACTGCTGGTAACTCTAGCTCTGGAGACTCTATACTCTTCTGGCCTCTGTGGGTACCCATAGACACAAGCACAATACACATAAAATAAAAATAACTCTTGCTACCACTACTGAGCACCTGTGTATGTGACTGCCACAAACTACATGGCAGACAGAGAGAACCGACTCAGGCCAAATGTCCTCTGACCGAGATTCTTTGACCAGGGACACTGAGTCCATTTCATTTGTCAAATGACTGAGAAGACAGAATTAAGGACAAAGGGTACCATTGTGAGGTACATTTCAGTCCAATAACTCTAGTCTGGAACAACCTTTTTTGTTTGTTTGTTTGTTTGTTTTGAGACAGGGTTTCTCTGTGTAGCCCTGACTGTTTTGGAACTCACTCTGAATACCAGTCTGGCCTTGAACTCAGAAATCCGCCTGCCTCTGCCTCCCCAGTGCTGGGATTAAAGGCGTGTGCCACCACGCCCAGCTGGAACAACCACCTTTAGGGAAGGAGATGATAACACTGATGGCTTCCAGTGACTGTCCACTCTGACAAGGTAGAGAGCCCTGCTGAGGTGCCCAGGGTCAGAGGCCTAGGCCCAGACTTCAGGCTCCTCCTCCTGTTGAACTTCTTGTTGTTTTATTTTTTTGAGACAGGGTCTCATCATGTATCCCTGGCTGGCCCAAACCTCAATATGTAGACAAGGCTGGCCTCAAACTCACAGATCCTCCTGCCTCTGCATCCAGAGTATTAGGATTCACAATGTGTATCACCATGCCCCACCTCTCCTTCTCTCTTTTAAAAAATGTTTTGTATGTGTTTTTGTGTGTGTGCGCGCACACACACACACACACACACATACACACACGTACACGTACACTCTGTCCCAGACATGAGTGTGGAAGTCAAAGAAGAACACTCAGGAGGCTGTCCTCTCTTTCTATTATGTGAATCTCAAGGATTAAACGCAGATGGTCAGGTTTGGTGCCAAGTGACCTGACCTGCCTGCCTGACTCTGTTCAGGGCTTCATCCCACACATGACAAAAGAAAGCAAAAGTTAGGGTTCAGTTATGGGGAAGGGTCAGGCACACCCTAAACTCAGTGTTGGGGGTTCAGTTATACGTTATAGGCCAGGAGTCTACCTCTGTGCCACCCCCTAGTTCTAGGCATCAGTCTGACAACATGAAACTGTGTCCCTGTCAAAAGGTAAGCCACAGATACTACAGGGTGCCAAGTGCGTGCTGTGAAGTTAAGAGGGATCCCTCCCCTTGTACCAAATCTGTCATCCATCAGAGTAGCCCTTGGCTTTGGACTTTATGAATAAAACTATTCATAGTAGGGTCCACAGAATTAAAAGGACCATTCACTAGCAGGCTAAAAAAAAGTTGAGATATACTTCAGCAAAATGTTTGCATAAAAGATTAAAGTGGCAGGATGAAGTCAGGGTAGCTTTCTACAGTAACAAGTGCTGAGGGCTTCCTCGGTAGGAGCCACTGTGCTCAGTGCTGATTGTGTGTACATAGTTGTGTGAGTGAGTGAGCGAGTGAGTGAGGGACAGAAACAGACCAACATACAAGGAAAGACAGAAGCCAGGTCTCCAGACTTACAGCGTCAGCTGCTGATAGAGGACTGTGAACTTCAAAGACATGACTAATAATATAGAACAGATAATTGTTAACAAAGTGGCACCATGGCACTGCTAAGTGTCTGCAGTAGTTCTCAGAAGCCACCTTCCTGCTGGGGGTGGGGGCCTGATGAGCAGGCTGCTTCAAGGGGATATGGGCATGAGCAGAGTATGAGATGCAGATATATGAAAATGTCAAAAACTAAACCCATCTTGTGTGCTGATTAAAAAAAAAAATTAGCCGGGTGTGGTGGCGCACACCTTTAATCCCAGTACTCAGGAGGCAGAGGCAGGCGGATTTCTGAGTTCGAGGCCAGCCTGGTCTACAAAGTGAGTTCCAGGACAGCCAGGGCTATACAGAGAAACCCTGTCTCAAAAACAAACAAACAAATAAACAAGTAAATAAAAAGTAGGATGTGGTGGTAGACTCCTATAATCCCAGCACTCGAGGCTGGAGAGAGAGTTCAAGGCCAGGCTAGGGTACATGGCTATACTAGGTACATAGGAAGTTCTAGGCCAGTCTGTTTTCATTATACTGCAATGTCCTGTCTCAAAAGAAAAGAAATGAAGGCAAATAGGATGGATGGATGAATTTGGGGTTTGAGGTGTACTCTGAAGAAAGACTCTCATAAAGTGGAAAAGGTATATGTAAACATTACTGGCCTTAATGTCAAGGAAGAGGAAGCAATAGGGTTCTAAAAGGACCAGGCCAGACTTGTCCAGTCTTGAAAGTTAAAGGCCTTGTAGAGGTAGAAGGTACTGAACAAAAATAACTGCAGTCTGGACACACAGTGGCTTCTAGATGGAGTGTATGCAGGTATGAGATGAATGACTGATGGTGAGCTTGCCCTCCCTGGAGCTCACTGCAGCCTGGGGGAATAGCCGGGCTTGAGATGGTTTGGGAAAGGGCATGTCTGTAAGACACAATGACTCTGATGGGAGAACTAGCAGGCTCCTGTGACGAGCTGACAGAAAGCTGAGGACAAGTCAGCAGAGTATAGGACAGCCGGTAGAGATGTGCAGAACCTGTTGTGGATGGGTGGAGCCCCAGGATATCCACAGTACTGATGTCTGCCTAGACATGGGGGTTTGGGAATCAAGCTGATAACTAAGAGGCAGGGGTCTTTCTGATGGACAGAGAGTTGTGCAACTAAGTAAGCTCTCTCTGGGAGGGGGTGTCATGAGGAAACCCAGATTGTCAAACTGAGCCCCTGGTGTCTAACAGGTGAGGGTGGGCAAGAGAAATTGAAAAGGAAAATTGGAGGATAGAGATGCAATTCAAGGCAGAATGCGTCTGTAAACTCCTACCCTCAAAACTGGAAAAAAAATGATAGAGAAAGGAAACCAGGATAAGGATAGCAGAGATAGAAAGCAGTTCGGAGTCTGAGGTAGGAAAGGGTAGTCAACCATGAAAACACGAGGCAAGATCAAGGATGGAGCATACAAGAAATAAAAAATTATTTGCTGACTGTCTGCTTGATCAAATATATGAATGATATAAATGAATGAATGAACGAACAAAACTCCTTGGTCAGAAGAAAGGCCAGGGTTGCTTTCAAGAGGAATTTGTAAGTTTTACTCCATCCTCCTATAAAAACGTTTCTGCTTGCACAAGTCATCCTGTCCAGCACACACACACACACACACAGACACACACACACATATCCTTCCCAACTTCCCCTCTGCTTCTCCCCATCTTCCTTCCCAGTTTACACAAGCAAAACAACACACCTTCAGTGTCAAAGCAGACAGGAAACTCCAACTAGAGTTTCCACTTCATTAACAACTGCGCCTGTGGCTCCTCTTACATAAAGGGGTATGTGGTAACAAGGGGGAAGAGACCGGATTCCAACCCCAGTTGCACTTCTAACTCACTGTGTGACTTAGGGGAAGCTGCCCAACCTCTCTGGATCTGTGTTTTTACATAAAAGAGAGGTAGATCTGGAAATTCAGTCCAGTGTTGAAGGTCTTTTTGTGCGCCACAGTTTATCATTTGCATAAGTTCTTTGCAACACCCCCAGAGAAGAGAGTACAAGACAGGGAAATGACCCTCAAACGAAGCACCAGGACAGAACTGGTGTTCCAAGAAAGTGAGACCGCGCTACTGGAGCTTCGAAGATTGCCAGAGAGCAGATCCCATTCTCATGGCTGAGAGGGATCCCATTCCAAGAGCTGAGAACGCTCCTAACAAACACGAAGGCGACGCTCACCCCGCACCCCACATTTCCTAGACTCCCAGACAGCCACCGAGGCTCCAAAAAGCCGTGTGGAGAGGTGGGGGGAAATAAAGATTTCTATTTTCCATGGTCCTGCACTGCTTTTACAAGTCGGATTCCCGCAGACAACGACCTGCAGCCCGATAATGACACAGTGACTCGCTGGAATGAGCGACTGTGTTCGCCTCGATCGCTCCGACTTCTGGGGACGCAGGCTGCCCACGCCGCGCCCCGGCCGGCCGCCGGCCGACCCCGGCCGGGGCTGCCAGATCCGCGGCGCACTCGCTTGGCCCCCTCCGCCAGCCTCGTCGCGGTCTGGAAACATTTCCTGCCCCCGCCCCCATCCCCAGCTTCCCGGTGGGAGCGAGTTGGCCTCCCAGCCGGGTCAGCGCTCGCAGTTACCCCAACTCGCTTCCCAGACAGCCCGCGCCGGGGAGGGCCCCGTCTGGCTCCGAGAAGCCATGGGGGAACCCAAGCGCCCGGCGCCGAGCGAGGTCGCTCGGGAACCCCAAGGTTCGGGCAAGGCAAGGGCCAACTGGCAGCGCGCCGGGACCCCGTTGCCTTTCCTGGCGTTACCTGCTCGCTTGCGGGGGTGTCCCGGAGCAGCCGGCCTCTCCCGGCGCTGTCTCCCCACGCAGTTGCCCATGCTGGCTTCTCAGCCGGTCCCCCATGCACCAGAGGCGGCGGTCGGCCGGCTGCTCCACGCTGCTGCCCCGAACCGCGGCGTCCCCGGGTCAATGGCTCCCGCAGCCCGACATCGGGAGCTCCTGGATCTCCCCTGGGGAGCGCTCTGCCCGACGCCGGCTTCGCCACAAACTTTGCGGGCCAGGGGAGAGGGAGGTGGCCAGGCCAGGGGGGCCCGCGACAGTGCCCGGCCAGAGACCAGCCCGGCTGGAGGGGCGGAGGGAGGGGGCGGACACCGCCGCAGCTACTCCAGGATCACTCCGAGCTCCCAGCTGGGGCCGGCCCCCCGGAGCCTGTCACTCACCTGCCTAACCCCGCCCCGGCCCGGCCCCGCTCCCTTCCTCCCGCTTGGGGTGCCCGCGCCACGGTCGCCAGCCGCCCCAGGTGCGCATGTGACCGACGGCACCGCCCCTCGGGCCGGGCCTGGTTTTCTCATTGGCTTCTCCCAGGATGCGTACCGCCCCTCGGCCCCACCCAGCCAGGTGCCCGCCCTGTCGCCCGTCTCCCGGGGAGAGCCGCCGGGAATTATGCGCCCTCAACCGCCCCGGCTGCGTGCCCGGCAGTCACTTCCCCTCCCGGAGCCGCGCCCCGGCCCAGGCCCCGCCCTCTGGGGAGGGGCCGTTAGGTCCCTGAAGGGACTGCCTGGCCCAGAGCCGGCAGGCACGTGACCCGGGGTGCCCCGCCCCCGAAGCCTGCGCCCAACTATTGGCCATGGAGGCGCGTGCGCGGAGAGACGCATCTTGTAGCCACACCCACTTCCCCCTCCCACAATCTCTGGCTAGCGTCATGGCTGCCGCCACCGCTCTGGAGGAGGCAGCGGCGCCTATGGGCGCCCTGTGTGGCCTCGTGCAAGACTTCGTCATGGGTCAGCAGGAGGGGCCCGCTGACCAGGTGGCTGCAGGTATGGCAAGCAACGCCGCGAAGCTTCTGCAGGGGCCGGACCGCAGGGAGCGGCCTCAGCACCCGCGCGCGGCGGGAAGGGAGTGAAGGGAGAGGTGATTGTGATTGGTCCTCTGGCCGCTCTGCCCCCGCTGGGAGCGCTACTGCCCTAACAAGTTGGAGAGTCCCTTGCATCTTCCTTAAAGCTTTCTTTACATTCCGCATCTCGCTGTGGTCCATAGAGAATCATTGCATTTCTCCGAGAGTAATAGACTTGTGCAAGGCACAGACGACTCCGGAAGTGGAGCTGGGACTTGGACTCGGGTGTTCTGGTCCAAACCTGGTGCTTGCACGGCAGGACCGCGTTGTTTGCGGAGTGTTAAGGGGAGAAGGTCTGGGTTCCAAGGGTTACTCTCCGGCCTCTTGCCTTCCTGGAAGTAGCGTGCGTTCCAGCGGTCTGAGTGGTTGTAATTGGATGGTGGAGAGGAGGAGCCAGTCTGGCTCTAGGTCGATGGACGTGTAGATGACTAGCGTCTTTAAAGATTCACCTGTGTGTCTTAGTAGGCTTTAAAAAAAAAAAAGATTTATTTATTTATTTATTTATTTTATGTATGTGAGTACGCTGTCAGACACACCAGGAGAGGACATCGGATCCCATTACAGATGGTTGTGAGCCATCATATGGTTGCTGGGAATTAAACTCAGGACCTCTGCAAGAGCAGTTTGTGCTCTTAATTGTTGAGCCATCTCTCCGGCCCTAAGTAGGCTTTTTGATAAATTAGATTTATAACTTTTTAATGTCCCATTTTTTATCCTTCTTCCCAGAGTTCCAATTTCAGGAATCTCTCAGTTCCGAGTTTATCCAGGATTTGAACAAATCCAGGGTGCCTCCTTAGAATTCTTTCTGAATGTTGAATGTTAGGCCTTCAGAGTCGGGTTTAAGAAATAGAATACAAAATGGATATAGATGCGGGTTTTTAAAAATTATGTTTGGAAGTTTATGGGTGAAGAAGTTTCTTTAGCAAATTGAACAGATTAATTTTTGGAATATGTGAGAAATGAACTGCTAGAAATATATGTTGGTCCTTAGCAATAGTCCACATTCTTTGCCATTCTATTATTTCTGAGCACGTATTTTTTACCCAGCATGAAAAGAATTGAGGACAGAAATACAAATAAGATACTATCTATGGCCATCAAACTATTATAATTAGTGAGAGAAAGAACTGTGTTGTAAGAGGTAAGTATATGGTTCCAGAACATCAAGGGACAAAAATGCCTGCTATTGGCTGGGCTTGGTAGTGCATTCCTTTAGTTCCAGGATTTGGCAGGGGGGTGGCAAGTTTGCTAGTGAGTTCTAGGCCAGCCTCAGCTACAGTGTGAGCCCCAATCTCAGAAAGAAAATAAAGCCCCTGGTACTTGCGCTTAAGCTTATAACATTTTACAACTTAATCAAGTATTGTCTGTTATGGGTTATTATCAATGCCATTTCCTCCCAGATTTTACTATGGAGATTTCACAGTATTTAACAAAATCTAAAGAATTTTAATTTTTAGTTAGCTATCTGTTTGTGTATTGTCTTTTGAGACAGGCTCTCTCTGTGTTGCCCTGGCTATCCTGAAACTCTGTAGACCAGGCTGGTCTTGGACTCAAAGATCTAAATCCCTCCCTCCCAAATGCTGGGATGACGGGCATGCACTACCCCTGCCCAACTTAAAATTTTTTTAAAAGATCATAGATTCACTACTTAGAGCCTATCACTAACATTTTTTTCTTTAATTTGAATTGTCACAACCCTACCCGTTTAAACTGCAGAAATCAATACATTAATCTCTAACTTCTTTAGCGAGCTTCTCATTGACTAGTGTTTGCTTTTGGTTTGTTTGGGGGTAAACTTTAGATCCAGTGAACTATATATCAAGACCATTGTTTTCACAGAAGCTTAGATATACTTAATCCCACCCCCATACCAAGATAGATGTTACTATAGTAATGTTATCTGTAATTGTTCTTCCACATTTGTGCACTCTGGGAATAATAATTTTGGATTTTATGGATGCGTAACACATCTTTAAAAGATAGCTTAAATAACTGCCTTCTTATTTTTTCATAAAATACTTTTTTTTTTTGTTATGTCTAAAAAGGGAGCCTGAACTCTCATCTTGTTCTAGTGTTTCTATTGCTATGACTAAACTCCATGACCAGAAAGCAAGTTGGGGAGGAAAGGGTTTATTTGGCTTATACTTGGAGATCACAGTCAATCATTGGAGGAATTCAGGACGGGAACTCAAACCTGGCAGCAAGAGCTGATGCAGAGGCCATGGAGGGTGCTGCTTGCTGGTTTGTTTCCTGTGGCTTGCTCAGCCTGCTTTCTTACGGAAGCCAGGACCACTAGCTCAGGGATGGCACCACCCAGAATGGGATGGGTCCTCCCTCATTGACCACTAATTGAGAAAATGCTTTACAGCTGGATCTCATGGAGGCATTTCCTCAAGGGATGTTCCTTCCTCAATGATGACTCTAGCTTGTGTCAAGTCGACACAAAACTAGCCAGTGCATGTATGGTTTAAAATCTACTCTGGTAGTACCTGTGTAAGTGAACCTATTGTAATTTATTCCTCTTAACAAAAGGAAGGTTGGTACAAAGGAATAGTAAGGTTGAATGGGTTGATGGAGCCGGATTATATATAACCTTGAACTCCAGCAGAAGGATCTGAACGGCTTGTTTTAGGTAATGGGTGTTCAGCCCTTTAAGCAAGGGTTGTAGAATGGAAGGAAATTTAGGAAGGATTGAATTAGTATTCTTAGTCTTAACTGATCCTCGTCTTCGTTGTTAGACTATGATAAGGGGACAGTTTTGAACCGTCCCCAGATAGTTTCTCCAGCCTGAGTCAGTCTGTGCAGTACTGAACCCATACATCAGCCTAGGAAGCAGCAGCTCACTTACAAGTACAAATGCAGAAGGAGTCCTTTGTGATCACAAGGGAGCTGCCATCATTGTTTGGCACCTGGTGGCTCCTGGTGGCAATAGTTGTCAGCTCCCACGAGCATGCAAGTACTAGGAAGGAAATGATTTGGAAGCCGAGGAATGAAGGCCTCTCAGGCAGGCTCTCATGGATAGCCAGTACTTGTTGTCCCAGCCTTCATTCTCACCACTAGCCTCTTGGACCTTTAGTTCCAGGCACCAGCCTTTGTTCTCCATTTCCCAAGCGCTGTCTTTCCTGTTCCCTCCACCAGCTTTATCTAAATCCAAAGCTAGACCGTATGGTCAAGGCCCGTTAGTGCTGTTCCCCCGCCCGGTATTTCCTTATTTCCTGGTTCTACACAGCATCTCCAACCCCAATAGATTTCCCACCCGCTCATGAACTCTCGAGCAGATTTATTTCACAGGTATGTCTATGAGTACCCACATCTGACCCTACCCTTCCATTTCTACCAAGAGTCCCCTGGAACTAGCCTGAGTACACACACCACAAAACTCTTCAGGGCCAGCAAGGTGGCTCAGTGAGTAAAAATTGCTTGATATCCTGAGTTCAATCCTCTGGACACACGTGATGGGAAGAAAACAGTTTCTCTGAAATTGTTCTCTGACCTCCACATACACAAAATGTAAAAAGAAAAGTTTGTGTGACAAGAATTAAGGAAGCAAGTAGAATCTGTGGAATTTGAGGCCCAGTTAGCTCTAAGACTTGAAGGAACTAAAAAGCCTACCCAGCATTTTGAGCCTGGGGGCCAGGAAAAAGAAGAAGTAACTTTATCCAAAAACAGAAGCACCGGTCTACTTTCCCACCCCCACCATTAGGGTTTCCCTGTAGTTCAGCGTTCATTCTATTTTGTCATGTTTTTGATTGCCCGAAGAAACCACTATTACTGAAATAAAATTATTAAGGAGTAAAGAGTAATTGTAGAGGAACGACTGTGGCATCATCAGGAAGGTTTTTGTTGTTTTGTTTTGATTTTGAGATGGGGCCTCTTGTAAGCAGACTGGCCAAAAACTGCTTAACTGCGGGTGAACTTGTACTTCTGATCCAAGGGCCAGGATTACAGGCTTGTGCCATACAGTGCTGGAAACCCACCTCAGAGCCTCTGACAGGCACATGCCCAACCGAACTTGCCCATCCTCATCCCCAGAAATGGCCTTTTTAAGAGCCTGCCTAGAACCTATTCCTGGGGGATTTCCCTCCATTCTGCTCATGCGCTTCTGCCCACAGCACCCCAGCCCTGGCCCCCCCTTCTTTGGGCTGCCACTCCAGATTCTCAAGAGGCTGCAGTTCCATCAGACAGAGACCTAATTGTTCCTTCTGTGTTGGTGGCCACATAAATCCTGCTTTTGACCCTTCTCCATGCTCCACATGAACTCGCTTGGCTAAGGAAAGTATACAAAGGTAGGAAAGCTAGCAAGGCCATTGTTACACAGAAAATCCTGCACACATTGTAAAAACTTAGGCGTCCTATAAAGGGAAAGGAACTTATATTTTTCCTTTCTGCCAGTAAAACTACCCTCGGGGGAAAATAATTCTTTATTTTAACTATTATAGGTTCTCTTACCCCAGAAGTACAAAGTACAAAAAATAATTGATAGTATTTCTGTGTGTTTTGGCTATTTTCATTTGGGAAAATGTACTGTGACTTAAAATTAGTAGCTCAGGCGCACAGGTGGCTCACATCTATAATCCTGTCTTTCAGGAAACTTTACCAGGAAGAGTTATAAAGGCCAGCCTGGGATAAATAGTTGTAGGTCAGCTTGGCCTGGGCTATAGGATGGATGGAGACCTTGCTTTCAAGAACAAAATAAACTTAGTAACCCATTTCCATGACCCAGAACAGAACACCTTCTGTTACCTTTTTTATATTACTGTGGGGAGACTGAATGGTGGACACTTTGTTTAAAATGCCTTTCTGCCCCATAGACAGTGGGTTTTCTTATATTTTTGGCTATGAGCCTAGCCTTTAACAGCTGAGCCATCTCTCCAGCCTGACAGTGGTTTGGGTTTTTTTGTTTTTGTTTTTTTTTTTTTTTTTGAGACAGGGTTTCTCTGTATAGCCCTGGCTGTCCTGGAACTCACTTTGTAGACCAGGCTGGCCTCAAACTCAGAAATCCGCCTCCCTCTGCCTCCAGAGTGCTGGGACTAAAGGTGTGCGCCACCACTCCCGGCAACAGTGGGTTTTCTTAAGCACTCCCTGTCTAGCTGGGTGTGGAAGCACACTCCTTTAAGCCCAGTCCTCGAAAGGCAGAGGGAGGCAGATCTCTGTGAGTTCAGGGCTGGCCTGGGCTACACAGTAAGACCCTCTCAATTTCTGCCTTAAACCCTACCAGTGTTTGCTTTATAAAAGACAACAGTATTGAAGGAAAACAGCCTTTTAAGATGTAAGAAACACCAAAGAGGAAGAGAATGATTCTGCTTGGGGGTACTTAAGGCATCATAAGTATTGACACTTGAGTGCGTAAGTTCCTCAGACCAGGAATGGCAAGGAGCATTTCAAACTGAAGGACGAGGACTTCCCATTTCATGTGACTGAGTGAGAAAACTCCTGGGAAAGTGGATAGAGAGCTCCGGAGCCACCTTGTAAAGGACTTTGGGGCAATAAGGAGAAAATGAGGATGGTAAACAAATAGTTGTGTTTCAGATAGATAATTCTACATAAAGTACCAGCAGAATGGAAGACTTTTAACCTTTTTAAAACTTTAAACCTTGGAATGCATCATTAATTTGCATGTCATTCTTGCATAGGGGCCATGAGAATCTCTGTATCATTCCAAGTTTAACATATGTGCTAAAGTGAGCTCAAAGACTTTTTTTTTAATTGTATTCATTTCATTTCATTTCATATGCATTGATGTTGTGCCTTCCTGTATGGTGTATCAGGGTGTTGGATCCTCTGGAATTGGAGTTACAGACAGTTGTGAGCTTTCCTGTGTATGCTGGGAATTGACCCCAGGTCCTCTTGGAAGAACAGTCAGTGCTCTTAACCCACTTGAACTGTTTTAAGAGAGCAGTCCAGCTGCTCTTGTCTAGTCACAGTGTTCTGTTAGCACTGCTACATCCTAAAAGCTCAGTGGCTAAAAAAGTGATGTGCAGCCAGGAACCAAGGGGAAGATGAGCTCTTGCAAGTTGTCTTCTGAGCTGCACATGTGCACCCCACCACAGCTGCCCCAACACAAAAAGAATCTCAGGAACATTTCCACTGCACCCAAGCACCTTAGTCCTGAAAACCTGACTGAGGCAGTGAGAGAATGAAGACAGGATAGACACACAGATGTCTTCTGGGTACCAAATACCCCTTCAGTGTTTATAGCTGGTGAAAGAGGGATCGCTCCTCTCTGTGGGAGGTCTCTGTCGGGGAGCAGTGTCCGGCTGTGAGCAGCTGCAGCTCACGCTTTTTGTACACTGTGTCAACGTTCACACAGACTGGAGGAAGCCTTTGCCAATTCCCACGGGCCTAGGGGCTGGGCTTTGTCAATAGTTTGCATTCACTCAGAGCATCCTCAGCTCCCAACACTTTTTATCACACCAAAAATAAGAGCGGAGAAGTAGTGGTTATTTGTAAGGTGTGGAAAGTCATGTCTGAGGCAGGTAGACTAACCAGAGCTAGAATAAGATACTAGCTAAACTTAACCACCACGTGTCACGCAGTCACACGCACACTGATGCTCTGCTGTAGGAATCCGCCAGCTTCAATTTGACTCATTCTGAATGCTGAAGAAGCAGCTTTCAGTTTAAAATCTGAAGGACCCTCTCGAGTGGGACTTGGCTGTGGGGAGCTCCTTGATCTGTTTGTCCTGTGAGCCTGCCTTGTTGCCCCTACCCCCACTGTACAGCTTGCTCATTTTCCCCTGGGCTCTTTTCTCAGGCATGTGGGCAGCAGCTGGGCCTTCCACATCCTGGCACAAGTAGAGCTAGGAGTGCCTGAAGGCTAAGTTGGTGCCAGTCACGAGCTATGAATTCTCACTAGAGTTCCCCTTCCCTCCGTCTGGTTGGATTGCTTACTCTAGTACTAAACTGAGCCTCTGCCCATCTCAGCTCACAATGTTGCCATAAGCCCAGCAGACTTCGGGGAACTGGAGGTTTAGAACAGCATGCTGAAGTCTTTCCCGCATTTCCCTTTTGTTGACAGGTTCAGCATTTAGAGATGTCTAAGTCAAGAACCATGAACAGACTTTTGGAAGTAATTCCCATACCTTCATTAGGTAAAGCTTCATCCATGATAACCCAGTCCTTCCAAGACAGCCTGTTACTCCTTGCTTTCCTCTTGCAAATGTAGAGGCAGATCTGTTACTTGTGTGGTGTTGCTAATGCTAAGCTATATATTTACCAGGTAGGAGACTGAAGGTGTCAAAGGATACATGGTGAGAAGCTCCTCTTCCATCCCACAGTGGACTGTAGACTCTGGCATGATCTTTGCTATTACTGTGGGACATAGCCTCAGTTGAAGTGGTGGGGGGAAAGATCTGACATGAGTGATTTTAGAGAACAAGTTTGTCTAGAAACTGTATAGCCAAAGATAAAACTATAAAAGCACTGTATTGTTCCCATAAACTTGTTTCTCAAGGAGGCTAACAATTCTGAAGATAATTTATGGGACTGGAAAGGTAACTCAGTTGTTAATACCTTGGGCTTGCAGGCATTAAGACCTGAGTTCAGATCCCCAGACAGGGCATGGTGGCACACGCTTGTACTTTAGTGACGGAGTGACCAAAGGTAGAGACAGGTAAATTCCTGGAGCTGGCTCGCTAGCCAGCCTACAACATGAAGTTCCAGGTCACTGAAAAACCCTGTGTCAAAGACAAAAGATGCCTGAGAGACCACAGCTGAGATTGGCCCCTAACTATACATGCATTCACACATCTTCACACATATACCACACACAAATATGAGCACACATACACACGTGTGTGTGTGTGTGTGTGTGTATATATATATATATATATATATATATATATATATATATATATATATATATATATATATATATATATATACCTCATAACCAAGGAGTAATTATAAATAAATAAAAGAACTAGTTTCCCACTGTCAGAGATATTACAAATTGAAGGCTACAGAGATTAGACTTAAAGAATTTTCCTTGTTTTTCTTTCTTTTCTCTCTCATTTCTCCCCCTTCGGTTTTTTTGAGACAATGTTTCTCAGTGTAGTCCTGACTGTCCTGTCCTGGAACTCACTCTATAGAACAGGCTGGCTTCCAACTTAGAGATGTGCCTGCCCATCCCAAGTGCTGGGATTAAAGGTATGTTGGCACTACACCCTGGCAGACTTTTTTTTTTTTTTAAATACATGTATATCTGTGAACTATTTTCGTGCCTGGTGTCCAAAGAGATCAAAACAGGGTATCAGATCCCACAGAACTGCAATTGGAGCCACAAACCAACATGTGATCCAACCTGGAACCTCTAGAAGAGCAGTCAGTGCTCTTAACCAGTGAGCCATCCATCTCTCCAGCCCCTGAGACTTAGAGACTTTTATCATTTTATATTTAGTTTGACATATACAGATAAAGAAATAGTGGCAGATGTTTGTGTAATGTGGATGAATTGTTATACATACATATAATGTACATATATAGATATATGTATGTGTGTATATATGTATATATATGTATGTGTGTGTGTGTAGACATATTTCTCAGCTCTTTCAACTGAGAGAATCTAGAAGCAGTTTCATTCTAATGACACACCCAGACCATGGTTGGTTGGTTGGTTTCATTGAGATAGTGTCTTACTTACTATATAGCTCTATCTTGGAGCTTCCTATGGAGAGCAGCTGGCTTCCAATTCACAGAGAAAAGCTCAGTAGGGGTTGGGAATAGGAGTACTTTGCTTTAATTCCAGCACCCAGGAGACAGCCAGATGATCTATGTGAGTTTGAGACCAACTTGATCTACATAGTGAGTTCCTGGACAGCCAAAGTTAAAAAAAAAAAAAAATTAAAATTAAGCACATGCCTTTAATCCCAGCACTCTGGAGGCAGAGGCAGGTGGATTTCTGAGTTTGAGGCCAGCCTGGTCTACAGAGTGAGTTCCAGGACAGCCATGGCTATACAGAGAAATCCTGTCTCGAAAAACCAAAATAAACAAACAAACCAAACAAACAAACAAAAACAAATCAGTGAGACGGCTCAGCAAGTTAAGACTTGCTGCCGAGTCCACAGACCTGAATTCCATTCCCAGAGCCCACCTAATAGAAAGAGAGAGCTGTCTCCCAGAGGTTATCCTCTGACCTCACTTGCGTGCTGTGGTACAAGAACACCTTCACACATGCACACATACACAGATAAACAAAACAAAAAGCTCAGTGACTAAAGATGGAGCATCGGGAACAATGAAAAAGACTTGTTGGCTATTATTAAATTGACTATATTTATTGGTTTGTAACTCAGTGTATGAATATATACTAGTCAATATTGATACAGTAATAACTAGAATCTCTTTGTAGATGAAATTAAAATAATTTAGGTAGAATTACTTCCTCCAGATGGTTGAACTTAATCTCGTCCTCCCTGAATAGGGCTAACCATGGCTCCCCTTTAAGGATGGGGTGCCTGAAAGGAAATAGTACCCCTACCTCCTGCAGAGAGAGATACACCTGGGCCACATGTCTGAAGTAAATCTGGCTCCTGTGAGAGCAGAAGAGGTCCTGCGGACGACTGTCCCTGACATTGTGACGGAAGAGTCACTGACCTGTGACTTCTAAAAACTAGTAGCTGCAGTCTAAACAGAAGAGCATCAAACCCAGAGTGAAGGCCATCCTAGCAAAGGACCTCTTTCATCAAGGTTGTGAAGAACATGGAAAGCTGAGACACTTAGGGAGGAGCCTAAGGGTTCCTGACACTAATTATAAAGTGATACATTTAATTCCGAGACCCAGAGCATTAGTGGGAAGACTGGGGAAACCTGAATAATGTTTAGAGTTAGGTGGTCGTGTGCCGATGTTGTGCTCTTAGTTTTAAGAAATGTATATATTTGACAAATGTACTGTGTCCGCTGATAAAATGGGGAAGACTGGGTGAAGGTTGTACAGAAACTCTGCATTGTCTTTGCAACTTTTCTGTTCATCTAAAACTATCCCAAGGCCAGGTGTGGTGCTATGTGCCTTCAATCCTAGCACTTATTATTATTATTATAAAGTATTCTGTGCACATACTATAACCATGGACAGTATAACACTGTTCTGTGTTGAGATCTTGTCCGATTTTCAGTGTACACACATACAGCTACTTCAGTCTTGTTTCACATGTGAGCTATTGTGAACAATTCTACAGGGAACGTGGGCATATGACACTCTTTTCAGATATTAATTTATTTCCTTTGTATGTGAAACAGGAGTGTTATAACTGGGTTGTAGAGGCTTTTTTTTTTCTCTTTTTGAGGCACCTCCATACTCTTTTTTCCATAGCAACTGTACTAGTTTACATTCTACCAACGATGTTTGTACATACTCCCGTTTCTGTCTGTCCTTCCAGCCCTTGTCTCTTGTCTGTTTTGTAAGCAGCAACATCCTGACAGGTATGAAGCCAGAGCATCGAGTGCTTTTTTTTTTGGTTTTTCAAGACAGGATTTCTCTGTGTAGCCCTGGCTGTCCTGGAACTCACTCTGTAGACCAGGCTGGCCTCAAACTCAGAAATCCACCTGCCTCTGCCTCCAGAGTGGTGGGATTAAAGGCGTGCACCACCACCACCTGGCCTGAATTTCTATCTAGTTCCTTTCTTTCTCTTGGTCTCCCTGATCTACCCTCCTCTACCCCTTACGAGGCTGTGCTAGCTGCTGGGTTAGTCACTGCAGGCCAGGTCAGCACTTAGTCAGCTGAGCTACACCTTCAGCAATGGTTTTGTTTATTTGTTTTGCCTTTGTGCCATTTGTCCCCATTCATCTTTTATGCTGTTTTATATAGGCTGTTGTGTGTCTATATACATAAAGGGTTTTTATTTGATAATACTAATTTATATGTAGCCAGCTTATTCTTTAATTTGGCCTTTCTGCATATACAATCATTTCAGTTACAGATGAAAATGCTTATTTAAAAAAAAATACTTGCGACTGCATATTTGAAATGTGGCAGCTTCTTTCTTGTCTAGGAGGGGATCTTACTCAGCAGCGTGTAGTCTCCTAGCACGGGGCGCGGTGTAAACAGGAAACACTCAACCATTGAACCCTGTTTTAACTTTTTCATATGTCTTTCGATTTCTTCTAGATGTGAAGTCCGGTGGCTATACAGTGTTACAAGTAGTAGAAGCCCTTGGGTAAGCCCCTCTCTTAGAATATGCTTCCAGTCTTGCCTAGATACTTCTATGCATTATTCCCTCCCTAGAACCTGATTTTTTTCCCTTGTAGTTGAAGGCTTCTGATCCATATCAGCACTCAGTCTAAGCTGGTCTTGGGTTGTTCCTCTTAGAAAGGTACAGCCTGTAATCCACATCAGGTTCTGACTCAGCCTGCAGGTTTAGGTAAAATGGGCGGCTACGGCCTTCCACTGTTGTCTCATCGGAATGCCAGCCCTCTGTGCTTCCTTAGATCCACCTAATCCCTCAGGAGTCTAGCTGCCCCAGATGGCTTTGACATACTATAGGTCCTGTCTCCCTGTCTGGAGAATGTTTGGGAGGAAGACTGTGCCAGATCCCCAGACTTTGACTGTGCTAGTCAAGGAGGCTTGGGAACAGCTAAAAGAAGAGTGTTATAACCTGGGTTCTGAGAATCAGATTAGATACATGCTTGTAGTCTAGGGCTTGCTTTCCTCAAATCTCAGACCACAGACCACTTACGTTGACCAGTCTTATTAATAAGTTATTATTCAAAATGCATGTCTTCTGAAATAGGAAAAACAAATCAAAACAGAAAACTAAAGGAAGATTTTAAAAACTGCCACATCTTACACAGAACAGACTATTTAGCTTTTCTGGTTACTTTCTCATGGCCCTAGGTGTTTTTTTTTTGCTTTGGTTTGGTTTGGAGACAGGGTCTCTCCAGGTAGCTCTGGCTGTCCTTGAACTTACTCCATAGACCAGGCTGGCCTCAGACTCAGAAATCCACCTGCTTCTGCTTCCTGAGTGCTGGGATTAAAGGTGTACTACCACTCAGCATTATTTTTTTTTTAATAATAGTTTTATTGAAAATATAGTTGACACAGGGCTAGAGGGATGGATCAGTAGTGAAAAATGCAGGCTGCTCTTCCAGAGGACCCAGGTTCAGTTCCCCATACTCATATGGCAGCTCACAACTGTCTTTAATTCCAGTCTCAGGGAATCTGGCACCCTCTTCTGGCTTCCATGGGAGCTAGGCATGCATGTGGTACACATACATAGGGGCAAAACGTCCATACACATAAACAAATCTTTAAATATATATTTTTATACACACACACATATATATATACACATATTTGTACACACACACA
Source organism: Mus caroli (assembly GCF_978045245.1). NCBI lineage: Eukaryota > Metazoa > Chordata > Mammalia > Rodentia > Muridae > Mus > Mus caroli. The sequence continues at coordinate 19,353,179 of NW_028227275.1, forward strand.
TACATATCTGACATATCAAAGCTCACTAAATTGTCTCACCCCCTGCTTTCTTCCCCAGCGTCAACGTTCAGCCATTCAAACATCCTTTTTACTCCAAAGTGAACCTCCTGCTCCTTACCACCCATTCCCTTCGCCCCTCTTCTTCCCAGGCTCTGGCACTCTATAGACTAACCGACTGTGGACATTTCAGATATATAGAGCCCCGGGCGGGCTGTGTGAGCGTGTGTCTGGTCTCTCACTGAGCATGCACTGCCTTGTTCCTAATGCTGTGATGAAATGCTGACGAGAGCAGCTTAAGGGAGGGAGGCTTATTGGGCTCACAGCTCGAGGATAAACTCTGTCAGGGAGAGCCCGGTGGCTGGAGTTTGAGGCATAAATGAGGTCATACTACATCCAAAATCAAGGAGCAGGGGTCTCTCTATTCATGCAGTCCAGGATCCCAGCCCAGAAAATGTTGTTTCCCACATACAGGGTTAGCCTTCTTAACTCAGTTTCATCAAGAAAATCCGTAACAGGAATATTTATATAGGTAATCCCTCATGGTTTGCCTAGAGGTTTGTCTCTTGGGTGATTCTAGATCATGGCATGATAACAACCAATGTTAGCATTACAGCATGATTACAAGGTTTATGTTGTCGTGGGTCAGGTCTACTTTTTTTTTTTTTTTTTTTTTTTGGCTTGCTAAACAGCATTCCATTGTACCAATGACCAGCATTCTGTTTAACTATACATGAGTTGAAATGGACATCTGGGTTGTTTCCACCCTTGTGCTGTTAAGAAAAATTCCCTTAGGAGCATTTGTGTGCCTTGGTCCCTCTTTCAAATGCTGCAAATGCACAATATTCTACCTGCTAAGCAGAAACATTTCTGAGTTCCTGTCCTCAGAATCAGGAGTGGTTTTATTTCTGTATCGTTGTATGTTCCTTTATCTTTAAGGTTAAATTTTAAATTCCTGGGATCAGCTTTCCAGAAATCGACTTCCTGCTGAGGTTATGTAGAAGTGTGATCTCAGGAGAGTTATTTTGAATATCATCATCTTGTTGCTGCAGTTCACCTACTCCCTTATGAGCCAAAAGTGTTGGAGTCGGAGGGACTGTGCTGGTATGATCCTTTCACACCAGCTCTCAGGAGGCAGAGGCAGAGGCAGGCAGAGCTCTCTGACTTTAAGGCTGGTCTACAGAGCTAGTTTCAGGCAAGTAAGGCTACACAAAGAAACCCTATTTCAAAAAAACAAACAGAAAACAAACAAACAAAAAACCAAACCAAAACAAAAACTGCTGCAGTTAGAGTTGTTGCTCAGTTGAGAGAGATCTTGTCAAGCACGCACAAAGCCCTGAGTCCCCAGAACAACATAAAATCAGGCCTCGCTTCTGTGATTCCAGCACTCAGGTTGAACACCGAAGGATAAGTTCGGGGCTATACTCAATTGCGGAGTTTGAGGCCAACCTGGGCTACATGAATCTGTCTCCAAAAAGGGGGGAAAATTTAATCCTTCCAGGCCTGGAGAGATGGCTCAGCGAGTAAGAGCACTGACTGTTCTTCCGAAGGTCCTGAGTTCAAATCCCAGCAACCACATGGTGGCTCACAACCGTCTGTAATGAGATCTGACGTCCTCTTCTGGTGTGTCTAAAGATAGTTACAGTGTACTTACATATAATAATAAAATAAATCTTTGGGCCGAAGCAAGGCTAGAGCCAGAGTTCTGTTTACACACACAGAAATTTCTGTCTACATACACAGAGTTTTTATTTAATCTGTGAAAGGCTGCTGCTTCCCTTGAGTAGAAGCTGCAGCTGCCAGGCATCTCTGAAGCCCCGTGGGTACCACCAAGCTCTGTTTCAGAGGGATGTGTCCACAGTAAGTATGGTGCCCATCAGGTGCCAAGTAAGAGATGGGGAAACAGACTTTGGTTGACTGTGGTGTCACTTAAGCCTCTGTTGCTGCCAGATTAATCAGGGTAGGTTTGGGCTTCAGTCTCCCCCCCCCCCCCCTTAGAGACAGTGCTGTGTAGCCCTGGATGTCCTGGAACTCACTCTGTAGACCAGGCTAGCTTTGAACTTTAGAGATCTGCCTGCCTCTGCCTCTCAAGTGCAGTACCACTGCCTGTCTGGGACTTGTGGTGTTTACTGGACACTAATGTTATTGGCTCAGGAGCACCTTCATGGGCTGGGTTTTTGGGTGGTTTTTTGTTTGTTTGTTTTCTTAAACTTTTTAAGAGGACTTTGCTTTCTTTATTGTCTAGAGACTTAAGTGTGAGTAGTGACTAGCTGCCGAATGTTTTCTTGATAATTTGAACTGGTTAATGACAGATGCTTTCTATCTTTCTATCTCTCAGGTCCTCTCTGGAAAATGCAGAACCCCGAACTCGGGCTCGAGGAACCCAGCTTCTGTCACAGGTGCTGCTCCAGTGTCACTCCTTGCTCTCGGAGAAGGAAGGTACTTTTACCACTAGTAGGGATGACTTTCCAAATCACAGCGCCATGACCTACATAGTGTTCACAGACAAAAGGGTTATAACCTATCTATGCACAGCTAACTAAGGGACTTCATTCCTTATTGGTATACTTGGCAGAGATGACTAAAATAAGATACAAGACATGGATTTCAAATAGTCTTTGATAATTTTTTCAGTGTATCTCAGTGTCTACATCCTGTAAGCATGTATAATACTTACTGCCTGGCCCTTTAAAGAAAGGTTGGTAGGCCTGTGTTCAATCCCTAGCATGTAAAGAAATGGAAAGGTGGAGGACTGTTGTTGTGGCTGAGCGGGTACAGGCACTTACTGTGCAAGCCTGACAGCAGGGCTTGATCCCTGGAACTACAGTAAAGGGAGAGAACAGGTGCCCAAAAGTTGTCCTTAGTCAGAGCCTCAAAAAAAAAGAGAAAGAAAGCAAGCTTAGTAGTGGCGGAGCTCATGAAACTGCTTTCAGCCCCAGCACCAAAGCAAAAGAGGAAAAGATCCATATTGCGATTGTGGGGTTGATAACGTGGCTCAGAGATAAAGGTGCTTTAGGCAAAACCCTGGAGCCCTGCATTTTATGTCTGGAGTGTCTTAGTCAGTGTTCTGATGCATGAACAACCATGGCAGTTCTTATTTTAAAAAGCATTTAATTAGGTCTTGCTTATGGTTTCAGAGGTTTAGTCCATTGTCACCATGATGGGGAGCATGGTGGCATGCAGGCAGACATGGTGTTGGAGAAGCAGCTGAGAGTTCTACATCCAGATCCACAGTCATAAGGAGAGAAAGATACTAGGCATGGCTTGGGCTTTTGAAACACTTCCAGTGACATGCTCCCTTCAGCAAACCACGCCTCTCAATTCCTCTCAAGTAGAGCCTCTCCCTGAGGACCAAGCATTCAAATAGATGAACCTTTGGGAGCCATTTTTATTCAGACCACCACATACACATAAAATAATGCAGTTAAAAAGAAAGCAGTTCTGAGGGGAAAGCTGGGTTTCGCTGTGAGTTTATATGAAAATGAATAGTAAAAGACTTTCCTGTTTCGCTAAGTAAAGACACCATGAAGTGGAAGTGAGTTTCTTTCGTCGTTGTTTGTTTTTTAGGGTTTTTGTTTTTGTTTTTGTTTTGTTGAGAAAGGGTTTCTCTGTGTGGCCCTGGCTATCCTGGAACTCACTCTGTAGACCAGGCTGGCCTCGAACTCAGAAATCCATCTGCCTCTGCCTCCCTAGTGCTGGGACTAAAGGCGTGCGCCACCACCGCCCGGCTAAAAGTGCATTTCTTGATTCAGAAGAACATTTGTAGGGAAGTCGAAATGGGATGGCCTCAGGAAGCAGATAAAGGTAGCTGCTGGGTCTTCCTCCTGATAAGCTAACACCGATCTGGTTTGTGCAGTGGTCCACCTGATCCTGTTCTATGAGAACCGGCTGAAGGACCATCATCTCGTGGTCCCATCTGTCCTACAGGGCCTGAGGGCACTGGTAAGTCCTTTTCACTGCATGGCTGTCTGCAGTAGTCCTTGGAAGGTTCACTCCGGGCCTTTTGGAGATGAACCTTCACATGCTGAAGGACAAAGGCGCATAGAGGAGTAGGTTACTGTCAGCCAGACCTGTAGTTCTTACTCTAGAGGGTGAGGTCACCCCGTGTGGCAGTTCCACTTTACCTTGTCATACACTGCACCTATCATCTACACTAAAAATAAAAAGGAGCTGTGGAGAAATACTTGGCTAGAGAGCGTTTCTCACTGTGAATGCTTCCTCCTGAGCAGGGATGTTGGGATACCCAATTACCCAGTGAGGCACGTTGTAGAGTTGTATCTTAGAGACAGTTTTCTCACTCATATCTTCCCTCCTACCGCAGAGCATGTCTGTGGCCCTGCCCCCGGGACTAGCTGTCTCTGTGCTTAAAGCCATCTTCCAGGAGGTACATGTACAGGTGAGTGGTAATAGTTGCTGATTTCTTGTTGTCAGTCTTTGTCTTGTGTATTTGCTATAAGTAGGACAAGGTGACAACAGATTGTCTTCCATGTTCTGGATGCTTTAAGGTCTGGTGACTTTACCTTTCTACTGGGTAAGGGAGGAATGACGACACTAGATCTGAAATATTCTCTCAGCTGAAGAACCTAAGCCATACATGAAGCAGGTTTAGGTTACTGGCATCATTGTTGTGCTGGTCAGTAGCCAGGCCCTTTCTCTGCAGTCCTCTTAACCTGATCTCGTGCTGGCTTAGAGATTCGTGAAGTAGGAAATGGTTGTAGTGTTTGAAGAATTCTTTGTTCTCTTTTCCACTCACTGTCTTTCTTCCCCATCCTCAAGTCCCTGCTACAGGTGGACCGCCATACTGTCTTCAGCATCATCACTAACTTCATGCGATCACGAGAAGAAGGTGAGGAATCTGAGAAGCAAGCGATTGCTCTTTCTCCCCCTGCCCCCCCGCAACCCCCATTAGAAGGGTGGATTGTACTCTAGGGGATATGTGAAAGGCCTCAGACTGAGGAATGATAAAGGTTTGGGGTACAGACTTTTCCCAGCATAGTAAGGTTTTTAATTCTGGACTTGAGTAAGTGCGCATGCATGCACACACTGACTTGCACATATCTTCACTGAGTACTTAGATCTAGGCAGGAAAGGAGAGCAAGAGGCAGCAGGAAGACACCAGGCTTTCTGTCCCATGGGACAGCAGTGACCTTGTTTTCTCCTTCCCAGAGCTGAAGGGTCTGGGAGCTGACTTCACATTTGGCTTCATCCAGGTGATGGATGGGGAGAAGGATCCCCGTAATCTTTTGCTGGCTTTCCGCATCGTCCATGACCTCATCTCCAAGGACTACAGTCTGGGTATGTTTTCATAGCAGTGAATTAATTACCTGATTGAAGCTGCTAGAGGTAATGAACCCAAGTCAACTTTATCCTTTCTCTGTTGCCGCAGGACCTTTTGTGGAAGAGTTATTTGAAGTGACATCTTGTTATTTCCCTATTGATTTTACCCCTGTAAGTAGCACCTTCATTCTGGATCAGATACTCAAGAATATGCGCTATGTGGAGACATTGTTCTAGACACGCAAACAAAACAGACAGTCCCTGGATTTACATTTTGTTTGCTTAGTGTGTATGCATGTGCAGTTTTGTGCAGTGTGGGTGCCTGAGTGTGGAGGCAGAGGAGGACGTTGAGTGTCTCTTTTATACCTGTCCACTTGTTCATGACAGACCCTCCTGCCACCAGGGTCTGCCACGCACATTGGAGCTCCCTGGTTTTGGACTGGCCACTGTCTGCACACCACTGTCCACTGCCCCAGGGCTGGGGTCACACAGCCACCGTTGTATTGGGGTCTGTGGCTCCTGCTGTCCTGTCACTTTTTCCACTGAGCTATTTTCCCAGGCTGATAGATATTTTAAAGTCCTTATGGATTCATATTTTAGTAAACTGGAAAATAGAGAGTCATCTAACACCAAAGGTGGGATTCAACTCAGCAAGTACTTGAGAGGGTACCTAGCAATGCACTCAGTGCTGAAGGGCACAGGGTTGTAAGCTGTGGTCCCTGCCCTTGAAGGCTGCAGCATTGAGGTAACAATATAGATTAGATATCAAAATGAATGGTACTAGAGTCATTCTGAAAGACAAGGGTTTAGTAGAAGCTACAGTTGGCAGGAACTGACCTAGCAGATGAGAGGATGTTGGGTGGTTTCTGGGGGAAGTATAGAAGATGAGTTTGTAGTTACGGAGGGCATCTAGGTAATAAAGCAAATGATCACAGCAAAGTATTACAGTTCCACACAGCGTGCACAGCAAGTGTGTGCTCTGACTCTGCTTTTATGTTTCTTTTCTACGGTCAGGTACCTTTGGTCTTCTGTTACATGGGATGTGTGGGGATGTGTGCTGCAAGTATTAGCAGTGTGAAAGAAATGAAAGCCTTGACTGCAGCATGCCAAGTGAGCTGGAGAATATTGGCTCTGGCTGACTTTAAAGAGCCCCAGCTGTCTTTACTAGACATCATTCCCCAGATTATCTCAGTCGGTATCCTGCTAGACCTCCTTTCTGCTGACACTGCTTCATAATCAATAAATGTTTCATAACCAATAACCATCGTTACAGCTCAGAACAACCTTAGACCTGTGAAAGACTGGTTCAGCTGATAGATAAGATACATAGACAGACAGACAGACAGGCAGGCAGGCAGGCAGGCAGGCAGACAAGGGTGTGTGAGTATGTGTGCGTGTGCGTGTGTGTGTGTGTGTGTGTGTGTGTGTGTAAAGTAATAGGGCAAGCTAGATGCCTCAGCAGGTAAAAGCTCTGGCTACACAAGTGAGTTCTATTCCTGGTGGTGTTGTGAGATAAGGTCTTGCTATGTGTGTGACCTTGAACTTGTAGCAAGGCTCAGTCCCTAACTGTTGTGATTACAAGCTGTACCACTAGGCCTGGCCTCTCACACATCTCCTGACACACACTCTGTGTCACTCTTAGATAGGAAAGTTTTCTTTAAGTTTATTATCATCATCATCATCATTATCATTATTGATTTCTCTTTGTTTTGTAGTGTTCTGTTTTTAGTTCATGGGTAGATATATCTTTCAAAAATAATAATGTTACTTTAAATTTTTTAAAGATTTTTTTAAATTTATGGTATATATCTGAGTGAATATATGTCTTATGTGTGCATATGACAGAATAGGGTGTTGGTGCCCTGATGCTGCAATTACAGGTCCTTATGAGCATCCAAACGTGAGTCTAGGAACTGAACTCAGGTTCCTTGTTCATGCACTATGTGCCCTAATCAGTTGAGCCATCTCTCTAGCCCTTAAATCTTTTTTGTTTACATTTGTGTGACTGCTCACACTGGAACACTGTTCTTGGCAGGTATAAACAAAGGTCTGCCCACTCTAGAGAGGGAACTGTCAACAGACCACAGTACGAACACCAACACAGTCTGAATTGGTGAAACAATTTGATTGAGGTTCTAACAGGAATATGAGTGAGGAGTTATTTACAGGAAAGAAATGATTCAAAGATAAGTGCATCACCAAAGATGACATCTCACAAAATATACCTTGGTGCACACTGCCCAGTCTGCTGCAGCTCAGCAGGCTAGAGAGTACCCTTTTCAGATGCCTCCGCTGGCCTGAGCCTCTTCAGGCAGCTCAGCTGGTCTTTCTTCCAGGCTGCTTGGTTCCTCTGAGAGTGTCTCAACAATTTTTACTGCCTATGATATATACTTGGAGAGGGAGAGGCTAGTGAATCTGGTCAATTTCAAGGACTTCTTAAAGATATTTTAAGTTGTTTGTTTCCTGTCTTAGCCATCTTGCCTGGAGGATAGAGTACTTCATCTCCCTGTAAACATTCTTTCTTAAAATACCCAGTTTGACATCCCCATTTATCCTGGGTCTTAAGCTTCTCCAAAACAAAAGGCTTAATTTAATTAGCCTCTGAGGAAACTGCTCCACAGCCCCTGTGCATGTGGGAGTCGGCCCTTACTTTCCACCATGTAGATCCCAGGTCGTCAGCCTCGGTGCCAGCTTCTCCACACTGAGCCGGCTCCTTAGTCTGTGTGTGAGGATAGCTGGTACTTAGGTGCCGTGGGATACAGGTGGATATCAGAGGACAGCTTTGTGGAGTCAGTTCTCTCTGCACTTTACATGGCTTCTCAGGGTTGGACTCAGCGCTAGGCTTATGTAGATAGAAAGGGCCTTTACCTGGTGAGCCATCACTGGCTCCATCAGTTGGTCAATCTCTCTCTCTCTCGCTCTCTCTCTCTATATATATATATGTGTATATACACACATACATACACACATATTCATACATATTCCTTGCTCCCTCCCTTGTTTTGTTTTGTTGAGGGGAAGCCCTGAACACATTGGTGGAAATTCTATATGAGCTTCATTTTCTAATGACTTAACGTGGATATATGGGAACTTCTTAAAATCATCTTTATTTTGCCAATCTTCTTTAAAAAAAACAAAAACAAAAAAACTTAGGACTGCCTAGCACAAGAAAAACAAAAGAAAAGAAAAAAGGAAAAAAAAAGGACTGCCTGGCAGAAGTGAACTGAGATTATCAATACCGGTACCATATCCCTTTGACCTCCTGGTGCAGCACTGAGGCTCTCAACGGCACCACCAAAACTGTAGACTCCTTTCTTACCCAGTGTTGAAAATTAAACTTCAAGGCTCTGCTATGATGAAGGAAGAATAGAGAAACTGTCCAGGAGCTCCGTCTGCTTCTCTGTCCCCATTCCTTGTTCCAGCTTCCCTTAGAACTGCCAGTTCCAAAGCCCTCAGGGACTGTGTAGTGATAGTCACTCAGCTATCCCCAGGTCTACCCTGGGTCTTTCATCTTAGCTGTGTTGAGTCATTTCCTTCTGACTGTCTGCCTTCCAGTTTCTAGAATTTTGTCTCTCTTATCTGGTTCTCTTCAACATTTAGCTTTTTGACTTAAACCAAACCAAACCAAACAAACTTTACTATATTTTTAGTGCAGTTTCCGGAGGAGAAAAGGAAAAATCTGATTGATATTTTCAGTCTGCTGGTTTGATACAGACGTTATCAATGCTTTTTATACTGTCATAGTTGCTGCTTTATTTATATAAGTGAAAAAAAGATAAAAATGTCCATCCAAGAGAAATTATTTCAACTGACTTAACCACATAATAAAACTAATATTCAGGAAGAATAATACCATTTGGGAATGTTTTTTTATTTTCATTCTAGTTTTTTCCAGATAGGGCTTCTCTGTATAGTCCTGGCTGTCCTGGAACTCACTCTGGAGACCAGGCTGCCCTGGAACTCACAGAGATCTGCCTCCTGAGTGCTGGGATTAAAGAGAGGGTTGTGTGCCCCCACACCTGGGTGAGAATGATCTTAATGTAACTGACAGTGTAACTCGGTGGTAGAGTACTTGCCTGGCATGCCCACGTACTCGGTTTGATTCTAGCATAAAATACAAGTTTGGTGGCCCACGCCTGTAGCGCCAAACACTTGAGAGGTAAACACAAGGGAATCAGAAGTTCTAGGTCAACATTAGCTACATCCAGTGTTCCAAGTTAGCTTGAGCTACATGAGATCATTTCTTATTAAAAAGGTGTTCTTGATGTAGTAAGTGAGAAATAGATTACAAGCCATACAATTAGTCATCTTAACATATATACAGAGAAGAAGCAGGCCAGCTGGTAATTGGGCTTATCTTTATCTCTAAGTGGTAAACAGTAGATCTGATAGAAAATGTGTTGGGGCGTGCTGTGGTAGCTCATATTAGTAATGCTAATTAGCATTCAGGAGGCTACATAGCAACCGTTCCAAAACACAGGAATAAAGGTAAAGGGGAATGGAATGTGCCTGGGTTGGGAAGACAGTTTAGTGGTACAATGCTCGGCTGGCATGTACAAAATGCTTGCTTAATTCTAGCACTGCAAAAATAAGTGACTTGCTGGGTGTCACCACTCAGTACACACCTTTAATCCCAGCACTTAGAAGGCAAAGGCAGATGGATCTCTCTGAGTTCAAGGCCAGTGTTGTCTAGAGTTCCAGGAGAGCCAGGGCTACTTAGAAAAGCTGTCTCAAGAAACCGAAAAATAAAGCCGGGCGTGGTGGCGCACGCCTTTAATCCCAGCACTCGGGAGGCAGAGGCAGGCGGATTTCTGAGTTCGAGGCCAGCCTGGTCTACAAAGTGAGTTCCAGGACAGCCAGGGCTATACAGAGAAACCCTGTCTTGAAAAACCGGAAAAAAAAAAAAAAAGAAACCGAAAAATAAAATAAATGCCTAAAGACAAAAATATGTTAAGAGTGAGCAAAACTTTTTGCTGGGGCCTCATGGTGTGTGATTGTGCTAGATTGTGTCTAGGGATTGCCTGTTCTGCAGGCTTGCCAGGTTCAGACTTATGTCCAAGGGTGGCCCGAAAATTGTACAAATCCATGGTTCCTTTCCATTTTCAGCCGCCTAACGATCCTTACGGCATCCAGAGAGAGGATCTCATCCTGAGTCTCCGTGCTGTGCTGGCATCTACACCGCGCTTTGCTGAGGTGGGTCTGGTCTACTGTAATAGTCTCTGCCCAGAGAACACTCCAAAGAAAGAGCAGTGTGGGGGTCTGGACATGGCTCAGCAGTAAGAGCACTGGCTGCTCTTCCAAAGAACCCAGGTGTGATGCCCAGTACCCCATGGTGGCTCACAGCCATCTGTCACTCTAGTTCCAGATGATATAATACACCTTCTGGCCTGCGTGGCATCAGACATGCATGTGGTATACTGACGTGCCTGCAAGCAAACATTTATACACGTAAAACAATTACAACAACAAGTTTTTTGAAAAGTAAAAGCATAAGGAGATAGAATGCTCTATTATGTATTTTAGGGTTGATGTTCTATAAGTATCTTATATATCAAATACTTTCAGACTTTCAGCATCGAAAACGTCATCATCCCATCCCCTAAAATACTGATGTCTTCTGTAGACAGTGTACTTCACACGCATCAGCTTTGCTAACGTGCCTATTTCTTAAGTACCACAGCGTGGCAGGAATGTTGGTTACAGTTGTAACTCGTGACCTGAACCCCACTTCTTGGTATAGCACCTGTCTCTTAGGGCTGATGATAATATGGGCATTGGTTCTGATGGCTAAAATACTCTCTCAGGCTTCTGCTTTTTCCTCCTTTGCCACAGTTCTTACTGCCTCTGCTAATTGAGAAAGTGGATTCGGAGATTTTAAGTGCCAAGCTGGATTCTCTGCAAACTCTGGTGAGTGTTTCTCCTTACAGGATCCAGCTATCTCTGCACAGGTTAGTGATACTAAAGTGCAGCTTCGTGGCCAGCCGGGGGTCAGTTCACGTGCCTCACGGGCCAGGACTTAGGCTTATAATGTTTATCTAAGCACTGTATTACATTCATACTGTCTTACTCTGTGTAGCTAAGAACTGGTCAGTGTTCTTCTTTTTCTTTTTGGATTTTTGAGAAAGGGTCTCTCAGCTCAGGCTGGCCTGATCTTTTTACTTCCACTTCCCAATTAATAAGACTAATGTGTATTGCTAATGCAGACCTTGTCTTAGTGGAGGATGGGTGCTAGTAATTGAACCCAGAGCTTCATGTATCCTAGGTAAGCAAGCGCTCTTTCACTGGGCTTTGCCATCAGCCTTGTACTTTCAGTAAGAAATAGGCTGAGCTCTTTTCTGTGCACTCAGTAGAACTGTTAGGACACCTTGAAGGTTTCCCTGCTGAGAATCCACCATATTTAGGTGCCCATGTATCCTAGAGCACCTTGAGCGTGAGCTAGCTAATGGCTGTGGTTCTTTTGGCAGAATGCTTGCTGTGCTGTGTATGGACAGAAGGAGCTGAAGGACTTCCTGCCCAGCCTTTGGGCTTCCATCCGTAGAGAGGTGAGTGTTGGTTACTTGAACTCACTGGCGTTAGTTGACAGATACGGGGCATGAGGAGAAGTAATGGCCCTGGCCTGTCCTTTTTCCTGTCTCCCAGAGTCAAGATGCTGTGTGTGTTCTTTTCAGTGAACAAGCAAGGGGATAGAAAGATTTCCAGTTGAACGTCAAAGGGGGTAGTTCTCTTTTGAGGGCTTCCTGCTTGGTGACAATACATGGCCACCTTTGTACAATGCCTGCTTCTTGTCCTGTCATGGCAAGGAGCATAGGTCTGACACCATCTGAATGTAAAGAGAGAGAAAGAGACTTAAATAAGGGTCATAATAATCTCTATTCTATGTGGGTAACTGTTTCTTGCAGTATGTCATTCCCAGTCGGGTAAAAGACTTGCTGAACATATAACCAACCAAGAAGATACTAGTAGGTTGGGTTTTTAATTTTCATTGCTGTGCCCCAAACATTCTCAAGTGCACACTCTTCTGCACCCCAAGAAGAAAGGCAGTGCAGTGGTGGGGACTTAGCTGGGACAAGCTCACCTCAGTAGCCATGGGGTCCCTCCCTGACAGGTGTTCCAGACTGCGAGTGAGCGAGTAGAGGCAGAGGGCCTGGCAGCTCTCCACTCCCTGACTGCGTGTCTGTCCTGCTCTGTGCTGAGAGCTGATGCTGAGGACCTCCTTGGCTCCTTCCTTAGCAACATCCTGCAAGGTAATGGGACCGTGGAGCCAGCGAAGGGAGTGAGTACCTTGGAGCTGATATTCCTTTGGGCCAGTGTCCCTTTATGGGTGGCTCGCACATGTCCAATAATTTGGGGGCTGCAGCCCTACTTGTATTGAGGGCAGTTAGATGTTAACTGCTAGCAAATAGTTCCAGGTGTCAGTCTCCAACCTCTATGATTAAAGGGGAAACAGGCAATATTTGGCCTACTCCCCAGGTCTGTGATTGCTGCCTCTCTAGACTGCAGGCACCATCTATGTGAACCAGACATGAAACTTGTATGGCCTAGCGCTAAGCTGTTGCAGGCAGCTGCAGGTGCGTCTGCCCGGGCCTGTGAGCACCTCACCAGCAACGTGCTTCCCTTGCTGCTGGAACAGTTCCACAAGCACAGCCAGGTAAGGGGGACAGGTGAGACTTGGGTGCCTGTGGTCCCTTTCTTGGAGAGACTGACATTCTAGTTTGGTCTCAGATAGATCTGGGTTTTCTCCTGTTAACCTTAGCTTGTTCCCTTGTTTACTCTCACATAGTCTCTGTCTTAAGTAAAAGGTTCATTGTTAGAATAGCAGAGCTGAAATCCTTTAACGTAGTCTCTGACCCCAGTATTCCTTGAAATATCAGAGCAACCAGCGGCGGACAATCCTTGAAATGATCCTGGGATTCCTAAAGCTACAGCAGAAATGGAGCTATGAAGACAGAGGTGAGGTCACTTTGAGTTGAGGTATCCTGGGCAGTTATTGAGCCTTGTAGCCCAGAAGTACAGCAGGACGGAGTACTACAGAGGAGTCCAGGAGAGTGGCCATGTTCATCGGCTGCAGTGCAATACTATACTGATGGCATTGCCATTTTCCAATGCACATCTCCTAGAATCCCAGCTCTTAAAATCTGCCCAACGTTGTCTGCAGCACTGCAGTCAGGGATGGGTGTGAGCCCGTCTGACCTGGCCTTTGTCTCTCCTAGATGAAAGGCCTCTGAGTAGCTTCAAAGACCAGCTATGCTCATTGGTGTTCATGGCTCTAACAGACCCCAGCACCCAGCTTCAGCTTGTTGGCATCCGGACGCTCACAGTCTTGGGTGCCCAGCCAGGTACATGTCACAGGAGAAAGGACAAGGAGGGCATTGATCCCTCCTTGCATTCCCTGTCCTCACTGCGGCACTGGGTGCTGTACTTTGTCCTAGGGTTTCCTGGGAGGGTGGTGGCTACAAGGACGCACAGATGCAGGTAGTGTTCTCTCTAACTGCAGGTCTCCTGTCTGCTGAGGACTTGGAGCTGGCAGGAGGTCACCTGTACCGACTGACCTTCCTGGAGGGAGATTCCCAGAGTTGGTGAGAATCTAGAGCAGTTGAGGTATCCTGGGCAGTTGTACCCCACCTCTGTATCAGTAGCAGCAGATGCAGCCAAGGCCAGAGTTCTGTGCTGTGTGGATATGGCTGCTGAGTGGTCAGAAAGACAATGGCACAAGCCTTTAATCCTAGCACTCAGAGGCAGAGGAAGGCCAATCTCTGTGAGTTTGACCTCAACCTAGTCTACAGAGAGTTCTAAGACAACTAGGGCTACACAGAGAAACACTGGCTCAAAAAGAAGGAAAAAACAAAAAACAAAAACAATACAAAAACAAAAAAAGAAGTCCTGTCCAACCAAGTGTTGTAGGACTTGTCTTGCTCTTCAGCAAGGTATCCATGAGAGCCCATTCTCGTGGAGCTTCCTGCTCTCAGGCCTTGGGAAGAGTGATGGGCCAAGGCTCTGCTAATGCTGTTCATTGTCCCCAGTAGGGTGGCAGCACTGGAGGCATCAGGAACCCTGGCCACTCTGTATCCTGGAGCCTTCAGCAGACACTTGCTCCCTAAGCTTGCTGAGGAGCTGCATAAAGGTATGTGTACTAACTGTTCCAACCCTTGCCAGCAGGGCTTTCTGAGAAGGCCTTCACACCACCACACAGGAAAAACTTATCTCACCAATTGCTTTCAGGGGAGTCAGATGTGGCTAGAGCAGATGGTCCCACCAAATGTTCCCGGCATTTCCGCTGTCTGCAAGCTTTGTCAGCTGTTTCAACACATCCCAGCATTGTCAAGGAGACACTGCCTCTGCTACTGAAGCATCTCTGTCAAGCAAACAAAGGTAACTAGCAGTAACACTCACCAAGGGCCAGGACTAAATGGAACCCTGGTCTAGGGCCTGTAAGTTGTAATTGTAGTTGTACATAGCAGTGACATGGTAAGCTCTTTAAAACCAATACCTAGTGATTGTTTATATAGTAATATTAATATAGCTATACAGTAAGCAGATATACATTTACGGTTGTACAGTTTGACGTTTCATCCAAATACACCATAAGAAAGGAAGTGGTCTACGGTTAGCTTACACATCAGCCCTTTGGTGTCTCGGCAGTCTTGAGAGCCATTTCTATTTGGTATTTTGCAATATTCTAGAAACTGTTCTTATCCTTAGTAATCCTGTTGAACACTGTATCTCTTGGGAGGATCTTCGGGGCTTCCTGGCTCACGCTCGTAGCTGATTCAGAGACCGTGCACACCCACAAAAGCTATTCTTCTAATCTCGTGTGGCACCTGGTATCTACCTCTCCCTCTTCTCCCTTTCCCTTCCTTTCCAGGCTCTGGTAACCAATATTTGAAACATGAAAAAAAAATTTTTTTCTTGTGGACATGGTAAACGTTAAAAGGAAAAGGAAGAAAAGTCTGATATTTGGATCTCAGTCCAACTCTGTCAGTCTCATTATCTTCAAAAAACTGAATGAGCTCCTCTTCTTGAATTACACAGTACACATCCTCTGACCCGCAGTTCTATCTGCATGTATAAAAGTTGCACCGTGAGCTGGGCATGTCGCTTAGTTGGTAGAGCACTGTCTAGAACACCGGGCCACATCCCCAGCACTGCATCAGATAGACAAGGTCTTCCTGTCTGTATACCAACACTCAGATGTGGAGATAGGTAGGAAGATCAGAAATGCATGGCCATCTTGGATACATAAAACCCTTCCCGAGGACCCTGGTTCAACTCCCAGAACCCACATGGCAACTCACAAATGTCTGTCACTACAGTCACAAGGGACCCTGATGCCCTCTTCTGGCACTGTTGGCACTGAGTACACAGACATGGTGGCAAAACACCCCTAGACCTGGAAGTTCTTTAGAGAAAACCCTAAGGAGAATTCTGACGTTGTCCTCCACAGGGAATATGGTTACAGAGTCCAGTGAAGTTGTTGCTGTCTGTCAGAGTCTCCAGCAGGTGGCAGAAAAATGCCAGCAGGACCCTGAGAGCTACTGGTATTTCCACAAGACAGCTGTACCCTGCCTGTTTGCATTGGCTGTGCAGGCTTCAATGCCAGGTGATTTTCTCTGCTTCCATCCTGTAGTAGGTTGGCTTTCTACTAGCGTTGGACAGGACTACTACCTCCTGGGTATTGCCAGCACTGTGTGTTATACTGTAAAGCACAAATGCCACTGTAATGAACAGTGACAATAACCAGAATTGAGTGGTAATAGCATCAGTCAAAGGGATGCACATGGTAATTGCTTTATTAATTTATTAGGCTTGAGCTTTGGAGTCTAGTAGGTCCAGTTGGGTTTTACCTTCAGCTTGCTAACTTTACAAGATACCGTATCTGAATGCTCCTTCCTCACTACAACATGCAGAGTTAAGCAGCGTGTGTGTGTGTGTGTGTGTGTGTGTGTGTGTGTGTGTGTGTAGGATGACATATTGTGTGATCACAGGTTATTGATAAGGATTAATGATAATGCGACAGTAGTATTGATTGTTTGATAGTTGCTTATAAATAAGACTCAATAAAAATAAGCACGTCTTAAAAAAATTTGGAAGGCCAACATTTCTACTTACAGTACCAAGATTGTCCAATTAGCCAGCCTTGTTTTCCACTGCTGACTACCATAAGCACAGTGCAGTGTTCCTAGTCCTGTGCCCTGTGTCAGATCAAGCGTAGCTATGCCTTCCTTTGAGGTTTTAAGCCCATAGCATTTGTTCAGGGTACATTAAACTTACTGGTTTTCACCAGGGTGGTGGAGTGCTCCTATAATCCCAGTGGAAAGTGGAGGCAGGAGGATCAGTAGTTCAGGTATAGCCCACGCTTCCTGAGATACTATTAAAAAATACAAAAAAAAGCATGGTAACTGCATATGTCTTTAATCCCAGCAGCACTCAATAGGCAAAATTAGGCGGGTCTCTTGTGAGTTTGAAGCCAGCTTGGTCTATACAGCAAGTTCCAGATTAGTTAGTACTACGTGATGACTCCCTTTCTGCAAAAGAAGAAAAATAGCCTGAAATATTAGGGGCGAGAGAGTAGCTCAGTAGTTAAAAGTGTTGGCTACTTTCCCAGGGAACCTGTGCTCAGTTCCCAACACATGGGTGGCTCATAACCACCTGTCACTCTGGCTCCAGGGGATCTCGTACTCTCTTCTGGACTACGAGGACACTTACAATCAGGTGCATAAACCATCCCCTACAAACACGCACGCACACACTCTCACACACACACACACTCACTCACTCTTAAAAAATGCTCTGGAGTTAGCCTGTCAGAAGGAGGACAAGAGCTACTTTGAATTCCTTTTTCCTTACTCGTCTCACTATTTAACACAGCCCAGGCTTGACCTCAAGCCCACAGTCCTTCTGCTTCAGCCTTGTAAAGCTGATGCTACAAGCAACCTTGACCCCAAATTTCAGGTACTTTTTCTTCGAGAAAGGGTTTTTCTGTGTAGTCCTAGCTGTCCTGGAACTTGCTCTGTGGACCAGATTGGCCTCGAACTCAGAGATCTGCCTTTTAACCACTGAGACTAAAGGTGCCTGGTCAAAGTTGGGTTTCTGAACCACAGTAGTGGCCTTCTAGTTCTGTGGGTGTACATGTGGGTCTTATTCTTTGCAGAGAAGGAATCCTCAGTTCTGAGAAAAGTACTGTTGGAGGATGAGGTCTTGGCTGCGTTGGCATCTGTCATTGGCACTGCCACTACCCATCTGAGCCCTGAGTGAGTAAAACCATGAGTGGCCTGATCCCCCAGGAAGGGGACAGCATTCTTGGGCAGAAGCCACAGATGGTGCTTTTCCAGTTGTCCACTGAGCCTGTATGGAAGTGTGGGGGCAGTTGTTTTATAAGTTTGATGGTGACACAATGAAAGGGTCTCTCAAAAGCACCATAGAATATTAGGTGAACCTTGAGGTAATGGGTTTTGTTAGTGTTTTATGTTGTTAGGGTTTTTAAGGTTTATTTCTTTTTCTTTCATGTGTATTGGTGTTTTACCTGCATGCAAATGTATGTGCCATATGCATGCAGTGCCTCATGCAGACAGAAAAAGATGTCAGATCCTCTAGAACTTAGCCTCCCTGTGGGTTCTGTGCACCAGACTCCGGTCCTCTGCAAAAACAAGTGCTCTTAACCACTGAGCTAACTTTTCAGGCCTAAGCTCACCAGTGGACTGTTTTAAAAGTATGCATTGAATTCCTAACAAGATTATAGGCCCAGAGTCTTTTTTTTTTTTTTTTTTTTTTTTAAAGATCCATTTATTTATTACATGTAAGTACACTGTAGCTGTCTTCAGACACACCAGAACAGGGAGTCAGATCTTGTTCAGGATGGTTGTGAGCCACCATGTGGTTGCTGGGATTTGAACTAAGGACCTTTGGAAGAGCAATCGGGTGCTCTTACCTGCTGAGCCATCTCACCAGCCCAGGCCCAGAGTCTTAATCAGCTTTGATCAGTCTGGTTCATTGCTATACCATCAGGGTCTAGAATAGACTTTTTTGTACCAAATTAACATATTAATATGTGACAACCATGGCACCTGCACACAAATGTGTACATACCCTAACTCCTTGATGACGCCTGATACTCTGTCTCCAGACTAGCTGCCCAGAGCGTCACAAGCATCGTGCCCCTCTTCTTAGATGGCAACACTTCCTTTCTACCTGAAAACAGCTTCCCTGACCAGTTCCAGCCATTCCAGGTAATAATCTAATATCTCTGATGTTTGAGCCTAGAGTCTATATCTTTTAGACTTCATTTTTCGGACTATTCTGTGGTGGTCATATGGACTTACATGCCTTCTGCTGGTGGGCAGGTTCAAAGGGGCTCTTCCTTCCTTCCTAGGATGGCTCCTCTGGGCAGAGGCGGCTGGTTGCACTACTTACAGCTTTTGTCTGCTCCCTGCCACGAAATGTAAGTGAGCACGGCTAAGACTCTTGAACTAAGATGACCTCTGGGCTTAGTTCACAGGCTAAGCTGTCTTTTGCTTCCCCACTTAAAAAAGTTCTTTTCCATACTGAACTCTGATGTTGCTTTCTATTGAGTATTTCTTAGAGTTCAAGTGTCTTCTGGGTCCATTACATGGCCAGGTTTTCTGTAGGTGGAAATCCCTCAGCTGAACCGACTCATGCGGGAGCTTTTGAAGCAGAGCTGTGGCCACAGCTGTCCCTTCTCCTCCACTGCCGCCACCAAGTGCTTTGCAGGGCTCCTCAACAAGCAGCCTCCAGGTACAGGGCTGGGTTGGGCTGGGCTGGGCTGGGTCACGAGCCTCCTCTGGCCACCTAGTGATGAAATCTACAAATTTAGTCCTTGTTCTCCTTAAAGGAGCTCATAATGACTAATCTTCACCTACTGTTCTCAGACAGTCTTATCAGAGACTAGAGTTTAGCAGAGCATTTCAGGGTCCAAGAAGAGAGGAGTGGGAGGAGACTCCAGTAACTCCTGCCATCTCGTTCCATCATGCTGCTATCAAGAATGTGGGAAGTAGGGGCTAAAGAGATGGCTCAGGGGTTAGGTGTATGTACTGTGCTCATAGAGCAATTCCCAGTAGCCACGTCTGAACACTCGCAACTGCTTGTAAGTCTAGTTCCAGAATATGATGGCACCCTCTGGATTCCAGGAGCGCCTGCACTCAGTATACATAGCTGCACAGACACTTGCATACACATACTTAAAGATCATAGAAATGTTTTTAAAAGATGCTTATCTTTTGTATATGAAAACTTACCTGTTATGTCCACCACATGGGTGCCTGGTGTCCTTGGGAGCCAAAGGAGGGCATTGGATCCCTGGGAACTGGAGTTGTATATGGTTGTGACCTGCCATATGGGTTCTAGAGCCAAACCGCAGTCTTCTGCAAGAGCATCTAGTACTCTCAAGTGCTGAGCTCTCTCTCCAGCCTCCACAGAGTGAGTCTTTACTGGAGTAGACAGCTCTCAGGGGCCAGCACCCTGTGTTGAGTACTGCACTCTGCCAGTCCGTCCTGCTGGCATTCTGCCATTTTGGTTGTCTTTTTCTAATAGTTTCGTATGTCCTCAGCACCGGGTCCTTTACATCCTTTGTCCTTAAAGAACAACCTACAGACTACTATGTCCTCCTTCCTCTTTCTAGGGCAGCAGTTGGAGGAGTTCCTCCAGCTCGCTGTGGGCACAGTGGAGGCGGGCCTGGCCTCTGAATCCTCCCGTGATCAGGCTTTCACACTGCTGCTCTGGGTAAGGAGGTAGCATAGATGTTGGCTAGACTCAGATAAGTGTGTCAGATTTTTAAAAAAAATTCCTCTTTGCCCCTGTAGTAGTTACTTTCCTATTGTTGGGTTAAAATACCATGACTAAAATAGCTTAAAAAGAAAGCATCTAATTGGGTTTAAACTTGTCTCAGGGAGTCAGTCAGTGATGGCAGAGCAAAGGCATGACAGCAGAAACAGCTTGATCTAAAATCAGGAGGCAGAGAGACTGGGAATGACTTAAATCTTTTGAAACCTCAAAACCTACCCCCAGTGACATTCTTCCTTCCAGCAAGGCCAGACCTCCTAAGTCCTCAAATGCCAGATTTACTAGAGACAGACATCTCATCCAAGCCACCAAAGCCCCGAGCCACATGTAGCAGGAGTGACTATAAGTGCCTCTGGCTTCTGGAGTTTGATTGCTCTTTTCTGTGATTGCAGGTAACCAAGGCTCTAGTCCTCAGATACCATCCTCTCAGTGCCTGCCTGACCACCCGGGTAAGTTTCTAACACATAACTTAAATCTAAAAAAGAACTTGCCTTGGATCCTATTTACCTCTTACTATTTAAAGATTTAAACTTTGTTGGGTGTGGTGCCTTGTGTTCCAGCACTCAGGCAGAGATAAGCAGATCTCTGAGTTTGACGCCAGCCTGGTTTACCTCAAGAGTTCCAGGACTGCCAGAGCTACATAGAGAAGCCCTGTCTTGATTGATTGATACATACATACATACATACATGCATACATACAGAAAATGTTTATGTTTTGCACATGTGGCCATTGTTTATAGGATGTGCCATATGCATCCCTGCTGCCCGAGAAGGGCAGAGGACATTGTCAGATCCCCTGGAACTGGAGTTATGGGTGGTTGTAAGCTACCATGTGGGAAACTTACACAAGTTCTCTGGATGAACAGCAAGTGCACTCAACCACTGATCCACCTCTTCAGGCCCTGGTCTCTTATTCTTACAAGGGTTTCATCCTCTTTGGTGTTTGAGATTTTTCTTTCTAGCACACTTAAAAGGCTGGTTTGTTTGTTTGGTTTTTCACTAGCTCATGGGCCTCCTCAGTGATCCAGAACTTGGCTGTGCAGCAGCTGATGGCTTCTCTCTGCTCATGTCTGACTGCACTGATGTGTTGACTCGTGCCGGCCATGCTGATGTTCGGATCATGTTCCGCCAGCGGTTCTTCACAGACAATGTGCCTGCTTTGGTCCAAGGTTTCCATGCCGCTCCCCAAGGTGAAAGCTGATCTCCAAATATATGGACCTCTACTCTTGGCCATAAGCCCCTACAGTAATTTAGGACCCAAATGCTATATTGTGGTCTATGCCTACAGAGCTGTACTAAATCCCACTTTTCCCTGATGAGTACATCTGAGCTATTATGAGCTCAAGAGTGTTCATAATCAAACATTATTAAACTCGTGTGTGTGTGTGAGAGAGAGAGAGAGACAGAGACAGAGACATGTTTGTGTGGGAGCCAAAAGTCAGCATCCAATACTTTTTTTAACAGAGCCACCGAGAGAGAGAGACAGAGACAGACAGAGAGAGAGAGAGACAGAGAGACAGAGACAATGTTTGTGTGGGAGCCAAAAGTCAGCATCCAATACTTTAACAGAGCCACCGTGTGGTTGCTGGGAGTTGAACTCAGGACTTCTGGAAGAGCAGTCAATGCTCTTAACAACTGAACCATCTCTCCAGCCCTATTACATTTTTTATGTATTAATTGCTTGCCACAATATGTCTGTGGAAGTCTCTCCTTCCACCATGTAGCTTCCAATGATTGAATGCTAATCAGGCTTAACAGCAGGTGCCTATACCCACTGACCTGCTGATCCAGTTTGATGGCCTGATAACATGTTCTTCCATTGTTCTCCGTGTTGTATGTGTGTGTGGTGTGTGTGTACATGCACAAAGATATGTACACCTGGAGGTCAAAGAACAGCTAACCAAGTTAGTTGTACCAAATGGGTTCCAGGAATTGAGCTAGGTCATAAATGCTTTACCTAAGGAGTTATCTTGCCAGTGCTTCTACTTCATTTTTTTGAGACAGGATTTCCCAGTGAACCTCAAACGTGCTGCTTTGGCAAGATCAGCTAGCCAGCAAGCCAGGTGCCCTGTCTCCACTCAGGTGCACTACAGCACTTATAGTACCTATGGGTCAATGGGACTAAAACTTAGGTCCTCATGTTTCTCAGAAAGTACTTTCCCACCTGACCTATCGTTCCTAGCCTCAACCCTTCTCTTAGGCAGATCTCACACTGTCTAGCTCAGACTGGCTTTGAATCCCCTTGCCTCAGCCTCCTGAATGCTGAATAGGCTTCAGTCACCACATCTTATTATATAAGCTGATATACCTACTCATGTGAGTTAGAGATTGAATTCTCAAACTGAATGTCTAACCCCAGTTTGTCTCCCACACATTTTTTTTTTTTATTTCTATCCCCAGATGTGAAGCCAAACTATCTGAAGGGTCTGTCTCACGTACTCAACAGGCTACCCAAGCCTGTGCTTTTACCAGAGCTGCCCACAGTAAGTCCTGCAGGCACCCTCAGCAAGGGAGGGGGCTGTTCCCATGGCTACAGCTGGTAGAGGGAGATCCAAGACCATAACGTGCATCCTATTTTCCATTGTTCCTTAGCTTCTTTCCTTGCTGCTGGAAGCACTATCCTGCCCTGACTCTGTGGTCCAGCTTTCCACTCTGAGCTGTCTCCAACCCCTACTACTGGAAGCACCCCAAATCATGAGTCTTCATGTTGACACTCTGGTTACAAAATTCCTAAACCTCAGCTCCAGTCATTCAATGGTGCGTTGAGCCCAGCACACCCTTCAGTACCTTTCTCCTTTTGTCTCCCCTGACCTCATTTGTGTTTCAGGCTGTCCGGATTGCTGCTCTGCAGTGTATGCACGCTCTCACTCGCCTCCCCACTTCTGTGGTAAGTCTCTGAAGAGTCAGAAGTGCCTGTTTGAGACAGGGTAATCACTGTTCTCCATGCTGGCCTGACTCATGTACACTGCCATACCTGGTTGAATACTTTTTTGCTTTCAAGTGAGATTAGCCACCAACTGAGTGTGGTAAGACAGGAATTGCATACATGGTACACATAGATAAGCATAGATATGCTACCACCCCCTCCCCTGAGCACAGAATGGATCTAGTAAATTCTGACCACCTCGTAACATTGGTCATCCAACATTCAAACACCAAATAAGAACAATGGGACTGGAAAGATGGCCCACTGCTTGGGAGCACTGGCTGTTCTTCAGCAAGACCCAGGTTTGATTCCTAGCACCCACATACCTAGCAGTATACACTCAACTGTAATGTCCTTCCTAGGGAATCCAGTGCCCTTATCTGGCCTCATGACACCAGGCATACACGGGTGCATTTCACTTCCATCAGAATGTGAGCTGCATGGTGTGGGAAGCATCATTTCCTGTTGCTCAGAAGCAAGAGTAAGATGATGTCTCTGACTTCACAGCTACTGCCATACAAATCTCAGGTGATCCGAGCCTTAGCCAAGCCTCTGGACGACAAGAAGAGACTTGTGCGCAAGGAAGCAGTGTCAGCGAGGGGAGAATGGTAAGCTGTTGGCTGAAGGGAATGGCAAGACCAAGGAGAACCTCAGAATAGTGTGTAACATTCTTCATGTCTACAGGTTCCTACTTGGGAGCCCGGGAAGCTGAGCCCTTGGTCATGGCCTAAACCCTCCTGACAATCTAACCTGCAAGTACTAACTGTTGAGCCATCCCACAAGGCAAGACTACTGGCCTGCCTTCCCATGGATGCAGTACAAATGCTGGGCCTCTCCTGCATGGCTGTGCAAAACTCTTAAAGAGCCATGACTTCTAATGGATTGTTGAAGAGACCGAGACTTGTATTTGAGGAAAAGACCTTGGATGTTGGGGCTCTCCCGTGTCCTGTCAGGAATAGGAAGCTGTGCTGCTGAAGGGTCAGTGCAGCTGAGTGTGACCTAGAGAACTAGGGATGGTCTTACTTGAGTTCACCTGCCAGAGAATAAAGCCTTCTTTGTAATGGGCAGACTCACGTGTATTGCCTTATTGTACAGATGCTAGAGAAGCACACACCGAGGCAGAGAGAAGCTACATACCTTTTTACAAATCAAATGCCTTTATTTTCGCTCCCTCTGTAGCACGTGAGAAATGGCAGTGACCTTGGCAATAGGCTTACTGTCTTTGTCCGGTTGAGAAGCCAGAATTTGAACATACCTGATGGATCTTTTCCCAAAGTGAAAGAGATGGTGTTAGCCCAGTGTTGTGACCTAGAGCTCGGCTGCAGCGAAGACTTATTTGCCTGAGTAAAGGGACGTCAGTCCTTGAGTTTCTGCACGCTGCATCTTGTTTTTAGGTGGCAGAAGATTGTTCTTGATGGTCCCTGTGTAGTACTCTAAGGCAAGCCTGATGGCTCTTCATGGTCATGGATTCCAGGAAAAGCTGCCCTTGGTAGCTCTTCAGAGATGATAAACATCAAACAGTATTCAAGTTGTGGCTTACACGGCCATCACAGAGGCTGAGTGAGCAGTCACCCAGGGAGGAGGGTCCCAGCTCATCCCATTCCCATGGGGCAGGTGACTAGAAGGTAACAGCACCCGGGTCAGCCAATGCCTGTGAGGAATGATGGGGGAAAATCTCTTTAGTTCTCAATTCTTGGTTGTCCTTCCCATTTGCCCTGTAGCAAGCATACATCAAACAAAAAGACAGAGTTCTCATCTCTATCTGATTCTGTCAGAACTGTATTCTCTGGGGCTCTGAAGGCATCTTAAGCACTTTTTTTAATTTAAGAAAAGTTTTAATTTATGTTTCAGCACAAAAAGCCTAGAAAGTGGGGAGACAGAGCTTAAGAATTCTCAATTTAAGTCACTTATTTTTGTTTCACGATAGGGTTGGTCTTGAAGTGCTGGGATTCCAGGCGTGGGCTGCCATTACCAGCCACAATCTTTTAAGAGATTGCAAGCACAGTAGAGGTGGGAATGTGGTGACGATGGGGCAAAGAGGAAGGAAGGACTGACACAGATTCATCTGACTGCTACCCTCAGTAACCGTCAGGGTGGACATAGGGTGAGGAGGGGCAAAGCCATCAAACTCCTGATCCTCTGCCTGTGCCTTCCAAGCGATGGGATTACAGACGTACATAATCATGCCTAGCCTAGTAATCTGCAGTGCCTAGCCACAAGCTCTTCTCTAGTTGTCTTGAACCATACCTTTTAAACCAGTTTTAGGGCTGGAGAGATGGCTCAGCAGTTGAGTACTGGTTGCTCCTACAGAGGACCCAGTTTTGATTCCTAGTGCCCATATGGCAAGTTGTAACCATCTCCAGTCCCAATGGATCCATCCAGTGCCCTCTCCCGACCTCAGGTACCGGACATGCACATGATATGCATACATGTACACAGAAAAAATACTTTTATTTTCTTTATGGTAGTGCACACCTGTAATCCCAGCACTTGGGAGGCAGAGGCAGGTGGATTTCTGAGTTCGAGGCCAGCCTGGTCTACAAAGTGAGTTCCAGGACAGCCAGGGCTATACAGAGAAACCCTGTCTCAAAAAACCAAAAAAAAAAAAAAAAGTTTTAGCTTCAGGCCCCAATGGGTCAAATAAAATGGTAGTTATTCCAAATGTATAACACAAAGCTGGTCCCACGCGGCTCTTCTGAGGATGAAACCTAACTGCAGGCTCCAGTGGCACTAACCAGCCTCTGCTCTTGTGGACAGACCACCTTCCCTGTTGCTTCAGCTCAATTACAGTCTCTCTCCTGGGTGTGGACCACCTCCCCATCACGGTTCTGTTGCACGGCACTGCTCTGTCTGTGCTTACCTTCCTGTGTCCACACCCAGGAACACCTTCCAGTTGTCCAAGCAGCCATAGTTGTAAGGATTCCTAAATACCTAGAGACAAGAAAAATACATTGCTACTCTTCAACTTAATCTCCTTCTCATCTTGGAGATGATGGGGTTCCTGTAAGCAAAGTCTAGCTTTTAAGACACCTGTTGGCTGGTTGTGGTGATACATGCCTTTGACCCCAGCACTGGGCATTCCAGGCCAGCCAGAGCTACATAATGGGACCCAGCTTTAAAATAAAACAAAAAGCTAGAAACTTGTCTAAGTCAGCCCCGATGGTGGTCTGTTTATTAGACATACAATCAGTTCCCCACTTGCTCACCCAGTCCCTTCCCCACTCACCCTGCCCTTGGCCTGTAACCGGCGCCTCTCCTTCTTGTTGATATGCCTTTCGATGCTAGTCTCACCCCGACTGATGAGAACAGCATGCCACATGGTTAGGGCACCCAGGGCCAGGGCCACAGAACTAAGAGGCAAAATTGATAGAACTTAGCTGGAAGACAGGAGTCAAACTTGTGGTTATGACTGGCTCATAGCCTCTCTGCTTCATTTTCCTGATCTCATATAGGGCCTAGGTGAGCACGTATTCTACGTTTTAAAGTAGAGATTTGTTAAAGTAGGCTAGAGAAAAGTGGTAATGGAAAGGAAGATGGGGAAATAAGTCTACCACTGAGAAAAATGTAGACTTTCTTAAAATGTCCATGCTCAGAAGATAGTGAAGGCTCATACAAGCATAAGGGGTTGTACTTGGTTGTCAGAAATTCATATTCCAACTCTGCAACTCCTAGCTGTGCATTGCAGAAGAAATCCATTTATTCCTCTAAGTTTCTGATTTCCCTTCTCAGTAAATAGAGCCATGTTCTTTTTGGATAGGGATCAATAAAACAGGAGCTTTACCTTGTCCCATAACAAGCATGATTGTACCACTGGTACTTAATAGTCACATTCCATTGTTCTCTGCCCCAAAAATATATAAGAAAAGCACTCTTTGCCAGCCTCAGACCAGGACAATGGCATCTAAAAAGGTTTTTCTTAATGCTGCCCTCCCTTAAAATTACCAAATGGAGCCAGGCAATGATGGCATATGCCCTTACTCCCCGCACTCAAGAGGCAGAAGCAGTCAGATCTCTAGGAATTCAAGTCCAGCCTGGTGTACAGAGCTAGTTCCAGGACAGCCAAGGCTATATCAAGAACCCAGGAGGAGGAGGGGACGATGGGGGACTATTAAAACTGAGTTAAATACCTGCACAGGAACCAGAGGTAGACAAGACTCTTGTGAGTTATCCTTTCTCGAAAGGAGAAGGTAGG
Organism: Mus caroli; assembly: GCF_978045245.1. Lineage (NCBI taxonomy): Eukaryota > Metazoa > Chordata > Mammalia > Rodentia > Muridae > Mus > Mus caroli. The sequence goes on from NW_028227275.1 coordinate 19,380,364, forward strand.
TGGTGGAGTCTGGTGGTACGTCTACAAAAAGAAAACAGCGAAGCCTGGCCCCCGTGCTGTGCCAGTCCCAGAAACTGTCACCAGAACCCCAAGCACCTACGGGCAGGAATTAATATAAAACCAGGCAGATAAAAATGGGGATTAAAGCCACAGAGGAAATGAGACCAGCAGGCAAATGGGGGACCAAGCCCAGTGGCACCATCACATGGACAGACAGTGGGTAGACAGCCAAGCACAGAAGGAACTACTCTGAATGTCGCTTGCCAGCAGTAATGGGACACCACGGGAGACCACTCCAACCTGTAGCCACATCCTTCACTATGTGGCTACGCCCACAAGAGGTGATCTATACCTGGCTTGGACTAATGGGGAGGGGAGCAAGACTCTGAAAAGGCAACAGAAGTGCAATATAAAAGTCCAAGAAGTGCACAGGATAAGGGGTTTCCTAAAATGAACAGGGTGATCCCAAAGCTGCCAGACCAGCCTGGTATCTGTCCCCTGGGACCCCATTACACAGACTAACATAGACCCCTTGCTGCTCAGGCCACCATGAAGGCAGAGTCCAAGCTCAACCCAAAGAAATGATGATTGGCATAGATTACTCAAGACTTCCAGCTTGCCCTCAGGCTACTTAATCTACCCGTGAAAGCTTCCTTAGAAACCTCTGACCCCTACATTCCTAAAAGAGCAGACCCAGTTGATTTCGTAACTCTTAACCCTCAGGCCTGAGCAGCAGGAGGCAGTGGAGTGGAGACTGCCCACCTGGTTGGCAATCGCCTGTAGTTTGTTCTTGTCAAGCTGTTTCATTTTCTAAGGGGATGAAAACAGTGCGGGTTATACTCTCAGGCCTCTAAGACAAGGGGCTACCCAGTAACTCCTTGGGAAAAGGTTTGTGCTATGTTTGACTTAAGTCTTTTCCTAGCCATGAGCTCACCTCAATGGCAGCATAAGCCTCCCGGAAAAGGTCCCAACTTCCATAGCTACAGTAGACACAGCCCAGAGTCATGAAAAAGCAGAAAGAGAAGAAGTAGCGATGGTTATAGTGGCCCACACAGTTGTTTAGCCAGGCTGGTGGAGGAATAATTAAGGACAAGATCAAATATAATTTGGGGTTGTCCAAGCCCCCTACAGCTCATCCTTAGATCAAGACATCACCCAAAGGCATCAGCATAAAGGCAAGGAAATAGGAGACAGTTTCCCAAGGTTAAGGTAAAAATTGTCTAAGCTTTTCAGGGCTTCTAGATGCCACCAGGAAATCTTAACCACCTGCAAATATTCAACCTAACTCAGGTTAGCCATCTGCATAGAAAGCCAAAATGGGACCCACAGTTCTGGCTGGCATCTTCAGCCACAGATGCCCAAACACCTTTTGATTCACCACAAAAGACATGCCAGAAAATTCCTTTCTCTTACAAAATCCATTCTAGAAAACCTGTAAACATTCTGCTTCTCCCAAAAAATGGTAAGCCCCCCCGCTCCCCAATGCCAACTTCTCATGAGCCAGTACTCTCTGGACTGATTGATGCTAGTGAGAAAGTGTGGAGCTCATGACTATGAACCCTGTGCAGTGCGCTGAGGGTAAAACAGAAGGCCTTGGCTGAAGAGAACAAAAGGATACGGCAGTGATGATCCATCTTCAGCACACACCTGTGAGGGAGGGACACAGGCTCTGTTACGGTGGCCAAGGATCTTGAGATGTCAGTGACAATCCTTTCCTACTAGGACCAGCATCCTGCTGAGGTGGAAAGGGCACAGACTTTGAAGACAGCCAGGCCTTCCTTCAAACACAGTTCTGTCGTTTATTGGCTACTGACAAGGAAACATCTCCGTGCCTCAGTCTGTACAAGTGACAGTAGTGCCTCACTCATAGACCATGGTGAAGACTAGGTGTCAGCAGATGGGATGCACAGTGCTACATCTTAACAGATACTTTGATACACAATTAACTAACTCCAGGGCCGGTTTGCCCTCAAATGAGGTTCAGAGCAAAGCTGAGACCCACCTATTACAGATGCTGCAGTGGTGTGTTCGGGCTGGCTTGGGATAAATGCACTTCTTACAGATGGAGACAGTAGCAATGTCATTCCTGCCCTGTGCACATTGAGAAGAACATTTTGACCACAGTAGTAGGAGAAGATTTCTGCCTCCAAAGATCCCAAGTCATTCTCCCTCCCATATATGGGACTGGCTAGCACAGCATGCAGCTCTGCTCCGCCCCAGGCCCTGTGGGGCCCCACCTGGGGTGGGTATCCAGGAGGAGTGGTGATGGCCTGGTAGTAATGGAAGACGATGAGGATCAGATTCCAGTGACTATAGAAGAAATGCCAGCAGAGCCGTGGTACCGAGTAGGTTCGGAGGATGAGGGGCAGGACACACAGATAAGCAATGGCCACGATGGACCCGGTCAGCACGATCACCAGCACCACAAACACCTGCCGACACCAGTGAGGTCAAGAAAAGGCCGTGAGGGAGCAATACCCAGGAAGACTCAGGAACTTCCAGAGCTTCATAAGATGCCTCCAAAGCTCAGCGTAAGCCTATCAGAAATGTACCCTCTCCCCATAAAACATCCCTTCCTGGCTCTTAGAGCCCCAGCACTTACCACTCCGAACCAGCGGATCACATTGTCCACCAGCCAGTAGACAGGCTCAAAGGCAGCATCAACGGCAGTGTCACTGCCCCCAAAGGAATTGTAGAGCAGGGAGCGCAGGCAAACCTTGCCATAACGCCAGCGCTGTACCAGGCCCCGGAGCAGAGGTGGGCATCGACGCCGGTAGCCCAGGAGCAGAAGGAGGCGCAGGCAGAGGCGGGCTGGGCCCAACAGCAGACTTCGCTGGCCCCGCATGGCTCCTAGGAGAGTATACTAATATAAGGATCCAGCCTGAGTCATACCTCACTCGACTCCAACAGTGAGAAGACCCCAAATCATCAAGTTAGAGGACTTTTCAATTAGGCCAGTCATCAACTATGAAAACAGAAAAGGTCACTTTTCTATAGGATTTCCAGTGTCGTCATTCCAACCATACTACAGGATGTAGGGAATGATGGTCATATTTACATTATACTACATGATTATGCAGGGAATCCCAGGTAATTTACACCTGAAGGGCCACAGTAAAGAGAAACAGCTTCAAGTCGAAGGACACATGTGGAGGCCAGACATGGGTATCAAGTATCTCTTCCCCAGTCGCTCTCCATGTATTTCTTTACAACTGCATGTAAGTGGACCATGTTAAAAGTATCTTTTATCGGCCTGAATTAGTTGTTGTCTCCCCTCCATCTGCTAACCTAGGCCCAGTCCTGGAAGCTCCTAGCCTCCATACAATCTAATCTCAGCCTAGAAGGTTTTCAGCCTGAGACTTATCGCTGATTCTGGTTCATCTCAGCTGTTCTGCCTCAAAACACTCTCAGCTTCTCCTAAATTACTATGTGTGGCTTCATACTAACTTTGGCAGTATGTTCTAATCTTCTGGCTCCTTCTCATTCTCTGGCTCGTTCTCTCTCTGCAACCTGTCTCTGTAAAACTGTCTCAATAAAACTGCCTCTTTCCTCTCTCTGCACTGCTCTCTTACATATCTTTCCTTTCCTCTCTCTTCTCATGAGAGTTAGGCATATCCTAACCTGTCAAAATCTTTCTCTGATTCATCACTTTGTCTGCCACTCAGTTAGATATCACTTTCTGTGGCCTCCCTTCCCCCAGCCTGGAACCTGCTTGCTCAAGGGTGGAGCTAACGGCTCATTCGTCCTGCCACGCCCACTGCTGGAACCTGCCTTTGCTGCCTGGAGGCACACACGTGTTCGTCCTGCTACTGGACCCTGAGTTACTTGGTGGGATATTGGGTTCCCTCCCCCTTCCTTTATAACTGAGTGTCTGGAAATAGTAAAATTGAGCTTTGATCAGAACTTGTTGTCTTGGCTCCATTGTTTCTTCCGCCCCGTCTAGATTCCTCTCTTTTCAGCGAACTGCCATTCTCAGTTGAACCGTTCGTGTTGTGGCCTGGGCCGCAACAACTTTCAAAAATGGGTGCTTCCTTCTACAAACTAACTTTACCTTCATTGTTTGGGATTAAAGGTGTGAACTAAGCATGTGTCTGTATTCCAGTCAGAGAGATTAAAAGTGTGTGCTAAGGCTGAGCCACACCACAACTAGACAGTTTTTCAGTAAATAAATAACATAATCTTGGGATTCACAGTGTGATCAAACTTGCTGCAACAGACCCATGCCTGTACCTAGTGCCGAGGCCAGAGGATCCCTTGAAGCTTTCAGATGGCTGTGAGCTATAAGAACAGTCAACCATCACTTGCATGACATAAGATACTTTGTCTCCAGTTTCACTCCCAGTCTTCTCCTTGGGATATAGCAACCAAGTTAACTTCAGGTATGAGACAGTAGTGGGAGGGACCTGCCCTCTTGGGAGCTTTTCCAGGTCTTCTCTGTTTAAGTAGCATTTCTGTGGTTGATAGTCTTGGCCCCAAGATTCCCAGGCACTGAGCTGGCTCTCAGCACTGCCTCTACAACACAGGAGAAGCTCACTGCCCAGGCAGTGAACACAACTGTGGACACAGAGACACCAACAGACTTTCCATGATAGTCTCATTAGCTTCGTAAAAATAATCTGTTTTAGCGATGGATGGATAAGGAATACTGCTTTGCCTTCAGCAACCTCACTGACTTATTTAACAGGCAGCTCATGACCCAGCAGAAACTGGATGCAGCTACTCTACTGCGGAGATGGGTTTCAGTTCAGTAACTGGAGTAATGTACTCTCCTTGCACCCTGGCTCAACCCCACTTTAAAAGGTTTTGCAAAAATCATTAATGATCTCCTTCCACAATCTTGGAAACCCCAAGGTGAGATGAAAAGATTTAAAAAAAAAAAAAAAAGGCCTGCAAGAAAACTGAAGCGTAATGGGGAAAAGACCAATAGCCACTGCACAGGGTAAGATACCGGCCTTTCCCATCACTTCCTATGAAGCTGAAAGAATTAAAAGGAACCTTTGAAAAGAAAGATTGAGGCACACGCCTTTAATATCAGCATTCGGAGGCAGAGGCCAGCCTGGTCTACAGAGTGAGTTTCCAGGACAATCAGTTCTATCTAAAATATAGTGTGATATCCCACCTAAGAAATAAATAAAGATCCTCAAAACTGGGCATGTGTGTACATCTGGGGACAAGAGGATTAGATCAAAATCATCCTTGGCTTCACAGCCAGTCTGAGACCAGCATGAGATACACGAAACTGTATCTTTATAAAGAATCCGACTGTCAATCACCTTCTCCATCCTTGAGTTCTGTGTGAAATGCCTACTTTAAGGCTCAATTGACCAATTCTCATCTATGTATACCCTATTTAGGGTTCAAATCTTTCCATAAGTAGTCCTGTAACCTCCTTCTCTAACCCTTAAATTCTTATACATACAAATGTATGCATATAGATACATACATAAACACACATATGCCCAAGGTTTAAATCAAATGCTTATAAACATCTTAATACCTGGCTTGTAGAAGTATTCAATAAATACTTGTTGAATGAATGACCTGGAGATATGCAGGAACAGGAAAGGCTGGCAGCTGTACAGGAGCCAGCAAAGACACTCTCACCAATGTGATAACACCCAAGTATTTGCCGCGCTCATCCTTTCTGCTTAACAAGGAAATAAAACCAGTATTAGAATCGTAGCTCTAGAGATCAATAACCTAGAGGACAAATCAAACCGGAAATCAAACCCGTAAAATGGAAAGCTTGTGGTGCCTATCAACTCTGAGTGAACAGAGTGAGACCAGGACCCTCTCCCCTCAGCCTAATGGGATATCAGGATAATGACGAGGCTAGAAAAAGACATATTAAATGGGCCACAAGTGAAAAAGTTTTCCCTCAGGAGACAGAGAAAAAGCAAAGTCGTATTTACATCTAAATGTGGCGGGAAGGCACGAATGACCTGAATGAGCGGAGGAGGAATAAAGCCAGCATAATTTCTCCACACTCCAAGTACTGCCACCTCTCAGTAGAACCCGCAGGCCACAGTGGCCATCTGCCACCAGATTAGAGATTAGCAGGCAACAGCACTAAATCACCATCTGTATCTCAAAGAAGCCTGACTGACAGGGAGGGAAAGGGGAGAGAGGAATAAATTCCAGAGCCAACAGATGAAACTGAGATCAAAGTCATGGCAAATTTCATCCGGACAAAGCTGCTGCTCCCAGAACCTTTGCCACCTCAAGCTGATGTCAGACATCAATAAAGCACAATATTCTATTAATGAAGGCTTCTTTCCCGGCTAACATGCTAAAAAGGGAAAAAGCAAAAGGAATGCTATGCTAACGTCAAGCTGCTCATTCATAGTTAAGGAGCTCACACTCTATAGAGTATATCTGCCTGCAAGAGAAGAAACTGTCTGTCGTTCTACAAAACTAGAAAAAGGTTGTGTCTCCAGGTGCAGCAGGGTCCATCTATGATGGGCTCAGGTCCAAAAAAAAAAAAAAAAAATCGGCTTAAGCTTGGGCTGTCTCGAACCATCTTCGACACTTTGTTGTACAAAGCAAACCTGGATCTGAGTCTTCAAACTCATGAAATGCGCGAGTTGGGGCTGAGAATGCGTTCGGACCTAGGAGGACGCATCCACGCAGGGCAGGTCGTAGAGAGATCAGGAACTTAACTTAAAAGGCCTGGACACCGGGGACTCGGATGGGAAGCAAGAACCGCGCCTTTACTCTTACCTGCCTCCTGCTAGCTTCTCAATCAGCCAGATTAGGCCCAGTCTCCCTGTCCGCCACCCACTGCCTCCCCTTCCAGCTCAGGACCCAGGCCGGGCCGAGCTAAGGCTGACCCACCATGGCCCTCAGCCCACAGCGCTGGCCATCGGACTGGGACCCGCCGCCCGCCCATCACCACCCCGCTGCGCAGGCGCGAGGCCCGGAGCTGGCAAAGGCACGCCCAGAGATCTGTCCCGGGGCAGCCTGGGAAATGGAGTCAGGCCTCGCTCTTACACCCCGTGCGGTGGAAGGCGCCAATTGGTACTCGTGTAACTGCGAGGCCGCTCCTCTAGCTGACCAATGAGAAGTCGTCTTGGTTCTCATCCGGGTTGTGGATGGTGGCAAGCATGGCACCACCGGTGAGGTACTGCATCCCCGGTAAGTGAGCGGTCTCCGCACGCAGTTCTAGGCTGCGTGGCAACCAGCTTCTGGGAGCCCGTGGCTGAGGCAGCTTGTCTTCTGCAGGCGAACGTCTGTGTAACCTGGAGGAAGGCAGCCCCGGCAGCGGCACCTACACCCGGCACGGCTACATCTTTTCGTCGCTGGCTGGCTGCTTGACGAAGACCAGCGAGAATGGCGCGGTAAAGGAAGCGGCTACCCAGCGCGCGTTCCCTCTGAGGGTGCCGTTGAGTTCTGGTCCTTGGGCACAGGCAGAGCGGGCGGACGCGTCTTTGGTGGCTCGGCCGCAGAACGCTTTGGTCTCCCGGCTTCTCCCGGCTGTGATCCCTGCGCTGTGCTGAAGCACACCCGCCGCACACCCGTTAGGTTAATCTGACTTAAGTTCTGTGGATGCACTCGCAGAAGGAAGTGGAGGGAAAAGCACGCAAAAGGATTTGTACCAGGAAATTCCAAGAGAATCTTCAGTAATTTACAACTAATCAGAATGATTATATTAAACCTGGCACCCTAATTCTAATGGTCTCTGATCCTCAATTTCCTAAAATGACTGATGTCCTCTGCTATAGGCTAAAAACGAATCTACAGGCTGCCTTCTCAAAGCAAGGCTTACTTAGCCACTACACTGACCTTTCTATTCTCTCCACAGGTTCCCGTGGTGTCAGTGATGAGAGAAACAGAGTCCCAGTTGCTTCCAGATGTGGGAGCTGTCGTCACCTGTAAGGTGAGCGGGTCCTAGTCACTAAGCTACAACTGGCGTGGTCCGCTGCTTAATTCAGTTAATTCAGTAGTGGCCTGGCTATAGGGCTGTTAAAGTTTATGTGTTGACTCACGCCTTTAATCCCAGTACTCAGAAGGCAGAGGCAGGTGGATACGTGAGGCCAGCCTGGTCTACTGAGAGAGTGGTTCCAGAACAGCCAGGGCTTCGTAGAGAAACCCTGTCTCAAAAGAAAAGAAAAATGAAAATTTTATTTTTAACCAGGCTACTTTATAGATAGAATTAATCCTGTCTGGTCTCAGTATCTGGAAGCTGAACAGAGTTATTGGACAGTAGTTCAAGACCAGAATAGGCTACAGAGTGAGACCCTGTACCCCACAGTCCCAACACTATTCACATTTTAAGTAATCAGTAGCAAATCATGATTAGTGACTGCCATATTGGCTGGCATATGACTCTTGTTTGGGGGGTGTGGGAAAGTGATGGACTCCTCTGAAGAACACCCTCAGGTCTAGGAAATGATTCTTATTTTGTTTTATCGCGTGTGAATAGTCATCTTGTCTGTGTCATATGCATGCCTGGTGCCACAAAGCCTAGGAAAGGGTGTAGTAACCCCTGGGACTGAAGGCGCAGATGATTATAGGCCCTCGTGTGCATGCTAGGAATTGGATCCAGATCCTCTACCAGAGCAGCCAGTGTTCTGTAACTGCTGAGCCATCTGTCCAGCCCCAGGAAATGACATTTCTGACATCACAGGAAGTTTTGCAGGCAGGGCACATAGGTGCACACTCCTCAGATGGTGCTTGAGAGGTGAAGGATCTCAAAGGAGAGCTGGCTGCGTGGTAGCACTGTGTCCCAAAGAGAGAAGACAGACTTGGCAGCATGTGCCTTTAAGCCACCACTCAAGAGGCAGAAGCAGGCATATCTCTGTGGTTCAAGGCCGACCTGGTTTACATGGCCAGTGCTGATACAGGTGGGGCTACATAGTAAGACCCTGTCTTAAGGGGAAAAAGGGAGGGGTAGAGGAGAGCATGGGTCGGTCAGTAAGGTGGCTTAGCTGGTCAGTCACTTTCCATGCAAGCCTGCTGACCCATGTAAATATGAATCCAGGAGAAAACCAACTCAACAATGGTGTCTGGTCTGGTCAACTTGCCACATACTAGAGTTACCTGGAAAGAGGGAACCTCAGTTGAGGATTGGCCTCAGTCAGCTTGGCCTGTCTATGGGACATTTTCTTGATTGACATTTGATGTGGGATGGCCCGGGCCATTGTGGGCAGTGCCACCACTAGGTAAATGATCTTGGATTGTATAAGAAAGCTGGCTGGATAAGCCAAGGAGAGCCAGTAAGCAGCGCTTCTCCACGGCCTCTGCTTCTCTTCCTGACTCGAGGTTTTGCCTTACGTTTCTTCTACCCTGGCTTTCCCTGATAATGGACTGTAATGTTAAAAATCTTCCCAAGTTACTTTTGGTCTGTGTATTTATCACAGTAACAGAAAGTAAACCGAACAGACCTCCACACTTCCGCACTTCTGCTGTGGGATATGAGCCTGCACTCAGTGCACCCAACACACACTACTACTACTACTACTAATACTAATACTAATAATAATAATAATAGTAATAATAATGACTTTCTAAAAGGTGAGAAAGGCTTGCTCTGTTTATTTGTTTGGAGAAGTTCCACTGTACTCTGTTGATCTGAAGACTTCCAGGATCAAGGTAGATAGTTCAGCATCACCATTTCCTCTGCAGTGAGTTAAGATCCCAGCCTAGCATCTCAGAGAATTCATAATTCCCACGAGGCTGTTTCGGCTCATGTCTGGGAAAAGGATGTCCTTTCTCTTTTTCCTTGAAAAAGTTTCATCCTATAGTGCTCGATGCTCTGGAACGTACTGTGTAGCCCAGGGCTGGCCTCAGACTATTAGAGTAAAAAGTATTGTGTTGTTCTGAAATGTTACAAAGTCACAATGACCTCATTGTCAAGGAATTAGCTGAAATGTAGATTAAATTCCATCCACAGACTAGGATCTTGGGAAGAACTGTTAAGGGTCTAGATTGTTATCCTATACTGTATATTTATGTAAAACTTAGTGGGCTTTTTGTTGTTGTTGTTGTTGTTGTTGTTGTTTTATTAAATTTTGAGCCAGTCCTTGGTGGCTCACACCCTTAAATCCTAGCACTTGGGAAGCAGAGCCAGGCAGGCTGTCCAAGTTCAAGGACAGCCAGGGCTACACCGAGAAGCCCTGTCTGGGGGAGTGGGAAAAGAGGACCAGTGAGATAGCGTTGCTGAGGCTGGCTTCAGACTTGCAGTTATGAAGAACAAGCTGGTTTCAGTTTGAGAGCCTCCTGTCTCAACCTGTGTTGTAGCTAGGACTGTATTATAGACAATTCACCACAACACCACACCTGATTTAGGATTACTGAGTACTTTTTAAAAACAATACTGTATATTCTCTTTGGATTCTCATAATAGCACTGTCAGGTAGCCACTGTGGCTTTAGCCCACAGACATGCCTTAGACAAGTGTTAACTTCCCTTAAACTGGCTGGACAGACGGCTCTCGGGTTAGGGGCATTGGCAGAACAGACGGCTCTTGGATTAGGAGCACTGGCTGGACAGAGAGAGGGCTTTCCAGTTAGGAGCGCTTGCTGCTCTCAGTTCCCAGCGTCAACTTTGAGCAGCTCAACTGCCTGGGACAGCATTTTCTGGGGGTGGGTATTACACCTCTAGTCTCCATGAGTACCTACCTGCACACAAGTGCACATACCCAAATACAGACACATGAATATAATTAAGTGAGGGGCTGGAAGATGGCTTAGTAGCTAACAGCACTTATTGCTCTTGCAGTGAACCTGGGTTTAGTTCCCACCACCCACAATTACCATAGATTGTAGTTCACAATCACCCATAACTCCAGTTCCAAGAGATCCAACCCCCTCCTCTGACCTCTGTAGACAGCAGACACACATGTGGTACACACACATACATGTAGGCAAAACACTCATTGCATCAGATAACTCTAAAAGCAAAACCAAACAAAAACCCTTAAATCTGAGCTAAAGTCCTAGTAATCCCTCCTTGCTCTCCGGCTCCCTGAGTGACAGTAGCCGGTGCTCTGGTGCTGATCCTTTCTCTGCCCCCTAGGTCTCTAGCATCAACTCACGGTTTGCCAAAGTACACATCCTGTATGTGGGATCCACACCACTCAAAAATGCTTTTCGAGGAACTATCCGGTAAGAGGTCTTCTTGTGTTTACATTTGCATCAGCACCAGGAGTCAGGAGAGCATGGTGGGCAAGACTGGAATTTGCGGAGCAATTATAGTTCCTTTTTCTGCACTTTAGTCTTTCCTTTGTGCTTTACTTCTTGCCCCACAGTACACCCAGAGAAATGTTACATGAGCTACAAGAAAAGGACAATGTTAACAATGAGGATTTATAAATAAAGCAGAGGGTGCTGGTGATACATCTCAGCTGATGGAGATTTGATTCTCAGGTGCCACATAGATCTGATGCAGCAGCGCCTGCCTGGAATGGAGACAGGAACGTGAGAAGTTCACAGCGAACACAGCAAGATAAATCTAAAAGCAGATATGGGCTTCATAGCAAGTTCAAGCCCAGCCTGGGCTGCATGCGACCCTGTCTCAGTAAGAACTGAGGAAAGCTGTACACTAGCCAGCCATGTCAGGATGAACCAAGCAAGACAAAGTAGAGCCTCGTAGGAAGCACCTTCATGTTCTTTTTCTGCTCTCCCATTTTTATTATTATTGTATATAATCTGTGTATGCTGACCCATACCACAGCACACATGTGAAAGCCAGGACGACTTTATGGCGGTGATTCTCTCTCTCCACTTTGATGCAGGTTCCAGAGACTTAACTGCTCATCAGGCTTAGACGACACATGTCTTTAGCCCTAGGCCACCTTGGCTGTCCACCTTTTTTATTCTTTAGTTTTTGTTTTTTGTTTGTTTGTTTAAGATAGCATCCCAATGTTTAGCCCTGGCTGATCTTGAACTCAAAAATTTTCCTGCCTCTATAAACCATGTGCTAGGATTAAAAAATTGCACTACAATGTATACCTTATTCTTTAATATTGACTGAACCCAAAGGTTGTAAGAAACATTGTAGAGGGCCTGGGGGTATGGCTCAGCAGTTAAGAGTGCTTGTTGCTCTTATAGAGGACCCAGGTTCAATTCCCAGAACCCACATGATAATTCCAGTACCAGGAACCAAACAGGCATGCATGCGCTACACATATATGCTCGCAGGTAAAACATTCATACACATGAAATCAATCTTTAAAAAGAAGAGAAGGTTTCTGGATAAAATGGTAGATTGTTATGTGGCTTCTTTGAAAGGAAACAATTACACAATTATCGTAGGCAGATGGTTTGGTGGGGTGGTTTGGTTTGATTTGGTTTGTTTTTTGGGGGACAAAAGTCCTGTAATCAGGCTATCCTTAAATTCCATATGTAGCCAAGAATGACCTTGAATTTCTGGTAACCGTTGTTATTCTGTATTGTCCAAGAGAGGGTAAATTTTATCATCCATGCTAAAGATGGTCGTCCATCCTTGGGACAGTTGGCGACCTAGTGTGGCCTATTCTGTCTGCTTGCATTATCCTTTCCTCCTCAGATAACCACTCTCACTCTCTCTGTTTTGATTTTTTCAGCAAAGAAGATATCCGAGCAACTGAAAAAGACAAGGTTGGTGATTGGGGGTTTGAGCATTTGTTTTTGTCGGGGTTTGAGGGTTTTGTCCTGTGACTTTAGGAATCTTACTTTAAAAATTGTTACCCCCAGGACTCAACTTTTTTAAGAGCACTTACTCTTTGTCCAGAGGAACCAATTTTGTTCCCAGCACCTAATGGCTAACAACCCCCTGTGATTCCAGTCTTAGGGCATCTGACAACCTATTTTGGCCTCCACAGGCACCTGCATGCATGTGGTGCACATATCAGGCACACATGCATACACATATAATAAATAAATCTAAGAGAAAGGAGAATAGATGGATAGCCAGGAGTGGTGCATACTCAACCTTTAACTCCAGCACTCCAGAAGCCAGCAGACCTCTTGAATTTGAGGCCTGCCTGGTCTACATAATTAGTTCCAGAATGGTCAAGACTACAAAGACCTTGTCTCAAAGTACATTTCCTGCTATGACATGAAATTTAGATCACTGCTCTTTCTTCCCATACAAGATGTTTTTCATTCAGTTGACCAAAATAAAGTTAGGCTGATATTATCGCTAAACGTTATTAGTCAAGTATGGTAGTACATGTCTGTAATTTCAGTGCCCATAAGAGAGAGAGGCAAGTAGGTGAAGCCCTGTGTGTTTAAGGCTAGCCTGGTCTATATAGCAAGTCCTAGGCAAACCAGGGCTACATAGAAAGACCCTGTCCCGGCTGGTGAGATGGCTCAGTGGTTAAGAGCACTGACTGCTCTTCCGAAGGTCCTGAGTACAAATCCCAGCAACCACATGGGGGCTCACAACCACCCATAATGAGATCTGACACCCTCTTCTGGTGCGTCTGAAGACAGCTACAGTGTACTTATGTAGAATAATAAATAAATCTTTAAAAAAAAAAAGAAAAAGACCCTGTCCAAAAAAATAATAAAAAAATAAAAGGTATTAGTAGGCTATGAAGATGGTAAATGCCTACTGTGTGAGCATGAGAGCCTGAATTTAGGTCCCTACCTCTGCTGCATGGTTAATGATGCCACGCAGACCTAGTCTGTATCTTTTATTCCTCTTTGGTTTTTGCAGGTAGAAATTTACAAGAGTTTTCGGCCAGGTGACATAGTTTTGGCCAAAGTTGTATCCTTTTGTGGTGTGTTTGTGTGTGTGTGTGTGTTTGTTTTTGAGACAGAGTTTCTCTGTAATCCTGACTGTTCTGGGATTCACTCTAGACCGGGCTGGCCTTTGAAGTCAGGTGTCCACCTGCCTCTGCCTCCTAAGTGCTAGGATTAAAGGGACTCACTGCAGCTGCCCAGCCCACGCTGCATTCCTCATTCCCCAGACTCTGGTGGTTTCTCAGAAGAAGAAATGGAACTGGGCACGATGACATCATGGAATCATTGTACTTGGGAGGTGAAGACAGGAGGATCAGGAGTTCAGGGCTGGCCGGGAATAAATAAAACCATGTCAGGAAACAAGTATTAAGAATGGAGGTGAAGTGGTGTTAGCAGCAGCACTGAGAGCCTCATTTCCCTTCACTGTGCGGTATGACTAGATCTCCCTAGGTGACGCACAGTCCAATTACCTGCTGACTACTGCTGAAAACGAACTAGGAGTTGTGGTGGCCCACAGTGAGTCAGGTAAGTCCTTGCTCCCAAGTCCCTTGCCCTGGGAACCATGGCTATCTGGGAAGCAATAGGGACACACATACTTAGATGTGATGTGGAAAACAATATTTTGATTGATTATGGATGTCACATACCATGGTGGGTCCCCTATAATTGTAACACCCAGTGCTAAAGATGTAGCTTAATGTTAGAGTACTTCCTTAGCATTCATGAGGCCCTGGGTCCAGTCCCCAGCATCTTCCAGCCAAAAAAAAAAAAAAAAAAAAACCCACAAGATAAGGTCACCTGGTGATGTATCTGTCTTACTGTGTGTGCGTTCACGCCAATGCTTGCCCAGTGTTGACGTCTCATCTCTCAGAGCATGTACCCATCGTTGAGCAATGTATAGCTCAGTTTACTGAGATTAGATTGATCCCCTAAGGTCAGAGACTAGGTAACTGCCCCATGTATCATGGAATAAATAAATAAGATTTCTTCTTTTCCCTTAGAGAAATGTTCCCTTAGTGCTAGGGATGACACCCATGGTCTTCCATATGCTAAGCAAGCTTTCTTCAGCTGAAGCCACATCGTGCCCAGCTGAAACGAGAAGAGCCTCAGCAGAGTCTCTGGAGTCCCCTCCAACACTCCTTTTTGTCTTTTTCCCTCTAGGTGTTCAGATGGTTCCCATCAGCTGGTGTGAGATGCAGTGCCCCAAGACCCACACTAAAGAATTCCGAAAAGTGGCCCGAGTACAGCCCGAGTTCTTACAGACCTAAGCCTACCCACCCCAAAGAGGGATTCAGCTACTTCTAAAAGTACATGTATAAAAAACCCACCAGGATGCCATGGTCTTTATTAAGGTCCCTGCAGTCAGCTGGCAACCATCTCTTGAAACAACGTGCCAGAAACGTATTCATGCTGTAATGAACACCCAAGGCCCCTGCCCCTGAGACAGGAAGATTGTTAGTGCCCAAGTTTGAGGCCAGCCTGGGCTACATATTAAGACTCTTTCAACCAAAAGACAAAAAAGAAAATGTACACTATCTGAAACACTATTTTTGGGAAACTTATTTTTATTCTCTTGGCTCATGAATCTCATTTAAAGGCACTCAACAAACAAAATCATGTAATATTGAAAATACCTTATGCTTTCTTTATAAATATGTACATATGTATTTTGCTATGACTGGAAAAAAATCTTTTCATTTGTTAGTGATATAGTTTCTCTCTCTCTCTCTCTCTCTCTGTGTGTGTGTGTGTGTGTGTGTGTGTGTGTGTGTATGTGTGTGTTTTATGATACCAGGGTCAGCTTTTTCGTGTGAATGCTTGAGATTTTAACTCAGCTGCTCATGGTTAGGTACTGATTTCCTTTACCTTTTAAGCCATCTCCCAAGCCCATGCTGTCACTATTTAGTTGAACGTGCAGTGATATATTTCTGACTCTGTCTCCCCAATACAGGGATGACAAGCATGGCTACCATGTCTTCTGTTGTCTTTAGCAGAGAGAAGAATCTAAGTAGTAGCGTGACCTTTGGATGAGGTTAATTTACCTAGTGGCCCTCATTAACTATCCCCATCACCAACCCATCCTTTTGTGTTTTATCTGATGTGTGCCTGCTTCCCTTTATGTGCATCCTGTGTGTAGTGCCTCTGGAGGCCAGAAGACGGCATTGGATCCCCGGAACTGGAGTCACAAGTTGTGAGCTCCAACTACTCTCAGCCACTGATCTCACCCACTTTTTTGTTTTGTTTCTTGAGACAAGGTCTGAGTACTACATAATAAACCTCTCACTAACGTACATTATGTTTAGTGAAAACTGTTGTGCCTTTGGGTGACTCAAACAGCACGTGAGCGGTTCTGAAAATGTTTAGTAAACATAGTTACTGTGACAGAGTAGGCATCCCTGAACTGTTGACTGAATTGACAGGAGAGGCAGGATGCCACCATGTGAGATGGTTGAGGATTGGTGACAATACCAAAAGAATTGTGAAGGAATTAGGTAATCGTGAAGGTGATCCTTGTGCGTGGAGATCAGAAATCACGTCCTGAGTTTGGGGAAGAGGAAAGCTATGAGCTAAGCATGAAGACACTACGGTGGCTCTTGTTGACATGCAAGGACCTTGAAGTTCAGTGTGCTTTGTCCATGCTGGAGGTGAGCTCTGGGTTCAACCTGCCTGGGTCTGTGAGCTCTGGTTGCTAACTTTCAGCAAGTTAGTATGTTTTATTTAGTTTTATCTTTTTTAAAGAAATTACTTAGCATGTGTAAGCATGTGCTATGTATATAAGTGTAGGCTTGTGTGTGGTCAGAGGGCAGCTTTTGAGAATCAGTTCTTAGCTAACTTGGTTTTTGTTTTTTTTTTTATTAGATGGCCACTTTTTAAAGTTATGTTGTGTAATTAAAATTGTGTAATTGTGCGCACAAGTCTGTACCACAGCACGTATGACACAGCATGTGTTTGAAAGTCGAAGGACAGCCATGTGAGTCCATTCTCTCCTTCCACATTTCTGTGAGTTGCAGAGATCAGCCTCAAGTCCCCAGGCTTGCACAGCAAGCCCCTCTACCTGCTGAGCCATCTCACTCGCTGCACCTGGGCTGGGCTGGGTGTCCATCCGTTTTGTTGTTTCTGCTACATTCTGTGTTCTAGGCAAGCTCAGCCCATGAGCTTCCAGGGTTTCTCCTGTCTCTGCTTGTCACTGTAGAGTCCTGCCTGGCATTATAGATGTATGTTCCTGCATCCAGCTTTTCACATGGGTTCCAGGGGTGTG
This sequence comes from Mus caroli, assembly GCF_978045245.1. NCBI lineage: Eukaryota > Metazoa > Chordata > Mammalia > Rodentia > Muridae > Mus > Mus caroli. The sequence goes on from NW_028227275.1 coordinate 19,397,290, forward strand.
TGGCAAGTGCCTTTACACACGGAGCTCTCTCTCTCTCTCTTCCCCAGTCCAAAAGAAAAAGGAAAAAAGCTAGTATTGAACATTTTTGTCCGTGGGAAGTCAGATTGGTTCTCTGCTTCTACCACGTGGGCCCAGGGATCAGACTTGGGTTTGGTTTCTCACCAGCCCATTTTTGTCTTCTTCATTGAAATTTTTATTATGCCCACTGTGGTTCTTCACTTGCAATTCGAACATTCAGGAGGCAAGAGAAATATAAGGTAAAGCCGATCTAGGCTACAATAGCAGAATCATCTCAAAACACGCCCTTTAGATAACTGTAGGGCCTATCTTAGAGTTTCTATTGCTGCTGCAAAACGCCATGAGCAAAAGCAAGTTGGAGAGGAAAGGGGTTATTGAGCTTACACTTCCACAGCACTGTTCAGCGGTAAAGGAGGAGGATAGGAACTCAAGCAGGGCTGGAACCTGAAGGCAAGAGCTAATGCAAGGGCTATGGGTACCATTTACTGCCTGCTCAGCCTTTCTTAGAGAACCCAGGACCACCAGCCCAGGGATGACACCACCCACAATGGGCTGAGCACTCCCCCATTAAAATTACAACTAATTTAAGAAAATGCCATACATCTGGATCTTATGAAGGAATTTTCTCAATTGAGGTTCCCTCCTTTCAGGTAACTGGTTTGTATCAAGTTGACAGAAAAATTTCCAGGACAGGGCCACAAGCAAGGCATGTGTTTGTGTTTTGTTTGCTGGCTGGGGGTCAGATTCAGGCCTTCGAACATGCTAAGCTCATGTTTTGCTGCTGGGCTTGACCCAAGACATCCACCAAGTCCCAGGATTCAAGACCAGCACTAAAAATGGAAAGATCTCTTGTACCTTTGATCTAGTTTCCAACATTGGTGACACCTGCAGAGTTGTATCTAGCCAGAGACCCAGTGGTTAATAAGGAAAGAAAGGAAAAAATTATGGTACAAGGCTTTAATCTCAGCACTGCCTAGTCTACATCATGAGATTGGCACAAAAAAAAAAAAAAAGAGGCTGCAGAGATGGCTCAGTACTTAAGGGCACTTGCAGCTCTTGCAGAGGACCTGAGTTCAATTCCCAGTACCCACATGGTAGCTCACAACCATCCTTAAATATAGAAGATCCTAGGCCTTCAGACTGCTGTGGAAACCAGGCATGCATATACATGCAGGCAAAACACTAAGATACATACAATTAATCTAAAAATGGATGAAAAGAATTCCGTTTGGGCTACATAAAACTAGAAATATGCTGAGAGTTTAATTTCTTGGCAGCAGTTTTACATTTTCCTTCTTCCTTCAGTGAACCTGGAATGTATCAGTTATTCCTGTATCTTGAAGTATAAATCAAGAATTAGGATAATCCATTTATGCCAAGTGGTGGTGGTGTGAGCTTTTAATCCCTGCATTTAGGAAGCAGAAGCAAGTAAGCTCAGTTTGATGCCAGCCTGGTCTATGGAGGGAGTTCCAGGATAACCAAGGCTACAAAGAGAAACCCTGTCTCAAGAAACATTAAGAAAATAAAAAGCTGGGCAGTGATGGTGCATGCCTTTAATCCCAGCACTTGGGAGGCAGAGGCAGGTGGATTTCTGAGTTCAAGGCCAGCCTGGTCTACAGAGTGAGTTCCAGGTCAGCCAGGGCTACACAGAGAAAAACAAAAAGCTTATTTTCACTCCCATACAACAACAGCATGGCATTCAAAGTCAGATCTTGCTGTAGAGCTTCAAAGGCTCTGCCTCCCCTTGGACTAAGGGGCTTCCTTTACACCAATGGCTCTGGAGAGACAGTCCATGAACACTAGCTGGACAGTACTCATTCACTAAGGGTACATGGAACAATCCTTCCAGCTTCAGGAAGTCAGGGTGTGTAAACGTCTGCAAGAGTGAATCTTGTCCTCGAAGAGCTTACATTCTAGTGGGGAAAGACAGATGGTGTGAACCAGGAAACATTTTAACTCTATAGTGATTTAAGAAAAGCCATCACAAAGAAAAAGCAGGCTAAGGATTCGGCCTTTGTAGGTTCAATCCTTAACACCAAGAGTGTGGACAAAAACAGGATAGGGGACTGACTGGGGTGCAGCTCAGGTGAATAGTGGTTGTGTAGTTCCAACCCAGCACTGTAAGGATGGTCTTATCACCTAGTGTGACTCACCTTCCATTACTATCTACTGCTTTTTGAGACAGAATTGGGTGTTATTTCAGGTTGACTTCAAACTCAATTGCTGGGTGTCCCTCTCTAATCCTAGGTCTACACCCCCAGGGCACAAGTAACCCTTCCCAAACATTTCCACCAACTTCAGACCAAATAGTCAAACATGAGCTCATGGAGCCATTATTCCAGAAACACTTGCCTTTAACTATGCTGTGTCTATGTGCTTGTACGAGTGTAGAGGTCATGGCACAACTTTGTGGAATCAGTTCCTGCCATTCTTCCACCTTTACGTGAGTACAAGTATTGAACTCCAGGTCACTAGGTTTAAATGGCAAGTGCTTTACCTGTTTACGGAGCCATCATCTTGCCAGGCCTCCTGATGCTTAACTCTTTGGTTTACCCATATGTATGTACGTGCACCATGTGGGTATGTGCTAGAAACCAAACCCACATGGTTTGATTTTGTTATATACAAAAGCAACAAGTACTCTTAACCAGTGAGCCACCCTTCCAGTCCTTCATTCTTAAACTCTACAGGAGATTCTGAGAAGCCATGTTGGACATCCAGTAGTTACTGGTTTCCTTTCCCAACTTGGTCACGTCTGTGTATTTAATGGCTGGTGAGATTTACTTTCATGTGTATGGGTGTTTCCCCTGTGAGTATGTTTGTGCACTGTGTCCAAGGCCAGAAGAGGATGTTGGATCCCTCAAAGTGATCCAAAGCGAGCCACCTCTGGCACCTTTAAAACAAGGACTTAATGTGCATCTCAAACTGAATGCTGTGGTTTTCTCACAGACACAAGACAAACAGTAAGTATTGCACATCACTCCTTTATTATACTGATCTGGAAAGAGACTTAGTTGTTACGCCCAAACGAGCTCTGAACCCACACGGTAGGGTCAAGCAGCTGGAACATGACTCAGACAGTGAAAGACAAAACCTCGGACATGATCCAGGGGTACTTCACCTCTACAAAACAAGGGATCCGAACACAGCAAGTGGTACAAGAAGTTTATCCCACTGATATGAGGAATGGCTTATTTTCTGGTGACCACACAGGACTGTTTCAACTGTCACTTAGCAACCACAGAGTTGCTTTTGTGTGCTGATAATATGTATATATACTTTAATTTGTAAAAGTAAATGTAACATAGACTTGACAAGATTGATCCCAACCTTCTAGGGCCAGCAGCTCCTTTAGGGTCAGAGAGAAAGTAGGGTTAAAATCACCATGAGGTTACTTCCACTCTCCACTGGAATGACTATGCCCCCAGTTACCTAACTGCAGGAAGAGTGCAGGACAGGTTCCAGGGACAAAACTGGACTGCAGCTTCTCCTCATTGGTCACACCACAGCACAGTTCCTCCCTGACTTCTTCCTAAGCAGACCCTTAGTAAACAAAGACCTAAGAAAAACTATAGTTACTATCTCTCAACTCTCCTGGTACAGGGAGCTGTCCCTCGATGTGGTCCAAGAACCTGCACCCCCAGAGGCGTTATTCTGACTAGATTCGATGAAGGGAGTGGGTGCAGGGGATAAAATACTACAATGAAAACGGGAGCCACAGGCCCCCATCTGCAGCTACAACTTAAACTTAAAATCCTAAAGACATAGTCAGTGTGGCAGGTGCTGGGGAGGGTGCAAGAGGCAGGAACAGGCAGGGAGGGTGTCGGGGTAGGAGTCTGCCTCCTCGCCTTCACTTCTTCACCTTGCCCTGAGCAGCCACAGCTTCCATGGCTTTGCGCACGGTCTCCTCGTCTCCCAGGAACTGCATGGGCTTGATGGGCTTCAAGTTCTTGTCCAGTTCATAGACGATGGGGATGCCCGTGGGCAGGTTCAGCTCCATGATGGCCTCTTCTGAGAGACCTAAAAGAGCCACCATTTTCAGCCACAAGAAAGAGTCCACATCCCCTGCAGATTTACTCTTTATCTACTACTAGCAAAGCACTTAAGTAGGAACAAACAAGACATCCTTTCCAATCTACCGTTAGTGGATCTAGTGCCCCATGGACCAGCCCCCAATTATAACTTTCCAAGCCTCTTAATATTAGAAAGAGTGATAAAGTATACAAGATTCTAAGATGAGCCAACAACAAACTGCAGAAAGTTACACTACAAATATCCCTACAAAAGTACATGTGGAAAAGCAGAAAGGACTATGTTCTCCTGGAACATCCTATAGCCTAGCCACCTGCACCTCTAGGTCCTCAAGGCCTCTAGGACCTGCATCATTATGATCGCAGTTTCAGCCAGCACTCCTAGAGCAGAGCAGGTAAGCTTGTACGTTAATGCATATTGAGTCACTTAGCATGTGACAGTTCTGAACTGATCATCCTATATATAGCAGTGTCAAAGGCCCACTGTCACTATTTTGTAACACACTTCCTGTTGCCTTAGAATCAAGGTCTCACTATATAACTCTGGCTGGCCTGGAACTCTAAGTGATTCTCTTGCTTCAGCCTCCCTGGTGTAAGCCACCACATCCTGCTGGCAGACCGTAGATTGAGAACAAGTTTGTCTTTAAGTCCATCTGCACTATCATACTTTCCCCAGAGAGCCTCCTTGCTACAAAACTCAGTCTGATGCGAGTAGCTGTGTCTCACCATCCCTGCGACTCCTGGGAGAAGATACACTTACCCTCCAGATGCTTAACGATGCCCCGAAGGCTGTTGCCGTGGGCGGCAATCAAGACCCTTTTCCCCTCTTTGATCTGGGGGACAATTTCTTCATTCCAGAAGGGCAGTGCTCTGGCAATAGTATCCTTCAGGCTCTCACAGGAGGGGAGCTGGTCCTCGGTAAGGTCTGCGTACCTGCGATCCTAAACAACAACAAAGGCTTATTTCAAGGTTGCCAGTTATTCCAAGTTGCACTTCATGTCTATCAATTCTACCTAGCTCCGATCTTAAGGGATTACGTGACTAATGAACATCTCCCTCAAGGGTCCAGAATGCAGCTCAGAACTTGAACAAGAGGATCAGTAGTCACTGCCCTGCATCCTCATTTCCCAATCCAAAACACATAATTTAGAATCCAGGGAGGAGGCTTAACAAAACAAACAAGGTTTCCCAATTCACTTTAGTTTGCTGCTAGCTTAGGAAGGCTGGAGATGGCTTTATAAAATATGGCAGTAGAGATGTGGAAAGGCGGCATCCTCTCAGATACAACACTAACTTCTAACTAAATCCTGTAACAATGGGAGGTTATATTATTTATTACTATTGTAATTTTATAAGGTTAACGACAAGATGTAGACACAAAAGAGGCCTGGGGCTGGAGAGATGCTCAGCTGTTAAAAGAGAACACCTGCTGTTCTTCCACAGGACCCAGGTTTGGCTCTCAGCACTCAGAGGTTCACAATCACTTCTAGCTCTACAGGATTTGATCTCTTCTGACCTCCAAAGGCACCAGACAGGCATGTGTGCACATAAATATATACAGGCAAAACAACCATATATATAGACTTGGAAAATAAGAACTTGGTGTGAGGCCCACATGCTAACTCAATGCTGATGAAGTGACCGCACCTGCATCGGTAACCATACCTTGCTGATGTTGCTGTAGAAGGGGTGATCAGGCTCCATGGGAGGTGGCGGGACATCGTAAGATCGTCTCCAGATCTTTACCTGGGCCTCACCATGCTTAGCAGCAGTTTCTGCTTTGTTGAGACCTGTTAGACCACCATAGTGTCGCTCATTGAGGCGCCAAGTCCTGACCACTGGCAACCACATCTGGTCAATGGCATCCAGGACTGTCCAGAGGGTCCGGATTGCTCTCTTCTGCACAGAGGTGAAGCAGATGTCAAATTCATAGCCAGCATCTAGAAATTGAGAAGTGCAAATGAGCCAGGTATTGTGGCACATGCCTGTGACCCTGGTACTAGGGAGACAACAGGGCTTTGTGAGTTCAAGGTCAACCTGACCTCCACGGCAAGTTCCAGGACAGCCCAGGCTACAAAGAGTCCTTGTCTCAAAGAAAGAAAAAAAGTCCAAGTGAGAAGCTAGCAAGGCCTAACATGAGCTCCAAGGATTTTATACAGAAGTCTCTTTGGCAAATATTTATTATCCTTGCATCCCTTAAGTGAAATTTTGTTGACTTACATTACAGCAAATAGCACACTTCCTATTGGCTCCAATTAATTATAATAATGTAGTGTTAACCAACTAACCTGAGGCTATACAATTTACTCTAACTCCTGAACACATTTTGATTGAAACCATGTTCAATCCCCAGAACCCACACAGTGGAAGGAGTGATGACCACAAGTTGTCCTTCCCCCATACATGCACCCCAAGGCATGCATGTGTACAGACCTGTGCTTACTCAATAGAAAAATGGGTTTAATTTTGTTTTAGTGAAAAAGGATCATAAAGGGCTGAAGGGGTGGCTCAGCGGTTAAGAGCACTGACTGCTCTTCCAAGAGTCCTGAGTTCAAATCCCAGCAACCACATGATGGCTCACAACCATCTAAAATGAGATCTGATGCCCTCTTCTGGTGTGTCTTAAGAGAGTGACATTGTACTCACATACATAAAATAAATCTTAAGCCTTCCACACCAGGAAGGAGCAAAAGGGAAAAAAAAAAAAAAAAAGAAAAAGGATCATAAAAGTATGAACTCTGGGGCTGGAGAGATGGCTTGGCGGTTAAGAGCACTGACTGCTCTGCCAGAGGTCCTGTGTTCAATTCACAGCAGCCACATGGTGGCTCAGAGTCATCTGTAATGGAATCTGATGCCCTCTTCTGGTATGTCTGAAAACAGCTACAGTATACTCCTATACATAAATAAATCTTTAAAACGTGAACTCTTAAGTCATAGCTAACCTTTCTAAAGGGCTCATGCTCCCATACCACACTGTGATTTTGTCTTCACTAGAATCCTATGATGTTACTATCTTCTCTACCCATTTTTAGCAGAAAAATAAAGACAGGCACTGGGCATGGCGGCATGTTTTTAATCCCAGCTCGGTAGAGGGAGCCTGGGGGATCTTGAGTTCAAGCCTAGCTAGTTGGACTTGTCTTTCTATTTTTGAATTAAGGAGCTGTCCCTTTTCTTATCCCCAAGACACACCCCTGTGTTCTCCAGCACACAAGGCCCTCTTCAAATTTAACCACAAACTTTTCTGGGCATTGCTTCATATTGAGACTAGCAACAGTTATTAAAAAAAAAAATGAAGTAAAATTTCCTGCTAGTCAGTCAACTGACAATGAGGCCACTGAGACCAACTAGTGGGGACAGGGAAGATTAATACCAGGAAAACCACTACCACCCACAAGGAAAGACAATCTCACCCCCGAGCCTCTGGACAAGCTGATGAGAACTGACAGCCATCATCACATCCTTCATCTCCTTAACCAGAAGAGGAGGGATGTTCCCCAAAAAAAAGGCTGAGTCACCCACAGAATACCCACAGAACAAGCCTCAGCACCCGTGATGAGATGCTACAGGCTGCTGTCTCACTGCAATTATTTCCAAATAGTCCCCAAGGCCAAAGTGGTACCCCCTGAGGACCCTGGCAAGAATGCCATAGCATCAGAAGCACAAAGACACACCCATTTAATCCAAAGTATGGCCAGGGGGACAATGAACTCTCATCCCCCCACCCCACCCCCACCCCAGGACCACTGCCTTCCTCCGCCTGAGGCTGCATGGAGGTCTCTCTAGTTTCCTTCTGAAATCAGCAGGAGGAACACTGGTGGAATGGTATGCACCTTGGGTCTTTTCTGTTACTGAATTATCCACAGGAGCCCTCAGTCGGTTTTTGCTTTTAATCTTCCATCCTTTAATCATCTGTGATATCTTTGGGAGATGCTAAACTTACATTAGCTTTTTAAAGACAGTCTAGCTGCGTAGTCCAAGTTGGCCCGTGCTCTACAGCCTCCCTTCTTAGCTGCCTGGGTGCTGAGAAAAATTACAGGCATGCAACACCATGTGCGATCTAACGTGTGAGGTGTTCTAAAACTTAGTGCTACAGTATTTAAGGTTGAAAGGGATCTTGTTATTTTCCAGCTCAACCCGGAGAACAGAGGCAGTTAACTTTGTCCTGAGCTAGGCATAAGCAAACTACCACAGGTCTACACAGTGCTTCATGGCACAGAGCTCAAGAAAATGGCTTCCTTAACCAACACTTTCCTTTTTTCTAGCCTCTCCTACATAGGCCGTGCATCTCAAAAGCAGTCTCGTTTCCTTGCCTCAGGAATTCGTGTTCAAAGTCTTCCCTCATCTGAAAAGGGTGTACAAGAAGCTAGGGAGGGCAACCAAGACACAAGATCACTTCAGGTAGGCATGAGCAACCCTTTTACACAGCTACTGCGGTGTCCAAGTTAGGATGTGCCCTAATCACCAAGAGAAGCGCCTCTTCACGACAGGGATTCTCTCGGGAGCGGGGAGGACTTCCTTTCTTATTAGCATTCCAAAATCACAGAGAACTGTGGGTGGTGCAGGGCGCCCAGTATGGATAGGCAAAGGCGAGCTTTATCTCCTGGACGCTTTCACCCTTTGCTCTGCCTCTGTCCTTGGCCACGGGCCCGCCAGTTCCTCACACTTTCTCGTTACTCCACCCAGAAATGGGGCAAGGACACTGGATTAGAACTAAGTAGGTATGACCTTGGACAAGTCTTTCCAGTCACTTTTCTAAACTATAACAAGAGGACCGAGAGAGGTAAAAAGGAGGGAAATTAGATCTGCCTGCTTCATAGGGCTGGAGAGAGCATCAACTGAAATCACCCACTCACATTCCTGTATTCGGTTTTGTGGTTTGCTGCTGTGCTACAAAGCTCTCCGAAGCACGCGGTTTCCAGGTTGTCTCGAAGGCCATTAGACATCCCCACCTAACACCCCACACTACCCAGGCCGAGCCTGTGACCTGCCGCTTCGCCATGATGGGCAGGCGCCTCAAGTAAACTCGGGTACAGCCACTGATGTCACGGGGAATCGTCCGCCAGGCGCCCTAGGCCCTCGTGGTACCCTAAAGGGTCCTGGGCGCCACAGGTGGGGCTGCTCAGACCGGAAGAACAGATTTTCGCCTAGCGGCGTCTGTGCCCTCTTTCTGGCACAGCCTCTCAGACTTAACGGGGTGACCTTGACAAGCGGGCTCCCCACCCTGCGTTCACCTCCCCAGATGAAAATTCAACTGCAGAGGCAGACCGAAGTGCGCGACTCTCGAGAGGGCCCGGGGGCTCAGGCGACCCCTAGGCCAGTGCTGGCCCTGTACGCCACACCGCGCTCGTCGCGCTCTTCCCGCTCGTACCTCGCAACGCCTGCCCGCCGCGCTTCGCCTCCTCGTGGCCCGCCGGGCTCAGGTCGGCGTCGTACCAGCCGCTGAAGCGGTTCTCCAGGTTCCAGGCGCTCTCGCCATGCCGGATCAGCACCAGCTTGTAGGCAGCCATGACGACGGGCAGAGGATGCAGCAGCAACTGAGGATCGCTGAGATTCTCTTCGCAGCCCGCCCCCCCGGTCGCGCCTGCGCACTTGCACTCTCCCGCCCCGCTTCCGCGCACTTTCTCCCCGAAATCTTTCCACTCGCTCGATAGACCGCCGCCCGCCCCGTATGCGCATGCGCCTCAGGCAAGTTCTGCGGCCTTCTAAGGGGGGGGTGTCGCGCACCACGGCGGCAGCGCGCATGCGTCGTACGTAGCGGTACCCGCGTGCTACCCGGCAGTCACGGAGCGCACGTAAGCAGGGAGCGCGGAGGTTGCTGGTTGCGAGCTTGAGGCTCCGGGCGCGGGCTGGAAGTGCCGCGCTTCCTCTTTAGGGATGATCAACTATCCTCTGACCAGTTTTTCAGCCCGGCCAGGCCACAGTCCCATCCCTGCGCAGTTCCAATATACACCCTTTTCCTTTTAACTTGTACTTCGGACAAGTCATAAGACGTCTCAGCCTCACTTGTAAAATACTCTATAAACCTAAACATGGGTTCTTTTGGGTTGGTTTGTTGTTTTTTGTGTCTTATTTGTTGTTGTTGTTTTTTTTTTTTTTTTTTTTTTTTGAGACAGTCTCTCTGTGTAACCCTGACTGTCCTGGAACAAGTTCTGTAGACCAGGTTGGCCTAGAACTCAGAGATTTCCTGTCTCTACCACCGAAGTGCTAGATTAAAGGCGTGGTTCAACACGCCAGTCAGAGCACTGCTTTTTTTTTTTTTTTTTAAGATTTATTTATTATTTATTTTTATGTAGCTGTACAGAGGGTTGTGAGCTTTCCTGTGGTTGTTGGGAATTGAATTTTTTAGGACTTCTGTTCGTTCTGGTAGGCCCAGCTCGCTCCAGTCGGCCCTGCTTGCTCTGGCCAAAAAAATTTATTATTTATTATTATAAAAATAATAGTATAATAAATATATACATATGCATTTATAATTACATATAATACAATAATAAATATGTATTTATACATAAGTCCACTGTAGATGTCTTCAGACATGCCAGAGGAGGGCGTCAGATCTCATTATGGGTGGTTTGTGAGCCACCATGTGATTCTGGGATTTGAACTCAGGACCTTCAAAAGAGCAGTCAGTTACCTGCTGATCCATCTCATCTCGCGAGCCCCAAGAGCATAGCTCTATATCCCTTTTCTTCTACCCAATGTTGATTGTGTAGCTGAGAGTGTGTGGAAGCTCCTGTGTAGGTCTACAGGCTCATGTCCTTCTGAGAAGCAAACGTTAGGCCCTTATAACATTACAAAAAGGAAGGTCTGTCTCTCCTTACCCCAATTTTAGTATCCACTTGTTAGGACCAATTTCTCCTGCCCAGGCTGTGGACTCTTAGTTTATTTCCATTAAGCCTCTTCATGAGCATTAAACATTAGCCAGACAGTGGCCTATTACTAAGATACTAACATAGTGTTATGGATTCCTGTCCTTTTAGTGGAGAGCAAAATCCACATTTAAACAATTGACAACAGAACTGAGCCACTTTCTGTACTTTCGACAGAGAGCCAAGAAAAGTTTTAACATGAGATGGTCAAGTACCTACTACGGACTGAACAGAGTTAGTGCTTTTGTGCTTTATGCATACTAACTCCTTCCTTGTTTCCCCGTTTCTTTTCTTTTCTTTCTTTCTTTCTTTCTTTCTTTCTTTCTTTCTTTCTTTCTTTCTTTCTTTCTTTCTCCCCCCTCCCCCTTCTGTTTTTTTCAGGCAGGGTTTCTTTGTGCAGGCCTGGCTGTCCTGAAACTTGCTGTATAGACCAGGTTAGCCTTGAACCCTCCTCCTGAGTATTGGGATTAAAGGCATGTGCCACCAGCTTTTCTAGTTTCATAAACCTTTGAAGCGGGCACTTTTGCCCCACGTACACTATAGATGAGAAAGCAGGATAGACAGACAGTCCCACTGAGGTTACAAGAACCGAGTTCAACCGTGACCGGCTGGCTCAAAAGCCACACTCTTAACGCCTGTGGCACCCACAGGCTTGCTGTAATCCGTTGACCTTAAAGTTGGGGTAGAATTTGATTCACAACTTTTTTTTTTTTTTTTTTAAATAAGATTTCACTATGTAGCTCTTAGCTGGCCTGGGTAGACCTGGAACTTACTGCATAGACCAGGCCAGCCTCAAACTCATAGAGATTCTCCTGCTGCTGCCTTGGTCCAAGTCCTGGGATTAAAGTGTAGGCCACTCTTCTACTTTACAGCCCTCAATCAAACTGCAGAATCTCTCAGCCTCATCTTTTAAAATGAGCATAATAGACAGAGATGCCTTGGTCCCAGCCACTTGGGCTAGAGGATCAGGAGTTCAAGAGCAGCTTTGGCTGGCTACAAGATTTCCTGTCTCTTCCGACGCCACACCCCCCATCCCCCCACCCCCGCCACCACCTCCCCCCCACCCCCACCCCCCCCCACCCCCCACCCCCCCCACCCCACCCCCACCCCCCGCAAAAAAAAAATTATAGATGAGAAACCAGAACACAAAGGCAAATTCTTCAGGGGCCTGAAGATGCAACTCAGTATTCAGTTTGTAACAAATCTGCACAGAGGGGTTCATAGTTCACAGTGCTACACAGCTAGGCCCTCCCTTCTCCCTTTAAGAGTGGTTGTGTGTGGGTGGCGGTGGGGGGGCTGGAAAGATGGCTCAGTGGTTAAGAGCACTGACTGCTCTTCCAGAGGTCCTGAGTTCAACTCCCAGCAACCACATGGTGGCTCACAACCATCTGTAATGAGATCTGATTCCCTCTTCTGGTGTGCATGAAGACAGCTACAGGGTACTCATATACATAAAAATAACTAAATCTTAAAAAAAAAAAAAAAACAAGGGGCTGGTGAGATGGCTCAGTGGGTAAGAGCACCCGACTGCTCTTCCGAAGGTCCAGAGTTCAAATCCCAGCAACCACATGGTGGCTCACAACCATCCGTAACGAGATCTGGTGCCCTCTTCTGGAATGTCTGAAGACAGCTACAGTGTACTTAAATATAATAAATAAATAAATCTTAAAAAAAAAAACAAAAAAAAAAAACAAAATCCATTCCGAGGCTTTGTCAGATTTTCCAGACAAAGGGAACTTTAGTTCTGTGTCCATATCCAGGAGCTGACTTGGCAAGGAGCCTAGGCCTCCCAGGAGTTAAGAGTTTGGGTCCTGGGAACCCTGCTTTCTCCCCAGAAGGACTATGGTCATCAACTGTGCCTGAGGTACCTATGTCCCTGCTAGCACTGCTTCATTTAGCTTTCTGCTGACCTCTACTCCCCCCCAAAAAACATGTAAGACTATGAACTTTTTAATAAACTTGCTTGACATAAGTCCCAGCTGTCTATCTGTCGTCGTCTTCTTCTTCTTCTTCTTCTCCTTCTCCTCCTCCTCCTCCTCCTCCTTTTTTAAAGATTTATTTATTATATAAACACTGTAGGTATCTTCAGACACACCAGAAGAGGGTGTCAGATCTCATTACAGATGGTTGTAAACCACCACGAGGTTGGTGGGATTTGAACTCAGGACCTCTGGAAGAGCAGTCAGTGCTCTTAACCGCTGAGCCATCTCTCCCACAGCCCACCTAACCCTCCAGGACACTGTCCCTCGGCTTCCAATCAGCAGTCATCTTCACCTAATGCCGGGCTTCACTTCCAAAATCGATTTTCACATTTTCCCTTTGTCTTGGCCCTATCTGTGTCCCCTCTGTGACTCTTGCCAGATTCTGCTCTTGCCTCACAAAATTCAAGATTTCTGTGCTTTTACCTAATTAGGGTGCTCCATCCCACAACAAGTAAGAAGTATAAAAAAGAAGGTGCCCTCGGAAGCCTGGTTTGGTTTGCTCAGGGACTTGCAACGTGTCATTCCCCTTCTCTTCTTCCCTTTCCCTCTCTAGGAACTAACACGATAATCACACGTGCATATAGCTTTGGGGAGAGATAAATGAGGTGACCCGATGAGGTGACCCGATGACACATGAGATGGGCTTGCTGTTGTAGCCGGCAATCAGTCCTAAGTGCGAGAAATGTTAACAACATTGTACTCCCAAGTATTATTAACAGTGTGACCAAGAGAGAGAAAAAGTTAATGAGGACACCTGGGAGCACTCTGCCAAGCTTACCTCCCTGCAGGATACCTAGGAAGAGATGCCAGCTAAGCCGGAGGAAAGCTAAGCAAACAACCAGAATATATTTTGTTCTCTCTCTCTCTCTCTCTCTCTCTCTCTCTCTCTCTCTCTCTCTCTCTCTCTCTCTCTCCCTCCCTCCCTCCCTCCCTCTCTCTGTGATATTATACAAGTACACACACACATGATGTGCTGTGTGAGCTGTGGGCTGACGCTGAACCAAACCACTCCCCATCCCCTCCCACCTCCACCCCTGTTTAAAATTGGGCAGGTCTGACTTGCCAGTTCCCCTTCTGTGGGGATGACCGTGACCGTGACCGTGAAGGGTCCGTGCTTGTGTTCTTTGCCCTTATCCCAGATCTAGGAGCGCCTTCTAAGAAATGAAGTCCTAGTTGGACTCCAGCCAGACCTGAAATTCTGAACTCTAAGAGCCTAAGGCTCCTCTTCTACAGCAATGTTTAATTCCTTAGGTCCGAGGAATTTCCTGGGGGCTCTGACAGCTTTCAAACAATACACCTGTGGGCTGGGAAAATTCAGAGAGGATAAATAGTAGGCACAGTCCTATTGGGCACTACTGTCCCTGCGGTACAATGGAGCCTCCTTCAGCCGGCCTTCTCCATCTCTTTTCCCAAACAGAACATTGCCTTATCAAGAACTGAACATTCACCCAGGGCCTGATTTAGAAGGAATGGGATGAAGCAAGATATGTGAGGTGTGGAAGGAGTGGCTGCCACGCAGCCCCCAAGGAGTCCCTGTGAAGACGCCACATGTCTTTGCCTGTAGGACCATTTCTCCCATTCATCGCCAAATGTTCAGCTCAGCACTGGCTGGGAGGAAACTGTCATCGAGTGGGAGGAAGGGAATGAGCCAGGCTGATGCTTACCGCCACCTCTGAGCTTCTATGTGAAGAAGGAGCTGCGCTTCCCTGCAAAATGAAGCTTAAATCCCTGCCCTCGGAATGTGTCATCGTTGAACATGACCAAACCTGAGCTGGCACTACAAGAAGAGGAAGAAGAAAGGCTTCCTAAGGGCTCCCTCTTGGTTTCAGCCAGACATGGTGGTGCATGTCTTTAATCCTAGCATTTAGGAGGCAAAAGTATACAGATCTGTGATCTGTTATTTCAGGCCAGGCTGATAGACATATTAAGTACCAGGCCAGCCAAGACTACATAGAGATACCTTACCTCAAAAACCAAATAGATAAACACACACACACACACACACACACACACACACACCAAAAGCCCTGGCTTCAACCTGCAATTCTTGCCAAGTTATGGGACAAGCCCTTACCTTCATTTGGATTTATCAGTACCAGAGCCTCTGCTACTGGGCCATGTGTGAACCCTCAGTGATAACAAAACTCAAAGCATGGTAGTACACAAATTCTTCTGACCCACACAAAACTGCCTCGTGTGAGCCAGCCTATACTGATTATATTTGGATGACAAAACAGAGAGCCCTGGCTCTCTCTGCTGCAGATTCCTGTTTGCTCTTCCGACTTTACCTCAACTGGACTGCTGCCACATCTGTGAGGTGTTTTCCAGTGAATCTAGCTGCTGCTGACCTATAAACTGACCCAAATGGGAGTTGCTCCCCAAGAACCGTTCTAAACAGTTCTACACTCCTCTTCCCCCACCCCCTCCCATAATCTTTCTTTCTTTGTTGGGTGGTGGGCTACAGGGGAGATTAAAGCATTAAATAGGGTTTCGTTTTGTTTTTTAAAGATTTGTTTATTTATTATGAATACAGCCTTCTGCCTGCAGGCCAGAAGAGGGCATCAGATCTCCTTATAGATGGTTTTAAGCTACCATGTGGTTGCTGGGAATTGGATTTAGGACCTCTGGAAGAAGCAGGCAGTACTCTTAACGTCTTGCTACCTCTCTAGCCCCCTAAAAACATGTTTTGAAAACATTAAAGTTACAGTTCTAGGCCCACCATATGTGTGTATGTGTTTGTGAGTGTGTGTGTGTGTTTACTCACTCATATTAAGAGGGTTTTTTTTTGTTTGTTTGTTTTTTGTTTTTCGAGACAGGGTTTCTCTGTATAGCCCTGGCTGTCCTGGCACTCACTTTGTAGACCAGGCTGGTCTCGAACTCAGAAATCCGCCTGCCTCTGCCTCCCAAGTGCTGGGATTATAGGCGTGCGCCACCACGCCCGGCTTAAGAGGGTTTTTGTTGTTGTTGTTGTTTTTCCAGACATGGTTTCTCTGTATAGCTCTGGATGTCCTGGAATTCACTCTGTAGACCAGGCTGGCCTCGAACTCAGAAATCCACCTGCCTCTGTCTCCTGAGTGCTGGGATTAAAGGTGTGTGCTACCACTGCTCAGCTACCTTTCAAGTCTTTAGCTGGGATAGAAAAACAAACCATATCAAGAATCCTGGACAGTAACATTAATGTGATTCCAACTACATTGTGTGTCCTGCATAGGCAAAGCTGGTTGCTTAAGCCCGGGATAACTGTGGGTATAAATAAGAAACACAGATGTTTTAAGGGGTGAAAATGTCTTCAAATGGAACTGGGGTCACTGTGGCAATGTCTGTGAAAATTCTCAAATTTTGAAAGCCAGCTGGGATTGCACAAACCTTTAACCCCAGAATTTGGGAATCAGAGGCCAAGAGGGTATGTGTTAACATTTCTTCTAGGCCCCGCCCCACAGTTACCTGGCAACAGCTAGGTATGCCTGACTCACTATAAAAGGGGCTACTTGCCTCTCTTAACTCCTTCACTCTCTTCCTTTCTTCCTCTTTTCCTCTCTGCCCTCTGTTCCTTCTCTCCCCATTTCCCTCCCCCTCACTCTCCACTTGTTCATGGCTGTTCTCTCCTCCTCCTCCTCCTCCTTTTCTTCTTCTTCTTCTTCTTCTTCTTCTTCTTCTTCTTCTTCTTCTTCTTCTTCTTCTTCTTCTTCTTCTTCTTCTTCTTCTTCTCTCTCTCTCTCTCTCTGCTGGTACCTCAGGGGAGAAGGGATGCCTCACCATTGGCCTGCAGAGGCACTCCCTCCCCCCACACCAAATATCTTCCTGGTTCTTCCCTTTCTTTTTTATAAAACACTAGAGTGTTTCCTGAAAATTCCAGGGGAAAGACCACCGAGCCAAATCATGGCCAATGCCACACCACCTCCAGTAGGATCTGTGTGACAAGTTCCACAGACTGGGGTGACTGACCAAAAACAAAAGGGGAAGCCTCCTGGAACCGGTTGTAGAACTCTTTGCTGGAGAAAAAATATTGAGCCTTAGTTCTCAAGGCAATCTATCTGTTTTATTTTTTCTTATTCCTTTTCTTATTTACATGTTCCTGGTGGCCTAGGCCAAGATTTTAAGCGAGAATAATGGGTAAGAAACCATTCCTTGAGATGGGGTCACTAACATGACCTTGTCCCCAGGCAAACCAACGCTTTACTTTCTAAATCATTTACAAAACTATTATGATAAAAACTTTCCCAACAGCCGGTTGTGGTGGCACACGCCTTTAATCCCAGCACTTGGGAGGCAGAGGCAGGCAGATTTCTGAGTTCGAGGCTAGCCTAGTTTACAGAGGGAGTTCAAGGATAGCCAGGGTTATACAGAGAAAACGAAAACAAAAACAAAAACAAAAAACTTTCCCAACAATAAAATTTCATATGGCTACGCGTGTGTCATCAGAGGTGGGTTTTGGTATATGGTAAAGAAAGCTGGGCTTGGTGGCGCACACCTTTAATCCCAGCACTCAGGAGGCAGAGGCAGGCGGATTTCTGAGTTCGAGGCCAGCCTGGTCTACAAAGTGAGTTCCAGGACAGCCAGGGCTACACAGAGAAACCCTGTCTCGAAAAAAACATAAAAACAAAAACAAAAACAAAAACAAAAAAAAACCAAACCAAAAAAAAAAAAAAAGGAGCACATACTCAGATTCACACTGCCTCTGTGTTTGTTTCTGTTTTCACCACTGAATCCTTACCCACCTGGCCTCGAGAACCCACATCCCGGGGACCCCCATACCCAGCTGGGGTGGTCCATGGCAGGCCGAAGTAACTAAAGCAAGCTCTCGTATTTGTATACATAGGCTATCTCTTCCTATGGCAGGGCTCAAGAGATCAGCACCGGACATGGGGAAGATTGTTTTTGCTTTTTGAAAAGATTTTATGTATTTATATTTTATGTATTTATATATTTTTTATCGATTTTATGTATATGAGTACACTATAGCTGTCTTAAGACACACCAGAAGAGGGCATCAGATCTCATTATGGGTGGTTGTGAGCCACCATGTGGTTGCTGGGATTTTAACTCAGGACTTCTGGAGGTGCAGTCAGTACTCTTGACCGCTGAGCCATCATCTCTCCAGCCCGGAAGATAAGATAGTTTTTAAAGTTCAGGAGAAGGGGTTTCCAAATATAGGAACTGACAGTCAAATAGATGGGGTTACAGAAGCAGAGCTGAAACAGAACAAGCTCATAGCGACTTCCTGAGACGTCATAACGACTTTCTCTTTTCTTGGAAGTTAAAGATTTTATTGTCTTCATAACAAAATCGGCTTAGAGCTGGATCACTTGGCCCTTTCTCTTCTTATCGCCTCCCAATTCAACATGCTTGCATCTCTTCCTAGCCAGAATCCTCTTAGATCTGCAGTTGGGCTCAGCATACTCAAGTCTCAACACGATCTTCTTTGTAGTTTTAGCCTTTTGGCGGAAAATGGGTTTAGTCTGCCCACCACAGTCAGCCACCCTGTTTCCTGTGATAACAACCCTTTCCCTGGGCATACAGAGAATCCTTGCCCTTCTTGTACTGTGTCACCTTGTGGGGTTGGTGCTTCCCATACTTCTTGCAGAATGTCCGGCGGGTCTTAGCAATGTTCACCGTGCTTGCAGGAGCACGGTCAGCTCAGAAAGAAATAGAATTTTTTTTTTTAATTTTTAAAAAAGGTTTTTTTTTTTTAATGTATATGAGTACACTGTAGCTCTCTTTGGACACACCAGAAGAGGGCATTGTATCTCATTAAAGATGATTGTGAGCTACCATGTGGTTGCTGGGAATTGAACTCAGGACCTCAGGAAGAAGAGTCAGTGCTCTTAACCGCTGAGCCATCTCTCCAGCCCTTTTGTAGAATTTTTTTTTAAATTTATTTATATGAGTAGCTTTCTTCAGACATACTAAAGCTCTGTAGCAAAAGCCTGTCTCCTGAAAACCAACCCAACAAACTAATGAATTATATAGTTTAGATGGTTAAAGTGTAATTTTACTTAAAGTGTATCTCATTATCTCAAAGCTGATTTTTAAAAGTTGTAAACAGTTATTAAAGGGGTGTTTGGGAGGGGGGGACACCACCCATAAGAGCCCTGGCTTCTCTGGAGGGAAAGTAGGCAGTGGTTTGGGAAGCCCAAGATGGCTGTCTATCTGCGAGGAAGACAAGCCTGTGTTTAGGGGTCCTGGGCCATGGAGCTCAGTCTCACAGGAGTGGCGATCCCGGATGAAAACACAGGGCTCTTGCAGTGCAGAAGACAGAAAGAGGGATGCCAGAGAACAAAGGCAAGAACCAGCCTTAGTTATCAGAGGCCTGGCTGCTGCTCAGCCACAGTTACAGCCCCTCTCATCCTTAGACACCAGCAGGCACCCTGCCAAGAGCACTGGTTATGAATCTCTAGCACACAGACTTCCAGGTACCTGGATTTCTCAGTTGGGGAAGTAAGTTTGCGAGCTCAGACACATCAAAGGACTACTGGGTGACTGTTCAACCCTTTCCCTACAGCTTGCTAAGGAATTGAAGAGCCTGGCTGCTTGACCCTGCTGTGAAATGTTTAGCCTCCCTCAGAGACCTATGAGAAGGTTGCCCACTGCCTCCTTGTGGGCCTGACTTCTCTTCAAGGATACCTCTACTCCCACCTTGCAAACTGTTGTACTGCTTGCTTGCTGTCTGCCCGTGGCATTCATAATTCCTTATTTTGAGTTTTGATTTTGTTTTTGTTTTGTTTTTTTTTTTTTTTGGTTTTTCGAGACAGGGTTTCTCTGTGTAGCTCTGGCTATCCTGGAACTCACTTTGTAGACCAGGCTGGCCTCGAACTCAGAAATCCGCCTGCCTCTGCCTCCCGAGTGCTGGGATTAAAGGCATGCGCCACCACGCCCAGCTCGATTTTGTTTTTTTAAAGTATTGTCTCTTTAGTCCTGGCATCCTGGGCTTGATATGTAGACCAGGCTGGCCTCAAACTCACAAGGATCCACTGGTCAATGCCTCCCAAGAACTAGGATTAAAGGTATTTAGCCACCACACCTGGCGTTAATAACTCTTCTAATAAATGCCCCCCCCCCAATTCATCTCAGTGTCTTCCTTGAAACCTAGAGCAAGATCAGGAATGTCTACTTCTGCCCTCACATCCCACATCTACCCTACAAAACAAGATACAAGGAGCTAGGCTCCTAGGTCCCATTTCTGATTAATATGCCCCTCTGCTGATCTCTCTGTTGGGTAACTCCCTAGATCCAGGATGTAAGAAGGACTTCCAGGAGGAACCTTACAGTGATAGCCTGGGCTCATACCAGAGAGCCCAGAAAAGCCCCAGTAAAAGGTCCTATGTTAAAGCGGTGCTGGGAGGGTGACTGAAGAGGGAGAGAAAAGGTTCTTGGGATTGGAGATGGATCAGTGCTAAAGAGCTTGTATTGCCCTTGCAGAGGTTGGCTCCCAGCATCTATGCCGGCAACTCGGAACCACCTATAACAGCTCCAGGGCATCTGCACTTTGTGTGTGTGTGTGTGAGTGTGTGTGTGTGTGTGTGTACTCAACCCTCATAAACACAAGCAAACGCAAAATTAAGACTAAGACAGAGCTCTAGAAAAAGGTTTTATTGTGCTGGGAGTGGCGCTGCATACCTTTAATCCCAGCACTCGGGAGGCAGAGGCAGGCAGATCTCTATGAGTTCAAGGCTAGCCTGGTCTACAATGTGTGTTCCAGGACAGCCTGGGCTACACAGAGAAACCTCGTCTCTTAAAAAACAAACAAACAAACAAAAAAGAAAAAGAAAAAAGAAAAGAGGGAGGGGGTTCTTTGGCAAAGACTGTTCTTTTCCCATGACAAAAAAAAAATTATCTTCACAAGTTTGTTTTTTATTTGTTTTTTTTTTTGGTTTTTTCGAGACAGGGTTTCTCTGTGTAGCCTTGGCTGTCCTGGCACTCACTTTGTAGACCAGGCTGGCCTCGAACTCAGAAATCCGCCTGCCTCTGCCTCCCAAGTGCTGGGATTAAAGGCGTGCGCCACCACGCCCGGCTTTATTTGTTTTTTGAGACAGGTTTCTCCCTGTGGCCCTGGCTGTCTCAAACTCACAGAGATCCACTTGCCTCTGCCTCCCAAGTGCTGGCTTTACAAGTTTTAAAGGTCTTTTGTTTGTTTGTTTGTTTTTGTTTTGTTGTTGTTGTTTTTTCCAGACAGGGTTTCTCTGTATAGCGGAAACTTTGAAATTCAGTCACCTGTCCCATGTCACATAGCAGGATGTGGCTTCAAACCCAGGCTTCTTAGGACTTAGTAGCAACTATGTCCCACTCAGTTCCTTCTGATGAGCCTCTTAGGGCAATAGAGGCTCTCTCCATCCCTAGAGCTAGCTAGAGCTCTAAATTACACACCCAAGCCACAGACTTCCTCTTTGTTTGGGACAAGAGGCTAACCTTTAATTTCCCCTTCCTACTGCCTGGTGGCCTAACAGATTACAAAACCACTGACCTATGCAGGACCTTCCTGCTCTTTCTGCCCTTAGCTCTCTGGGTGCGGTAGCTCTGTTCTCTCCCTTGGAGCCTCACTGTTGGTTTTTTTATAGATGTGCCTACCGACAGTTGTCTCTCGTGCCTTTGCCCAGCTATCGGCTCGACTCGTGTGCCCTTGGGGAGTCACCGAACCCTTTGAGACCAGGTTTTTTGTTTGCGAAGTGAGGAGGCTGGCTGCGCTCTCCTAAGCTTGAATCATAAATAGCTTCTGGAACTCAAGGCTAGTTTCTTAGACAGCAATGACAGATCAACAGTTCCCTGTGGTCAGCACCTTGCTTGCATGCTCCTATTAATTTTTGTGAAACCTATGAGCAAGCATGTTTTTTTTTTTTTTTTATCATGCCCATTTTACAGGTTAGAACAATCTGAGGCCTGGAGATTTATTTATTATTCATTCTATAAATTCTGTTCCTCAAGAGCACCCTGACTAATAATAAATATACATAAATATGTATATAGCATATGTGGGGGATTATTAGAATGGGTTACTGGCTGTGGCTCAGCCAGTCCAACGATGGCTATCTAACAGTGGAAGGTCCAAGGATCCAGTAGTTGGGTTCACATGCAGCTGGATGTCTCAGCTGGTCTTCAGTTTACACCAGAATCCCAAGGATGTAGGTTCTGAAGTCAGTGAAGGACTGGACTGGCTAGCAGGGAAGAGGAAGCAAGCTTCCTCCTTCCACATCCTCTATATAGGCTGCCAGAAGAAGGTGTGCCCAAGATCCAAGCTGGATCTTCTCACCTCAAAAGATCTGGATTAACGGTGTGTCTTCTCACCTCAAGGATCCACATTAGGGGCTCAATGGTGCTGGTGCACATTTTTAATCCGAGTACTCGGGAGGCAGGAACAGGCAGAGCTCTGTGAGTTCGAGGCCAGCCTGGTCTACAGAATGAGTTCTAGAACAGCCAGAACTATGCAGAGAAACCCTGTCTCAAAAAATTACAGAAAACAAACAAACAAACAAACAATAGCCAAAACAAAATAAAAAACCCCAAACCAAACAACCCAAAAGCCAAAACAAAGATCTAGATTAGAAGTGAATCTTCCCACTTCTAATTTGTTTTTTAAGAAGAAAATCCCTCACAGGTATGCTTAACCATTTGGGGTTTAGTTCATTCCAGAGGTTGTCAAGTTGACAGCCAAGAATAGCTATTACAGAGAATAAAGTGGTTCAAATGGTTTAAGAGTAGTGATATTCTATGGGTGGTGTCTTGTGGCTTATGTGGTGTGAGGAATCCTGGACTTGATAGAGCCTCCTGACGGAAGCCAGTTATAGAATTCACGGGTAGGGAAGTTGGTACTTCACCAAGAGGTGATCCCTGCAGTGAGGGGCAGAGGCGTGCTTCTTGTGCACACAGTTTGGAGGTGAGGAGGTTTCTGTTGTTCACCAAAGAGCAAGAGTGGGCCTGCAAAATTCTACTCTAGCCAACATTTCAGCCTTTCCGTATGGGTATAGCCCAGGTTGCTTGAAATGCTCCCTCTGGTGGTGACGATGTGACTCTGCGCTCAGGCCAAGTACCGTGACCTGTTTTTTGGAATTTTTCCATGTTAATTTTATCTTTTTTTTTTAAAAGATTTATTTATTTATTATATTTAAGTACACTGTAGTTGTCTTCAGACACTCCAGAAGAGAGAGTCAGATCTTGTTACAGATGGTTGTGAGCCACCGTATGGTTGCTGGGATTTGAACTCTGGACCTTCGGAAGAGCAGTAGGGTGCTCTTACCCACTGAGCCATCTCACCAGCCCTCCATGTTAATTTTAATTGTTAACTTGATAGGATTCATAATCACCTAGAAGACAAATTTCTGGTTGTAGTGTGTGTGTGGTGTGCCTAATGCCATTTCCAGAAATGTTTAACTGAAGAGGGAGACCCACCCTGAATATGTGGACAGCAACATTCAATGGGCTAAGACTGGATAAGAAGGAAGGGAGTACCATCAGCCTCTGTCTGTCTGTCTGTCTGTCCCTGCTTCCTGAGTGCAGGCACAATGTGCCCAACACACCTAGCACCTTGTCTTCCTTACCACAATGGACTGTTCCCTCAAACTCTAAGCCAAAATAAATTCTTCTTTCTTTAAATAGCTTTGTTGGGCATTTTGTCCTAGCAGTGAGAAAAATCACTAACGGACAGCTATTTTCATATTGACTCCAAATGATAGTTCAGTGGGTTTAGTATTGTATAGAGGGTAAAATATATATGATATGAGCTGAACATTGTAGTGTACACCTGTAATTCGAGCCCTTCACATACAGAGGCAGGAGGAGTGCCATGAATCCAAAACAAGAATGTGTTACATGGCAAGGGCTTGATTATCCCATCCCTTTCCTTTGCAAAATAAATAAATAAATAAATAGAAAAGAAGTAAACAAGAGTATGATGCTGGGCCATTGAGCCATCTCTTCAGCCCCTCTATTTTTTTTAAGATACGTTCAGGTAAGTATATAATACACAACCATTACTTGGTGAATACATCTATGTAAACCCCTAAAATATTAGAATATAACTACATCTACTGTGCTTACTCTCAACTCTTACCAGATTCCAATACTCTGGGGTCCTTTTGGTTTTTTTTTTTTTTTTTAATTAATAGAATCACACAGTACACATTTTGTTTTGTTTTGTTTTGTTTTGTTTTGAGACAGAGTTTCTCTGTATAGTCCTGGCTGTCCTGGAACTCACTCTGTAGACCAGGCTGGCCTCGAACTCAGAAATCTGCCTGTCTCTGCCTCCCAAGTGCTAGGATTAAAGGCGTGCGCCATCACCACCTGGCTACATTCTTTTATGTCTGGAGTCTTTCATTTAATTTGAATCATACATGCACATAGCAGATCTCTGTGTATACTATGCAGAAGCTGATGTTTATAAATGATAAAATATTCCATTACATATCATTATATCACAGTGAATCTGACCTATTCTGTTGATGGGTGTTTGGTCACTTCTAGTTCTCAACTATCTCTTTTTTAGCAAGTAAGTAATAGTCTCTGTTGGGAGTGTATATAGGAATGAATTGCTGGGTAGAGTGGACATATGTTTTATTAGATACTACTAGATCAAGCTAGACGTCAGGGCTCATGCCTGCAATCCCATCACTCACAAAGCAGAGGCAGAAGAATTGCTGTGAGTTTAAGACCAACATGGGTCACGCGAGACCTTGTTTCAAAATACAAACAGGGAGCAGGGGCTGGAGAGATGAATTAACAGTGAAGAGTTCATGCTAGGGCTGGAGAGATGGCTCAGTGGTTAAGAGCACTGACTGCTCTTCCAGAGGTCCTGAGTTCAATTCTCAGCAACCACATGGTGGCTCACAACCATCTGCAATGGGATCGGATGCCGTCTTTGGATGTGTCTGAAGACAGTGATAGTGTACTCACTCACACACGGCTTCTTGCACAAGACCTGAGACTGGCTTCTCCCAGCGCCATCAGACAGCTCATAACTGCTTGTAATTCCAGCTCCAGGGGGTCTGATGCTTCTGGCCTCCACAGGTACCTGAATTCATACCATCACACGGATGTACACATAACTTAAGAAATAAATCTTTTAAAAATAGTACTAGTTTTCCAAAGTGACCATATCAATCTTTCGTTCCAACAGCAGCACATGGAGACATCAGGGCTGTGTTCTTGGCAACAGGGCACCACCACTGCATCTTTCCATCGTTATTCCGTTGTGGTTTCCATTTGCAAAGCAAGTTGTGGGCACTAGTTGTTGCTTTTTTCTTTCGTGAGGCCAAGATGTTTTCATTTTTTATACATCCATAGTTTTTGATTATTGTTTTCTTTTTTTAAACGTTATTAAGGTTTTTTGTTTGTTTGTTTGTTTTGTTTTTTGAGACAGGTTCTCACTGTGTAGCCATGAATGTCTTGGAGTTCACTATTTCAATATTTAGAGCAGACTGGCCTTGAAATCACAAAGATCAACCTATGTCTGTTACCTAGGCGCTGGGATTACTGATGTATTTATTTTGTTATTTTTGTTTTTAGACAGGATCTTGCATCTCGCAGTGTGGAGACTAGGCTGGCTTTAAACTCACGACAGTCTTCCAGTTTGCCGGGAT
This sequence comes from Mus caroli, assembly GCF_978045245.1. Classification (NCBI taxonomy): domain Eukaryota; kingdom Metazoa; phylum Chordata; class Mammalia; order Rodentia; family Muridae; genus Mus; species Mus caroli. The sequence continues at coordinate 19,422,753 of NW_028227275.1, forward strand.
TACAAGTGTGCGGACAACACCGCTCCGCTTGAACAACCGATTTTTTTTTTTTTTTCCCGAGACAGGATTTCTCTGTGTAGCCCTGGCTGTCCTGGAACTCACTTTGTAGACCAGGCTGGCCTCGTACTCGGAAATCTACCTGCCTCTGCCTCCCGAGTGCTAGGATTAAAGGCGTGCGCACCACGCCCGGCTGAACAACTGATTTTTTGAGAGTAATATAAATTTGTCTTTTAATTCCAAAGAAATTCCCGTTTTACAAGGTTTTTCTTCACGGCCACGAATCTTGGCGGTGCATCAGGAGCCCACAAAGCACCCCAAACACCAGAACTCCTTCTCCAGGGTTAAGATCTCAAAGCCTCAGAACGGATGTTGATTGGTTTTGCCATGGTAACAGATTGGCGACAGGAAGTGACATCAGAGGAAGGGGCTGCGGAGCCGGCTGAGGACACACACGTGGGTTCTGCCGTGGCTTCTGCTGTCTTTTCGGCGTGTGTGGACGCTTGTGCTCTGAGCGAGTGCGAGCCACCGTTTGGTCAACATGGGTCGCTCGGGGAAATTGCCCTCTGGTGTCTCGGCCAAGTTGAAGCGCTGGAAGAAAGGCCACAGCAGCGACAGCAACCCCGCCACTTGCCGCCATCGCCAGGCCGCTCGGAGCCGCTTCTTCAGCCGCCCGTCAGGTAGCCGGGCCGTGGGACTCCTTGGGTGGCATCTTGTGGCATTCGGCCTGCCACTTTGTAATGTCAGACTTGGCGCTCACTGTGAAGACCCGCCCCTCGAGTTTGACAGATGCGGAAATTGTCCTCTGAAGGGAAATGACTTGTCTAGGATACGGTCTCAGGGATGGGATACAGGGCCGTCACTACCCTTGGATGCCTCTTTAGATTTATGTATATGTTGGAGTGTCAGGGAGCGAACCCAGGATTTTGTGCACGCTAACTAAACACTCAACTACTAACCCACATCTTCAGCCTTCTGGTGTCTCCGTACAGTACACGACCCTGGCTCTGGATGTCGCTGTGCCTTTAGTACAGGGAAGCAGAAACATATCTGGGGGTTCCTTTCTCTTGGCTTTGAAAGTTGCAAGCGTACAGAGGGCTGTGCAGGCAAGCCTGGTTTGGAATCCTGCCGCTGGGATTGGGGGGCGTCTAAACCCTCTGGTTTGTTTCTTAAGGGGTTCTGTTCCATCAGCTAAAGGAAGTTTGGGTGTAAATGGGACCATTACCTTGTTACTCTGGTTCTCAGGAAAGAGCGACCTGACAGTTGATGCTGTGAAGTTGCATAATGAGCTGCAGTCGGGGACCCTGAGCCTGGGCAAAAGCCAAGCCCCTGAGACGACCATGGACCAAGATCCAGAGGTGGCTTTCACGGAGAAGTCCTCGGGCACGTTTCTGAGTGGCTTGTCTGACTGTACAAACGTCACTTTCAGCAAAGTGCAGCGCTTCTGGGAATCCAACTCAGCTGCTCACAAGGAGGTAGGAGATTGGTTGCTGAGTTTGTAGGGCAGTAGGCAGGGCACATTCAAGATGACTTTCATACAGCTCTGGTGACAGCAGCTGGTATTTCTGGATGATGTGTCATCTCTCTTACCCTTTGTCCCCTTCACATATATACTCTTGGGCAGAGTCCCCTTCACCACGATTGTGTGTGGTAATTAATGTTCATACATGTTTGAAATTTTTTGTTGTTTATTTTTTTGAGACAAAGTTTCCATTTGTAGACCAGGCTGGCTTCAAAGCCATAGAGATCAATCTGTCTTTGCCTCTCAAGTGCTGGGGTCAAAGGTTGGTGTCTTCATGCTCAACAAAGCATATTAATTTTGATTGTGTGTGTGTCACAGCATGGGCTTGAAGGCCAGAAGACAACTTTAGGGAGACCTTTCTCTCCCCTTCCACCATGTGGGGCTCAGGGATCAAATTCAACTTGTCAGGTTTGGAAGCAAGTACTTTACTGGCTGAGCCAGACTGAGGGTAGAAATGTTGTCAACCTTTGTCTCCTCAGCTGTTCTTCAAACAGGAATCTTTACACGTATTTCCAGGGACGCTAGTGTTCAAGTTCATGGTGGATAACTGTGGTTTGGGATCTGTTTTGTTTAACGAGAAATGTTTTACTTAATTGACATTTCAAAGTTAATATGTTTTTTAATTATTTAAGTGAGGAATATAAAAATGGGGGCTGGTGAGATGGCTCAGTGGGTAAGAGCACCCGACTGCTCTTCCGAAGGTCCAGAGTTCAAATCCCAGCAACCACATGGTGGCTCACAACCATCTGCAATGAGATCTGGTGCCCTCTTCTGGAGTGTCTGAGGACAGCTACAGTGTACTTACATATAATAAATAAATCTTTAAAAAAAAAAAAAAAAAAAAGGAATATAAAAATGCTAAATGAGGGGCTCAACGGTTAAGAGCTCCGACTGCTCTTCCGAAGGTCGTGAGTTCAAATCCCAGCAACCACATGGTAGCTCACAACCATCCGTAATGAGGTCTGATGCCCTCTTCTGGGGTGTCTGAAGACAGCTACAGTGTACGTACATGTAATAAATAAATAAATAAATCTTTAAAAAAAATGCTAAATGATACAAAGAGATATAAATAGACTAAAGTGTTATAGCTAGTCTCCCAATTTGAGTCTCTCCAGTGGGCATTGTTAATAGGTCACTCTATGTATTTCTAGACTAGCACTGCCCAGTAGTGCTATAAAGTGAGCCACAAGTGATTTTGAATTTTAGAAGCTACATTTAAAAAGTAAAAAGAAATGGGTAAAATTAATGTATTCGACCAGTATGTATAAAATATTAGCATTTCAACACATTTAGTCAGTCTTTGTGTTATTTCTTTAGACTCTTATTTATTTTAGTTTGAGTGGTGAGTTTGTGTCACATGTCTGCACATGTGCCCATGGGGGTCATATCTCCTGGAGCAGGATTTGGAGTTGACCATGAGCTATCCGGTGTTGGTACTAGGAACCAGACTCCGGTCCTGTGCAAGGGCAGCGAGAGTTCCCAGCCACTGAGCCATGTAGACGCGCAGCTCCATCAGTCAGGATCTGTTGTGGTTATTGTTTTGGTTTTTAGCCTAGGGTCTCACTCAGTACCCCTGGCTGGCCTGAAACTTGATGTATGGACCAGGCTTGTGTTGAATTCAAGAGCTACAAGACCCTTGTTTTCCAAGTGCCAGGATTAAAGGTGTGTGTCACTGCTGGATGACAAGGTCGTTTAGTCTAGCTCATGTTGGCCTCTGACTCACAGTCATCGTCTTGCCTCCGCCTTTGGAATGCTGGGATCACAGGTGTGCGCCACTGTACCGAGTTCTGTTCAACGGTGTGTATGTTCACTAGGCTTTACTGAAATATGGCTATATTTTATATCCACCGTTCTCCGACTTTGTCACTGACAAAACAGTATTTCCAAGTTATTGTATCTAATTGTTCTCACATCGTTGGGGGTTTTGTTTTGTTGTTGTTTTTCAGTGTCATATAACATTTAAATCTCATTTTCGGGCATGGCGGTACATGCCAGCTGTAATCTCAGGACTTGGAAAGCCGAGGCAGGAGAATTGCTGTCAGTTTGAAGCCAGTTTGGGCTACATATTGAGACTATCTCAAAAAACCAAAAACAAGCCAGGCGTGGTGGCCCACGCCTTTAATCCTAGCACTAGGGGGGCAGAGGCAGGTGGATTTCTGAGTTCGAGGTCAGCCTGGTCTACAAAGTGAGTTTCAGGACAGCCAGGGCTACACAGAGAAACCTTGCCTTGGAAAACCAAAAAACCAAAAAAACAAACAAACAAACAAACCCTATCAAGTCTAAATAAAATAGTTCATCACCATCATCACCATCACTTCCTTCTGACTGCTGTTTCCCTCTTCTCCTCCTGGTCCCTCCCCTCTAGCCTCTCCTCAGCCCCCGTATTATCAGCCTTCTGTTGCCGACTATCTGTTCCAGTTTGTGTGCAGTGTACAGTGCGCATATTCACATAGGTCTTTCTATAAGAAACTGTCCTTGAGGTGGCTATGGAGCAGGCATGGTTTTGGGCGTCTTGTTTCCTGGGCCCTGTGGTGTGTGCTCCAGCTGTGGACTCAGATCTTGCTTGACGTTGGGTTTCATCAGGACATCAACTTGTGAAAGGGCAAGGGGCCACCCAGGCCAGGGTTGCCTTCAAGATAGGTCATGGCTACTTTATCCCCTCTCCCCCTGTGCAGATCTGCGCTGTGCTGGCTGCTGTTACGGAGGTGATTCGATCCCAGGGAGGCAAGGAGACGGAGACCGAGTACTTTGCTGCTCTGGTGAGTGTGTGTGATAGGGGTTCCGTGTTCCGAGCAGCAGGTCAGTCAGGCTATCAAGAGAAGACAGGTGCCCCTCGCCTGTGGGGCTCGGGCAAACCTCCTGTGGGTGAAAGTGCTGGTAGCATTACTGTCTTAGTCTTGTAAGACAAATGTCCATTGTCTTATGCAGACCAGTTAGAACTGGAAGATCCTCTTAAAGAAATTACTTCTTAGGCCACTATGGTCCTTTTAGGGATAGGACAGGATAGGACAAGATTATATCCATTATAATACTAGCATACTGTTCACTATTTTTAGTCTCATGAATGTACCATTGAGTTTTCCAGGAATTACCTGAAAACGGAAGACAGTTTGGGGGAGTTCTGTTTACAACAAGTTTTCGCTACGTAACTCAGGCTGCTTTTGAAATGATGTCAGTCTTCCTGTCTTAGCCTCCCAAGGGCTGTGAGCTGTGATTCCATGAACAGCATCATTGCTGCTGTGGGTTTTTTGTTTATTTTTTAGTACTAGGAATTGCACCCAGGGCTTTACATATGCCTTAAGTAACTCAACTGCATCCTTACCTCACAAGACAATAGTCTTTCTTCCTTCCTTTCTTAAGATAGGTTGATTGTTTATCCTAATGGAGAGTGCCACCACTATGCCAAGCAAGATAAAAATATTCTTATCCATTTTTTCTTTTCTTTTTTTTTTTTTTTTGAGACAGGGTTTCTCTGTATAGCCCTGGCTGTCCTGGCACTCACTTTGTAGACCAGGCTGGCCTCGAACTCAGAAATCCGCCTGCCTCTGCCTCCCGAGTGCTGGGATTAAAGGCGTGCGCCACCACGCCCGGCTCCGGCTCCATATTTTATAAGAAGAAAACTGAGTCACAAATGGTTACTAGGGCACTTGGGAGACCAGGAAGAGGCAGGTGGATCTCTGTGAGTTTAAGGCCAGCCAGGGATACATAGTGATACCCTGTAGTCTCAAAGAATAAATGAATAAAATAAGAAATATAAGGTTACTAGGCCAGAGTTACACAGAGGCAGAGCTCAGACTTGAACCTTATATACTTTGAAGAGTGTTCTTGATCATAACTCTGAGCACAGCATGTGGGTTCCACCTGCCACCCATGGTTTCCTGTGTATGCATTGTGTTACTTACCTGTCTGTACCCCTCACTCTGGCCCTCAGATGACAACAATGGAAGCAGTGGAGTCCCCAGAGTCACTGGCTGCCGTTGCATACCTATTGAACCTTGTCCTGAAGCGGTGAGTGCGGCTGGGGCTTGGCAGACGGAAGGACATGTGTGTGTGTGTGTCTGTCTGTCTGTATATATGAGAGAGGCAGAGACACAGAATATGTCTCTCTAGCCCACATACTTGGGTTTTTTTTGTTTTGTTTTGTTTTGTTTTGTTTGTTTGTTTGTTTTTGAGACAGGGTTTCTCTGTGTAGTCCTGGCTGTCCTGGGACTCAGAAATCCACCTGCCTCTACCTCCCAAGTGTTGGGATTAAAGGCATGTGCCACATTGCCGGGCCACCATACTTGGTTTTTAAGGTGAAAATATTTGGGCTGGAGAGACAGCTCAGCAGTTAAGAGTACATGAAGACCAGGTTTCAGATATCAGTACCCCATGCCAGACAGCTCACAGATGCCTGTAACTCCAGCTTTGAAGGATTCACTGCCCTCTAATGCCCCACAGAATGCACACGTGTGAGAATCTGTGTGCACCATGAATCTGTAGGTACAGTGGAGACCAGAAGAGGAAGTCAGACTCTCTGGAACTCCAGTTATAGCCAGCTATCATATGCTGGTTTCTGGGGAAGGGCAGTGGGACTGAATCATTGGCACCAGGCTACACAAGGAAGGACTTAAATATGAGGTTGTGTGACCCTGGGATGCCCTTATTCGGTGGTACAGAGGCTGGCTGGTAGGGAAGCTGAGAGACCCAGAGCTCAGGCATGGGGAGCACACTAACCTGAGGGGCAGACACATGAGCTCCTGTGCTGATTGGTGACTTGCTGAACGGCTGGGCCAGAGTGCGCGTCCCCTAACACCAGGGCCTGTCCCAGTTGCTTTTCTTTGGCTGCTCTGGATTGACTTTGTGTCTTCCCCACAGGGTGCCAAGTCCTGTGCTCATGAAGAAGTTCTCTGACACCTCCAAAGCCTTCATGGACATCATGTCTGCGCAGGCGAGCAGTGGCTCCACCTCTGCTCTCCGATGGGTCAGTGCCTGCGGATCCCTGAGTTCAGTGGGTGTGGTTAAAGCATGCGCCCTTCCTTGGCATTGGTATAGGGAGCGCTCCATAGACCCTTAAATAGATCTCTTTGGGCTTTTCCAGGATTGGTGAGACCCTGGACTCTTTCCCTGTGGCGGTAGAGCTGAGGGATTTTCTACGTTTTTCTTTAAGGTCCTCTCCTGCCTGGCCATCCTCCTTCGGAAGCAAGACCTGGAGGCCTGGGGCTATCCCATCACTCTTCAGGTGTACCATGGACTGCTGAGCTTCACCGTGCATGCCAAGCCGAAGGTGAGACTCTGGCTGCCCCAGAACCAACCTGTCTGAGCTGGGTTGGAAAAGACTTAGGACTTACACTCCTGGTTTGGTTTTTTTCTTGGTTGGGTGTGCGTGTGTGTGTGTTTGCATGTGTGGAGGATGCATGTAGTCACACATGCACACAGAAAGCGTCCTGCCGTTACCATTCTCAGCCTTATTCCTTTATTCCCAGAGTCTCTCATTAAGCCTGGAGCAAGGCTGGAGGCCGGTAAGCTCCAGCGGTCCTCCTGTCTGCACCCTGTATAGTTTCAGGGATTGCAAGTGCATGCTCTAACCTATGCCTGACGTTTACTTTTTTTAAAGATTTTATTTGTATTTGGGTGAGTGTGTATGGCATCCGTGTGCAGAGGCCATAAGAGGGTGTTGAGTCCTCTGTGACTGTAGTTATAGGCAGTTGTGAGCCACCTATGTGGGTACTGGAAACTAAACCCATGTTCTCTAGAAGAGCAGTAAGTGCTCTTAACCATTGGGGAATCTCTCAGCCCCCACCCCTTTCCTGTATTCTCTTCAGTTCTGAGGACTTGAATTCGTTCTCATATTTACACAAACACTCTTACTTGCTAAGCCTTCTCCCTAACCCCAAGTCCTGGGGTTTTGCAGTTTTTTGTTTTTGTTATTTGAGACAAGGTCTCACTTTATAGCCCCTGGATGACCTGGAAATTGCTATGTAGACCAGGCCGGCTTTGAACTCAGAGATCCACTTGCCTAGGATTAAAGGCTGTACCACCATTCCCAGCCAAGTCCTGAGCTTTTCTTGAGATTCTGCTCCCTGCTCTTCTGAGGCCTTGTCCACTTAAATCCAGAAAGCGAGGAGCACCCCTCCTCCAGCAGGGTAGTCACAGCCTGGTGCTTTTTGAGTCTCTCTTCAGCCTTCTCAGCTCCCTCATTCTTCCTTGGCAGGGAGATGGTGGTCTTGATGGGGTGTCTGGCATCATACAGACCTACTCCCCCTCCTCCCTTCTGCTTTATTTTTGTTGTTGCCATATTGAGCAATTATTGAGCCTTGAACCTTGGGCCCCATCCATACTAGACAAGCACTCTACCACTGAGCTATCTCTCCAGCCACATTCTTGCTGTGTCGTTTTGAGAGAGAAGATCTTACTAAGATACCCAGCTTGGCTGTGCACTCACTCTGTAGTGTAGGCTAGGCAGACCTTGAACTTTGACTTGCCCTCTCAGCCTCCCCAGCAGTTGGAATTACAGGCCTATCACCAATCCCAGCTCTGAGCTGGGTTCTTAGTTCATCTTGAGTTATCACCTTGGGCAAGTTACTTAATGTCTGTAAGCCTGGGCCTCCTAACTAAGAGATAGTTCCAGTCTTGCAGCAGTTATGTGGAGTCTCTGGCCTGGGGCAGTCCCTGCTTTATATAGCAGGCACTCACCAAGAGGGTCTGTGCTGCTTCCTTAGAAATTTAGAGTTGGGAACATGCGATTCCTTGTGTATTCCTGTGATCATTAACACACCTTCTCTAGGTCGCTGTTACAATGCCACTTCATTAGAGTGACACTTTGTCAGCTGTGTATGGATGTCATTTGTTCTTTGTTTGCTTCCTTGTTTGTTTTGGTGACAGGGCCTCACTATGTAGCCCTGGCTGGCCTCAGAACTCAGTGATCTGCCTGCCTTTGTCTCCTTAGTGCTGAGATTAAAGGAGTGGACCATTGGGGCTGAAGATATGGCTCAGTGGTTAAGAACACTGCTCTTGCAGGGGGCTAGGATTCAATTGCTAGCAGCCACACATCTGTAAAATAGGTCCAGGGGACCCAACACCCTCACACAGACATACATATACAGGCAGAACACGAATGCATATAAAATAAATATAAAAGTAAGTATATGCCATCACCCAGAGCTATGTGGGTGTTTTGCCTGCATGTATGTATGTGTATTACATGCATGCCTGGTGCCTGTGGAGGCCAGACCAGAACATCAGATGCCCAGAAACCAGAGTTAGAGGTGGTTGTAAGTCTCTGTACCTTGATTCTCTGCAAGAGTAGCTAGGGCTTTTAACCTCTGAACCATCTCCCCAGTACCTGCAAGTATCTTCTGCTCTATATTTGCTTATTTTCTTGCCCCAGGCGAGTATCATGTACTGCTTACTGACACTTGGTTAACACTTAGAGCAGTGGCCCTGGTATTGCTGGATAATTAAATGACTATATCCCTGTCTGAAGATGAGGACCCTGTTGCTCAGAGATTTGAGTCTCTGGGCTGCCTCAGGGCCATTTGGCTAGTTAACGGGCTTCGGTTTCATTCTGTAGTGTATATCCCGCTACAGCAGTGGGTATTATATAGTAGGTGTTCCATCAGGCTGCTAGTGGCAGCTGTGCCAAGGCTCCAAATACCTATCCTTGTTCCATTTACTTTCCCTTCAGATCCGAAAGGCTGCTCAGCACGGAGTGTGCTCAGTTCTCAAGGGCAGTGACTTCATGTTTGGTGAAAAGGCCCCCGCCCATCATCCTGCTGCCGTCTCCACTGCCAAGTTCTGCATCCAGGAGATTGAGAAGTCTGGAGGTGAGGCAGCTAGGTCCAAGGGGAGGTGGAGGGGAAGTGGGAGTAGGATAGGAGGATTAGGAGTAAAACTCCTCTTTGTCTGCCAGGTTCCAGAGAGGCCACCACCACACTGCATATGCTAACACTGCTGAAGGACATGCTGCCCTGCTTCCCGGAAGGCCTGGTCAAGAGCTGCAGTGAGACTCTGCTTCGGGTCATGACCTTGAACCATGTGGTAAGGGCTAGACACAGGAAGAAGGGGAACTCAGTGAGTGAGTGGGGCCAGGCTTCCTGATAGGTCTTTAATCCCCGCTGCTAGGAGGCCAGGGCTCTCTGTCCTGACCCCACTTTCACCATAAGCCAAAGACACGACAGTGCACCATCCACGCCTGCTCATCTAAAGGCTGTGTGCAAGCTGACGTCAGATTCTTCTGCGTGCGTCTGTGCGTGCGTGGTCACAGAGCTGCTTTAGGGAGTCGACCCTCTTCCATCTTTAGGACTCTCTTCCACCCTTACATGGGTTTTAGAGAACACGCTCAGGCTGTTAGACTTGGGCGGCAAGCACTTTGCCTGTTGAGCCCTAATTGAAGTGTCTTTGGGATTTCGTACAGGGCCTTTGTGCATTAGATAAGGCTATAGCACTGAGCTGTGTCTCAGTCCCTACCTCCTTTGAAGTTTTTTGTTGGTTGCCATGTCTTACCTAGAGTGACAGTCTTAAGGGTGTCTGGGAGTCTAGGAGATCTGTAGGCTCCAAGCAGCTCATGTGACGGAGCGGGGGCTGGGAGCTCCAGGGCAGCTGTGGACTTTGTGTCTCCTTGCTAAATCTGTGTGTCTCCTGCAGCTTGTGACAGCCTGTGCCATGCAGGCCTTCCATAACCTCTTCCATGCCAAGCCCAGCCCTAGCACCCTGTCAGCAGAACTCAACGCCCAGATCATCACGGTGAGGCCTGATGTTGCGGGAGGGTAGACTTCATCGCTAGGGTGCCAACTCTGCTGTCTTCTACAGCAGTGAGGTTGCTTGGGCTAATCAGTCCTAGTGGGCACTTTCCCCAACCAGGATAATTCCACTTTGCAAATGCACAGATCACTGGTGGGCTCCAGGAGCTGTGTATCTGGGGACCCTCGTTCAGCCGCATCCAAGGAGCGCCTTTGGAGACAGAATAGCCAAGCCTGCAGACAGGAGAGAGACCACTGAGAGTGCATCAGTGGTCATGGGAGATAGGCACGGACTCCTGATCTAGTTAACACTTGAAAGGATTTCAGCTTAAGTGGGCTTCTAAACTCAGATATCTGTGGGTAGACTTCCAGAGGGGGACATACATCTTCCCAAAATTGTTTATGAAATATACAGTGAAGTGGGTTACTGCTGACTGAGACTCTGTTGTGCATTTCTGTCTCACCTCTAGGCACTATATGACTACGTGCCCAGTGAGAATGATTTACAGCCCCTGCTGGCCTGGCTTAAGGTCATGGAGAAAGCCCACATCAACCTGGTCAGGTAGGGATGGTGGAAGTCAGTCTAGGGTCTCCCTTTAGGTTTCTTGCTGTTCAGTCAGATGCAGGGGACATGAGCCAGAGCTGGAGAGCCATTCAGTACCAAGGCCTGTGTTGTGTGGGTGAGAACCTGCTCTTAGGAAAGCAAGGGTGCGCAGCACGGCCGTTCTGTACAGTTCCTTCCTCATTGGAGCAGCGACTTGCCAGCTTTGAGCAACAAGACAGAGGACAGCCAGCGCCTTCTGGGCTGGAGGCAGCTTAGAGCCTGATTCTCAGCTTGCTCTGTGCTTTTTGGTGAAGGGGACATTGTTTTCTTTTTTATGGAAGGAGACTCTTAGGAGTCAGTTCTCTCCTTCCATCATTGAATTCCAGGGATTGAGCTCAGGTCGTCAGACTTGGTCGCAAGCACCTTTACCCCTGAGCCATCTCAGCTGGATTCTTTGTTTTCTTTAGTTGTTGGATTTGTTTGTTTGTTTTTATTTGTTTGTTTGGTTGGTTTGGAAGATGTTTATATAGCTCTGACTAGCTATATAGACAAAGCTGTCCTGAACTCACAAATATCTATATCCCTCTGCCTCCTGAGTGCTGGCATTAAACTCATGTACTGACATGCCTGGCCCGGCCTGCTTCAGCTTCCTAACTTCTGGGATTACAATTGTGAGCCATCATGCCCAATCTTGGTGTGATCTTTATTTGTTAATTTTAATTTGTGTGTGTGTTTGTGTGTATTTATGTGCAAGTGTGATGTGTGTGAGTTCATAGGTGTTGAGTTACTGGTACACACATGCCACAGTAAGAGCACTTTGTATGAAAGCCCTCTTTCTTGTATGAAACACGGTCACTTTATTGTTTGCTGTGGCATATGCCAGGCTGACTGGCCGCAAGTTGCCAGGGACCCTCCTGTTGCCCGGGACCCTCCTGTTCCACCTCCTGTCTTGCTGAAGACGTGCTGGCATCAGTACCGTGCTCAGCTTTGTGAGGGTTTGAGGGATTCAAACAGAGACACTCATGCTCAAATTGTAAGTAGCTCACTGAGCCCCTCCACAGCCCAGGTGTTATTTCATGTTGTGTGTATGTGTGTGTTGTGTGTGGTATGCGTGTGCCATGGCATGCACATCTAAATCAGGAGGAAACTCTCAGGAGTGGGTGTCTCCTTTACTGGCTAGCCTCCAGAGATCACTCCAGGCTTAGTGGCCAGGGGTGAGGAGACCCCTTACCACAGAGCAATCTTACTGACCCTCGGGTATGATGCTTTTTGTTTTTATGTTTTGGGTTCAGATGGCCTGGGTGCGTGAGTCCCTCTCACTCTGCCCCACTGTGTGGCCTTATGTGTCTCAGCTTTGTCATCTGCAGAGTGGAAAGTGGACTTAGTAATGGCTGCAAGGTTGGAGCGAAATGTCTGTTATGTCAGTAGTTGGTGTGGAGCGTCGTGAGCACGTTAGCAGTGTTTTATTATCTTGTTTGTATATTATGGTAAAAACTCTTGGGGCTGGTGAGATGGCTCAGTGGGTAAGAGCACCCGACTGCTCTTCCAAAGGTCCAGAGTTCAAATCCCAGCAACCACATGGTGGCTCACAACCATCCGCAACGAGATCTGGCGCCCTCTTCTGGAATGTCTGAAGACAGCTACAGTGTACTTACATATAATAAATAAATAAATCTTTAAAAAAAAAAAAAAAACTCTTGATTTGGCTCTGGAAAGTGTGAGGGGCAAGAAAGAGGGGGGTGTTAAGGAAGACAAGCTCCCACTGTGCGCCAAGCTCCTTAGAGGCAGTCTAAGTAAACCTAAACCCTATGTCTTGTTACTTTAAGGACAGTGCTTTTTTGAAATGGCCTTCCAGGGGGACCTGGAGGGACCCTGCAGGCCAATAGATGTTTTCACCTGAGTTCTGGTGGCTCAGGTCTCTGCGACTCAGGGCCAGGTTCCACAGAAACGTTTTGTCTTGACAGGTTGCAGCGAGACCTGGGGCTAGGCCATCTTGCTCGATTTTTTGGAACCGCAGTGACCTGTCTTCTCTCCCCTCATTCACAAGTGGTGGCGGCTGCTACCCAGACTCTCAAGGTATTTCCGCCTGCTAAACCCTGCTGTGCCTGCCGTTTTGTCTCCCAGGCCACCTTAGCTGCCCAGCTTTGTACTGGGGGGAGCTTCTCACTGTGGGAGACAGGCTTTTAGAACTTGGAAAAGCAGCTGTGTGGGAGGGTGAGTGGGACTGGGGGTATACCTTGGACTAGACGGCCTGGCCTCTCTTTGTAGGAGATCCTGAAGGAGTGTGTGGCTCCACACATTGCTGACATTGGCTCTGTGACCTCTTCAGCCTCAGGTCCTCCCCAGTACATCACCAAGATGTTCAGGTGAGAGTGTGGTGGGGACCCTTTTGGAAGTCTCTAGCTCCGTTTACCACTTTGGATAGTGTACCCAGGACCAGGTGCTTCGTAGAAAGGAGTAAGTGCCAGGCATCTGCCTGAGTGAGCAGCTCCTGCCAATGGCTGTGCTGTGTTTCAGAGGCACTTAGGAGAGGTGCTGGCTCCGTGATGGAGGAGTGTGACTCATGGAGCCCTGCCTCTGAGCTTCTAGATCCTGGAGCTGGCTTTGAATCCAGCTCTGTTGCTTGTAAACCCAAGGCATCTGGAACAATCTCCTCTGCCTCTTGAGGCCTTTGAGTCCTCCTCTGTGGGAGAGCAGCCCCAGGCATGTATGTAGCTAGCCATTCAGGAAACAGAACCTGTTGACCCTTGTGCTAGGAGACTGGTATTAACACCTCTCACAGCTGGAAGAGGTCATCTTGATCGGAAAAGGCTGACCATGGAGTCTGCTGGGTTATCCTCAACATCTGTGAGGACCCTTTCACAGACATGGCCACAGTGTGCCAAGCAATCTGTGGAAAGGGGAGGGTCCTGGGTGTATTTCCTGGGTCTGCTTGTTCTATCTGGTGCTCTGGGGACTAAAAGGCAGGAACAGAGGACGGTACTGTTCCTGTATAGCCAGTGGGACGTATGAGGAGCCCTCAAGGAATAATGAGGACTCATGACCTCAGCTGCCCGTGGCCCAAACACTGCTGCTTATTGGTCCTTTCTACCTAAAGTCCTCAGGGCCTCAGATACTGTGGGGGAGATGGGACCAGCCAAGTATACGCAGGAAGACTTTTCCTCTCTGCTCAGGCCACCTGTTCTCAGCCACCCACCCCTCCAGGTCAGGTAGAGAATGCATGGGACAGCATAGTACCCAGGCTGAGGAGTCCAGTGCAGTGACTGGCAGGTGGTTTCATGTCTCTGAGCCTCGGTTTCCTCATCTGAAAATGGGGCATATTACTACATCATATGTTTCTTTCTCTTCAGTCAGTAGGACTGTGTAACTAAAAGCATGTTTATGCATTAACTCTCTGCTTTGTCCTCCTGGGACCCTCCTCTTACAAGCTAGTGGGGTCTGTGGCTCACAGTACCAGCTCGTGTTATTTCCTGGGATGGTGGGACTGTGGCCCTGACTGTCCTGTTCCTTGGCAGGGCAGTGGAAGAGGGCCTCACATACAAATTTCATGCGGCCTGGAGCTCTGTGCTGCAGCTCCTGGGTGTCTTCTTTGAAGCTTGTGGAAAGCAGGCCCATCCTGTGATGAAGAAGGTGAGCTGGTGGCTCCTGGCGCCAGGGCACTGGTGGCACTTGGGTCCTTGGTCTGAGGGCTTTTAGCCAGGAAGAACATGTCTATACTCTACGTCCCCGCCCCCCATGTTGACAGTGCCTATAGCAGGTGCTCCAGGTGACCAGTGTGGGAAAAGCAAGCAGGGTGGGTGGATAGGAACTACCATACTAGCCCAGTTCCCTAGGTTGAAGGTGATTTAGAATCCTGTGGGGCCCTGGCTCTGTTAATTATTTTCAAATATATATCTGTCTCTGTCTGTCGGTCTGTCTGTCCTTGATGTGCATTGGTGTTTTGCTTACATGTATGAGTGTGTCAGATCAGAGGGAGCTGGAGTTACAGATGGTTGTGAGCTGCTATGTGGGTGCTAGATATTGAACCCCCATCCTCTAGAAAAACAGCCATGTTCTTGACTGCTGAGCCATCTTTCCAGGCCTCCTTTTAAACCTTTTTTTTTCTTTTCTTTTTTTTTTTTTTTTTGGTTTTTTGAGACAGGGTTTCTCTGTGTAGCCCTGGCTGTCCTGGAACTCACTCTGGAGACCAGGCTGGCCTGGAACTCAGAAATTCGCCTGCCTCTGCCTCCCAAGTGCTGGAATTAAAGGCGTGTGCCACCACCGCCCGGCTTTTTAAACCTTTTTAAAGGTTTATTTATTTATATTATGAGAGTTTTGATCTGCATGTATATATGTATATGCATACACACACACACACACACACACACATATGCCTGATGCCCTGGGAGATGAGAAAGGAGAGGGGGTCTTAGATTTCTTGGAATTAGAACTACAGATGGTTGTGAGCCACTATATTGGTACTGAGAACTAAATCCCAGCCCTCCGCAGAGCAGCAGTGCTCTTAACTGCTGAGCCATTTCTCCAGCCTCTCAAATTTCAATCCTGTAAATACTGTGTAACCAGAGAGTACAGTGTTGATATTTTAAACAGCCTTAGATCTCAGGGTTTCTCCAGCCCAGGGTAGCTGGTGGATTAGCTCCTGGGTCTTTCTCATTTCTTCTCATTGCTTTCTGGTTCGGCTAGGTTGGGGCTAGAGGACTGGCAAACCAGGCAAGGCTATGAGAAGCAAGGTTGGTTTGGTACTGAGGGAACTGGAGAGTGCTCCTCTGCCCCCTCAGTACGAGCCACAGTTGGCTCTAGGCCAGCCTCGGTCACATCTTCCCATTCTTTAAGATAATTGGAATTTACCTTTGTATGTGAAATTTTATATCTCTTCATGTTGAATGAAACTGACCTTTTAAAGGTCCTGGGCCTTAGGAAGGGATTGGACACACCAGTGATTCAGTTGGATCATTAGTATGTATCGCTGTGGGCTTCATCTGTGTCCAGAATCTGGTTCCATCCTTTGGAGTGAAACCTAGCCAGGTCTGGACCTTGGATCCCTTCTCTGAAATCTGGGTCTGTAATAAAACTATTAGGGAGTAAAGAGCCTTTTGATAAGTCAGCGACTGACTGGTCCCTGGTCAGCAGAAAGATTGCATGATTTTTGTCGTATGCCAGAGCTTACAGGCAGACCTGGACCGTGCTAGGCAATTGCTCTGCTGCAGTGTTAAACCCTGGCCCCGCCATCACGTCTCTCTGTACCCTCTTTGTTCCAGTGCCTCCAGTCCCTGTGTGACCTGCGCCTCTCTCCTCACTTCCCCCACACAGCAGCCCTGGACCAGGCTGTGGGGGCTGCAGTGACCAGCATGGGTCCCGAGGTGGTGTTGCAGGCCGTGCCCTTGGAAATCGATGGCTCTGAGTGAGTGTGGCCCTGCTTGGCTTCAGGAGACGCATGCAGCTTGCTCTGTTCTAGGAAGGGTGTCCACTAAATGGTCTACACAGAGGGACCTTCAGTCTGGTTCTGCCGCCTCTTCTCACTGAGCCCTTCCCACAGGGAGACTCTGGATTTCCCACGGAGCTGGCTGCTGCCTGTCATCCGGGATCATGTTCGGGAAACCCGGCTTGGTTTCTTCACCACTTACTTCTTGCCCTTGGCCAACACTCTTAAGACAAAAGGTATGGAGCCCTTGGCTGTGTGCAGTCTGAGACCCCTCCTCCCCACATCTAGGAGTCCCGGTTGAACAGAAAGACTGAGTCTACCATAAACATTTGACAGTACTCTTCTGAGAAGTGTACAGCTGGCCAGCAAGGGCTCCCTGGGGAGCCTCCACCCCCTGGGTCTTGAAGCCTACTTGAGTCAAAGGAAAGAATTCAGTTCTTCTTTGTCATGGTGTCCCTTTAGGTAGATTTTATTTATTTATTTATTTATTTATAAAGATTTATTTTATTATATGTAAGTACACTGTAGCTGTCTTCAGACACTCCAGAAGATCTTATTACAGATGGTTGTGAGCCACCATGTGGTTGCTGGGAATTGAACTCAGGACCTTCGGAAGAGCAGCCATCTCTCCAGCCCCAGATTTTTATTTTTTAATTTTGTGGTTTATATGTATACAGCTGACATCTGTATCCCAAGGTCCTGTGTTACAGATTGAGTCAACTACAGAGATGATTCTCTAACTACTATTGTATAACAGTCCTTCACGTAGCATTTGATAAGACATCTAGAAGTGATGTAATGACTAGCGGAAAGAGTGTGTGTACCATTTTCTATACAAGAGACTTAACCATTTGGAGTTTCCTTTCTAAGGGGATCCTATACCCAGTCCCTCATGGATACTGAGGAAGCCCTCTATAGACTTTGATAAACCTACAGATGGATTTACAGGTGTATATATACATGTATATGTATATGGGTTCAAACTCATGGAGATCTGCCTCCCCTTACCTCCTGAGTGCTGAGACTGAAGGCATGCACCACCATGCCCTGCCACATCTTTGGTTTGCAAACAACAAGGTTTTTAAGGATATTAAAATGATTATTGCCAGGAGGTAGTGGCACACGTCTTTAATCCCAGCACTCAGGAGGCAGAAGCAGTTGGATCTCTGTGAGTTTGAGGCCAGCCTGGTCTATAGAGTAAGTTCCAGGACAGCCAGGGCTACACAAAGAAATCCTGTCTTGAAAAAAAAAAAGGTTTATTAATAATTTATTTGCTAATGGTATTTTGTTTTGTTGAGACCAGGTTTCATGTAGCCCATGCTGGCTTCACACCCAAGGTCGTTGAAGTGCTTACTGCTTCAGCCTCCTGAGTACTTGGATTGCAGCCCTTAGTCCCTCTGCCTATTCCAATGCTCATTTTAGCTATATTTTGTTCAGTCACTTTTTTTTTTTTATTACGTGTTTTCCTCAATTACATTTCCAATGCTATCCCAAAAGTCCCCCATACCCTCCCCCCACTCCCCTACCCACCCATTCCTACCTTTTGGCTCTGGCGTTCCCCTGTACTGGGGCATATAAAGTTTGCAAGTCCAATGGGCTTCTCTTTCCAATGATGGCTGACTTGGCCATCTTTTGATACATATGCAGCTAGAGTCAAGCACTCCGGGGTATTGGTTAGTTCATAATGTTGTTCCACCTATAGGATTGCAGATCCCTTTAGCTCCTTGGGTATTTTCTCTAGCTCCTCCATTGGGGGCCCTGTGATCCATCCAATAGCTGTCTGTGAGCTTCCACTTATGTGTTTGCTAGGCCCCAGTTGTTAAATCTTAAAAGAAAAAAAAATTTTTTAAAAAAGGAATATACAGGAAACATTTAAACAGAAAGGTAAAAAACACCCAAAGAGAATTATTCTAAAATGTTACTGTAGTTTCCTTTTTTTTTTTTTCCAAAAGATTTGTTTATTATTATATGTGACTACACTGTAGTTGACCTCAGACACACCAGAAGAGGGCGTCAGATCTCATTATGGGTGGTTGTGAGCCACCATGTGGTTGCTGGGATTTGAACTCAGGACCTTCAGAAGAGCAGTGAGTGCTCTTACCCACTGAGCCATCTCACCAGTCCCTGTCGTTTTCTTTTTTGATGTATTTTACTAAATTGGAATGATAACTCGTGTGTTAGTAATTTTACATAAAACATACTTTTACACATCCTTTCTTATGGCTGCGGCTATAGCTCAGTGTTAAGGTGTGAGCCTCTGAGTTCAATCCTCAGTACTGCAAAGTGGTTTTTTTCCTTGTTAATAAAAACTTAGCCTCGCAGTAGCAGTGCGTGTGTTTAATCACAGCACTCGGGAGACAGAGGCAGGCAGACCTCCGAGTTTGAGGCCAGCCTGGTCTACAGAGTGAATTACAAGTCAGCCAAGGAACGCTAGATAGAGAAACCCTATCTCGAAAAAACAGGAAAGAAGTCTTTTTATTGGCAAATAACTACATGAGCTGGGCAGTGGTGGCGGACTTGGGAGGCAGAGGCAGGCAGATTTCTGAGTTCCGAGGCCACCCTGGTCTACAGAGTGAGTTCCAGGACAGCCAGGGCTACACAGAGAAACCCTGTCTTGAAAAAACCAAAACCAAAACCAAAACAAAACAAAAAAAACAGAAAAACCTAAAAAAATGGGACTCATCCGCGACTCTGTAAGCACTGGGATGTTGGTCTGTTTTCTCAAGACAGGGTCTCATTTAGCCTTGACTTAGATAAGTAGTTGAGGATGACCTTGAACTTCTGAGCCTCCTGAGTGCTGGGATCATAGGTATCAACTGTAATGCCTATATTCATAGACTTGTTTTCATTGTTAGAATAATTAATGTTACTACTATTAATTGGGGGGTGTATTACCTATATTTGTATCCTTATTGTAGGCCTTTGGTTTTAGTAAAATGAGGCCGATAGGCCAAGAGGCTATCTTGGGTCACACCATGTCTTTGTCACACCCTCCAGCAATGGACCTGGCTCAGGCAGGCAGCACAGTGGAGTCGAAGATTTATGATACGCTCCAGTGGCAGGTGAGGGTCAGCTGGGGAGGGACGAGGGAAGGAGCATGCAGGCTACAAGTCACAGTTTAATTCCTAAATTCCTCCCTCGCAGATCTGGACCCTCCTGCCTGGGTTCTGCACAAGGCCCACAGATGTGGCTGCCTCCTTCAAAGGCCTGGCACGGACTCTGGGCACAGCTATCAGTGAACGCCCAGACCTGAGGGTCACTGTGTGCCAGGCCCTACGCACCCTCATCACTAAGGGCTGTGAGGCAGGTAAGTGTGGAAGCTACTGAGAAGATGCCCTGGGGTGCTAGCCTGCTGTGGGCTCCAGGAGGCTAATATTAGTCCTTGCCTCACACCTCTCACCGAAGGGTGAGATCTGTGGATTGTGCAATCAGTGTTGAACCCGGAGACTTCTTGTTCTGTGTGCCCTAGCCTCAGCCTCTACTGGCAGAAGGTCTATTCTTGTGGCTTTTAAATCCTGCCCTGGAGTCCTCTAAAAAGATGTGACTACTGAGTTACTATTACCTCTGTCCCTTCAATGCAAACTTGGGTCCTCTTGCCAGAGGCTGACCGTGCTGAAGTGAGCCGATTTGCCAAAAACTTCCTGCCAATCCTCTTCAACCTGTATGGGCAGCCTGTTGCAGCTGGAGAGGCGGCAGCCCCTCGCCGTGCTGTGCTGGAAACCATCAAAACTTACCTCACCATAACTGAGGCTCAGGTCAGTGCCGGGCCTTGGAAAGGTCAAGATTCCACCTCCAGGCGCTAGAGCTGGACCGGGGACTTTACACAGCAGTTGTAGCTGGGCTGGGGGACCTAAACCATGGGTACCAACTCAGGAACCTGCTGCTATGGTCACTCTTTGTTTCTTTCTCCATTGGGACTGTTAGTTGGTGAATGGCTTCCTGGAAAAAGCCACCGAGAAGGTTCTCGATCCTGCCAGCTCTGATTTCACCAGGTAGGTGTTCCGGGCTTCCTCACTTGAGCTTGGTAGCCAAAGGGTACCTAGCAGAGCCTTTGGATTCACTCTAGAAGTCTTGAGATATGTTCTAACTGTTCTGAGAGGTCTGATTAGTTCATTATTACTGAAGAATGGAAAGAGGATGGACCCCAAAGATAAATACATGGATTCAATCCCAGCTCCATCCCTTCCCATCTGGTGTGGCTTTAGACCAGTTACACACATACTCTGCCTCTAAGCCCTCATCTGTAGAGTATGTGTAATAACAATCCCTGTCACATGGCTTTTTGAGGACAGAGAGAGCTAGCTGTGTAGAGCACCTGGTGCTCTGAGTGTTCCCTGAGTAGCTACCTTGCTTGCTTACCATTCGCAAATGCCTCTGGGATTGGGAGGCAGGGGCTGGGCCCAGCCCTGAGTAAAAACAGCTTCTGTCCTTCTCTCGTCCTCTAAGCCCCTCCTGTTTGTCACTCTGGCAGATTGTCTGTCCTGGACCTGGTTGTGGCTTTGGCTCCTTACTCGGATGAAGCTGCCATCAGTAAGCTATACTCTACCATCCGGCCCTACCTTGAGGTGAGCTCTTCTCATCCCCATCCATGCTCCGTGCCCAGATCTCCCCCTGGCTACTCCCACAGTGGTTTCCCTTAGGGTTTCTCCCTGCCCATCTGTCACTAGGATGTACAGCTGTGCTCTAGCCTGTGCCAAGGTGTGTCTTGTAGAACAAAGGCCACACTCTTTTCCTGTTGCCATTCTAGGCCTGCCCCAGCCTTCAGCCCTCCCATTCTGCCTTCTTTCCACCTTTGACCAACTGTAGCCTCATCAGACTGTTCTTTGAGATAGATACCCATATATCTTAAACAGGCCTTGAACTTCCTCTGTATTGAAAGCTGGCCTGGAACTCCTCATCCTCCTGCCTCTGTCTCACAAGTGCTGTGATTACAGGTTTACACCTCCGCACCTAGCCTTTATTAGAGAGTCCTAGATAAGTCTTTTATTTTTACCTCTTTTTAAAAGTTTTATTTCATGTGTCATGTGTGTGTTAAGCTGAGGGTGGGTGAGAGTCTGAGGACAGTTTTGTAGACTCGGTTTTCTCCTTGCGCCTTCTGTGGGTTCCCAGGGTTGAGCTCAGGTTGTCAGGCTCATACGTAAGTACCCGGTCAGCACATTGACCGACTGAGCCACTTTATGGGGCGTTGGTTTTTCTTCTCTCTCTTTTCTCTTTTCTTTTTTCTTTTTCCTTTTTTTTTCCTGGATGCACCCAGGTTCTCCTGGATGCTGGGCATGCCCTCTGAGCCACACCCCCAAGATCTAGTTTAGAGCTGGCCTGCCTATGCCTTTGCTCATTCTCACTGCCCTGTCAAAAATGCTTACAGTGTGCAGTGTTCAGCCCAGCAGCACCCTCCTGAGGACCAGTCCCCCTGCTCCCCGCCAGTTTGTATAGTAGCTAGAGGAAGATGTGTGCAGGCGGACACAGATGTCAGGGCAGGCTGGGATGAGCTGGAGAGGCCTGGGAACTCCTTCAGCTTAGAGGAGAACGCGATAGAGAGTGCCAGGTCTATCCCCCTAGCTTATTCTGATGCCTGCTGCCCAGGCTTGGGTGTCTGCTATTTATTACTTTTATTTTCTTAGATTTGATTCTATTTTATGTGTGTTTTGCCTGCATTGTGTGCCTGGTGTCACATAGATGAGAAGAGGGTAGCAGCTCCCCTGAAGGTTGTGGTCTGAAAGTGGAGTTACAGACAGTTGTTAGATGTCATGTGGGTTCTGAGAATGGAAGTGGGTCCTTTAAAAGAACAAGTACTTTGAATCACTGAACCCTGGCCTCAGCCCCCTTATCTGTTATTTAGTGGTGGTGAGAATGGTTTGGAAATCCAGTCTGGCTTTGTCCCTGAAGCTATGGCTCCTGTTTCCAGACTAGCTTTTCTCTGAATCCTCTCTAGTAGATGCTTGGGGAATGTCACAGGATGGAGTGAAACCCAGTCCCCTTCCTTATTATCTCTGCATCTCATTTGCCCTCTCAGAGCAAAGTCCACGGTGTACAGAAGAAGGCCTACCGCGTGCTGGAGGAGGTGTGTGCCAGTTCTCAGGGCCCGGCGGCCCGCTTCGTGCAGAGCCACCTGGATGATCTGAAGAAGACGCTGCTGGACTCGCTTCGGAGCACATCCTCACCTGCTAAAAGGGTAAGGGCTCCGGCTGCCTGGTCTGCAAGCGAGGGAGGGCGTCAACAGGCACACCCAGGGGTCGGGGTGACACTGGAGGACCCCGGTGTTGTTGTTGTGCCCACAGCCCCGTTTGAAGTGCCTCATACATATTGTGAAGAAGCTGTCGGCTGAGCATGAGGAGTTCATAGCTGCCCTCATCCCAGAGGTGAGGGGTTGTGGAGGGTGTGGATTTTGCGGTCTCTTAGTGTGGATTCCAAGAGACGGCCGAGGAGGGAGGACTGTAGGTAACAGTGGGAGCACACGCTCCCTTCACTGCCTAGTGCGTGTGTAGGCGTGAAGAGCTCACCCAGGCTGCCCCTCAGTTCCATGTCCTGACAAAGGCTGTTTTGCCAGGTGATCCTGTGCACCAAGGAGGTGTCAGTGGGTGCAAGGAAGAGTGCGTTCACCTTGCTGGTGGAGATGGGCCACGCTTTCCTGCGATTTGGCTCCAGCCAGGAAGGTGAGACTGGGCTGTGGGCTGAGAGCTGGGGTGGACAAACTGCCTTGGCCCAGAGAAGTCTTTTTTTTTTTTTTTTTTTTTTTGGTTTTTCGAGACAGGGTTTCTGTGTGTAGCCCTGGCTATCCTGGAACTCACTTTGTAGACCAGGTGCCTCCCAAGTGCTGGGATTAAAGGCGTGCGCCACCATGCCCGGTGAGAGAAGAGTCTTAAAGCCTCTGTCCAGTCTTTTTTTTTTTTTTTTTTTTAAAGATTTATTTTATTAATATATGTAAGTACACTGTAGCTGTCTTCAGACATTCCAGAAGAGGAAGTCAGATCTTGTTGCAGATGGTTGTGAGCCACCATGTGGTTGCTGGGATTTGAACTCTGGACCTTCGGAAGAGCAGTCGGGTGCTCTTACCCACTGAGCCATCTCACCAGCCCCCCTCTGTCCAGTCTTAGGGAAAAGGTGGAGGGAACGCCTTATCTTGTTCTGCCTGTGGCTTTGAGTGGACTGCACTGAAGGCCAATAGTGCCCATCCCTGAGCACCCTGTCTTCTAGTAACTGTCCCACTCTCTGTCCTCAGATGCTCTGCAGCGGTACCTTGTCCTCATCTATCCTGGCCTTCTGGGTGCAGTCACCACAGTCAGCTGCAGCATTTTGGCTCTGACCCACCTCTTGTTTGAGTTCAAAGGTAAGTGTTTGCCTGAGGGGTGCTGTCATGGTAAAGAGTGCTCCAGACGTCAGCACAGGGTGATGCCAGACTGGGGAAAAGCATCAGGATGCAGCAAACAGACCCAGAAGCCGGCCCTGTCTGCTTCCTAGTCTCTTCCCACAACATACTCCCTTCATCCTTACATTCGCACCACCCATCAGCTTTAGGCCCCAGTGTCCTGGGACTTTTGTCAGATTGGTCAGAAAGAGGGTTGACCTGTCCTTGTGTCTTAGTTCTGGTCCCTCCTCTTACCAACCACACCGGACTTTGAGCATCTTTACTAACCTCTCAGAACCCCTGCTAGTCTCTAAGATGGAAGATGCATGGATACTCCATGGGTGGTGTTCAAGCTGTTAGACCCAGAAAGGCCCTGAGAACATCTGACCCGTGGGTGGTCTTGGGTTTGAGGGGCTCTGGTATCTGACAGCAGCCCCTGTGCACAGGGCTGATGGGGACCAGCACAGTGGAGCAGCTCCTGGAGAACGTGTGCCTGCTGCTGGCCTCTCGAACTCGTGATGTGGTCAAGTCTGCACTAGGCTTCATCAAGGTGGCCGTGGTGGTCATGGACGTGGTGCACCTTGCTAAGCATGTGCAGCTAGTGGTGAGGCTCCATTGTGTTCACTGGGGGGCAAGTATGGACTCTGTGGGAGGGACTCTGGGCATATTAGTTCAGAATGTTTTCACTACTGCTCTGAGCAGCAGAACGACATTACAGAGCCCTAGAGGGGCTTGTAGGAGAGTGCTGGCTGACTAACAAGGCACAATGCTCATAGTGTCTCTTATTACCCTATGTCCCAGACCAAAGGCCAAGGGACAGGGCTTCTCCCATGTTGTACAGATAGAGAAGCAGGCAGGTACTTATTTTCAAGGTCTAGTCTCAAGACTGTGCTCGCTCTTTGTAGGGTCACTCTCCCCATTCCTGCCAGGGCACAGCAGAGCTGAAAGTTAGGGACTCTGGACTTCTAAGCCACACTCCCTGCAAGCTGGAATAGCTTGCTAATGGTTTCCACTTCCAGCTGGCAGAGTCACATGGCCCTCAGATCTCTTTTGCATATCTTTTCTGAGGCAAACCTTAGTTTCCAGGAAGGAAGCAGGGATAGATATTCTCCAGAAGCTGTCAGCCTCACTGGGAACCAAAGGCTTAAGGCAAGGCTAGGGTGGAGATCTACTGGATCTCTTTATATTTAGCACTTCCCGAATCCCACTAAAGGGTATGTGGGGACCTTGTTCTCTGCCCCCACTGCAGGCAGACCTTACAGATAATAAGGTTTGCCACTCCCATGTGTCATCATCTGGGCCTGGATGAGCACAACTGCATGATAGAAAGGAAACATGTGACTTCAGGATGCTGGGTCGTAGCTGGCAAAGTGGAATGAGTGGATTAAGTGGGGCCTCTATGGCCACTTGGCAGTCAGGTGAGCCTGTATTGGTATAGGTTTCTGTCCCATCAAGTTGCTGTGAAAGAACCCTGGGAAGGACACATGGAGGGTGTTCAGTTGTCACCTCGGAAGGGTAATCCCAGCTGTGGTGTGAAAGGGCATAGAGGAAAGATGGGATTCCAGAGTAAGGAAACGGAGTTGAGCCAGGGAAGCGGTGGCCTGAGAAAAGGGCAGCCAGTACCTCTCCTTCGCTAGGCTCACCTGTACTGTACACTGGTCTGTACAGCAAGGACAGATGGGCAGGGCAGAAGGCCCCGTGCTCGCTCTGACACCCTGGTGCTCTGTCTGCTAGATGGAAGCCATTGGGAAGTTGTCAGATGACATGCGACGGCACTTCCGGATGAAGCTTCGGAACCTGTTCATCAAGTTCACCCGCAAGTTTGGGTCTGTGCTTGAATGGGGTGGGGTTGGAGGATGGGGCCCTTGGTCTCTTAGGGGGCCACAGGGAAGGTTAGGTTCCCGAACAGCTCCTGCCCCTGAGGAGGGGTCCTTGGCAAGTACCTCTAGACAGCCCTTCTCTGTCCCACTCAGATTCGAGTTGGTGAAGGGTCTGCTACCCGCAGAATACCACAAAGTCCTGATAAACATCAGGAAAGCTGAGACCCGAGCCAAGAAGCACCGTGCCCTGAGCCAGGCTGCTGTAGAGGAGGAGGAAGAGGAGGAAGAGGAAGAGGAGCCTGTCCAGAGCAAAGGTGACAGGTAAGACCATGGCTCAGCCTCAAGGCCTTAGTCTACCCCCACCCAAATTCTGTCCTGGCAGTGCCTTAGGTCCCCTCTGTCCCAGGAGTGCGTTAATGTTAGACTTCTCTAATTTAGCATCGAGGAGATTTTGGCTGACTCTGAGGATGAAGATGAGGAAGAAGAAAGAGGCAGGGGCAAGGAGCAGCGGAAGCTGGCACGACAGAGGAGCCGGGCATGGCTGAAGGAAGGTGGTGGCGATGAGCCCCTCAACTTCCTGGATCCCAAGGTGGCCCATCGAGTCCTTGGTGAGCACACAGCTGACCTAGGAACCCAGAGTTGACCTGTCCTGTTGCTGGATTCATGGGTGGTAGGCAGGGGTTGGCTTCTGAGGATGGCCTGTGGGCAAGGGCTAAAAGTCCCTTAGTTGAGAGCTTTGGTGTTGGGAGGATTCCTCTTCCTCCCAACGGAGTTGGCTAGGACTGACCTGTCTCACCTCACTTCACTAGCCACCCAGCCTGGGCCTGGGCGGGCCAAGAAGAGGGACCATGGCTTCAAGTTGAGTGCTGATGGCCGGCTGATCATACGGGAGGAGGAAGATGGAAACAAGGTGGAGGAAGAAGATGGCACTAAAGGTAGGGGTCTCCACAGAGGCGCATGATGCTCATTTATACACTTGAGGGCTTTCGGCCATTATTGAGGAAGCATAGAAACAGACCTAAGAAGCTAACCCAGAAGGCCACCCTGCACATTCTGCCTCCTCAGATTCTCCTGAGCACACTAAACATTTTTATTTTTATTTCATATATTCTCTATACTAACTTACCTATGAATTTTGTTGTTGTTGTTTTGGTGTTTTGTTTTTTGAGACGGGGTTCCTTTATATAACCCTGGCTGTCTTGGAACTCTATAGAGTAGGCTGGCCTTGAAATCAGAGATCCCCCTGCCTCTGCCTCCTGAGTGCTGGGATTATAGGCGTGCGCCACCACCACCCAGCTTCCCATGCCTTTTTTTTTTTGGTTTTTCGAGACGGGGTTTCTCTGTGTAGCCCTGGCTGTCCTGGAACTCACTCTGTAGACCAGGCTGGCCTCAAACTCAGAAATCCACCTGCCTCTGCCTCCACCTCCCAAGTGCTAGGATTAAAGGCGTGGGCCACCACTGCCCAGCTTGACTTTTTTTTTTTTTTAAAGGATTTATTTATTATATGTAGGTACACTGTAGCTGTCTTCAGACACACCAGAAGAGGGAGAGAGGGAGTCAGATCTCATTACAGATGGTTGTGAGCCATCATGTGGTTGCTGGGACTTGAACTCAGGACCTTTGGAAGAGCAGTTGGGTGCTCTTACCTGCTGAGCCATCTCCCCAGCCCCCCCTGCCCCTTTTTAAATGTATTTATTATATGTAAGTACACTGTAGCTGTCTTCAGACTCCCCAGAAGAGGGCATCAGATCTCAGCCCTTTGACTTTTTTTTTTTTTTTTTTTTTTTAAGATTTATTTATTTATTTATTATATGTA
Source organism: Mus caroli (assembly GCF_978045245.1). NCBI lineage: Eukaryota > Metazoa > Chordata > Mammalia > Rodentia > Muridae > Mus > Mus caroli. Next base: position 19,449,939 of record NW_028227275.1, read on the forward strand.
AGTACACTGTAGCTGTCTTCAGACACTCCAGAAGAGGGCGCCAGATCTCGTTACAGATGGTTGTGAGCCACCATGTGGTTGCTGGGATTTGAACTCTGGACCTTCGGAAGAGCAGTCGGGTGCTCTTACCCACTGAGCCATCTCTCCAGCCCTGACTTTTTTTTAATGCAGTATATATACAACGATTTAAACAAAACTTGAGGAAATTCCCCTCACTGTGCATGGTGTGAGCATCTCTTCATGGTGTGAGCATCTCTTCTGCTTCTTTTTCTTTATTCCTTTCCTGTTGTTCAGTTCGATATGGTTTGGTTTTTAATGGAAACCAGCTGAACCCTAAGCTGATTTAGTGACAGGCAGAGCCATGCCTTCTAAAAGAGTGTCAGCCTTCCCAAGCACAGTGTCCACTCAGTAACGGAGCATTGCCTGGAGTACATTCTATTCATAGGACTGTGGGGCGAGTACCTGCCTTCTGACTTTTTGGCTCTTGCTGCTGAGCTGTGTGTCTTTGATTCACCTGACTTCCTCACACAGTCTCTTTTGCCCCTCACTTGCCAGCTGCTTGTCTGCTGGCTCCCATGTAGTGTTTAATATAAAGGTGGCTTGTGCTGTTCTTTAGACTATCTCTTCTCCACTTCCCTCCCACCCTTAGTGCTCCTCAGGTTCCTGTAGACTTGATGCCCGCAGTTCCTGTGGCTGGGATGCCTCCTCTGCTCCTTACGTTCCCACACTGTTCCTTTCTGTTGTCTCTAGGGTTCCCTAGCCACTGGTCCTCATCCCGCACAGAATGTCCACATGCCAGTTGCCATTCTTCTGTACATGTTTAGTCATAGGCTGGCTTATTTTCCTGCAGTGCTGGGGACTGAACCCAGCACTTGGTACATGCTAGGACAGTGCTCCACTGAACTTCATTCTTAGCCCCTACACATGCTGTCTTTGTCTTCTGGCTGTTGCTTTGCTTTGCTTTGCTGGAATCTCTTCCTCCAGATGGTCAGCTTCATACTTTTCTATTAATCCCACACGGTGCCAGTACACAGAGTGAGCAAAAAAGCTATTTATTTATTTATTTATTTATTTATTTATTTATTTATTTATTTATTTTTGTTTTTTTCTGAGACAGGGTTTCTCTGTGTAGCCCTGGCTGTCTTGGAACTCACTCTGTAGACTCTGGCCTCAAACTCAGAAATCTGCCTGCCTCTGCCCCCAAATGCTGGGATTAAAGGTGTGAACCACCATTGCCCAGCGCCAAAAAGCTTGTTGATTAGGAGGGTAAAATTGTCCTTTTGCTAACTAAGCGAGGGTGTGTATGACATGGGGCTGACTCTCTCCAAGTCACTCACATCTTGAAGGGGCCAAATGGTTGGAGTGGAGGAGGGACAGCAGTTTGGTGTCCTGTGGAAAAAGGACACAGGTCTGAAGAGGGCAGTTTTCTGGGACTGGAGTTAATGTTTTGTGTTTCTGCTAAAGAGAGGACATGGGATACGGTTAATTAGATGCCCAGATGCTCATGAGCCTGTCTGCCCTCTGACTCCAGGGGAAGATGAAGACATGACCGATGCGATGGAGGATGCCAGCGTGAGAAGTGTGAGTAATGGGATGGAGGATGCCAGTGTCAAAAGTGTGAGTAATTGTGGCCTTGCCTAGCCCAGAGCTCCCATGCCCAGTCCCACACACACGAGCATGCATGTGCCCTTCTCCCTCAGTTCTCGAGATTACTGGGGCAGTGTGGACGGGCATGCAAAGAGCATCAGAGTAGAGCACACAGGTAATCAACAGCCCCATGTTGCCTTCTGGCAAACAGCTAATTTATTGTTAAGAACATATAAGAAGGTGGGGAGATGGCTCAGGGGTTAGGGTTAGGGTATTAGCGGGCTGGAGAGGTAACTCAGGGGTTAAGAGTACTTCTTACTCTTATACGTGACCGGGGTTTGGTTGCCAGCACCCAGATGTTGGCTTACAACTTACCCATAACCCCAGTGCCAGGAGATCTGATACCCTCTTCTAGCCACCATGGTCATCAGGCACACATGTGGAACACAAACGTACATGCAAATGAAACACTCATATGAACAGAATTTAAATATATATGAAAAAGAATGTATGGGGAGTGATGCTAGTTGAAGACTGAGTGAGAACCGTGTAGGAAAGCCATGCAGAGTAAAGAGAGAGTGGGGAGCAAGAACATCTCCTGGATGCCCCAGGGGAATCATGTGGCCTGTGCTGCCCGCCTGTGCGATGCCCCCCTCCGCAGGCCATCTTGGGTGACCCAGCTCTGCTTACTCGTTCTCTCCCTGGTCTGCATTCTACTCTTCCTACTCTTGCTTCAGCCTCAGTCCAGTCTCACTTTGCTGTGAATGAGCCTGTCACTGTACCCAGGCTCCCTGGGCTCCAGTCCAGGGTTCTGTGTCGAGTCCTTGGTGTGTAGAGAGCTTGGTACTTAGTGGTGCTGACTGAGTCATAGCTGTTCTTTGTCATTGTTCATATTCCCTGGACATTATTCTGGGTGAGGCCTCACTGAATTTTTGGAACCTTCACAGGGGTCCTGGTGATCTGTTGGCAGCTGCCTCTTCTTCTGGCCCGCAGGGACTGACCAGAGTCCTCTGTAGATGAACCTCAGCTTAGAGATAGAAAGAGCAGACATCTTCTCCTAAAGCAGCAAGAGCAGTCTAGTGATGACCACATAGTGGCTGGGTCCTACAGTCAGCTCCTGCCTCCAGCATCCCAAAGTTCTCCTGTGCGCATGGTCCTGGAGCATAAGATGCTTGGGCCACGGCATCCTTGGTGGAAGACCAGTTAGTGGGCTAGCCTTGGCTAATAAAGCTCAGCCATCATCCTCTGTTGTACAGCCTGAGTCCCACATCTCCAGTTTCTGGTCCTTAGCCACAAGCCGCTCTGGGGCTGCCCAGAGCCCTGTATTGACTCAAACGTAAAATACTTTTTAATCTGAGCATCAATCTTAAATTTGCAATCAAACTGCAAGCTGCAGTCAATGGAACAATGGCAGTTTTAACCATAATTTTTAAGTTTTTTGTGTAAGGTTAGGATAATACCTACAACCTTGGGAAAGCAAAACCCAAGTTTAAAACAATTTATCACCGTTAAAATCAATATTAGAAGCATTACTATTATATTACGAAGTTTAGATGTCAATTATTAATCTTAACCTACAACTTATGAGCTGAATGTGAAAACATGTAGAACACATTATCAATAAAAAAAGAACCAAATGAAGCAGTTAATTTTAGACCAATCAGAGAATATTAATTTTTTGTAGCTACAATCATAGAATAAAAAAGCACTTTACCATTGTCAAACACATTAATCATGAACCATTTATCAGATTTTTTACTCTGAAACTAAGAGGCTGTGCACTCACTGCTTTTTCTTAAAATGAATAGTTTTTCCAGCAGGGGCCCTCCTGCCACGTGTCTGGTTCTTGGCTGAAACATGTGGCAGCTCTTGGCTTTGCAGATAAAGTTTTTTATACCATCTTTATTATCTAACATAAAACATAGAACATTTATTCATACAGACTGGACACGAACATACATGAATTGAACACGAGAACAGATTGGTGCACCAGACATTGAACAAGACACAAAAAGGGGACAGAGTACTCCTGCTTTTTGGGACAATTTCCTCCCTCATGATGCAGTTTTTATAACTGCGGCAATCCGCCTGATTATTAATTTCCTTTTAATAAACCCTTTCCTTTCTCACACCTAACAATGTAGCTTTTGTGAGCCACGGCCTACCGCCTGTGCCTAGCTCCTCTTAAGCTTCACTGCTGAACCTAAGTGAACCAGCGCTCGGGTTTAACGCTGTCTCAGCTTAGCCCATACCTTCTCCGGTATGAATTTCCTTTATCCTTTAATTATTCCATGGAGCTCCAAACCAGCAGTGTCTCTTCCAAAAATCCTTTGCCGTTTCTCAGCCCCACGTTGCGCGCCAAATGTTGTGTCCGGCCAGCAGATCACAGCCTGGGTTCTAGCCTGGAAAGGCATTTTGGAAACCTGGAAGAGAAGAGGGGCTAGGCGGCGAGAGAAAGAAATGTAGCTAAGACAGTATTCTGATCAAAGCTCAATTTTACTATTTCCAGACACTCAGTTATAAAGGAAGGGGGAGGGAACCCGATTTCCCGCCAAACAATCTCGGGGTCCAGTAGCAGGACGAACACGTGTGTGCCTCCAAGCAGCAAAGAGGCAGGGTCCAGCAGTGGGCGTGGCAGGACGAATGAGCAGGAAGCTCCACCCTTGAGCAAGCAGGTTCAAGCAGGTGGGGGAAGGGAAACCACACTTACCAGAGCTCCACAGTTCTTGCTATAAATAGCCAGCGGACCTGGCATCCATATTACTGCACACATGTTCAGTGTGATCCCTTGGCCTGGCACCCCTAGCCCTCTCACCTCGTCTATGGACTTGGAAGGCTTCCGGACCAGTGTCACAGACCGCGGGATAGGAGCCAGCCTTGGGAGCTAGGTCACCCCTGGATAACCTATCCATTATGTAGTGTCTTTGCTTGATTGCTAGTGCCTGAGCCCATATATCCCTGTGGGCTGCCCTGTGACAGGTCTTCTTCTCTTCCCGTGCATTTCTAATATTGGTATCAGGCTGTATCATACTTGTCCTTCATTGACTTATAACTTCTGTGAACCTACTGTCCATTGAGGGACTGTAATGAATAGCTTGGCCCAGGGTCTTCCACCTGCCCAGGTACTGATGAGGGAAAGAGGTGGAACCTGGCTGATGTCAGGTCTCCATCTTCCTTCAACAGCATTAGGGTTGTGAAGAGGGAAATCTAGTTGTGAGAATGCAGGGGAAAGCCCTGTCCCCGCCCCAGCTGTGTAATATGAGATCATCACTCTCCCTTTGTGGGCTTGCACTTGTGTGCTATTGGGGCTGAGAGCTTGGCAGAGGGCCTTTGTCACCAAGGCCAGTGGCTGCTTCTGCTCCCACCCCTGCTCCCTCCCGCCCTCATTAGAGGTGTAGTCCTGGCCCTTTGCTCACTGCCCCCTGCCTGTTGCATCTTTCTATAGAAAAGGAAGCTTAAGCGGCAGAGGGAGGACGATGAGGACGAGCTGGAAATCCCCCCTCGGTACCAAGGTAAGCTATCCTTTCTTCCCTCGGACACGAGTCCGCCTCTGCATCAGGCTGGGGAAAGACAGAGGAAGGCAGAACCATGAAGTTGGACTCAGTTGACAACTCCACAGATTGGCTGACCAATCTGTTGTCAACCTGAATTAGGACTAGACTGAGGGACAAGGAGATACTAGCTCAGAGAAAGAACCTAAGAGTTAGGTTTGCCCATGGTAGATCTAGCCCTTTTGACAAGCCCCTTAGTTCAGCTCCTTCCTACCCAGCGGTCCTTCTGTGAGTCTCCTAAATAGCCCTTGTGAAATGTTAGCCTCTTTTGAAAATTAGACCCTGTTCAGAGGGTTCCTTGCCACATTGGCTCCTCTGCTTCCTTCCTCCTGAGGGGTACTACAGGGTCTGCCCCGGTTCTGCTCACGGTGCATCTGGAGGTCCAGAGCTACAAAGGCAGTCTCTGATCTGGTAGCAGTTTGTTCTCTGGACCCCATGTCATCCTGACCCTGCTGTAGGAACTAACTGGCTCGACTTAGCCTCTGTATCCAGAGCCTGGCTCCCTCCTGCACTAAGATAGAATTGTGGGTAAAGATCCGTATAATCCATGAGTCAAGAAGCCTGGGCTCAGGATGCCTTGCCCAGCTGTTATGTAGCTTCCTGATTTTGTTCCCTCACACTGCTTCCCAGAGAGTCGCAGTTTCTTATCAGAGAGGCTTTCTGAGTTGTCGTTGCAGGATTCCATCTATGACTTTTGAAGACCAGGCCAGAAGTGACCAGCTGACCCTGGGCAAGTTTTCTTGCCTCAGTAAGGGCCAGTTCCCACCTCCGTGGTGGAGTAAATAGCTGCCTCTGTGCCAGAAGGAGAACAGGGTGGGCATGGGAGATGCCCTGTCCACAGGCAGCGGTTAGGAGTGTAACTTTGGAGAATGTGGGTCCTTTGTGCCAGTGCCAAGTATATGAGTTCCCAGAAGTCCTGGGCAGTGTCTCTTTAAAGGAGGACTTTGGTCATTGCCTGCCAGGGTATGGAACCAAGTTCCTAGTCTTTTGTCCATCATCTTCTGAGAGGCCCTTTGAGGGGTGCCTCTTGCCTCCCCGAGGGACCCTCCCTGGCTCTGCCTGACTCATGATCTCTGTGCTTCTCTTTAGCTGGAGGCTCTGGCATCCATCGCCCTGTGGCTAAGAAAGCTGCACCTGGAGCTGAATACAAGGCCAAGGTGAGAGCTTCAGGCAGGGGGATCATGAAGGGCAAGGAGGGTCTGTGCCCAGCACCATCCTAGGCCAGACTTCAGTCATGGCATTTGAAGTTGGAGGCCTTGGCAAATGGCCTTTCAGAACCATAGAAAATAAACTGTAAGGCTAGCTGAGGTCGGGGGTAGGGAAGGAACTCCACACCCTGGCTCACTCTCAGGCTCTGCCTTTTGTTTGTCTTTGCCTTTGCTGTTTCTCTGGATGAGCAGAAGGCAAAAGGCGATGTAAAGAAGAAGGGCCGCCTGGATCCCTATGCGTACGTTCCACTCAACAGATCCAAGCTCAACCGCAGGTATGACGGCATGCAGGCTCCTCCCAGGTGTCTGTGCCTCTGTGTGTATGAATGTGAAGTCTAAAAGTCAACCATCAGTTGTCTTGATTGGTCTTCATGTTTTCTTGTTGAGATAGTTCTTCCCAATTGTCTAACCTGGCAAAGGTCAGGTCTCCAGCATCCCCTGAGGTTGTGGGTGCATGTCGCTACGCCTGGCTGTTTATACGGAAACTGAGGGGCCCATCTCGTACAGTCAGCACTGTATGGGCCAAATACCACCCAGCCCTGTTTTTATTTTACTTTATTTTTATATTCATTTATTTTGAGAATGTATGTATGTATGTATGTGAGACATTTATGAGTCAATTCTCTCCTCCCAGGGATTAAATCTTCCAAGGATTAAGCTCAGGTTATCAAGTGTGGCCACAGTGCATTTACCTGCTGAGCCATCGTGCCAGCCCACTTATTTTTATTTTATCTTATTTTTATTTATTTATTTATTGGATTTTTGGAGTAAAGGGTGTGCCTCTGTCCCCATCCCCGCCCTGCCTCCCCGCCCCTCTAGCACTGACTGTCCTAGAAGGTGCTTTGTGGACCAGACTGCCTCAAACCTAGAGAGCCATCTGCTTCTACCTCTCCTGTGTTGCTGTGTATCACCACTACCAGGCTCTGCTTTTATTTTTATTTTTTAACCTGTATGGTATTGTTGATTTGAATTGCTGTGTATGTGACAGAAAGAGAAAGACTAGCCGGGCGTGGTGGCGCACACCTTTAATCCCAGCACTCGGGAGGCAGAGGCAGGTGGATTTCTGATTTCGAGGCCAGCCTGGTCTGCAGAGTGAGTTCCAGGACAGCCAGGACTATACGGAGAAACCCTGTCTCGAAAAACAAAAAAACAAACAAAAAAAAAAAAGAAAAACCAGAGAGAGAGACTGCCCCATGCCCATGTAGCTCTTATTGGCCTCAGTCTCACTATTTAGCCAAGGCTGCCTTTGAACTTTTTTTTTTCTGTAAGATTTCTTTGCCAGGGGTTGTGGTGCACACCTTTAATCCCAGCACTTGAGAGGCAAAAACAGATTTATATCTGTGAGTTCAAGACCAGCCTGGTGTACAAAGCAAGTTCCAGGACAACTAGGACTACACAGGAAAACCCTGTCTTGAAGAAAGAGAGGGGGAGGGGGAGATGGAGAGGGAAAAGGGGAGAGGGGAGGAGAGGGGAGCGGGAGAAAGAAGAGGGAGGAAGGAGAAGGAGGATTGGCCAGGCTGTGGTGTTGCACACCTTTAATCCCACCACTAGGGATTAAAGGGAAGCATAGACAGGCATATCTCTGTAACTTTGAGGCCAGACTGGGCGTGGTCTACAAAGCTATTTTTAGGACAGCCAAAACTACACACTGAGAACCCTGTCATAAGAAAAAAAAATAAAAAGATTTATTTTTAATATGTGTGTGTGTGTATGCACTTATGTGCTGCACATGCATGCGATTTCCTGGGAAGCCAGAAGAGGGCATCAGATATCCTGGAGCTGGAGTTAGAGGGAGTTGTGAACCACTAAATTGAGACGTTGGACTTGAACTTAGGTCCTCTGTAAAAGCCTACACTGTAGCTGTCTTCAGACACACCAGAAGAGGGCATCAGATCCCATTACAGATGGTTGTGAGCCACCATGTGGTTGCTGGGAATTGGACTCAGGTCCTCTGGAAGAGCAGCCAGTGCTCTTAACCTCTGAGCCATCTCTCCAGCTCCCATAGTCACTATCTGTAATAGCTTTCATTTGCTTTTCCTATCTTCTTCTTGTTGAGAGTTTATTTCATTTTGATCATTGGATGGGGCTTTTTGGTATAGGTATGGGGAGCATATAAGGTGTTCAGGGGTGCTTGCAAATGTTATGCTCCTAGGATGGTGAGTTCCAAATGGAAGTTACAGGGAGGTGTCTGCAGATGGGCCTTTAGAAGGAGGGATGGTTGCATAGAGCAGCCCTAACCTTTTCTGAGTTCATTAGAGGAAAGATGGAGGGGGCCTCTCTTAAGGGGATGTGTACAGTGACCAGGTCAAGACATACAGGGTCTATTTCACCCTGGCTAAGCCAGGTGCCCATCATTTGATTGTTTCTGAGACCAGGTTTCCTATGCAGGATCTCAGATCTGTCATTGAACTTGCCATCCTCAGCCTTCCACAAGCTGGGCTCACAGTCCTGCACCTCCATGTAGCAACACTATACGGAGAGAGAACTGCCTGTTCTCAGTGAGACACAGCCCTTTTGTTCTTGTCTTCCCACAGGAAGAAGGTGAAGCTCCAGGGGCAGTTTAAAGGTCTGGTGAAAGCCACCCAGCGGGGATCCCAGGCGGGACACAAACTCCGCAGAAAGGATCGGCGGCGGTCCTGAATCCTTCTGGGGAATGGAGCTGTTCTGTGCTGCGGTCCAGGGCCCCTTTCTAGCTCCCACGATGTTTAACACCAACTCCAGGTGTGAGACTTGCTGAACCTGGACAGAGAATGACTCATTGGAAGCAGGACTCATTTCTAAGAGAGATAGATGCCTAGGATTTTGGAAACTAATGTCCTTTAGAGACATTGTCAACATCTAGGAGTGGAAATGTGACGTCGCTACCTCTGAGAAGGCCTTAAGTGGTGCTCTGCTTTCTGTCCAATGTGGCAGTGAGAGCAGAGTGATGACCGTGGTCTGCGTGTGTAAGATCTGCTCTAACCAGGCATAGAATAAATGTGCATGACCATGCATCAGCCCTGATGAGTGGCTTGGCCCCTTCCTATCCAATTCCCAGTAGTCTGTCTAGCCTGTAGCCTTCACCTGTGTCAGGAGGACTCCCTAAATCAGAAGTGGCAGTAGGAGGTGGAAGGCGCAGAGGATACTCCATGGCTGATTGCTAGATCACAGGGTAGAGGGCCAGGGCCCCGGACCAGGCAGATGGAGACCATGCTGACAGCTCTCAGAGCTGCATCTTGCGCTGCCCTTGTTCATAAGCCTCTGTCAACATCTCTGTCCATTGACTCAGCAGAGCTACTGAGCCCTTCCTGGCTTCAGCAGTCATCAAAGGAACCAAAGCAGAGAACGTAGAGGAATGCGGCTCTCATGCTTGCTCGAAAGGCTAGTTCTCTTCTACCTCCCAGGACCATCTCCCACATCAGTCAGTAATTGAGAAAATGCCCTCCTGAGTGCAGGCCGTCCTTCTGATAACTCAAGCTATGTCAAATAGACACAAAACTGACCGGCACACCCACCTTCCCTCACTCTTTTTTGGTAGCTCTACCTGTGCACTGTAATTCCCACTCGCCCTTTGCAGTGTTCCAAGATCACTGGACCTGTCAGCCCAGAAGCAGAGGACCCTAGTGCTGTCTGCATCCTCTAGTACATGGAGTATGCTTTGTCATGATTACTGAGTTCTGGCTCCTATCCTTTCCTGTGAGATGAAACCAAGGTACACACTTCTTTCCCTCAAGGCAGGGTTTTCTGTACAGCCATAGAGGGCCTGCCTGGGACTCATGCTGCCAACCAGTCTGTCATTGAACTCAGCGGTCTGCCTGCCTCTGCTCCCCAAGTGCTGAGATTAAAGGTGTGTGATAGCCGGGCGTGGTGGCGCACGCTTTTAATCCCAGCACTTGGGAGGCAGAGGCAGGTGGATTTCTGAGTTCGAGGCCAGCCTGGTCTACAGAGTGAGTTCCAGGACAGCCAGGGCTATACAGAGAAACCCTGTCTCGGAAAACAAAAAACAAAAAAAACAAAGGTGTGTGATAACCACCACCAAGCTACAACATACATGTTCTTAAGGAGTTTCTGTTTTGGTTTAATTCCTTTGACACTAATCATCATTAGTGGTAGACCCTGCAGTATTCTTAATAGCCTGTCTCTTGATACTGTTTTCTTCCACTTTCCAAGAGGACCCAAACCCTTTGTGGAGTTTCATGCTAGGGCATTCCCACTCATGATCTTGGCCTGAGAGGAATCAGGTTGCCAAGAGGTGGCACTGTTTACAGGCCTCCCAGAAATCTGGAATGGGAGAGCAAGCTAGAAAGGTAGCCAAAAGATTGGTTTATAAAGCTTATCCAATCATAGCCCCCATTATTCCCACTCGCCATCACATTTATCTCAGCCCAGGGCTTTCCTGGCTCTTCTCTCAGGAAATGGAACCGTATGTATTAGGAAACCTCCTGATGCTGACCTGCTTATAACATCTTCCAAGGAGCTCTACTTCCTGTCTAGGAGGGTGGGGAAGATGACCCGGGAAGTTTGGTAGTAGTGAGGTGTTGAGCTCTGTTCTTTGAGAGGTAGTCTTTGAGGTTTGGGCTTTGGTGCAGGGACATGTATTGCTCTTCTTTCTGCCTTATGAACTCAGGTGCTTGGGAGATGTTATGGAAGGTGGTGCTGTTTTTCTGTCCACGGGGGCCATGTAATACAGCATTCCGCACACAGGAGTTATTCCATCACAGGGATAGTAGAAAAGCTGTAAGCTTCATCCAAGGTCTACATTTACAACTTAGCTTCTTTGGTTTTTGTTGATGTTGGAATCTGAGTCATTTCCATGCTTTCTCTTCTGAATCCATCTTCCATTCATTCTCAAGGAAAATCTATACCCTGCCCCGCCTTACTACATACTACCCAAAAGGCAGCTCATCACAGGACTATGCTCAAGCATTGGGCCTTACAAAGCCAATATAGTCAAGTGGTTGCCCTTAGTCAAGAATCAGGTTAGGCTGCCCGTATTTTCCTTCTCGTGATTGTGGCAAAGGCTTGGTGGTGACTGTCCTGGTGGTTGGTTCATTGCCAACAGAGAGGCTGCCTTCACTAAGTTAATGGTCTGCTTTACAGTCTGATCTGCCATGGAAAGATTAGGTTTGCAATGTGAGAGAATGTTGATGATATTCTAGTAGCCACTGTCTTCAGTCTTGAGTCCTTTCAAAGAATAATTCAATTTCACATATATTTTATATTTCATTATGAAGGAAAGATTCACAGAACATTTGGGAGACAACAGAAAAGTAACAGCAGAAGCTTGAATCTTACGGGAGACTCAGTCCCTTCTGTACTTGAGTCCCGGCTTCTTTAGTCTGCTCGGCCTGCTTTTCTTTTGACAGAATATATAGTTTAGTGCTTGGGGGACAAACAGGCACAGTGCATGGTAGGCTGGAGCTTTACCCTGCAGCTATCTCCCCACCCCTGATACTTGGTTTTGCTGTTTGTTTGTTTGAGACAAGTCCTCACTGTAACCCTGGCAGGGTGTCCTTGAACTCAGAGAGATGCGCCTGCCTCTGTCTCCCAGGTGCTGGGATTACAGGTACACAGAACCACATCTGGCTGCTTTCTTGTTTTAAAGACAGCGTCTTATTATGTAAGCCTAAACCAGCTTCAAACTCACAATCCTCCTGCCTCAGGCACTTGGATCCTGGAATTGCAGTCAAAGCGCTACTTCCAGCCGTATGTGAGTGATTGGCCTGCATGTGTGTATGAGCACAGTGTGTGTGGCCCCGGCCTGGGGAGGTCAGAGGAAGGTTTAGGATCTCCTGGAACTGAAGTTACAGATGGTTGTGAGTCATTGTGGACGCTGGGAACTAAATCCCGAGTCCTCTGCAAGAGAACAAGTGCCCTTAACCTCTGAGCCAGCTCTCCAGCTCCAAAGAAACCATTTTTAAATAGAAGCATATATTTATTATACATTTGCACTTGACTTATAACCAAGTCTTTACCCTACCTGAGTAAATATTTCAGAAATACTTCAGTGGCCCAGTTTAGAACATCTGCCCAGTGGACGAAGCCCAGTTTATTTATAAAGGCTTTTGGAGCCCTTAAGTATGCTGCTCGTTGCTTACGCAGGAATTTAAAGCCACCACTTGATGCTAGATTGTGCGTAATATTTAGAAAATGACATGATGAATGCTCTTTGTTCTATTTTTGATATACATTATTATGATCGGAGAGATGACTGTACTCTAGAAAATAACCCTGATTTGGGACAATGTAAGCTGGTTTGCCATTTCCTGAAATTATGCTTAATGTAGCTACTGTCATTAGAGACACTTAGGAAGCCGTTAGCTGACAGCCAGCCACTGAAGGCTGAGGCTGCTCGGTAGAAGGTTGCTTCCTCCCAGCCCATCCCATTGATTGCCATGGAGATGCTCCGTGGGTCCTCTTCAAGAACAAGTATTCTTAACCTCCGCCAACATCCCCGGCACCCCCATTTGCTTTGTTGGGAAAGTCTCATTATGGGACGGTGGCTGGCCTGGAATAAATGGCCCAGGCTGACCTTGAACTCACAGGGGGTCTTCCTGCTTCTGTCTCTCTGAGGACTGGGATTAAAAGCATCATACTCAGCAGGGGCGTTGTCTGTTTTTAATTTTCTACAGGGTCTCATGGAGCCCAGGCTGGCCCAAGGATGACCTGAAATTTCTAATCCTCTTGTGGGGATTATGGCCATTCCATGAGGTGCTGCGCATGGAACCCAGGGTTTTTTTTTTTCATGCTAAACAAGTTCTGTCAACTGAGCCACAAGCCCAGCCCTCCAGAACAGGATTTCAAGGCCTTGGTCAGTCACCAGTCAAGTCAGGAGTGTATAGTGTGTTTTTAGAAAGAATGGCCCCATAGGCTCACAGATTTGAATGCTTAGGGAGTGGTACCATTTGAAGGATTAGGAGGTGTGGCCTTGTTGGAGGAAGTGTTGTCATTGGTGGGTAGGCTTTTAGGATTCAAAAGCTCAAGCTAGACCCAGTATCTGTCTCTTCTACCTACTGGTCTGGATGTAGAACTCTAAACTTCTCCAGCACCATGTCTGCCTGCTGTGATAATGGGTAGACCCCTCTGAAGCTGTAAGCCAGCCCTGATTAGATGCTTTCTTCTATAAGAGTTGCCTTTGTCCTGGTTGTCTCTTCACAGCACCAGGACACTCACTAAGACCTATAGATTGAGCATGATGGTGTGTGCCTTTCATGCCATCACTCTGGAGGCAGAGGCAGGCAGACCTCTGTAAGTCTCAAGTAAGCATGAGATGCATGATAGGACCAGTTGTCCCCTCCCCCCAAATAATAAAATCAAATAAGGGGCTGGTGAGATGGCTCAGTGGGTAAGAGCACCCGACTGCTCTTCCGAAGGTCCAGAGTTCAGATCCCAGCAACCACATGGTGGCTCACAACCATCCGCAACGAGATCTGGCGCCCTCTTCTGGAGTGTCTGAAGACAGCTACAGTGTACTTACATATAATAAATAAATAAATAAATCTTTAAAAAAAAAAATCAAATAAGAATTGTAGCTTGATGCTATATTCTCATACCAGACCTGGGTTTGTGGGGTCAGCTCTGCAAATCTCAATTCAGAGTTAAACAAGTTCTGGGCTCAGGAGCAAGTCTAGTCAAAAGTGTGATTTCGCCGGGCAGTGTTGGCGCACGCCTTTAATCCCAGTGCTTGGGAGGCAGAGGCAGGCGGATTTCTGAGTTCGAGGCCAGCCTGGTCTACAGAGTGAGTTCCAGGACAGCCAGGGCTACACAGAGAAACCCTGTCTTGAAAAACCAAAAAAGAAAAAAGAAAAGTGTGATTTCTTTTCAGTCTTTTGAAAAATTAAGTTTCTCTTTGTAGCCCTGGCTGTCCTAGAACTCACTCTGTAGACCAGGCAGGCTTTGAATTCACAGACCTCTGCCTGCCTCTGTCTCCCAAATGCTGGAATTAAACGCATGTACCACCACACCCAGCAAAAATGTAATTTATTACTAAGTAATGAGAAATGTAATGACCCAAGATACAATGATTACCCAGAACATACTCTGCTCTGCATTAAGTCAAAATCAGTGGTTAAAGCAATTAAGAAACAGAAAGGGGGCTCCATAGATTGGTAGTATTGTCCTTGTGGTGGGACCTGCCTGTGGGGTGTGGCCTATTCCCCCACCCCAGCAGCCTGTTGGGGCCCAACACCCACAGGGAGTAAGCAGGAAAGATCCTTCTCTCCTGTGTGAACCTGACTGAGTCTGCCCCTGCTGCAGGAAAGTGTTTCTGAGATTTAATTAGGCTCAGGCTCCTTCACACATGGCATGCCTGGATCAGATTTCTAAGCCCAGCTCTTCTGGCTCTTGCAAAGGAGACAGTCAGCTGCTTCTAGGGCCTGATAGGGATAACTGATCCTCTATCCCATAGGGTAATGTCCAAAGGGCAGCTTGGTATTTCTGTTTTTGTGCTGTCACTCTGAAGACCTACATGTGCCCTCTGGATCTCAGTGTTGAAAAAATCACAATTCCAAAGAGCATGGGAAGCTCAGCTATCGGGCAGAGAGATGGGTTTGTGAATGGATCCAGGAGTGGCCTATACATCGATCTCTACAGCTCCTCAGCACGTTGTGAACCTTTGAAGCCTTGCTCTTAACCAGAACGGCGACTACACTAGAGCTCTTGGACTTGAGACCACAGAGCAAATAAGCTTGTAAAATAACAAGGGAAAGTTATTACCCTGAGCAGATTTTATATACATTGTGTGTATTGATAGCGTCACTGTACAATCATTCTTATCTAAACATGCCCTCTTAATCATCCCAACTGCAAGTACTGCTCCTTCCAGGGAGGTGGGGCGCACCCAAAGCATACACCGAAATCAGCCAGCGGTGACTCTGACATCTGGTATTCTGAAGACAATTCCCTGCCAAGAGGAGGACTGTCACATGGGCCACATGTGTTCCCTTTCTTAGCACTTCACACAGGGCCTGGGATGTACAACCAGACACACCTGATCACTGGGGCTGGGTTGGAATCTCCCATATGGGGGCCAGCAGCAGCAGTTGCAACCCAGGTTGGTACGGCTTTTACCTGGGGCAGTCACACACACCCTCCATCTCTGTGACTCCTACCACAGTAGATTGCATTCTGATTGTGGTTTAGGATTCCCACCTAGCAGTTTACTTAAGCTCCACCCGTCTCAAAGTCTGAGTGAGCTCCTGGTTTGAAGGCTTACGGGGCCAGGCATGGGAGTTCAAGCTCATCTCCTCACAACCTGCTACACTCAGCCCTGGAGAGAACTTGGTGGCACCAGGAGGTTGGGCTGTGAATCTGCAGATGCCACACCAGTATCTGTTCTTCCCCGTACTTACCTTGGGGGCTCTTTACTCTCCAAATGCATCCCTAGCAAGAGAGCCAATTACAAAACTGGTCTAGGTGAGGAGGTGGAACACTGTGAGCTGCCTTGGCTGAGGTGAAGGGCAGGGCAGGGCAGGGCAGGCCAGCAAAGGGCAGGGCTGAGTGTTCGTTCCCTTTACCCCCCACCTTCTGGGAGGCAAACCTGCAGGATGATCTTCATGTCTTTTCTTTCTTTCATGTTCTTTTTTTCCCCTCTCCATCCATCTCCCTTACTTCCATAAACACTTATGTACTTGTTCAGAGTGAAGCACTTCCAACAAAAGTTTGGAGGCCAGCTGGAGAGATGGCTCAAGCGGGTAAGAGCACTGACTGCTCTTCCAAGGGTCCTGAGTTCAAATCCCAGAAACCCCATGGTGGCTCACAACCATCTGTAATGGGATCTGATGCTCTCTTCTGGTGAATCTGAAGAGTCTAGTTAAAGACAGTGAAGCACAGCTGGATGTGATGTGATGCACAGCTGGATGTGATGGTACACGCTTTTAATCCCAGTTTATTAAAGTAAAATGCCTTTAAACTCTGAAGGCAGAGGCCAGCAGATCTCTGAGTTTGAGGTTAGCTAGGTCTACAACCTCAGCTACGTCTCAAAAAAAACAAAACAAAACAAAAACCTAACTAACTAAAAGGGGAGGTGTGTGTGTGTGTGTGTGTGGTTCGTAGAGTGCTTGCCTAACAAAAAGCCTTGGGTTCAATCCCCAACAACCAAAAAGGTGACATTGGGGTCTACTACACATGGTAGTGAGCCACCATGTGGTTGCTGGGAATTGAACTCACCACCTCTAGAAGAGCAGCCAGTGTTCTCAACTGCTGAACTGTCTCTCCAGACCCCTAGTTTACATTTAAATGTAAAACGTCATCCCGATTCAGACTAGCTGTGTTTCAAAGGCTCAACAGTGCTTAGGGGTGAAGGCTTACAAATGGACATTCTCTCTCTTTATTAAAGCACTGAATTCCCTTGAAACAAGTGTTAAGTTTTATTATGTATGATGTCCATGCCATACAAGTCACTCATTGGACATAGTTCTGCAGCTTTTACTGTAACCACTACTAGCTTGCAGGTAGAGGACATTGTGAGCATCTCAGAAAGGTTTCCTCCTGTCTGCTTTGTTTTCATTTTTTTCTTTCTTTCTTTTTTTTTTTTTTTTTTTTTTTTTTTTTTTGGTTTTTCGAGACAGGGTTTCTCTGTATAGCCCTGACTGTCCTGGAACTCACTTTGTAGACCAGGCTGGCCTCGAACTCAGAAATCCAATCTGCCTGCCTCTGCCTCCCGAGTGCTGGGATTAAAGGCGTGCGCCACCACGCCTGGCTTTTGTTTTCATTTTTGAAACAAGGCCTTATCCTGTAGCCTGGGCTAGCCTCAAGCCAATCTTTCCATTTCAGCCTCCTGGATGCTAGGATTACAGGCATGCATTACCATACATACCTGGCTGGGGGCTGAGCATATATTTTCTCACACTGCTGAATAATACTCCATTGTTTCGAGACACATACACACACACACATTTTGTTTATCCACTCACTGAAGGATATTTGGATTGTTTTCAGCTTCAAAACTATGACTAATACTGCTGTGAACGTTCATGTGCCTGTCTGCGTGGACAGGTTTCCAGTTCCTTTGAATGGAGTCCTGAAAATGGACTCACTGGGTTACGCGGAGAGTTTATAGCAGTAGAGAAACTGCTACTTCCACAGTGTTTCTGAAACTAGAAGCATCATTTCACGAGCCCTCTGAGGATGCGCAAAGGTTCCAGTTCTCTCTACCTTCTTGAAAGCAGTTGTTATTTTCTTCATTGTCTATTTTATGTGTAGGAATGTTTTGTCTGCTTGTATGTGTGTGCACATGTGTGCCTGATGCCCTTGGAGGCCAGAAGAGGGCATCAGATTCCCTGGGACTAGAGTGACATACAGTTGTGAGCTGTGCTGTGGGTGCTGGGGATTGAACCAGGGTCCTCTGGAAGAGCAGCTAGGGCTCTCACACTCATCCATCTTTGCAGCCCCATTCATCTGTGTGAGCGTACCACAGCGCATGTGTAGATGTCAGAGTCCTTTCTCTCCTTCTGTTATTGGGTCCTGGGGATTGACTGCAGGTTGTAGGGCTTATCTGCTAACACTATGACCCACTGAGCAGTTGAGCTGGCCTTTAGATGGCTGTTTCTATGTGTTGCTTTCAGTGTGCCCTCAAAACTGAAGAAGAACAGCCTTGCATGGGTTGGAAAATGGTGATAAGATTATTTCCTGTCAGCAAACAGACTGTGGCTCCGATTATGAATAAAGATGGGAACCAAATGCCAGATATATCATATAATATTTGGTTTGTTTTTTCTTTTCTTTCTTTTTTTTTGGGGGGGGGGAGGGTTTCGAGACAGGGTTTCTCTGTATAGCCCCGACTGTCCTGGAACTTACTTTGTAGACCAGGCTGGCTTTGAACTTAGAAATCCACCTGCCAGCCCGGCAGTGGTGGTGCACATCTTTAATCCCAACACTTGGGAGGCAAAGGTGGGTGGATTTCTGAGTTCGAGGCCAGCCTGGTCTACAGAGTGAGTTCCAGGTCAGCCAGGGCTATACAGAGAAACCCTGTCTTGAAAAACCAAAAAAAAAAAAAAAAAAAAAAAAAAAAACAACCAAAAACACAAAAAACAAAAAACAAAAAAGAAAGAAATCCATCTGCCTCTGCCTCCCAAGTGCTGGGATTAAAGGCGTGGTGTGCCACCACTGCTAGGGTTTCTCTGTGGTAGGCACACGCAATGTGACCTTTGTCTTTTCACTGACACTCAGGCTACAGCATGTGCCAGTACATCACTCTTTGCAATTTGTCTCTGTGTCTTTTATGTATGCACACGTATGTATGTATGTACAGGTATAATATACCCATGCATGCAAAAGACAGGATCTCTCAGTGAACCCAGAGCACAGTGATTGGCAGGAGTGACTGGTCAGAGAACCCAGAGCACAGTGATTGATTGGCAGGAGTGACTGGTCAGAGAACCCAGAGCACAGTGATTGGCAGGAGTGATTGGTCAGAGAACCCAGAGCACAGTGATTGGCAGGAGTGACTGGTCAGAGAACTCTTGGGGTCCCTCTCTCTCTGCCTTCCCACACTGGGTGAACATGACTTTGCTTAACTTTTTAAGTGGGTGGAGGGGATTCGAGAACTCGGGTTCTTAATGCTTGTACAGGGAAGCACTTTACCCATGAGCTGTCCCCAGGCCCCTTTAGTTCCTTTTAACCTCATCACTAGCATGGTTTTGTTGTTGTTGTTGTTTGGAGCTTTTTTGTTTGTTTTTTTAAAGATTTATTTATTCATTATATGTAAGTACACTGTAGCTGTCTTCAGAGACTCCAGAAGAGGGCATCAGATCTCATTATGGATGGTTGTGAGCCACCATGTGGTTGCTGGGATTTGAACTCAGGACCTTCAGAGGAACAGTCAGTGCTCTTAACCACTGAGCCATCTCGCCAGCCCTGTTTTTTGTTTTTTAAAGGGCTCTGGATTGAATCTCTTACCCTGAGTAGAACCGTTCTTGCTTCCTTTGTTATCCACTCATCAACCAATGGCAGCACTCCCTTTTCGCATGTCAACATCCTAAAAGTATTGCTGCTCCCTAGGGTGTAACTCCACTCTAGTACTAACCCTCAGCCTTCCAGAATACAGCATCCCCTATCTTACAGATTAGCAATGGGAGTGTGCACACACACATGAAGTGACCTCACCCAATGGGTTCCCCATTACCCTAGCTGGTGTCTCTGGAGGCAGGTATGTTAAAATGAGGCCCGGGAGGTGTCTCTGTGGCCTGAAGGAATGCTGAAGCCCCGGAGTCCTAGGCTCCTCGCAGGACTCTGAATGCTTGCAATGTCTCCTTTCCAGGCCAGTAGCCAGGGTGCCAGCCACCGTCCGCTTGCATTGCTTCCTCTTTGGATACCTTCTCATTACTGTTAATTGCATCTGGGCCTCTCTCACGTCTTGTGTTTTGCTTCCTAACCCAGGATACTCCTCTCCACCTCCCACTGGCCCAGCACAGGCATCTCTTTCCAGGCTCTCCAGAGAAGTGGCCGAGAAAATGGAGCAGGGCTCCTGAAAGGCATTCGGCTCTGTAATGAACGTCTAACGTCTGCACCCCGGCATATTTACATAGCAATCTCCACACAAAAGCAACGTTACAAAGGGAAGGCTTTTTTCTCCCCTCTCTTTCTTATTTTTTTAAACGCCTGTCTCCGGGCTCCATTTCCTACAGTAGTAAGAACACTGTTGGAATTACTCTGACAGGAAGACAAAACAACTTCCAGGGATGCTGGGTTAGAAACAATAGCTTTGCCAGGCCCATTAATGTTTAAAGTCAGTGGAGCATAAAACTGCTTTTCTCTACTTACAGCCAGGCATCATCTTACAGAGTGGAGAAGGGGGGTGTGGAATTGCCATTTTAACTCTGCTGAAATCCATAAGCCCTCTCGTAATTTTCATTCTCCTTGAAATTCTCCAGTAAGTACCATCAGAATGAAAATGAGACTTTATCTCTGGGGAGAACAGCTTCCGGTTTTCAACAGTTAAAGTGTGTGAAGAGACTCGGAGATGGGGGGAGATGGAGGAGGGAGCTGCCTGATGGGAAGGTGCTCTCAGCCAAACCTGCCAAACTGCTGTAGTTATGACACACCTTGAAATTTGGGAGAGTGCTTTCAGGAAGTCCCTAACCCATTCCAGGGCAGAGTCGACAGATAGCACAAAGTCTTAGGATTCTAAGGGCCATTCTGGCCCTAGTGGGATTGCCTTCAGGGTCTGCATTACTTAGTTGGGCTCAGGGGATAACATTTATTATTAAGATATTAGCTCTTTCCCCAGGGAAATTGCTGGAAGAGAGCCCAGAGTCAGTAAAGCACTGGACCTAATCCCACAGTACATTTGTGTAATGCCTGACAAAGCCTGCTCCCATCACCTCGTTTGATCCTGAAAACAATCTCCAAAGGAGGCGGGGCAGGGATTTTTTTTTTTCCATTTTACAAGTGAAAACACCTGTAAACTGATTGGCCAGGAGTCCCACACCCAGTTTGTAGTAAGGATGAGACTTGAATCTAGGTCTTTGTACAACCTGTTTAGGGCTCTTTTGGTTCCCATAAGACAGATCAGAATATTTCCAGCCCCACCCATCCTTCATACCCACCAGTTCCCAGCATCTGGAAACTCAGGACACAGACTCTGTGTAACGACCACACTCCTGTGTTTCAACCAGGAAGTATTGCCCTGGTTGGCAAGCTGAGTGGTAAGGGAGAGAAGGAAATTAATTTCATCTCATCTCCCTGAATCAAAGACCAAACGAAAAAAAACAAAAAGAAAAAGACCACGGATGGATTTGAGAAAGAAACAAAACCCTCCAAATAACAGCAACAAGGTAGGGAGACTAGATCTACCATTGTTAGAAGTCTCAAAGGGCGTGGTGGCACACGCCTTTGATCCCAACACTTGGGAGGTAGAGGCAGGTGGATTTCTGAGTTCGAGGCCAGCCTGGTCCACAGAGTGCCAGGGCTATCAGGGCTATACAGAGAAACCCTGTCTCGAAAAACCAAAAAAAAAAAAAAAAAAAAAAAAAGTCTCAAAGGAAGCTGGCCGGGATGCTCCCAGCACTTGGGAGGCAGAGGCAGGCAGATCTTTGAGTTTGAGGCCAGCCTGGTCTACAGGTTGAGTTCCAGGACAGCAGGGCTACTCAGAGAAACCCAGTCTAAAAAAATAAATAAATAAAATAACCAACCGGGCAGTGGTGGCGCATGCTTTTAATCCCAGCACTTGGAAGGCAGAAGCAGGTGGATTTCTGAGCTCGAGGCCAGCCTGGTCTATGGAGTGAGTTCCAGGACAGCCAGGGCTACACACACACACACACACAAAACCCTGTCTTGAAAAACCAAAATAAATAAATAGATAAATAACCATAACCAAAACCAAACCAAACCAAAAAAATAATAATATAAAGAACAGGGAAACTGAAAAATGTCAATTTCACCTGTAACATGACTCACATACACAATAAGGTTTTCAATGACTAAATTCTAGTCGTTTCAATGAATGACGTATATCACATTTTAATAAGAATAGAGTATATTCACCCAGTTCTAGGTTTTCCATACATATTACAAAAAATAAAGAGGCCAAACTCAAAAATACTCTTACCCTTTGGCCTAAAACTCCATTCTTAGGAATGTGCTCTGAAAAATGAATCATAAATTTGGAAAAGTTTTATGGGAACGAGCATTAGTCACACACTTATTACAACGGCGAACTCGGAGAAACAGCAACCGCTGAAGGAATTTAAACAATTACAAGTACTTAATGGAAACTTACGTAATCGGTACAGTGTTTTCAAAGCGCGTGCAGTCACCGGAAAAAGCGTTTATAATTTAATGTGACTGCAATGCTTTTGTGTGTGGCTGTATAATGTACAAAGAAGAGGCTGAAAAAGGGGGGAAAAAAGTCTGTTAATCTCGTTTGAATCCTATGGTTACGAGAACATTTTCGTTTGAACTACAAAAAAAGTCAATTCGATGTAGCTCTGAGAAACCGTACCAAGTCTGAGAAGCTCTAACCACAGGGTCGCCTTCTCAACCGTCGGGGCCGCCCCTCCCCGGGCCAGCGCAGGCGTTACCCACACGTGGGGCTGGAGCGGGCGCGGCGGAGGAGGGGCTGGGTGTGCTGGGGGTGTGTCCGCGAGTGGGAGGAGCCAATTGGCAGTCGCCGAGGGTGTCTCTTTTCCGAGAGGTCCTAGGACCTGGGCTCGGCCAAGGCGGTGCCCAGTCCCCGGAGTTGCTCACAGTCATATAAACTATCCCTGGGCAGACAGTGTGGACAGTGGTCTCGCACGGTTTGCGCCGTCCGTGCCCCTAAGTCTTCTAGCGAACGTCTCCCCCCACGGTCGCGCGCGGTGGTAGGAGCCGCGCGACGTCACCCATTGTTTACAAATCAACCCCAAGCCGGCAGCGTTCCGGCTCCCGCAGCTCTAAGGCGCGCGGTACCTCTGCCCGGTGGTCCCGGCTTCCGCGTCCCCAGACTCGGCCCCATCCTGACCCGGCTTGGGTCTCCGCCTCGCTCCCGCCCCAGCCGCGGCTCGCCAAGCCCGCGGCCAACCGAGCTGCCAGCGACGCCCGCACAGCCGCGGGGGCCCGGGCGGGGGGCCATGCCTTGCCGGAGGGAGGAGGAGGAGGAAGCCGGCGAAGAGGCGGAGGGGGAGGAGGACGACGACAGCTTCCTCCTGCTGCAGCAGTCGGTGACTCTGGGCGGCTCGACCGACGTGGATCGGCTCATCGCCCAGATCGGCGAGACGCTGCAGCTGGACGCGGCGCACGATCGCCCGGCTTCGCCGTGTGCCACCCCGGGTCCCCCACCCGCGCCCCCGCGGGTCCTGGCGGCGCTGTCGGCGGATAAGACCGGGACCCCAGCGAGGCGGCTGCTGCGGCCGACGGGGTCAGCGGAGACCGGGGACCCTGCGCCTCCCGGGGCCGTGCGCTGCGTGCTGGGGGAGCGCGGGCGTGTGCGGGGCCGGTCGGCGCCCTACTGCGTTGCGGAGATCGCCCCGGGCGCCAGCGCGCTTCCCGGGCCGGGGCGGCGAGGGTGGCTCCCCGGCTCGGTGGCTTCTCACCGAATCCAGCAGCGGCGGTGGACAGCAGGCGGAGCGCGCGCGGCCGACGACGACCCGCACCGGCTCCTGCAGCAGCTCGTGCTCTCCGGAAACCTCATCAAGGAGGCGGTGCGCAGACTCCAGCGAGCGGTCGCCGCGGTGGCGGCCACGAGCCCCGCGAACGCTCCGGGGTCCGGGGGTGGCCGAAGCGGACCGGACTCAGTCACTCTGCAGCCCTCGGGCGCCTGGCTCTGACAGGGGATCCCTGGAGGAGGAAGAGGACGCGGCTACGCGGATCCAACATCGTCTTGCCCGGGACTGTGCGGAGCAGGAGCTGTTGTTGTCCATCCCTCGGGCTACAGCCTCAAAGTTACCGGCCGCGAGAGGCTGTTAGAGAAAACGGACTCTACTGAGTAGCACCAGCAGCTGAGGACCTGGGATCTACCGGTTGAACTGTGGCAGCTACTTAATCCACTTGGACCTGATTTAGCCCTTATCGTGTGCTTGGATTGTTTATAGATGTGGCTCGCAGGGGCGGGAATCAGGAGGGCTTCTAACAATACTTGAAAACCAATAGTAGATATGATCTCGTTATTTTCGGGTACAGAAGCTTTCTGAATATGGTGCTACAATTGCAGAGCAGAGCGGTTCTAGGGTGAAGAACATAAGTTGGCAGATTTATGTTGGGTTGACAACGCTTGCTTTCTCCTGCTTAATTTGTGATTATGAAGGTTGGGACCTGGATGGTGAATTCTTGAAGGTGGGGAGAGATGAGTTTAAATGGGGACGTGCAAATGATTCGACCTTGCCAACTTGAACTCAAGGTCAGGTTGGTAGAGTGGAGTGTTGTGGGATTCTTGGGAGCGCTCACCCCAGTGTCCTTTTCTGGATCCAAGCACAGACCAGAGTGTCCCTTTGCCACCGCGTGGAGTCTCCCGAGGACACAGGCCGACAGGGCCATCCATGTAGGAAGAGTTATTTGTGGTTTCTGTGCTTTGCTTTTCCAGAACTACTTCTGCTAGGCCACACTTTGGCCATAGCGCCAGCTTTCTCAGAAGTGGTCATAAGCAACCTCCTGATCTCCCTGCGGCCATTGTGTTTGTAGTGTGTGTGTGTAGGGGGGGGGGGGAGCAGTGGACACACTTTTCTGCTCTTTTGACCCTCTGCAGAGTTGGAGGGTGCTTCTCCTGCTAAACCTGTCAGTTCTTGGTGAGTGACTGAAAGTTTTTTAAAATGTGACTCCAAGAGGAGAAAATGCTGGCTTTTCCTCTTGTGAACCCCGAGGAGCACCCATTCTGAGGTGCCATCCCAAACTTTAAGGTAGCTAAACTTTTTTTTTTTTTTGTAAGATTCAATGGCTCGTTCATCCTCCAGATGTGGCTGTTGATGTACACTTCGCAACGGAGTGTCTGAAATTGTGGTGGTCCTGATTTATAGGATTCATAATTAAAATGTCTGCTGAATAAATTTGGTTTTTGTTTTGAGAAATGGTCCTTGTTTTTGTTTGGAATTAGGAGGGGGAAGAAGACCTATGTGAGGTATCTGTACTTGGGGTAACTGGGGGGCTAGGGCTAGCGCTATGCTTTAGTTAACTCCTGAAGGCAGTGTGTTTGAGTGTCTCTGGCTGTATTTTCTTTCTTTCTTTTTTTTTTTTTTTTTTTTTTTTTGAGACAGGGTTTTTTTCTATGTATCCCTGGCTGTCCTGGAACTCACTTTGTAGACCAGGCTGGCCTCGAACTCAGAAATTCACCTGCCTCCCAAATGCTGGGATTAAAGGTGTGTGCCACCATGCCCGGCTTGTATTTTCTTTTACACACATTCTGAGATAGATTCTCAGTGGCCTAGAGCTCACTATGTGTAGATCAGGCTAGCCTCATACTCAGAGATTTTTCCCTATCTCTGATTCCCGAAATCCGCCTGCCTCTGCCTCCCAAGTGCTGGGACTAAAGGCGTGCGCCACCACGCCTGGCTACATTTGGTACTTTTATACATTGATTTGTTCAGTGTATGGAGGGTTCACATATGCATTAGGAAAGCCTATGAAAATCAGATGGCGATTGTGGCAGCTTCTCCCCTTTTACAGGCCCTAGACATCAAATTTGGGTAGTCTGGCTTGGTGGAGAATGCTTTGAGAAGTTGAGGGCAAGGAGGTGCTGTGCAACCCAAGGTTGGTTTGTTTTGAGACAAGGTCTGTGTCGTCCTAGCTGTCCTGAAGCTTGCCATGTAGACCAGGCTGGCCTTATTCCCCTGCCTCTGCCTCCTGGGTACTGGGTGCTGGGATTAAAGGCCTGTGCCACGGGCTGGTGAGATGGCTCAGTGGGTAAGAGCACCCGACTGCTCTTCCGAAGGTCCGGAGTTCAAATCCCAGCAACCACATGGTGGCTCACAACCATCCGTAACGAGATCTGGCGCCCTCTTCTGGAGTGTCTGAAGACAGCTACAGTGTACTTACATATAATCAATAAATAAATCTTTAAAAAAAAAAAAAAGGCAAAGCCATTTAAAAAAAAAAAAAAAAAAAGGCCTGTGCCACTACACCTGGCAAAACCCAAGATTGTGCCATTTCTTTGGCAGTCATTGAATGATTTGGGATAGTCACAAGGATTAGATCGAAGTTTTTTTTTTGGTTTTTTTTTTTTTTTTTGGTTTTTCGAGACAGGGTTTTCTGTGTAGCCCTGGCTGTCCTGGAACTCACTTTGTAGACCAGGCTGGCCTCGAACTCAGAAATCCGCCTGCCTCTGCCTCCCAGGTGCTGGGATTAAAGGTGTGTGCCACCACTGCCTGACTTACTCTTCCCTTTGGGGACAGGATCCCTGTATGCATCCCAGATTTGCCTCTGTGGGTAGTTCGGTTTTTTACACCCCTTCCCCAGTGCTGGGGTTACAGGTGTATGCTGTCATACCTAACAACTTTTTTGGAGATTGTTTTAACTTTGAGACAATTTCACTCTAACCCAGGCCCTACCTCCGCTTTACTTGTGTATTTATATCTGTAAAAAGCAACATTTTGGTACAGCTGACCTCTGCTATCAAGTCCTCTAGCTGTGTACCAGCTCCTCCTATGGTACCCAACACGATGACCTACTAGTGCTGGAGGATTCCAGCATCACTCTGCTGCCTCATGCCAGCTTTGTTATAATGAGCGAGTCACTGTCCCCACCCCCACCCCGTGCTCCTCTTCTCTCACTGGTAGAACAGTCCTGCCTACATGATTGGGAGGGTGAAGTATTCAAACCAAAATTCCTCATTCTTGGTAGTAAGTACCCGATGGATTTATATATGCCGAGTGGTAGGCACACTCTACAGAGATGAGGATGCTGAAGTTAGACCATTCATTAGACATTGGGCTTGAAGTTGTGACTGTGTGTGTGTTGCTGTAGATTCAACCCAGAGCTTCACAGAAGCCAGGCAAGCACTCTGCTACTAAGCGCTCTTCCCAGCCCCTTTTATATTAACTTTTTTTTTTTTTTTGTTCATGTGTGTGTGTGGTTGAACACGAGTACATGTATTCATGCGTGTGGAGGCCAAAGATGATCATGTCTTCCTTGATCACCCTCCACCTTATTTTTGGGATGGAGACAGTCTGTCTTTGAAGCTGGAGCTCATTAATTCAGCAATACTGGAAGGCCAGCAACGTGTCAGGATCCTTCTGGCTCAGTCTGCCAAGGACTTAGATACTGGGATTACAAGTGTGTGCTTCCTACCCTACCCACTGCGTGCCCTGTCTTTTAAAAAGATTTATTCATTTATTCATTCATTAATTCAAGACAGGTCTCACTATCTAGCTCTGGCTCTCCTGGAAGTCACTGTGTAGACCAGGCTGGCCTCAAAAAGAGATCCCCCTGCCTCTGCCTCCTGAGTGGTATGATTAAAGGTATACAGTACTGTTGTACCCAGCTTTTTTGTTTGTTTGTTTTGTTTTTTAAGTGTGGGTACCAAGAATGCAAACTCAGTTCCCCATGTTTGTATACCAAGTACAAGTACTTACCTACTGAGTCCCCTCTAGCCCCATTTCTCACCACCTAATCTGATGTTGATTTGCCATCCTGCCTCAACCTCCACAGTGACAGGGGTTCCAAGTACGCACCCAGACCGTGTTAGACTTTTTTTTTTTCTCGAGACAGGGTTTCTCTGTGTAGCCCTGGCTATCCTGGAACTCACTCTGTAGACCAGGCTGGCCTCGAACTCAGAAATTCGCCTGCCTCTGCCTCCTAAGTGCTGGGATTAAGCATGTGCCACACGCCCAGCTGTGACTTTTTTGATACCACATCCTCTGCAGCTGGATTTAATAAAGTCTTTTAAGAAAATCCCGCAAACCTTGGCTCACCAAGTATTCACAAGAGCACCCTCCCCCTCTTCTCACACACTTTGTGCATCGGCTACACAGATGCAAATGGCTGGGGATGGAGGGTGAGCTGGAGTTTGAGATGCCCTAGAAGAACATAAGGTTTGAGGGCTGAGACCTGTTACAGAGGGACTAAGAGATCCCCAGGAAGCGCACAACAAACAGCGTGTAGCTGTTTCATTCAGAATTCTAGGTTCTTGGTAAGATGAGCCTGGACTCACAAAAGCAGGATGCAGACAGACATCTTAGGGGACTGCAGCCTGGCCAGAACGGCTACAGCAATGAAGTCGGAATGATTTCTGCCAAGGACAGACATCTTACAGGAACCAACAAACTAAGAGAGGAAGCGGGAACTGAGCTCTGGTATGGGCACATACCCTGCTGGGCACCTTTTGTAACTTACAGTGGAAGGGCAGAATCTAGGCTTCAGGCTTTTAAAGTTGATCTCTTGCCTCGGGCCAGAGCCTGCCCATGTGGCTTTTGTGGTGGTGATGGGGCAAGGCAAGGAGGAAATATTTTGGTTCTGTTTTTTGTTTTATTTGAGACTGTATGTTTGAGCTCATGTATCTCTAGTTGACCTGGAACTTGCTGTGTAGACCAGGCTGGCCTGGAGCTCACAGAGGTCTATTTCCTGAATGCTGGGATTAAGGGTATGGACCACTACGCCTGACTAAAGTATTTTAATGATGAAAGCATGTAACACTGTTCAGGGACACACTCGTGGCTTCAATAATTTCCGTCTAGATTCCAAGGAAGTTCTAGAAATAATAGGTTTACTAGGCTGGTCCTCCACAATAGCAGGAGGGGAAATGGGGGAAAGAATTACAATCATCCTCCTGCTACTTGTAGTCCTGAGCATAGCTCTCTCCCACAAGCCAGTCTTTTTCGATATGCCACATGTCGTGAATAGTGTCCTGCCAACTTGGATACAAAAGTCCTCCCAGATGGTCCCAGGCTTGGAGTCCAGAGGGTTGATTTCCCTGAAAAACACTCTTCAGCCTGTCTTCCCACATTCAGTCCCTCCAAGGCTGTGACAAGAACACGAATTTCACTACACCAGATGGGTTTCACAAGTCCAGCATAAAATAGATGGTCTCTAAGGTTGGTATGTGTTCGAGAAGGCCTTCAAAGGCCTGCATGAGGGATGGAGAGATGGCTCTGTGAGTAAGGGCACTGGCTGCTCTTCTAGAGGTCCCGAGTTTAATTCCCAGTACCCACATGGCGGCTCACAACCATTTGTAATGCGATCTGAGGATCTCTTCTGGTGTGCATGAAGACAGAGTGCTCGTATACATAAAATAATTCTTAAAGCCGGAGGGGTTGGGGGGAGGGGTGCATGCCTTTAATCCCAGCACTTGGGAGGCAGAGGCAAGCAGATTTCTGAGTTCGAGACCAGCCTGGTCTACAAAGTGAGTTCCAGGACAGCCAAGGCTACACAGAGAAACCCTGTCTTGAAAACAACAACAACAAAAAAAAAACCCCAAACAAACAAACAAAAAATTCTTAAAAAAAGAGCCTACATGGACTTAGGCTAAGGGAGAAGTCCCTTCTGCTCGAGTGATGTCTTCCTCTAGGTTGGTCATGGTCTTTACGGTTGCTTGGGCCCTGACCTGAATTCTCCTGGTAGTGATCTCATCATTTGCAAAAGCTAGAGAATCCCTAGAGTCAGCCCAGGTCCTGAAAGTGTCTCAGTGAAGTCACCCGAGGAAGCAAAGGCCACTTCTAAAAATACTGCATCTTGGAATGGTCCATTCCTAGTAGTCAGCCCAGGAGTGACTTTTGGCTGGGACACTCGGTCCCTGAGAACGACAGAATGATGCCACAGAACGGTGTGGAGAGGCAGGGTTGAAATGGCTCCTCTCTTCTGAAAGGACTGGTGCCTAAGCTCCCCTGATAATACTGAGGCAGGGGGACCACGGCTCTAGGGAAGTGACCAGGAGAAGCTGAGTTGTGTCCGGTGACTTGGGTCGTTGGTGAGGGGGGTGTTGAGTAGGAGACTCAGGAAGTTCCAGGGACAGCAACCCAGAGTCTCAAATGGCTAGGACTTCAGTGATAAGGGTTGGCGATAAGGATTTGGCAGTTGAGGATAAACCTGGGAAATGGTCTTTAGGAACAACAATAAAAACACTGGCTAATGTTATTTAGCTTACCAAGAGCCAGGCTCCATCCTAAATACCTTATAAAGAACAGGTCATCAGGTTTCTGGGACAAAGATGAGAATCCACTTAGAAGCAGACAGAAAATAGGAGCAGAACCAAGGGTGGGAAGCCAAGGATACTGAAGGGTGAGCCGCTGCCCTTAGGATCACATGGTTGAGCAGCTATGTTCATGTTGCCTCTATTCGGAAGCCCCCAGACTCCAGATGTCCTGGGCACATGGACTAAACCCAGGTCAGTGACCTGTGTTGATAGTTCATTTTCCCTTTATCAGCACTGTTAAGTAGTGATTTTTTGATTCACTTATTTTAAACTTTATTATTATTATTATTATTGTCATGGAAGCTTTGTAGACCTGGCTGGCCTCAAATTTAGAGATTTGCTGGGATTAAAGGTGTGTGCCACCACCACCTACTAGTTTTGAACATAATCTAGAACTTTCTTTTATAGATTTATTTATTTTGTTTTTGTTTTTTTGTTTTTGTTTTGTTTTTTGTTTTTTGAGACAGGGTTTCTCTGTGTAGCCCTGGCTGTTCTGAAATTCACTTTGTAGACCAGGATGGCCTCAAACTCAGAAATTCGCCTGCCTCTGCCTCCTGAGTGCTGGGATTAAAGGCGTGCGCCACCACCGCCCGGCAATTTATTTCTTTTTATTTATTTATTTTATTTTTTAATTTTTTTTGGTTTTTCGAGACAGGGTTTCTCTGTGTAGCCCTGGCTGTCCTGGAACTCACTTTGTAGACCAGGCTGGCCTCGAACTCAGAAATCCTCCTGCCTCTGCCTCCCGAGTGCTGGGATTAAAGGCGTGCGCCACCACACCCGGCAATTTATTTCTTTTTAAAGATTTATTTCTTTTATGTATGTGAGTATACTGTAGCTGTCTTCAGACACACCAGAAGAGGGCAGAAGAGGGCATCAGATCCGTTACAGACGGTTGTGAGCTCTCTTAGTTGCTAAGCCACCTCTCCAGCCCCTTATTTATTTATTTATTTTATATGTATGGGTGTTTTGCTAGCATGTATGTCTGTGTACTATGTTTGAAACTGGTACCCACAAAGATCAGAAGAGGACACTGACTCCCCCAGAACTGGAGTTACAGATGTTAGTGAGCCATCTTGTGGGTGCTGGGACTTGAACCCACGTCCTCTGCAAGAACAAGTCCTTTTAACCATCCAGCCTTCTCTTCAGTCCCAGTCTTTTGTTGTTGGTTTTTTGAGACAGAGTTTCTCTGTGTAGCTCTAGCTGTCCTGGAACTCATTCTGTAGACCAGGCTGGCCTTGAACTCAGAAATTCTCCTACCTCTGCCTCCCAAGTGCTGGGATTAAAGGTGTGTGCCACGACCGCCCGGCCAGTCTTTGACTCTTGATCCTCTTGTTTTTACCTCCCAAGTATTGGGAATATAGGTATACACCATTACAGCCAGCTAACTGTATGTGTGTGTGCCTGGGTGTATGTGTGTGTGCATGTGTGTATGTGTGTGCATGTGTGTGTATGTGTGTGTGCATGTGTGTATGTGTGTGCATGTGTGTGTGTGTGTGTGTGTGCATGTGTGTGTGTGTGTGTGTGTGTGCCTGGGTGTATGTGTGTGTGCCTGGGTGTATGTGTGTGTGCATGTGTGTGTGTGTGTGCATGTGTGTGTGTGTGTGTGTGCATGTGGGTGTATGTGTGTGTGCATGTGTGTATGTGTGTGCATGTGTGTATGTGTGTGCATGTGTGCATGTGTGTGTGCATGTGTGTATGTGTGTGCATGTGTGTGTGTGTGTGTGTGTGCGTGTGCATGTCAGAAGACAGCTTGTGGAAGTTAGTTTACTGATCGTCTTCTGCCATGTAAATTCCAGGAATCAGACATAGTCAGTCAAGCTTGGTAGTAGGCACCTTTACCTGCTGAGCCATCTCACCAGCCCCTTTAAAAAAAAAATTTTTTTTTCAGCGATGTGGTGGTGGCACACACCTTTAATCCCAGCACTTGGGAGGTAGAGGCAGGTGGTTCAAGGCCAGCCTGGTCTGCAGAGCAAGTTCCATGACAGCCAGGGCTACACAGAGAAACCCTGGCTCAGAAATTCTTTTCATTACATTTATTCATTTGTGTATGTGTATATACACATGCATGTACACATATGTGCCTGTATGCAAGCTAGAGAACAACATGAAGAGTGCTTTCCTTCTACCATGTGGGTCCCACCAACTGGATTCATATTGTCAGGCTTGGCAATGAGGGAGAGTCTTTACCAACCTTGCAGGCTCCAGTAGTTCGTCCCATGCTCATCCCAGCTGAGAAAGAAGTGCATTTAAGGTGCATCTGGAGGAAAGGGCTTGTCTGGCTTACATAAAATAACGCAAACTTATTTTAAGGGAAAATAAAAGAAGGGGAAGAAAGAAGGGCTTGGGACTGTGACTTCAGTGTCTGGGAAAGAGTTTTCAGGGAAGCCCTTTTCAATATTAGGCTGTGAGATCTAATTTTGACAGTTTAAACAGGAACAAGCAGAGGCAGGGCAAAGGTAGCAGAGAGATAACCTGCTTGTGCCTTTGTAACACACCCAAATCAATAAATCAAATAAACTGCTGGGGCAGCAGCCTATCAGCTGGGATTCCACACTTAACTACCGGTGAGTTGGTCAGCAGCCGATAAGGAGAAACAGTTACTAAACTCCTCAGTATCAGTTTTAGTTTGTGTTCTTTTGTAGCATTAGCTACGGGCAGTTCATTCACAGAAACACTGGGCTTTCCCAGGCTACAAGGTTATAGAGAAAGTTGATTTACCACCTGGTCAGATCCTGGGATTCTCTGTGGTCGGTAGGTCAGTTTGTAACCCAGTGTGCTGTCCTGTGAACTATCCACACAGAAGCCCTGCCCTTGAGCCCGGCCCACAATAGGAACCCCATTCTTTTTTTTAATTACTCTTTTAATACTTTTTTATATACATTGGTGGTTTGTCTATATGTAGGTCAGTGGGAGGATGTCAGAAACCCCGGAACTGGAGTTACAGACAGTTGTGAGCTGCCATGTGGGTCCCAGGTCCTCTGGAAAAACAGTCAGTGCTCTTAACCACTGAGCCATCTCCCTAGTCCCAAGAAACTCCATCCTTCCTTCCTCTGCCAGGAGCCTGGTCCCTCAAAGCAGCTCCCTTTAATTGCACCCTCGCCTTCGTTCCCTACTTAGCTTCAGTTAAGCCGGGCTTTTTCTCTTGGCCTAGGAATTCTTCCCAACCATTTTCTCTCTTGTGATTTTTGTTCTGCGTTGCCAGGTATCAAATCCAGAGCCTGACATTTACTGGATAGTCACGCTGCCTCTCACTCACATTTCTAACCTCCCCCTTTTCTCTCTCAGGCTCTGTCTGTCCTTTCTCCCCAACTTCAGACTTCTAGGAACTCAGCTTATTATCTGCTTCTAGGCCCCCTTAGTTTGTGCCATGCATGCTGTTGAAACCACCCCCATTTGTTTGCTCTGCAAATAATTACTGAATACCAAAACCCAAGTGGTAGTATTTAATGCAGCCATGTTTTGGGCGGGGCCTGAGTGGTTTTACTAGTCTCACAACAATCTTATCAGGTGGGAACTCTTGTTATTACTAGAGAGGTGAAGAAATCTACTCAGGGTTATAGGCAGGAGCCAGGAAGTCTGACTCACACACAGCATTTTATGGCTACATGGTGCTGTACTGTAGGCTTTCTTTTCGAAATTGTCTCTAGTCTTTTCCTTCCCCTACCCATCCCGGGGCCTTTATCTCCTGGTTTATTGGTTGCCAGCCATGGATCTGGGTGACCATAAATAGTCCCCCTCAGCCCTAGTCCATTCCCTGTGCCACGTGGCTCAACTATCTGCCGAATACACACTCTTCATTTTGTCATTCCACCGCCATCAAAGAATATATAATCTCTTTGGGAAAGAGGCATGAACACATGAGTCCCTGAGATAACTCTGTAATGACAGTAGGAAGATGAAGCTGGGAACAGAATGAATTGAGACATAATTCCTGGGACACAATTGCATGATTTTTTTTTTTCTGAGCACAAATTATAGACAGAAGTGCAGAAGGCAGGCAAGCCATACTTCAGCTGAGCACAGAAATTGAATTAGAAGAGGGTGGGTTTTCTAACAAGGAGGGGATCTTAAGAGCTTGACCCCAGGCTCCCTTCACTGTGTACCCTAACTTTCGCTGGTGATAATCCTCCTGTCCCAGCTCTACAAGTTCCAAACAATCTGTTTCTCTTGCTCGGTGACCTCTGCCCCTGCCTTACTGGACATCTGGATAATGTCCTAAGCTCAGCTACCTTTAATGCTTTCCTGTGAGACTGCAACAGGGTTTGAGATCCAGTGATCTGACCTCAGAGGAGACAGGCTTGAGGTAATGGAGGTCAGGCCCGGGGCCTTGTGCATGCTACCCCTGAGCTAGATTCCTGGTCTCTGTGCCTTTTGGGTTTGTGACTTGAGACAGGGTCTTGTTTTATAGTCAAGGATTTTCTTGAACTTGTTCTTCTGCCTCCAGCTCCCAAGTACTGAGGTTATAAGTGTGCACCTCCTTACTGGCTTCTCTGTACCTGTTTGTTTAAAAATTAATTTTATGTGTATGTGTGTGGGCATGAACATGCCACAGCACACACAAGAGTTGTGACAACTTACGGGAGCTGTTTCTCTCTTTCCACCATGTGGGCCTAAGGGATCAAACTCAGGTTGTTAGGCATGGCAGTAAGCATCTTTACCCACTGAGACATCTTGCCAGCCCTCGGTTCTCTGTGTCTTTTGAAAGAGATCAGGAAACGATGACATATAGCTCTGAGATACAATCGGTGCGTGAGCCCATGGAGGAGGGGAAAGAGGGAGGGGGAGAAAGGGAGTGGGGAGAGAGAGGAGGAGAAATATTGATATGGTCATTAAGAGACATGCTTTTCTACAAAAGACTCAAAGTTGTGCTTTTTTCTTTTCTGTTTTTTTTTTTTCTTTTTTCTTTTTCCAAGCGTTCTCTGTGTAACCCTAGCTGGAACTACACTAGTCCTGGACTAGGTTTCTAGTCCTGGAACTCACTCTGGAGACCAGGCTGGCCTTGAACTCAGAGAACCACCTGTCTCTGCCTCCAAGTCCTTGGATTAAAGGAGTATGCCACCACTGCCTGCTCAAAGTTGTACTTTTATATAATAGTTTCCCGAGTCCGAAATAATGGTGAACCTGTCTAATATAATCCTAGTACTTGAGGCGGGGGGGAGGGGGGAGGCAAAGGCAAAAGGATCAGAAATTCAGAATGAGGGTTGGCTGTGGGCAAGTGAGGGTCAACCTGGGGTACACAAGACCCTATCAGAGAGAGAGAGAGAGAGAGAGAGAGAGAGAGAGAGAGAGAGAGAGAAAGAGAGAGAGAGAGAGACATTGGGAGAGGAAGAGACATTGGGAGAGGGAGAGGATAGACATTGAGAGAGGGAGAGGGAGAGACATTGGGAGGGGGAGGGGGAGGGGGAGGGGGAGGGGAGAGAGAGGGAGAGGGAGAGGGGTAAGCAAACCAGTTTACAGGAGTGATTTGTTTTTCCGTTTGCTTTGTGTGGATTATCAAATCTCCCACAATTCTACAAGTTAGGTTCTGTACTTATCCCATTTTGCAGATGAATTTTTGGCATAATGAGCTTGTAGACCCCACCCCAAAGCACACAGATAGCCTCAGAGGGCTGCCTGCATCGCCCAGCTCTTGCTTTCTGTGTCTGGGAGGCACAAGGGCAGCTCCTTTGCACTCCCTTCAGATAGGCATGGGAGCCCCGCCCAGGAGAGTTTTTCCTCTGCCTGTACCAACGTCCACAGCGTCAATAGAGTGCACTTCCACCCCTCGATAAGACAGGAGCCCCCGCCTGCAAAGCCTGAGCTCTCTGGGGCTGACATTCTGTGATTACTGAGCACTGGTGGAAAGGGAAGGGGGCACTAATTGAGTGAGTTAGTAATTTGGTTGCCAAGGCAACTCTTTTCTGATTGGGAGGAGAGGATCACAGGGTTCAACACAGACTTTGCTGGATAGGAAAGTGTTGTCTGATCTTCACTCCATGTTCCTGCTTCTAAGCTGGAAAAAGAACTAGAAAAAAAAAAAAGGATAACAATTGAATTCAGAGCATTTAAGTCTGGTTTAGACCGGTCTTAGGCTTTGGAGTGTTCCATGCGCCTTTCTTCTATTCAAATCACTTACTTGTAAATTGATTAATTTTAGTTGTTTCATCCAGTTTGTAGCTTTGGTCTTTTATCTCATCCGGGCATCTTCTGTGACCAGCTGTCTTTGTACTATGCAGAAGATTTTGGAAGGAAATGGTTACAGTAGGCAAGGGAGGTCATCCTGTTAGAAGACTGCTTGCCTAGGATGCGTGAAGCCCTGGGTCCAAACCCCAGGCTCAGTAACACCTGTAATCCCAGTACTTGGGAAGTTGAGGAAGGATGCTCAGAAGGTCAAGGCTATCCTCTGTTACGAAGCAAGTTGAAGGCCAGCCTGGGCTACGTGAGGTCCTCTATCAGAAAATCAAAATGGTTACAGCATACCTGGCACTCCAGGTATCTGAGTAGTTGGGACAGCGTTTTCCAGGGTTCTGATGTCAAGGTCACCAATTTGGACAACCATGGAGGTACCATTTATGTGCAGCTTTGCCTAGTAAACAAAATTGGACCTTTTATAATGGTATGGAGCACTTGGAAAGAGGCCTGAACTGGGAGCCCTAAAAAAAATCTGGCTTCTAGACTGATAGATTTCACCACTGACTTCAGAGAATCACTCCATCCTGCCTATGTTCTTTGGCTATAGAGCATCTATGGAATGGTCTAAGACGGTTGGGTATATCTTTCTCAGTTTTCATGGAACTCTATCGTTCAACCTACTGGCCTGAGTTCACGCAAACACATGCAGTTCTAGTAACATCGATCATAAATATAAATTCTGACTTATTCTATTCTAAAAAAGGGTGTAAGAGTGAGTAGTAGAACTCAGCAAGATTTTTCACTTTCATTTACTTACCTTTTATTAAATATAAGTGCTCCTTGAAGTATCTTAGAATGGTGAGAAAGAAATGGGCTGCATCTTGCCACATTGACCAGGCTGGTTTCAAACTCCAGGGCTAAGGACTGGAAAGAGGTCTCAGTGGCTAGGAACAATGGTTGCACTTACAGACGACCTGAGATCAGTTTTACATGGTCGCTCATAGCCATCTATAATTCCAGTTTCAGGGGATCCGAACCCTGGTTTTGACCTCTGAGAGCAATGGGCATGGATATGCTACACAGTGAAACCCTGTCTCGAAAAACCAAAAAAAAAAAAAAAAAAAAAAAACCAAACCAAACCCCAGAGCTGACCCACCCCTTCTGCTTCAGCCTCCGGAAGAGTTGGAACTAAATGCATGCCACTATGCTCACCGTGGCTCTCTCTCTCTCTCTCTCTGTGTGTGTGTGTGTAATTCTGGGCCATGTATATTCTAGGCAGGAGCTTGACTACTGTTAGGTCCTCAGGTCTTGAGAGGATTTTTATAGAAAGATTTACAGAACTATTCTGTATTTCAACTACATACTATCTCTATGCATAGTATCTATTAGTTTGACACCCACCCACCCACCTTTAGAAAGCAAGGGTCTTATGTTGCCCAAGCTGGCTCTAGTATAGAACTAAGGATGACCCTGAATTCCTGATGCTCCTGTCGGTGCCTGGGATTATGAGCACGTACCAGTCTGGTTTGTTTCATCTTTATGGGGAGGCCTGTACTGGGTGAGCTCTGGCTGTTATAGATATGTTCTCATTCTATAGCCTAGGCTGGCCTGGAACTTATACCAATCCTTCCGTCACAGCTCCCCAAGTACTGGAATATAAACATGAACTACCATGCTTCCAAGAAATCTGGTTCTTCAGTGCCTTAGCATTTGATCATGGATAGCTTGGTGATGGAGAGAAGGCCCTGGATTGCTTAGACCTAGACCTCTGAGAAGTTCTTCCATAACTAAAAACTCCGGGCTATGCCCACACCAGAGCCTCTGACACCATCCACACAATCTCAGCACCGCACTACAGAGGCTCCTTCCTTGTCTGTGAGTCCCCATAATTGTCCCCCATCATGGCTCATGGGAACATATCTGCTTGATATGTTCAGAAGCTGCCCCTCTGACTGTGTCTGATGGATATAAGCTACAATGGTACATTGAATCAGAAGAATTGACATCTAATACACAAGACAGACAATGCTTCCAACGAGTGGGTTTCCATTGAATGAAAAAATCAAGGACCTCCCAATCACCTGGCTACTTAGAGCCAGTTCTGGAAAGGAAGGGCTAGGGACTACCAACCATTCTCTGCTGACACCATGCAGGCTGTATCTCACTGACCATGTGGCACAGGAGAGGAAATGGAAAAACCACAGAGTCCCCAATACTTCTCCAAGGTCCCTGCTCCACTTCAGCCTTTGTTATCTAACTCAGCTCCTTCCTTAAGGGAACAAATTGCAGTATTTCAGAAAAGGGCAGCACGGGGCGATTGTGTCATCGCCAGGACAGGATGGTAGCAAATGTACTAAGGACAAGGAGGGAGGTGTCATTTGATAAGATCTCAACCAGTGTTCCTACCACTGGGTTTATATTTTGGGTAGCACCTGGTCAACAGCCCCATTAGGGCACCAGAAGAGGTGGGTGCATGGGGGGTGGTGGTGGTGGTGGTGGTGTTAAGGGGTGCCAGAAGAGCTGGGTCCGCATAGGTGGAGCAGTTAGCCTCCCAGACTGCTCTGATGTGCTCCCCGGCACCCAAAAGGCTCTGAGGTTGCTGAATGGGATTGGTCCAAAACCTGACCTCAGTTTCATTTAATTTCATGCCAGCACCGACACACACCCAGCTGCACAGACCTCGTCTAACTACTGAGCTGCTCAGACACAAAGGCCTCTAATTACCAGCCTCGAGCCAAGCCGACAGAGATTTCAAGTGTTTTCATGTTTATGGAGATCAGAGAAATGTGTTCTGTTCATCTTTCCCACTGGAGGCAAGTACAAAATAAAAGCCGGGGTGTGGGTGTGTGTGTGAGGGGAACCCAACACATTTATTCAAAAACAGTTATTTCAGTTAAAATCCTATAATCAGGACAGCCACAATTCCAGTCACTCCGGTGCGAAGTGTAGATATGTCAACAGCCACATCTGGATGCTGAACAAGCCATGGACTCCAGAAAACTAAAACGAAATGGTCGCTCAGAGTGAACAGTGTTTCGAAGCACTTCACAGTAACAATAGCAGAAAAGCCTGCAGCTTTCCCATTTGGAGGGTCACATTTTCTACTAGGGTTCCTTCCCTTACAAAGGCCAACTGGCACAGCTGGGGGAGGGTCAGGAGGAAATCAACTCTGTCTATCCAGGGGACTGCCGCTGTTATTACAAATGGCCCCGAGAGCCCATTAGAAGAGGCCGTGTGAGACTGTGTCCCAAGCTGTGTCCCTGGAGTGCCCATTATGTGGAACCTCCCCAGTCCCCTACCCTGGCCCCTAGCATCATCAGCGCCACCCAGCTTGAGTAGGGCAGCAGAACCAAGGGGGAAAGGTGGTACTCGGTCACTGTCTCAAGGCAGTTTGTCTGCAAGCCAGGTGGAGGGGCAGGGGCGTGGCCTCGGGCGGGAAGCACAGACACTCAGCACTCGCCATCCCCACACCCTCTGGGAAGTGGCGGGAGCGTCCTTAGGGGACTCCTGCATTTGCAAAACAGTGTGTTCTCCTCCTAGCAAGGCAATTCGGTTGTCTCCGTGTTGGAGCCCCACTACACGGTGCACACCCAGGAAACAGTGACCTTGAACCCAAAAAGGGATGGGTCTCCTTTAAAAACACACTTTTGGAAGGCAAGAGGGGGTCACTCCTTGCTTCGCCATACCCTTCCATTACCCAACACAGCTCACTGCTGTCTCCATCTTACACTCGTGGGGTGCAGCTTTCCCTCAACACTCTGCTAACAGCAACCCGTTGAAAGAAAAAGGGAACAGACAAAAAACCGGTTACTTCTATTCAGCCCCAAGAGGGTCCTCTCGTTGTACCGCATGTTTTACATTGAAACCAGCACCGCAAAAGATGAGATGGTCTTTTAACTGTCGTTAAATGTTCAAGTGTGGCATTTTGGAGGTGGGGCGCTCCCCGAAATTAAGTCCAATCTTGTTTCCCCCTCCCCGAAAGTGGATCAGGAACCAGCCCTGAAAAAGTACAGCAAGTAACGGGGATCATCGTCCTTCGTTCCATAGCAGGCTGAGCCGATCCTGAGAGCATGCACCGTGGCCACGTGGTCCCCGCTTGGCCAGGAGAGTCTGCGCGGAATTGCAGTGACCAGGTTGAATCACGCCAAAAAAAGGAGTCCTGCTGACAGCCTGCGGTGCGCTCTGTAGATTCTGTTTTAAACAACCCTAAGTTCTGGGTTTCAAACATTTCGGGGCTTTCAATTTCAGTTACCCATGAAAATATCTGCGATATTTCGGCTGTCTTCCTTAGCTTATTTTCCCGTTTCCAAATAATGCTCGAGTCCACCACCAGCTCCGGCTGGGTGAAGCCCTGGGTGAATCCCTTGGTCCCGGCTACTGGCTGGTGCTGTGGCCACCTAGGTTGTTAGCTGCCAGGGACAAGAAGGTCGTCCCCAGTTCTGAGCTGCGCCCTCCCCATGCAAGCGCCAGGGTCGCTGCAGGCCGCGCGAGGGCTCCCGGGCGAAGGCGGCTCATGCACCGGGGCTGACAGAGGCCCGAGGAACGGGTGTGCGGGGAGCTTTGCGTGTAACTGTAGCCGTCGCGAATGAAGTCTGCGCACCGCCTCCTTGATGAGGTTTCCCGAGAGCACGAGCTGCTGCAGGAGCCGGTGCGGGTCGTCGTCGTCGCCAGTGCGGGTCTCCGGCTGAGATCCGCGTCGCTGTTGCAAGCGGCGGGACGCGGCTGCGTTCCGGAGCCAACCCCGGCGGCACGGGCCCGACAGTGGCTGCGGGGTGCTTAGTTTGCCGGTCCCCGGGGGTCCGTCAAGGCCCGGCTGCTGGGGCAGCGCGCTGGCGCCGGGGGAGATCTCCGCAACGCAGTAGGGCGCCGACCGGCCCCGCACGCGCCCGCGCTCCCCTAGCACGCAGCGCACGGCCCCCGGGGGCGCAGGGTTCCCGGTCTCCGCTGACCCCGTCGGCCGAAGCAGCCTCCTAGCTGGGGTCCCGGTCTTGTCCGCCGGCAGCGCCGCCAGGACCTGCGGGGGTGGGGGACCCGGGGCGGCACACGGCGAGGCCGGGCGATCGTGCGCCGAGTCCAGCTGCAGCGTCTCGCCGATCTGGACGATGAGCTGGTCCACGTCGGTCGAGCCGCCCAGAGTCACCGACTGCTGCAGCAGGAGGAAGCTGTCGTCGTCCTCCTCCCCCTCCGCCTCTTCGCCGGCTTCCTCCTCCTCCTCCCTCCGGCAAGGCATGGCCCCCCGCCCGGGCCCCCGCGGCTGTGCGGGCGTCGCTGGCAGCTCAGTTGGCCGCGGGCTCGGTGAGCCGCGGCTGGGGCGGGAGCGAGGCGGAGGCCCAAGCCGGGCCAGGCAGGGACCACCGGGCAGTGGCACCGCGCGCCTTAGAGCCGCGGGAGCCGGAACGCTGCCGGCTTGGGTTGATTTGTAAACAATGGGTGACGTCGCGCGGCTCCTACCACCGCGCGCGGCCGGGGGGTGCTGTCTCCTTGGCAGTAGTGAGCCTGTAGGGCCAGGGCACAGAGTAGAGCCTGGCTGCCCCCGAGCCTCATCGGCGTGCCTACTGTGTGCGGGGATGCACTGGGAAGTTGATTCTGGTTCGCTCAGCCGGGCCTAATTGGCATTCCACAAGATGGACACCTTGGGGGACTCAATTGGTCTCTTCCACACACAGTCACTTCCACACACTTACACCTCCACACACTCCCCTCAGCACGTCAAGTGGTTTGGTTTAGGCGGTGGCTTTTTTTTTTTTTTTTTTTTTTTTTTTTAAGGTTTGGGTGACAGAGTCAGAGGAGGTTGGAAAGGAGAGGGAGTGAGGTTAGGAATCGGAGTGACGATTAGGAAAAGGTTGTTGCCAAAGATGGAAAGGAGGATGGAGACCTTGTTGTCTGATGTGGATGGCTGAGCTGGAGCGCAAACCGGCCACAGATTCGTGTTTCTTGGCTGGGGTTCCAGGGCATTTAGGGGCTGCGTCGACTACTGGCTCTTTGCAAGGAACTGTAATATGGCAAGTGAATGCGTGTTAACGGAATTCAGTAGTCAAATGAAGACTAGTCATCTAGAAAGGGTAGCAGTGGTGAGCTGGTTATATGAAAACAGAGCCTCGGCCATCTTAACTGTTCCAGATAGCATTGTTGAATTAATGGTTAACCAAATCTTTATTAGTTTTTTTTTTTAAATATTTATTTATTTTGTGACAGGGCCTTGAGTATGCTCTTGGATTGGCTGTGTAGCTGAGGATAACCTTGAACTCTTTATCCTCTTGCTTACAGGTTGGGAACCACTAGGTCAAGTGTGTTTATTTAATGATTTTTTTTGGAAGGGTTGGGGATTACATCCAGGGCCTTGCACATGGCAGGAATGCTTTCCTTCTGAGCGAACAGTAATTTGGTGACCGTTTTCTTTCTTTCTTTCTTTCTTTCTTTCTTTCTTTCTTTCTTTCTTTCTCTCTCTCTCTCTCTCTCTCTCTCTCTCTCTTTCTTTCTTTTTGGGTTTTTTGTTTTTGTTTTTGTTTTTTTTTCAAGACAGGGTTTCTTTGTATAGCCCTGGCTGTCCTGGAACTCACCACGCCTGGCCGATGATGACCATTTTCAAATGGACCGTTTTCAAATGGACTTCAACAGACCCCTGGGTGGTGACACACATCTGTAATCCCAACACTAGGAAGGCAGAGGCAGGAGGATCACAAGTTCAAAATTATTCCTGGCCAAATAGCAAATTTGAGGCCAGCCTGATGCACAGAACTCTGTGGCCTAGTTTCTATTACACACACACACACACACACACACACACACACGACTTAAAATAAGTGAATTTTGTAACGTGTAAATTGTATAATATAAAGTTGCTTTAAAACTAGTCATAAGCCGGGCGTGGTGCAGCATGCCTTTAATCCCAGCACTCAGGAGGCAGAGGCAGGTGGATTTCTGAGTTCGAGGCCAGCCTGGTCTACAGAGTGAGTTCCAGGACAGCCAGGTCTATACAGAGAAACCCTGTCTCGAAAAACCAAAAAACAAACAAACAAACAAACAAACAAAAACAAAAAACAAAAAAAAACCCTAGTCATTAAGCATTTAGGAACAGACACACCTCAAGGCCAGTGAAGGTTCTGTCAGTGTTCAGGCAGCTACTTTCTAGTCCTGAGCAGGTGCTGAGTGCAGCAGCCAGGGCTTACACTTGGCTGGAGAGGCAGAGTTGGGAAGATAGCTCAAATCCATGAGTTCTAGATTAGTGTGAGACAAAATGGTGAGACTGAATTCAGAAGTAAGTAAATAATAAGACTTAAGAGCTCACCACTTAAGAGCACTGGCTGCTCTTCTGAAAGACCGGGGCTTGGCTCTCAGCGCTCACAACGATTGATAACTAACTCCACATCCAGAGGATACTAACACCCTCTTCTGGCCTCCATGTGCACAGTGACATAGGCATACATGCAGGCGAAACATTCAGACGCATTTAAACAGTTTAAAAGAAGAGTTGGATCGGCCGCCGCAGTCA
The DNA here is from genome assembly GCF_978045245.1 of Mus caroli. Classification (NCBI taxonomy): domain Eukaryota; kingdom Metazoa; phylum Chordata; class Mammalia; order Rodentia; family Muridae; genus Mus; species Mus caroli. The sequence continues at coordinate 19,493,397 of NW_028227275.1, forward strand.
TCTTCCAGTAACTCTCCAAAATGACGAACACAAAGGGAAAGAGGAGAGGCACCGGTATATGTTCTCTAGGCCTTTTAGGAAACATGGCGTTGTTCCTTTGGCCACATACATGCGAATCTACAAGAAGGGTGATATTGTAGACATCAAGGGGATGGGCACTGTTCAAAAGGAATGCCCCATAAGTGCTACCACGGCCAAACCGGAAGAGTCTACAATGTCACCCAGCATGCCGTGGGCATCATTGTCAACAAGCAGGTTAAGGGCAAGATTCTGGCCAAGAGGATCAATGTGCGGATTGAGCACATCAAGCACTCAAAGAGCAGGGACAGCTTCCTGAAGCGGGTGAAGGAGAACGACCAGAAGAAAAAGGAAGCCAAAGAGAAGGGCACCTGGGTGCAGCTGAAGTGCCAGCCTGCACCACCCAGAGAAGCACACTTTGTGAGGACTAACGGAAAAGAGCCTGAGCTGTTGGAGCCCATTCCATATGAATTCATGGCCTAATTGTACACAAAGAAATAAAATACCAGCACCAGGAAAAAAAAAAAAAAAAAAAAAAAAAGAAGAGTTGGGTAGTCTGTAAGATGCCGCAGAGCAAAAGAATGCTTTCCACTGAGATTGGCCACCTGAGTCCAGTCCTCGGGACCCTTGGTGGAAAAGAAGGAAACGATTCCTACAAGTTATCCTTGGACTTCAACACCCTCCCCCAACTAAATAAATAAATGCAACTTTAAATATTTAAAAAGGGAGTTGGGGGGCTGGAGAGATGGCTCAGCGGTTAAGAATACTGACTGCTGTTCCAGAGGTCCTGGGTTCAGTTCCCAGCAACCCCGTGGTGGCTCACAACCATCTGTAATGGGATCTGATGCCCTCTTCTGGTGTGTCTTAAGACAGCAACAGTGTACTCATATACATAAAATAAATAAATCTTTAAAAAGGAGAGAGAGAGTTGGCTTCATTTTTGTTTGTTTGTTTGTTTGTTTTCAAGACAGGGTTTCTCTGTGTAGCCCTGGCTGTCCTGGAACTCAGTCTGTAGACCAGGCTGGCCTCGAACTCAGAGATTTGCCTGCCTCAGCCTCCCAAGTACTGGGATTAAAGGCATGCACCACCACTGCCTGGCTTCATTTTTTTTTTTTTTTCAAGTATAGAGAAAAGAAATGTCAGAACAGTGGAGAAGTCAGTTCTTCCTCCTTCTCTTCCTCTCCCTCCTTCTCCTCCTCCTCCTTTTCCTCTTCCTCCTTCTTCTCCTCCTCCTTCTTTTCTTCATCCTCCTTTTTTTTCCTCTCTTCATTTTTTGAAACAAGGTCCCCTGTAACCCCAGCTGGCATGGAATTCACTCTGTAGCTGAGGATGGTCTTGAACTTGTGATTGTCCTGCCTCTATTTCCCAAGTGCTGGGCTTCCAGGCTCTTTCATCAGCTCCCTTTTTGTAATAGAGCCAATTTGAAGGAAGTAATAAACTTCTAAATCTAGGTAATCTCTACTTCTGTGGTATTATAAAATTTATCCTTGGCAGATAACTGCTCTCTTGCTCTCTCTCCCCTCTGCCCTCTGCCCTCTGCCCTCTCCCCTCTCCCCTCTGCCCTCTGCCCTCTGCCCTCTGCCCTCTGCCCTCTCCTCTCCCCTCCCCTCTGCCCTCTGCCCTCTGCCCTCTGCCCTCTGCCCTCTGCCCTCTGCCCTCTGCCCTCTCCCCTCTCCCCTCTCCCCTCTCCCCTCTCCCCTCTCCCCTCTCCCCTATCTGGCAGTATCTCACTCTGTAGTCCAGACTGTCCTAGCCTTTCTGACAATCCTCTTGTCTTGGTTTCCTTAAGTGTCCGGGTTGCAAGCACTTGGCATTGCTCCAAGCATTTTTTTTTCATTGTAATTTAGATGCCATTTATTTTATGTATTTATTTATTGCCCTATTTAAAATCTCTATAAACAAGATTGGATAGAAGTAGTGAGAACGGCCATGTCCATCTTTATGCTCAGGAAACCATTATCTTTGACGTTAGGTGTGGGTTTTGAACTGATGGCTTTTATAAGCTGAAGATATGCCTTTGTATTCCTGGTGTGTTGAAAATTGTTATTAATCATGGGAGAGTCATTTATTTGATGAGTTTACTTGATACGTTTCCTCCTCACTCTGACTCACTGTTCATATGAAAGCATGTTCAAGGTGGCTCTTTGTCGGCTGTATTCTTCAACCTGACTATTTAAAGGTTTTAGGTGAGAAAGGGAACCAGGTATGGTGCACATATTCATAGTCCCAGAACCTAGAAGAGGGCATCAGATCTCATTACAGATGGTTGTGAGCCACCATGTAACTGCTGGGAATTGAACTCAGGACCTTTGGAAGAGCAGTCAGTGCTCTTAACCACTGAGCCATCTCTCCAGTCTGTCCCAGAACCTAGAAGACAGAGGTAGAAGGGTCAAGAGTTCAAGCCCAGTCTCTGCTACAGACCAAGCTAAGGATCAGCCTGGATTATAGGAAATCCTGCCTCAAAAAAATAAAAGTAAATGGGCCGGAGAGGATGCTCGGCAGTTGTAAGAACACTGCTGTGCTTCCAGAGGACCTGGGTTCAATTCCCAGCGCCCATATTGCAGCTCACTACTGTAACTCCAGTTCCATGAAATCTGACACTCTCACACAGACATGTGGGTAAATACCAGTGCACATAAAATAAAAATAAATAATAATAAAAGAAGAAGGCTGAGGCCAAATTTTAAAACAATAACAACAACAACATAAGATGGGGCAGGGAACATGAACTAATTTAAATAGTAGCAGTTTATAATTTATGTTTCTTTTTTTTTTTTCAGCTCAAAATATATAAGCCCACCAGACTGAATAGAGTGTTCAGTGGATAAGAATCCATGTTGCTCCTCTAGAGGACCAGGGTTCACTTTCCAGCAATGACATAGTATCACCATCTGTAATGTCAGCTCCAGAGGATTCTGTTTGATTGTTTGTTTGTTTGTTTGTTTGTTTCTGGACAGGGTTTCTCTGTGTTGCCCTGGCTGTCCTGAAATTCACTCTGTAGACCAGGCTGGCCTCGAACTCAGAAATTTGCCTACCTCTGCCTCCCAAGTGCTGGGATTAAAGGCATGTGCCACCACGCCATGGCGCTCCAGAGGATTCTATGTCCCCCTTTGACCTCCACGGGCAGCAAGCATGAATCTAGTGCACATAAAATACATGAACATGAAAGCAGCCACACATAAAATAGAATGAATGAACATAAAACACGTATAAGCCTGATGTATGGGAAATGAAAAATGTTATAGCGATTTTGGGGGAAAGTCTGGCAGTTAGTTTTTTAGTACAGGCAAAACACATAGACTTGTAGCTCAGTTCTCATCAGTATTCACCAAGGAGAAACAAACACACAGACCACATGGAGGTCAGTCATAGTAGCCTTATTGATCGAAGTCCCAAACTGGATCTACTCAAGGGATCCTTAACCGGAAACCACAAACCAACTTAAGGAACATCCGCATCATGGTGGTGGCTGAATGAAGTTTCCAAACCTGTGCTCAGTGGAAGGAACCAGAAAAGAGTCCATGCCACAGTGAGTGCTGAGGGAGACAAAGCCATTTACTTCCCTTTTTGGAGACAGGGTCTGACTATGTAGCCCTGGCTGTCCTGAAATTCACTCTGTAGACTAGGTTAGCTTCAAACTCAGAGATCTGACGATCTGACTGCCTCTGCCTAGGCAAGATAAGCGGTGTGTATCACCATGCCCAGCAGACACTGTTCGTTCGTTCTCTCTCTCTCTCTCTCTCTTTGTTTTTTGTTTTTGTTTTGTTTTGTTTTCGAGACAGGGTTTCTCTGTATAACCCTGGCTGTCCTGGAACTCACTTTGTAGAACAGGCTGGCCTCAAACTCAGAAATCCACCTGCCTCTGCCTCCCAAGTGTTGGGAGTGTGTCACCACACCCGGCTTCAATGTAATTTTCAATCAGAACAAATGGGACAACGTGTATCATTTGAAAGGTTCTGAGGAGGCATTCGGGACACTTTGTTCTGGATCTCACAGGTATAGGCTGCCTTCTGCAGGCATTCAACAAAGGCAAAGGGTAAAAACTACAAAAAATACTAAAGTCTGGTTACTAGCAGGTGTGCTGATAGATTTAGAGGTGAGGTCACTGGTTACTAGCAGGTGTGCTAATGGGTTTGGAGGTGAGGTCACTGGTGCTAGTCATTTATTCCTCAGTGCACGGTAGAAAATAAATCCATTTTCTCCTCTCCTTTCCCCTGCTCCTGGAATAATGACTCTGAGACTAATCATTTATTAATAAATACCCAGGCCATAAGCTTTGTCTTGTTCTCTGACATCCTCTTAACTTATTATGCCTTTTATTCTAACCTGGGTTCAGCTATGGGGCTGGTTGCCTCTCCTTGTCTTTTTACATCTGTCTCCTCAGAGTTCCAGGGGCAAATCTCCTCTTTATTCTATCCTGAGTTCAGCTACTTCCTAGTTTACATTTGTCTCTTCAGCTTTCCAGCTTGAATGTTTCAACAATTTTCACTATTTCCCAGAAGTCTCTAGTCCTGCTGGATGTCCCACCTCCTATTTCCTGTCTCAGCTCATTGGCCATAAGCTTTGTTTTTTACTGACAGGTAATATTCATAACAGGTTCTCTCTACAGTGCACTAAATCTTGACATGGATTAATGTAAGATAGAAGCATGACCAGGCAGGTAGATATATGATAAGACACCTACAGAAAATGTTAGTCACTATATGATCCACATGTGGGTGGCATGCTCTTAGGTCTGTATCTAATGTAATGAAAAAATTATGTCCACACAAAAACATGTATACAAACATTAACAGCAGCACAGCTCGAGTGTTTGCCAACTGATGAATGAAATGTATCTATAGACTATGGATTGTGACCCACTGTAAAGGAGTAATGTGTTGATATGACACAGAGAAACTTGAAAACTTCACATTAAGTAAAAGAAGCTGGGTGGCCGAGCAGGGAGGAATTTCCTGTAATTCCAGCTCCCCGGAGGCAAAGGCCGGAAGATCTCTTGAGTCTGAGGGCAGCCTGGTCCTGGTCTACATAGAGAGTTCTAGATCAGTCATAGAAACACGGTGAGGCTCTGTCAAAAGTCTGAATTGAGACACAGTGGATAAGCGACTGAGTATTGCCAAGGGGAAATGAAGAGAAGGGAAACAGGGTTAATTAGGTGAGGAGAATGTTCTGGAATTAGAGGTGATATTTGCACAACGTAATACACTTAAAATCACTGAAAAGCTGGGCAAGGTGGTATATACCCACAATTCCCGAACTTGGGAGGTGGAGGTACTATGGGTTCATGGTTCTCTGCCGCCACATAGTGAGTTTAAGGCCAGCCTGGGCTACATGAGACCCTGTTCCAAAACACAACAAAACACCCAAACCAACAAAGTAGCAAGGAGAGGAGTGTGGGGCTAGGAATGTGGCCCAGTTGGTAAAGGCCTTATCTAGCATTCAGGAGACCCTTGGCTCCATCTCAGGACTAAACCAAGCAAACAGAACCCTAGAAAACACTCAAGTGCATACTTTATCGTAGTGGAATCTTTTTTCTTTTCTTTTCTTTTCTTTTCTTTTCTTTTCTTTTCTTTCTATCTTTCTTTCTTTTTTCTCTTTCTTTCTTTCTTTCTTTCTTTCTTTCTTTCTTTCTTTCTTTCTTTCTTTTTTTTTTTTTTTGAGATAGGGTTTCTCTGTGTAGCCCTGGCTGTCCTGGAACTCTTTCTATAGACCAGGCTGGCCTCAGATTCAGAGATCTGCATGCCTATGCCTCTGCTTCTGCCTCCTGAATACTGGGACTAAAGGTATGCACCACCACTGCCCAGCCCCCAAATGGAGGATTTTATACTATGGGAAGTCAGCCTCTTTCTCACACCCTTTCTCTTTTCTAACTTTACCTTTGTTGCTGCTGTTAAGACTCCACGGTCTTGCATATGCTATGTATTAGATAAGTTCTAGGGTAGACCCAGCCTCAATCTAAAAATTTAAAGTGTTCGAGAAGCAGAGGCAGGGTGAGCTCTGGGAGTTCCAGGCCAGTGTGGGCTTCATAGAGAAAAGATTCCTTGGAAAGAAAGAAAGAAAGAAAGAAAGAAAGAAAGGAAGAAAGAAAGAAAGAAAGAAGAAAAAGAAGGAAAGGAGAAAAGAAAAGAAGCAGAAAGGAAAGAAAAGAAAAGAAAAAAAAGAAAAAAGCTGTATCAAATGTTAAGGGTAAAATATAGTTAAAGGATAAAAGGGTACTGTTCACTGTCAAATCTTTCAGTTTTATTGGCTGTAAAGAACTTTAGGATCAGTTAGTCTTAGAAAAGGGGAGAGACTTGTGAGCCCAGTGCAGGCAGGGACAGGGATGAGGGTTGGGGGAAGGGAGCAGAGGGGAGGGGGAGTCAAACACCTCCTACGAGGCTGGCAGAACACTTCAGGAGACCTGGGTATGTTTGCATTCCACGAATGAAAGGGTTCCCTTGGCCTCCGCGGCTGTGCATTGACCAAGTTCTTCCCTGCTGTGAGTGATCACTCCAGAAGGTGAGGTGAGACTCTTACAAAAGCCAGCAGGGCTCCTGGATTTCCTGTGAAGCAGCAAGACAGACAAAGGTTGTTCTTTGATGGTCCCTTAGTGGCCTACCAGCTCCACAGGCTCCCCAGGCAAGGACACCCAGGAAGACCCAGCACCGAGGAACAGGAGTTTGTACAAAGATGAGAATTTATCAGATCAGGGGACTCCAACTGAGTTGCTAAGAGGTTTGAAGGAGGTTTTAGACACCGCCTTTACCGTGGAGCAGCTGAGGAAGCTGGGGAAGGCTGAAGTCCTGACCTCTTGAAGCTGCTGATAGGGGTGGAGAGAAGAGCAGCCACTGGGCAAAGAGGGTGTCTGAGCCCCTGGATCTTGAGCCCAGAGGTTAAAATAGCCAGATGGCTTTGGGCTGACAAGCCACAGCGGTGTAGAACATTTCTTCACTAATAAAAGGAGAAAGCACTGAGTGAGGTCCAGAGGGATGCTGTCCAGGGTGGGAAATCCGCGCAGACTCGATTCAACAGTGTCTCTCTCAATACCTAAAACCCAGGACTTCGTACATTTGCCCTTCAAGCTGGTGAGTGTGGGACCTACTACTCTGGCTGGCATGCTTATAGAAAGAGGACCAACCCCTGGGCACTGGATTGTTTTCAAATCCACAACTTGGATCAGCCACTCAGGGTACCACAGTCCTGGAAGTGGGCATTGGATCACACCAGGCCCAGCAGTTCTCTCTCCTCAGAACAGGAATCAGGATGAAGAGATGGGAAGACAAAGGAGCGGCAAATCTCTGGTGGCAAGCCGAGTAGAGGCAAGGATGGTCACGTGAGGATCCTGTCTCCGGGACGACCAGGATGACAGGCAGGGTGAAGCACATGGGATTGTATGTTATTCAAGAAGCAGCCATGAGGCCACAGCTGTGATGGGCAGCATGATTGGCTGGCACTGTTGAAGCTATCCCGGATGTGCAGAGGGTCAGTGCTTGGTCTGGATGCCCCGGCTGGCTGGCTGGAAACACACAGTTAGCATCTGCTTTGAAACTCCAGTTTCGTTAATGTAAATAGATAATGTTTAAAATAGGTAGCAACATGATTTAAAAGGCCAACTGAAGTATTTGTAGCCTCTCTCTCTCTCTCTCTCTCTCTTTCTCTCTCTCTCCCTTCTTTTTAAGACAGGGTTTCTCTGTGTGGCCCTGGCTGTCCTGGAACTCACTCTGAGACCAGGCTGGCCTCGAACTCAGAAACCCACCTGCTTCTGCCTCCCAAGTGCTGGGATTAAAGGTTTGTGCCACCACTGCCCGGCCTGCCTGCCTCTTTCAAAGATATTTTATGAGCTTTGCTCACTCCTTGACTTATTTATTTTTGTGTTTATTTATTTGTGTTCTGCCGCTCTGTGTCAGACAGGTAGCAGCCACAGTAGGGGCTGCTGTTTATCTTCAATAACCTCATCTTGCTCTGAATCGTGGTCGCATCTGAGCTACAAGACCACATGCCTGCATCAGGGCTGGAGAGATGGCTACGTGGTTAAGAGCACTGGCTGCTTTTTCAGGGGACCCGGGTTCCTTAGTGTCCATGTGGTAGCTCACAAGTGTAACTTCAGTTCTAGGGGGTCCAATAACCATTTCTGGCTTCTGTGCCACCCACCCCCAAGTGTTGCTGCATACACACAGTATTCATATACATAAAATAAAATCTTTCAAAATGAAAAAAAACGTTAAAAGGAAAAAGACTTTATGTATCAATTCCTTTTGCAAACAGGTGTAGCCATGTGTTTAGATTTCTAGACAATGAGATATAAGTAAAAGTATCGAGTTGTCCCTTAGGGACATCTCCATCCCAGGAAAGGGCCAGACTTTCTCTTTTTCTTTTACCTTTCTGATTGTTTGACTTTCCTTTTACCTCTAAGACAGTGTAGCAGTAAATGGCTCCTGCTGGTGTTGAACTTCAAGTCCTCCTGTCTTCCTCTCTCTGAGGAAGTGGAATTACCGGGTGCACCACCACACCCAGATTTCTCCCTACATTTTGTTGACTGGAATGTGGATGTGATAAGCTCTGGCAGTCACGATGAACTCTGAGGCTCCGAGATGAAAGGTGATGAATGTAACAAAGTCTCAAAGCCACAAATAATGTGTACACCGACTTAGGAATCTCTTTATGTGAGAAAAAAAAAAGCAACCTATCTTGCTTCAAGCCAACTAAGACCATTTAAAAGATAGTATCAGGGGACTCTACAGGTGGTTTGACATCACCTGCAAAGTGCCAGGGTAGGAAACAGAAAATAATTGTCACTACCAAACACTGACTATTTTAGTACTTTTTCTTTTAATTTAACTTGTTCATGTATTTTATGTGTATGAGCGCTCTGTCTTCATGCACACCAGAAGAGGCGATTAGATCCTGTTATAAATGGTTGTGAGCCACCATGTGGTTGCTGGGAATTGAACTCAGGCCCTCTGGAAGAGCAGCCAGTGCTCTTAACCACTGAACCATCTCTCCAGCCCTTTAGCACATTTCTTAAGATATAATTTACATGCTAGAAATCCCCCCATTTAAAGTCTGCAGTTCGGTGGCTGTGAGATGTTTACAGTTGTGCACCCATTACCATAACCCAATTTTAGGACATTTGCATTTTCCCAAAAGGAAACTTTTTACCCACGTATCTACATTCAGTATTTATTCTCTTCCTGACACCCTGCCTGGATCATGCTTTGCCTTAGTGGTTTCCTTTAGTCTTCCAGTAACCTTTCAGTTTGGTACTGTTATCTCTTTCTTCCCTTTTCTTTAAAATTAATTCTTTAAAGTTGTGAATTATGTGTATGGATGTGTGTCTGTGTGTGGGTTTATGAATAAGTGTGGATGTTTAAGGAGTCCCATTGGATCCTCTGGGGCTGGTCTTACAAGCAAATTGTGAACTGCCCAGTGTGGGTGCTGGAAACCAAATCTCCTAGAAATGGAGTTATGGATGGCTGTAAACCATCCTATTATGGCTGGGAACGAAATCCAAGTCCTTGCAACAAGTACAAGTATTCTTAAAGCCACGGAACCATCTTTCTAGTCCCCATACAAACTCCTAGTGCTAGAGCAACAATCCAGGCTCACATTGCATTTTATTTTATATACTTATCTTATAATTTTTTTATTTATTTAGTGTACACGAGTATTTTGCCCATTAGTATGCCTGTGTACCAAGTATGTGTCTGGTGCCCATAGAGGCCAGAAGATAGGATCTTGGAACTGGGGTTATAGAAAGTTGTGAGCCACCATGTGGGTGTTAGGAATTGAATGTTCGTCCTCTGGAAGAGCAGTCAGTGCTCTTAACTGCAGAGCCATCTCTCCAGCCCTTATTTGTTTTTTTTTAAGAGGTGAATTTTGCTGTGTTTCCCAGACTGATCTTGAACTCCTATGCTCAAATGATCTTCCTGCCTTAGCTTTCTGAGTAGCAGGGATTCTGGGTATGGATCAGTGCAGGTAGTTTACTAAAATGTTTATTTATTTTTTAACAATCTTACATCATTCAGGCAGGCCTTGGAACTGTGTGTGAAGATGACCTTGAACTCCTGATTTGTGTGCCTTACACTCGCTGAGAGCTGGGATTACAGGTATGTGCCATCACACTCAGTTTAAACTCAGTTTGAACCATTATCAAAGCTGGCCCTCCTCAAACTGCTACCCAGAGCCCAGATGCAGTAACCTGGGCTTGGAAGATGCCAAAAAGCTCACAGCTCGCTCACTCCTTTTTCCCTTCCCCTCCCCTCTCCTCTCTCTCCCTCTCCCCTTCCCTCCCCCTTCCCCCTCTCCTCCTCCTCTCTCCTCTCCCTCTTCCCTCTCTCTTCTTTCCTTCTTTCTTCCGTGGAGATCCAGCCCAGAATCTTACACCCTGGGCAGAGCCGGTTGCCGCTGCCTGGTTCTTATTCCCCAAGGCCCGATGGCGGTTTCCTCCGGTGCTCTGGCCAGCAGTCCTGCCCTATTTCTGTCCCATTGCCTATGCCCTTTGCATTTCCTTGGCCAGCCTTGTGCCATTTGTATCCGAGCCCAGACTCTTTCCTTTAATCCACTCTTGACAGATCGGTTCAAGCTGCCCAGGCCTGCTCAGGTTACCTACGGCTCCCATGCAGGGCAGGTTCAGGCTGTTGCTGGAGCCCTCTTAGCCCCTCCACACGGCATCCATAGCTTTATCTTATCTAATACCCCCACAAAATCTCTTTGCTCTAGTCATCCTGGGCCCATGCCAGCTTGCAAACGTGGTTCACATGTTCCTGTCCCTCTGTGCATGGCTTCGTTCCTTGTGTTGAAAATGCCTTCGTTCAGTCTCCAGAGAATGAAATCCTACCCATTCCAGCTACAAATTCTCCATGAAGCTGGCTCTGCTCTTGCCAACAACCAATCATTTCCCGGACCTCTGCTCCCTGCCTTGGCCCCTTCCCCCCCACTCAACTTACTTCTCTGGGCTCACTTTGTTTGCCTAGTGACTAGGGCTTGGCTAGTCTGTAGGATCCTTCAGTTCAGGGGTAGCCTTGTGATTGGTTCAGCTTGAGTCAGTGGCTTCATTCCTACCCAGAACACGTGGATTGAGGCTATAGGAGCGGAGTCCCCTAAAACGATGCTGCGTGCAAACCGAAGCAGGTCTACTATGGGGGATGGGACGTACTTTTCCCATAAGTAAAAACATTGTTTCGTTTTGCTAACTTTTTCTTTCATTGCTGGAGATCCACCCCAGAGTTTCATGAACGCTTGGCTTTCGCTTTTGAGCTCCACGGCTAACCCTTAAGTCCTGTGATTTAATTCACTTGTTAATCAAATAAATGGCTAAGTAAGCCGAACAAACTTGGCCTTTAACCTAGGGAGATTCTGCCATCAGTCAGACAATCATCTAAACAGACCTAGAAGTGCAGCAAATGTAAAATGAACCCTGGCACTCAAGGACGGAGTCTCCAGAGAGTGTTTCTGCTTCCTGGTGTGAAGGAAGGACTGTGTGTAATTACTGGGACTGGGACAGGGACAAGGTGTTCACTTCATAATTAGGATGCTCCTTTGAACTCCGGAGGAGGGACTTTAGAACTTAATTTGCCCTGAAGTGTAAAGGAGTGGGTAAGGCCACTCTCTCGTTTACCACTTTGAAAGAAGATAAACCCCATGAGTGGGGATATATAAGTCTGGGGCACTGGAGGACAATCTTCCAGTGCATGGGGGTAAAGCAGGATGGGATGTTAGTGATCTGCTTTCCCTCTTCCCCTCTCTTCCTTTTAAAAAGAGTGTGTGTGTCTTAGTCAAGGTTTCTATTCCTGCACAAAACATCATGACCAAGAAGCAAGTTGGGGCCGGGCGTGGTGGCACACGCCTTTAATCCTAGCACTTGGGAGGCAGAGGCAGGTGGATTTCTGAGTTCGAGGCCAGCCTGGTCTACAGAGTGAGTTCCAGGACAGCCAGGGCTACACAGAGAAACCCTGTCTCGAAAAACAAAACAAAACAAAAAAAAGCAAGTTGGGTAGGAAAGGGTTTATTCAGCTTATACTTTCCACATTGTTGTTCATCACCAAAGGAAGTTAGGACTGGAACTCAAGCAGGGCAGGAAGCAGGAGCCAATGCAGACGTCATGGAGGGATGTTACTTACTGGCTTGCTTCCCCTGGCTTGCTCAGCTTGCTTTCTTATAGAACCCAAGACTACCAGCCCTGGGATGGCACCACCCACAAGGGACCCTTCCCCTTGATCATTAATTGAGAAAATGCCTTACAGCTGGATTTCATGGAGGCATTTTCTCAAGGGAGACTCCTTTCTCTGTGATAACTCCAGCCTGTGTCAAGTTGACACATAAACCCGCCAGTACAGCTGACCCCTTGTCAACTTGACACACAAACTCATCACTATTAAGCCTCACCCTGACTTTCTTTTTTTAAAAAAAGATTTATATATTTATTATATGTAAGTACACTGTAGTTGTCCTCAGACACTACAGAAGAGGGCATCAGATTTTGTTACGGATGGTTGTGAGCCACCATGTGGTTGCTGGGATTTGAACTCGGGACCTTCGGAAGAGCAGTTGGTGCTCTTAACCACTGAGCCATCTCACCAGCCCCCCACCCTGACTTTCTTATTCATCCCCAAGATCTAAATAACTTTAAAAGTCCCACAATCTTTAAAATTCTTACATATTAAAAGCTTGGTCCCTTTAAAATATCCAAACTCTTTTAAAATTCAAAGTCTTTTTACAATTCAAAGTCTCTGTGGGCTTCACTAAAATACTTCCTTCCTTCAAGAGGGAAAAATATTAGGGCACAGTCACAATCAAACTCCAACCGTCCGATGTCTGGAATCCACTCACGATCTTCTGGACTCCTCCAAGGGCTTGGGTCACGTCTCAAGCTCTGCCCTTTGTGGGACACAGCTTGTCTTCTAGGCTTCAGTTGCTTGTACCCCACTGCTGCTGCTGTTCTTGGTGGTCATCTCATGGTACTGGCATCTCCAAAACACTGCAACTAGGCTTCACTAATATCCCCTCATAGGCTCTCTTCTTGGCCTGCTTGCCTTGTGGGACTGAGCAACTGCTAGATCCTTGGACTTCCATTCCCAGCTGCTGCTGACCATTGTTGGGGAGTTGGACTACAGACTGTAAGTCATCAACAAATTCCCTTACTCTATAGAGACTACCCATAAGTCCTGTGACTCTAGAGACCCTGACTAATACAGTGTGCATGGTGTGTGTGTGTGTCTGTATGTGTGTGCATGCATGCATGCATAGTGTGTGTGTGTGTGTGTGTGTATGCTTGCATGCAAAGATAGAGCAATAAATAAGAAATAAGTCAGGTATGTTTTTAAAAAGATATATTTATTTATATACTTTATGCAGATGGGTACTTTATCTGCATGTACATCTGCATACCAGAAGACAGCATCTGACAGTTGTGAGCTGCCATGTGTGTTAGCAATTGGGCATCTTCACCCCCCTGCCCCAAAGAACCAGGGACAGCAGGATAAGACATCACTAGCTGCCAAAGTTAGACACATTCCCTACTGTTGACAAGAGTCACATACCCTCCCCCTCTAGCCCAGCATAAGCATTGCATGCCCTTATAAAAGGCCAGTCTCTCCTCTCTTCCCTCTCTTCCTCATTTGCCCAGGGGCCCAGAGGCTCCTCTGTGTACCCCACAATAAACCTCCCATGTGAGATCTGTCTCATGGTGTATCTTTATGGTGCCCATTGCTTAGATCATAACAAGGTGGGTACTGGGCTTTGAACTTAGACCCTTCAGAAGAGCAGTGAGTGCTCTTAACCACTGAGCCATCTCTCCTACCCCTCGCCTTGTTTTTTGAAAGGGTTTTTTGTTGACCCTGAAGGTCACTATTACAGCTAAGCTGGCTAGCCACCGAGCTCCAAAATCTGCCTTTCTTTGTCCCCTTAACACTGGGGATGTGGCTCTGCTGGGGATTTAAGTTCAGATTCTCTTTCTTTTGTGGCAAGCACTCTTACCCACTGAGCCACCTCCTCATCTCCCCTTTCCCTTTCCTTTCTTTCTTTGGTATTAAAGGATTAAACCCAAGGCCTCCCTCCATTACTAGGCAAAGGTTGAATGAGAATGGCCTCCTTTGGCTCATATGTTTAAATATTTGGTTCCCAGTTGGTGGAACTGTTTAGGAAGGATAAGTAGGCATGGCCTTGTTGGAGGAGGTACGTTACTGGAGGTGGGTTTTGAGATTTCAAAAACCCTCACCAGGCCTAACCTGCCTGTCCATCTGTCTGTCTGTCCATCTGTCTGTCTGTCTGTTTGTCTCTCTCTCCCTCTCTCTCTCTCTTCCTGCAGTTTATGGATCCGATGGTGTGTTCTCAGCAGCTATTGCTCCAACACTATAGCCCTGCCTGCCTGCTGCTGTGCTCCCTCTGATGATGATTGTAAATTCTCACCCCCTGAAACTGTAGGCAAACCCTCCAAATCAAATGCTTCCTTTTATAAGATGCCTTGGTCATGGTGTCTCTAAACAGAACAGTAGTAACTAAGACACTCTAGCACTTCGGGGCAGTGGTGGCGCACGCCTTTAATCCCAGCACTTGGGAGGCAGAGGCAGGCGAATTTCTGAGTTCGAGGCCAGCCTGGTCTACAGAGTGAGTTCCAGGACAGCCAGGGCTACACAGAGAAACCCTGTCTCGAAAAACCAAAAGTCACTCTATCACTGGGTTTTCTCTGTCACTGTTCATTGCATGATAAGACACTGAGCTGAACAAAGGACTTAAAGGGAGAGGACTGGATTTTGGCTCATAGTCCCAAGGACCAAAGTTCACAATCGTCAAACTCTGTTGTTTCTGGGATTAGGGTGGAGCAGACAGAGAGTATATGGTAGAGAAAGGTGGTAGATAGGAAATGGGGAGGGAGGGGAAGGACGGAGTTAGGGGAGGGGAGAAAGGTCCAGGGGCAAGATGTACCTTTCAAAGGCACACCTCCAGTGACTTTCCCACAGCCCAGTCCATCCCTGAACCTGGAGTGTGTGTTGCTACGGTGGAAATCACCAGTATCAAGCAGGGCCTCCTGACGGCTTTTGATGGGAGACCCAAGGGTCTAGTCTGTGTGTGGGCTTTTGCAGCCACGGAAAGGTGTTGTGTTATTAGTTTGTTTGTTTGTTTGTTTGTGTTTTTGTCAGAACCTTAGCTGAGAGAATGTCTTTGTTGTATCAAGTCTCTGGGGCATTTTCTTGATTAATGATTGATGTGGGAGGACCCAGCCATTGTGGGCGAAGCCACCGCTGGATAGGTGTTCTGGGAGATAAAAGAAAGGTAGCTAGACTTGAACAGGAGGAGCAAGGCAGTAAGCAGGGTTGCTCCACGGTTTCTGCTTCAGGTCCTGCACTGGATTCTCTTAATGGACTGTGACCATGGACATGTAAGCCAAATAAAGTCTTTCACCCCCAAGTTGCTTTTGGTGATGGTCTTTATCATAGCAATAGAAAGAAATCTAGGACAGTGCCCATCACCCCATGCTCCCTCAGACCTGGCTGCTGTGCCAGGCCTGGCTGCTTGGCAGAGCTCTGGTTTGTAGAACGTAGCTTTTATCTCTTCTGTGGCAGCCCTAATGGCATGGTGCCCCAGCTTGGAGTCAGTGTGTGAATTTTCTGGAGCAAGGGGCAAGGCTTGCTCAGCTCCCAGTTCCAAGCCTGAGCTCAGTCCTGGGAGGTATGGAGTCCGTCTAGACGTCATTTCTGTTGGCTTTTGCCTAGGACCCGGCTGTTCCCAGCCGTGGTAGGAAAATGTCCCCTGACAGGACCGCCTGCTGATCCTGCCCTGGTTTTGGCCATTTTTTTTAGTTGTAAAGGATTGCCTCTTTCTCCTTCTGACTCATCATGTCTCGTCTGTAAGACCTACAAATGAGATAACCACGATACTTTCTACATGTACAACATTTCATTGCTTTTTGTTTTTTGGTTTTTCGAGACAGGGTTTCTCTGTATAGCCCTGGCAGTCCTGGAACTCACTTTGTAGACCAGGCTGGCCTCAAACTCAGAAATCTTCCTGCTTCTGCCTCCCAAGTGCTGGGATTAAAGGCGTGTGCCACCACTGCCTGGCTAAGGAACATATTTTTAATGTGTTTTGTTATTTTGAGCCCAGTGGAAAAGTTATAATCATAGGACTTGGGAAGTAGAGGCCAGCTTTGGCCACATAAACTTTGGAAGTTTGAGGTTAATCTGAGCTGTACAAGACCCTGAAAACAAAACAGAATAAGAGAAAAGCAATAAAACCAATAAAACCTTGGTGGGCAGGGAGGTGGTGGCACATGCCTTTAGCCCAGCACTTGGGAAGCAGAGGCAGGTGGATCTCTGAGTTTGAGGCTAGCCTGGTCTACAAAGTGAGTTCCAAGACATCCAAGTCTACACAGTGAAACCCTGTCTTGAAAGCAAAACCAACCAACCAACCAATCAAACAAACAAAGTCATTGATGAGTACCCTACCCAGTCCATTGACAGGCCCAGTACTGGGGCAAGGTTCAGATATACTGCATATATGATGCCTTTATGCTCTGACCAAGCAGTCCTGATATAAGTAGAGGAACAAGAAGAGCAGAAATGCAAGACAAAGTTGGGCAATAAAGATAGTGGTACAAGTTTGTAATTCCAACACCCAACTCACTGAGGTAGGAGGATTGTGAGTTCTAAGCCAGCCTGAGGTATACAGGAGACCGTGTTTCAAAACAAAACAGAACCTGCACAGTAGAAGATTTAAAGATAGGAAGACTTGTTGGGGCTGTAAGTGGTTGCCTTTGAAGGTGAAAACAGGCAGAATCACGGACAACTCCCCGTTAGCTCAATCCTTCTACTTCCTTCCGGTCTCCCCTCTATTGAGGCTGAGGCTAGAAACATGAAGAGACCCAGAATACCACTTTTGCCCGAAGAATAGTCTGAGGGGGAGGCAGATGGACCAGCAGAGACATTCAGGCAGACTCAATGCCAGGCCCTGGCAGGCCCCTCTCCAACAGGCTGGGCTTCCCCTCTCCACATTTTTTTACTCCTAGGGATCTTCTTTGATATTTAGTGATGCACAGTTCTGGGCATATGGTGCTATGTGTGGTGTGTGTGTGCGTGTGTGTACGAGTGCGTGTGTGCACACATGTATGCATGTTGTCTGTGTGGGCGTGCATGTGTGAGTGCATTCATGTGTTTAAGTAGGAGAGCATGCATGGGTGTATGAAAGTGTGTGTGTGTGAATGCATGTGTATGAGTGAGTACGAGTGTGTGTGTCTGTATGTGTGCAAGTGTGTAAGTGTGGACGTATGCATGTGTGGGTATTTCCTAGTGTGTATGTGAATGCACATATGCATGTGTTTGAGAGTGAGTGTGTGTGTGTGTGTAGGCCAAAGGGCAGCTTCAGGTGTCTTTCCTCGTATCATCCATCTTGTTTTATGAAAAAGGATCTCCCATTGGTTTGGAGTTCACAAATAAGGCTAGACTGGCTGGTCAGCAAATTCCAGGAGTCCTTCAGTCTCTCTCCCTGGTGCTGGGATGACAGGCAGTCTGCCTCTTCCTGTGGCATTCTTTGACATGGGTTCTGTAGACCTCATGCTTGCATTTTATTACCTGAGCCATTTCTCCCCCCACTGCATGTGACTTTTAAGTATTCATTCTGTCTTTCCATATTGTAAACTCATTGAGGGCCGGGGACATGAGTGGCCTTTTGTTCAGCTCAGATGACCAAAAGCACTCAGCGGTGATATTTACTTTGAATCAGAAATCAAGGGAGTGGAACAGTTGACTTTGAGGAGAAACTCACTCCTCTCCAGGGTAACAGGTTTAATTGTAGTTGTAGTAGTTGTGGTGTAATGCATGGTCCTCCCCACAGGGCATCAGATGTGCTCTCTTGGAAGGCAGGCTAGCATTCCCAATATTCCTTGTGTCATTTCAAACACTGATCTAGTCTCACCATGTGCTAGACACAGTGAGCGTCGCTAAGCAGCTTTTCAGGGTCATCGTGTTTAGTCTTGGAAACAGTCCTGTGAGAATCTCTATTAGTTTTATTTTATAGATGAGAAGATGGGATCTGAAACCCAACTAACTCCTCCAGGGCCACAGAGCTGGAAGTGATGAGGCTGGGGCATGAACCTGAGTTTACTGACTCCAGAGCCTATGTTGTTTGTTTTTCCGAGACAGTGTTTCTGTGTAGCCCTAGCTGCCGTAGAACTTGCTCAGTAGACCAGGCTGGCTTTGAACTCAGAGAACTACCTGTCTCTGCCTCCCAGGTGCTGGGATCAACAGTGTATGCCATCGCACCTGATGCGAACCCACGCATCTAACTACCATGTATGTTCCTCTCCGGGTCACATTGGTGTACCAAAAATGTTCATCAAGCAAGTGAATCAGAAATGGTGGCCTGGAGAGGTGGCTCAGAAGTTTAAAGCATTTATTGCTCTTGAAGAGAACCCCAGAACCCTCATAGTGGCTTACTAATTCCCCCTAACTCCAGTAACAGGGGATCTGTGGTCCTTGTCGGACCTCCTAGAGTGCCAACCATGCTCATGGTACAGGCAAAACATGCAGACACATTAAACACATCTAAAAATAATTTAAAAGAACATGTTCCTACTTTGGGTTACTGGCAGAAGTTAAAGTTTCATGTTCCCCATGTGTATAGATGGTGGTTCACACACTCTACAGTTTCATCTGACGGTCAGTGGACAATCTCATCAAGAGGTTAACTGTGCAGCTCAGAGCTAGAACACTTATTTAGTATATTTAAGCCCAGTTTGAGTCCCAGCACACTGAGAAGATGATACCACTGATATATGATTTTAATTTCCTTTCATATATATTCTCAATAAAGATGATTTGTTAGGCAAACAGATTTTACTTGGACACATTTATCAAACTTAAAGCTCGTGTGTGTGTTTGTATTTGTTTGACTGTGGGCACACATATATAACAGTAGGCTTACAGAGGTCAGAGGACAGCCTTGAATCTTGGTCCTTATCTGTTGGGCAGGGAGTGGGAGAAAACCCGAGTCCCACCAGAGTTCAGGTGCTCTGGGCAGGTGGACACGGAGGACTGCTGCAAGCTGTCCACATGGCCCCGATGGGTGTCTGGCTGTGGGAAGCCACGGATCCCAGCCCTGGGGGGAGGGAGGTTGAACAAGGGGAAGTCCGAGGTCTCTGGGTCTCATGGAGGCCAGAAATAACAGGTTCTCAGTCTTGGGCATCCCAGATGCCACTGGACACTGTGGAAAAGCTGAGAACAAAGTGGAGGTCCCCAGGGGGCAGCTCGGACAGCCCTGGAGCTGAAGGGAGAAGAGAGCAAGGAGAGAGGGAGAGCTGGGTGGTTCCCAGGCAGCTGAGAGTTCTTGGTCCAGTCAGTGGCTGGAGCACAGGAAGGTCTGGCAGGAGGTTAGACGCGGCTCTTTAGGGGAAAACCTATTGCATTGTTCAAGCACAGTGGGTCTTGATGAACAGAGACAGTCTATGGTTTTAGAGTTTTATTGTAGAAAGACAGAGAGAAAGAGAGAAGGTAAAAGAAAGAGAGAGGCTTGCCATGGCCACATGGAGAGAAGGGGGGAGGGAAGGGGAAAAGGAGAGCTAGAGATGAGAGGAAGAAAGGTGAGAGCTTAAGGGGGGGCAAGCAGCCCCTTTTGTAGTGAGCTGGGCTATCTTGCCCAGCTCTTTTTCCTTTTTATAAAGGAGAAGTGTCATTGGAATAACGGTCTCTTAGGTTGGCAACAGTTTGATACTGAACCAAGACCTGATTAGTAGTGATCTTTGCAATGCTACTCATCTGCTACTTTAGAAATTGGATGAGGCAGGATGCCAAAAGAAGTAAGGCTCCCATGGCTAGTACGGGGCCAAGGAGGGGAAGAAGCCAAGCTACCAAGGGGTTAGAGTACTATGGGGTAGACGTGTTGGTAGCATAGCATGCCCAGAGATTCTCACCCCGGGAGCTTTCTAAGCATTTGTACATCTTGTTCTACCAGTCCAGATTCATATGGAAGCAACATTCCTCTTCCAGCAAAACACAAGCCCCTCCATGTTCAGCAGTCAGTAAGTCCAGGGCTCTCCAATTTTGGAGAACAACTCCCGCTAAGGCGGTTATCCAGCGTTGAAGGCTGTGTAAAGTGACCATTGCCTGGTTTAGCTTGTCCTGGAAGTCATTGGCCAGATGTGTTTGAACAAAGGCTGCTCCAGCGGTTCCTGTTGAACCCAGTGAGTCCAACGAGCAGACAGATGAAGACCTCTCTCTTCTTTTGGCTTCCTCCCATCTGCAAGGCGAGTTCTTCAGGTTCATAGAGATAAACCTGGGGAACAATTATCATGGTGGTGCAGGAGCCTTGAAAAGGGGGGCTAATACAGGAAGCCTTAGCACGAGAGGAGAGTGGGAAGGTTAACATATATTGATTTGGTGATAGTGATGTCACGGGTACATGTACGATGGGCTTTCAAGGAGGGTCCTGGGGCAGTGGACCGTGCCACCAAACAAGAACACACACCTTTTTATTTAGCTAAGGTAGTTGGAGGAGTTGTTTATATTTGTTCAGTTTTGTGTGTGTGTGTGTGTGTGTTCCTGCATGGCTACTTTGTGGCAGAATGATAGGGAAGATAGTAGATGTAGCCGCTGCCCATTTGTGCTACAAGAAATCTACCTTGGAATGCTCTCAGCAAGGTGAAGATCTCCCAAAACAGGATTATATAGGTAGTGTTTTGTTGTTGTTGTTTTTGGTTTTATTTGAGACAGGGTCTATGTAGCCTTAGATGTCCTGGGATTCACAACATACACTGGGCAGTCTCAAGCTTATGGAAATCCACTTGTTTTTGCCTTCCAAGCACTAGGATTAAAAGTATGAATTAGCTGGGCTGTGGTGGCACACACCTTTAATCCCAGCACTCGGGAGGCAGAGGCAGGCAGATTTCTGAGTTTGAGGCCAGCCTGGTCTACAAAGTGAGTTCCAGGACAGATTACCACAGCCAGGCAAGTATAGATGTTTTTTTTGTAAATTATGTATTTTTCTCATTTCTTATGGTTGTGTACCACATACATGCAGTGCCAGATGGGGGGCATGGGATTCCCTGGAGCTGGATAGTTGTAGGTCACCATGTGGGTGCTAGGAACTGAATTTGCAAGAGCAACAAGTACTTATAATAGCTGAACATTTTCTCCAGCACCAAAGATCGGAGTTCTTTATGAAGACTATGAGGGGTGGGGTTGTGTGCTGGATAGTTTTATGTCAGCTTGACACAAGCTAGAGTTATCTGAAAGGAGGGTCCTCGATTAGAGGAAAATACATCCGTATGATCCAGCTGTAAAAGGCATTTTCTTACTTAGTGATTGGTGGGGGAGGGCCCAGCCCCTTGTGGGTGGTACCATTCCTAGGCTGGTAGCCCTGGGTTCTATAAGAAAGCAGGCTGGGCAAGCCAGTAAGCAGCACCCCTCCATGGCCTCTGCATCAGCTCCTGCCTTAGGTTCCTGTCCTGGTTGAGTTCTCATCCTGATGTCCTCTGATGATGAACTGTGATGTGGAAGCACAAGCCGAATAAACCCTTTCTTCTCTAAATTGCTTTGGTTAAAGTGTTTTATGGAAGCTGTAGTAACTCTACTAAGACAGGTTGGTTTTTTAAAAAATAGTTTATTCCCTTCTTCTTTAACAAAGTATTTTTCATTCTTTGTCAATTTCATCCATCTTATGTGCTATGATCATGCCCCCCTTCCTTACCTCCTCATTCCCCTCTTTCGGACAAGCCTTCCAATGTCCATCTCTCTCTTGGTGGCCTGTATTAGTTACTTTCCTATTGCTGCAATAAAACACCAACTCCAAGGCAACTTAGAGTATGTTTCCGCTTATGTTCCAGAGGGTTAGAGTCCCTGATGGCAGACAGAGGCATGGTACCAGGAACAGGAAGTTGAGGGCTGATGTCTTACTCCACAAGCGTAAAACTGAGTGAACTTCAAATGGTGCAAGTCCTTGAATTCTGAAAGCCCACACTGACACTCTTTCTCCAGCACGGCCACACCTCCTAACCCTCCGAAACAGTGCCATCTAGTGGTGGTCGAGTGTTTAAATGCTCAAGACTATGGAGAATATCTCATCTAAACCGCCACATCCACTGTTTCCCCCCACCCACTTCAGACAGGGTTTCTCTGTGTAGCCCTGGCTGTCCTGGAACTCACTCTGTAGGATCAGGCTAAACTCAGAAATCTACCTGCCTCTGCCTCCTGAGTGTTGGGATTGAAGGTGTATGCCACTACCTCTCAGCAACACTCACACACTGATTTTAATCAGGGTCCATTGCTGAGCTTGGATGAGTGGTTTTCTTTCTTTTTTCCTTCCTTTCTTCCTTTTACTGGAATATAGACAATTTATCAGCATCTATACTAAAATTACTCCCCATCTAGATTTACATATTTATGTATGTATTTATTTGCATGTGTATATGTGTGTATGTATATATATATGTGTGTCTATCTATCTATCTATCTATCTATCTATCTATCTATCTATCTATGTGTGTGTGTGTATATATATATATATATATATATATATATATATATGTGTGTGTGTGTGTGTGTGTGTGTGTGTGTGCAGTCCCATGTGTCTGTAGAGGTGTGCCTATACCAACCTTCTGTTCTTTAAGCACCATTGATTTTCTTTTCTTTCTTTCTTTTCTTTTCTTCCCTTTTTTTTTGAGACAGTGTAGACATGATTCCCCTCCACTCTCCATGTGCTGGGGTCACAGGCATTTGCTACTGTGCCTGGATGAAGCAGTACCACTACTGCTAAAGGCAACCTGTGCCTTTAATGCTTCCTCTACCACGGTGATGTCATAGACATTTAAGCAGAGACATGAAAGATGGAAAAGGAAAAGGGGGAGCCAATCAGAAGAGCAATCTGTGTGGAAATCCTGAAGTAAAGCAGAATTTATTGATAGACTGAGCTGTGTGGGTAGAGCTTCCTGAAAGAAAGAACCCGAGCCAGACATGGTGGCCCTTGTCTCCAATCCCAGCACTTAGGAGACTGAGGCAGGAGGACCATGAATTTGAGGCCAGCAGGAGTTACACAGAGAATTCAAGGCCTGCTGTCACAGAGTGAGACCCTGGGTCCAAAATAGGTACATCAAATCAAGCTCCCAAATACACCCCCCCCCACACACACACACAAATTGAGACCAAGCAAGAGTGAGTAAATGAGAGATCAATCTCAACTTAGATGGAATCATTAGGTGGAATGACAGAAAAATTCCTAGAAAAATCCAGTATAAAGAAATACAGAGGGCTGGTGAGATGACTCAGCAGCTAAGAGCACTGACTGCTCTTCCCAAGGTCCTGAGTTCAAATCCCAGCAACCACATGGTGGCTCACAACCATCTGTAATGAGCTCTGACGTCCTCTTCTGGTGTGTCCAAAGACAGCTACAGTGTACATATGTGTAATAAATAAGTAAATAAATCAATAAATCTTTGAGTCAGAGCAAGCAGGGACTGAGCGAGGGGGGCCAAAAGGAGCAAGCAGAGGTCCTAAAAATTCAGTTCCCAACAACCACATGCAGGCTCACAACCATCTGAACAGCTACAGCGTACTCACATACATAAAATAAATAAATCTTAACAAAAAAAGAAAAACAGAAAACAATTTTCCATGACCTCTCATGTAGGCTGGCTTAGTACTAGTACCTGCCTTTGAGAACAGTAGGCTGACTTAGTACTAGTACCTGCCTTTGAGAACAAGAGCATTCTGGCTACTTCTACCATGGAAGATTAAGGTTTAGTTAGGCACAAAGCCATGCAAATTTCCATTCCAAGATTCACACTGTTGTGTACAGTGAGTGCAGTTGTTCCTGGGTGCCTATGACTGATGCCTCAAGGATACCCAGACCCCTTATACTCAACTCCCTTGTAGAGGATGAAATCATGTGTGCGCACTTTTTATTGTATGTTTAGCTTGACACAAGTTAGAGTCATTAAGGAGGAGGGAGCCTCAACTGAGAAGATGCCTTCATAAGATCTGGCTATGGGCAGGCCTGTAAGGCATTTTCTTAATTAGTGATTGATGTGGTTGTGGTCCTAGGCTGGTGGTCCTGGATTCTGTAAGAAAGCAGTCTGAGCAAGCCGTGGAGAGCAAGCCAATAAGCAGCACCCCTCCACGGCCTCTGCATCAGCTTGTAACTCCAGGTTTCTTCTCTGTTTGAGTTTCTGTCCTGAAATCCTTCAATGATGAACTGTGATGTGGAACTGTAAGCCCAATAAACTGTAAACCAAAGAATCAACCCCAAGATGCATGGTGTTTCATCATATCAATAGTAACCCGAAATAAGACATAGTTTTTGCTTAAAACCTACTCATTCCTTCTATATACTTTAAGTCATGCCTAGGTTATTAACTGCTGATGCTACATAAATAGCTTTTAAAATGCATGGTTTAGGGAATAACAAGAAAAAGGTCTATATGCATTCCATATAGACTCTCACAACTTCTCCCCTGAAAGTTGTAGTTATGATGTTGGTTTAAGACATGGGACCAGGGGCTGGCGAGATGGCTCAGTGGTTAAGAGCACTGACTGCTCTTCCAGAGGCCCTGAGTTCAATTCCCAGCAACCACATGGTGGTTCACAACCATCTGTAATGGGATCAGATGCCCTCTTCTGGGGTCAAGGATATACTCATATACATAAAATAATAAATTTTTAAAACAAAGAAAGAAAGAAAGAGAGAGAGAGAGAGAGAGAGAGAGAGAGAGAGAGAGAGAATGAATGAAAGACTTGGGACCAGCTCTTTTTGGCTGACATTCCCTGCCTCACCTCAGCCTTGTGTTTCAGAGTAACTTATTTTATTAGTGTGCATGTGTGTAGGCCTATTCATGAGTGTACGCATGAATGTGAGTACACGTGTGGAAGCCAGAGCACAATCTCATGATTCATTCTTCAGATACCTTCAGTATGTGTTGTAGTTCTGAAGGGAAAGGCTTCCCCTTTAGCTCTGGGGATGGAAGTGGGGATGGGGGTGGAGGGGGTAGGGTGGGGGAGGGTTGCTTCCACCAATGCACATGTAACACCATCTCTGCTCCAGCAGGGGGAGATGTCCCCAATGAAAATGTTACAGCTCTGCTCAGAGATGCTCTGGCAATCCTGAGCCAAGGAATACCACAAAGTCCCAGCACACAACCAACCTCACACAGGAAACTTACTGCAAGGGGAAACCCGCGGAGGGTGGCGGCCTCTGCTGGGGTAAAAAGCGGCAGGGGTTTTATATAGGGTTTCTTGGTGGGGCGGGATAGGCGATGCAGACAGAGCTTTCCAGGGTGTCCAGGGAGTGGTGGGATTTTTGTGGCCTGATTTTGGGACAAGTCTAGGATTGGTGGGAATTTTGTGCTCAGGGATTGGTGGGATTCTGTTTCTTCGCCCTGATTTTGAGCTTAGGGTCAAGTTAGGGTCAAGGTTGCCTGGTCTGGGGGTCAAGTCAGGGCCACACTGTTCTTTCCCTTCACTTTTTACTCTCTACCATCTATATTTTTTGCTTTTAGAAAAGATTTTATGTGTCCCTGTGCATCTCTGTGCATGTGCCCTGGAGGCCAGCTCTGGAGGCTATAGGAAGGCAATCAGTCCTTTGGAACTGGACTCACTGTCTGGCCCTTCTGAATCTCTCAGTGCAGGGAACCAAACTCTAGTCTTCAGGAAAAACAGCAAGTGTTCTTAGAACCATGGAACCATCTCTAGCTGCCCCTTCTTGTTAAATAATATTTTTATTAATTGTGAATTTCATATGTCCATACCATGGTTTTTTTCCCACCTGCCTCTGCCTCCCAAGTGCTGGGATTAAAGGCATTTGCCACCACTGCCTGGCTTAGTCACATTTTCTTGTTGGCCTGAAGTCACCCAAGGAGGCTTGTTTAGTTGACCCAAAATTTGCCTCTCTATCCTAGTCAGTGCTTTTGGTGCCTTTATACTGACTTCCCCCTACCCCAAATATGTACCCTGAAGATCATCCCCTGCATACATACACACATACATACATACATTCATACACTCATACATTCATACATTCATACATATATACATACATACATACATACACACACAAGAGTTTACTTAGGGTTGCTTACAGGAACATATGCAATTTACCATTGATTATATACCATTGTTCCCTTTCATTAAGCCTATGGATCTTGGGGGTGGGGTGAATGGGGATTTAAGTGAGTGAGGGGTGATGAGCCCTTTTCCCTAGCAACCGTTAACTGCCTACCAATCTGGGGGATGGGCAGGGCCTCAAGAACCTTTTCTCTTCAAGTGACTTTAAAAACCGACAGTTTTGTAACTCAGAGATTTACCTAGCGGGGAGGGGAGCGCAGACTGGAATTTGTGACTTGATCCGCGCAACTATATAGGTTAATCAAAACGAGAAACTACATCTCCCGGCAGGCCTCGGGCAGGTGTTTCTCCCGCCCTTTTGTTGGTTCTGTGCTACCAATGACAGTTAGATATTTGAATAGACCAATAGTAGCATGGAACGGTTCTTATTTAGGCGGGGCTATAGGTTTGTCCAATCGTACATGGCTTAGAAAACCATCCTAGCCAATCTAAGGGCTAAGGGGCGGTGCCTGAGGCGGGGCTGCAGACTAAGCTGCCGCGGAAGATGGCGGCTGAGGCGCCGAGTGGAGGGGAGGCGCCGGTCTGCGACTCTGGCCAGAGGTGAGCCAAGTTTTCCGTCCTGCTGCCTAGGAGACGGGACTGTGGGCTAGCGATGTCGCCGCCCTGCCCTTGAGTCACCGTGGTCCACAGGCCCGGGCTTTGTTCCTCTCTCCCGTGGTGTCTTCGCCGACGCGCCTGCGGGGGCTGAGGCGCGTCTTTGCGGTCCGTGCTTCCCTTGCGCTGCTCTCCGCGAGTCCCACGGCCGTGTGTGGAGCCCTCCCGGCGCTCTGGCTGCAGACCCCGGAGCCACGGTCATGGTGTCTGCCCTGGCGCCGAGCGTTTTGAGTGGCAACTGAAGCCCAGAGCGGTTTAGAGAATCCCACAACGTCCCGGGAGCTTTAAATGTCCTTCGTGACAGCCTCTGCGCTTTAGTCAGAGCCGCGACTTGAGCGATGGTTAAAAGGGATTTTTGTCCCCCAAGCTGGCTGACCTTTCTTGGCTTCAGCCTTCTTCTGTAAATGAACATAACGATACTTCCTGCAGAACCTGGACGGGATGACACAACCTATTTAAAGCGTATAGCACCCATCCTGGCAAACACTTCAAAATATGATAGATTTTTATGTTTCCTTGAAATTGTGATCTCACTTCTTCTTTCTTGAACGAGTACTGTCCCTGTCATAAAGCCGAGCCTGTCTTTTTTTTTTTTTTTTTTTTTTTTTTTTTTGGTTTTTCGAGACAGGGTTTCTCTGTGTAGCCCTGGCTGTCCTGGAACTCACTTTGTAGACCAGGCTGGCCTCGAACTCAGAAATCCGCCTGCCTCTGCCTCCCGAGTGCTGGGATTAAAGGCGTGCGCCACCACGCCCGGCTGGAAGCCGAGCCTGTTTTAACCGATTACAAATATTGGAGACTGATACACTCCAATAGAATGAGATTACTTACATTGTCAGAGAGTATGATCAATGCTATGCTTTGGTACGGAGTTAGTACAGAACAGAAGAACCAAGAATTTTGGGAAACCGAGTTTGTGAGCCTGATTTTTCCTGAGCCCTAATGGGCTTGTGTGGGTATTGTTACTGTTTTGTATGGAGGAGTTTTCCACTCTTTGACCTTTTATTTCTCCCGGGAACTGTGCCCGTGGGTTGATAAATGTCATTAGATTATCCCTCCTCCAACTCGAAAATCCTGAATTGTAATGAAAATGAGGACAAATGAAATACTGTTCTACAGCAAGAGGACTTAGAATTCTTCCTTGAGGCTACTGTCAACTGAATGTAAAATTTGAAACTGTTAACTATCTGATCAACACAGTTTTCTCTGAATCTGAAACCCTCTATTGTTGTTATTGAGACAGGTTCTTGCTAAGTATCTCCGCTGGACTGGCACTCCCAGTCCCGTGTCAGCTACCCGTGTACTTGTCAATTGCATATTGCAGGGGATTAGTCTTCTTGTGAGGCTTGTTTATTTATTTATTTATTTACTTATTTACTTTTTTTTTTGAAACAAGAGTCTCTCATGTAATCCAGGGAACCCCAATCTTGAACTTCGGAACCTCCTCCCTCTGCCTCCCAAGTGCTGGAATTACAGGCATATGCCACCAAGCCCTGTCTTATGTGGTGCTAGGCAAGCCTCCTACTGACTGAGCCGCATCCCCAGCCCCATTTAACCAATGGGACTAACAATTTTTAAATCTGTTATTTATCGTGCTTGTGCATGCTTGTGCACACACACTTAGGTACCACAGTGCATGCACAGGAGGGCAGAAAGTAACTCACGTTTCTCTTCTTCCACCAGGTGGATTTGAGGATCATGCTTGGGTTGTGAGGCTTGGCAGTGAGTGCCGTTACTCACGGAGGCATCTCACTGCCAAGGTGTGTAGCCTAGCATTTACAGATATGCTGCATAACTCTGTCTTTGGCCTCTCATACACGTCCTGAGGAGGAGACAGTCGCTCTCTGAGAACAGCTTCTGTGGGATCCATGTCTTGTAGCAGTGGGCACAAAAATGACTGTAGATTCAGTACTGGGCAGTAATGTAGATAATTGGTATCTCTGGGTACTGAAAGGGTTTGCTCTAGGAAGAAAAGCCTAGGGAAAGGAGAGAGACAGGCAGGATGACGGCTGTCTGTTAGACCACGGAGATGCTGAGGACTGGTTGGCAGGATTCCTTATGTTGAGCCTTGGTAGTCTTGTCTTGAGTTGGGATCTGCCCTGCACTGAGTTTTCTTCCCTGCAGTGGACGTGATATGGAGAAGTTGAGCACCATGCTTACTGAGCAAACGCATCAAGAACAGATACAGACATAATGCCTCTTTTAATCTGTGTGCCTTTTTCAAATAATGATGACTTAATAACCTGCTTAGTAAATACTAATCCACACACTTGAATGTGTAAAGTGCTGTTATTTTAAAAACTTTAAAAATATCTACGAATAGAATTATCTCTGTATGTTCTAGGGTTTGGAGATTTAGAGAAGAGACAAGTTGATATAAGGGGTGACTGTTCTTTTATTAACTGAAGTTCCCAAGTGGGATTTTGCTAATTCCATTTCATTTAGAAGAGACTGGAATTAAAACCTTATTTTTGGAGTGTAGTTTGCTGTTTGATTATTAGGGGGCCGTTAAGAGAAAATTGTCATATTTTTTCCTTTTTATGGAACTGATATTTCATTAATGTTTGTGAAGTAGTTGCTACTGTATATCAAAGTTTCAGGCACTCTGTGAGTGTGTTTCTGGGCTCTCTATTTTCCTTGTCCTTCTTATTTCCTCTTTTTAACCTAGTTGGTAGAGAGTAGGTTAATACCAAATCGCCTGTTCGGTAGTTTTCACGTATGAGAAAACTGATAGATACAAGCCATTATAGAGCACAGGTACAGGGCTCCCTCCCAGCATCTGTGATAGCACCATTAACTGAGCTTATCTGGGTGCTTCCACTCTGTGCCCGAGCTTCTCCTGTGCTTATTGCCCCACTACCTTTGTCTGTTGTGGTGCCTGGGAGGCATGTATTGCTGAACTATATCACCATCCTTTTTTGTTTTTTCTTTTGCTCTAAAGTCAAGATAGTATAACTAGATGTGGTGGTGAACACCTGTAAGCATAGCACTAGTGAGGTAGAAGCAGGGGAGTCAGGAGTTCAAAGGTCAGCCACATCTTATGTGTAGTACTGGATGCCAGCCTGGGCTACACGAGACCTGCCTCAAAAACCATAACTAAAATAAAAATCCACCATCGTGGACAATGACTATATGTTATATATCTTTTTCTATATAATGATCCTATGCTAACAATAATAAAAGTTTAAAGAATCGAAGATCATATATGAGCACAGACCTGTACATCTCAGCCCTCGGGTTATTGAGGATGGTGACTTTAAGATCAACCTGGGCTACAGTAGTGAGACCTGTCTCAAAAGACAAAACAGAGGCTGGGTGGTAGTGGCACACTCCTTTAATCCCAGCTCTTGGGAGGCAGAGGTAGGTAAATCTCTGAGTTTGAGGTCAGCCAGGTCTCCAGAATAAGATCCAGGACAGCCAGGACTACACAGAGAAACCCTGTCTTTAGACAAAACAAAAACAAACAAACAAAAGTCCCCCAAACTAATGTATTTTCAATAAGATCCTCTAGAGCAAAAGCACTGTCTTATTCTTGGACCGTATTCATCATTTTGGACTTGGAACACACACATGTAGTGTAGAATTGCTTCCAGTACTAATTACCAGGGATCCTTGCCATTTAAAGTCTATAGAAAATAATCTTCTGAGACTTCAACTCTACTTATTTGAGGAGTAAGAGAGACCTTATTAGTGAGATATTCTATAGAACATTCTCAAATAGGGGATTTTGATGTTACTCTTTTTTTTTTTTTTGTTTTGTTTTGTTTTTTGTTTTTTTTTTTTCGGTTTCTCTGTATAGCCCTGGCTGTCCTGGAACTCACTTTGTAGACCAGGCTGGCCTCGAACTCAGAAATCCGCCTGCCTCTGCCTCTGCCTCTCAAGTGCTGGGATTTAAGGCCACCACCGCCCAGTTTGATGTTACTTTAAAAAATTATTTTTATGTGTGTGTGTATGTCTGTGTGTACCACATATATGCAACTGTCCATATAGGCCAGGAGATGGTGTCGGGTCCCCTGGAGCTGGAGTTACAGGTGGTTTTAAGCTTCGTGGTGTGTGTACTGAGAACTACTCCTGGTCCTCTGGGAGCTCAGCCAGCTTCTTTATGACTGAGCTGTCTCGCCAGCCCCTGATGGTACTTTTTTTAAAAGTATTTTTGAGACAGCATTTCTCTGTGTAGCTTTGGCTATCCTGAAACTCACTCTTTAGACCAGGCTGGCCTTGAACTCCACCAGCCTCTGCCTCCCAAATCCTGGGATTAAAGGCGCATGCCTCCACCACCCGGCCTTCTGCCATGTTTAAAAGAACAACATCCCCTACTCCCGTTGTTGTGTGGTGTGTCGTGGCACACTTTGGAGGTCAGCAGATAGCTTGCAAGGGTTGGTTCTCTTTTCAGCATAGGTCCTAGGAGTCACAGGTCTCAGGCTTGGCAGGAAGTGCTTTCCCCACTGAGCCATTTCACAAGCCCAGTGGTGTTAACTTTTCTACTGCAATTAGCTTCCTTCTCATTGTACATTGTTTGGAGGAAGGAGATTGTGGGAGGAGTCAACCACAAGAGCAATGGCAATTCTTTTGACCCTCAAAAGGATAAACATTTCCAATAAGCCATTAAAGTGGCGTCATGGACCCTCTGAGAAGTGTAGCCCAGTGTCTTGGTTGAGAACATTACTTTGTCATCCTGGAGAACACAGTTCTCCTTTAGATTCCAGTGTGTGGGGTAAGGAGGTGCCTTTCGCCAAGGCAGCTTTCTTTCTTTTTTCTTTTTTTCCCGCTTTGGCCCAAAGATTTATTTATTATTATATGTAAGTACATTATAGCTGTCTTTAGGCACACTAGAAGAAGGCGTCAGATTTCATTACGGATGTTTGTGAGCCACCATGTGGTTGCTGGGATTTGAACTCAGGACCTTCGAAAAAAGCAGTCAGTGCTCTTAACCACTGAGCAGCCCGCCAAGGCTTCTTTCACCTCTGGCTTGTCGTTCATGTCAAGTTGTTCTTGTGGCTTCACTTGGTTTAAGTTGAGATCAGATACAGAGGCTGAATACATTTTGGAGATTTTTGGCGCGTGGGAGCTAAGATCACGTTACAGAACCTCGGCAGGACAGTGCCACTTAAGTGTCGACTTTAAGGTTTGAGTGTCTAAGATCATCTAAGGAAGTGGGTACTGTGCTGTAAGACCATGTGGTGCTGCTTACTGCTCGGACTGCTTGCTGTAGCTATGAAGCCTGTAAGCCCGGCACATGGCCCATTCATTTTGTATTCTCTATGTACAGCTTTCATGATCCAACTTAAAACTTGCTATGGAGAGTGCAGGAAGAGGGAGAATGTATTAGTTTATTTGATACTTTATTCCTTTTCTAATTTGCCCCTAATAAAGGGATGAACCTAACACTGAGTTTCAGAGCCTCTTAGGGTTGAAAACACAGCAAGAGAGTGAATACTTCTCCTAGGATGGTAAGTCAGGTTTAGACAACTTTAAATATAGCTCATATTTTGAGGAAAGCTGCCAAGGTTGTGGTTCTTGGAGAAGAAATCAAGTTAAGCAATTCACCAGGGAGGAAACATTTAGTTTTGTGGGTTTCTAGTTTGGATAGAGTCAGCCAAAAGATCCATCTGCAGGCTGCTGGGCTTGCTCCCGGGAGCTGTGCGGGTTCATGGCTTCGGTGCCCTCAGAAGCACTTGCATTTCATTTTTCCTTAATTGATTTTTCAAAGGTGGATCCTGTGTCCAGCCCCTTCTGCAAGCATATCACTTTACATACAGAGTACCATCTAGTGGTAGAGAAATCACTGTAGACTGCAGCCAGGTTGTAAAATGACTCTGGCCTCAGCCATTCTTGGAGATAGATGCTTATCTAGTTACCTACACACCTAACTACTCATTTTCCTATTTCCTGCTTCTGACATACCTGCCCTCCCCCCTTTTTTTTGGGTACAGAACAAAGGGCTCTGAGTGTACCAGGCAAACACTCTACCATGTGCCAATTCCTAGCCCTAAATTTGTGTGGGTGTGTCTGTGTATGTATGTGTGTGTATACGTGTGCGTGCATGTGTGCATGTTTGTAGAGGGGGCAGAGATCAACCTTGGGTAGTTGTTCCTCAGGAGTTAGCCACTCTGTTTCTGAGACAGGATCTCTCACTAAGACCAAATTGTGTGATATCTACCAATATAATCTATTAACAAAAGCTTGTGTTGTTTTGGAACCTCTGGCATCTCTCTGACCAGTGGAAATTATCCCACACCTGGCACTGGAATTTTCATTTTCCAACCTGAGCTGGGCTAGAAAAATGGTTCACCAGTTAAGAATGTTTACTGCTTTTGCTGAGGACTCTGGTTTGGTTTCTAGTAGCCATGTCAGGTGGAACACAACCACCTATAATGTAAGTTCCAGGCATCTGGTTACCTCTGGCTCCTGTGGGTACCTGCATATACTTGGAGTACAAACTCACACAGGTACACACATATACACATTAAAAAAAAAAAAAAAAAAAAAAAGAACTGGGCGTGGTGGCACACACTTTTAATCCCAGCATTTGGGACACAGAGGCAGGCGAATTTCTGAGTTCGAGGCCAGCATGGTCTACAGAGTGAGTTCCAGGACAGCCAGGGCTACACAGAGAAACCCTGTCTCGAACCCCCCCAAAACAAACAAACAAACAAACAAACAAACAAACAAACAAACAAAAAAACTAAACCAAATATGACTTCTGGAAGCTGGAGCTGGAATGTATTTTTTGCTCTTTTTCTTTCTATTTTTTTGGTTTTTCAAGACAGGGTTTCCTCTGTGCAGTCCTGACTGTCCTGGAGCTCACTCTGTAAACCAGGGAATGTATTTTTTGTGTTTGATGTAGAGATTATCCTTCCTCCATATTATGAAATTCTTCATCCTGTGTGCCTGTGTACATATGTGATGTTTCATTTTCTATAACCCTCGGTGTAGAAGTGGTGAGGGGAGTTTGCTGTTGGCTTTCCCTCAGAGGCAGGCAAGTACAGTTAGCTAGTCTAGTTCTTTACTTCTGTTTTGTTCCTCCTTGCAGAACAGTCCTTAGAGCTTAGTAAGTACGCTTCTCAGGCCCCATAATATGTCCTTGTGCCTCCTACATGCCTGGAATTTGTGTAGGTTGTACAGGGGCCGGAAAGGAGAGTCCTTTGTCACAGCAGGCGAAAGCTTTGCCCTGTCTCTTGTGCTTAGCCATGCCTCATCAGAAGCTTTCGGCGTTTATGTAAGAAGTTTTATTTTTCTTGAACTTGAGCGAATTTAGTGTTAAAATCTTGTAGAATAGGATGCTATTTTTTTTTAGTCCTAGAAATGTCTTATGTTATATGCAGTTAGTGAAAGATATTGCTAGCTTTGTGTTGTGGAAGTGTTTGTTCTTTGGGAAAGGATTAGTGGGCTTTGTAATATGGGGGAACTTCAAAAGAAAACCTCTCAACTATTTTCTGCCTCTTATCATTTTACTTTCAATGATTTCTGTCTTACAAGTCCTCGTACAGCTGCTCTACTCTGAGAAGGTGAAAAAGTTAAAAGATAATTTGCTTAAGGAAACAATGTGGCATCATAGAGTGAATGAACTTGGCAGAGTGGGTGGGGCGCAGAGGGGAAAGTAGATGAGTCGGTTTATGCTGAACCATGCAGTCAGGGCTTCCAGTCCATCTTCCTTCCTTAAGGCAGCCTTGAACCGGTTTAAGCTGCTTAGGAGAAAGCGTATTTTAGGGTGATGACTGGTAGGAAGGAGGGCTTTGTGTTTCTTGTTCCTTTTCAAGTGTGTGTATTTGATCCAGTTTAGGACTGGAAGGGACAGCAGTGACAAAAATCTCAGTCTTAACCAGTCATGCTCTGGATGTTAAAATAATGCAAGTCTGTAGGCTTTTACATGTATACAAGTTTCTACTTCAGGACTAGGACATAATGTGCTTTATATACATTAATGTTAGAGATAATCTGGTCAGAAACCAGGTTTAAAAGGCATGTGAATTACAGTAAATGATTAGACAACCTCATGGTTATTTTTCTTGTGCTGTGCATTTCCTGATGTTTTTTTGATGGTCACTTGCAGTGATTATAAACAGTAGTTCCTCCATAGTGACTCTTGTTTCTGTTCTGTAATAACTGACACTGTAAAAAGTGCCTCTTGTTAAAGGGTGAAAGCTTCTGATTGTAACTGGCATGTAAACCGATGTGCTGTATGTGGTTTATGTAGCAAATCCGTGAGAGCTACTGCGGAAGGCTGAGCAGATAAGCTTCTAAGAGCTTCTAAGAGTGAGGTCTGAGCACACATCCAGAGCTCAAAGTTCTGATGTGACTTGTGTGTGTGTGTGTGCCACTCAGAGGACAGTTTGTAGGAGTTGATTTTCTCCTTCCCTGTGGCTCCTAGGGATCAAGCTCAGATTGTTGAGCTTGGTGGTGAGCAATTTTACTGGCTAAGCCATCTTGCTGGCCCTAAATTCTTTGTGATTTTTTATAGTGAAAGGCATATAGTAGCCACAGACTGAAGATTGGGGCTGTTAAGATTGTGCAATCATTTATTTTCAAGGACGTACTGATTAGATTTGATGAACTTTTCATTATGGTGTTATTAAAAATTATCAGCTAGGCTGAGGATGCGGCTCAGTGGAAGAGCAGTTGTCTAGCATGTACTTGGTCCTGGCTTTAACTACCAGTATCACAAACAAAAATTATTAACTGGGTATGGTAGTTTACACCTGTAACCCCAGGATTTGGGAAGTTGAGGCAGTAGAGCTAGAGAGTGAATTGCAGGCCAGCCTTGGCTGTAGTTTGAGAGACCTTGTCTCAAAAAACAACAAACCAAACCACACCACAGCACAGCACACCAACCAAGGTTGGAGATACTGCTGGGAAGAGCGCTTGCCTAGCATGCAGAGAGCCCAGCACTGTGAGGGAAGGTCATGTCGGGTTAGCAAGATGTGCTGTTGATTAGGCCTGTTTAATATTTAGAGACATACTTTTCCTGGAACAGTGCTTGATAGCCTGGGTGCAGTGGATGTTTTATTGTGAAAGTATTTGTATGAGTCAGGTGAATTTCGCTTTGCTTTACTGAAGTATGGTAAGTAGTCCTTTGTGATGTGTTACGTTTATTCATCTGCTATATAACTGATGACTGTATGTAGATGATAAGGGTTAGGAGCAGCCATTAGGAATAATCAATGATGAGTGCAAACAATCATGTGTACTATAGGAGGTGGAGTAATACATTCTTATTATTAAATTAACTTTAGTAATAATAATCATTATTTTTTAGAAGTTTAAATTATTTTCAGATCCCCTGGAGCGGTAGTTACTGGTGAGCTCCCTGACGTGGGTGCTGGTGACCAAACTCCGTTTCTGGGAAAGCAGCAAGTGCCCTCTCTAACAACTTAACGACTGCTTGAGTCAGGGTCGCATTAGATAGGCTGCTCTCCCGACTCCCGATCTTCCCACCTCAGCCTCATGGAGCATGCTGGGATTACAGTCATGTGCCACCATGCCCACAGTAGAGTTATTTTTAGAAAATTTATACTTAAAACCATTTTTGACCCGTGTTTATTTTGTGTGTTGTTGTGAGGGTATACACCACAGCATGAGGTGTGGGGCTCAGGACAGCTGGTGGGAATCAGTCCTCTACTTCCATCATGTGGGAGTCAGGTATCAACCTCAGGTCCTCAGGCTTGGCTGTCTTCCTGGCTCAGCGATTGAGTTCTTAACTATGACGAGCAGGGCCTTGTAGAGAAGAACCTTTCTAAGCAAGAGTGAGACTTCCATACTAACTCATGCGTCAGAGGTATGCAGAGGGAAAGATTTAAAAGTGAAAATGGAGCCAGGCGTAGTGGCGAACGCCTTTGATCCCAGCACTCGGGAGGCAGAGGCAGGTGGATTTCGGAGTTCGAGGCCAGCCTGGTCTACAAAGTGAGTGCCAGGACAGCCAGGGCTACACAGAGAAACCCTGTCTCGAAAAACCAAAAAAAAAAAAAAAAAAAAGTGAAAATGGGTTTAACTCTAGTAGCACAACGTCACAGAGCCCTTGACTAGTGTGCACAAAG
Organism: Mus caroli; assembly: GCF_978045245.1. NCBI lineage: Eukaryota > Metazoa > Chordata > Mammalia > Rodentia > Muridae > Mus > Mus caroli. The sequence continues at coordinate 19,530,115 of NW_028227275.1, forward strand.
AACCCCTAACTAACTGGTCAACCAGCTAAAACCTGTCTGTGGGCCTAGGCAAAGCTGCATTAATGTATATCTTTATGTAGCTGCAAGCCTCTTCCATTCTGCAAATGCTTTTTGTCTATGAAGAGCAGACTCCAAGGTCAGCTGCTTGTACCAGAGGGAGCTGCCTGTTAGGAGCCCTCTGCTGTGCGCCCTCGGGAACTGATGAACCCTGGGCTAGGAAGCGAGAAACACAAAATGAAATGTTTCCCTCTGAAACACTTCTGCTTGATTTTTTTCTTTTTTTCCTAGTGATGCCATCTGCAATTTTGTCATTTGCAATGACTCTCCCCTTCGAGGTCAGCCTATTATCTTCAATCCTGACTTTTTTGTGGAGAAACTCCGACATGAGAAACCAGAGGTGTTCACCGAATTGGTGGTCAGCAACATCACAAGGCTTATTGATTTGCCGGGAACTGAGTTGGCTCAGCTGATGGGTGAAGTGGACCTTAAGCTGCCTGGTGGGGCTGGCCCAGCAGCAGGATTCTTCAGGTCTCTGATGTCTCTCAAGCGGAAAGGTAGGTCTGGTGCCTATGGAGGGCAGTGGGTCTTAGCTGCTGATTGGCCTTTACTCTCTATTTGAAAAAAATTATGTACTTTGAAATTTGTTATATGTTTGTGTGCCTGTTTGTATGTGTACCAGATATATGCAAGTGCCCATGGGAGCCAGAAGAGGGCATCAGATCCCTTGGAACTGGGGTTGAGGCAGGTGTGAGCCACCATGCCAGGTCCTCTGCAGGAGTGGATAAGTGCTTTTAGCTGTTGCCCCTTCCTCCCAGTGCGGGCTTTATCCTCTCAACATCTGCGCCTCACTGAGAACTTTGGTGTTTTGACTTCACTTTTGTTAGCAGAATTAAATGACGATGCAAATCACCTGAAGCTTGAGGGCAGCCTGGGCACACTGTAAACCCTGGTCAAGAGACCGGAGGAAGAAAAGGAGGAGGAGGAGGAGGACAGGAGAGAGGGAAGGGGAGGTGAAGAAAAGGGGGCAGAGGAAGAGGAGATAGAAAGTACACGCAGTCTTGAGAGATGTTGTGCTTGGTTTAGGTTTATCATGGGCATCTCAGTTTTCATGCCCTGTGAGTAGTATAGGAAAACAATGTTTTTCAGGTATTCTTCCTTCCTTCCCTCCCTTCCATCTTGCCTTTCTTTATGAGTTTGTATCACACTCTCTTGCCCAGGCTCAAGTAATTGTCTTACCCTCAGGCTTTAGAATAGCTGGAACTACAGGAATGCACTGCTTCATTCAGTTAAAATGACACCAGAGTAAAGTTACATAGCAGGAGGAGACAGTTAAGGATGCTGAATAATTGTTCTTCTACTGAGGATGAACTCATGACTACATCCATACTAGCAGTCTTTCTACCACGGAACTACATACAAACTTACCCTCCCCCTCCCTCCCCCCCCACCCCCCCCCCAAAAAAAAAAAAAAAAAAGAGCTGGATCTGGTAGTGCACACCTTTGGTCCCAACACTCAGAAGGCAGAGGCATAAGGAGCTCGGTGAGTTTGAGGCTAGCCTGGTCTACATAGCAAGCCTTAATACAGCCAGGATTACATAAACAGACATTTTCTCAAAAATCAAAATAAATAAGTAAATAAATACATACTACAGTAGTTTGCAAACATTTTCATTCTGTGGACTGCTTAGATAATGTCAGTTCTTATATCACCTCCAAAACCAAGCTTTTCTAGTTGTAGCACCACTTGTGTAGTCTGTGTGTGTGTGTGTGAGTGTGTGTGTGAGAGAGAGAGAGAGAGAGAGGTGGTGTATGAATATGTATATACACATACGTATTATGTATGATTTATTCTCTGAGAATTTCATTTGTGTATACAATGTTTTATGATCTTGTCTGCCTCCTTCCCTCCAACTTCCCCTGGACTCCTTTTGTGTATTCCCATCTGAGCTTCATGTCCTCCCTCCCTCCCTTCCTTCCTTTGTTCCTTCCTTCCTTCCTGTTTGTTTATATTTAGACAGGCTCTCATTATATAGTCCTGGCTGGTCAGGAACATGCTGTATAGACTAGTGTCTTTGAGCTCCCCAGAGAGCCCCAGACTCTGCTCTCCAGTGTTGAGATTTGACCTGTGTGCCACCTTGCCCAGGGGTTTTTTTGTTTGTTTTTATTTTTTTTTAATAACCCACAGAGTCTAATTTGTGATTTCTGTATGCACGGGGCTGTGGAGCGTGAGGAGTTGCCGTGTGGCTACACCTCCACAGAGGAACTGCCTCCTTCCCCCAGCAGCCATCAACTGCAGTAGTCCACAGCTAGCTGGGGGGGCCTTTGGACCCCTCCCCCATCGTGCTGGGATGTTGACTGGCTTGGTCTTGTGCAGGTCTTGACAGGTACCCACAGCTGCTGTGAGGCAGTAAGTGTGGCATGCATTTCATCTCCAGAAGAAAGCACTTCACAGCATTCCACCACAATCGCTGGCTCCTACGTTGTTGTTGTTGTTGTTGTTGTTTTTTTTGTCCAAGTTCCTTGAATCTCCTGGGGAGAATGCTGATACTGATGTACCGTGTAGGGTTGAGTACTCACAAGCAGCTGTTCCAAGCATGGTGACCATTGTGAGTTTCTACATCTACTGATGCCCACTTGAAAAAGAAGGCTTTCTGGCTGAGGCTGAAAGCAGCTCACATCTGTAGCATAAATATTTAGAAGACAGTTTGACAGCTGGATAATTTAGCAAAACAATAGTAGGTTGCTCCTGAAGGCCTGTGGGCCCCCCCAGCCATGGGCTTTTGACCAGGCTGACAGTATTAGGTATTAGGTATGACTTCCCTCCTATGGGACAGGCCGCAGAGTCAGCCAGGAAGTGTGGATTCTACTTTTGATAAGATAATTAAAGGGGCCCTGTTTTATTTTATTAAATATGAGGTAATCATTAGGCAGGCTGAAATATTTAAACATTCAAAGACCATATCCTCATACATATGCACCACCACATATGTGTAACCCACACACATACACATGGAAAGACGTGAATTATTAAACATGTTAAAGAAAAGAAAAAAGATTATATCCTGTATCAACTCTAGTGATAATTGTCATGACTTGACAATCACCTTCAGGTTCTTATTTTTAAATTAAATATCAGTGTGCTTAAATAAGAAAAGTTTATGCCTCCAGGAATTCACAATCTGACATCAAATTTGGAAAGAATTGACTGGGCAGTTGCTCTGGCTGCATTTTTTAGGTATATTCCTAGTCTTTAGTTTTAAATTCTTTTTAGATTTTTGTTTACCAATCTTGTGAAAACAGTCAATGACAGGATGCTTGGATGATTTTAGAACCGTGGTGTTTGTGCAGGTGAGATGGGTCTCAGGTAAAGGCATCCGATGCTGGCCGGATGATGCAGCACTCACATGGTGACAGGAAAGAACCCCCTTCCATAAGCTGTCGTCTGACACCGTGTGTGTCTTGCCCCTGCATAAGTACATGCACATGAGAAAGAATCATTACACTGATGGCCTTGTACTCTTGATGTAGTTATAGCCTGGTCCTATGACTTTTTTTTTCCAGAAAAAGGAGTGGTATTTGGATCTCCGTTGACGGAGGAAGGCATTGCCCAGATTTATCAGCTGATTGAATATCTGCACAAAAGTAAGACTACGCAAAGCTTCAGTGTTCTGTGTTTAATGAAGAATTGCCAGTTTTCCTTTGAGGGTTGACTAATGGATTAGTAGGTGCCAACTACCCATCAACAACAACAAAAAGAACCTCTGATAATTTTGGGTGGTAGATTTTCAAAAAATATATTCCCTTTGAATTTCTTTTTTTTTTTTTTTTTTAAAGATTTATTTATTTATTATATGTAAGTACACTGTAGCTGTCTTCAGATACTCCAGAAGAGGGCGCCAGATCTTGTTACGGATGGTTGTGAGCCACCATGTGGTTGCTGGGATTTGAACTCTGGACCTTCGGAAGAGCAGTCGGGTGCTCTTACCCACTGAGCCATCTCACCAGTCCCCCTGAATTTCATATCAGTTATTGATTTGCCTTATTTTCAAAGATGTAGATATATTAGATAATGTTATAAAATTATAATTACCTCTTAACTCTGACAATTCTGCAACAATTCCATGTTCCTAAAGAATTACGATAAAGAATTATGACATTTATTCAAGAAAGCGTGATACTTTCATCTTCAGAGCTCTGTGGCTAATCTGTCATTCTCATTTCAGTTTTTAGTAGGCCTCCAGGTTGTTGTTCTAGGAACCCAACTTGATACATTTAAAGTATCAGCCCACACAACCTTTCTGACTTACTGGATGTAAGATGCTGTGTAGGAGGAGCTACAGCAGAGGTTGCAGGCTCACATCTTAAAAGGGTTTGAGGCAGGAGCTGGAGAAATGGCTCTGTTCTTCCAGAGGACCTGGGTTCAATTTCTAGCACTCACATGGTGACTTAAAACTGTCTGTAACTCCAGCTCCAGAGGACCCAACACCCTCATGCAGACATACATGCAGGCAAAACAACAATCTACAAAAAATTAAAAAAAAATATTTTAAGAAAATGGCTTTTGAGGCATCTGAATTTGTGGGGGGTTTTTGGTTGGTTGTTGTTGGCCAAAGATGTATTAAAACCATAACAAGCCATCAGGGATTTAAGATGAGGAGAATTCAGGCTTTCAGCTTGTTTGAGTGATGAGAATACCTGGCTCCTTCAACCCAGCTGCTGTGTGGGTATGATCTGCTATAGCACAGGGGCGTGGTTTTCAGTTTGCTGTGGGGTCCCATTCATGCCTTTGCTATCACTTGCCTGATTCCTTGGGCACAAACTCAGGCCCCAGAATTGGGGGGACGTCCAAAGATGGAAACATGGACAAGCTTTCTTTTCAAGAACTAGTTGGGTGGGGATGGCTTATTGGAGTGACTCTAAGCTTTTGGGAGTCTCTTAGCTGCAGGGTGATTTATTAGAATTCTCTGAGTCACACAACAATGCAGAGACTACATTTATTCTTGGCTGAAGAAAACAGTTTACAGGCACCACAAATTTTCATAGATAAACTCTGCTCCTTGAGAGTCTGTTCTCTCTCAGAGTTTATCTGTGAAACCTCACAAGGGGTCTTAAGATTTGAGTTTTCTTTCACCTTACTTATCAAGCTTTTTTGGGGGGAGTTATTGATTATGTTAAATTCAGTATCTAATGGTACCTCAGTCATCTTCAGATGTTCAGGGGCCCCACAAGGTTTCAAACTTGCCTAGAAATATTGTCAAAACCTTCTTTAGAAAGGGCTCTGTGAAAGATCTTTAAAGGGAAAGGTATATTTATTCTGTGTACATTAATCATTGATTCTCTTTTGTTTCTTTTGGCCTGTCCGTGCTGAGCAGACTTGCGAGTAGAGGGCTTGTTTAGAGTACCAGGCAACAGTGTTCGGCAGCAGCTTTTGAGGGATGCTCTCAATAACGGAACTGATATTGACTTGGATTCAGGAGAGTTTCACTCCAATGATGTGGCCACGCTGCTGAAGATGTTCCTAGGAGAGTTACCAGAGCCCCTGCTGACCCATAAACATTTCCACGTACACCTCAAAATTGCTGGTGAGTATAAGGATAAGAAAGAGATGAAAAGTAAAGTCCTTTGTGATATCCCGTTGCTTGTTACTCTCTACAGTGCTCTGATGTTGGCTCAGACTTCAGGAGCCTACTGGCCTCCTCTGAGTACAGATCTTGGCAGTTAAGTTTGATTTGATCAGTTGTCTTCTTCCTCTTCATTGTTCTCTTTATTTTGTATGTTCTGTGCACATGACATAACATGCATTCGTAGGAGTCAGTTCTCTCTGCCATGTTTGGTGCAGTAGCTGATGTCCTCCATCGGGCTGCCTGGTGACTCCCTGTTCTTGAGAGCACATGCACTGTGGCACAGTTGGAGCAGAGCTGCTTGGAGTGATGCCGTACACGGTTCCCTCTGACTTACCCTTTAGCCACGGCATATGGGGGTCGGGAAGAGCAGGGCTGACATCATCAAAGCTCCTGTGTACATGATTCCCATTCTTTTGGGTATTGTTGGGACATCACTGTAACTAACATTTTGAGGCCCACATGTTTTCCAAAGTGGTTCCACTGGGGCTGGAGAGATGGCTCAGTGGTTAAGAGGACCCTGGTTCAATTCCCAGCACCTACTTTGTGGTTTACAGCTGTCTATAACTCCAGTTTCAGGAGATCTGATGCTCTCTTCTGGCCTCAGTGAGCAGTGCACACATGTGTTGCACACATACATGCAGGCAAAAGACCCAAAGTGGTCACACCATTTAGTGCTCTCACCAATAGTAGAAGGCTTGTGCTCTCCTACATTTGTATTGCCAGTGCTTTTGTTCAGGTTGTCCCAGTCGGTGTGACTGTTTTATTGATAGCTGACATCCCAGCATGCTCAGCTGGACCACTCTTACGACATCATTCCCTCTTCCCCTTTCTTTAAATTAACAGACCTTGCTAAATTACCTAGGCTGGCCTCAAACTCACAATTCTTTATCTGCCTCCTAAGTAACTAGAACCATAGGTGTGCATCACTGTGCCTGGCTTGTGTATGCTCTTTTCTTTGAAGGGATGCCTATTTAGTTAGTAGGTTTGTTTGTTTGTTTGTTTGTTTGTTTGAGATAAGTGACTCAGGCTGCCTCTCCTCCTCCTCAGTGCTAGGCCCGCAGGTGTGCATCATCACACCTAACCTTCTCTTTAAAGCTTTCTCACATTTAAAATTGGGTTGTCTTTAGTTGTTGACTTAGATTGACATTAGTTCTTATGTTTTGCTTTTTCTTTCTTGTGGTTCTGGGGTTCATGATTTCCCTGCGAACATGTTCATAGTCACACAGGAAGGACTTTGCAAAGTCCATTCGTTGCCTATTTGATTTTATTAGTTTTTTATAGTATTGGTATTTGAATCTAGGACCTTCCTAAGATATTAGCAGTTTTTTTTTTTTTTTAAAGATTTATTTATTTATTATTATATGTAAGTACACTGTAGCTGTCTTCAGACACTCCAGAAGAGGGCGCCAGATCTCGTTACGGATCGTTGCGAGCCACCATGTGGTTGCTGGGATTTGAACTCTGGACCTTCGGAAGAGCAGTCGGGTGCTCTTACCCACTGAGCCATCTTACCAGCCCGATATTAGCAGTTTTGAGTTTCCTTTATGATTGATTTTTTTTTTCCTTCTCTTTCTTTAGTGGGAGTGAGAGGAAAATAATAATCAAAATTGCATTGACTTTTTTTGGCTGGTTTATTTTTTCCTTTCTAATAATATTTTGTTTTGTTTTGTTTTCCAGATCTGATGCAGTTTGATGATAAAGGAAATAAGACCAACATACCAGACAAGGAGCGGCAGATTGAGGCCCTGCAGCTGCTCTTCCTCATCCTCCCTCCAGCCAATCGTAACTTGCTAAAGTTACTGCTTGATCTCCTGTACCAAACAGCGAAAAAGCAAGACAAGAACAAGATGTCTGCCCATAACCTTGCTCTTATGTTTGCACCCCATGTCCTGTGGCCCAAAAATGTTAGTATTGAGGGGAAGATCTTTAGGGCTTGATTTTCTTTTCTTTTTCTTTTTTTTTTTCCCTGGTTTTTTTTTTTTTTTTGGTTTTTCGAGACAGGGTTTCTCTGTGTAGCCCTGGCTGTCCTGGAACTCACTTTGTAGACCAGGCTGGCCTCGAACTCAGAAATCCGCCTGCCTCTGCCTCCCAAGTGCTGGGATTAAAGGCGTGCACCACCACAACCGGCTTATTATGTCTTTTTAACTGGAAACCTGCTAGCCCAAAGCCTTTCAGCGACATGCACTGGTGAGCACTTCTCAGTTCTTAATGCTCTTTGTTTGGTCTCTTTCCACTGACTAGGTCACTGCAAATGATCTTCAGGAGAATATCATAAAGTTAAACACAGGAATGGCTTTTATGATCAAACACTCTCAGAAACTTTTTAAGGTAGGTGAGGGGTGGCATTTAGTTGGTAATAGCACAAGGAAGATGGGGCAGAGTGTGACCCTGGAGGAGAGGCACTGTGTGGGATTGTAAGGCAGAGTGGACAGTGGGGAGGGCTAGACATAGAAATAGAATGAGTCTCTCTGTTATGGCAGATCTATTTCTAATCTTTTAGGTTTTTTTTTTTTTTTTTTTAATCATTTTATGACTGACTGACTTACTCAGCATAATGTCTTCAAATTTATCCAGCGTAGTGTGTGGTAGCATTTCCTTTCTGAGGGCTGCGTAGTATTTTTGTGTGTGTACACTGCACATACTGCTAATGTATTCATACATGAGTAAACATTCAGACTGCGCCTGTGGCTAAGCTGTTGCAGTGCTGCTGTGAACATGGATGTATAAACATTCCATACAGCCCTGCCTTTTTCTCTCATCGTTGTCATCCGAATGGGGTGGGATGGGTCTCACTGTAGTTCTCATGTCCGCAGAGATGAGTGCTGTGGAACAGTTTTTCATGTGTCTTGTTACTATTCTATTACTGCAACAGGACACAATGGCCAAGGCAACTTTTAAAATTTTGTTTTGTTTTGTTTTGGGTTTTTGTTTGTTTGACACAGGGTCTCTCTGATAGCCCTGGCTATTGTAGAACTCACTATGTAGCCCAGGCTAGCCTTAAACTCACAGAGATCCACCTACCTACCAAATACTGGGATTAAAGGTGTGCACTAACAAACATGGCTAACCAAAGCAATTTATAAAGGAAAGTTTTGTTTGTTTTTTGTTGTTTTTTGTTTTTTTCCGAGACAGGGTTTCTCTGTGTAGCCCTGGCTGTCCTGGAACTCACTTTGTAGACCAGGCTGGCCTCGAACTCAGAAATCCACCTGCCTCTGCCTCCCGAGTTCTGGGATTAAAGGCGTGCGCCACCACGCCTGGCTTAAAGGAAAGTTTTTAATTTAGGCTTACAGTTTTAGAAAGTTAGAGCCCATGCTGCTGGAGCAGAGACATGGAATAGCCGAGAGAGCAGGGGGCAGAAAGAGACACTGGGGACCGTCTGTATTTGTATTTTGGCTTGTCAGTGCCTTGTGCTACCTTTGTTTTTATTTTTTATTTTTTTAATTTTTTTAATTTTTAATATTTTTTATGACATATTTTCCTCAATTAGATTTCCAATGCTATCCCAAAAGTCCCCCATAGCGCCCCCCACTTCCCTACCCACCCATTCCCATTCTTTTGGCCCTGGCATTCCCCTATATTGGGGCATATAAAGTTTGCAAGTCCAATGGGCCTCTCTTTCCATTGATGGACAACTAGGCCATCTTTCGATACATATGCAGCTAGAGACAAGAGCTCCGGGGTACTGGTTAGTTCATCATGTTGTTCCAACTATAGGGTTGCAGATCCCTTTAGCTCCTTGGGTACTTTCTCTAGCTTCTCCATTGGGAGCCCTGTGATACATCCAATAGCTGACTGTGAGCATCCACTCCTGTGTTTGCTGGGCCCCTGCATAGTCTCACAAGAGACAGCTATATTTGGGTTCTTTCAGCAAAACCTTGCTAGTGTATGCAATGCTACCTTTGTTTTTAAAACAGCAACTACAGTGGTGACTTCCTACAGCTTCCTAGCAGATCTATGGAGGTGTCTATTTGGTCAAATGTGGTATTTTGGAAAGTGTTTGGCTTTTCAGAGTAATCTACCCATTAGATAATGTTATGATTTTCTTTCTGTGGCCTGAAAGATTTTTAGATCCTAATAACTAAGCCCTGGTTTCCTTTTATGTCCTGCCCAGGCTCCTGCTTATATTCGGGAATGTGCCAGATTATACTATTTGGGCTCCAGAACTCAAATGTCAAAGGTAAGAACAGGAAACTGGTCTCTAAACAAGGGAAGAATTAAGACTAGTGAAGTTTTAAAACAAAGTATAACATTATCCTTAAGCCTGTAAATTTACCTAGTCATTTGTTTTAGCAGGGTCAAAGACGGAGAAGGGAGCTGTTGAAATAGAAATGCCCTATGTACCATATGCTCACTGGCTTTCAGAGAGCCTCACTGGTGATGATGTCCTCTGCATGCGTGTCATGGCATTCATCATATGTTAAAGTTTCTCATAAAACCTGTATATATTTATTAGCCTATGAGCCAAGCAACATTTAAACACCATTAATTATAGAAACAAAAGTTCAGTCCTTCTAGAAAAGGCACCAGCATGTGGCTGACCTGGATGTAGCCTGAGAGACAGACTTGGAGGCTGCCAACTTATGCTGTGTTTTCTATTCCTATGTGGTTTTTCTCTCATTCAGTGAATATTAGGTGTGACTAAGTAAGAAACTGCATTTTAATCCTAGTTTAACTAGGCGTGGTGTTTTTGGAGAGCTTTTATTCCTTCCATGCAGTTTGTGTGGAAAAGAGATTCAGCCAAGGCCCAGCAGCCATGGGCTCTATGGTTGGTTATCACTTCAGTGTCTGGATGAAGTTAAATTTCACCTCAAGCCTTTGTTTTTGTTCGTTTCTTGTTTTTGTTCTATCTGCTGGGGCTAATACTTTAGGGCTTACTTTAGTGTATAGCAACAAGTACTACTTGAAATTAAAAAGTGTTCTGAAAATCGAACTCAAGCAGCTACAATTGTTTATGGCAATATTGTTTGGTGTCTTAGACAGGGTATCACTATGTAGCTCTGGCTGTCCTGGGATTGGCTCTGTAGACGAAGCTGGCCTCAAACTCACCGAGATCCAGCTGCCTCTGCTTCTGGAGTTCTGGAATTAAAGGTGTGCATCCCACTGCCTGGCTTGGCAGAATTCTAACTGCATGTCTTATACATTTTCCTTTAGGATGACCTTGATCTGACAACCTCATGTCATGCCATGTCCTTCCAGCTGGCAAGCTCTCAGAAACAGAACAGGGTAGATTCTTCGTCTCAGCAGCACACAGAAGAGGCGCTGAGAGAACTCTTCCAGCATGTGCATAACTGGCCAGACTCCGCGAAGAAGAAACAACTCCTCAGACAGGTGCCTGGGTACTGGGACATAGGTGGGCTCTAGGAATCACCGGAGAACACCACTCAGAATCACATTGGAACAAGCTTTGGCTCAGTCAAAAAAATCAGGCTCGACTGTGGAATTGCAGTTCTGGAGAGAGGTGTTGGAGTGCTTGGCTCTCTGCAGTTAGCTGTGCTTAAAACATCTGTAATTTTAGTCACCTGACAAAGCTCTCCAGGGTTTGTGTGGAGAGAACCAGCAGCTCCGACGTACTATTCCAGGACTGCAGTGCTGTGTGCTCTCTCGGGATATAATTTCTGAATTTCCATTTCCAGCTTTGGGAAACAGTCGTAGTAGCATGCATACATAGAGCTTGTAAAGGAGGAGAGGCTGGCAGAGCAGAAGAGGCAGCTCTTCCGGATGGATGGATGGATTGTTTGTGGTTAGAAAGCAGCCTAAAACAGGGTCCTAGTGTATTAAACAGGAATTCTGGTGTCTGCGTTTGCTTATTTTGGGGTTTTGGAGGTAAGATTAGGTCTTTCACTTGCTACTTTGAGGACTCAGGATGACTTGAGTGAATCCTTACTGGTTGGGAGTCTCTCAGGAGATTTGTCTTAGTTCCTTTGAATTGTGCTGGTCAGGCAAGGCCAGTGCATTAATCAGTTCTCACTTCCTGTGCAGATTCCTGGGCTAGTCAACATGTGAAAGGAAGGAGTTGAGCTTGGCACACAGGGGTGGAAGTTTCTGTCCTTGACTGAGTGGCCCTGTGGGAGGCCTGATATTAAGGCACCAGCATGAGCAGGGCAAAGCAGTGTACCACATGACCAAGTGTAATAGTACCCCTTAGAGGGCATGCCCTCGTGAGCCAGGACCTCCCACCCCTGGCTTTGGAGGACATTGTAGATCCAACTGCAGTAGTCAGCTCTTCATTCTTGTTCAGCTTGTTCCTTCTTTGGGAAAGAGTGCCTTTATTTTGGGGGGAGGGGTGCATCTCTAGCATAAGGCAAGATAAAGAGGTATCAGACACTGCTGGGAACTGAGCTGTTCCCATCAATGGACAAAGCCCTCTACAAGTGTTTTGTCATGGCCATAGAGATGGTTTTAAGAGTAGCAGAACTCAAGTGTGGTGTTAGACATCTGTAATTCCAGCAGTAGAGAAGTAGAGACAGGTAGATCTCTGTGAGTTCAGTTAGCCTGCTCTACATAGTGAGTTCTGGGACAACCAGAACTACCCAGTGAGACCTCGTCACAAAACCAAATACACACACACACACACACACACACACACAGAGAGAGAGAGAGAGAGAGAGAGAGAGAGAGAGAGAGAGAGAGAGAGAGAGAGAGAGAGAGATCGAATAACAAATGAGAGCACTGGTTAAAGACTATACAGTGCCTCCCCCTGCTCCCCCTTTTTTAAACTGGAGATGTCTTTATACAAAGAGCTGACAGCATTCAAAGTCTGCATTCAATCTCTTTCCCTTCATAGCAGTGGTGGCTGACAGCTATGAGCTCTAGTTAGAGAGTTTCAATACCTTAGGAGCATTCTGGCTTAGGAGTTCAGTTGGTAGAGGGCTTGTCCTCCATTCATGCACCCTAGGTTGGATTCCTGACGCCTCATAAACTGGGTATGGCCATCTAAGTTTATAATGTCAGGACTTGGAAGGTAGAGGCAGGAAGATTAGGAGTTAAAGGTCATCCTTGGCTATATAGAGAGTTGAGGCCAGCTTGTGCTACATGAGACTCTATCTTAAAATAAATCCTGGCATATAGTTTGTTAAACTGGGGACTCTCATGGCTTATGCTAGCAACGTTCTGCTTCCAAGGTACTTGATGCAAAAATAATTATGGTTTACTAGCAGGTCTGAGACAAGATCATAAGCACTGTGGGTCCTGGTTTCCTGTCTGTAAAGCAGGCATGGGCATCCCTTGTTCAGAGAATCTGAGTCTTAGGACTTCTTCAAGTAATTGAGTATATTTTGTATTTTTGTTTTTGAATGTCCCTTCTGCTTTTGTGATTGCCTGTCAGGCTACCCTACATCTAGGGAGTCTTTGACTTTCTAAGTATTTACACTCAGGTATTATTTGCCCTAGGGTGCTGTTTCTTGATGGCACAATGTTAATACAATGTTGTCTGTATTTTTTGTAGTTCCATAAGCAGTCTTTGACTCAAACGCCAGGGAGAGAACCTTCTACTCCCAGGGTCCAGAAGAGAGCCCGCTCACGCTCCTTCAGTGGGCTTATCAAGGTAAGCCTGTGTTCCTGCTGCCCACATCAGTTCTCAGGAAATTTGCACCTTATTTTCTTGTGCTTAAACAACTTAATTCTATTCCTTGGAGTCCTAGAAAGGGTTAATTAGTAAGGAGACAGAAAAGGAAAAGTTTGGAAAAGGCCTTCTTTTCTTTTTTAATTAAAGATTCATTTATTTTATATATGTTAGTACACGATTGCTCTCCTCAGACACACCAGAAGAGGGCATCAGATCCCATTGCAGATAGTTGTGAGCAATCATGTGGTTGCTGGGAATTGAACTCAGGACCTCTGGAAGAGCAGCCAGTGCTTGTAACCGTTGAGCCATCTCTCCAGCCCCAGGCCTTATTTTCTAAAGCATTTTACTGTGTTAGAAATTGAAGGAACACTATAGTGGGAATGTAGCACTGGTCTTCCCTCCTCCTGGGGTCTGAGGACAGGAGTCTCTCTTGCTCCCTGCTTCACTCTTAGCTGGGGACGAGGGATGTTGTTGGACATTGGACTTCCTAATGTTCCCAATGAATTTTGTATCTTTTATTTTTGGTGAACTCATTATTTTCACTGTTGTTTCTTTCCATGTATCAAAATGACTAGAAATCTTGTTTTTAGAACAAATAGAAAATGCATTTCTGTGTCATTGCTGCTGTCACTAAGTGTGCAGACTGCTGACCATTAGTGCAGTTAGTGAGAGCTGCTGTCAGGTTCAGTCACGGGGTTCACATTTCTTTCTTTGTATTCTTTTCTCATCCATTACATCACTACCTCCGTTTCTCCTCCCAGTCTCTATCCCCCACTTCACACCCCCCCTCTTCCCCAGATACACGCTTTCTCTGTTTCCCTTCAGAACAGAGCAGGTCACTCAGGGATATCCATTGAACATGGCATAACAAGTTACAATAAGACCTGGCACCTCCCTCATATCAAGGCTGGACGAGGCAACCCAGTAGGAGGAAAAGAGTCCCAAACACAGGCAAAAGAGTCAGAAAATCCCCCAACTTCCACTGTTAGGAGTCCTGCAAGAACACCACGCTACACAACCACAGAGTGTACACAGACCAAACTCAAACCCATATAGGACCCACGTTTGTTGCTTCAGTCTTCACAAGTCCCTATGAGCCTTGCTTAGTTGATTCTGTGGACTGTGTTCTCAACCTCTCAGATCCTACAGTCCTTCCTTCTCTTCTGTGGGGTTCCCTGACTACCTAACGTTTGGCTCTGGGTCTCTGCATCTGTTTCTTATCAGTTGCTGGATGAGGCCTCTGATGTCAAGTGGGGTAAGCACCAATCTATGAGTATAACAGAATATTGTTAGGAATCATTTCATTGGTTTTTGATTTTTTTGTGCCACCCTGGGTTTCTGGGTTGTCCTCCCTCTGGTTCCTGGCCACCTGGGCAGTGTCGGGCATGGCTCCCTCTTGTGGCTTGGTCTCAAGTTTATTTCAATGCCTAAACTACAGCTAGCTAATCCAGAGGGATTAACTCTATTCCGATTTCTATTTTTCTTTTTGAAATTGTTTTAACATTGTTAAAATATATAACTTTATAAATATTAAGGATCCTTTTGACTACAACTTTAAAGTTATTTTGTATAACTTTTTATTTCAGCATAAGCTGAAGTCATTAGCAGTTGTACTTTCATTTAGCCCTAATTTTGATCCTTTGTTTGTTTGTTTTTGTAAGACAGGGTTTCTCTGTGTAGCCTTGGCTGTCCTAGAACTTGCTCTGTAGACCAAGGTGGCCTTGAAGTCACAGAGATCTGCCTGCCTCTGCTTCCTGAGTGCTGGGATTAAAGATGTTGCATTCCCACCGCCAGCAATTTTGATTTTTTTTTATACTTTGTAGAGGTCTAGAATCCATTCTCTATCCTCACGGATGGGGCTAGTGGCCTTGGGACATGACACTTGCTGAAGTGTTTGGTTTGCTCTTCACAATGGAGTGAAAAGATGCCTCATGGAGCAGGAGAGAATATTTGTTTAAGCCATGTATCTGGTTAGGAGATAATGTCTGGAATATAGAAGGAACTTATATGGCTCAATAGTGCTAAAAATCCAAGCTCATTACAAAACAGGAAACAGTCAGAAGAGACATTTCTCTCAAGACATGTGACCAAGAAAGACACAAGGTGTTCATCATTACTCATCATTAGGGACATGTAAAGCTACCCACCATACCACGAGACCTCATACCCACTGGGATGACTCTGTCCACAAACCAGACTACTGCTGGGAATATAAAATGGCAAAGCTGTTGGGGAAAACAGCATGACCACCTCTCAGAAAATCAGCAATAGAACTACTTTATGACCTACCAGTTTCCATTCTGTGTATATGCCAAGGAATTGAAAGCAGGCTCTCACAGTGAAAGGAAAAGTATGGGTTCAGGACCCCAAGACCATGTTCTCAGCACAGAGAGACAGAGGGCAGGGAATAAGAGACAAAGATAGAAGATAGAGAATGAAGGGGAAGAGGAAGGGAACAAGGGAGAGAGGGGAGAGATATTTGTCCTGGGGGACAAAGGACTACTGCCTCTATGTAGAGAGGAGGCAGACATGGCACAAGGGAAAATGGGAAAGGCTGTTAGGATGAGGTGTTTAATTTTAATTGGGCATGTTAATTAGGTGAGACAAAGGGGGCTTTGATTGCTGAACTTCAATACTTTGATAGCTGGACCTTGGTAGTCAGCCTCAGGGGAGGAAGTGGCCAAATGAGGGAATAGACCTTGGTGGCTAGCTTTAGGAATGTAATCTAGTGGTTTTTAATAAGGCAAAGGGAATGGGAGAGAAAGGCAAGGCCTGCCTGAGCCATGGTCGCCTGCTCGGGCTGCTCAGAGTCCCTTCACAGGGAGTTATCTTTATAGTGTTCATGGAAATGTTATTTACAGCGGCCTAAAGGTTGAAGCAGCTTAGCTGTCCATTGGAGGACTGCATATGAGAAGTGTGGAGAGAGTGGAGGATTTTCCGTCCTTAAAAGGACGGAAAGTCTAACATACTCTTCATCACAGTGGGCCCTTGCTAAATTAAATGTAAAGCCAGTCACAAGGTAAATGTTGTGCAGTTCTGTTTATTAGAGGAGCTAAAGTGCTTAAAGTCACTTGTGATTGGTCAGAAGTATGGAGGGAATGGAGCTATCGCTTGTTTAGGAGGAACAATGTGGATGGGTGAATGCGTGAGCTGCCTCAGTTTGATGACACTGGGACTTTAGAAAGCCACTGAAGCAAGTACTGAAGTGGAGAAGGCACTAAGTATAACTGCAGTTGGTTGTGTTCTGTTCTGTTTTTTCGAGACAGGATCTCTGTTTCTTTAATTGTTCTTGGGTGGCTGTGGTTTTCTGCTGTGCTTTGAGGTGTATTGACAGTTATTGCTTAAATGTAGGTGTTGCTATGTGTTTGGCTATTATGCTCTTTACTAAGGGTGTACTTAGAACTTCAGAAGTTATGAGGATAAAACATTTTAGAACATTATTCTTTTTTTCTTTTCTTTCTTTTTTTGATGTCACTATTAGCTGAACCAGGCCCTCATACGTGTGAGCAAGCACTCTGCCATTGAGCCATATCCCAAGCCCAGAGCAACAGCTTTCTACACAGATGGGCAAAGTGGTTTCATTATAAATGAGGAGAGGTTTTAACTGATAGAGGATATAGGACTTTCGCTCAGTAGCTCTGCATATTTCAGTACTGTTTTTATTTGTTAGTGGTCTTGGGGATTGAACCCCAGGGCTTTATACAAGCCAGGTCCAACTCAGAATGCCCTTCTGGAAATTTGCTAGAAGCTTTATAGCTAGTCTCCTGCATCTTGGCATTCCCAGCTCAGCATTCTCAAGTGATTCCTGCCTTCTGAAGGGAGGATATACAGGCTTGATTTTTCTAGTGTGTGTGTGTGTGTGTGTGTGTGTGTATCTGTGTCTGTGTTTTAGCTATTTGGCTTCTTTTAAAACATCTATTTGATTTTTAGTTCTTTTAAAAATTAAAACTTTTGGGAGGTAGAGACATGGCTTAGCAGTTCTTATAGAGAGGACCAGAGTTTAGTTCCCAACACCCATATTGGGCATCTTACAATGGCCTATAACTTCAGCTTCAGGGGATCTGATGCTGCTGCTGCACACACGCACACACGCACACACACAAAATCTTAAAAAAATAGAAATTTTTAGAGTTTCGCCTTCCCCCCAGTTTTATAGAGGTGTATCTGATGGTGAGTCCCACATTGAGCTCTTGTCTGGGAAGACAGTCTTCCTCTAGAGTCACGTAATGCCTGGCTCTGCTGTTGGTTACAATATACAGGTTAATGTTTAGGTTTTAGTTGAGCTTAATTTGTTTTGGGGGGGTTATTTTTGACACTGCTCTTGTTTCAGAATTCAGATTTGCTCTGCAGGGATGGGAGGTCTCTCTAAGATGGAGTCATTACTTTCCTCAAGACTGTGGATTCCTCGTCGGTGGTCACGTGACCATCCTGAGCCAGCCTGGGGCCTTTTGTGGCTGTTTTAGGAACTGTTGGACAGTTTCTATACATTTACTAGTCCTGTGTGAGGAAGGACAGAGAGACAATTCTAGAGGAGACCGACTCTGTGGTTCCCTGAGTGGGGAGGAGAAGCGACCTCAACAGCTGACAGAGAAACTACACCTATTCTCCCAAAGCAGCCCAACCCTCAGGAGCACCTGCACCCTTCCTGCTCACAGATGTACTGTCCTTAGCTGATAGTGGGCGGGGCAAGTCACCCAGAGAAGCACTCATTCTTGGTGCTTGCTATAAGCTTTCCCTTCCCTTACATGACACCGCCTCAGTCCGTACAGAAGTTAACAAGATGCTGCTGAGTTGTTTTTTTTTTTTTTTAACTGGGGAAGTTGTAGTTTTGCAAGCCAGACAACTACAAAATAATAAATGCTCAAAACCAAAATATTTTTTGTTCCTAAATCAGCGCAAAGTCCTGGGCAATCAGATGACTTCAGAAAAGAAAACCAGTTCTCCTGCTCCAGAGTCCGTGGCCATGGGGGAATTGAAGAAAGCCAGCAAAGAAAATATGAACCTGGTAAGAGCATACGTTTGTCTGTCTGTCTGTCTGGGAAGGAGGCTGATAGACTGGCCCTTGTTCTGCTGTGACTCTCAGGCTCAGTCAGCGGTGCTCACGGCCCTTTCTGTAGGTTACACAGACCATTCAGCATGTTCTGAGTTCAGGAAAGTAAGGCATGGGGTTAGTTTGCTTCTGTGGCTGTGATAAACACGGGCTACAACTCAGGAAGGAAAGGGTTTATTTGGCTTCTAGCTTACAGTTCATTATGGAAGGAACTCAGCGCAGGAACTGAAGCGAAGGCCATGAAGACACTGCTTACTGGCTTGCTCCCCATGACTCTCTAAGCTTGTTTGTTTGTTTGTTTTTATTTATTTTTGGTTTTTGGTTTTTTGATGCAGGGTTTCTCTGTGTAGTCCTGGCTGCCCTGGAACTCACTCTGTAGACCAGGCTGGCCTCGAACTCAGAAATCTGCCTGCCTCTGCCTCCTGAGTGCTGGGTTTAAAGGTGTGCGCCACCACGGCCGACTCTGAGCTTGTTTTTGTTTGTAGAACCTAAGACTGTCTGCCCAGGGAGGAACCCTTACAGTGCCTGTGTCCCTGCATCAATCATTAATCAAAACGCTCTACGTGCTTGCCTATAGGCCAGGCTGATGGAGACATTATCTCAGTTGAGGTTAGAGATGACTCTAAGCAGCATAGCTGGTTACAAGTACAGATGAACAGTACAGCATGGTAGCTGTCAACAAGTGCTGAAGGGTCGGTTAAGTCTCACCAGAAATGCCATAGGGCAGGTTAGCTCTCCCTGGCTCTGCATTACCTGTGGGCAGTCCTTCAGGGTATGCTAGGCTACTGCATTAAGCTGCCCATAGCCAGTTAAGTGTGGAGGCTTAACCTTCATCTGTAAAGGAGCATTGACGTCTGACCATCTAAGCCACCATACAGTTTTCTCGTTGCAGTTCTTCTCTGGCTCTCCAGCTGGGACAGTGACACCAACAAGATTGAAATGGTCTGAGGCGAAGAGAGAGGGGAGAAAAGGTACTCACTGGAGCCACCTCTGTCCTCACTGCCCGGGCTTCTAGCCTGTGTCTTCTTGGTCAGCAGTGTTTTCCATTTGTGACGTCTAAGGTGGTATAATTGTAGTCATAGAAATTTGGATGATTATTCTACTTAGCACTGCCTTCAGGTACGGAGGGACAGAGTTCCAGACGGACTCACTTATGCCTTCTGTGGATAGACAGGACCCACCCACCCATCAGCTGACTTAAGAACACTTGTTAAACAAGACATCACAAGTACAAATGGCTTTGTGAGGCTGAGAATGTCCATGCCGAAAGGACACTCATGAAAGTCATGTTTCTCTTTTCTGCAGACTTGAGTAGTCGTGGAAGGGCGCTGGAAATCATGTCAGCATGGTTTTGAAGTTTTTTAGTTCAGAGAGGATTGTTATCATGGGCTGATAGCTTTTCCGTTAAAAAGCTGCTGTGAGCAGGCATGGGTCTGCACAGCTGAGATCCCAGAACTCAGGACGGAAGGCAGGAGGGTTTCTGGAAGTTCAGTTGCTGCTCCATGTCTCAGTAGTGGAGAGAGCACGTGTAGACATGTAGCTCAGGGGTAGAGTGCACATGTGCAGTCTTGGGTCCCATCCCCGGGACAGCAAAGTCATTGTGATGAATCTTTATTCTCTTCTAGAAACTTAGCTATCGTGTGCTTTCTTACTTTCTACCTTGATGAATAACTGAGCTCCCTTCTCCTCCCACTTTCTTTTGCACAGAATTGTGCTACTGAAGCAAGCTCAGTCTTTGAGTTATTCCTATCCAAATATTTCTTTTTAAATGGTGTTTAAACACTTTTTAAATTTTCTTTTTAAATTCAAAGTATGAGGTTTTTTTTTGAAGAATATAGTGTTTTGTATTGTTAGCTTTTTGTTACATTCATATTTAAAGATAAGCAGAAAGTCATGTCTTTCTGTTTTGTCAACTCTGCTTTGGAAAGAAAGAAGGGAGTTTTCCAGGAGAGTAGAGGCTGCTGCTGCTGTGACACTTGTTGGTGGATGAGGAACGTCGACTCCTGTCAGAACACCCTTCCTCCACCTCCTGTCCTGAGGACAGCGCTCCTGTCTTCCTCTTCAGTGTTCCCGTTTTCCCTTCTGTTTACTTTTATTTATAAGGATTGACTCAGCGCTTCACAAAGGCTCCAAGATTGAGCTGCACTCTGAGGCAGCCCCCTCCTTTCTTAAAAATGCTTTGTTTTCTTCCTTCCTCCCTCCCTCCCTCCCTCCCTCCCTTCCTTCCTTCCTTCCTCCCTTCCTTTTCTGAAACATGAATTTTCTCAGGTTTTCAGGTTGGCATTAAGCTTGTGATCTTCTCACTTCTGCCTCCTGAGTAGCTGGGATTTTAGGCATTATGAAGGATTGCCACATCTGGCTTGTTTAGGGCTCATTGAGTCTAAGCTTCTACTCTTCTTTCTTGTAGTCACCCTCTCAGCACCTGTTCTGCTTCCACAGCTCACTCCCAAATGACATCTTTAGCTCTGAACTCTCCAGCCTCCAGATGTGTCCTCTCTTACAGGACAGTTGATGGAATCCCAGCTCTTCTCAACACTAGAAATTAGTGCAGTGTCCCTGTCACCATCAATAGCCATGATGCAGACTTCTGCTTAGCACAGGGCTTCTTGGAATTCTCTGTGTGGAGCTGTCCTGTGCATTCGTTGTATGGTGTCGAGCAGCTGTGACCCAGCAGATGCCACTAGCATCCTTCCCTCGGTTGTGACAACTGAGAGTTCCTCCAGATGAACCAGCATCCCTTGAGGATTCAAGGGCAAAATCACCCCAGATGGGAACACACTGATGGAGCACCCCTTCATCAAGGGGCATTATTTTCAGCAATCAAATCTTTCTAATTCTTTTTTCTTTTTTTGAGACAGGGTTTCTCTGTGTAGCTCTGGCTGTCCTGGAACTCACTCTGTAGACCAGACTGGCCTTGAACTCAGAAATCCGCCTGCCTCTGCCTCCTGAGTGCTGGGCTTAAAGGCGTGCGCCACCACCGCCCGGCTTTCCTAATTCTTTAAAGTCTAGGTGAACCTCTCCTCTCTGAAGCCTTGTCTGGCTAACCCAGCCAGCCAGAATAACTTTCTGTTGAACTCGTGTCAGCACGACAGGAGTGGTTCTAGGGGACAATCACATCAGTGGTGCAGTGCTTGCCTAGCACATGCAGTGCCCTGGGTTCAGTTCCTAGTGCCGCCAACACACACCCTTGCACACCCACCCACCTACAACCCTTTTGCTCTCTCTTGTCTCAGTAGTGTTAGCAGCTTGTTGTTTTTGGTTTTAGTAAAGGGTAGTGCTGCTAACAGCAGGAGCTCTGTACTCATTAGACGTGGGTCAGTTCTCTATTTGTAGTGTGTGTGTGTGTGTGTGTGTGTGTGTGTGTGTGTGAGTGTGTGTGTGCAGTAGCTGATGGGGCAGGTGAGTTTCTGTGGGCTGCAGATTCCACATCTGTGAAATGACAGCGTACTACCTCTCCAGTGGGAAGCTGTGAGGACAAATGAGAAAATGTACACAAGGGCCTGTGGCAATAGCCATCACCACACACGCCCCACTAAGTGGTGACTGTTACAGTCAGTAAGAAGACATAACAAACTGGGTTAGACGAAGCAGCGCAGACGATGTTTACTTGGTAGAGTCACACTCTCAAATTATTTAATCGTAAATTTGGAGAGAACACTAAGTGTAGATTCTGTGGCTTTTGGTGGGTATTAAAAAAAAGAAAGTTTTAAAGCATGTCTAATTGTCTTCTTTCTCTTTTAACCTAGGATTCTTTTGAAGGCTCTGTTTATTACTTCTGTCCTCCACAGTGAAGTTTCTCTTCAGTGGGACAAGTGTTATTTCTCTTCTCAGTCAAGCTTGGACCTGCAGCTGCTTGCTGCGTTTTGACTTGTGAAAGCCAACTCATACCCTGACCCGACTGATACCTCTAACCCCCTCACTGGATGTCTCTGAAGCTGTGCGTCTGCGGAAGTGCTATGCTCCGTGTTTGTTTTTAATGTCAGAAGCCGCTAGCTCCCTGCCCCAGCTTACACAGTGCAGCAGGTAGGCAGGGCCAGCCACACCTACTCAGTGTGCTTAGGTCAGTTGGTTTCTTCAAACAGGATATTTTGTGTTAATTGTTAGTAATATTTTTAAAGTACTGTAGGTCTTAGTGGAGTGTTACTATTTACAGCTGGTATTTGAGGCTCTCCTCTGTGTTGTGAGTACTCAGTAACTGCTTGTTTATTTACTTGTTTATTTAGAAGCCATTATTTTGATGGATAATTAAGCGAATTGCAAGTTAAATGCTTTTGACCCCTTTTTATTTTAAGCTTGAGTAATCTCTTTATCTTTGTGTTCAAAGGACTTACAGCTTTCCTAGACAATCTATTATTTCTCATGTCTAATATAGAGGATTTGACCTGGCAATGGGAAAGAGTTCAGTACAGTGTATTTAACAGATCTCAGTTATTAAGCTGCACCCCATACCCCTGTCTTCCCCTTATGATGTGAGATGGCTGTGTGGTTGTTACCTTGGTGATGTGAGATGGCTGTGTGGTTGTTACCTTGGTGATGTGAGATGGCTGTGTGGTTGTTACCTTGGTGATGTGAGATGGCTGTGTGGTTGTTACCTTGGTGATGTGAGATGGCTGTGTGGTTGGTTGTTACCTTGCTTCCTTCATTATCATCCTCTCACCTAGAGCGTGGCTGGTGCCACTGCTACACTCTGTGCCTGGTTACTGTCACTTTGGAAATGTCATGGTCTGCTACCTAGAGGAGCTTGCTGCAGTGTGCATGTGGTGGAAACTGAAGCAGGCCGAGGGGCTGGTTGGCTTCGGTAGGATGCTGTCACTCATTCCTAGGGATCAAATGTGCTGCTCACCTGTCTCCTGAGAGCAGGTTGGCATCAGGAAAGGCACGAGTGGCAGTCTCTGCAGGGTCCCCAGAGGGAGCAGTTGTTATGTGTCCCCGTAGTCTAGAACAGTTGCTTCCTGCCCATCTCCTTGTCTGGATGGGTACAGGAAGTGGTGGAGCGTGGAGAGCCACTGTCTCCTGAGCCGCAGGTGGCAGTTGTGGATGCTGAGGTATGGGCCCGGCTCTGTGGAACTAACTGTGAAACCATGCTCACCCTACTGTGGGGAACCAGATACCCAGCAGAATACGGTTCCACACTGATGATAGACAGTTGAACTTGTGTTATTGTTGAGATGAAGGCTGACGTTGTCTGTCTGTCAGCCCTCTCTTCCATACTACACTGTTTCATTGCTGCAACAGCAGTGCTGAAGGAAATGTGATGTTTTCCCTTCAAGCTGGAGAGTTTGGGAGCATGGAGGTGTGTGATCTATAGTGGATTTTAAGTTCCGTTCTCTAAAGCAGTTTCAGGTCATCCGTAAGGATCTTTATTAGCAAGTTCATTTGTCTAGGTTTCTGACTCTTTCTGGTGATGTTGTTACTAAGAAAAAGGTTCTTTTCTTTTTGAAATAAATTTCTTATGCCAGGTATATAGTGAGGTCAAACAGAAACCTCTTTGTGTTAGCAAATCAGAGACGTTCTCCTCAGCATGGAGCCTGCTTTCAGTGTACCCTACCATGCTGGAATGTAGCACTATGCAGGGATGCAAGCCAAGCAGTGCCTTGATGCAGCCAGGAGTTTCACACTCTGTGAGCAAGAAAGAGAGAGAGAGCGCGGGGCTGTGGAGTGGAGTGTGGGTAGATGGAAGCAATGCCCAGGGATGGTCTGGGTGAGAGAGAGGTGCCCCATGCACTCGCTCTCTGTGGCTGGCCTCTTGGGCAGTGACTTACCACGTGCATTTGGGAATGTGTATTTTATTTATTTATTGGATAGTCATTACTTGCTTTAAGGGTATTTTAGGTCATTTTTTTCTTGTAGAAGCTGTGATCCAGTGCAGAATAAACTTGAGGAGAAGCATAACCTTTTGAGTCTTGTAACATGTGGCTGTTGTAACCTGTGGTATCTTCTAGGAAACGCAGACAGAAGCTCCATCGTTGTCACAGAAGGCTGCTGCTGCCCTTCTGACAAGGCGTTCAGTTGCTGTTTTTGAGCCAGTATTTAACTGATGTTTTTAACTAATGTTTGTTTGAGACAGGGTTTCTCTGTGGTCCTGGCTGTCCTGGGACTCACTCTGTAGACCAGGCTGGCTTCGAATTCAGAGTTTTCCTGCCTCTGCTTCCCCAGGGTTGGGATTAAAGGCATGAGTAGTCA
Source organism: Mus caroli (assembly GCF_978045245.1). NCBI lineage: Eukaryota > Metazoa > Chordata > Mammalia > Rodentia > Muridae > Mus > Mus caroli. Next base: position 19,554,536 of record NW_028227275.1, read on the forward strand.
CTGCCTAGCTGACCTGTGTCTTAAAGGATTTTTATTATATTTATTTTCCATGTTGGAGTAATCTCTTTGACAGAACCTTTCTTTTCTTTCTGGGGTTAATTGTCATAGGCTTTGATGTTGTGTCAAAGTGTCATCTGGTGGTTATTGTTGCCCAAGTATGAAGAGACAGATCATATCTGATCTGTATCTGCATTAGGTAAATGAATAGAGGCTGTGGGCCCTTTCTCTGACGTTTCACAGAAGTGGATTTTCTCACTGAGATCAGTGATCAGGTTTGAACCCGCCCCTGCCCTGTCCCCCCATTCCCCATGTCACATGCACTGTGTAGGGTACAGGTGGGAGACAGTATTGGTTATACTCAAGTGCTGGAGCATTTTAGAAGCACAGCTGATGGGGCCTGAGGGAACCCACAGTTGTCCCTCCACATAGCATGTGCTATACTCTGAAGGTCCTCCCAGAGTGATGAGGAAACACCCTGGGGGATGAGGCAGCACAGAATGCTGACTGGCAGGTTGTGTGCTGAGGTCTGTTTTCTGTGACATCCTTTCCCCTGGAGACAGCATCATGCCTGCTCTCCTACACTCTAAAGTCTTTAGACTGAAGTGAGGATCCAGATCTAAACCAGCAGGACTGTCCCAGAGTTTGGAGAGAATCTGGCTTCCTAAGATGAAGGTTTTGAGTGACCTTAGTCCTGGTAGCCTGATGTCAGACTCCCTGTCAAAAGCTGGCTTTACTAGGCAGCCAGTGCTGAAAGCTGTGTGGAGGTAGGGCAGTGAGGAGACTGAGGATAAATAATAACCTGAGTGCTTTGTCACCATGGAAACTGGAGTTCGTGAGGCCACAGCCCATGCTGAAGAGCTCTTGAGCATGCCCCTGACATGCTTGGTCCAGAGGCTATAGAGAAGGTGTGCTCTCACCCAGGGCCTTTCAGCAAGGTGTGCCTGTGCACGCTCTGTGTGCTCACTCACTCATTCGCTCGCTCACTCAACCCCCAAAAGGTTTCTTAGGAGAAGGTTGTACCTACTTGTTATTTTTTATTATTTTGCATATATATATGTAATTGTAAAGAAACAATCATATATATTGTCTTTTATATTCATGTAATATTCTGAAATTAAATTTTTTCTGTTTCATATCTGTGGGTTCTGACTGGTCTCTTGGCTCACGTTGCTTTGAAGAGAGGTAGCTTCCTGTCCTAAGGAACACGATACTCTACAAAGGGCTCGTCCTTGGTTTTCTAATGGAGGGAGGGGATGTGGGTGGGGCTTTGGCTGATGGAAATTTACTTAGATGAGGTAGCACACATCTCTAGTCCTAGTACCTGGGGGGGCAGAACACTAGGGATGAGTTGAGGCCAGCCTAGACATTAACAAGATTCTTTCAAAACAAAACAAGGCTGAGGCTGGGCATGGTAGCATAACATCTTAGCACTTGGGAAGCAGAGGCAGGTGGATCTATGTGAGTTCAAGGCCAGCCTGCTCTATACATATTGAGTTCCAGGGCAGCTAGGGCTGTTTAGAGAGATCTTGTCTCAAAAACTAAACAACCACAACTAAAACAACAGCTTTGAGCCCCAGGGTAGGTGGCCGCACTCCTTGAGGAGTACAGGTTGTTTAAGTTGCTGACTTGCAACTTATTATTCCATATTGAGTGGAGGTAGCTCTTGGGCTGTGTGCCCCCAACAGGCTCTGTTTTACAAAGGACACCCAACTCCCTTTTAGGTTTTTTTTTTTATGCTTTGTGGCTTGATATTAGGGAACAATGAATTCAGTCAAACCAAATCTGTGGGCAGAAGAGAAAGAAACGAAGCCATCATAGGCCAGAGGAGTGTGCTGAAAGAGCTAGTGAGTGACGAGTCCACAGGCAGTGTGCTGTAAGAGCTAGTGAGTGACGAGTCCACGGGCAGTGTGCTGTAAGAGCTAGTGTAGAGGAACTTGGAAGACTTCAGGTGTCCACATGGGCACAGCCGGGGCACTCTGGACACAGCAGCTATGGCAGACTTACATCTGTCCTCGAGACAGTTGACGTCATCACATTTTATGATCAGTGGCTCAGAGGGGGCAGAAATAGCCTGAGATAAAAGTGTAATATGAAATATGAAATAGGTGTGCATTGTTTATTGATAAGAATACATTCTAAGAGCTGGGTGGTGGGGGGGCAGAGGCTGACTAATCTTTGTGAGTTCGAGGCCAGTCTGGTGTACAGAGATAGTTCCAGGACAGCCAAGGCTACACAGAGAAACCCCATCTCAGAAAACAAAACAAAACAAAACAAACAAACAAAACAAGGCCAAACAAACTAAAACCAAAATAAGAATTCATTCATTCTGAGCAGTACACCATTATACAGTTTTGCTGTTGTGTTTCATCATAGAGTGTACTGACATATGTGGCCTCAGGAGACACAGGGAATCGAGTATGAGGATGCTCCTGGCATGGCGGGCCATGCTGCTTTACAGAAAGGTTTTTGTTTTGTTTTAATAGTAGAGTCCTCTTCCCTAAAATAATAATAAGAAGGGCTGGAGAGATGGCTCAGTGGTTAAGAGCGCCGACTGCTCTTCTGAAGGTCATGAGTTCAAATAGCAACCACATGATGGCTCACAACCACATGTAATGAAATCTGTTGCCCTCTTCTGGGGCATCTGAAGACAGCTATAGTGTACTTACATACAATAAATAAATCTTTAAAAAAAAATAATGATAAAAAGTATGGCATGCTGAGCAGTCCCTCATAACGGATGTTTACAACCAGGGCCAGTGTGTACTGTTCACAGTTGTTGTGGGTTACCCTTTCATACGGCTAGTGGCAAAGTAGATTGTTTTCCTCCAGCATCATCAGTGATTCATAACATACCACTGGGTGGCTAACAGTTATGCCTTCCCTAGGCCCTGGCAGTTTCAGCTCTGGGACACTCTGGGACCACTGTAGTATGCAGTCTCTTGTCTGAAACATCCATGGAACATAACTGCATATATTACAAACATTATATCTAGTGTTAAAAAAAGAGTCACAAATGTGTAAGCATCAGAGGAGCAGGTGGAAGTGGGGGTGGGTGGGGGAGAGGGCCGGTGGGCAAGCATGCTTACTGAGCAAGCATCAGGCACTGAGTTCAGGTCCCCTGCTCCCATGTAAAAGCCACTGTGGACTTGGGGACCTGTAATCACAGTGCTGAGGCAGGATGGGCCGACAGGTGGATCTTGCTGGGAAAATGGTGTGTTCCAGGCTCTGTGAGAGCCCTATCTCAAGGGGGGAGAGTGGATCTTGTTCGAGCAGGGTGCCGGTGTCCAGCCTCTGTGTACACAGTAAGCTAGAGAGATCCTGATGGGCTTTCAGAGTGCTTCCAGTCTATGGATGCACTGTGTGTGTGTGTCATGTGACCTGACTCATGGAAGGAAGAGGTTAGAGGTCTTGTTCAGCTGCCTCCCTCCTTTCCTCCCTCCCTCTCTCCTTCCCTCCTTCCCTCCCTCCCACTCTCAGCTCTCTCTCAGCTCGCTCTCTCTCTCTGCCTGAGACAGGGTCTCTAGTCCCAGCTGTTCTAGAACTTGCTATGTAGACTAGGCTGGCCTGGAACTCACAGAGCTCCACCTGCCTCTGCCTCCTGAGTGCTGGGATTAAAGTCACATGCCCAGCCGATTTTTAACATCTTAGAAAAGAGGTTTGTTTCATACAACGTATAGTGGAAGACATGGCCTGTGTAGTACGTTTGACTTTATGGGTCACTGTGCCCCAGAATGAACTCTGCATTTATATTAGTGTCAAATCCATTATACATTGTATAAAGCGAACCTCTTCCCGTTCAGGCTGGCCATGTGAACTCTGGGATGTTAGTAACTGATGGCCAGGCATGGTGGTGGTTCTGTCCCCAACACCCACATGGCACTTCACAACTGTCTGTAACTCCAGTTCCGGGTGAGCTAAGCCTTCCTCTGGCCTCCACAGGAGATGCTGTCCTCACATGTGGATGCAGGGGTAGTAGCGTGTGGGTGGCTTTGTATCCAGTGGCAGGGCTGACTGAAGGCTCTCTGAGGGAGAGAAGGCTCGCTGGGAGGAAGAGTGTGGGCAGGGTGACAAGGGGGCCACCAAGGTGCCGTGTGTCCTAAGCACAGTTGGCACAGAGTAGGCATGGGCAGGAGGCCTGAATTGAGCTGGCCTCCCACTATGAGGGATTCTGGTCAACTGAGGGTTAAAGATGGAAAGAAGAAAACGGATATGGTAGACCGTGCTAGCCCTCAGCCCTGACAGGGAGGAGCATCCACTGCACTTTATATCATACATCACAGGGTGAGGGTGCTACTCTGAGAACTTATCACCCAGGCAGGCTTTTAGTTCAGTCCGTCCTAGGCTGCCTGCCGTCTTATGGCCGCCATACTTCCTCCACCTCCCATTGTCAAAAGTCAGCAGAAACAAGTGTGGGATGTTTTAACTTTTTTCCCACACCGAGTCTTCAAGATATAGCATACATCTTCACAGACATTATATCTCAAGTCAGAAAGCCCATATTTAATTTCTAGTGTTTACTCAACGGACTAACTACATGTAGCCTTCAGGCATAAAGTGGTCCAGTGTGTCTGTAATCACCACTTTGGCCACTAGGTGGCGGAAGCGACCTTTCACTCAACGCATTAGACAGTAAGCTGTAGAAAGGGTGGAGGAAGCCCTGAAATCCTGTCTTTGGCTTATTTTAGACAGAAGTGAACCGAGTTGGATATATCCCACCCAATTAAAAATTTTGCCTAGAGCAGATGAGTTGTCATACCAGGTGGAAGGAGGGGACTCAGTCCTAAAAATTGCCCCCCCCCTCTCACACACACACACACACACACACACACACACAGAGATAAAAACTCCTTAGTCTAGGAATAACACACCTGTTTCCTCCTGTCCTACAGGCTAATGCCCATGTAGAAGACACTCTGTTAAAAGGCAACAAGTTGGGCTGGTGAGATGGCTCAGTGAGTGAGAGCACTGACTGCTCTTACGAAGGTCCTGAGTTCAAATCCCAGCAACCACATGGCAGCTCACAACCATCTGTAATGGGATCTGATGTGTCTGAAGTCAGCTGCAGTGTACTTATGTAGAATAAATACATCTTTAACAACAAGTTAATGGGTACATTTAAAGCTTAGGCATGAAGATGTAATAGTAGCGAACAGAAGGGGAGTGGTTTTAGAGAAGCAAAGGGACCAACTAAAGTCACTGATGGGGTTGGGGTGGGGGGTGAGGGCGGGCGAGCATAAACAGTATAAAGATATGTATGTGTGTAAATGTCACAATGAAACCTGCTGTCTTGTATGTAGTAACTAGCAGTTTTCAAATTACATTTCTTTATGTGTGCGCGTGTGCTTGTGCGGATGCATGCACACACACCTTGACATGTATGTGGATGTCCAGAGGACAGCCTGGTGAGCTCAGTTCTCTCCTTCCACCCTGTGAATGGGGAGTGACTGTAGGTCGTCAGCCTGGGCAGCAAGCAGCTTGACCTGCTGAGCCATCTTGCTGGACCATAACTAATAACTTTAGGACTTAGCAAGTGACAAGTGTTTCTTGTGAGGATCATTTTCTTCAATTAAGGAAACAAGGGCCTGTGGTGATATGAAGGAGCCTCAGCTGTTAGCTGGAAACTTAAGAAAGCCTTCCTTGTTACACTGTCAGCCTACACTGAAGGCCAGTCCTTCCATCCTATTGTGAGTCCTTGCTGGCCTCTGCCACCCTCGTGTCTCCATTCTGTAACAAGAATGAGGGGATGTCCCCGAGAAGCAGAGTTCTTTCTGTCACAGGAGCGCTGGTGATCCGGACTAAGAGTGGAGGCTAGTAGCTCAGCCTTGGCGCTGAGTGAGTTGGGGAGGGAAGGAAATGCAGACATTCTGGGGAGGGGGACCACTCAGCCGCCACCACCGCCTGCTGGCGAGTCGGTCACACGGGTCCTTTTCCACCATGGAGGGAGCATGCTATGTCCTAGTGAGAGGTGCTTATTGGCCATTCCTTCTGAAACACCTCTGCCAGCCCATCTGTGTGCACAAGGTACGCAGGCTGTGTCACCAGCATGCTGTTCCACACAGCATGTTTCTGACCAGGGATCTCATCTCAGAGTCACCCACAGTCAGCACTAGATCCAGTGCTTATGAAAATTTACTAGTTTGACCACTTGCCCCTATCCTAGAAGCAGCCTTGAAGGAGCTGTGAAAACTGCCGGCTGAAGTAATAGTACTGGTTGGCCAGGAAAATCAGAGCTTTGTTTTACAGGATGCAGCCTGGACTGGAGGCCTCGCTATTCCAACCACAGAAACGGAAGGCTGGATTCAGGGGGGCTCCCCTCACTGTTAAGTTACTATCTCCTTCTTGGGGTTGATTGCGGCTCTGCTGTCTCGTGGGTCTCACCCTGATGGGGAAGGTGGCTATGGGGACACACACAGTTGACACTGCACTGTTAGGCCTGTACTGCCTCTGGGCCAGGACAGACTGCCCTGCGCAGTCAGGAGAGAGAGCTTAGCTCTGGTGGGCTCTGCTTAGCATTTCCAGAGAAGTGCAGGAGGTAACAAGACGGCAGCTGGCCACAGCAGAGCTGGGGATGGGCTTTCAGCGGCAGAAGGGCCTCCTCTCCCTGAAGAAACCGTACACCTGTGTAAGAGAGCCGGAGAGGCCTCTGGTAGGTAAGGATGGAGTCTTCCACATGCTGGTGGCTGAGAGTTTTACAGCCTCCATAGGTTGTCCCCAGGAAGTAATGGTACAGTCTGGCCACCAGGGGCCGAGCTGGTGCTGCTCTTTATGTTTGGGGATCTTTGGCCAAGAAGGGAGCTTGCTTGGCAAAGGCAAACAGAAAGTACAAGAAGTTGTTGGGTACTGAATATTTCCCATCGCTCTGTCTTTATCTGTTTGTCTGTCTGCCTGTCTCTGTCTCTGTGTCTCTGTCTCTGTCTCTCTCTCTCATTTGTCTGTGTAATGTCTGTCTATCTTGTTAGAGCCAGACTGAACACTCCAAGGTCAGGAACTGGGCCTCTTAGCTCTGTTCTGTAACTCCGATGCTCACCCTATAGTAAGTATGCAGTAAGGTATTACCTGAAGAAGTGAATGATCTCAAGGAACCAGTGAAGTAGAACTAGGGTCCCTGTGGCTGGCCCATGGGGAGAGGCACAAGGGATCACAGAGAGGCTGCATTGCATAGCCCAAAGAGCCTGGAAGTAACACTCTGGGTTCTGACTCTCAATGGTTAGCCGGAGGAGACAGTATAGGATCCAGGCTTAGCCAGTGGACCCCAAGCTTGGGAAAAGGAGGAAATCCCTGCTCTTTTTGGCTCTTGGCTATGAGACCAGAGCTTCTCTGGTGGCTACTATTCTTTCCTCCTGGGGCAGCTGGCTGAGAACATAAAGCCATATTATAGAGAGAGGAAAAGACTCAGAGACAGATGAGAAGTGAAGGACTGACTGGACCTGAGTTCCTGGATGGGGAAGTGGAGGATTGACTGAGCCTGAGTTCCTGGATATAGTCATCCCTTGAGCTCTGTGGTTTGAAACCACAGAGAACCCTTATCTTGTGTCTGAGAAGTGATGGGCAGTGGGCACATGCACCCATGCTGTTGAAGGAGAAAGAGGGTCAGTAGCCATAGTTTTATCTCATGTTGCACTGTGTTCCTGGTATGTGAGGGCAAGTCTTTTTCACCTGCAGGTCTCATCACCTCCACCCCTACCCCACGGAGAACCTCCTCCCAGCTCCTCAGGTCAGGGATGGGGAGTAATGGGAAGGCACTAAGGTCTGTGATTGACAGGTGTCTGGCATCCCACAATGCTCAGCAAGTGTGAACTGCCTCACCTGGTCTTGTGGGTGGCTTTTGGCCACCAGTTATAGAACAGACAGATGAGTTTAAAAAATGAAGTCCTTACTCACTGTTCCGAGAAGGCCAGAGGTGGCCCAGGTCCACGGTAGTGGATTCATCAGCTCAGCAGTGTCACCAGGGTCTTAGCTTGTCTTTGTTTTGTTTTTTAGGATTATTAGTTTTTGCAGGAGTTGGTATGTGCCAAGCCACAGCATGTGGGGGCCAGGGGACATCTTTGTCCAGTCTTTATGTGGGTCCCAGGCATGGAGCTCAGGTCGTCAGACTTTGCCGCAAGCGCTTTTATCTTCTGAGTCATCTGACCAACCCTCAACTTCCTCGTCTTCAGCTCTGTGGCACTCAGAATGGCATTCATTTTCTCATGGTCATAGGAGGACTTCCCCAACTCCAGATGTCATTATGTGACATGGCGTGAGCCTGAGGCGGAGTGTTTGTTCCTGTGTCCCCCAGTAAGAGTGGGCAAAGCTTTCCCAATAGTCTACAGCCGACATGGAAACCTGGGTCACAGTCTAGAACAGTCACAAACACCCTTACCTGAACAGAGCACTGTGGGAGAATGAAGTACCATGGTTGGCTTAGAGTAATCAAGAAAGATGTCAGGGGCTGGAGAGATGGCTCAGCAGCCATGAGCATTCCTGACAGCCACATGGTGGCGGCCTGTAACTGTTCATAACCTCAGTTCCACAGACTCCAATGTGCTTTTCTGACCTCCAAGAGTGCCAGACATGCACATGCATGGTGCTCCAGCAGACACTGAGTAAAACACTCACATTATTAAAAATAATAGTAAGATGCATCATTAAAAAAGAGAGAGATGCCGGGGAGGGAACTGAACAAAGTTGATTGGTTAGCAAGGAGAGAGGGAGAATGACAGTGGGCTGTGCTGGTCCACGTTTAATAGAGACTATGTAACCTTGGCTGGATTGAAACTTTTGTTATACAGACCAGGTTGGCCTTGAACTCGCAGAGAGCTTCCTCCTGAGCACTGTGGTTGCTGGTGTGACTCTATTTGCTTTTGTGTGGCTGACTTATTTCATTTGGCTCAGTGTCCTTATGAGTCCACCCATGCTGTGCCATATGCCAGAGTTCCTCTCTTCTCTGAGGCTGGATGATGTTAGCTTGCATGTACATCCCATACATCATCCATCGTTCTGGTCACTAGGCTTCCTCACTGGGCTCCTGTGAAGGATGCGGCTATGAACATGACTGTACATTTACAGGGCTGTACATTTACACACTTTGTAGCTTATTGTATCTTTTAAGCCTCTCTTAATGCAAAGATCTGCTTCCCTACAGTGCAGGCTGGAGAAGCCAGGGGCTTTCAGCCGGCAGCTGTCCCCTGATCGTAACTGTTACTAACGGAGAGCTCGACGTGTCCTCTGCCTGTATTTCCAGAGGCTTCGCAACTTGAGGTGGTGATGTTCATCAAGAGGGACATATGTTATTACCGTGTGTGTGTCGGGGTGGAGGAGGGATGTCAAATCAGTAATTAACTGGTGGATTCAAAACGGTGTTGTTCTAATTGATTGTTCCCTTTTTGTTAATTAGCTTCAGAAGGGGATCTTTAACAACTGGCCATTGGAGAGCAGCCATGTTCCAACCGTGGCACCCCAGCTTGTGTGCGTGTGTGGTATATGGTTGGGTAATATAAGTGGGTGTGCTTCCCCATGCGTGCGGAGGCTGGAGGGTGTTGGGATGTCTCCTTTAATCACTCCTTCACCTCATCCTCTTCCACCAATGTCTCTCACTGACCCTGGGGCTTCTCACTTCATCTAGACTGGTGGGCCCTGGGCTCCAGCTGTATGTCTTCATGCCTGGATCTTTATGTGGATGCTAGAAATTTGAACTCAGATCTTTACACTTGTGCGGCAGATACTTGTATCCACCAAGCTGTCTCCCTGCCCTGAATCCTAAATTTTTGTGATATATATATATATATATATACACACACACACACACACACACACACATATATATATATATATATATATATATATATATATATATATATATAATTTATATGGGTAAACTGTTTCAGACATACTAGAAGAGGATATGCCATCAGATCCCATTTAACACATGGTTGTGAGTCACCATGTCGTTGCTGGAACTGAACTCAGGACCTCTGGAAGAGCAGTCCATGCTCTTAACTGCTGAGCCATCTCTGCAACCCCATGTGTGTTTATTTTAAATCAGGACTCATTATGTAGTCCACACTGGCCTGGAACTTGTCATCCTTTGCTTCAGCCTCCAGAGTACTGTGATCTCAGCTGTGTGCTACCATGCCTAGCTGTGGGGTGTTTTGTTTTGTTTTGTATCCAGACAAGGTTTCTCTGTGTAGCCCTGGCTGTCTTGGAATTCGCTTTGTAGATTAGGGTAGCCTAGAACTCAAAAGCATCTCTCTGCCTCTGCCTCTGCCTCTTGAGTACTGGGACTAAAGACATATGCCACCATCACCTGGAGCCTTTTTTGGGTTTTATATGAGATAAAACAGCCATTGCTTATAAAAATACATAGAAGAGCCCAAATCATATGGATAATGATAGCTGGTTGAATTAATCTGCCTTTATTCTCTTGAAGCCTTAGTAAATGGCAATAAAATGATTTTTTTTTTTGGATAGACAGGGTCTCTCTCTACAGTCCTGGATGTCCTGGAACTTGCTGCAAAAGACTCACTGGCCTTGAACTCAAAGAGATCCACTGCCTCTGCCTCCCCTGTGCTGGAATTAAAGGTGTGCACCACCACTCCTGGGCAACAAAAATGATCTCATGGAGGTCAAGGACCTGCAAAGGTTGTCCCACAGAAGAGGGCCCACAGGGACTGTTTCCAGTAAGTTACAGAGGACTGGGTGCCCACTAAGAGCTTCTTGAGCAAGGTATAGAAGAGTCTACCCTCCAGTGTCTACGTCACCTTTCCACTTGATTGACAGAGTGGAGGGGCGCAGAGGTCTGAGTTGGAGCAGGAGCACGGGCTTTGGGGTCAGGTACTTGCGTTTGAATCTTCAGCCTCCTTTCATCCTTAAGATGACCATGGATTGGGCTAGAGAGATGGCTCAGTGGTTAAGAACACTGACTATTCTTCTAGAGGTCCTGAGTTCTAATCCCAGCAACCACATGATGGTTCACAACCATGGGACCCAATGCCCTCTTCTGGTGTGTCTGAAGACAGCTACAGTGTACTCATATACATAAAATAAATACATAAAAATTTAAAAATATAATATAACATAAAAATATATAAAATATACTTTAAAACACTTTTTATTGAGTCTTTGTAAATTTCCCATCATGCACCCCAATCCCACTTATCTCCCTATCCCTCCATATCTGCGCTCAGCCTTTGTAACCTCTCCATCAAAGAAAACAAACAACAACAAAATAAACTTAAAAAAAAATTCTCGGGCTGGTGAGATGGCTCAGTGGTTGAGAGCGCCAACTGCTCTTCCAGAAGTCCTGAGTTCAGGTTCCAGCAACCACATGGTGGCTCACAACCATCCATGACAAAGTCTGATGTCCTCTTCTGGAATGTCTGAAGACAGCTACAGTGTACTTACAATAAACAAACAAACAAACAAACAAACAAACAAGAATGTCTGAAGACAGCTACAGTGTACTTAAAATAAATAAATAAATAAATAAATAATTAAAAAATTCTCTGTGGAGGTTGCAGTGTGTCCACAGTGTCACCCTTTTGCCCAAACAGTTCTAATTACAGATGTTCATTGCAATGAGTTATTTGTGTGTTTTGAGGCCTTTGGCTTCTGCTACTCTATCAATACAGGATCCTCACAGGGGACTCCTCTCAGATATCCCGCTGTTGCCCTGTGTCATGGAGATCCTGCAGCTTTGGTTTCTACAGGACCAGCTCTTTCACATGCTCCAGCAGTTCATAGATGGGGTAGATGCCAGGGTGAGACAACTCCAACAAAGCCCAGGATCTGGGCCTGGGTGGTGGCTGTTTTGTTCAGCCCACCAGTTCTCCTGACCTAGCACCTTGGGGTACCAGCTCTCCTGTTTTGTCCAGGTGTGTGGCAGAGTCAGTTCTCCTGCTTGGGGCAGCTGGCAAGCGATGGGACTGGCTCTCCCACATGCATGAACTCTGCCTAGGGGCCAGGTCAGCTCACCCACTCTCCCTCCCTCCAGGCCAGCTCTTCTGAGCTCAGTCCCGTTGGCTTGCTCACCCTCACCTACACTTCCAGGGCAAGCTCTACTGTGCTGCCCAGGCAAGGTGCAGGGTCAGATCTTCCAAATGCTGTAGCTAGCAAGGGGGTAAGCCAGCTCTCCCAAGTGCTTCAGCCAGTGAGAGGAGAGGCTAGTTCTGTGGGACATCAAGATGGCCCCTGGAGACCAGCCTAAACTAGGGATGTCCACGTGGCCTTTGATGACAACATGGGCCATGGGTATCGAGACAGACCTGTGCTGTTTCAGGGCTACAGGTCCAGACGTGGTCCTTGGGGGCTGGGACCTCAGCGTGGCCTCAGGCGGCATGGCAGGCTGTCCTTTGAGTTCCTAGCTCCTGCTCTCTTTATAGCTCACAGACCATTCCTCTTCTCTTTCCCTCCCAACTCTCCACACAGATTTTTTTCATTGTTGCAGTGCCTCCCCGACCCCTGCACATCGCCATGTGGTGGCAGAGGGTGTGTTTCTGGGTGTTTCCTGAGCACATACCTAAGTAGGGACAAACTGGGGATGTAGCCCAGCCAGTAGAGCATTGTCTAGTGTGCCTGAAACCTTGGATTCTGTCATCAGTATAGCATAGATGGTGGACTAGTGCTTGCCTGAACAGCACTCAGGAGGTAAAGGCAGAGATTAGCAGTTCAAGATCAACCTTAGCTATGTGGAGAGTTTGAGGCCAGCCTAGGCTAGAAACTTTACCTAAAACAACAACAACAACAAAAGTGGAGACCTCCCACCTTGCACAGACCCTGTTGTTGTGAGGCTGTGACTGTGGGGGAGCTTGCCAGGTGAAGGATGAGCAGAAGGAGCTGTAACCAGAACTGAGAACATTCCAGAAGCTGGCGGCTCTGCTCACAATTGCATTGGGGACACCAGCAGACCTTGGGCAGGTTATAGTGTCTTCCCTGCACTGAGTTTGATACTCTCCCCCTCTCTTCCTTCTCCACTCCCCACCAGGGAAGCAAACCTGCTTCGTCCAGGGTGGAATTGGCCAAGTCTAACTGCGCTATTCTGGACTCATGGCTCCCCGTGGGCTGAGTTACCTCCCGTCCTATGCCACCAGTTCTCAGTCAGTTGTCCCATGGATGTTACTGTGCCACTTCCCAATCTGCACTTGAGAGGCCATTTCTTCCTGGGGCCTGAATCTGGACTTCTGGGAAGCTTCCAGGAGCCAGGGAGCGAACTCACGGCTTCCTCAGAGTGCGGCTGAATGAATGAGGCCAAGAGTGCCCCTCTATTAAACCTCTTAATGGAGGAAGGTGCGGGCTTAATGACAGGACACATTCAGAGAAAGGCATTGACAAGTGATTCTGTTGTGTGAAATCAGAGTGTACAAACTGAGATAGCTAGGATGTTGCCACCTGGCATAATCTGGTACAGCCCGTCTGTGCAGCCCGTCTATTGGAGCGTCATCATGCACACACGCTGGGTATGCACAAGGGAAAGCCAGCCGGGTCTGTCTCAAAGCACAGCTGCTTGCAGTGTTGGTTGAATTGCTTCTGAAGCTTGAGCCCCCCAATGGAGGTAGGCTGATTAATTAGGGACGCTGGGCTGGGGCATGGCACTTTCCTCTCTGTGTTTGTCATGGCAGACAGGAATAATTCTCTCCTTACAACTTCATAAAGTACACTAATTTAAATGTATAAGTTGATCTACACTTCTGTATATAAATGTGTATGTGTGCGTGTACATCCATGTACATTCATAATCCTGGCTATTTCCAGACCCAAGATACTTAGCTGCACCCCCACCTCTAGTCACCTTATCTCAAAGGCGATTGTTATCTCTGTTCTTGTTTTGTTTTGTTTTGTTTTATCTTATTTTATTTTTGAGACAAAGACTCCACAGAGTTCAGGCTAACCTGGAACTCACTGTGTAGCCCAGGCTGTCCTCCTCCTGCCTAAGTCTCTCTAGCCCTGAGATCACAGTTATGAGATTCATGTCCCTTGGTGTTTATATCAGATCACTTTTGCTCCTGTTTTGCTTCCTATAAATGGAACGAAGCTGCACACACACTGATTTCTGGCTTCCCATTCCGAGTTAACGCCCGGGCAGTTAACTCACGTGGCAGGGTGGTTCGTTTTCGCTCTCTGTCCCACTGGATAGCGGAAACACAGCTTACTTATACATTGTTCTGTGGATTGTGTGGGTTGCTCTGAAGTTTGAGCTATAATGAGCGAAGCTGCTATAAATAGTCTCTTACGGATCCTTTGGTGGACTTAATAACACCTACGCCTGCATTGCAGGAGAGGGACTTGTTGAGACCAAGGGTGGGTGAATTTGGCTGGTGGGGCAAGTGAATCTTGTTCATCATACCCTGAGTTACACCAAATCGAACAGTCTCTGATATGTGTCAAGCACCATGCTGGGACCCAGGCAGACACAGAGCTGTCCAGGAGTGCTTTGCTTCTGAGCTAGGCCATCCAACACCTGGTATAACTATAACCGTGCCCCTCGTTGTCTAGCGTCCCCTCCTCCCTCCCTCCTCCCACCTCTCCCCTTCCTCTCCCTCCGTCTCTGATGCTATTCCTCTGCTGAGGGTTGAACCCAGGACCTTGAAGACAAATACATCTCTGACCCAGGCCCCCACCGAAGCTTTTCTCTTTTCAGTGACTTCATTAGACATTAGTTTCTTTTAGGATTGAATAACTTTTTTTTAAAAAAAGATTTATTTATTTAAGATTTATTATTTATTTATTATATGTAAATGCACTCTAGCTGTCTTCAGACACTCCAGAAGAACGCATCAGATCCCATTACAGATGGTTGTGATCCACCATGTGGTTGCTGGGATTTGAACTCAGGACCTCTGGAAGAGCAGTCAGTGCTCTTAACCACTGAGCCGTCTCTCCAGCTCCTGAGAGTTGAATAACTTAATCCCCCAATTATTCCTTGACTTTCCTGGGGTTTGCTCAGTCTTATCCTATGCATGTCCACGGAGCCATCTCTCTAGCACTGAGACTTTCTGTAGCTGTCTTCAAACCGATCATCTATACTCAATAGAAAAGGCTTGGACCACTTCCTGGCCCGCTGGTGAGTTCTTTGTGCCTAGAAAGTCCAGAAGGGTAATACTGTTCTTGAACAGTGACCTTTGCCCCAGACTTTTGGAAATCATCTCTACTTTATTCATGGCTTGTGCTGACTCCCTGTGGGACTCCTGACTGGTAAACTTGCCTGTTATTTTCACAAGGTTCACACTTCTCATTTCAGCTACACGGGGCTTGTTTGTGCTGGATGCTCAGTAAGTACACATAACTTAGGAAAATGTGACACACACTGTAGCTGGGAGCATTGGAATGTTCTGGTCTTTAAGTCTCATGCAGCCCAGTCTGGTCTAGAACTTACTATGTAGCCAAGGATGACAGATCTTCCTGCCTCCACTTCCCCAGTGTTGGGTTTACAAATGTGTATCACCTGCTGTGGATTGCACCCTGGGTCTCTTGTGTGCTAGGCAAGTGCTTTGTTATCTGGTATACATCCTGCTCCCTGCCCCTCAACACAAAGCTTGTAGGTTTTTATTTAATTTTTAATGATGTGTGTGTGTGTATATACACAAGGGTATGCGTACATGTGTTCAGGTGCCCGTGGAGTCCAGAAAAGGACATCAGATACCCTGGGGTGGGAGGCACAGTGCTGGAACTGGACTCTGGTCCTCTGCAAGAACATTTTAGGCTCTTAGCCACGGAGCCATCTCTCTGGCCCTAGCATTGAGTCATTAAGACGACGCCTTTGGACTCTCCCTACCCTGAGCCTTGAGAGAAAGAGAGAGTGTGTATGGGGGTGCGGGGGAAGGACAGCTCTTATTTTCCCTGTGGAGGATCAAGCTCCCTGGGCAGGGCCTGAGTTGAGTTAGCTTGTCCAGTATTTTCTGCCCTGGTTTGAACACCTGTTAGTGTTCTTGGGTCGCATCCCCCCTCCTCTCATTTGCCCCTCTCCCTCCCTCACTTTGGTCTTTTCTTCTCTCCCCTCTTTTTTTTTTTTTTTTCCTTTTGTAGACCCAGGGCTCTGCACACGTGAGGCTCTACCACGTCCATCCTTAGTCCCAGGATCGCCTAGATTTCTGGAGTCTGTAATTCCCCAAAGATTCAGGGCCTGTTTTTCTGTTTCCATTCCAGTTTATTTCAGTTGCACACACTTACTGAGCGTTTGCTAGCTGGTCCTGGGTCAGGAACAGCGTGGTGCTTACCTGTAGATGGCAGGCAGACACCGAAAGATGAAGTTCAATATGCCAGGCATTCGGAGCGGGGACTTTGCTCTGAGCCTTTTGGTAAATCACTACTCTAGGGAGTCTGCTTCCATAACTAGAGTGAGGCTTGCGGATGCTTCTCTGACATCCTGTGAAGCATTCAACTGTCCTGGACTGAAGTGTATTCATCTGTCCCTAACAAGGGAAACTGAGGACAGGGTGGCTGGAAAACTGAATGTGGGCTGCAGAGCTGGTCCAGGGAAGAGGCAAGTCTGTGCTTACCCCCTCACAGATGGTGCCAGAGCCCTCCCAGGGGGCCGTCACCCCCCCATTTCCTTTGTCTGTAGGCAGGCTCTCATGGGCCCTTTTGTGCTGCGCCCCCCTTAGCAAACACCCCCACTTACAAGCAGGTCCAGATGGCATCACCAGCCCGATTCAAATCATTGCCCTCACCCTTCTTTCTCTGCAGGGAACCCCTCTAGCACTGTCCCCTTTGGTGCCCTAGGGTTGCAGCCCCCGGGAGCAAGAGCCTGCCCTGGGTTCCCTTGCCTGTCACTCCAGGCCTTGGCTCTCTGGGGATGAGATCTCCAAACGTTCCAGAACTCAGCGAGCTTTCTGTCAAGAAGCAAATCAAACCAAAACCAACCAAACAAAACCACCTCTCACAAAATTCCATTTCTAGTCAGGATGGTACAATGGGCCAGATTTACCTCTCTGCCTTAAATGAAGAAAGAGCAGGGGATATGAACGACATAGCTATTTTCAGACACTAACTACTTAGTAAGAGATGCAGGTTGATGAGCGCTAACAGACTGACAGTGTGGTGAGCCCTGCCATGGCTAGGTTTGTAGCCTGGGGAGAGTTCTCAGCCAAAGAACAAGTCAAGGGGGTGGGGCAGCATCCTTCTGAGTACAGGGTGGGGCTAAGTGCAGGAGCCAACCTGGCTGTCATCCTCAGGGAAGGGGGGATGGAGGTGGCAGTGCGGAGCCACGGTGAGGGGGTTGCAGATGGCCCTTTGGTTTTGTTCAGGACCATTAGTGCTGCTCTGAGAGCTACCTGAAGCCACAGTTTCACCCTAATGGATCAGACGTTAGGAGCCTTGCAGCTATGACAGGCAGCAGTTGGTGTCCTGCCAGTCAGAAAGGCAAGCTCTGCCTTTACGGGACGCCGGGGTAGCCTATGGAAGGCATTGCTTCTGGGGGAAGCCTCTGGAAGTCCTAGAAGCCTATAGGCAGTCCTAAACTGAAGGGCACTTCTGCTCTTACGAGAGCCTAAAAAGACAGGTTCCCAAAGGACAAGACTCTTTTCAAGCAACTTGACTTTATTCCAGAGAAAAGCAAAATATTCTTCAGTAATATCAGAGTAAGTCGGGCACAGTGTTCACACCTGCGGCCCTGTTTAAGTCTGAAGTGTCCCCCACAGGCTCCTGTGTTTGAACCCCTGTCCCCCAGAGGATGGTGACCCTTTGGGGGCTGTGGGGCCTGGCTGGAGAGGTAGGTCACTGGGGATGGGCCTTTGCAGCCTGGCTCAGCTCTGGCCTGGCCTCTGCTACCCGATCTGCTAAGATGTGAACAAGGCAGGCCCCAGGCTGCAGTCAGGACAGAAATGAGCCTCAGAAATGAGCTCAGACAAACACCTCTCCTGAAGAAGTTGCTTCTGCAGGGACTTTGTCACAGTGACAAGAAACATAGCTAGTGCCAGCCCCAATCGCTCTGCGCGCTGAGAGAGGAGGATGCTGCATTCTGAGGTTTATGATCGTCTTTGACGACAAAGGCAAAAACAAACAACAAGACAAAACAGTAACAACAAAACAAAGACAGCAAGTCTCACACACACACACACACACACACACACACTCACACACACACACACACACACACACACATACATACACATATACTCACACAGCCTCATACTAATTAACAACTACTCAGATTGAAAATAATAGGAAAATTGGACCATAATGAAGAGGAAAAATCAATCAGTCAAAGCAGGCCTGGAGACACAGATGACAAAAATCAATAAATTAGAACTCTATTCCACGTGAACAGAAAATAGAAGGAAGCAAACATATTAGGACAAATTGGGCGTCGGGGCTGGACTGGAGAGACGGCTCCATGGTTAAGGTCACCTTCTGCTCCTGCAGAGGACTCCCCAGAATCTACATGGCACCTCACAGCCATCTGCAACTCCAGTTCCAGGGAATCTGATGTCCTCTTTTGGTCTCCTCAGCCACCAGGCATACATGTGGTGTGCAAACAAGCAAACGTACACACAGGCAAAATACCCAGACACATAAAATAAATAAAAGTAAAGATCTGTGGGACGGAGCTGCTGGTGCGAGCATGTATTTTCAGCAGCTACAGAATGAGTTCTAGGTTGGGCGACTTAGGGAGCCCACATCTCAAAAGCAAACGAAGAGGGCTGAAGACGTAGTTCAGTGGTATGGGGCTTGCTTGGACTTTTGGAAGGCCCTAGGTTCAGTCTTAAGTGTTGTAACCTGAGATAAAAACCTGCAGTGTTTGGGAAATCGTAATAGATGGTCTTGATGATGGGTTAGACGACCAAAGAGGAAAGACACTGAATGTAACAACACAGTAACAAACTCATCAAAAACAAAACACAGAAGCAGGTTGTAAAACTATGGGCAGAGCACCGGTGAGCCGGGAGGTGGCTTCAAGAGGACATTTTTTTGTGGATGTGGGGTTCCAGATGGAGGGGACAAAAACATGTGAAGAGATAATGGTGAAAAACCTTTCAAATTTGAGAACTACAGTCGAGGTGTGCAGAGCCTGGTGAGATTCCCCCCCCCCATCCCTCCCCCCCTGCCCCCCCCCCCCCGCCCCGGGCACTCCTGGTTCACACTCAGCATCTGTGTAGTGACTGAGCACACTGTGGTACACCGGACTTGGTGGCTCCGCTCTCTTCTTCCCCTCCTCTAGTTGCTTGTCTCTTGCTTAATAGGCCAGCGTTGTCCTGACCACACAGGGTGACTCTGTTGGAAGACACTTCATCTTAGGCCGAGTGAGCCAGCCATTGCTCTAGTCTGTACTGTGTGTCTCAGGCGCTTCAGCCTTTTGGGAGTCTGAACATGTCTGGGGGTTTAGAGACTTAAGGTCACATAGGGCAGTGATGACACACACCTTTAATCCCAGCACTCACGAGACAGAGAGAGGTGGATCTCTGGCTTTCAGGGCAGCCAAGACAGGCAGAGAAACCATATCTCAAAATAGAAAAAAGAAAAAAAGCTAAGTTTTGCTGGTACCAGCCTCTCAGGACTCCTAGCCGGTGTGTGGTCCAACAGAGCCAGCTCCAGCGTCATTCACAGCTCAGCCTGCGACTCTTCTGACACAGGAGGCCAGCGAGTTTCTTCCCTCCACTGGGCCACTAACTGTACTTTAACCTTTTGTTTGTTTGTTTTGTTTTTGCATATTTGTGTTAACTTTGTGAGCGTTGGGCTGAAAGCAATGCCCGGCAATGGTGCCGTGACTCAGTGACAGTGAGCCATCTTGCCAGTCCAAGAGTTAGTACGTTTTAGATTTCCTTCCATCGCTTACCTCGGTTTCTGGACCTATTCTGGACTTTCTCTTCTGATAGGCCTCCTCGTTGCTAATGGAGAGAAAGCAGGCAGGTCTCAGCTCCCTTGTCAGGGCCCGAAGGCTCCTTCAGTGGTTCCCTAGAGTGTTCAAGCACATGTCTGTGTTAGGGTTTCTATTGCTGTGAAGAGAAACCAAGACCACAGCAATGTTATAAAGGAAAACACGTAGTTGGGGCTGCCTTGCGGTTATCTTGTTATCTTGCCTGTTATCGCCATGGTGGGAAACCTGGTAGCATGGAGTCAGACATGGCGCTGGAGAAGGGACTGGAAGTTCTACACCTTGACCTGAAGGCAGCAGAAGGAGACTGTGTCTCCCATTGGGCGTAGCTTGAGCGTATGAGACTTCAAAGCCCGTCTCCACCGTGACACACTTCCTCCAACGAGGCCACGCCCACTCCAACCAAGTCACATCTCCTTATAGAGCCACCTCCTTCAGGCCAAGCACACACACACATGAGTCTATGGGGGGGGGGGGGGCGGGGACATTCTTATTCAAACCACCACAGTGTTCAAACTCCTCACCTCAGCACACCAGACCTTGGCTCGTAGGCCACAGTCTTTGGAAACCCACAAAGTAGACCTATGCTCCGAGGAATCAGCATAGGTAGTGGGCACTCCCAAATGACTTTTCAAATAGCACGTGTGTGATGGTAGTTACACCACACCGTATGGGATAAACTCTCCAAAGAGCAGAAAGTAAGTGGATGTGGACATTGTCCTGTTACCACCTGGGTCCCTTCCCTGAAAGCAAACATGTTCCAGAGACAGTGCATGTCTAAGCACTTCCATATCCAGACGTGCGTTTCAGCACGAGAACAGGCCGGGTGACATAGGCAAATGTACAGAACCGGAGGATGGCTGGGCCCGGGGCCTCTGGGATGTGACTCATCTCTTCCAGATCCTTGTGATGTCAGCAAAACCAACTTGCCAGGATTTAGAGCCGCCTTGAAGAGAAACCTCTGGGCATGTCTGTGAAGATGTTCCCAGAGCGGTTTGGCTGAGGAGGGAAGATTTACCGTGAGTACGGGCAGCGTCAGTGCCACGGGCTGTGGTCCCAGACTGAGTAAAGAGAAGAGAGAGAGAGAGAGAGAGAGAGAGAGAGAGAGAGAGAGAGAGAGAGAGAGCAAGCAGAACCCCAGCTTTTAGCTCTTGGCTTCTTGATCGATCGCTGACAGAACAGGATCAGTTCCCTATGTTCCTGCCACTGAGCCTGGCCTGTGACGGTCCATTCCCTTTAACCTCGAGCCAATACAAACCCTTCTTTTCTTTTCCCTTTGGACACAGTCTCACTAGGTAGCCCTGGCTGACCTGGAATTTTCTGTGGAGACCAGGCTTGGACGCACAGATTGGCCTACCTTTGATTCTGGAACATCTGATTAAAAACGCACCACCATGCCTACTTCAGGGCTTAAGTTGCCCTTGTCAGGTATTTCTAGACAGCGAGAAGAAGAATCACACACCACTGTGCATCTCTGTTGAGGGGCTGTCCCTCTGCTGGTGTCTTGTCCCAGCTGCTGTGTTTGCTGAGGGGTCGGGTCACACTCTGCAGCTGTCTAACCAATGTCTCCTTGTCCTGTAAGACCTTCTGAAGTGCTTTGCCCTGTAGGGAGCCCTCAGGCCTCTGTGCCTGTCCCTCTGGTCCACCTCTAAGCTTTCCATACTCACACATTCCTGCCCCTCTGCTCCTTCCTGACTGCGGCTGTCTGAGGACCAGGTTCACTGATGAGCGATCCAGTCCCAGGGCTTCCTGGAGCCATCAATATTCATAAGCAGTGATGATGGAACCCTGGGAAGCAGGCATGCTATCACTGTTTTTGCAGTTTGGGTTCCCCGCCCTAGTGACCTGGGGGTTGGGGGAGATGGGCCCTTGTATAAAAGCTGGAGGGAAGGCTCTCTCTCTAAAGTTATCTAGAAGGCAACGACCCTCAACTGCCATAATGAGGGGCCTCAGTACATGCATGGACCATTCCACTAGGACAGGGAGATGTGACCCTGTGTTTTCCTATGGGGGTTGCCTGTAAGTGGACGGCAGGCTGAGCTGGCTTGGTGGAGCATGCCTGCCAGAAGCAATGTGCCAGGCCAGCTCCTCTTCATCCGTGCAGAGGGAGCAGGTGGCCTGGGCTGCAGGGAGGGGGTAGGGAGACCCCCAGAGGGAGGGGCATAGGAGAGGAAATTGAAAAAGCAAAGTAGGAGGGGGTTAGCTTGGGGTATGTGGCTGGCCAAGCGGTTGTTTAATGAGTAAATGTGCCGGGAGCGCTAATGAGCTGTGTTCATTCATGGTAAGCTGCCTCTAGGAGCGAGGAGCCCGCCAGGCTCTGAGGTGGAGGAACTGGGGATGGGAGCCAACTTGGGGAGCTGCCTGGCTACTGGGGCAGGGCCTCCCATGATGGGCTGGCTGGGGAGTCTTTGTCCTGGGTCTGAGTTGCCCTCCTTCCTCCCCTCCCTTCAAAGGAGAGGCCAGGCCTTGCCAGGCGTTGACAACTTGGCTTAGGGCCTGCTTGGAACTCACTGGCCAGGCTAATCTGGAAGCTTCTGGTGTAGAGCCATGAGCAAGGTTGATCTTGCACCCCTGCCCGCCTCCTCTCACCCCTCCCCATCCCCGTTCTCCCTGCCACTCCGAGGACTCCAGGGCATGTGGCCCAGTTAATCAACACTCTCCCCTTCCCCACATGGGTCCTGGCTTCTAGGAGCCTCTGAGATTACGGGGTTGGGAGAGAGGAACACCTCTGGAGCAGAAGGTTGGAGGCGTACATAGTTTGGGCACTGTCTGTGATGGGCCTACTAAGTGCCAAATGCTGGGGTTGGTGCCAGAGGAGGAAGTGAGGGACGCAAAGGGGTGGCACTTTGCTAGTGGGGTGTCAGGGAAGGAACACCAGTGTGAACAGCTTCAACTATTGAGGAGTAGACAATTAAGACACTAAAGTGTGAGGATTTCCTAGTGCTGGAGGACGGGAGGGAGGGAGGGGGAAAAGTCCTTAGAGGATAGGCTGGCTTTCTGGGAAAAGAGGCAAGTGGCCCTTTTATATTCAGATCCCAGTGATAGAAGCTCTTGATATCACACTGTAAGGACTGGCAGAGAAAGCTCCCTCCCCAAGCTACCAAATTTGTCTTCAAGAGATAGAGCTGGGATGTAGAGACTGTGCTCTGATCAGAAGTGTGGTCTAGAGCTTGTCTTGAATGAAGTCAGTCATTCAAGTGTGCCATGCTGACCACGGGGCCTTATGCAGTATACGGTAAAGTAACTGGAAGAGTCTGATCCAGAGGGAAAACAACCAAGCATACAATGGTACCAGGTGGGCTGGTGAGATGGCTCAGTGGGTAAGAGCACCCGACTGCTCTTCCAAAGGTCTGGAGTTCAAATCCCAGCAACCACATGGTGGCTCACAACCATCCGTAACGAGATCTGACTCCCTCTTCTGGAGTGTCTGAAGACAGCTACAGTGTACTTACATATAATAAATAAATAAATCTTAAAAAAAAATGGTTCCAGGTGAGTCCCACGCCTCTAATCATGTGGTGACTTCAGTATTTCACCACTGTGACAAACTGCTGTCATTGCTGGGCTTAGGTTCTGCTTCCCCCCACCCCCCAAGAAGCGGGACCCTGCAGCAGCTCCACTAGGGGGGCTTTTGACTCTTGACCATCTGAGCTACCTCTGGTGCCCAGTTGTTATCTGCACATAGGGCCCTGACTCCCGGAGCTCAGCTCAACATGAACTCCAAAGCTTGCGTGGAGTTTCCAACAGAGGAATGCTCGACAGAGCCATCTTTATGGGGGGGGGGGGCGGGGAAGTCCTTCTCTTTGAGTGCAAAGCTTCGGAAGGGATGCACATGGTGTGGAATAGGAGGAAGGGGACACCCACAGCGACACGCAGATCACCAGATCAACCCTGTTGATCAATGGGATGACAGATGTCTCAGCTAGATCCCCTCACTTCCAGAGCTCAGCACTTTAGAGACCCAGAAAGCCACAGCTGTCCGCTTTGGGGGAGGTGCTTTCTCTTTTCTGGGGTTGGAGGGAATTCTGTCCCTCACTGGATTTCCTATTCACACCCACATCCCCAACTCTGTCAGAATAAGAAAACTCCTTGCCCATGGGGCTGTGAGGCCCGAGGTCCTATTCGGGTGCCAGTTGACTGGGTGGTGTTTTTTTCTTCTAAACAGGCTCTGTGTTCTCTCCACTCTGGCCTTTTGAGAGGACCAAATATTCCTTTTCTTCTGTTTTCACCTGCCAGATGCGGAGAGGTTAGTTGCTGGATTTCCAAGGTGGCTTCCTATTGGTACACCAGTAAAGAGGCTTGTGTAGAAAACACCTCCCCTCCGGACTTAAAAAGTCCTGTCAGGACTCCTGTCATTCCAGCTGGCTGGCTTCTGTTCCTGGAAGAGGTTAGGTTCTGCCATTAGTATGTGTTGAGGGAGACGACTAACCTGGCCTGAGGCTTTTATATTCTCTCAAGTCTCTTCCTTCAAGGTCCCAGGCTGGGCAAGGAAAGACAGCTTGGAGAGGCCACCTGGTACAAGAAACCTCACCAACAGTTGACAAAGGAAGTTGGTGGGACCTAGTGACCTCTTCAGCCATTGGGGAAGTCTGTGGTCCCAGGGAAGGGAAGATGTAGGGAAAAAATCTTTTTGCTCCTCTGCCCTAGTAGCTGAGGGTACTGAAGTGACTGGTCTAAATGTACACATCATTGCAGTGTGTGTGTGTGTGTGTGTGTGTGTGTGTGTGTGTGTGTAGCTTACAGAGCAGGTTCAGTCTGTAAGCCCCCTTTCCCGGGCCCCCGCAGCCCTTGGCGCCTGGGAGGTTGCACCTTTGAAACTGTATGCCAGCGGCTGGACCTCTGCAGCAGCAGAAAAGAGGTGGGGAGGAGGCGGGCGGTGGTCCGTGCTTGGGGGGAGGGCGGGAAGGAGTCTGGCCCTGGAAGTGTGCTTTTCGATTGATGGATGACTGCCGGGTGTGAGCGAGCGTGCGGGTGTGAGTGTGTATGTGTGTGTGTGTGTGTGTGTGCGCGCGCGCGCGAGGTGTGTGTGTGTGTGCGCGCGCGCGGGGCCTGCCCATTTTCCTCCTCACAGCAGTCAGTTGGGAGCTGGAGGGAGAGGGAGACGCCGGCAGCGAGCACTGGGAGAGGAGCTGAGCGCCCTCCGCTTAAGACGCCTTTCCTGGGTCTACGCACAGACGCTGTCGCTGGGAGCATCCAGGTGCCACTCGATCCGCAAGGGCGCATCGCACGATTCCACCGGCTCTTCGGTCCTTCGGTGGGGATAGCACCTGGAGCTAGCCCCGGACGGGGATGGTCAGCGGCTGCGGCCGTCTGGCACGCGAACGGGACACGGCGAAGGCACCATGGCGCTAACGCCCCAGCGCGGGTCCTCTTCGGGGTTGAGCCGACCGGAGCTGTGGCTGCTGCTGTGGGCAGCCGCGTGGCGCCTGGGGGCCACGGCGTGCCCCGCCCTCTGCACCTGCACCGGCACTACGGTGGACTGCCACGGCACGGGTTTGCAGGCCATCCCCAAGAACATCCCACGGAACACCGAGCGCCTGTGAGTACGGATCCGCCCGTCCACTGGGAGTCCCTCCACCCCATCGACCCCTGGTTGCTCTCCCACCCTGACGGATCAGAGGGACCGGAATCGGGTGGGGGGCGCTAGACTGTTGGGCTCCGTCGCCAGTAGAGGAGTCAGTGCCTTGGTAGGTTTTTAGGAAACCAGAAACCAGGAGCGCATTTGCAGGTGCCAGATTCAAAGGGCCCTGGAAGCATCCTCAGCCCTTCCTCACACCTGCCCCTTGCGATCTCTGCTCTCCGCTGTGACAGGTCCTTCCCACTGCACAGCACTTTATTCCTCTAGGGTACCTGGAGCCTTCCGGGCACCTAGGAGAACAGCTTCCCACGGACTCCAGGCACGGCGTCTCCTTTTGGACACATGGGGTTTGCTGGGTTCTGAGTGGGCAGGTGGATTTGGGCTCCAAGGGCTCGCTGCCACGGACCAGAAGTTTCTGAGCACCTATTCTACCCATTGTTTGGTCCCAGAGCCTGGATAATTCTCCCCTTGAAGGTGTAAGCAACCTACCCTCTCCTTCAGTCTTCATCCCGAGCCCAGGCAGACAGACAATGGGACCCGAGGGCCTTTGGTTTGGGTTTTGGAGGAATATGACATCGGAACCCTTACAGGGTGAGAGGAGTCCTGGACTGCGAGCTCAGGGATAATACTAGAGGCCAGGAGCTCGGACTGGGACATAAGGTTGGAGACATTGACAGTGACAAGTCATAAAAACCACCCTTCCTTCCCTCTTGTTCTCTTGTACTTCTGGATTTTGAGGGAACTCCACCCTTTCCAGACCTGCCTCATGAGCACGGTGGAGCGTGTGTGATACATTTTCTCTTTTCCTGCCAAATGTGGTCAGTGTGAAATTCCGGCACCTAAGGATACCACAGCAGTGTGAGTCCGGGGGTCTGCGGGTCGTGCAAGTGGATTTTTAGTCACACACAGGGCCTTTGTATACTTTCAGAGGTGACCGTACCAGGAGATTTTTTTTTTTTTTTTGATACTTTGGGGAAGGTTAGTGGCTTCTTTGAAACCATGCTCCTCTTTCTGTCCACACTCCTGGGTGGCTACAGTGAACGTCAGAAAAGGTAGACATATTTTGATAACTCAGGAGCATACTTTCATGAGTCTCAGCTGGCCAGAGGCAAACCCCGGGGAGAGCTGTTGCCTACATCAAACTCTGAACTTCTGTACCGAGGCCAGCAATTAGTGAGTCCATGCTTGGCCCAGACTCTTTCTTGGCTGGGTTTGAGACATTCCCGTGACAGTTTCAGAGAACTTGCAATCTGCATGCAATCTAGTTGCGAACTGGCGTGTGTGTGTGTGTGTGTGTGTGTGTGTGTGTGTGTGAGCGCGTGCGCGCACGCACCCATGTCGAAATTGGGGTGACCGAACTGAGTTTCCCTGAGTCAGCCTCATGGACCTAGAGAGAAATTAAGGACAAGCAAGTCTATTTGGAGGACCTCTGAGGTCACCGTGGTCTGTTCTTTCCGGATGAAATTTCTGTCCCCTGCTTTACCCAGTGGTGTGTTTTTTTCTGGGCTGTTACCCTGAGCAGCCCACACAGGAGACACATGAGGCCCTCTCCTTTGCTTTGGTACCTCAACTACTCTGCATTCTTGCTTTCCCACTGTCCTACTACCTTGACTGCTTCTGATAGGCTCTGCTTTGCCTTTCACGAATTCTGTCGTCTTTTCTAGTCAGTGAGATGGAAGTGAATCCTGAGACAGAGCAGAGTTGGGGGTAGCCCGGGAAGCAAGAGTATCTGGGTTAGAAGCCCAGCTCTGTGAATTATGGGCTGTGTGACTTTGGACAAGTTACCAGACTTCTTTGAGCCTTGGTTGCTTTCTATTAGGAAATGGAGTCTGGGCTACATTGGGTTTCTGGTTCTTGTGGCAATGGAAGGTAATGTCTGGAAGAAGCTGGGTGCTCGCTCAGTAAGGCGCTATGATGGTAACACAGGGAGACAAGTCTCATGTTTATCAAGCCAGTGCCTCTCTCAGTTCTGAGGCCCCAAAGAGAGTGAACCTGTCTCTGCCTTCAAAAGGCAGATGGTATGAAGGGCCGGGCAGGGGATCATTAGTAGGAAGATATAGGGAGGGGCCCAGCTAGCCATGTGATGGGGCTTGAGAACACAAGGCCAAGAAGCCCTTTGGGGGGTGAGGGGACTTCTTAGAAGGTGGAGAGTGTTGTTAGGGTTGGTGGGTTTTGCCAAGCAGAGTCCAGGCAACACAGGCAGGAATGACTGCCTGAACACAAAGCCTGTGGCTGGCCATGACTGGTGTAGCCTGCAGGTCAGATTTTCCCAAGGGCTGAATCACACCGTGTTCAGAGAGGAGAGGAGCCTGGGTTATAAAGAGAGATCGGGAAGGGCCAGGAAGGTCTTTCTCCAGCTTCACATTCCCCTTGAATACGTCTGGGTGGGAGTCCAGCGTGAGCATCTTGGGGTGCTAAGCTGGTGTGCTGGTCAGAGGCTGGCCAGCAGCTCCCCAGGTTGGGAAACTTCTGAGGCTGTGTGCTTACCTTCTGTTCTCTGGGCATCTCTGGTGGTCGCCCAGGGGACCCAGCAACTTTATGACTATATATTTTGTAATGCTGGGTTCAGACCTGTTCTCCCAAGTGGGGAGACATTGCTCTCTGGGTTTCTGTAGAGACCTTTGGAAGAGCTTGTGTAAGGCCCAGCTCGGCTATGAAAATTGGTCTAACCACAGAGGCCAAGGGCTAGAGATGGGATACTAAATAATTCACTGTTATAGAACAATTATACTGGAGAGCAAGGACGGAGGAGACCTGCTGGTAAGACCCTGGAAAAGTCATGGCTTTGTGCTCAGAGGGTGCCCAGGCTCAAAGGGTCCATTCACGGTGGCAGAATGCTAACTTTTCTCCTTCCACGTAAGAGTCTTCACTTTCAATGTTTGCACCAGAGTGTCCAGGAATGTGAGAAGCAGGTTTAGTCTGTGTGGAAGCAGGTTTAGTTTCTGTTCTTCCCTACTACCCTGGCACTTGTATGTCAGGGTGTAGAAAGGGAGAGACATCTGCCAGACCTTCTATCAAGGTCTGAGAAAGGATGGAGAGAGGTGGGACAGGGCCCTTGGAAGGTCAGGATGCTGATTCCCATCCTCCCTCTCCCCCCCCCCCCAACCCCCGGCCCAGGTGTATCACAGTCTGTTTCTTGTCAAGCTGTGAGACTTGCTTTCCTGCTACTGTGTATGTTCTTGCATCCCTTTTGCTGGTTGGTCTACCCCACCCTAGCTGCATGCATGCTGCCAAGATGCATGGCTTGCCCTGAAGCTGCAGTCAGTAAGGCCGGATGGTCACATTCATGGTTTGCCCATTTGGAATCCATATAATAATGGAATTGAGGCCAAGGGCTGAAACCATATCTGTCACCAAGGTCTGGGCTAGGTGAGCCACTGTGGGATCCTTCAGGAGAGAATTTTGCTGAGCAGGGGAGTTGGCCTGGCAGCAATGTGTGTGTGTGTGTGTGTGTGTGTCTCCGGCTCTCACTGGCACAGATACGGAAGTCACTGTGCTGTGCTCCGAGTGAGCAACGTGTATAGAGAGACCCAGGGATGGTCCTTCTCCTGCTTGAGACTCTGTTTCCCCCACAGATAAAGAAGATAATGACAGTTTTGCAGGAAATATTCTGGGGTCCAGTGGCATGTGGGTGATATTCTACCTTCCCTTGGCCTGTGTGAATAATGGTTGCTATCCCATCAGAACTTCACAAGGATTCATTCATACTGCGTTTATGAAGATGCTTCATAAGACATCCTATGCTAACACTGTGAGAAGCCCATGGTAAAGGCTAGAATGCTCAGGTGGTGTAGGAGGTACTTGCTGAGGCTTGGCCGTGCTGCAGGCTGCTCTTCCTTAGCTGAAAGCATGTGGCCATTGTACCCGGGCAGCTTTTCCTTTCTCCCCTGCAGTTTGGACACAGGGAGACGGGGTTCTGCAGGGTGGAGGGTTGCAACCACACTGCTCTGGTAACGCCTGTCTGGTGTTTTGTTCTTCTTGCTCTGCCTCTTGGCAGCTGGGACATCCTGCGGGGCTGCAAGGCTGCAAGGCTGCATTCCCTCATTCAACAGATAGCTGCTGTCTATTGAGCTCTCTGCATTGTGTGGAGTGGATGGAGAAACTGCCTCTTCCCAAGTTCCTGTCCAGCAGGGGAGCCTGAAGAATGGTCTGATAGAGAGATAAACACATAATTGCAAATTGAGATAAGTGCTCAGGAAAAGCACACTCCCTCAAATCCTGGGGGGGTTTTGCCCATAAAGTGGGGGGACCTGCTTCAAAGGCTGGGCCTGGGTATTGAACTCCATAATAGGCAGAGAGGTGCTGTGTGCCTCACAGAGCCTGGCAGACAGCAAGTGCCCAACAAATGGGGCGATTATTATTGCTATTAAGGTGACAGAGAGCTCCAGGACATAAAAGGATTCAGAGACCACTCAGTACTCCATCCTGGCAGTCTGTACCCTGGTCTCTCACCAGGCAGTGGCGAGGAGCCCTGGATCACACCGGAATATAAGTATGCTGTCCTTTTTCAGCACCCCTTTGGAACAATGTGCCAGGAGGTGGCCCGTACTGGCCAAAGTTGCCATGCTCTCTTGGGACCCCGTGTGCGACGTTGGGGACAGGCAGCCCCCTGTGTTTTCCGTTATCAGGAGCAGCCGGGAGGGCGTTTGGCGGAGTTGCCGCCTCCAGTTCTGTGCCGGCATTAGCAGCTCGGCAGGGCTCTTGCTTAATGGGATTTTCTTCCCAAATGCTGTAATTATCGCCATACAAATACTTATTACCCAGAGCAGATGACGGCCGGGCCTTGGGCAGTAGCCAGGGAGCTGGGCTGTGCTGGAGGTGGAGAATTGGCTCCTGTTTTTGATGGAGCTTGCCACCCCCTCCTCCCCTTTCTGGAACCCAGCCCGTGGCCAACAAACAGCTGTTGGGCACCTGCGGTGTGTGCATCGCATCAAGCGAGGTCCGGGTATGGGCTGGTTTCTCTGAGAGCTTGCAGCGGGGTGGGAGAGAAAGAATAAGTCTGTAGGGACCCGGAGCACAGCAACTTCCAGCACAGGAAGGCATTGGTGTGACAATGGCCTAGTTTGAATCAGCAGCCACCTGGGAGACCTAGGGCAGCTCAGCAGTGACTCGATTTCCTGGGACCAGTGATGACATTTAGCTTGTAGGGCTGTAACATTGGAAATGAAATAATTCAGGTAAAGGGCTGAGACCACTGTGCAGCCTGTAGCCAGTGAGGAGATGAGTGGTGATTGATTGATGGGAGACAGAGGCACTCAGTGGTGGTACTGAGAGGGGCGGGGCGGGGCGGGGGCGCTGGGGGGGCGAGGCTGAGAGAGATGGGGCGGGGCTGGAGCCAACATGGAGTCTGAGTCTGGAAGGCAGGTGGAAAGGAGGGGCAGGAAGAGGGGTGAGCACATTTGGGGGCACACACAGAAGAGAGTGCCACGGTTTTGGGGGTGGGGAGCAGATCCATCTGAGGAGTGAAGAATTTCATGGTTGAATTCTAGGAGAGCGTCAGGCCAGGGGACTGAAGAAAAGGAGAAACTGCCAGCACGCTCACGAGGACTTTCTGTGCTCACTATACTTTGTTCGCTTTTGTTAGAAAAGTGGCAACAAAAGGGGTGGCCGAGTCAGTTGTGTCTTCCTTACCGAGAGCGAGCCAACTGTTCCTGTCATTCCACTCCTTCCTGAAAGGCCTCCCGAGCTCACACTTAGACACACACGCTCAAGTGCAGTTTTTTGAGGCAGGAGCTCACTTTGCAGCCCAGGCTGGCTTTGAACTTACGATCCCAGAATCTTGCCCTCCCAAGGACTGTGATAAGGGGACAGGTAGCAGCACCACACCCTGCTTCTTGATTCTTTTTTTCCTCTGAAACATTTAAGAAATAGGCTGGAGGCTCTGTAGAATTTTAAGTATTTGTGTGTTTTCTAAGAGCAACAAGTCTTCCAAAGTCAGAACATGCAATGACATGATACTGTTTACCTATTCTGTTCTTCATGTTCAGTTCCCATGTTCAGTTGTGTGTCTTATCAACACGTTCCCAGGTTCAAAATCTGACCCAAGACCCCAGATAGCATTTAGAAGTCCCGGCTCTCAGTCTTTAATTGGGGTGAATCCTCTGGCTTTGTTCTTTTTGACTTTGACGTATTGAGGACTACAGGCCAGCTATTAGGCAATGTGTCTTTCAGCTTGACTTTATCCAGTTGTTCCTCAGGACTGCATCCCATTTTAACTAAGAATTCTAAATAAATCACATGGCTTCCTATTTTGTGTCCCATGAGAAGACACACAATGTCAGTTTGTTCTGGCATTGGTCATTCTAGCTTTGATCCTAGGTACATAGATGTCTGGGGTTTTCTTCTGTGTTGTTAAGTAATTTCTGGGAGATATTTTGAAGCTGTGTGTGTAACCCATTCTTCAGAACTTTGCCCTAGGGCTTCAGAGCCAATGGCTGATTCTTGGTCTCATCTTTTCTTCCCTGTTACTGGTTAGAAGACTCTTGCCTTCTTCTCCATCCTTTGTCCATCTTTAACAGACTTGTGCACTATTGTTTTAGTTGCTGGATTCTAGTTTATTATCATTACTATTGGAGGTTCAGAGTAGAGATTTGGCAGGTAGGAGTCCAGGCTAGCTCATCTTGTGTCCCGTTAACAGGCTCCTTTGAGCATTGGCCATAGGGGTCAATTGTCTTTAGGCCAAGAGGGGAGAGTAGGAATTCTTCTGCCTGGCTCTGGGGTACGATAGGTGGAGTGGTTTTAGAAGGTAGCAGCCAGCAGTGGGGAGAAAGTTAACTATGTGATTTCTGTAACTAAGATTTTGTTGTCTTTGCTACAGTTTTATTATATTTTTTAAATTCAAAGCCCTTTCCCCTAAAATGGCTTTAGTTGGTTTAATTCGTAAAATAGTTGAATGAATTAGAAATTCAGATAGCTACCATGCACGCTTCAACCAGCTAACATGGTGCAGTTAGCCGGCTGAGGCGTTAGCATAGTTAAGACATTATTAACTAAGTAATGGGCTTCCACCCTCCTTTCATCCACATATTGTCTCCTGAATCCCAGGGGTTCATACTGTATTTAGTTACATCTCTCCTCAGTCCCCTTCAGTCTGACGAAGGCCTTTTGTCTGTTTTGGCTTTTTATAACCTTGACTCTTTGGAAAGATCATTGGCTAGTTATTTTGTCTAAAGCTTATTGATTTGGTTGTTTAGTTGTCTGTCTGTCTAGTTTTTGAGACAGAGTTTTACTGTTTTCCTACCTGGCCTGGAACTTACTATGTAGACCAGGCTGGCCCCTAACCCAAAGAGATCATTTAAATGTCTCTGCCCCCTCCAGCTTGCATAGTTTTTATTCATGGTTTTGTTGAGCCTGTGCATTTTTTGGCAAGAATATCACAGGGGGGTGATGTGTCCTCTGAATGTCCCATGGGCTGACACCTCCGTGTGACTTGTTGTCCCTAGCCTTCACATACCACAGTTGTCAGAGAATTTCAACAGGAGTTGAGGCTGTGCATAGAGAGGCCCATCGGCCCAGCCTAGGAGAGCAACTACACACAATCTAACACAAAATGCACACCCCTAGACCCACCCCAGAGATTCTGATTCTGACGACTCAGATTTGGGGTGCACAGAATGAGATCTGCGAGCACTTGCTGTTGGGGTCTCCTAGTGAAAAAGTGTACCCCTTGAGGCCACAGGAGGACTGCCCTTAACTCTAACCTTCACTGAGAGGAGTTGGGGGATGAGCTGGTGACAAGGAGGAGCTATGCTCTGAGGAGGGAGCACTGGGCGGAGTTGGGGAGGAGGATGAGGAGGGTAGGGCCATCCACTCTCTGAGGATGAGGGTTGAGGCAAGGGCTCCTGGCGGATAGTGGGAAGTTTAGGGCAGAGCAGGCAGCACCAAGAGAGACTCAGGCGAGCAGTCCCAGAGAGGCGCTTGTTTGTGCTCCGGCAATGGTGGGGGGAGGGCCATTGAATGATGGGGTCAGGGAGGGTAGGCAACAGGTCAGAGAAGGGTGAACACAGAGATGCACCTTGGAGTTGCCTGTGGTTATCGTTTACAACCCTCACGCCAGACTCAGGGCAAAAATGCCTTACAGTTTAATCTACACTCTTGGTCTTACTCAGCAGTCCCGGAGAAGACGTTAAACCAGCTTTACAGAGAGGCGGAGCCATCTGCAGCGGGGACAGGACAGCTGGCCGCTCAGTGGTTGGCTGAGAGTCCCTGAGTTGTGAGCCTGGGAGCTGTGTTTGTGTGTAGCTTTTAAACTTGACTGGAGCCTGCTGTTCTTCAGATGTTAATAAGGCCGGCTCCTTTCACTCACTCAGCACTACAAAGCACCTGTCAGGGGCTTGCGCTGGGGCCTGG
The DNA here is from genome assembly GCF_978045245.1 of Mus caroli. Taxonomy (NCBI): domain Eukaryota; kingdom Metazoa; phylum Chordata; class Mammalia; order Rodentia; family Muridae; genus Mus; species Mus caroli. Next base: position 19,588,249 of record NW_028227275.1, read on the forward strand.
AGGCCACCTGGTTGCCCACTCCACCATTGATCCCGGCCTGTGCACATTTGGGGTAGACCCAAGGAGCCAGCTGGCATAGGGAGGGGGCGTCTGGTCCAGAGGTGGAAGGCAATGAGGAGAGTTGGGAGGTGGGGAGGTAGGTTGCAGGTGGAGGTCAGCTCAGGGACTCAGTGGCTGTGTGTGGGGAGTGACTATTTGGGGGTGGCTATTTTAGAAGATCCTTGATGCAGAATGTTTGTGTGGGGACAGGTCCCAGGTCAGAGAAGGGGGTTAGCGGGAGTACGGCCAGGCCTCAGTGGTGAAGGGACCAGGTGAAGATTGACTCTCATAGAAAATGACAGGGAATTGGAACTGAGTTAGGCTAGACTCCCTCACTCCTACTGGGATTGCTTCCATTAAAAAAAAAAAATTCCCAGACAGAAAGTAACACCTGTCGGTGAGGATGCGTTTTGGTGAGAACATCCAAGGAAGCAGCTGCTGTGCCAAACAGGATGGCAACTTCTCAAAAACTTAAAAATAGAATTACTGGACCCACATAGCGGAACACGCCTTTAATCCCGGCAGTGAGGAGGCAGAGGCTGATGGGTCTCTGTGAGTTCGAAGCCAGCCTGGTCTAAAAGCAAGTTCTAGGATAGTCAGAGTTACATAGTGAGACCTGTTTTTTAAAAAAAAAAAAAAGAGAGAGAGAAGAATAAAGAAATACTGTACATAGTGATTTGAGTGAGAAAGTACCCTATATGCTCATGTAATCCAACAATTGGTTCCCCAGTCAGTGGCACTGACTGGAGGAGCATTATCACTAGGCTTTGAGTATGATATGGAGGTTTTGTCTTGATTCCAACAGCAATGGGGCGGGGTGGGATAGAGGGTTAACTTCAGGACTTACATGAGGATCAAATTGACAGCTTGTAAAGACTCCCCTGGCTGTGGCTTTTTGAACAGACTAGAGAGGAGAGCCAGCCAGGGTGAATGTGGGGAGCCCACTGGCATCTCTACAGGAAGCTGGCACAAGGGTGAAGGCCTGAGGTGGGCCTTGCAGGCAGCTAGACCCACTTGCAGGCAGATTGCCAGACTGGGAGGGCCCCAGGACTCTGGGCAGTGCTGAGGAGGACCAATCTTCCCTAAGCAGCTCTACCTCAGCAGCACCTGACCGTTCACCCAGGGAAGACCTAAGTGTGGCAAGCAGTTCAGGGACATTTACATAATTCCTAGTAAGAGCTTCCCATCACCAGTGCAAGCTTGGCTCACTATGGGAGCGTTCTGGTCCCTAAAGAATGGGGACAGCTGGACCTCCAGGTATTGTGGGGAGCTTGAAACTGGGCTGAGCCTCCTCAAATCTAAGCTACCCAAGGATCCCTTCTGTGTTTTCACAAACTCCCAGATACTGTGAGTATTCCTGCTTCCTGAGAGGGAGGGATCAAGGGTCAAGAAACCCTTCTGGTTTGGTTTTCCGCACATAGCTGTGCTTTGGAGACTTGTCTTCAAAATCTCTTTGCCATTCAGGTTTTTATTTTATTTTTATTTTAGGGCCACATAGGAACTGGCAGAAGTGGGGACGTTTGCTACCAGGGTTGTTGCTTAGGCAAAGCTCTGAGTCTTACCACGGGACTCCAGAGCTTGAAAGTGATCTTAGCTCTGTCTAAGGTCTTACTGCACTGGCTGAGGGGACAGGGTGATGAGACAGGAGGAGGCCAAAAACTTCAGGCTTCCTGGCATGGGGGGCGGGGTGAGGGAGAACTCTAGCCTGGCTTCATCTTTGTCCCATCATCTATTGGCTGTACACCACAGGGCAAGTTGCTTCACTATTCTGTGCCGTTGTAGGAACCAGTAAGGGTAGGGATGGGGCTCAGTCTGAGGCTGAGAGCTGTCCTAGCGGGCATACTGCCTGCTTCTCTGGCTTCAGTGGTCCTGGGTATGTGTCTGTGTCCCAGTAGCATGTCTGTTGGGAGAGGGTCTCCATGGCAACACTCTGGGATTACCTGTTGGAGGAATAGAGGCTCTGATGCTGTGTATTCTAGCAAGAGGCCATGGTTGTCCTGCTAAGGCAAGGGCTTGACAACCCTCGAGAGGTCACACCTCAGGTAAGGCCTATATGATGTTTCTAAGTTGCCACTGCCCTCAGACCTGGAAGGGAGAAGGGTTCTCCCTAGAAAGGGGGCACCTAGCTACAGCCACTGAGAGTGAGGGCACATGGAGCAGGCTGGGGCTGAGACAGGAAACCACTAGCAGGGACTCCTGGAAAAGAGGCTGGACTTGCTTTACCATCATGCCTTGCCTTGCTATCCTGTCTCTTTCAACGTGGAGATGGGTGATGGGGAGGAAGGGAGGAGGAGGGACTGGCTGACGAATGTGTCCCAGTGTCCTCACCATCTCAGTGAGAAGGAAGACAGGCAGGTGCCAGATGTCATCAGAAGTTCCTGTCTGCCTGTCCACCTCCACCTGCTTTCGTGGGGATTCTGTGCTTGGGGATTCCTGAGTTCCATGTTGGCCCTGTCTTGGGTAGACAGGTTCTAGCGTTTGTCTTTCCTCTGTCAGCAGTGTGTTAGGAACACACTATAGCCAGCTGCCTTATAAAACGGCCCTAGGAAGCCTTCCAGAAGTACTTGTGAGAGAGAGTATCTTAGGGAGACAAGCAATATGTATGTGTGTGTGTGTGTGTGTGTGTATGCATGTATGTACGTATGTGTGTATATACATCAGATTGAGAGAAAATATTCTAGAATGCCCATGGGGATTATCCATAATGGTTATTCTTAGTAATATACAGTTTTAATTTTTTTCTTTCTTTTCCAGGACTTAAAGTTCACATCTCCCTAATTTTTATTTTTTAATTAAATATTTTTTATTTAAAAATTTAATAACATTTTTAAATGAAACATTTTGGATACTGCATTGGCTTATAAAACTTAAAGTGCAGAAAGTAAACTGAAAAGATACTAAAGTCACCTGATATTTTACCACTTATCAGTTGTAGCTGTTAATTTACATGTGTTCTCCAGGCTCACCACCCCCCATGCACACATCTGTGCATGTGAGTGAATGTGCACATAGTAGCTCTCATGGAATACAGGGCTGTCTTTTGACCTGCTGCTACATTCTGTGTGGTGGCAGCTCTTTTTCATCAGACAGGTTTGTAGTTCACAGTGTATGTTTGGTTTTCTGAAATTCAATCAAGTGTTGGTTCTATGGCTGACCATTTGAGTTTTATTGTTTACTTTTGCTATGATGTTTCTGTTGCTATGATGAAATAGCATGACCTAGAGGAACTTATAGGAGAGTTTATTTTGGCTTAGGAACCCAGAGGAGTCTATAATGGGAGGAAAGGCATGACAACAGATGGGTGGAGCAGGAAGCATCTCCATCCACACAGATGGAGAGGAGTCAAAGTGGAGCAGGGTGGTGAACTCTTAAAGCCACCTCCAGTGATATACTTCCTCCAGCAAAGCTGCACCCTTGAAAGGTTCCATAACTCCCCAAATAGTGCCACCCACTGGAAACCAAGTGTTCAAAACCCTGAGCCTATGGGGCACATTTTCACTTTACTGCAATTGTTTTAACATCGTTTATCTATAACCAACAGATATGTACCTTTATAATGAGAAAGACAAACCCACCATACAAACTACCTTGTGCTGTGGGGTTTGCAGCTGAAAGTTTTATCATAATGGCTCAAAGGAAGGCTGAAGTACTGCCTTCAGGAGTCAGCTAGCAAGGGTTCCTGAAGGTGCTTCCAGGGTTTGAAGGAAAGTTGTGTTGCAGAAGGTACAGATGAGTGGCCATTCCAGGAAGGAATGTTTAAATAGGAAAGATCAACAAGGCCTGTCATCACATGAAGATGTTCTCACAGCATTGAGGATGAGGAAGGGTCTGGGTTTGGGGCACTTACTGATGGTCTGCCAACTTGGAGCACCACTGAAGCCCCTCAGATTCTACTATAAAAGGAATGAGGATGGGGAATCCCAGACATGGGGCATGAGCCAAATCAACTATTGGCTTGTCAGCTTTGATTGACAGCTTGGGCCCTAAGGGTCACAAGGTCATGACTATGGGTTCTGTCATCTCTCAGCTGTTGTCTTTGGGAGAACATCCAACATCTGAGAACTGCTGTTCCCTTGTCTGTTAGATGGTCACGATAGCAACTTTGGTGAGGACCTAGGTTCTTGGGACCTGTGGAAGCAAATGATACACATAGTTCTTAGGGGAAGCAACTGTAGAGCATTGTCTAGACGGCATACATCTCAGCACACTCCAGAACAAAGGAGACTTGGTTTGAGCTCAGGGTCATACCTGGAACTTGTGGCTACTGTTTGGCTAAGTGAGAAGGAAGCCTTATAGATAAACACTGTGTGTGTGTTTGAGTATGTGTGAGTGTGTGTATGTGTATGAGTGTGTGTATGTGTGTGAATGTGTGTGTGTGTGTGTGTTGGGGTGGGGAATTTAGGTTGACGAGAAGCATGCAGTTTACAGTGACAGTGATCGCGAAGAGGAGTCAGCGTGGCTCCTGTCCCAAGGATGGGTTAGACACTGGCTGGAGAAGACAGTCTGAGTGTGTACTGAGACAGTGAAGAACTTTCCCCTCAGAGTGGCCTGGCTTCCTGAGGCTGAGCAGGGCCTTTCTGGATAGAGACTGAGTAAGCACTAGGAGGCTGGGTGGGAAGGGGCCATATGGTCTCTGAGGTGTGGTCTGTGTCTAGTGTACCAATGAGAGTGGAGACATGAGTCCAGGATCTGTTCTAGTTTCTGGAGATGGGCCAGAGAAGGAAAGAATTGACCTTGGAAGGGAAGACAGAGCTGATGCCCACGATGGTGGGAAGAGAAGCCATAGCATCAGTAGGTCTGACCCCTGGGGATGGAGCAGTAGACTCAGCCTTCTCTACTTGGTTATATTCTCCTGTTAGCCACCCCAGGAAAGTCTATGGGGCCCTGTGTGAGACCTTCACTGGTTTCTAGCTTTTTCTCTGCTTGCACTGGGTTTGCCTGGACCCACAGTCCCCAACTCTCAGGCTGTTTCTCACTCCCCTCAGACACTTGGGCTGACTCAGTGAGCTCTTGCTTGAGTTTGCTTTTCCTTGTCTTTTGGTCCTCAGCTCGAGTATCCTTTCCTCAGGGCTCCTGAACTGCATGGCTCTCCTCTGCTTCTCCTGTCAGAATACGAACCACTGTCATTCATGATGATACTGCGGCTGTCCCCAAGGGCAGCTATGGTCCTTACCTACGTATGCCGGTGTAACACTATGAGGCTGTCACAATTGGTGCCCTTCATTTTGTGGTTGGGAATTCTGAGGTTTGGCTAGGATAACCCTGAGTGGCTCCCATGGCCTACTTCCAGATTCTTTGCTTTGTGATCTGTCTCTCCATCTAGGCTGAGTCCCCAGGGTGAAACCATGCTTGGGGTTTCTGCACACCTCAACAGTGAGCCATGTTTATTGTTCCTGTAGCAGGAGCATGGAATGCTCAAAGGCCCCAGGCTGTTGGGCTTCTTGGTGGGTGGCAGGGTGCAGGGAGAAGTGATGTGCTGGGCTTCACCTCACTGGTGAGGCAAATGGCTTGAGCTGAGCTGGGGATGAGCTGAGCCCTGGGGGTCCCGACCACTCACGCCACTGTTGCCTTCCCCCTTTCTCTCCCAGGGAACTCAATGGCAACAACATCACTCGGATCCACAAGCATGACTTTGCTGGCCTCAAGCAGCTTCGAGTGTTGTGAGTATGGGGTTCCCATCACAGTCTGCCTCTACCCTCACCTCAGCCTTGGGTCTGGAGTTCTGGATGGGAGTTTGAGAGCCATAAGCTAGCATAGGCCTTCTATTGGGGAGTCAAGGGCCTCCTGAGCAGGTGGAGTGGGGTGATGTTGAGTGTCCTGATCTAGAGAGCTTACTGCCTCCCCCATGGCTGAGAAGAATGGGCACGGAGGACTTGGACAGGGCACCTCTTGGCTATTTCTGTCTCTGGGATAAGGGAAGAGCAGGTGGCATGGAGAGTCTATAGGTCTCTGTTCAGTTATGCCTTCTCTGGTGGAACACCATAGGCAGGACCTAAATCTCAGCTAGGCTTTGCTCGGGCTCTGGAGGCTGAGATCCTGGATCAAGGTGTCACAGGTTGGTTCCTGATCAGACATCTGTGCAGTGTGACCTTACATGGCCTGGCTCTGTGAGCATGCAGAGAGGACTCACTAGTCCTTGGGTATCAAGGCCTACCCAGATTACCACATCACTTTAGCCTCGCCCCTAACAGCCCTGCCTCTAAACACATCATACAGGGCATTAGATTTAACATACTGGATGGATGGGTGGAGAACACGCCATCTCCAATGGACTCCTCCTCAGCAGGGCTCCTCAGGCCTTGGTCGAGAGGGTGATGGGGAAGGGGGACAGTAGAAGACAGCTGTGACTTTACTCAGGTGTCTGAGAATGAAGGTCCTGCTGATTGAGGTGGCTGGCCATCAATGGGCCATCTGCTGTACCTGTCAGGCAAAGATACAACAAGATGTGCTCATGTTGGACCCCCATGTCCCCATCCCTCTGTACTCTGCTGATCTTGGGAAACAGAGGCAGCCTTGGCAAACAGGGTTCTGGCTTCAATACCTCAGTTGGATTTGGAAGCCCTGCCCCATCCAGCGGGTAGGACTCATCATCAGCTATCCAGAGTCCCTCACCTCCCACTGTCTGGGTCATAGTAGTACAAGGGTTCTGGACCTCAATTCTTTCAGAATTGTAGACTTCAAAGTTCTGGGGGGTGTCTTTGAAGGAATGGGGGGGACCTTGTGGACAATCCTCCTTGGTGTTAGGGGTGATGAATTACTGGAGTCTTTGCTGCTCTAGAACCAACTCACATTGACCAAAGCTTTCCTCTTTCTGGTCTGGTGGTGGTGGTGGTGGTGGTGGTGGTGGTGGTGGTGGTGGTGGTGTCTTCCTCCCTGCCTAGCATTCTTCTCTAAGGCTTTCGGCAGAGAGAAAAGTGTACCACCCTGCTCAAACCCTGCCCGAAGCCCATGCTTGGGGTTTCGATCTTTTTGGGTGTGGAGAGGGGAGAACACGGGAGGAAAGTGCTTCAGTACCTCCAGGATGACCACTCAGCTTCCCATCTCTTGGTGATACCCACCAGTCAGATCCTATGAAGCAGAGCATGTTGGGAAGGGGTGGGTGAAGATGCAGAGTCCCATGGAGCCAGGTGGTTGGTTGTCCCGGGCACCCCACTCCTTTCTTCAGCAGACAGGCCTAGGCAGAATGTGATGCAGACAGTGGGGGTGTTGTCTGGCCACTGAGGCATATATTTGTGGACTCTGCCCAGTTGGTATGGCTTTTTACTGCCATGTTGGCTATGTCTCTTAGATGTATGCTCTGGACCAAAGCATACAGTGTACCCACTAGCACCTTCTTCAAGTATAACTGTGACCATTGGCACTGTGCCGCTCTGCAAGGCAGGGCTTGCTGAGGGACCTGAGTTGGGGAAATTTGTGAAGTTGTGACCATTTCAGCTGATCTATGTAGGACCTGGGCATGGCTCTCTCTGCCCCTTCATCTTGCCCCCTCCCCCGTCCCCCAGCCCACATTGCCCTGGCAAAGTTCGTTGGGGTTCTTCCCTTTTCCAGTGGTTCCTAGGAACCCTTGTTTAGCATCCTGTAGCTATTCTGTCTCTTTGCCTCCCAGGCAGCTGATGGAGAACCAGATCGGAGCTGTGGAACGCGGAGCTTTTGATGACATGAAGGAATTAGAGCGCCTGTGAGTATGGGGAGGGTACGGGGGTTGACAGAGAGGGCATCAGCGGGCTGATCTAAGATCTGGGGGTGCTTAGGGAGGGGACCCCAGCCTCACCCTGCCTGAGAGTATATCGTGAGATGGTAATCAAGAGAAAAATGGAAAACCAACATCTTTTCCCACCCTCTGGGCAGGCCTGCTGCTTGCCCCTAAAAACATGTGGAGGCAAAGGTCACACCACTGGAATTCCTTCCGTGTACCTCTCCTGAGGTATGGGTGCCATTCATTGATTGATGTGTTCATAAACGAAGTCATTGCTCCTGAGGGAGAGCCAGGGGGGAGCGTCCCCCCATCCGAGGCTCCCCCCTCACCTGAGGCTCCCTCCCCTCACCTGAGGCTTGCTGTCTTAGGCACAGAAGCACAGCACAGCGGTGAGGAAGTGGAGGAGCACTCAGAGCTCAGGGTCTGTGTGGCTTGCTCCTGAGTGGAGCTTTCAGTTTTGAAACTGGGTCTTGGCAAACTGTCTACATCTCACCTTGGTGATCATGAAAAGGAAAAAGGATCTGGTGGGTGAGGACGGGGGTTAGTTCATGTCTCTTTATGGTGGTCGCCTATCTGGTCCAGCAAAAATGGTTTGGATGCAGATGTTAAGTGGGAGAGTCCCAAAGTTCATGTTCTTTGACCAGAAAGGTCATTTCATGCCAAGGATCTGACCAAAATAATGGCTAGAAATTCATATTTCTGTATGTATTTTGCAAATTATCACAATTTTAGAAATAGCCATTTGGGTGGCTAATAAGAGATGGTCAAAACTGAAACACCATCGATATCACTGGGGTGTGATCACAGCACGAACGAGGCAGGAAAGACAGGAAGTGAAGACTCTGTGTGTGTGTGTGTGTGTGTGTGTGTGTGTGTGTGTGTGTGTGTGTGTGTGTAGAGAGAGAGACAGATAGACAGACAGAGACAGAGAGAGACACAGAAAGAGAGACAGACAGAGACAGAGACAGAGACAGGGAAAGACACAGAGACAGAAGCAGACACAGAGAGGGGGAGGGGAGGAGGAGGGGGAGGAGGAGAGGACAGACAGACAGACAAGCAAGCACACAGTAGTAGAGGAGAAAAGGTGAGCATATACCAAGAGATGAGACAACGAGGCTACTTCAGCTTTGTGTTCTTTCTTTCTTTCTTTCTTTCTTTCTTTCTTTCTCTCTCTCTCTCTCTCTCTCTCTCTCTCTCTCTCTCTCTCTCTCTCTCTCTCTCTCTCTCTCTCTCTTTCTCTCTCTCTCTCTCCCTCCCTGCCCCCCTCTATCTCCCCTCTATCCCCCTCTATCCCCCCCCCCCCCGCTTGATGCTATCACAATGAATTTCTATAGCAATTACTGAGCCTATTCTGCTGCCAGATGCTCTGTGGAGCCCTTGGCCCTGTGGTATGCCACCTAACCCTGAGATAACTCTACCGCAAGCAGCGGTCCACAGATGAGGTGTGTAGACCTAGGTATCTAGAGGCTAAGCCACAAGTGCAGAGGAGGAGGTTAGATTATTTTGCCTTCAAGGCTTAGACTACTAATGAGTCGGACCTAATTAATCTCTCTCATTTTTAGGTTAAAGAAAACAAAGCATTAAACCAATAGAAAGGGGCGTGTTTGTCTCATTGTCTTTTTGCAGCTCAGAAGCCTCTCCCCTCCCCCCAGGCCTTAAACTGAGCAGTCAGCCATCCAGGGCTAGGCCAGATGTTCATTTCTGTGTTCGCTTTCTTTATAACTCTTACAATAAGATACCTGGCTCTGCTGGGCTGACTTGGACCTACTCCATTCCACCTCCCCTCTGTTTTTTTCCAGGCCTTGGAGAAGAGGAGGTGGGAGGTGGGGGTCTAGGCTTGAGGAGGCATGGCCTGAGAGGAGGTGGAAGGGGTCTAAGCTTGAGGAGGCATGACCTGGAGAGAGGTGGGAGAGGTCTAGGCTTGAGGAGGCATGGCCTGTTGTACCTGCAGCTGCCACCTGAGGCTCAGCAGGGGCTTCCTTTCCCAGTTACTGACTTGTCTCTGCAGACCTTGTCCCTTCTGTCTGCTTTCAGCCCTGGGCTGGGTCACCTCAGGGTGTCAGGTATGCACAGTGAGCAGCCAGTGCAGTGGCCAGATATCTGCTCCGGTTTGTGGGAGACCAGGGGGATCTGTTTGTGAAAGCGGGTGGGAGTGGGGAGTCAGAATAGAAACACTCAGTCTGTGAATATAGCGTTTTCAATTAAAATGGAAATGCACATTTATTGGCCCCTTTCCCAGCCTCACCCCGAAGAATTCGTCTATTCCTTTTGGTATGAGATAGTGGCTGGCGTTTTCTATGGCTTTATTCATCCAAACTACACACATAAACCTTGTGTGATTTTTTTTTTAATTTGGGTTTCTTGAAGGTAGAATGAGATTTTTTTTTCCAGCACCTTGGAAGCAATTTGGGTGGAGAATTAAATCTTTTTACTGAATTCAACAGCTCTTCAGTTGGCAGCTTTCCTTTTTTTTTTTTCCTTTCTAAGATCTCTCCAAAGCAGCCAACATAATTTTCATATAGATGACTCTCTTCCCAGTGGCATTTCATTTATTTGTGAATGAAATTGATTGAATTGTGTAACCCTATTTGTAAGTACCTGTGGTGTAAACAAGGTTGAGAGCAGACATAACTGCTCCTCTCACAAGCAGTTAGGAAAAGCAGATACAGAGGCAGGAGTGTGAAGCCCTGCTGGTCACAGGTCTAAGACTGGGCTAGCCTGCTGGACAGAGGTCACAGAGCATGCTCAGTTGCCCGGGCAGTCAGTTACGGGGGGCATGTGAGCTGGGGTGGGAGATGCGGAAGGGCAAGCCTCAGAAGCCTGCACGGCTTAGCTCAGGTTAATCTCTTCCCATCTTGGCATCACAATCTGCCTCAACTCTCAAGAGGGCAACTCCATGATGTCAGCAAGCTAACCTTGGGCACCTGGTAAGAGCCAAGCTATATGGCAAGCTAGATGGTGGCATCAAACATTTCCCAGTGGGTTGCTGCAGGGAGGAAGCTGTGTGCTCGGATGAGAGTGTTGTTGTCACCTTTGAGAGAAGGAAGCCCATACTTTACTCTGCTTCCATCCTATGAGGTGACATCTAGAAGCATCTGCCCTGGTGCACAGAGTTGAGAAAGACAAAGAGTGGCAGGAGCCCTCGGCTGCTCTCTTCTCTCTGAGCTATCCGTGTGTCTCTTATGTGAGGTTCACTCCTTGAGTGTTCTTTGATTTTTTTTCCACTTTAAATTAGTTGTTGAATTCCCTTCTCTTCCCCCTTCTTAATGTTTTCAAAAAATGAAGGCAGAAAAATGAGAAAGTCTTGGGGGAAAACAAAACAAAACTAAACCTAGCATTACGAGGCAGTGTAAATACTGGATTAATTTATTGGTCTGGGGATAGGGGCTGGGAGAGATCTGATGTCTGCTCTTGTTGCTTTAAGGCTTACATAGGTAGTCCCTTTTCTTCCAAGGCAATGTAATGCTTCCCTAGGAACCTGCCTTTTAAAGTCAATTTCTTCCCGTTGGTCTCCTAAAGCTGTAAATCTGGTGTCTGTCCTGTGCTGGGACATGACAGCTCCCAGTGCGGTGACAAAGGCCATTCTCACATATCAGATGCAAGATCAGAGGAGCTAACCTCCCTCCCATGAGGTCCTGCGTGATGTGTGGAGTTCAGGCTCTTCCCCTCCCACCAGAAGAAGTTGTTGTTATTGCTTTTTCCTGAGCTGGCTTTTCACAGTCAGTGAGAAGAAAACCTGGGTGGCCTGTGCGTAGCACACTGTGCTGATGCCTTGTAGGAGACTTGCAAAACTCTCTCTCTCTCTCTCTCTCTCTCTCTCTCTCTCTCTCTCTCTCTCTCTCTCTCTCTCTCTCTCTCCCTCCCTCCCTCCCTCTCCCCCTCCCCCTCCCCCTCCCTCTCCTACTCCCTCTCCCCCTTCCCCTCCTTCTCCCTCTCGTTTCTCAAAAGTAATAAGAAATCTTCCGGGGCTGGAGAGATGGTTCAGTGGCTAAGAACACTGACTGCTCTTCCGAAGGTCCTGAGTTCAAATCCCAGCAACCACATGGTGGCTCACAACCATCCATAATGAGATCTGATGCCCTCCTCTGGTGTGTCTGAAGACAGCTACAGTATACTTAGATATAATAATAAATAAATCTTAAAAAAAAGAACACAATAAAAAAGAAATCTTCCCACTCTTCCCACAGCAGATGTAAATCCTTTCTGTGATCTCTGTCTTCCTGTCAGGCAGATTCCAGACCCAGACTTTTGGCTCCTGCCTGTGTGTAGGTAGGGTGATGCTCTCATCTGCTCCTAGAACAGTGGTTCTCAGCCTGTGGGCTGTGACCTCTTTGGGGATAACCGGCCCTTGTATATCAAATATCCTGCATATCAGATATTTACATTGTGTTCATAACAGTAGCAAAATTCCAGTTATGAAATAGCAACAAAGTAATTGTTCAGCCAGGTGGCACCAAGGTGTGGGGAGCTGCATTAAAGGCTCATGGCAGTAGGAGGTGGAGAGCCACTGCCCTAGAAGAATAAAAACTCTGAAAGCACCACCTTGGCATTAGAAATAAACATGGCTGGGGTAGAGCTCAATTTTCTAGCACTTTCCTCACGTGCATGAGGCCTGGGTTTACTTCTCAGCACTGAAATAAAATCTCTGTTTGGCCAGGGAAAAAAGCTGTCTGGAAAGGGGCATGCTGGAGTTTGAGTGTCTTTTTTTCTCTTAATTTGAGGTTTTCTCCTATTTTGATTTATTTATATATTTGTTTGCTGTTTTGAGGCAGGATCTCTCTGTTAGCCTTGGCTGTCCTAGAACTCACTATGCAGACCAGGCTGACCTTGAACTCACAGAGATTTGTCTGCTTCTACCTCCAGAGGGCTGGGATTAAATGACGTCTGTGCCACCACATCCAATGCAGAGTTTTTATTTTTTTTAAAGCATCCATTATCTATCTATCTATCTATCTATCTATCTATCTATCTATCTGTCTGTCTGTCTGTCTGTCTGTCTGTCTGTCTGTCTGTCTGTCTGTCTGTCTGTCTGTCTGTCTGTCTGTCTATCTACCTATCCACTATCATCTATCAATCATCTATCTATCTATCTATCTATCTATCTATCTATCTATCTATCTATCTATCTATCATCTATCTATCTATCTATCATCTATCTATCTATCATCTATCTGTCATCTATCTATCTATCTATCTATCATCTATCTCTCTCTCTATCTATCATCTATCTATATATGTATCATCTATCTATAATATATCTATCATCTATCTATAATATATCTATCATCTATCTATAATATATCTATCATCTATCTATAATATATCTATCATCTATCTATAATATATCTATCATCTATCTATATATGTATCATCTATCTATAATATATCTATCATCTATCTATAATATATCTATCATCTATCTATAATATATGTATCATCTATCTATAATATATCTATCATCTATCTATAATATATCTATCATCTATCTATAATATATCTATCATCTATCTATAATATATCTATCATCTATCTATAATATATCTATCATCTATCTCTTTATTTATAATCTATCACCTATCTATATATCATCTATCTATTTATAATCTATCACCTGTCTATATACCTATCATCTATTTCTCTCTATTTCTCTATCATCCATCTATAATCTATCTATCTATCTATCTATCTATCTATCTATCTATCTATCTATCAACCTATCTAAGTTCACCCTACTTTTGAGATATGGTCTCAGCCTGTCTCAGGTTGTCCCGGAACTCATTATTCAGGCTTGCCCATCTTCAAGCTCAGAATGACCTTCCTGCTTCAGCATCCCATGTGCTGGGGTTAAAGGCATGCATCCCCGTGCTTATCCGAAAGCATTCAGTTTTAGTAGAAGTTATTTTTCACTTAAAAAGAACCAGAGCAAACAATAAAATGAAATAAAATAAAACAACAAAAAGAAACAAAAGAAAAACCCAGCCAGCCAGTCAAATGCCAACGCTGCCTGGGCAAGCATGGATGAAGCATTTAGGTACCAGGATGTTGAGCAGCCCTACCTCATTAGGAGTTAGCTCACATTTCATAGAGTCAAGGATCCAACTCACAGCTGGGATTGTCTTGGGATCAGCTCTTGGTGGATCATGAAGGGGATGATGGGAAACAAAGGAGAAAGGATGCTGTAGCGTTTAGTTGAGGGTCTCCTCCTCCTCGGTGCTGTATGGCCGAGTGGCCACTCACAGATGAGTCGAGCCTTAGAGAAGATGCTTCCCTGGGGGGCTCTACTCTGGTCCTCCGGGGATTCCGGTCCAGGTCCTAATGACTTGGAATGCAGTTCTTTCTGAGTGTCCTCTGCCATCACCTGACGCTTAGGTGACTCTCTCCTTTTACCTTTTCCAGACGACTGAACCGCAACCAGCTACAAGTGTTGCCTGAACTACTGTTCCAGAACAACCAGGCTCTATCCAGATTGTGAGTTACACACGTGGGTTGCTACCCACCCTGTGTGGGGTGTGTGTGTGTGTGTGTGTGTGTGTGTGTGTGAGAGTGATGGAGTCATTGGCTCTGACTCTGACCTTGGTTGGCCTCATGCTCCCTACTGGCACGAGAGGATCTGGGTATCACGGCCGAGACCTTTCCATCGGAGTCTGTGTGCGAACTTCTCCAGGCAAGAGCTTGAAAGAATCCTAGTACATCCAGTTGCACACGCTGCTGCGGGTGGCAGGGTCATGGGGGAGGGGGGGAGGGCGTGTCTGCAACTGTGCTCACAGTCTGCTGTGGACACTCTGACACCCTTGTTTGCTGCTTTTGCATGCCCGCCTTGGGTTGAACCTTTATTCATTCTACTAAGCCCTGGTGAAGCTATTTCTATTTTCAGCTCTGTCTACCTTTAGAATCATGTGTTCTGTGACTGGATTTAGTATCAGTGGTGTAAAGCCATTGTTTTATCGACTGCCAATGTACTTCTACCAAGTATAAAGGATACTTGCTAATTGTTGCTCCGTGGGTCTCCACGGTTTCGAGTTGTTCTACGGTCTGTTCTGTTTTGCGGGATCTGGGGTTAAATGGGGGCCTTTGAGACTTACTAAGGAAACTCCCGGCGCAGCTGAGTGTTTGGCAACCTCTGTGGTGGGGAGTTCATTATTGGACTACTATCTTGCATAGCAGGACATTCTTAACGTTGAACCTCCCATTTGCTCTCTAATAACATGTTTTTCTTAATTTCTCCTTCTATAACTACTTAGCACAACCATGCCCTCTTGTTAGTCTTTTTTTTTTTTTTTTTTTTTTTAGAGGATTTTCAAATTTTGAGTTGGGAGACTTTTGAGTCTTCTTAATGGTGGTTATCATCAATCTTGATAGCCTCAGGTGGGGACCACTACAGGGAATGGGGGACAGTCTGGGAAACGGTACGTCCATCAAAGGTCAGATGGCCCTGGGTTTTCTCAGTGTAACTTTTTTGGAAGCCAGTGTTTCTTCTTGAACTCTGTATTATGCTACCAGTTGAGCTGGGATGTGCAGCCATGCTTCCTGGGTGGCCGGCCATGGCTGTCTGTCTGTCATGACCCTGATAATGCAGGTTCCCCTGCAAGAAACTCCTGCACCTGGCACATGTGACTGTGAGAAAGAGTGTCCCACTGCTTTACCATTGGGGAGACAAGGTTGGAGAAGGCAAGACAATATCCTCAGAGTCGATGTAAAGCGGCCTTGACTCCTAGCCCAATGCTCGTCATGTTTCATATTTCAATAGGAATTTCGGAGCAAAGGTCTTCCACACTTTAACAAATATTAAGTAGCCAGACTTTGTAACCAAACCGGCAGATGGAAATCCACTCCAGGAGGGAGGAGCCTGAAGAAGAGGACACCTGCTCTTGGCAATCCCCTGGGCTGGGAGCCAAGGGAAGCAGTGGCCTCAAGCTCTTGTGGGGGTGGGGATGGTGTTTCCAAGCTCCACAGGAAAGCCAGTACATTGAATACTTCCTGCCTTGCTTCTCAGGCATCTATTCCCTCGAGTTTGGCAGGAGGACATTTTTTCTGTAGGGCTACAGCCCATAGCTGACTCTGGGCAAAGAGAGATTGTTTTCTTCAGGCCTGTCTCACGTTCTTCCTCACTCTTTGCTTGGATGCTGGGGATGGAATCGTGGGCCTCCTGGGTGCTGAGTACGTACACATTCTACTGCGAAGCTATGCCCCAGCCTCTCCATATTTCTGAATCCCCCATCTCTGTTAGCAAGGCATGGGAGCCGGCAGGACTCAGCAGAGAATGCCTGCTAGCATGTTCCCACCAACAAGCAAAGACTTGACATCATGACGGCGCCTGTGTGTCCTGTGCACCTCCGGCATGAGCCATCTTGAAAAGGGCACCTTCTGTGGGAGGTGACCGGCCGAGCAACGTTTTATTGGTCGAGTCCTTACTCCTGTGTCTGGGCTCACCCAGGCACTATGGCGGTAACTATGGGGACAGATAAGGGAGTGTTTAAAGGGTTAATTGCTGTTACTCTTTGTTTCATCCCCTGCATGTTCTGGTGACATAAACATCTGAGTCCAAGACCCCCAGTCACGAAGCTCTCATGCTACCCGAGGACTGGTAGGGGTGACAGTGGGGGTGGGGGGTGTTGTGTAAAGCATGACCATCAAGTTCCTAGACTCCCCTGGAGAGGAACTAAGGCGCAGCTCTCCCCCACAGCTACTGAGATTCGAGGATGTTTCTAGTTCTTTCAGTTCACCTTGCTGTCTTGCTCCTTGCTGTATCACCAAGGAGCCTACAAAGCTCCTCGAGTATCGAGTATCGATGACTTCACTGTCCCAACTATTAGCATTAACCACCGTGTTAACCCTTTTCCTACTTGTAACCACATAGATCAGATCTCTGTAGGACCGTGGGTCCTACCCCTGGAGATTTGGGGATAGGGATGGGCCTAATGGTGTCAGGAGTTTGTGGAGTCAGCTGATGTAGTGATCTCTCTGGAGCTGTCTTCTTAGCTCCAGGTCCACGGTATTCCTTAAGAAGGCGCGTTAAGACCAGCACCAGGGCTGTGCTTCTGGTCTCTCTGTTGACTTTCCCTTGGCTTTGAAGGGATCTGTTACTAAGCCTTTACATCTGGAGAAAATGAAAGACTTTCATGCGGGTTCTCCGCTAATCAGTGTGGCAGTGGACTTCAGAGAAACCAAATGTGCTGGAGAGGGGGTGTGGCCAGGGTGTGCAGGTGGTTCGGTCCGTGGGCCAGCTGATCTTGTCTGTGCAGCTCACAGAAGCTAAGTGCGTTCTACAGCTAAGTGTAGAACTACTGTGTGTTCTACACTAGCAGTCCCTCTGGGGTTGGAAAGCCTGTCCATTCCTTCCAAATGCACAGTAGATGTCCCCAAGAGGGGCTGTGCTTTGGATCACAGAGCAGTTAGACGTAAAGACTGGAATTAGGCACTGGGACTCTGAGGGTCCATAATGAACCTGAAAGTGGGCTTAAACCAGGACTTGGAAATTTCACCACTGAGTATCCACCCCAGGGAGATAAGGCCCCAGTATAAGTATGCATGCTGCAGCGATATTCAGAATATTGAAGAGAACGTTGAAATAACCTTAATGCCTCATATCAGGGGAGTGGTTAGACAAATTCCAGCATATCTGCTTGATGGAGTACTTAAGCAGTCATCAGAAATGGCCTTTGTGGGAGATGTCAAATCATGCAGATGTTTGTGATATCAAAAGCCAGAGTTGTATTGATCCCCGAATTACTCTAAATAATGCATGGAAAATGACTGCAGAATTCTAGCAGGGATTGACTGCGGGTGATTTTTCTCTTTTGTGTTTCCCAGATGTTCTTTAAGAAGGACGTATTGTATTTATGGTAGGAAACCTGCCAGCTTTGAACGCTAATGGAAAGCCCCTGTGTCTGAGTTAAAACTAACACTGATGGGTAGGGAGGCGGTGCAGTGGTACAATACTAGCCTAGCACGCAAGAAGGCTCAGTGCCATAAAACCCCAAACAAACAACGAGTCCCAGAGGCGTGGTATGGCTTCCTTTAGCCCTGTGGATCCAGCTGCTCTTTTGTGGGGCCAAAATAATACCCGCGTCTCAGGGCTGTTGTGAGGCTGATGAGAGATGAAAACTTTTGTGCCTCAGCATCATTAGCACTGTGTAGCACATGTAGCAGGTATCGGGGAATACTGGACATCTGTGTTGGGATCGCTCTGGGAGGAACAAACCTAACTTCTACACCTCTCGCCTCAGAGTGACCCGACCCTTGTGCGTAGTTTAGCATCAGTATTGGCTTCCCTCGTCTTTGCAGACACAGCCTGGTCTAGAGTTTTCCTCCTTAGCTTAGAATCTTAGCATCATCTCTTCACTGCACAGGGACCTTCTCGGCTTTTGCTTCACTTGGTCAATTTTATCTTTTAAAAGAAGGATTTAAATACCCCTGCAGAAATGCCTAGAAAGGCCACGGAGGGAGGCTGGGCTGCTGGCCAGCAAAAAGACTGAAGTGTGGCTTGTGACAGTTTTCTTGGATAGCCTTATGGGTTCAACGTGTGCCCCTGTCTAAGAGGTGACAGTCCACCATAGGTGCTGTCTGAGAGATATGCCACACCTGAGTCTCCTGAGGGGGCGACTGTACCTGGCAGCAGGTTACCTTTGGACCAACTTTTTACCTGTCACTCAATTCTCAGAGGGTATCCTTTCCATGGACTTCCACAGGGCTCAGGTTTGAGGGTAAACATGTTTGAATTTTGATAACTTCTCTATAGTGGCCAATCGCAGACTTCCCTTGCTAGGTGGGGCTGGGTGCTTGTGTGTGCCCTAGCTTGTCTCCCCAGCTCTGACAGACAAGAAGCTCTCTGGGCTGGCTACATCCCTTACTCATCTTCAAATTGCTTTGGGCACTCAGGTTCTCTGGCTTCTGCTTAGCCTTGAAGCCCTTATGCATCCGGCCCAGATTGACTTCTTGGTCTCTGCAGATTTCTGCAGGTTCGGGAGGGGCAGGCAGTGATTGAGGCAGCTCAGAGCATCCACTTCCCATGTGTGTATATATCCCTGTCATAAGGGCTACGATAACTCATTAACAAGGCCCTGGTGGTGGGAGCCAGGCTGTGGAGCCTGCCCAGCCCTGTGGAAGAATGACTGACCCCCATGACCCCGTCTCAAGCTGGGTTTAATTAAACTGTCAGCACTGGTCAGAAGAACAAAGCATCCCTTCCCGCCAGGGCCCAGCCCCCATCAGAGGCAGGAGGCTACTCCACTGAAACAAATAGCTGTACAGAATGGATCTGTCTCGCCTCCGAGGGAAATTACCCGAAGCAGAAGGTGACCTCGCTATTGCCACACGTCCAGGACAGGAGGCAGAGCTGCTGAGCCTGTCCAGCTTCTGAGAAGATGCAGACCGTTGTGTGGGAAGTGGGGCTCCCTGGTGGCCCCCAGCTCTGATGGGGCCTTCTTCTCGTCTGTGCCATCCCTAGGAGTCTTGCTAGGCATCCATCATTTCTTAACATCCCTCTTTCCAGAAAGTTCTTGAGCTTTGTCCAGAGACAGGAAGCCTGTGAGAGGTGCAAGGTGTTAATGATAGAAGTGGCCTTGCGTAAATGGTTAGAGGAGAAGCTGGCCCAAGCAGGGTCAACTCTAGGGGACTTTTCTCTTCTACCACATTCTTGTGTGTCATAAAGCTCTGGGGAGTGGCTGAAAGATGGCTCAGCAGGTAAAGGTGCTTGTCTATGCAAACTGGGCAACCAGCCTGACCTGGAACACGGTGTAGGAAAGAACTGACTTCTGAAAGTGGTCCTCTGATCTCCGTATGCATGCCATGCCATGCGCCCGTATTCATGCGTACCATATACAGACAGAGTAAAAAACCAAAACAGAATTAAAACAAAAGCCTGAAAACCTCCAAGCCAGGAGCAGTGGTGCACGTCTTTAATCTTAACACTCCTCTGGCAGAGGCAGATGGATCTCTGTGAGTTCAAGGCCAGCCTTGTCTACATAGAGAGTTCTAGGACAGCCAGGGCTACTTAGTTAAACCCTGTCTACTTACCAACAAAAGAAAAACCCAAACAAGCTAGAGAAAAGCTCCTTGTCTGTCAGAGCTGAGGAGACAGGCTGGAGCACAGACAAGCACCTATCTGCGAAGCCTGGGATTGGCCACTCTAGAGAGTTCAAATTAGAATTCAAACGTGTCCTTCTAGCCACTGAGCCCTGTAGAAGTCCATGAAAATGTTATTCCCACAAGCCACTTCAACCTCAGGGAGATCTAGGTGATCCTATCTCCCAAACTTGTTTCCCTCTTTACAAAGTTATTATTTTTTTGTTTTACTACCATCTGGGCTTACAGTTAGGTTAGTCTCAGACAGGAATCATGAGAGTCTAGGTTTGAACTCAGGCCCATCTGATCTCAAAGCCATGCTCTCATGGTTAATCTGTGTCCAAACTAGGGTGAGGTGTGTGTGTGTGTGTGTGTGTGTGTGTGTGTGTGTGTTCATACAGATTTTCAGGGTCAAGGTCGTTGTTCCAGATCTGGCGTTAGTTGGGGTAGAAGGGCCCCTATTATCACATTCTTTCTCTTTGGTTTCTGCTTAGGAAGGTCTTGCTCCCTTGTGTGCTGGGGGAGCTCTTAAGTGGAGACCCCTGTTGGGTATTTACTTCTGCCTGCTCTGGCTGGAGTGTGAGAGCCCAGGGCACCAATCCCCAGAGCAGATGATCACCTCTATAGCCGGCAGAGCGCAGTCTGGGAGAACGAGTTAGCAATTACTGAGTGCTCTGGATTCGCAAAGTGCCTTCCCACCATTAAATTTGTGCCTGCTGTCAAGACGGGAGAGAAAAAGGCCAGCATCCCACTGAGCTGGCTCAGGAGCCTCAGGGAAAAGGGCAGGGCGGCTGGCCTCACTTTGACAGCTGTATGCCCAGCAAGCCCCTGTGCTCAGCATGGATGGACAGCCACTCAGATCTGGCCCATGCTTTTGGACCCAGCCCAGCCCCAAACTGGCTCAGAACTATTCTGGTTTTCACAGTTATGAACAGCCAGGGTGTGCCCCCTCCAAAGGGCTTCATGGTGGTCCTATAAGGATGCCCGGTGAATGCAGAGCGCTGTACTGGCATAGCTATAGCACTGGACAGAGCAGTGAGCAGCAGACCTAATTCTTAAGCCAGAGAAGACAAAGCAGGGAGATGCAGGCAGGCAGGGGCTGCTTGGGAAGACATACGGAGTAAGGGGTTTTTCTCTTATATTTTGAAGTCTACACAAATGATTTTGCTAGGGTATTATACTTTGGAAAATTAACGAACTAGTTGTCCCATCAAGGAAGGCATTTAACAAAGTCTCAGCCAGCATGGAAATATTTTTACTTTTTGATTGATATGTGGGGGTTTGCTGTTAAAAGTGTCTCAAGGTCCTCTTCATATGCGTTATGGTTGTGTAGCTGGGTGTTCTTGTAGACTCCTAACAGTGGGAGTTGACTCTTTTGCCTGTGTTTGGGATCCCTTTCTTCCTACTGGGTCGCCTCGTCCAGCCTTGATATGAGAGTTTGTGCCTGGTGGTACTGTTACTGGTTCTTCTATGTTCAGTAGATACCCCTGGGAGGCCTGCTCTGTTCTGAAGGGACACCGAGGAGCAGATCTGAGGAAGAGGAGAGGTGGGGGAGACAGGGACTGGGAAGAGTGGAGGGAGGGAAAACTGTGGTCAGGATGTAATGTAGAAGAGAAAAATAAAAGAAGAAAAGATGTTAATAGGAGCAGGCATTAATTAATAAGCATGTTCTGCAGAGATTTAACACCGGGAAAAACTATGATTAAGTTGGAAAAACAATTACACATATTGGTGCGTGAAAACCTAGGATGTTAAGGTTATCGACTGCTTTGAGGAAAAGAAGCACAAACTTAATGGCAAAAAGAAAAGAAAAAAGAAAAGAAAAGATAGGGTTTCACTAGTCTCACTGTGTAGCCATAGCTAGCTTGCAACTGACTCTATAGACCACACTGGTCTTGAACTCATGAACTAGTGTCCTGCTTCTGCCACACAGATGCTGGGACTGCAGATGTGTAGTAGTATGTCTGGTGGAGTGCTCACATTTGCTTATGGGTGTTTAGTGTGTGAGTATGTGTGTGCATGCATGTGCAGATGCACACGCACATATATATGCATACAGGTGTGTGTGTGTGTGTAGACGTGTGTGTTTGTGGAGGCCAGAGCTGGTGACCAGCATCTTTCTCATTGTCCTCCCCGCCTTCAGTTGCTGACAGAGTGTTTTCGTTGAATCTAGAGCACACTGATCATCTAGACCGGCTAGCCAACGAGCTCTAGACATCTACCTGTCTCTGTGTTCTTCCTCAACCCTTCCCCCAGGGCCGTGGCTACAGATGTGCGCTGCTGTTCCTAGCTTTTTATGAGAGTAATGGGGAATCTGAGATCAGGCCCTCAATCTTATGTGGCAGGTGTTTTGTCGACTGAGTCATCTCTCCAATAAGCACATAAAAAATTAAGTTTAATATCATTGCAACATGGGGTTGTTACACAGCCATCTGTTCGGTCTTTCATGCCAGACACTTCCAACTCCTCTCTGCTTTTGGTTGTTACAGTTCTGTGCAACCCCATGTCTTACAGCGGGGGAACTGAGGCCCACTGGGCTAAGCACAGTGTGGCATGGCCAACTGTTGGCAGATCTGGCTCTGGAGGCAGGGGACATGCTGGGCACACGGGCTCACCAGGCCACCCAGCTTCATCACAGAAAACCTTGGAAACTAGAGAGTTGTCAAGAAGCGGTGCTCCCAAGGTTCTAGGAAGGTGGGTTTAAGTCCTGAGGAGTGCAGTGACACATAGGAGTGGAAGTGTCCCAGGACACTCAGCTGCCCCATGGGCAGGGTTCTCACTGCTCAGGGTGTTACGGAGAGGTCCTCTAGGAACAAGCATAGATGGATTCAGACTTACACTTCTAGGAGGAATCTGGAGTTGCTGACAGGCAGCGGGAGTCACAGAAGTTCTTGGGCAGCGAGGTGACCTAAGCAGATGAGGCTTAGATCCTCTCTGTAAAACCTCCTCTCCCTGGCTTCCTGCACCTGAGACAGGATGGGACGGCCATTGACCCTCAGCTCAGTCTCTTAGGCCTCTTCCTCAGTGGCCTGAACTGGCCCCTCCGTGCTTCCTCAGTGCCCTCTTGACCATTTATGACACTGTAGTAAAGTATATACAGCGGTCGGTCGTCTTAACCACAGAGAATGCTACTTACTCTCCAGCCTCATTAGCTGCACCCCGTCACCACTGTCCACATATAGATGTGGTTTCCCCAAACCTGTCTCCTTTAAACAGTGGCTCTGCCTCTCTGTTCTGCTTTCTGTTTTCAAGGACTTGCCGGTCCTATGCCATGTAAATGGACTTAATGGCACTGTTATACCAACATTTCTCCATTTTACTGACTAGATAATACTCCACCTCCTGGACATGCCACCTTCCCTTTATCCAGCCAGCTGCAGATGGCCCTTGGCTTGCGTTGCCCATCTGTGCCATCTGAGCAGCCGTTGGAACCTCAGTTATAGCCCGTTTGTATTCTTTGTAATCCGGAGTCTTCCTTTCCCCACCAGCTGAAGTCTCACATAGGGTTTGGGGTTGCCTTGCTTTCTTAGGCATAAATGGGTTTGTCAGGCTGGTGAGCCTCACCACGTTCCTGCTCAGAGCCTGTGGGTGGAGAGTACCAGGCTTTTCCTCCCTTCCTCCATGATTCCGGGATCCATGCTGTGATTCTGGGTTGGGCTTTTATTCAGTGCACTTGGTTCTCCCATGACCTGGGTTCAGCCTTGGCCTGTGACCAACAGGTACACGGTGCAGGTTGCCCAGGGCTCGGTGCTGGTGTGCAGGCTAAAAGCATCTACTGCCAGCATCTCAAGTGCTGAGTGGAAAGCGTTGTCTGGGCCCTATTATGAGGGTAGTCACAGAAAGCCCTGGACATGACCCTTGCTTCCAGGAGCTAGAGAAGAACAGATCCAGTGTTTGAGGGAAAAGAATGTTTGCTGTTGGAGGAGGTGGGTGGGGTTCTGATGAAGATGGACTTGGGAGCCATGATAGTCATATGCACATGTAGGTAGGGTTTGATGGGCCCTGTGGTGTGTGTGTATGTGTGTGTGTGAGAGGGGAGGAGAGGGCTTTGTAGCCTGGAATGCCCTGGAACGAGAGACTCTGGTTTTGATGGTGATAGCCTGGGACTTGGCATTCCCTTTTGTCCCTCCTTGAATGGGAACACTGTAGCTCGGGTACTTCCATTTCCTGCTTGGGGATCTTAGGACACATCAAGGCAAGTGGTCCCAAGGAGCTCAAAGGATAGCTGGTGGAGTTCCTCAGGATGCTCCGAGTCTGTGCTGGAATTCAGTGTGCTATTGCAGTGCGCTGTCTAAGTTGTGCAGTGTGGGCAGACTCTGTCGTCAGCCTGTGGGGTTAGAAGCCCTGCCTGGCAGCTGATTAATTTGGGAGGATACATTATTGATGCAGATATTTTAACAGCTCAGTTCTTCCAACTGCTGGGCTTGGGTGTGTGGTGAGGAAAGTTAAATACACACACACACACACACACACACACACACACACACACATATACATACATACACACACACATATCACATATCACACACACACACACACACACACACACACACACACATATATATATATATATATATATATATATATATACACACACATTCCTGTTTGGCTTCATCTACAGCATTAATGAGGCACCCGTAGGAGCCTAGTCTTGGTCCCAAGGGGTTCAGTGTCCCTATTCTTACAAGTAGTCTTGGAGGTGCGGGTTGGAAAGGGGCAGTAAAAACTGGTTCAGACACTCCCAAGTCTCTCCCAAGTACCTGGCTCTTTTGTACTATCTTTTCCAGAACCCTGACAGAGTGGGTTAGCCAGATCTGGCCCTCACACACGCCCAAGTGCGAGAGTGGGCTTTATGGGTCAGATTGGGTCTAGTGCCAGGGCTCGCTAAAAGACAGCCACTGTCAGGCTAGAGTCACCAGAGCCTGTGAAGCGACAGCAGGCTGCTGAGGTGACTCGGCAACGGCTTCGTAGCAGAACTCACAGACTTGGATATGAGCTGTACGTCTTCTTTATTTAAAAAAAATGTATTATTAATTTGGTGGTGGTGGTGGTGGTGGTGGTGGTGGTGGTGGTGGTGGTGGTGTGTGTGTGTGTGTGTGTGTGTGTGATATGGGTGCCCATACTGCAGTACGCATGTGGAGTTCAGGGACAGCTAAGGAGTCAGTTTTCTCCTTCTGCATGGTTCTGGGAGTTGAACTTAGATTCTCAAATTCGTGCAGTGCAGGGAGCGCTCTTATCTCTCTTACACATACAGCCATCTCTAGCACCTCAGCTTTCCTTCTTCGAAATGGGGTCTTCCCAAGTAGCGGAGGCCGGCCTCAAACTCACGATCCTCCTGCTTAGCTGTCCTAGCACTGGGACCTAATGGGTGATGCTACGTCTAGCATTTTTCCCTCACATTTTAATGAGACAATTTGTAACTTGTTAGTATTCATGAGTCTTGTGAGCTGATGATGGCTGTGAGCCAGTTTTCCCTTGGTGCCTTGTCACAGTTTAATGGACCTGGAGCTGCGGTTTTCTTCAAGGACGTCAGCTCCGCTCACTTTCCTTCCCTGGTTAAGATCTGCCTGTGCTTTAGAAATGTTTTTATTAGCATACATCAATTATACATAATGATGGGTTTCATTATGACATTTTCATACATACACATAATGTATTTTGATCATCTTCACAGCCCGTTGCCCTTATCCTCGTGGGCCCCGCCCACTCCTGCTAGTTCCACGTTCTCCTGAGCCAGCCCTGCTTCTGTTTTTAAGTCTTAAAAAAAATATGGCCATGAATTCAGTGTGCAAATATTTTATTGAGAATTTTCACATTTATGTTTATCAGAACGATTATTATATAATTTTTTGGTGTCTGTCTAGTTTGAGTATCAAGGTAATGACTAGCTATGTGAACTGAGTTTGGAAATGTTCCTTCTGTGTCTAATTTATGGAATAATTTGAAAAGGATTGGTGATAATTCTTTTGATAGAATTCTGCAGGGACGCTTTCTGAGCTGAGATTTAAGTAACTATTTATTTTGCTTACAAAATTGTGCTCTGTGTGTGTCTGTGTGTGTGCTGTGTATGTTTATACTTGTGAGTACAAGCGTGCACACGTGCAAACACAATAAGAATGCTTTTATCATGTTCTTAGCCCACACTTCCCACTTTGTTTGTGGCAGGACGTCTTGTGTGACTTTATTTCTCTTCGTTACAGGAGCAGGGGTTACAGACATGTGCTGCCATGTCTGGCTTTTGCATGAGTTCTGTGGATTTGAACTCTGATCCTCTTACTGGTGTAACAAGCATTATTTACTGAGCCATCTCCCAGGCCCCATTGACATTTTTAGTTTGGAGATTTTTAATTACTGCTTCAATATGGTTGGCTTGTTATAGACCTGTCTAAATTTTTTTAAAATCTCATCTTGGTTTAACGTTGGCAGGTCCTATACACTGGCATAGTGTCACTTTCTTTTGGATTTTAATGGAATATAATTTTAAGGCATGTCCTTATGATGTCTTGAATTTCTTGGTATCTGTTGCAATGTCTCTATTTCCACTTCCAATTTTATTAATCTTGCTCTTCTCTTTTCTCTTTTGGTCAATTTGTCTAATGGCTTCACTGATTCTTTGGGTTTGTTTGTTTGTTTGTTAAGTTGTTTATTTTCAATCTTTTTGTTTTAATACTTTTAAAAATTTATTTTTATTTTGTATATGTATGTGCACATGTGTGTGTGTGTGTGTGTCTGTCTGTGCATGAATGCCATTGCATGTGTGTGGAGGTCAGAGGGTCAACTTCTGGCAATTGTTTCAGGCCTGGGGATTAAACTCAGGTAAGATCTGGCAGCAAGCACCTTTACCCACCGAGCCTCCAGTCTTTTATTGTACGCCTTTGTAGGTATGAATTTCCTTCTCTCCTAGGCTGCTTCCATTGTTTCCCATAGTTTTTGGTGTGCTGTGTCTTCATTGTCTTTTAGTTTTAGGATTTTTTTCATTCAGCGATGTGTTGTTTGGTCTCCACGAGTTTACGGATTCTTTTTTTCTTCTACTTTTTCTTGCTATTGATTTCGTGATCAGTAGAATGCAAGAAGTGATTTCGTTGCTCCCGTGTTTTTGAAACTTGTTTTGCGTCCCGATGCATGATTTATTTTAGACAAAGCACGGCGCTGCTGAGAAGACCGTGTACTCTGTGCTGCTCGGCTGGAATGCGTTACAAAGCATCCCATCTGTTAAGTTCGTCTGATAGAATGTCGTTAGTGCGATGTGTCTCTGTCTTGTTGCTGTGTTGCTCTTGATCACCAGCTTAGGGTTGACCGGTGACTTTCTTCTTCACAGGCTTATTTTATGAAACGGGGTTCACCTGTGCTGTGTGCATATACTGGGCCCTGCAGTGTCCAGATGAACCATTCCTCAATCAGCGTGAAATGACTTTCTTTCTCTCTCCTGACTAGCTTTTCCTTGAGGTCCATTTTGTCAGACATTAAAGGAACTGAAGCAAATACACCCGGAAGATGGTGCCAAGCACCTGGATATGTGTTTTGTTGTGGGAGTTTGTGTTCTGGAAGGGGGTGGCTGACGTTGGGAGCCATCTGGAAAGCATGCCATGTGGGGTACACTCTCAGGCCTGGGGATGTTTGAAGTGATGAGAAGGAAATGCAGGTGAAGCTGCAAGCACTTTCAAAGCCTTGTAAAGCGTTGTTCTGAGGGTGAGGGAACCAGTTTGTTCCAGAAACTGAGTGCTGTGGCCAGGAGGTTTGGGGAAGCGTTTTATGTTCTGTCCGGCATGGGGCAGGCTTCCTGAACCCCGAGGGTGCTTCCTGACATGGGCGATGGGTGGGCTGTCCACTCCTTCCTCTTCCCTGGAAGAGATCAAGCAGCAGCTTTGTCCATTTCTGTCAGGATGTGTGCGGAAGAGCTGGAAGCTTGGGCATGACAGCTTTGGGGTGTTCCCAACACAGCCGGTTAGCAAGGGGAGTGTTTGGAAACAGAGCAAGCTCTGATCGTGCAGTGAAACTGGCAGGTGAGCCAAGCATGAAATTCCCCTGACCCAAGACTCTGAGCTGGAAGCCGCCCTCCAGCTAAGTGGCTCTAACGAACTGTGGAACGAAAATATTTACCAGACCCTGGGTTCTGTCTCATGTTTGACAGTCAGATTTGACACAATACTAATGATCAGTTTGAGAACAGGACAGGGGCCGTGGCTTTGCCTCAGTACTACTCAGGAGTGGTGCTCTGTTGCCTGGCCCCTCCCACTTGTCTCCCTGCGTATTGATTCATTCCTCTTTTGAAGTTGACACCCTTGCTTTAGGAGCCTGGTTTCTGCACCCTGGGATCTTCCAACAAAGGCGCTTCTGTGGGCAGACCTCAGAGGCCAAGCAGGAAAGGGTTAGGAAAGAGAGCTATTGATGGAATACCAATAAGGAAGAAAGGGTGTTCCTACAGAACTAGGGGCTTCAGGCAAGTCTGGGCCCCACTTACATTATCCAAAGAGAGCAAAGAGTCCCTTCGGAGGATTTGCTTTGCAACAGGCTCCCTGGCCTGCACCAGTAGGGAGGATGGGAGGTAAGGAGGGACTATCTTACAATGAGAAGTTTAAGTTGCATCTCTGGCTGGGGAGGGACTGGCCGGGTGCTGCAAGGCCAACAAAGAGACTGTGTGGGCTGGCGACAGTTAGGGGGACACATGGCAACTAATGGGGTAGTAATGGGCGGGGAGGTAACCTGGGAAAAGCTGGTACAAGGAAAACTGGTGCATAAATTTTGGTGGCGTGACATCCCCCTTGGCAAGGAGACAGGCACCGCTGTCACCCTCCCTAAGGCCAAAGCCAGAGATGTCGTGGCTCCTGGAGATGTGGCCAGGATGAGCGATGGCTAGAGGGTGAGAATCCATGCTGCTTTGCAGTGCCCAAGGAATGAGAGCGAGCAGAGGCTCGGGATAAATGCCAGGCACAAAGGTAAAGATGTGGGACAGAGCCTCACCCCTGAGAGGCTGCGCTAATCGGGGGCATTGCTGTGTGTACCCACGGGGACTCAAACTGTGCTCCTCGAATAGGAGCCTGAAGATGGGGAAGCCCAAGAGCTCGGCATGCCATTTCCACAAAGACCCTTTGAACATGTCACCTCCCCAAAGGGGGACAATATTTATTGCCTGGGGGGCTTTTGGAGGAAGCCATTTCACAGTTTGTATTTGGACTTTTATGGCTTCCGTGGGGTTCCCCAGACAACCCGAGGCGTCCTGGAGTCCAGAACAGTAAGCATGCTTGTCAGTGGAGACTTAGGTCCTGTCTGTTATACACCAACTGGTTTTTGATCAAGTTAATAATACTCTTTAAAAAACAAGAACAAAAAAACAAGAGGAAGAAGGAACTTTTTATTTATTTGTCTTTATTCATTTATCTGTCTTCTTCAGAGCCCTTAGGAATGTTTAAGAAGAAAGAGACAGATTCCCCCCACACACACACACAACTGATGAGGACACTGTGGACCCCTCCTCCAAGGCTGTGGGTCATGGTGTGAATCCTTAATGGGACCCCCAGTTGGTGTTTGCAAAGTCGCAGCTGGCCTTAGACCCCTGAGGACTTCCAGTTTCCCATGGTGAACATCCCTCAGAAAGGCCATGGGAATTCCCTGCCTAATCTTAGCCGGAAGGCGGTGGTGATGGGAATTCTGGAGCCGACCCCCAGCCTGCTGCTGGCTGAGAGGCAGTCTACCCCACATTGTGGATCTGGGCCGGGCCTCTGCCTCTGCCTCTGGATGGATGGTGGATTCACTCACCCAGCTAACATATTACCAGCCTGCCGCGTGCAGTCATTTGTCGGCACGGGTATGAGGAGGAATTAGGCATGACCTTGGGTTTAGGCGGAGTTCGTGGTAGAGCTTCCTGCTGGTGCTCATTTCTCAAGGGGGTGGTTTAAGCTGTGAGGGTTTGATGGCTGGTTTATAGCCAGCCTTCCCCCTCCCAGTACCCATGAAAGGGCTCCGGGGGGTGGGGAGAAATATGAAGGAAAACGAGGAGATGTGAACGACCATATTTCACAGGGACGGATGCATACACACTGGCCACACAGCCGTGCCAACGTCCCCGATGGCCATCCATCTTCTCCTGACTGGGACATATTGAGTTTTGGTTTCAGCACCTGAGGACCTGAATGGCTTCACCCCTTGAGCGGCGACCAGAAAACACCAGCCAATTTCCTACAAGTCACACCTTCATTTACAGGAAACAAGGGCAAGAAATCATTCTGGGGCAGGTTCTTACAGTAAAGCAAGAGCTGGGACACATTTATTGATGGCTCTTAATAGCATCTTTCACAGCCAGCCGGCCTTAGCATGAAGTCAGCCTCAGTTGTTCCCTCGGGGATGGCAGTGGGTAACTGGTCATTTGAACACTCACCACAGACCTTAGTGACTGTCCCCTGGGCTCCCGCCAGTGTGTCCTTAGCAGATTGGCACCATCTATTGATGGTGGAAGTGAATGTAAGGCTCTGCAGTGCATTTCTAGAGGAATCAGTGAGATATTTACAGGCTGAAGCCACCGGGCAACTTCTTCCATTTGGCTGCTGTCTTCTCTTGACATTGCCGAAATGATGTTAACCAGGGGACAGACAGAGACTCTGGGCTTTAGAGTCGTCTGCTCCTCTGCTTAACCTGGGGCAGAATCTCAAACTCAGCTTTCTTTGCTTTTAAAAGTCTTTGTGTGCGTGCGTGTGTTGTGTGTGTGTGTGTGTGTATTAGAAAGTGGGTTTGGTGTGTGTGTGTCTGTGTGTGTGTGTACACCATGGCTCAAGAATGGAGGTCAGAGGAGAACCTTGAACCTGAGTCCTTGCCATTCATCTTTGCTTTCTACTGTTTTTAAAGATGATACAAAGGAAAGAGGTTCCGTTATGACCTTCCCATACACACGCCTGAGTTTATGTGTATGCATGTATGTATGTGTGTATGTACAGGTGTGTGTATGTATGTATGTGTATGTACACAAAAATGCACATGCGCACACACACACACGCACACGCACATATACCCCCAATCTTCTTTCTTCTTTTCCCTTTCTGCATCCTTCATATCATTTCCCTTTTCCTTTCATACTTTTAACCTTTCACCTTGCTAGAGCACAGTCTCTTCTTCCCCTCTTGGCATGTCAGGCTCGCTGGTCTTTAAGCTTCTAGGACTCCCGCGTGCCTCCCCTCTCACCGTAGGAGTCCTGGGGTGGCAGGTGTGCTCCCACACTTAGTAAAGTACTCGGCTTTTCCCTGCATTCTGGCGACCCACACTCAGGTCCTATGCTTGCTCGCCAATCACTCGCCAATCGTCCCAACCAGAGACTCAGTTTTCTCATCTGGATGAAGGGTTAAAGGGTTTGATAATCCTAGCCCAGTTCCCAAAGATGATGGCAAAAAGACCGTTTGAGAAACACTAAGCTTATGTTTTTCCTGGTGTTTAGTTATGGAAGATTATATATGTGTGCATGTGTATACACGTATACACACATACATACATACAGAGAGAGAGAAGTTAAATTTCTGTTACCCAGTTTTATTAATGCTGAGCAAACTTTTTCAAAAACATTTTTAGGATTTACAATTTTTTTTAAACAAACAGAACCAAGGAACTTTAATGCCTGGCTAAGACTGCGGGAATTCTCAGTACGAGAAAAATGAGGCACAAAATGTCCCTTTCCAAAGTGTTCCAGTTTGGATCTTATGTTCTTGACTGGAGATTACAGGAAGGCTTGTTTTTTGTTTTTTGTCTTTTTAATCATCGCTAGGATGAAATCATTGTATTATTAACCTCTTTTCCCTGCTTCCCCCTTCTTCCCTCCTCCTCATTTCCTCTTCCTTTCTCCCCTTTCTTCCCCCTCCTGCTCTTCATCATCCATCATCATCATCATCACCATGCTCATCTCCGCCCCCACCCCCATCATCATCAGTTGGAGACATAGTGTTCTGCAGCCCAAGCTGGCTTCAAACTGATGAGGATGCAGGATATCCACATCTTTAATGCAGATGAGGATGGCCTTGAACTTCAGACCTTCCTGCCTTTGCCTCCAGGCAGCTGCTTTTAACCCATGCTGAGGATGGAACCCAGGGCTCAGTGCCTGCCAGACAAGCACTCTACCAACTGAGCTATACCTTGGAAAGCATTACTTTCACAGAAATTAAAATGTAAAAGTAACTGCTTTTCCGTGCTGACAAGAGGGCTGAACCTAAATCAGCAAAGGGTCCTTTTTCTCTCCATTTGATCTAACTGCAGAGTGACTGGGTTGAGGTCCAAGTGGAAGGATGCCGGGCTGCCTGGCTCATCTCCCACAGCATCAGTCTTTGTTGAGGGAGAGGGCTTGGCAGTTATCTGCTTTGACTCTAACATGGAAGACTTACCCCAGCTTAATCTGCTCCAACCCAGTCCCCATTGTTACCGTCATCTCTTACCCATAGGGAACAGAGGCTGAGAAGTAGCCCCTGTGCCCCACTGCCTGCTCCACGGTGTGGTGCGTCTCATCACACTCTGGCGTTAGGGAGTTGTTAAATGGAAAGAGTTCTCTAATTTTGCAGCCTTGCTGTGGGGACCAAATCATGGTGTGCTCTGTAAAAGGCCCAGGAGGAATGGTTTGTCTTTATTTTTATTTAAAGGGTTTTACACACACACACACACACACACACACACACACACACACACACAGAGAGAGAGAGAGAGAGAGAGAGAGAGAGAGACAGACAGACAGACAGACAGACAGACAGACAGACAGAAACAGAGACAGAGAGAAAGAGACAGGCAGACAGAGACATAGAGAGAGGAGAGCCTAAAGCTTTTTGTTTAGTTTCCTTTGCTCCGGATGCAGGCCCCGTGACCTTCATCACCTCTGTCCCTCGCATTCTCTGCCCCCTCTTCTCGGATTCCTGCGCCTTGGAAGGAGGAGGCTTAATAGAGATGCTCCACTTGGTGCTGAGTGTTCTAAAAAGTCTCTTCTTTCTGCACCTCGTTCGGCTGTGGGGGTCTCTGTGTTCATCGACATCTGCTACACACGGAGGCTTTCCTGAGGAAGTGTGAGGGATGCTGATCTGTGGCTGTAATGGTCAGTCATCAGGATCTGGTTTATTACTGTGCATCCACTCAGCTCTATCCTGGGTCTCATGACCTCTCTAGTCACAGGTCTGTGACAGATAACAGAGCCAGGGATGGATTTCACCAAGACTTCGATCCATTCGTAGACACCTTTAAAGTAAGGATAGAGCATATCGAGATTGAGATGGCAGCTCACACTCGTAATCTCAGTATTAGGTGACTGGAGATAGGAGGACTATCATAAGTTCACCATTTAGCTTAGGCTATATGGAGAGTTCCAGACTAGTTCCACTCCAGTACCAACTTACCCATTACCCCAGTCCTTTCTTGAACTTGGGAGTTGTGCCGGAACACCCCTGGAGCCCACCCAGCTGCCCTGTCTTCTTTAGGTGTGGGAAAACCTTTAGAATTCTCTGCTTCAGCTGGGAACAAACACTCCATTACCCCAGGTCTGGGCTCAGTGAGTGCTTTGGGAGGCAGGGGGATGCTTTAGTGCCCTTCTGTGGGGACACAGGCTCAGCAAGGGCTCTGCCCCTCTCCTGCATCCCCAGACCTCACGCTTCATTTGGAACAAGACTTCCAGTTATTTCTACAGTTGCCTCACCCACATCTTGGGGTTTAGTGATGAAGGGAAGACCCCCGTCTCAGCTCAGGAAAGCTACTTGATGTGGGAGAGTTTTATTTGAACTTCAGGCGGTCACTCGTGTGGGGCTGTGCCGCATCGGCAGGAGCAGAGGGAGCACACGAGGGAACGCACAGACACTTCTTCACAGTCAGCACTGAAGCTGAGCTTCGAGGGTGCTGGGAGGGCTGCACTCAGCATAGGGGACTTCTTAAGGGCCACCCTCTATCTCTCTGCTTCCTGCTAAGTCAGACTGGGGACAGCTGAGTTTTGTTCTCTGTTTTGCAGCACCCTTGGCACGCTGGCACCTTCTGGCTGCAGTCGTTGTGCTGGGCCATTGTGTATGTGAATGATTTTAAATTGGGTTTGTCCCTTTGGACTGGGTACCATCTGCCCCTTTCAGCCTCAGCTCCTGTATCCTTCTCAGCAGGGAGACATTCTCTCTATGACCTTTACCTTAAGAGTCTCCAGTGACCCAGTGTCTCGTCTTTAGAATACCAGCTACAACCCTTCTTTTCTTCCTCCCTGGTTGGTGATGGGGGAGAAACCAGAGTTTCGGACTAAAAAACAACAAATATTGCTCAAAAATGCAGTGAATGTGTGTTTGAGAAATTTTCTTGTGTATTTTTAAAAAAAAGATACACAGGTCTTTGGCGGATTTTAAAAAGCCGGGGTATAGGTGAGGCTTAGAGAGAGAGAGAGAGAGAGAGAGAGAGAGAGAGAGTAATTGCTAAGTGTTTTTGAGGCCCTGGGGTCAATCCCAGTACCGAACAGCCACAGAATTCTGCATGCAGGTAGGCAGGAGTCATCCCACCAATAGCAGCCTTCGTGGCCTGTTAGTGTTCTGTCACCTCTGCTGAGCCCTAT
Source organism: Mus caroli (assembly GCF_978045245.1). Classification (NCBI taxonomy): domain Eukaryota; kingdom Metazoa; phylum Chordata; class Mammalia; order Rodentia; family Muridae; genus Mus; species Mus caroli. The sequence goes on from NW_028227275.1 coordinate 19,622,577, forward strand.
GCAGGGGTCCTTTATGGGGACCCGGGAGCTGGGACTCACACCCATGAAGTTCAGCCTTCATGGCCTTCATAGTGTGAAGATGAATGATGAAAGGCACGGCCAGCTTGGGGACCTCCTTGGTCTGGTCTTGGTTTTGCCAAGGATGGAGATGTTACTGCAATGCAGAGTGATGCTCTGCACACTGAGGTCTGGGGTGCACATGGTTCCGGTTAACCTTCCCAGCAAGTTTGGAGAGGCTGTCATCCCCACTCATGGGACGGGGGTGGGGGCGGTGTACAGAAGTCAGAGTGATAACTTGTCCCAGAGCTTGCGGTGAGAACATGACTGGCCGTGAGAGAGTGGCCGAAACCTGTGTCCCCTCTCCTCTTCTCCAGAACCACATCACCAAACTGAGACGCCTGCTCAGAGAACCAAAGGCAACGAGGGTGGCATTACAGTGGCCAAAGGCAACCACAGATGCCACTGGAAGAGTGTATTCCTTGAATCGGCCCTGGGGGGAGAAAGTACTGAGTTGAGGCTTGGTGGAGGGATGTCTGTTAGGAGCAAGAGAGGCTTTGAGTCAGGGAGTGCAAGGAGACCTTCATTCAGTAAAGAGGCAGCTGATGTAGCCCCAGGTGGAGGGATTTCTGCGACTCTGGGCCAGGACGGGGCAATGACACGAAGGAGGTGGCTGGGCCCCTGTGACTCGTCGGTGGCTTGCAGTCTACTCCAGACCCTGCCTGCATGGTGGAAAGCCCCCATCCTACCCAGGGGCACAGAGAAAAGGCTGCCCTTTCCCAAACTCTGTGTGCTTTTCCCAGGGGCCATTGTTCCTGGTTGCCAGGAGACCAGGCCTTCAGGTGTCGCCCTGGAGACTGGGGCCTGGGTATTTGGGTTTAGGTCAGGCACAATAATGGCTGTAGAATGAGATGGTATCCCCAGGACCTCCTCAGTCATTTGTCACACAGTTCTGGTTCCCAATGACTGTGTGGACCTAGGGGATGAGGGAGGAGGTAGGCGGGGGCTGGTGGGCTGAGGGGCACGGGATGGGGCTGGCTAATGGCCCTGCCCCTGGAGTAGAGCAAACATACCTCTTAGGAAACAGGAAGTGAGGCCATCCCAATATCTGGGCACCAGAAGGCTGGATCTGACCAAAATTCAGGATGGCCAATGGAGGCTAGGGTTGAAGATGTTCTAGACACATGGTAATGAGACTCCAGGAAGAATTCAATCACTCCCTAGGGTGCTCCACAGTTAGGCAGCCTAAGGGTACAGTCAGAGTTTTAAAAAAAAAAAATCCTTTAATTTGACTATAACAAGGATGATGGCAGATCAGAGCCATCAGGGGGCTGAGCCTGAAGGGAGGGGTTCAGAGAACCTGGGCTGGTGCCAGGGGTCACATTTTAGCTGGACCAGTAAGTGCGTAGGGCCTTCCTTCTAAGCTTCCAGCACAGTACCTACCAAGTATGACTCTGAGCTTGTAGACCCATGCCACAGTTTGCAAAATAGCCCCCTCTCCTCTCTTACTACGTTTTAGAATTTTTATATCATGATAACGTATAATAAACTTTACCGACTGAGCCATTTAAAATGCACAGAGCTGCAGTGGTGAGTGTCTTCACACTGTTACACCACAGAGCTCTATAATATTTTCACTTCATAAAACTGGAACTTCACAACCCATCAAGCAGTAACTCCCCACCCTCCCTTCCTCCACCCCTGGCAACAGCTGTCTGTAAACTGACTACTTTGGGGCCACAGATGAATGGAATCGAGTAGTGTCCCTCCCCTCCCCCACCCTCCCTATTCCCCCTCTCTCCTCCCCTCCCTCCTCCTCCCTTTCTCCCTCCTCCCCCTCACTCCTACCCATTCCTTCCTCCCCTCCCTCCTCCTCATCCCTCCTATCCCTTCCTTCCTCCCCTCCCTCCTCCCCTCCCTCCTCCCCTTCACACAACCCTCTCCAGGGCCACTCACTGTATGTAACATGTGTCAGAGCTCTCTTCCTTTCTATGGGTTGAGCACTGTCCCTACACTGGTTGCGTATACATTGTGTACCTGTTGATCTGTGCTGGGCATGGGGTGGCTTCTGCCCTGTGGCTCTTGGAGGTGATGGTGCATGTCCAACCCATTTCCAGGCTCGCTGGGACTTACTTTCTGACCCCAGAGCTGTGTGGGTTATCTTTGCTCCTCCTCTGAGCTCTTGAGGGGCCTGTCCTGGAGGCAAACAGGGTGACTCATTTTGTGCCCAGCAAAGACACTCTTTTCATCTGCTTCCTTCTGCGAGGCAGCTGGCTGTTCTCTGGAGATCTTAATTTAGGCCGGGAAGGGGGTGGGTGAGGAACTGAGCGTGCTGGTCCAGCTGGTGCTGGAGGCTTGGGCAGCTTAACAGAGCTCAGCATCTCAGAGGCACAGGACTCCCAGTGTGCTCAGGCAGATGGCGCTGGCAGGCGTAGAGGCGAGGGGCATCCAGGAGGTGGTGGGAGGTACCATGATGAACAGGGGTGAGGGGTAGGGGCTGTGGGGAGGTGGGCTTGGAAATGCAATGAGGGACATTGACATGGACGTTTTAGAGTCTGGTGAGTCATAGTTTAGGCTTCAGGGACGAATGAGGAGCAGAAAATCATGGGTATGAATGGCTGCCCACCGAGTTACTAATGTGCACGGAGTCAGAGTGGAGCTTGGCTCAGCTGTGAGATGATGACAGGGGTGCCTGTCATGGCGCAGCTCTGGCCTGAAGCTCACAGGACCCTGAGGACTCACAGGGGTAGAAGCTGTGGTGGTGTCTGGAGAAGCAGTGTCTCCATTAAAATGCTTTTATCACATTGAGCAGCACGGGGGGGAGGGTGGGAGGATCAGGAACCAAGCTGCTAGAGAGCCTCACCAGTTTTGCCTGGAAACTGTACTCACCTGCACTTTCAGGGTTTATGGTGCTGAGGCTGGCAAAGTGACACCTCAGTTGATAGTGCCAGGAGCCCAAACTTGGAGGGAACCGAGTTTGACAGTCTAAGGCCTGAGGAAGCAGCCTGCAGCCATGGAGCTAACTGAAGCCAAGTCCTTGAGCTTCACCGAACCTGAGAGTTGGGGGAAGGTGGACAGAAACATGATTAGAAACAGCTTCCCATACGGTCTTGTGGCAATTAAAGGCATGTGCAAGAGACCATGCTGGGTCCTGGTCCCAGCTCTGCCATTTGCAAGATGGTACAACCTCGAGCATGTTTTCTACCCTCTTTTTTGCCTCGGTGTGCTCACCCAGAATCTAAACATGCCAGTGGTTCATGCTTCACACACTGTTCATTGGAGAGGAACAGGAAGTTACAGTACGTGGTGACAAATTGGCTATCATGTTTTAGATGGAACAGGAGAGACTCCGAGAAACTCCGTGCTTGGAAAGGCTGCTCTCCCTCTGTTCCTCTACCCCTTGGAGAATTTGAGGTCTTGGGAAAAGTCACATCTCCCAGAGGGCAGACTCTCTCAATAGCACCTGGTTCCTGGCAGGGTGGTAACAATACTTAGGCAAGCTGGTGCATACAGCATTGACTACCCATTATGGTTGGCAGAAGCGTGGACTGGCATGTGTGGAACTGCTGGTCCATGTTAGCATGGCAGACCTTCTGCAAGGTCTTGGTTACATCCTCTCAGGCCCCCCAAAACCTCTGGTTCCCTGTGGAATGGGTTTGAATTAGCTTCTCCGGGCAGCCTATGTTGGGATAAGAGACTGGTAAGAGCTGTTGGTAGGCTTTATAAAGGACATCAAACAGCTCCTCTGGCCAGGGGTGGCAACGGGAAACTAAAGGCTGTCTTTAGGTGGAAGGCCCACAGGGGTAGATGGAAGTACGGACTGGGGAGGGAGGGGTTTCTGCAGCCCTTGCTCTGGTCCTCATCAATCCGATTCGGTGTCTTGGCCACGTGAGGTGGAACCCAGCATGGCTCCTTTGAGATAAGGTTTTAGGTGTATCAGATCTTACCCACATTCACCCTTCAGGATGTTTTGCAATGTTTCTGATGGCCATTATTTCAGCCTTTTCAAGTTGCACGTGTATGCATATCGTGTGTATCAATACGTTCATGCTATGAGAGTGCTGTGCCTCTGAGCTCCACCCAGCTCCTCCATCCTGAGCCTTTCAAAGATGCAGCTAATGGCACAGGCGGCTTCCCACTGCCCATCCACAGAACACTCATTTCCCCAGACCTGAGGTACCTGTACCTGCGGGAGAATACCTCTCTGTCTCCCTTCACCAGCCCATGGAGACCACCACCTGCTTCTTGTCGTCTCTATGATTTCGACAACTTTAGGCACTGTGAACGAGTGGAGACCTGCAGTGTTGTCCCTTGGTTATTGGTTTGCTTCGCTTTGATGTCCTCTAGTATCCTGTTGCTGCATTTTCTTCATTTTAAAGGATAGTCTTCTATCCGGTCATGGGTGGAGCCTGGGTTTTGTTCATCCTCTGACTGGTGTGAATTGTTGCTATGGACACGGGCAAGCAAGTGGCTCCTTGAGTCTGTTTCCTTTCCTTTGAGTGTACACCCAGAAGTGAAATTGCTGGATCATATGGCAATTCTGTGTTTAAGTTCTGAGGAACCAACTGCCAGACTGTGCCAGACATTTTCTTCTTCGTGTGCCAGACTTTTTATACAAATACATCCATGCTTATTATAGGACTTAGAAATGTCCCTCCCCAGCCCACTGGGGCACTATCCCAAGTGACTCCTTCCTCTGACCCTGACTCCTGTCTCTGTCAACTGACGTATGACCCTGTGAAGAAAGCCTGTTACTTTCCTTCTGTGTATCCCACTTGGAATCCAGGAGCCATGCTCACAGAGCAGGGCATGGAGGAGTCCGGGTTTCTAGTTTCCAACAAGGGATTTATCAGGGCACAGATGGAAGCTGGGTCTGTTTCTGCAGTGAAGGCTTTATCTATTGTAAGCTCAGAACGACCACACTTCCTGCCTCATACCTGACAAGACGTGGGCAGATAATGTCACTCAGGACCCGTGTGCTAGCGACTGAGTGAAGACAGCAGGGCCGTGTCCTGACGATGGAGATCTTGGGACAAAGGGAGGACAGAGATATGGTGGGTGGTCTCGCTGGGACCCTCTTTTTCCTCAGCAAGTGTCAGCCGCTCCCAGGACTGGTGTGCATGGCCATGTGCTGCCATTTTGGTGCATCGTTTTTTAGGACAAGTCACATGGCCACCTGGTTCATGCCCACTGCCCACTGCCCACAGCCAGGGAACATGGGCATCTGTGGGGACTGAGAACCAGGTGCTACACTTAGTACATCAGGGAATTACTAACCTCAATCCTCACAACACCCTGTAAGGAACTTGTATTGGTTCCCTATGTGTCCCCAAGGGCATTCGCATCCGCAGAGAAGCCAGGATTGAATGATGAGGGCTGCAGCCCAGGCCCTCAGATCATCCTTCGCCTCAGCGGTGCGTCTCACAAAAGGCTAACTTTTATCCTCTCTCTTGGGATTTTTCCCCCCTCTTAGTTTCAGGGCATATATTTCAGGGGCAGGAAGAAATGCGATTTATAGCTCTTCCTGCTGTCAGAAGGCTGGAGAGATTAGCTACTGCTGGGTGTAATCCCAAGCAAATGCTCCTCACCCTCAGGCAGGAGCTGGTGGGACTGACATTTATCACTACAAACCTGTCCTCGCCTTTCCTCTCCATCCTGCCTCTGTACAAGCGAGAAGCCTCCCTCCAGATTCCAGCTGGGCATCTTCTGTCTCTTAGCAACTGCCGCCAGCCTGGACTCTGGGCTTAAGCTCTGGGCTTAACTCTGGGCTCTGGGCTCTGGGTGTGCCTTTCTGTGGATCCTACACACATGATGTGTGTTGTGGGCGTGAGACAGGACCATATTAGCCCTGGGCCTAGAGGAAGGAGGAGCAGGCAGGAGAGAGGGAGTGGGGTGTCCTCTGTGGACATACGCCCAGCTCTCTACTGAAGAGGAAAATGATTGGAGGGGGCGGCGGGGAGCAGGGCTGCATGCCAGGTGAGTGATAACAGTTGTGCTTTTCCCGCTGGGCCCATCTTTGTGATTACACACATTTGCTCGAAAGGTTTGTTTCTCCAATGGGGTAAAGAGCCCCCCTGGGTCTCTCTGCTCAGGCTTTCCCTTGAGGGGAGGGCAGGCTGTCACTGTTGCACCCGAGAGATGGAGGGGAGAGAGCCTGAACACGGGAAAGGTGGGAAGACAGGAAAGGTGGGAATAGGACGCCACGGCTGTGTATGATTTTCTGAGGGCTTCCTGAGGAAGAGGGCAACAGCACCTGACTTGAGCCATTGCTCTGTGTGTGAATTTCTAAGGGACCACTCTTTCTACCTGAAATGAACTAGAACATCCCTGAGAGGGTCTAACCCAAGTCTTGACTTTGCAGATGAAGAAACCGAGGCCAACACAGTGAGAGGAATTCCTTGGAGTCCCAGCAGGGAGGGAACAGCGATGACAGTTGGACCTAGGCACCCAGGGTCTACTTCTATGCTTCCTCATTTGGCTAGGGTCCTCCCTGCTCACTGGAGGATCCTTGAAGTCCCAGGGTGTGGTCATGCGCTCCACCTGAGCCAGGCTTCCACACAGAGGAGGAGCAAAGAGAGCCTGCTGGGCTCAGCTCTGCACCCGAGGACAGGATTTCTGAGGTGATCCTGGCTGCCCAGGCTGCTTCTATACACCAAGGTCTAACCAGATCACAGAGAAGATCCAGGGCTCTTACAGAGACTAGATGCTGTATCACCAAGCATCTTGCCTTCTTAGGCTGTCCTAACTCACAGTGCATGGTTGGATAGCCTTTTTCTCCTTTCTCCTTTCTAAACTACAGGGCAGGGCTGATGGAGCCACCTAATCTGAAGCATTATATAAACGTCAGATCGATGATCAACTTAAGAAATCTCTAAAAGCCTGCGAAGGTGTTAATGGGCCAGTGTTGGGCAGGAAGTTGGATTCGAGACAGCGTGAACACCCCCCGCCCCCCATTAGGTGTTTAAGGACATTTGTGTTCCTTCTTGGTACCTCTACTCATTTTTTTCTGTCATCTCTTTCTGAAGCTCAGAGAGGGTGAGCCAGTGATCTTAGGTCACACAGGAAGTAAGTGGTAGAGCTGGGACTAGAACCCACCTCTGTCACTCCTTCTCTAGTGATCTTTCTCTATGCTCACTCCACAGGCCGGAAAGGACAGACCTGGTGCCTCTGAGAGGTGAAGGGCCTTATGCTGGGAATACTAGTAACGCCGAGTAGAATGAGGGAGATGCCACTGAAAACATCTCCAAAGCTCAGGCCTCTTGGGTTGCAACTTGCTTTTGAAAGTACTTCCAGGTCACAGGGCTGGCGAGATGGCTCAGTTGGTTAGCAAGGTTAGCCATATTGGTAAACTCTGCGTTTCACTGTCTCATTGAAAATAAAAAAGGGGGGCTGGTGAGATGGCTCAGTGGGTAAGAGCACCCGACTGCTCTTCCAGAGGTCCAGAGTTCAAATCCCAGCAACCACATGGTGGCTCACAACCATCCGTAACGAGATCTGGCGCCCTCTTCTGGAGTTTCTGAGGACAGCTACAGTGTACTTACATATAATAAATAAATAAATCTTTAAAAAAAAAGAAAAGAAAATAAAAAAGGGATTGAAGATTCCTAATATCAACCCCAGCCCTCAAGTGTGTGCCCACACATGTGCCCAAACACACACACACACACACACCGAAGCAGCAGCAGCAGCAGCAAAAGCAGCCAAAAAAAAAAAATGTTTCTGGGCCTGTTTATCTCTGAGACATTGTGGGGTGTAAATAGAAGTTTTCCATTATTGGAACGGTCCCTCCCAAGCCCTTCCCACCTAAGACATCCAGCAGACATACTTTGTACCTGTGGATCACTAGGAACACATGGAACAGCAAGGCCTGAGGAAGGAACCAGGCTGACAGACCCCCATTCCTGGAGCCTTCTCCTCCAAAGCCACAGAAACTCCAGAATAGCCACAGATGTCCCAGGCCTCCCCTGCCCTGCCCTGTCGCTCATAATTGAGCCTTGGGCGTGTGTCACTTAAGCTCTCCAGCGACAAAAGCTTCCGTGAGTGTCACGCCTTTCTGTTTAGAGTGTTTAAAAATTGATAAAGGTTGTGTGTACTCATTAGGGAGCCGACTATGCCTGAGGGCAGCAGAGGGAAGCCAGGCCCTGCAGATGCCTCCTGAGGTCTGCTGAGGTGGATGGAGCTTTGCTGAGAGTCTGCATTGCTCTCCCCGGAGTCTGCTTGTGTGAGAGGCATTCTGTTGAGTCGGGTGGCAACAGCAGAATCTGCTGGCAGAGGTCCTGAGACCCTCTGGGCTCCATCCTGCCTGACACCATGCAATGGGGATCTCTGGCTGGAACCTGGCTCTGGGTCTTTGCCTTGAGCCTCGATGACTTGCGTTTCATTTGCTGGCTGCTGCCTCCACAGAAGTACGGACCCCTCAGTGAGCTTCTCTGCCTCACAGTGTGTCTGGAACGGGGCATGGTGAGTGGGTGTAGTCAGGACGCTGCCTAGGTCCCTTATCCTCCTGGTCCACACTGCCAAGTGACAAATGTTAGCAATGGCCAGCAGAGACTCGGAGATGGTCTGAGGAAGCCGAGTCAGGGCTGCTCTAGGACTGCCCTCCTCAGCCGGAGCATCACGTAGGCAAGGACACTATGAGGTCATTGTCATCAAACAGTGGAGCTAGTGAATGGCTTTGAGAATGTCCAGAGACATCAATGTCTCTGAGTTCCTTGTGTATCTTTGTGCTCAGTTCTAGTTTTACACGAGCTCTCGTGTCTTGGGAATATGCATGTGTGCATACATGCATCTCTCTCTCTCTCTCTCTCTCTCTCTCTCTCTCTCTCTCTCTCTCTCTCACACACACACACACACACACACACACACACACATACACACACACACACACTAGCCTCCTCTGGGCCATTTCTTTGTCCTGTGAGTCTCAGTTGAAGCATAAATACTTCTTTCATCCATTTCTGAATTAAATGATGTCCCTCCACTGTGCCCCTTGATGCCCTCAACCTCAATGCTTCCTAAACAGATGACCTTGAGCAATGGTCCAGTCACTGTATCAATTGTCACCTGACAACGTGAATGTGGTAAATCCTGTAGGCACCTGCCTTGGGAGACATCTCTTGGGGTTAGGAGTGACAATATAGGTATCTATCAGTCGTCAAATAGCTAACTTCCACGTACTGAGCAGGCAGGACAGCTCTGGGGTCTACTTGAATCTCTAGGACCAGGCAGGAAATGGAAGTTGAATAAGACCCACACTTGGAGCACTCCATCATGGAGACCTTGCTACAGCTCACTGTACGCAGCCTGAGGATTTTCTGGTGGCCACTTGGGACTTAGGTACAAATTTTGCTGTGTTCCTGACATTGCTTTATGATTTTAGATAAGTTTCTTCCCTGTATGAGCTTCAGTTTCTGCCTCTGCAGACTGGGTAGATAATAATGACCTCATAGAGCCGCTGAAGGCTTAAATAAGAGATGGGCTTGACCAGCATCTACCCAGGCATTGGATCTCAGGGAGCATTGTAAACCCCAGGAAGGGGAAGCCAGTGGAATTTGCATGTGATTGAGGCGTGGCAACCCGGAGATCCTTGGGGACAAACCCACACATACTGGTGGGGAGACTTCAGGTCTAGAGAGGAGGGGTGAGCCGAGTGCCTTTGGCATGGCTTTGCAGGGCCACAAGGCTTACTGTGTAATTACAAAACAGCACACATGGAAATGAAAACGCGCGTCCAGATGGCGGGCCTTCCATGCCATTGAGAGGCAGAACTAATGAACTTAACAAATCACTGATAATTAATTTTCAGAAGCCAAAGGAAGCCCGGGAGTGATGAATGGGGTCCACAGAAGGTGAGAGCAAAGCAAGGCCAACTGCCAGCCAGAGAGAAGTGTGTGTGGGTGCCATTTCCAGGCCGGACCCAAGCTGATGTGGCCAGAGAGGCTGCCAGGCAGCGCACCACACGCAGTGGTAACAGTGCAGGCCAAATGGACTGAGCCCTCCCGTGAGGGATGGGGAGATGATAGCATCCCTGAAGGGGTGACAGGCATGGGATAAGGGTCCGAATCCAGTGGCTGACGGAGCCTTCATCTCAGGCTGATGGAGACTTGAGCCCAGGCAATACTACCGCTTCAGCACCTCCTGTCCAGCGTCAGGCAGAACGGCTAGGTGGTATCACTCACCACAGGATCACTGAGGCAGAGGCAGAAGCAGAGGGATGCTGACTCTGTCACAGAGATGCTCAGAGCTGCCTGCTGAATGAACGGAGGTGAGCATGACACCCTGGGTGTCAGGCTCAGCTCTCTACCGTGAGTGTCTTTGCATCTGGAGTCGGTGGATTCGAGTTAGGAGGGCACAGACTGCGGTCAGGATGCGGGCTTCCTGAAACACACAGTGTCTGGCAGCTGATGTTGAAGCAGGCAGTGAGCCTTGTGTGCTTGGTAGCAGCCCCTCCCCCTAGGCCTGCCTTCTTTTCCACTGAGTTGCAGAACTCTGCTTGACACACTGGACAGCAGGGGACCAAGTTCCTAGGGCTTCCTCAACCTTTGTTGATGGAGATTCTGTAATTCACGCCCTTCCCCCAAAGTCACATTGAACTGATGGTAGGGAGGGGTAGAAAGAGAGTTGGGGGGGGGCTACAGGTGCCTGAAGTTGGGGCTGGCATACTGTCCTTTTGATCAGTTCTGTGAGGACTCTGGTCCTGTCCTTACTAGCTGTGCAATTCTAGGCAATTTCTTAACCTCTCTGAACCTGTTTTCGCTACTGTGAAATGGAGCCAGAACTTCATTGGTTAATATAAGGATTAACTATGACCATGGACATAAAGCTTGTGGCTCTGTATGTGGGGCTGTGTAGGGCAGCAGTTCTCAACCTGTGGGTCGTTGAATGATCCTCTCACAGGGGTCGCCCAAGACCACCTGCCTATCAGATATTTACATTGCGATTCCTAACAGTAGCAAAATTACAGCTATAAAGTAGCTACAAAATAATTTAATGGTTGGGGGGAGTCATCACAGCATGAGAGACTGTATTAGAGGGTCACAGCTCCAGGGAGCTTGAGAGGCGCTGCTGGAGGGGCTTAGTTAAGAGCTGGCTGGCTAATCAATGCTGATTGAGAGAATAAACACCTTATAATACGTACGCATCCTCTCGAAACTCTGTGTGTTGTCCTTTATAAACTTTCACTGTTTTGAGGAGGAATCCAGTCTTAGGAAAGTCATGAAACAACACACTGACCTCAGACCTGAGGGACAGAAGGGACTGACTGAGATAAAACAGTGAAGTGTGTGTACCCCTTTGTCTTCCCCTGTGGCTGTGGACACAGAGCTGGTATCAGCTGGGCTTTCCCAGCTGCTGCCGTGCCACCTCCTGCTGGTCTCTGAGGTTCAGAAGACAAAGCCAGGGGACCGAGATGCCTGGCCATCTCTCCCATCCTCCCCTGCCCTCTGGACTCTCTCCGTAGTTCCTGGTGACCTTGGCATCCCTCCCTGGCCCACCACCACCCATCACCTTCTGTTCTCGGCCCGTCAGCCACTTTCTTCCTGACTATGCCGGGATCCGAGCCATTGTCAACTCAGGCTTCCAGATTAATTAGCAAGCCCCATGTCAGCTGCTAACTGAGACCCAGATGTCGGCTAGGTTCCCGCGGCAAGCCATTTTGTCACTATAATTGAAGAACACAGAAGCAACAGTGAGCTGGCCGAGTGGCTCAGAGTCCTCCACACCCCACTGAAAGTGGAAAGACCAAATTTGACTGGGAGGACACGTAGAGGGGACCTTGGCTGCTGCTTGGGGGGAGCCTCCCTTGGCCAAACCAGAGGATGAGCTGGGCTGTTAGACTTAAGCCAAGGAGTTCCCTCTGCCTACTCTAGGAGCTGCCCTTCACGACAGCTGGTGTGAGTCAGGCACAATGTCTAAGCAAACTCCAGCGAGCCCTGTGGGGCCTGTGGGATCTCACAGCTTTCAATCCTGCATGCTTGGGTGAAGCGGCCAGGGCAGGCCAGGGCCTTGTTTCCATTCTCCACCAAGCCATAGTTTTAATGGAAGTATCAAGGGCAGGAGAGGGACGTTCCACCCCGCTGACCCTCATTTTAGGTACTCTCCGGAGCAGACGAGGCAAGGGCAGGTTTTGATCACAGCTACACCTGTCTCGCCCCAGTATCAAAACCCATGTTGAGCGTTGGGAGCTGGCAGAGGTGGCTGGTCGGTGGCTATGTTGGTCAGGCTTCTAGTTACCATAGCAAATGCATGAGGGAGGGGAATGTGAAGGGAGAAAGACCTTTTCTGTTTCATGGTTTCACAGGTTCTAGCCCAGGGTCCCCTGGCTCTATGACTTGGGGACTGGAACAAGAGGAGAAACAGTCAGGCAGTGGGACGGGTGTGACTGTGGGGACCTGGGCAAAAGGCCAAGGAAAGAGAAACACAGTCTCTAGAGAAATATCCTCAGGGACCTACTCCTGGAGTTTTCTCTCCCAAATAACGCCACCAGCTGGGGTCCAAGTATTCAAAATGTGAAGGGAATTTCAGCATCAAAATTTAACAGTGGCTTAGGAGCCACACTGATCTGCTGGGACTTAGAGCCCAGCTCCCTGCACACAAGATGGAAGGCAGAGTCAAGAAGGCTCTACTTCCCCTGGGAAGTGGGAGGGTACTCTAAAGGTAAGGGCTCAACCTATCTCCGGATGACCTTGAGTTTCTCATGTGACCTTTCTGACCTCAATTTTCCTATCAGGTAAAACGGGTCTAAATTCTTCTAATACCATGGTGTTTTGGGAGAACTGCCCTTTAACCTTTGAAGATACTTCAAAGCTTCTACATTTATAACCAAGAAAAAGCATCTCACTATGTAGCCTAAGCTGGCTCCAGAACTTTCCAACCTCCTGCCTCCACCTCCAGAGTGCCGTAATTACAGGCTTGATATCAGTGCGTCTTGAACTATAAACATGTGGACTTGAAAAATTCATTCTCAGACACAAGGACATAAGGGAGTGACCTCACAGCCCCACTTGATATTCCAGCTTAGACTCTGGGGGTGGAAACAGAAGCCATATTTTCAAAGGTTCCCGGGATTCTAATAAATTCTCCTAGCACTCACCATGAGATGCCTTCCTAGAGTTTTGGAAAGTCAGAGCTGCCCAGGGTCCTAGAGGCCTTCTAAGATCCCCCCTTCATTTTGTAGACAGAGAACCAGGCTCAGATTACAACTCAGGGATGATCTGTTTCGACTCCTCTTACCTCTTACCCAGGTTGTCCCCCGAGTTCACAGATGTTTCGAGAAAGCTTACTGGGAGCTGAGGCGTGGCCCTCATGTGTGGTCATGGGAAGGTCACTGCTTAAAAAGCTTTACAGATCAACCAGGGATCTGCCCCACAGTGTTTGGTCCTCCAATTGGTACAGTGTCACTAGGAGGCAGTGTTACAGGGCCTGGGGTTGTACCTGTGAATCTACACTGTGCTTTTAAAACTTGAATACTCACATCTTTTCAAAAAGTGAAGGTAACTGGCTATCAAACTGGTTAGATGTAAACAAATATTACATATTGAGACTATTTAGGTGGAAATTCAGGTGTGAATAAGCTGTTGGTAAACAAGATGGTCCCTTTCCTTGTATTTTTTTTTTTTTTTTTTGCGCGATCGTCTGCCTTGCTTCTGTATTTCTGCTTCCTGTGTTCTCTGCTTGCTCAGGGGAGGCTTCTCCGTGTCACAGCATCTTTAACTTTCCTCTCTTCCGAGTGTTCTCTAAGTTCCCTCTCTCAGAAGCGCAGACATGAACTTGCTGCCTTCGCCCTCGCTTTCCAAGAGGGAAAGGGCCAGCCTCTTATGTAAGGGTGAAAGTCAGGGAGAGACAACCAGGACACTTTGGGGTACCTACTGGGACCAAATCCCAAGCCACACACACTTTCCTGTAACCTAGCAACCATGCAAGGTAGAGTCCACCTACAACTTGAAGATGGGTACTAAGCCGGGGCCAGGCATGAATGAGGCTTTTCCAGTAGGGTGTGCAGTCATGGAAGGGGTGGGCTGCCCCTCCATCCTACAGGAAGCTCCGATGCCCTCGGATGAGGGCCAGGCCTTGGCAGGTCCTCAACACTCCTGCCACCAGCCTGCCAGAAGAGGAGGCAGGAACACCTGGGCCCCCCTCCCCAGGGAGCCTGGCTGCCGAGGCAGCTGCTTGCTGGCATCCTCTAGGGTGTTAATTGGGCAGGGTGCCCAGACCCCAACACCCCCTTCTTACAGAAAGAGCTAGATCAGGGAGGAACCTCACGGCCACCAGGTTCAGAGGGTGGGCTAGGTTATCAGCAGGGCTTGTGAGGCGTGGGGCAGATGGACCATGGGCATTGGGTTGAGGAAAGTTATACTGACCCCATGACCCCAGGACAGGCCATGAGGAAGAGGCCTGGGACCTTTCCAGGAAGTGGGGAAGGGCGTTCTCATTAGCTAGGCTGACAGGATTGGGAGATCAGGAGGCAGGGATACAATGGCTCGATGCTATTCTTCCATCTCTTCCTCTTCCCGGTCCTTAGTCCTTCCTGATAACTAAATCCTGTTATTCAGTACTGGTCCTAACCAACTTCACAGCAGTCCCCAAGAGTTGATTACTCTTTCACATTAAGCCTCAGAAAGGCAGGCCAACTCACCCAAGGACACACACACACACACACACACACACACACACACACACACACTGGCTTGTACCCTGTACACTAGGTCCACACATCCTGTACCCCGTCTGTCACGGGAAGGCCTTCTCTATGCCATTTGTCCCTGGTTCTCACAGGAGGAGTGTTTCTTCATTTCTGGAAGCTTTGGAATGTGACTAAATTTCTGATTGGGCCTCAGTACCTCAGAAAAGGGAGCAGGGGTGATTTTTTCCATAAAGCAATGAGGTCAGGGGCTTCATAGATTGAATTTTAGTTAAGAGTCCAGTACACCCAGGTACCCAGCGACAGGCTTATTTCTAGTCCCATCAGCAATGACCAGAGTGACAATGAACCTTACACTTGCAGAGAGACATGGCTCCCAGGGGTCAGAATGCCCAAGTGTTTTCCCAGCCTGACCCTGGGGTCCCTGAGGGTCAGCAGGGATCCAGATAGGCCACGTTATCCACTTCTAGAGCATATCTGCCACACCCAGGAGCCCCTAGATCTACCTAGACCTGTGAGAGCTTCTAAAGAAGTAGGAAGAGGCGGACTTCAGCCGAGGAAGCACCTGAGCATTAAAGGGTGGGCGTGGGCCTGGGAGCACGGGGACTTAGGCTGCATACAGCAGAGGAAGCAGAGAGATGCTTTCACGAGTGGAGCCCAAAGGCCACTCTCAGACAGAGTTGCTAAGTCGGCCCCAGCCCCTAGCAACAGAAAGAGCTGTGCTTGGAGGCTTCTGTAGAGCCTGGGGTGAATGTGGCTGCTATACCAGAGCTAGCCAGCCAAGAAGGCTGGGAGGGGCTCCTGGGCCCCAGGACCCCGTGGTCTTAGAAGTTCTGGGGCCAGGGCTCCTTGGTTCCTCGGTCCTCTGTGGCTTACTGATCACCTTCTCTGTGACTAGGTTCTGATGACAAGCAGATGCAATCTCTGTCCTCAGGCAGCCAAGAATCTCACATGTAGCCAGAATGCAAGCAGCCAGAGCCAAAGGCCAGAGCAAAGTACCTTTTGTCAGACACTGCCTGATGCTGGGGAGTTAAGTCACTTGTTCATTCACTTACTTGAGACAACAACTTGCACTGTCTCTCAGGCTGGCAGGGAAGTAGCTGCTCTCTTTCCTCCGCCTTGAGTGCTGAGGCTACAGGTTCTGCCGCCACACCAGCCCACCAGCTCCAATTGGTAGAGTAGAAAACTTAGGTTCAGGGTGGTCAAGGATTTGCCTGCGATCACACAGCTGGAAAGAGCTCAGATTTTAAATGTGTTTTGGTTCAGGGAGCCTGGGAGATTGTCTTTCTGGGACTCAGAACTCTTCCTGAACTGAAGCAAGACTCCAGGGCCACACAGATCCAAGAATCAAGGCCTTCACTCAAGTCCTGCTTGTGACAATCTTGGCAGAAGATCCGAGTGTGTGCAGACAGGATTCTCCAGCTGTCTAGTGACCCATGGCTCTGCAGGCTGCTGGCCTTCTGTGAGAGCCCTTTGAGCTGTCTCTGGGCCTAGGGAAACTTCTTGTTACTGGTCCCTTTGGTCCCGGGCATGTAATATTGCCATTGTGAGGTTGCCAGAAACCCAATAGATAACTCCTCTACAAAGTCCCTTGTCCCCACTTCCTGCCTGGTTCCTGGTACCTGGTGCCCAGAAAAGGCAGGTGTGGCTTTAGGCAGTGCGTTGTGGGTGTGGGTGAGAGCTATCCCCCTCTCTTGCCCTGCCTGGGTTTAATGAAGGCTTTCTCATGTCTTCAGGCTTTCTCTCTGTACTAGAAGAGAGTCTCAGGTCATCTTTGGGGGCATCACAGCTTAGAACCTAACCTAAGTCCTACAGGAAAAGTTTCAGAAGAATTCAATGGAATGGGAAGCCTTTTGACACTTCCAGGGGCTCTAGAAGACTCAAAGTAGTACATGCCTTCAACCCCAGGCAGAGGCAGGTTTATTTTCTGAGTTTGAGACCAGCCTGGAGGCAGAGAGAGAGGAAGAGAGAGAGATAGAGAGATAGAGAGAGACAAAGAGACAGAGACAGAGAGAGACAGAGAAAGAGAGAGAGAGAGAGAGAGAGAGAGAGAGAGAGAGAGAGAGAGAGAGACAGGGAGAGAGAGAGAGACAAAAAGATGTCCTCAATGCATATTTGTAGATGATCAAAAACAGTCACAGACAAAAGTGACTGAAAGTATTCCTTCCTAAGATGCTCTTTGGACCAGCTTAGTTGTCCCTCAGTTGTGGCTTCTGATGTTAATTGTTGACTCCAAAACTAATGGGAGGTGAAGCCTAGGATAATCTTATTGTATAGAGTGTTCACCGAGCATCCACGGAGTCCTGAGCTTGCTCCCTGGGACGGAAAAAAAAACCCAGAAATGTAGGGAGGCTGCCTGTAATTCCAGCTCTTGGAAGGTGGAGGCAGGATCAGAAGTTCAAGGTCACTTCCCATTAACTAACGGTTTGAGGCCAGCTGGGCTACACAAGGTCCTGTCTCAAAAACAAAACTATTAGTAGTTGATCATAAGCCTTGAAATTAGAGAGAATAGGGCTGGGCGGTGTGAATCAGACCCTATTTTCTTCACCTGTGAAATGGGACAGCAATGGCCCATGGTGTGCTCTGGAGAGGGAAGCAGATGATACCATGACACAGTACTGATCCTGGGCCTGCAGTAGGCATAGCTTTTCTATTCAGCATGTTTGATTTGGCCCTAGGTCATGGGTGGGGGAGGGGATTTGTACCTTTGCATATTGCAAGCTCTGAATCCCGCCTCTCAGATTGCTGCCTGTAAATGTAGAAAGGTTTGCAGAGACACCCCCTTGGGGTGCTGGGGAGCCCAGCAGCATTGCCTAGGCCAGAGGAGAAGTGGAGCAGGAAGGACCAGCTGATGCAGACAGAGGTTGGATGTTGGGTAGAATCACCGTGTCCCAAGAACTTGCTCAGGGCGGACTGTGTGCAAAAAAGATGATAGACTTGGGGGTGGGGGTGGGGTCTCTCTGTTCAAGGGCTTGCGTTGCATTTTGAGGGCACTAGGGCACTTCTGTAGAGCTGAGGCTGCGACAGGCAGAGTCCCTCACAAACAGCATCCTGGGCTTCCCAAGCTGCCTGGTCTTATTTTCATGGAGTGTTAAACTGATGCTGGTGGGTACCAGGGTAGTGAGCCACCTGGGTCTGAATGTATTCGCAGACAGAAGTGTGTGTGAAGGGAAATGAGAGGCCATTCCCAGGTGAGCCACAGCCTGTTCTGGCAGAAAGGGCCCTATTTGTCTGATGCTAGGCGCTTCAGAGAATAGGCCTTATCAAAGCCAAACATTTGGTTATAAATATTTATAAATATGTGTTGGATTGCATTGCGCTTTGGTTCATTCACCATTTATGTCTATAAATATTTGAGAGACTGCTTGGCTGCTTTGCCTGCGTGGACAGACGGGGTGTGACTGATTCCTCAGCAGGATCAGCGTGGTGACCCTGGCCTTGTCATGTCCCCCAGCCCCAGAGCTGTGGTCTCTATGGCTGCAATGATGCTCATATTACACAGTGGCTGGGAGATTTAGAGCCATCCATGTAGAGCTGGAGTGTTCCAATGGCGTGGTAGGCCCGCAGTAATGCTGTGATTATTGTCGCTCGTTTGTCTCTGGTTTCCAATAACCCAGACTCTCAGCTGGCAGAGCCACTTGGCTTCAGCAGTCCCCCGAGTGCCAGCCCCTTTCTGCCTGCAAATGTCCTTACCAACATTATGATGAGCCTTCTTGAAAATAATTTTTTATTTTGTGTGTGTGGTGTAGGTGATGAGTCCCCGGGCCGTGTATGTATGGGCTAGGCAGGCGCTTGGCCACAGCTATATTCCCAGCCTCAAGATAAGTGAAATTTTGATAATATAAAAGATATTTTATAATGTGTCTTGAGGCATATGTTAATGGAATGATAATGATGAAATGAAGAATTGTGAATACAGTATTTTATGATTCTGTTGGCAGGCCCAGTGCCCTTCTACCTAAGCCCCAGCCTCAGCAGTGAGAGCCTGTGAGGTCTGTGGTTACCTTCCCTCTCTTCTGTAATATTATCACATGTGTGTGTGTCATATTAGTTTAAACTGTGCTTTTTCTCTTTAAAATTTTCCTTACATTTTAATTTATTCTGCGAGTATGTGTGTGCCATAGCCTGGGGGGGGGGGGGTCTCCACCATGTGGGATCTGGGATTGAATTCAGATAGGCTTGGTTGAACCATCTCTCTGGCCCAAATTGCTTATTTTCAAATTTTTAAATAAAAGAAACCAAATCTGGCGCATTTCTTTGTAGCTCTATTTCTTCTTTCTTTTCGGAATTCAGCGTGGTTTTGTGTGTTATTTTATTATAACTTATTTGTCTTAGTTAAGGTTTCTATTGCTGTGAAGAGACACCGTGACCACAGCAACTCTTATAAAGGAAAGCATTCCTTTATAAAAAAATATCACTATATTTAATTTAATTGCAGCTGGCTTAACTGTTCAGAGACTTAGCGAATTCATCATCATGGCAGGAAGCATGGCAGCACACGGGCAGACATGGTGCTAGAGAGGCAGCAGGGAAAGAGAGGAGCCTGGCTTGAGCATTTGAACCCTTAAAGCCCACTCCCAGTGACACACTTCCTCCAACAAGACCATACCTACTCAGACAAGGCCACACCTACTCCAACAGGTCACACCCACTCCAACAAGGCCACACCTACTCCAACAGACCACACCCACTCCAACAAGGCCACACCTACTCCAACAGACTACACCTACTCAGACAAGGCCACACCTACTCCAACAGGCCACACCCACTCCAACAAGGCCACACCTACTCCAACAGACCACACATACTCCAACAAGGCCACATCTACTCCAACAGACCACACCTACTCCAACAGGCCACACCTACTCCAACAAGGCCACACCAACTCCAACAGACCACACCTACTCCAACAAGGCTATACCTACTCCAGCAGGCCACACCTACTCCAACAAGGCCACTCCAACAGACTACACCTACTCCAACAGACCACACCTACTCCAACAAGGCTACACCTACTCCAACAGGCCACACCTACTCCAACAAGGCCACACCTACTCCAACAGGCCACACCTGCTAATAGTGCCACTCCTTATGGGCCTGTGGGGGCCATTTTCATTCAAACCACAACAATATCCCTATATTGCAGTATTTTCTTCTGCTTGGAAACTGTCTCCACAGGTAGATTCTTCTAGAATATTGTAAGTAGGATAAGATAAAGCCTGACCCTAAAGAGTCTCATCGTGGTTTGCAAGGCTTGGGGTCAGATGTCACCATGACAGGCTTTTTTGCAGTGGTTGGTCCTATCCCTGAGAGAGTGAGCTTGTTAGCCAGCAGATTTTTTTGAAGCTAGATTCTTTGGACACGGCTGCTGCATTTTCACGAATGTACGAATGATGCAAATGTTCCATTTCCCCCTTGGATGCCTGTTGACAGTTCGAAGATTTCCTGGCTGTAGGCAGTTGTTTTGAGAATATCTCTGCCTCTCTACTCCTGGGGTGTTTGGCGGAAGAACTAAATGAGAATATGGGCAGGGTACGGGCAAGGGTATCTTTATTTCAGGCTTGAAGGATCTTAGCAAATCCTTACCCCCCCCCCCCATGGTGTTGGGGCTAAAAAGAGTGTCATGGTCTCTGTTTCCACTGTGCATCCTGTGCCAGGCTGGCCCCTCTGGGTGGCCACTGGCTGTGGAATTCTCTGTGCATATGGAGAATTGTCAGGAGCGATTCCTGGCAGGCAGAAAGGGAGCCAATAAAAATGAATATTTTAAAAGTAAAATCTAACTCAGTGGCATCTGGCAGAAGGTCTAGATGAGAATCCGAGCAGGTTACAGGCACAGTGAAGCAATGAAAGTAGATAATTTCCCACCTTCGTCCGGGATTCCTGGGAGGCTACAGTGTTTTCTTAGTACTGCTTGGGTAGGCAGGTGAGTCCGATGAGGGAGCTGAAGTTCCCTGTGGTGCCTGTGAAGCAAGGGGGCACAAACTCGTGCCTGACTCTGGTTTGGCTGATACCAGGAAGCCAGACTGCGGAAACAGAGGGGCTTGTCAGCGATGTTTCTCTTTAACAGTGTGGCAGAAGGGAACCGAGAGCTGATTGATCAGGCCCAAGAGCCTCAGGGTGGCACATGCTGATCTATCCTCCATCCTCCTCCGTGTGGGCTCCACACACAAGCCAGCCCTGGAGGCGCAGGGCTGCAGGCATCCGATATTTACTTTGAAATGTTAATTTCCCAGCTCCATCCTTTCATCCCGCCCTCTCTGTCTGACAGGGTGAGCGGGACACAGTCAGAGTGGGAGTCAGCTGCAGCTAGCTGGGAGCACGGGGCGGTGGGGCCAGCACCTCGCTGGAAGGTTCCTGCAGGGATGTTTCTAGAACCTCCATCTGTCGAGCCAAGTAGGAGGGAGGCACTTCTGTCTTCTGCCTTGCTTTCTTCTTTAGCCTCAGGGAGCAGATGAGGCTACAAGTGGCTTCAAAGTACAGGAGCTGTTACTTGCAGCAAAGCCAGCCTCTGAGCCTTGAAACAGGTCAGCGTGTCCCTCTGGAGATGACCGTGCGTCCGCTCTTTAAAGACCTTCTCCCCCTCCCAGATTCCTTGAAGCCTGCCTGTGAATTTAATATTGTCAATTCCACTTTTCAGACAGCGAGACCCAGGAAGGTAGAGAAACTTGTCCTTGGTCCCCCACTTGATTTTGGACCACACTGGAATCCAGGACTTCGGGGCTCAGTGCGAGGCTCTGCATCCCCAGAACACCCCCCCCAAGGGTGTTTCAGATCTTTAGAGATAACCCTGTGGGGAGGTTGTCCCCCTGTGGCCACTTAAGAGATAGATTTGAGTCATGTGCTACGGACATGGTCAGGAGTGAGACTCCGGACCTGGATTTTAAATTTGGTGGAAGAAGAGAATGATTTCCGGGCGTGGTGGCGCACGCCTTTAATCCCAGCACTCGGGAGGCAGAGGCAGGTGGATTTCTGAGTTCAAGGCCAGCCTGGTCTACAAAGTGAATGCCAGGACAGCCAGGGCTACACAGCGAAACCCTGTCTCGAAAAACCAAAACAAAAACAAAAAAAAAAAAAAAAGAAGAGAATGATTTAAAGACAGAAAACCTGTCTGGGTGTGGTGGTGCATGCTTTAAACTCAGCATACACCTGGTGGGCACCATTTCCAAGACCGACAGAGTTGTGTAGTGAAACCCTGTCTGAAAACCACAAAACAGAACCACCGAAACTCAGGTTTGTTACAGTAGCTGAGAGCTGGGTCAGGGAACCTATTTCGGTAGCCCTTAGTTATGTTGTTTTCCCATTTTACAGATGAGGAACTGAGAGCTAAGCAGTGAAGAGGTAGAAAGGTGAGTTAGAGTAATGAAGGAGGTGACAGGGCAAAAACCCAGGCAAGCAGGAGGGAGAGCTTTGCACCCACCTCTCACTTCCCTTGATTTGATTTGATTTGATTTGATTTGATTTGATTTGATTTGATTTGATTTGTGTGATGGTTTGTATATCCTTGGACCAGGGAGTGGCACCATCTGAAGGTGTGGCCTTGTTGGAATAGGTGTGACCTGGTTGGAATGGGTGTGTCACTGTGGGTGTGGGTATAAGACCCTACCCTAGTTGCCTGGAAGTCAGTCTTCCACTAGCAGCCTTTGGATGAAGACATAGAACTCTCAGCTCCTCCTGTGCCATGCCTGCCTGGATACTGCCATGCTCCTACCTTGATGATAATGGACTAAACCTCTGAACCTGTAAGCCAGCCCCAATTAAATGTTTTTTTATAAGACTTGCCTTGGTCATGGTGTCTGTTCACAGCAGTAAAACCCTAACTAAGACAATTTGATTTGTTTGTTTTTTGTTTATTTTCGATACAGGATCTGGAAGCCCTGATGTGCTTGCTGGATTAAAGCCATGTGCTACCACAGCCGGCTTCTCTGGCTTGCTCTCTTTCAGGAGAAGGCTTCAGGCAGGAGGAATGTGCAGCGCTGATAGAGCTCTGGGAGGGAAGGGAGGTCCAGCCAGGGAGTGGATGGGCAGAGCGGAGGAGGGGGACTTGGTATGTGTATGTGTGTGCTTTCCTGGCAGAGAGAGATAGGGTTGGGATGAGTGCCCGAGGCAGGAAAGGACCCCACACAGCTGCTTCCATGAACTTCCTGCTTTGGACTCTTCCTTGGGGCATGTGGGCATCAAGTGACAGTGGTGGCTGTGGGATGCCGCCTCCCTATCCCAGGCATCACTTTGCAGCCTCCCATTCACCAGTATGGCAGCAGGTGGGTGGGGTCTGCACGCTCCCACTCTAAGGCCTCAGAGGAAGAACCTGTACATTTTCTCGCCACTTCCTGTGTTGTCTCCTTAGGCTCTCCCGGGTCTGGAGAATAGAGTCTCTGAGAGCAGGAAGTGACCCCGTGCAAATGGGGTCCAATGTCAAAGGGAAACAAGCAGACAAATCTTTGTGTAGTGCAGTTGGACCAGAGGTGACCGAGAACTGGGAACAAGTCATAGATGTGGCATGCCTGGCACGTGCTCCTCCTGGGGAGAGGCATCATTAGCATCATCATCATCATCATTATTCACTGAGTAGTTAGAATCTTGCAGCTCATCCATTTACCCCAACCACAGAGTGTGCTGGGTGGCAGCTCCAGGCAGCCCAGCTGGAGTGGGCACCTGCCTTTCTACTGAGCCTTGGCTCTTAGTGCCCACGCCTTCCTTATGGGGTCTCCTATTTGAAGCCCTTTTAGGCTTTGATTCTGTGTCTCTGGCAGATACCTTAAGGACCCCCAAGACACCTTCCCAGTAGAACCAGTACCTTCCTTACTGCTGTGTGGGAAGTTTAGGTCACCACCACCCTGCATGGACCGCCCAGGTCTGCCCTGCACACTGTCACCGCTTGATGATCGGCTGGCATCGAAGCTCCGAGTTCTCAAACACGTGCCCGCAGACTTGGCGTTTCTATCCCAGAGTCTCATGCCCCACCAGCCTGCGGGCAGAGGTTTCCCTGCGGCTCCGCTCTGAGGCAGTTGTCAGAACGTTACCTTATCAGAGCGGGAAGCAAACACCCTAGGGTTCTTTTAGGAGCTTAAAGGGTAAAGTGGAGTCCTATCACAGCCTGGGGCATGCTGGTTACTAAGTCCTAGCTCTGGTCGCGATTTGGTTGGAAGATGAAGTAATGAGCTCCCCGGGCTGCTGCTGAGATCAAAGGCAGGGACATTTGCACGTGATAAACACCCAGAGCTGCAGAGGAGAACTGGGCAGGGCCCAGAGGATGATGCCATAGCCTGCTTTCATCCATCTCTTTGTTCATAGTTCATCCTCCTGTCTGTTCTTCCCAGCCTCCTTAGCACTGCTCAATCCCTTCATGTTCCAGATGGTTGCAGCAACCCTAGCTGACATCACCTCAGGGGAGACCCAGGGACTGAACATGGCTCTGTCCTAAATGCTTTGTGTCATCATATCAGACTGGGGAGGGAACTGGAATCCTGCACTCTGCTGAGAACAGCTGATCGGGAGGGTAGACTGGCCTTGCAAGGAGAGGCATCCTTCCTCCTAGCCAAGAGAGCAGGAAGAAGGGATCCCCAAACCAAAACCGACGGGACTCTGTGGAGCAGGGTGAACAAACCAAACCTAGAAGCACCCTCGCACAGTGACATCAGCGGTGTCTGTCTCCCTGGGGGTCTGCTTTTGTGATGCTGGCTTTCTGCTTTCCTCACTCTCTTGGTCCTGCTCTTGGCAAAAGTCTCTAGACCAGAATCCCTCAAGCCAGCTTGCTGGATGCTGGTGAAGTGGTACTGGGCAGGGACTGTTGGGGGACAAGCCTCCCCACCACACACACACACACACACACACACACACACACACAGAGAGAGAGAGAGAGAGAGAGAGAGAGAGAGAGAGAGAGAGAGAGCGAGAGAGAGAGAGAGAGAGAGAGAGAGAGAGAGAGAGAGAGAGAGAGCAGAGCTTCCAAAAAGCCTGTGGGATTTGTGGTTCCTATGTCTTTGTCTGATTCATCCAGAGCTCCTCATGCAAGGCCCCTCCACAGATGCTCCACGTCCTGTGATTTATCTGCCTCTGATTGGGCAGTCAACTGAAAGATTCTGACCCCTGTTCGATCTTGTCTCTTCTGCTTCCGCCAGGAAATTGTGTGGGAGTGAGCAAGCGAGCCAGCACTCAGCAGTGTGTTCTCTGTAGATGGGTGATTTACATGCCTGCTCTCCTCACACCACAGCCTGTGAACAGCTGAGTCTGACCTGGCACTGGCTTTGCAGAGAGAGCCCTGGGGTCTGTTTCATCTTAGTTCTGAGCCCCTTTATGAGTGACAGGCACTGTTTCTCCATGGGCAAGAGCTTGAACATGACTAGATGTCTAGATGAGATGCCTCCGTGTGTTTGGCTAACAGCTGAGGCATCCCATGGCTCTGGGTTGTGGAGGCAGCGTTCGTGCAGAGATGGTCTCTAGATGGTCTGAGAAGGCACCAGAGCAGCTACATGGGTAAAGCAAAGAGGATCAAGTGTGGGTCTGGGGAGAACTGAGCTGAAGTGGCCCCGTGCTGGTGACAGCCAGCAGGTGATGGGGCTTTGAACCCATAACTGAAGGGCCCAGGAGACTTCAGCAGGTAGAGGCGTTTCACTGAGGGCTTTGAGTGAGAATACACATTCATATGTATGTGTGAATGTGTACATTTGCATATGTATGTCAAATCATGTCTCTTTACATGTATATATGAGCACACATAATCAACTGTGTGTAAGTGACTGTGTGTATTCCCACAGGTATATGAATGAGCCTTTGCGTTCAGATGGGTCTTTGAGTGAACACGTACACTCACATCTATGTGTGAATGAGTGCATTCACCTGTATACAAACATTTCCACTCACATCTGGGTAAGTATGTACATTGACACACATGTATCAGGGAGCGCATATATTTGAATGTGTGTATGAGTTATGTACATCCAAGCATGAATGTCAGTGACTGTATACAACTCATTGATCTAGATTATCTTGGAACTCTTGTACTGCAGGCCCAGGGCGCCCGGTTCAGCTGTCCAGTAAACGCTGACATACTGGCCTGCTTTCTTTCCCTTTGAGTGACAGTGGTTGGGCAGAGGGGAGGAGCTTGCGCACAGGATGTTATCTGAGTCTCTTACAGTGTGTCCCCAGTCCTACTATTTTCTTAACTAAATCCTGACTGGGCTACCTCCCACTGTGATCAGCCACGGGGAGAGCCACTAGCTGTGACTCAGCACCCCAGAAATGCAAACTCAGCCCATCCCAAGGCCGGTGCTTCCTGGCACTGAGACAATGACATCACTGTTCACTGTCAGCCTAGACATCAGTTCTGTTACTGTTAGAATCTGAGAACGGGAGTGTGGTGGCTCCCAAGGGAGGGGTAGGAGCAGAACCCCCAACTTCCCATCTGTGATGCCTGCCTCTTTCTGGAGACGTGGCTAGTGGGGCATGGAAAGAATACTGCCTCGTGAGCTGGATGAGATGAGGAACGTCACTTGAGACCACTCTGGGTTCTGCGCATTTTCCAAAAGAGAAAGGTGAACCAGGCCATAGTTAAATTCCCTTCTGGGCCTTATTTCCTTGAATGTTTTCCATTTCTGAGGTGCAATTAAGTATTCTGTGTAGCAAGAGAAATGAGGAGCCTTCCATCTAGGAAGGGAGATGGAAGCAGCCTTTGGCTGCTCAGGAGGTGGCTTGGGCTCTAGAGAGAGCAACACCCTACATGGTCCCAGAATAAAAGCTGGTTCTAACGGGCATTTCCCAGCCAGCCCCTCCCTGGAGCCCTGCTTCACTGCTGAGGACATGGTAGCCCGTGGGAGCACGCACAGACCCCTGGGGCACCCAGAGCTCCCTTCTCTCACTGTGTTCCGCTCCCACTGGTGGACACACTGTGTGCCTGGCACTAACCGACTGCACCTACCCATTCACTTAAAACAAGCCTACTCCAGACCCTGTTCAGTCAGGCTTTCCTCTCTAGCAGGCCATAGAGCCTCAGATCTCCCAGGCCATGTGCACAGGATAGGGGTGGGGGTTAGGAGTGGGGGTGGGGGGTTACCCAAGGCCTGAGAGGCAATGCATGGAGGTGAGGTGGTGACAGGAACCTCCTTAGTAGGTCCACTATTTTAACAGTTGACATTCTCTAAAATTACCAGCACACAATAGTTGTGAAAAGCAAGTTAGCTTTTATTAGTGTTTGTGTCGCTTTATTGTTATTAGTTTTATTGTTGTTGTTATTGTTGTTGTTATTCATGACCGAATGAACATATCATTTACTACTCTACAGATAACACACTTATCAGCTGTACCCAGGAGACCTGTCTCCTGCACCCCACTTCCTAGCTGGGGTTCCACTGACTCCCTGGTTGCTAGACCCCAGCCCAGTGACTTGTGAAGCATGTCTTTGAGTTGGGGGAGTCTCTGTGCCACTTCAGCCCAAGGGCTAGGAAGAGTCCCCTGATGCTGGCACACACTTCCCAGTTCAAATCGCACAGCACAATGTCACTTACTGTCAATGTAGGGAGATGCCAAGATTCAAATAGTGTGTCTTTTAGGGGGCTGGAAGTGAGAAAATTGGTTCTCCGGCCACACTCTAAATATACATTGTCACGGGGTTTTAAATACAGATAAGACATTTAATTATTAAATGGCTTTCAATGTGAGGTTCAAGCAGAGCTTTCTAATTAGCTGTCAGTCTGTCAGAGCCACGGCTGTGGCGCCCGCCCGGGGCTGGCTTCTCCTGATTTTCATGTATGAATTCTACTCCTCAGCCAGCAGGCACTGCAGAGTCCTGCTGTGTCTCCTGCTTCCCCAAGGCAAGAGTTGCCTGAGCGCCCCTCTCCTTAGGGAGTTAACCTTGCATAACCATGAGAGTTACTCCCCTTCCTGTGCCTGTCACACATGTGTGCGTAAAGAAAAAGCAGGCTGGGCATGGACCACAGACAGGGATGGGAACAGAGAGGCAGCAGCAGCCTAAGACAGATAAACAGACAGAAAGATGGATGGATGGATGGATGGATGGATGGATGGATGGATGGATGGATGGTTGGATAGATGGATGGATGGACAGACAGACATCCTGCTAGACATAGGACATCTCTAGTAACGTCTCCTGGCCTCCACTCCATAGACCAACGTTTCTGTTTTGCAAGTTAGCTTTTGTAAATTCTTAGGAGACAATAGCCAGCTGAGTCCAACTGTTCTAGGCCATGCTGTCTCAATGGGCCCCGTAGGATGCAGGGACATGGTGGCACGGCAAGCTCCACCACTCCACAGGCCTTGGAACCCTTTCTGATGTCCCAAGGCCTCCCTCACGCTGCCCCTGTTCTCCCCTGCAGCTTCTCCTCCAGGAAATGAGTGTGACCACAGTCTTGGCTCTTCCCCTGGCCTCTGGCTCCCAGTCCCAAGGCCTGAGGGGAAGCTGCAGTGTCTCCTGTACTCAACCCTCGCCAGGACAAGGTGCCCACCCAACCTCCCAGTCTGTGATCACACTCTTCGTGGCATCTAATGGTGGCCAAGGGCTACAGAGAGCCAGGCGGGAGCTCAGCACTTTGCGCAGGTCAGCTTGGTCCTTGGAGACCCTAAGCTGGGGAGCTAGCACCTTGCAACTTCAGCTCAGCAAACAAGGGGATATCTTACTAAAGTCACCCCAGGCAGGCTCCAGTGCCCCTGACTGTTACCCCTTGGATATTCCATTTAACTCCCCTGACAGTGCTCGCTCACAACTCTGGATCTGAGGGCCCTGCTGCTCTCTACACTGGAAGCCCCATCCGTCATGGGTGTTCAGAGTGTGCTGTGGCCCCTTAGGGGGCCACACCCTCCCCTCTCCTCCCCTCTACCCTTACAGCCTTGGCTTTAAAACGTATTCTGTGGACAATGGCTGTTGTCATTGGCTCTAACTGGCCCCCAAAGACTCCTTGGCTAGGGTGCCTAGTGTGTTCCTGCTTGTTCTCTGTATATATCGTGTGGGTAGCAGGTTGTCACCACTGTTCCAGGGCAGGTGGCTTCTGCCTCAGTATAGCCGGCTGCCTTCCTCAGGCTATGACCCCCAGTACTGTCTTTGACTTCTCCTGGTCTCTCCAGCCTGGCTGCAGCTTTTTCTCTGCCTTCCATAACCACGGAGGCACATGGTGGTGACTTGTCCTGTTCACATGGTCTCCAGTGACAGTGGCCTCTTAGCCTTAGGTTCCTCCTTTGTTCTCCCCAGGGCTTTTATGAAGGAGAGACATGATGCGGCACATATAGAGAGTTCCAGAACACATGGCCATTGGGATGGCCCCAGGATTGGGCCAGAACCTCCACTGTGTGCCGGAGCCTTTGTGTATCCCACCTACACTCTGGCTGCTACTTGTTTTGTGGAACCAAACCCAAGGCTGGCTGCTCCAGCTGTGGCGATCCAGCTGCAGGATTCCACACTGGCTGCTGACTGAGTAATGAGAATTTGCAGATGGGACTGAAAACTGCCCGAGGTGCTTGAAATGGTAATATAGCGATAACCCCAACCAGGTCAGCAGGCTCTATGTGTGGATGTAGTAGGCAGTGCATTGAGCAAACCAGATTCCCCTCTCATTGTAATAGGGAATAAATGAGAAGGCAAAGCCCCCGTGGCTGTGGCTGCCCTGCAGCGTGTCCCAGCAACCCAGGAGGGCTGGGGACTATAGAACAGGCATCGACAAGTCTGTGAGTGGCCAGGGTTGGATAGGTCCAGCAGACTTCCTGGACAGGGTCCCCTGAAGATGGACAGGATGTGCTGTGTGTTGTGTTGTTTTGTTTTCGGGTCCTTTGTTTCTGTATTCATAGCGGTTTAAGGAATGCAAGCCATTTTGGCAAGCAAAGAGAAAAGAAATCCAAATAGTGGGTGCCCTTTCTGAGCTCCTAACAGCAAAGTCCCCTTCCAAGGACAATTCTTTCTCGCCTCTAACTGCCCCTGTCTTAATGAACTGACCCTGCCATTTGTTGGCCTGGTGGGGCTTTCTCTGAGATAACCATTGCCCCTGTGACTCAACAGTGAATTATTTAGTGGTGACCAAGACCTTTGCAACTGGAGTTTCAAAATGTGCCAGATGTATTCCCATGACCTCTGACCTTGTTGGGCAGACATGAAACACCACCAGGAATTTCTATGGCAACAGCACAGTGTCTAAGGGGCTGCTCTTCCTCAGGCCCAGCGATGCAGGGACAGGAAGGAGGGGCCGTGGTCATGACGGTCATGGCCTTTGATGCCTGGGTGGGTGTGAGGTATACTGCTCCTGTGGGGGCAAGGCTGGCCTGGGCTTTGCGGGAATTCCTCTGCAGCTCCACAGGGATGGAGTAACGGGCTGCATCTTGCTGAGGGTCCCCTACCCCTAGCATCCTGGGGAACAAATGAGCAGGTGCTCTGGGTGGGGCCGGTCCCAGTGAGGAGCAAGAAGGCTGCAAGTTCAGCTGAGGAATGATTGTGTGGTTTGAATTTATCCAAAAGGAAGATAAAAAGGCTGATTGGCAGTGTTCAGTACAAAAGTCAATGGGATGGAATGGCTCTGTTCACATCTGCGTTGCTCTGGACCCACTCCATGTGCCTGGTTCAGCTGTGGTCTTGAGACACAGTTCGCAGCTAAGGCCCCGGGCTCCTGGGAGACGGGTGTTCATTCTCTGGATGGGGATATATGTGCTCAGTGTGGCATCTCTAGAGGTGGTGGCAGTAGGGGTGTGAGCACTGACTCTCCTGGCCCTCCTGCTCTCCTCTCTCAAAGCCTTTTCAGCATGGCCGCTGGAAGCTTCAAGCTGATGATGAGGGACTGTAAATGTCAGCGGGATCCCAGCTTCAATCAGAGCTGTGGAAAATAAGTAGCCAGACTGGGCTGGATGAGGTGAGGGGGAGGGACAAGGAGAACTGGGGATGCTGGGAGCCAGACTGTTACAAGTGTGTGTGTGGAGGGGGTGGGGGAGCAGAGGGAATGGTAGGAAATGTTTGCTTTCTTTTCTCAGCATTTCTGTGACTCAAGAGGAAATATACAGTATCTCAATTTTTGTTTGGAAGAGCAGGAGGATGCGGCTGGCTGGGTTCTTGATCTATGGTTAGGTTGCTTATCTGCTGGGCTGAGATTCTAAAGGAGCCTGACATCAGAGTGGGCCCAGCAAGGCTGAGAGAACAGAGTGGGGCTGGCACCCCAGGTGGTGTGTGTGAGCATATATATGAGTAAGTGCATGTGTGTGTGTGTGTGTGTGTGTGTGTGTGAGAGAGAGAGAGAACATGGATGCATGTATGTATGCATGTGTGAGAGTACGTGTGTGTGTGTGATGTATTCGTGTATTGAATGTGTGTTTTACTGACCACTGGACCTGGAATGAAGCAGCAGGGCTGTCCTGGGTGGGTGGGACAGGACTCTGTCTTAGTAGGTCCCGCTCCCCTTCACTTAGGACACACCATCTCAGGGTTGGTATCTGAAGATGTGAAGTTACACCAGGCATAGAGCACACAAAGACCCATGGCCACAAAGCAAGGGTGCACTGAGCTAACCTTCTCTCTGCCTCTCTCGGGCAGGTTTTGTAGTGCAGGCTGGCTAGTTAGCTAAGGATAACCTTGGATTTCTGGTCCCTTGCCTCGTCCTCCCGATTGCTGGGATTAGAGGTTGTGTGACCATGCCTGGTTTAGAGGTGCTGAGAATTAGGCTGCAAGCCTCCTACATGCGAGGCAAGCACTCGACCAAGTGAGCGTTGCCCTCTCGCCGGTTTCTCTTATAGCGAGAGCCCAGGGGCGGGGGTAGGAAGTTATCATCATCGGAACAACTTACTTAACGAGAGTATGTTCATTTGCATTTATGTATTTAAAATACTTCCATCAAATGAAAAGCTTTTCCTTCCGTCTAAGGAAAAGAAATAAACGGTAGAATGACACAATGTGGTTTAATTAATTATAATAAAATTCAACATACTCACACCTCACGCATTTTGTCTGTGGGTCTTTCCTGGGTGCGGTGCTTGGGAATCTCTGGCACAGGTGCTACAATCATGGGTCCACAGTGGTGGCTTCTCAGTTAATGACCTGGTGAGCCATGAGACCAAACTCTGCACTGAATGCCCTGATAGGGTGTGACTCCCGGTGTTAGCCGTGGCACAGGGCCTCAAATCATCACTCTGTGAGACTGTGATGTCATCAGGAGCCTAAGACTATGGGAGCCATGTTTATGCAGGCATGCTGCAGGGGCATGTAGCAATGTAGGGTCCCATGTACTGCCTCATAGGCTATAAATTACCCAAATGTCCCCTCTCGGGGATACTATGTTCATCAAAAATGTGGATTTTGCACACAGAGGAAGGCTACCTTTCTCTGACTTTCACAAGCCCCATCTGTCCTGGGAGTGGCCCTGGAGGTGCTGGCCCCAGCTGTTCTCCCAGAACTTGATACTTGAATCCCCTCACAGGGCAGCATGTTTTTGGGGCCCTTGCCTTCCACTGGATAGTTGACAGATGCCTTCTGAGCCCTGCAGACTTCCCCTGAGGGAAGGACAGTTGGCATAAAGTGCCTGTGCCCGGTGGCTCTTGTCACCTCTGTAAATCCCCACTGTGTGACCACTGTCCTCTCCAGGAGGACATTTTAACATGTTCTGACCTCCCATCTCCTGCCACCCAGCCTGTGAGAGAGTGTCCTGTGTGAGAGAGCTGTCCCTCCCTCCCTGGCTTTGCCTCTCTGCCACAGCCTACAGAGGTCGAAGCTGCAGACCCACCTCTGCCTGCCTCGCTCCGTGTCCTGCTGCATGCTGGGTACCTATTGTGTTTCTTAAAGCTTGGTCCTAGGCTAACTGGGTTTGTATTTGACTCCTGTAGAAAAACAACGCAACAAGACTGTTTTAAAAAGCTGGCTTCGTTAAGATAAGGGAGTTTGCTTCTCATACAGAAGTCTGGTAGCTCCCAAGTCAGGGGCCAGCATCTTCTGCCTTTTGCTCCAACACTCTTCAGTTTTATCTTGTGACCTTTTATCTTCCATGAGTCACAATGGCTGCTGGAGCTCCAGCCATGTCTCAGGGGTGCCAGGCATGAACAGAAGAAAAAGAAAGAAGCAAGAGGGCTCTCCTCTCCTGGTGGAATCAGTCTCTTTACAGAGATTGGGTTTTTTGGGTTTTCCTGGAAACTTTTTCACTCCATATCATTTGCTAGGCACAGTGGGAGCAGGAAGTGCCATATTTTCAGGCACGTTGCCAAACGAAACCACAGTTCTCAGAGGAAGGAAAAGGAAGAGGATGGATTTGGAGACACCTGACGCCCCTATCCCATGGTGCTTTCTCCCTTCTTCTTTCAATGCCTTTGCAGGAGTACCCCCAGGCCCTAGTCCATGAGTGTGCCCACCACACGCTTGTTCTCCCCAATTCCCCCGGCTCTTCTTTTGATCCTGGTTCCTTTCTCTGCCACCTCTCCCGGAAATCCCAGGAGGATCTCATAACGCTGGCGGAAGACGGGACTGGGACAGACCTGGTTCATGTGGTAAACTGGACTCTCCTGCTGTGTGGCAACAAGCAAGCTGCTAGACCTCTCTGAGCCTCGCTCATTCCATATGTGAGATGGAGCTAACAGTGGTTTGGCTGTGGGGAGTGGAGGTGTGGAAGTGTGGAGGTGTGGAGAGCACTCAGCTCCGAGCCTGGCAAACCGCAAAGGCGTAAGTGTTAGTCGCTGTTGTAATTAGTTTGGAGGGGGTCTTGTTGACATGGTTTTTTTGGAGATCATCAGTCAGTGATTGGTTTCCTTCGAGATAATTCTAATTCAGTCAACAAATATTTGTTGAGCATCTGCTCCCTACCAGGCTCTGCTTGGTTTCTTAATGCACTGCTCTGGCAAGAGTGCCTTTGTTTGAGTGAGATCCCTGGCTTTTGTCACAGAAATGCAACATGAGGTGGGCAGTCCGTGGCCCAGCCTGATCACACACACTCCTGGCTGTGAGCCTTTCAGGTGTTTGACTGGGGCTGTGCCCCAGAGACGGACTTAGGAGTTGCATAGCTCTCGAAATCAGCCCGGGGCTGGTGAGATGGCTCAGTGGGTAAGAGCACCCGACTGCTCTTCCGAAGGTCCAGAGTTCAAAATCCCAGCAACCACATGGTGGCTCACAACCATCCGTAACGAGATCTGGCGCCCTCTTCTGGAGTGTCTGAAGACAGCTTCAGTGTACTTACATATAATAAATAAATAAATCTTTAAAAAAAAAAAAAAAAAGAAAGAAAAGAAAGAAATCAGCCCGAGTAGTGTGTGCTGTTCCTCTGTGGGAAGGCTTGGAGAGGAAGGCATGTTCTTCCAGGTAGGACATCTCTCCTATAGGGCCTGGAGAGACGAGAGCTCAAAGCTGGGTACATCTGCTTTGCGGAACCACAGAGAGTCAGGGGGGGCCATGCATAGGCCTTTAGAGCTGCACAAATCTCAGTACCCAGGCCTTGGGTCTCTGAGAGCTGTTTGGCATTGTCAGGAGCAACCCAAGCAGAGGTGCTAATGTTCTCCAACAGCAGGAGAAAAGTCTTGCATCTCAAGGAAAGCCTTGCATCTCAGATACCTCAGGTGATGCACAGACCTGAAGTAAGAGTAAGAAATCAAAGCAGCTGCTCTCAACTTCTTTCAGGACAGGCTCATGGTCTGTCCTCTTGCAGTGAGTAGCTTAGTGGTCAAACAGTCACGATTTTCCACCACCCTTCATTTATAGATCCGCTCTCCTATGACGTGTGCTGGTGTGCTGACATGACCCGAAGTCTCTTCCAGCCTGAAGAATGCAGGAGTGTTAGGCTGTGGGCCTTGGCCTTGGGCTGGAGCTAAGTCTACCTGGATGCAGTCAGCTCTGAACCTTGGCTCTTTCTTTCTGCCCTGTGTCCTGCTTCCTGTGAATGGAGGGGAAGATACTATCAGTGTGCCTTTGCAAAAAAGCCAGGAGCACAAATCAAAAGGATTACACACCAAAGGCTGGCTCACCACATTCTGAGGGAGCCAGGGGAGAGAAGCTACAGTCATGCAGAATGTAGAAGCTGAGAACTCTCACCTGGGAACAGGCAAGAGCCCAGAAACAGTGTTAGATGAGCATGAAGCTGGAAAAAAACGTGCAGAGAAAACCTCATCCAGGAAGTGGTTTCCCCTCTGATACCGTCTTCATTCAGCTCTGTATAACAAGGAACTCCGGGACTGTTGGCTGGACAGAAAGAGGACCCGTGAGGGTTGCTGGCTTTGTGAGGGGATATTTTGTCTGTCCAGAGGAGGAGGTAGCAGGAAGGACTCACAGGGCATGTCTGAACAGGCCCCACAGGGTGATGGCTGAGGGATTTTCAAGGTCACAAGAAGTAGGAAAGAATAAATCAGTGTTCTGAGCCCCTGGTTCACTTTTCTGCAAGGGCTGTGTCTGTGCTATGGGGGAGATAACAGTTACATCAAGCCATAGTCAGCCGTGTCCTCGGGACATATGGGAATGACCTTAAAGGTCATCAAGTTGTTTTCCTCCATGATTCTTTGGATCTGACAGGAATCCTATCCTCTCTCAGGGAGTCTCCAACCTGAGAAGCCCATCACCGGGGTTGGTCCTGGTGCAGAGCAGTTCTGCAGTCAGAGTCAGCGCCAGGGATGCCCAGGTGGACAGGAAATGTGCTCGAGGACTGGCTTCATCCAAAACCAGCTAGATGGCCTGA
This sequence comes from Mus caroli, assembly GCF_978045245.1. Classification (NCBI taxonomy): domain Eukaryota; kingdom Metazoa; phylum Chordata; class Mammalia; order Rodentia; family Muridae; genus Mus; species Mus caroli. The sequence continues at coordinate 19,657,830 of NW_028227275.1, forward strand.
GTTTGTCATTCAGCCCCTGTTGAAAGATGTGTGTGTGTGTGTGTGTGTGTGTGTGTGTGTGTGTGTGTGTGTGAGAGAGAGAGAGAGAGAGAGAGAGAGAGAGAGAGAGAGAGAGATGGAGAGATGGGTGTGTGTGTGTGTGTGTGTTTATGTGCACACCTGCTGAGCACACCTGTTAACCTCCATGAGGGCTGCTGGCATAGCTGCCCCTGCAATCAGCCACCCTACAATAGCTCTGTGCCTCAGTTTCCCTACTGTAAACACATACACTTCCTCGTTAAGAGGGCATGATTGACCAGGGCAAAGGGAAGCTACCTGCCAGTAGCCAGCTCTGAGTCAGACAGTTCCTGTCTCACAGATGGTAGGCACTCCAGCTCACCTAGTGCAGACCCTGAGCTCTGAGGCTTAGCCCCTGTACCAGGCTCCAGCAATCTCTTCCCTTGCTCAGTCCCACTTTCTGCTTCCTGAACTCCTCAACCTCTGTTTGCTCTACTGGAATGTGCTCTCCTGGTCCTTGGTGTGGATGCTTCCTCCATCCTCCTCGCACAGATCTGGATCCCTCTCCCAAGTCGCTCTGGTGACAGTAGCCTGCCCTTCCCTGTCTCTGCAGCAGTGCCTTGCTCTGCTTCCTGATTGGCACCACCCATTTCTGACATGCTGATGGCTTTTGGTTTTCCCCAGCCTGTTACTTGGGTTGCTGCCTTCCCTGGTCTGGCCACGATGAGTATTTGTACTGGATCAGCAACAGCAAGGACTTGCAGGCTGTGTGAACATGCTTCCACGTACACACTCACCATGTATGCTTAGCGGTCCCTGATTACTTGCTATTCCCATTTTAGAAGAATGGGAGGTACAGAGCCACTCAGGCTGGCAAGGGGCAGAGTCAGGATTCAGCCTGAGACCCGCCGCTTACATAAACTTGTTGGGTTTGTGGATGCAGGATAACGGGAGCTTTATCCCCAGAGCCTCCCATCGCCACGAGAATGGACTGTCTCCACTGGCCTCCATCCCCCTCACTGCCCACAACCCTTCAGGCTGCCACTCCTCATTCTAGAGGCATCCCTTCCCAGTGAGTGAGGGCAGGATGACCCTCCCCTGGAGGAGAGTTGATGCTGAGAGGAGCACAAGGCCAATTCTCATTCCCACCTCTGCTTGGGATTCGTCAAGCAAGAGGCAGATCAGCCACAGGCTTCACACTCATCACCAGAGCCTGACACCTCCGGCCATGGGCAAATTATCCCCTTCTGCCCCAGCAGGCCCAGAAGAGTCTGGGATGCAGCCCTCCCAACCCAGAGTAAGCCAGTAAGCCCAGGGCTTAGCAGCCACACGCTGTGGTTTTCATTTGCACATCTGTGGCTCCTCATCTACCAGCTCCTGGGGTGGGGTTGGAGGGGACTCTGGGGCATGGGGAGAGACTCTCTCTCTCTCTCTCTCTCTCTCTCTCTCTCTCTCTCTCTCTCTCAGACACCGCTCATCTAACTTCATTCTCTCCCAGCTCCCCTTCCTTCTTCAATCTTTTCCATCCAATTTTCTGCCGGTCATCTTGCCATCGCCGTGACAAAATAGCTTAAGAAATTAAAAAGCATTTGTTTGGGTTCTTGGTTTCAGTCGATGGTCACATGACCCCATGGCTCTGTGCCTGTGGCAGGGGTGGCATCGTGGAGCAGAACTGCTTGTCTCAGGAAGGCCAGGAAACAATGAGAAGGAGGGTCCGGATCCCAGTGTGTCTTTCAAGGACACCCACCCTCCACCCATCCACAAGACTCTGCTTCTCAGCGGCATGTCAGCTAGCTGCACAGCCTCTTACACTATCCTAGGGAGCATTCAGATCCCAACTCTAACATTCTCCCCAGCTCTGTCCCTATCTCCCTCTGTCTCTTTGTGTTTTTTTTGGCTTCTCACACAGGGCAGCATCTGTACCTGCTATGCATGGATGCATGCTGTTCCCCACGGCTGCAGCCATCCCTTCCTGCTGTTCCATCCTATAACTGGGGGCCTCTGGCCTGGGGACTTTGGGTTCAGTTTGGGGCTCACCTACTGGTCCTGTGCCAAACTTTACTTTGGCCTCTTGGCTAGCCCATGGTTCAGCATGAGGATAAGGTAAAATATTATACCTGGCCTCATTTGCTTCTTAATCTAACTGGGTTGTCCATCAAAACTAACCGTCTCTAGAAGGTTAGGGGTTCACGCTGATAAGCTTTCCCAGAGATAACCATCATTTTCTCAACTAATGGGCACTGGACACAGGAGCCTTAGTGTCATTTATTCTGCCAGGGCCTCTGAAGTAGTGATCTTGAGGAGAGGTGCCAGAGACTCTGAGAAAGTAGTGACTGACAGCCGTGCATCACCCTGGACACATCCCTATCACATGTTGATGCTCAGAATCAGCATACCACGGGCTTCAGTGTGGTTATGTATCTGAAACAGGCTGTCAGCTGAAGCCCTTTTCCCCAGGAACCCTTGCCAGAGCTCACCTTTTAGTCTTTAAAACCCACAGGGGTTTAAGAAGGAGTGACAGATCCGGGGCGGCAAGGAGTCCCTAGACGATGCTCATTCTAGAGAGTGACTAACACTCTGTTCTCGGTTGACACAGCTGCTCAGTGACTCTCATGCCATTTTGATAAGAATATGTCTAAGGTGTATTACATAATTACCCGGGTTATGAAACAGAGGGTCTTGAGTAGAATGTGACCTTGTGCTGATGGCTTAGTGTCAACGTTAGTGACGACCTTGGGTTTCACCTCCTGCCTCCAAGTTCATCTGTCACCACTGATGTGTGTGTGTGTGTTTGTGTGTGTATTTCTGGAAGCTTCCCCTTCCCCACCTTCCTGTCTTTGATGATTCTAGTGTGCTGAGCCAGTGTAGTAGAGTGGGTTAGCTTGTAGGCTCTGTAGTCAGACAGTCTGGAAAGGTTACCATGCCTCTATTACAGTATCTGGGAAATAGATATGGTGCTAGTACTCTTTTTAAAAAATAAGCTTTAAAGCCTGGAGTGGTGGAGCACGCCTTTAGTCCCAGCACTCAGGAGGCAGAGCAGAAGGATCTGTGAGTTTGAGGTCCTCCTGAATTACACAGTGAGCTTCAGGACAGCCAGGACTACATAGAGAGACCTGTCTCAAAAACCTAAGTAATAAAGTAAATAAATTTTAAGGTGCTGGGGGCATAGTTCAGTTGGTAGAACGCTCACTTAGCATTCACAATGCCCTGGGTTGACCCACAGCACTGCATAAACTAGGCTGGTGGTCCAAGCCTGTGATCTTAGCAATCAGGAGGGTCAGAAGTTCAAGACCAACCTGAACTACCTATTCAGGTTGTACTATTCTTTAAAAATATTTTAAGCCATTATCGTAAGACATGTCTGTATTTCTAGTACCCAAGAAATCAAAGCTGGGGATCATGGGTTTGGGGCCATCTTAGGACAGAGAGAGACCCTGTCTCTGAACAAAAATGAACCAAAGAAAAAACAAAAATAAGTAAATAATTTAAAGCATCGTTGTTAGGGCTTACCTCAGTATCAGAATTTTATGTGCTTACAGATTGGATCCCCAAACCCAAAAAGCAAAATAAAATACAGCCTGCAGGAGATCCTAGGAACAACTCCAGTGGGAGGGAATGCGGCGTTTCCCACAGCTTGTCTCCCCACACACTCTCACTCACTCTCAAATCCCGCAGAGCCGTGCGGGGGGGGGGGGGGAGGATGCTTTTAAAAGAAGTTGCAAGAACTAAAGAGGGTGTGTCTATAAAGCATATGAACCGTGCGGCACAGTTCCAGACACACAATCGATGCCACAGGAAAAACAGTTCTCATCAGCAGCACTGACAACAATGGGGACAGCCGTGACCGTGAACAAGGTCCTCTGTGTCTGGAGCATGCCAGACACCATCTCACCACCTGCTTCCACTGGCTGCATCTGGACGAACAAGAGGGACCAATCTAGCCTCAATGGAGGGGGCCCAGATGAGAGTTGCACCCCCACCTAGAAGAAACTTAATGATGTGGACTGTGATCTGCACACGTCTGCCCTGAGAATCAGGGTCACCGTGCACTTCTCAGACACCTAGTACATGTTACAAGCTGCAATCTCTGTGAGTTTGGGGAAAAGAAAAGGTGCTGGTTAAACTGTATCTGGACTAGATAAGGAAGGTTGAGAGTGGCTGAGATCCAAGGTGTGTAAGCAGAGGGGGCTCGGAGGTTCAGGACCAGGGACAGCTCTCTGCCTAGCCCTTTTGGCGCTCTCCTGGTTACTCTGGGTTTTGGAGGGCAGATATCCCCTGTAGCAGGCTGGTTGTGTGCCAGCTGGGGATGGCTAAGTGTTTTCCTTCTCCAAGGGTTCCCTTCTGTGCTGAGAGGACAATTGCAGAGCCCACTTTCTGCCTGCGATGATCCTGACGTCAGGGTTCTGTTAGGGACTGGGAACAGGAACAGGGAACAGTGGGACATGGCTTTTAGTGATAAGACTGAGGGTAAGCAGGACGAGAGAAATATGACGCTCACTGGCCTTCCTTCCACGACATCTATCCTGGCACTGGCTGCCCCGCTACACTGGCAAGAGTCCCAGCTTCTTGCCGAAGAAGCTTCTTGTCAACTGCTGCAGCTTGGCCACCTGCCTGGTGCAGAGCCTCCTGGTGCACAGCATAGGTTCTCCTTACTGGGCCCTGTTGCTCCTTTGCTTGGCTTTCTTTCCTCAAAAACTGTATTAACCCATGCTTCCCTGCCCCGATGCTGTCCGAAGAATCTGCTCTCTCTGTCAAAATGGGCTGAGTGAAGGAAGAGGCCACAGGGAGGATGTGCAGGCAGGGCAGTGTGCGTCTTCCTCAGTGCTCTAACGCCCACGTTGGCTCAGCTCATCTAAGCACTGAGCAGTGTGTGAGGTGGGTGGGTCTACCATCTGCAGAATGGTTTCTGTGCCCTGGTGCCAGGCTGGGAGTGTGCGCATAATTGCCCTGTAAAAGCATCGCTGTGTCAGAAACAGAACAATCTACCAAATGTCATTTTTGCTAAAAGCCAATTTGCCGAAGGCAATTCAGGGATTGGCCGATTTGTCCAAAGATCGATTCGTCAAACTGACTGATTCCTTTAACTCTCTGGGAGTCTCCTGGCTTGCGTTTCTCACAGTATTGAAGACCCGGCTTTGTTGCTCTCTGCCCCAGCTCTTGGTGTTTGGACTGAGGGGAACCTGTCTCCAGCTTACCCACTGTAGCTGTAGGGAGCCAGGACAAGCAACCAGGAGTCCCTAGGCCACACGACCAAGGGAACAGCTCTTGTTGTTTAACAATGTTAAACAAAACAATGAAACAAAAACACCAAAACAAACAAACAACAACAAATCAATGTTAAAGACAACAAAGAAAGGTGTTGGTCCCTTGACTGGCTTATCTGTGACTTGGCCTTGGAGAGGTGACCTGTATCCTCAGCCTCCTCTGAGGATACAGGTGAGAGAGAGCCTTGCTCTTCCTCATTACAGCCTTCTCTTTGTGGAGACTGCAAGGTGGAGGTGGGGTGGGGCAACAGACAGATGGATGGAAGGACATACTCCTAGCTTAGCCTCAGAATCAGCCAATGCTTGGCCTCACTCAGGGGACCCACTATAACAACCCCAGGGCCCATGCAGAGCAGGTGTCCCCACCACTTTGGAGACAGGGTCTTACTATATAGCCTTGCCCTGGATCTGGCTATATAGTCCAGGCTAGCCTCAAACTTACAGAGCTGCAGGAGTCAACTGCCTCTGCTTCTCTGCTTCCCAAGTGCTGGAGTCAACGGTGTATACCTCCATGCCTGGCCTGTGTTCTCTTATTTGATAGTTTACCCTGGCTTCATTTTTAAAGCTTTTCCTCTGATTTCCTCTTACTTTATAACACAACCCGGGGGCCATCTTCATTCCTTCCTGAAACACAGTAAGAAAGGCAACCAGACTTCTGCCAGAGGGTCCCATACTCAGTCCCAACCTCCCTTCCCTTGGCCTGATTTTCTGAGGTCTGTGTGCTCCAGTGCCACGTTCCCGTCCTCCCATGTGACTGGGAGATCATGTCTCTGGAGCCCAGCGCAGGAGTTGTGGCATCCAACTATGGAGTTTGATACCAGAAACCCTGGGAAGTACACCCCAGAGTCCAGTGCTGCTGACCATGGTACCCACTTCCCAGTTCAGCCGTTCCCTCTCTGCCACCTTATCAACCACTCTCAACATCTGGAACTGTGTTCTCACCACATGATTGGGAACCAAGCTTGCCACTTTCTGACTGTCCACAGAAGTATAAGATGGAACGGTTTTGTGTCCTAGGTATCCTTCATTTGAGTGGGACTCCAACCTCAAAGCTACCTTGCCTTGGCTGAGTCAGTTAGCTTATGAGAGAAGGCTGCTTTGGTGGTGGTGGTGGGGAAATCTCTTTTGGGGTGTTTCTTTTGTGGAAGTTGATGTTCACAGCTGCCCGGCAAACAACCCAGGGTCAAGTCAGTATCACGGGATGGTTTACGGTATAACAAGCCAGGCCACTTAGTCTTTTGTTTGGTGAGATTTTTACAGAATGAATGGTTGGGTGGGGTGGGTGCTTGAAAGCTGCACAGGAGAGCTGGTGGCCCCAGGTGGGCAGGCAGGGAGGTTTCTGCTGATGGCAGTGTCTGGGTCCCTTGGGCCCTCAGAAATCAGGAGGGGACAAGAAGAACGACTCAAAGCAGCCACTCTATGGTGGTGATGTCCAGACTGCCCTAGGAGCTTGGCGGTTGTAATCCCCATGACTATAGGCTATAGGCTGGGGCTCCCTCTTACTGTAAGAACAAGTTCCTTGGCAAGTAGTGAGTGTGTAGCGGACACCTCCAGATACCCAAAGGTGGGCTTGTGCTAAACAGAGCTGGGCTGTGTCTCCCCTGCCCCCAACCCCAGCTGCATTGCAGAAAAGGCCTGCAGAGTGAGTGAAGGAGGTGGTTACCCCCACCTCTGCAGACCCCCCCACCCCTTCCTGCATGCAGCCTGTGCCTCAGGAGAGAAGTCAGGAGCTGTTTTTCCTTTCTCCCTCACTAAAGCAGAGGTGTTGGAACCCCCGCTGCTTTGAAGTGATGTCTGGGCACAGTAGCTGCAGTCTGCTTCAGCACTAGGTGGGGACATCAAAGCATTCGTACTTCTCTGCCGGATGAAGCCTACTAACTTTAATATGCTCTAGTTTGCTATAGACCTTGCTCAAGGCGAAAATCTACCTGTCTAGTAACAAAAAGGTACTGGCGCAGGTACCAGGGGTGGCCTGCGTAGCCATTCCTCTGGGTTCGTGGTAGTTGATCCCCTTCATTCTAACAGTGTGAGATGATGTCATATGCAGGACAGTAGCCACCTGTGGCAGGCTGAGTGAGTGGCACACACTCCTAGACACGGGAGAACTTCCTGTGGGTCTTGACTGGAGACCAGCTCAAACTAGTAGGACTCCCAAACCCCAGGCTCCATGTTCTCACAGAGCCCCAATGACAATGACCTAACAGCAGTGTTGGCTGAGGGCTCCCATGCATGCCTCTGCTTTTGCACTTTCTGAAGAAGAGGCTAATCAACCCCCTACACACTCCAGGGATCAAATACTTGCCCAAGGAGCTCAGTGCGTGCAGGGCTGGCTCGCTGTACTCCAGGCCCAGGTCTAAGTCTGATGACCAGAAAGCCACGGATAAAGTGCGCTGGAACGCTGTACTGTGCTGAAGCCCCCTGCAGCTTGAAGAGCCACAGAATAAAGAGCTTTGCAGTGGGGCAGCAGATCCATGTCAGAACCCAGAGCTCAGTGAGGCCTTGGCTGGTGCCCAACGCCTTGCCCCAACTGGGCCCCACTAATCCCCTCAGAGGCAGTGTGCCTGCTGAGACGAGTTAGAGGTTGGAGCTAATGGGGATTTGCAGTAAGAACATGGGGTCCCGACCTTCGCTCCCCTGCTTGTCAGAGTGTGGAGTATGGCTGTAACAGGCACTTGGGGACAGTGCCTAAGTCAGGGATGGGCTCCCATACCCAGTGGGGGATGACTGGGGGGTGGAAAGCTGCCTCCTCAGAGTCCTAGGACCTTAGGGGTGGGATACAGGATAGCCTGGGGAGTCTCTGCCTATAGAACTCATACCATATTTCTTAGAACAGATTCCCTTCTCTGGGGCTTCCCAGGATAGACTCTTACCTTCCTCAGTGGCTGCCCAGATCCCTTGCTAGACGCACAGTGTTCCATCTAGATATGGGAAGGGAAGAACAGAGTCAAGATGACATCATCCACAAGACCAGTTTCTTGTTCTGTGCTGACTTTTAGGAGGCATCTGATCTGCATGACAGATCAGAACAGAGACTGCGGGCTCCAGGAGTGCAGAGACTCCTACCTGCCCCGTGTCTGCATCCCTGGAGCTGCATCCTTGTGCTGATCCCTTGCTCCGGCCAGGACGTGGGAGGGTCACTGAGTATCCTCATTGGTTCCGTTCAGTTATGGTTACAGAGCCTTTGCAGTGAGTGCGCCAACTTCAGGATACTCTGGGAGCAAGAGCGATGTCTGCCATTGGTGAATTAGGGAGAGATGGATGGTAATTAAATATTCATACGCAAACCCAATATGCTTGTATTTGCTATTTTGAATTGGTGCTGAACAGGAGGCTTGCGTGTGTGTGTGTGTGTGTGTGTGTGTGGTGTGTGTGTGCGCGCGCGTGCCTGCCTGCCCCCGCTCGTGCATACACTGGAATGTATAGGTGAAGGAACAGTTGGAAACTAGGGGAAAGGTGTGTAGATAGAAATAAGAAAGCTGAAGGGTTTTAGGTTCATGATGCCCAATGCCCATTATGTATGTGACCCAGCCAGCTCTTGCTGAATGCCTCACCAGGGACATACACTGTGGGTGTTTTCCTGCTATACTTTGGCTCTCCAGCATTTGCTGGCCCCTCTGACCCCCTTATCAGAAACCTCTTCCTTTGGTCAGGCTCTGTTCTCCTCCCAGCCAGTGATGAGGGTCCTGTTCATGTGTTCGCTTCTCTCTCCGGGTGCACCCGTGGTCTCTTCTGATTGGAATTTCCAGACCATGCACTGCTCTCCCAGTGGTCCTCTTATCCTTCAGATGCACATCTGGTTGTTCTCGTTTTGAGGGACCTGTGACAACACCATGGACGAAGGTTGGGTGCCCTGAGTTTGTGAAGCACAGAAGGATGAGGGCTGGGAAAGGTCCAGGCTGTGCTGAGAGGATTTCCAACAGGCCACGTGCAAGCAGAGATGAGCAACTTTAGCTGGGGAGGGTGTGTGTGGGGGGGTCGACGTGAGTGGTGACAAAAGACCACAGAAGTGTCACAGGGCAAGTCAAATGTAGCAAAAAGTGAGACCGCAGCAGCTATATAGCAAATACAGGGAAGGCTTCTGGCGCACCCTAGTGGCCAGAACTCTGGGAACAACTGTGATGCCGTGTGGGGAAAGGAGGGACAAAAGCCCCGCTTTTGTCAGACAAATGGAAATGAGGTTTAAAGGCTAAGCTGTGTACTCCTGGGATCTCACCAGGTCTTGCATGACAGACAACGTCCATCCCACAAAGCCCTCTTGGGTTCTCTGGGCCCATGGCTGGTGTGCGACAGAAACAGTCGAACCCAGGAATCTTCCCGTTGCTTCCTTTGATGTCAGCAATCTTCATCTTTTTTTTTTTTTTTTTTTGAGACTGACCAACACTTGCCATTCCTGCTGGCCTTCATACCACCTCTTCTGGGTTTGTAAACTGTTCCGTTTGGTCATTTAAACAGGAGAGAAGGTTCCTGCTGTGGACTGACTGGCCAGGGCCAGTCTGGGCTTCCTAAGGGGGGTTACCTCCCCATCTCTCCCAAAGCCCTCAGGGTTCCGCTCTATCTGCTCTGTACTCTGGGAGCTTCAGTCGGCGGCCATCAACCTCTCTGGCCAGTCTTAGCAGGCTCTGCCTTGACCCAGTTGTTCCAGACTGTGCCAGGCCTCCCAGTTATCCCTTGTCCTCCTTCTTGGTATGAGTGCTTGCAGAATTGATTTCCTGAGACACACTTTGACCCAGTGCTGTGATAAGAAGCATTTAAAACCCATTTATTGTAAGGATCCAGGGTTACTGCTGAGACCATGATGCCGGCTGATTTTTTTTTTTTTTTTTTTTTTTTTTAATAAAGACTCCCGGGAGAATTCCTGTCTTATCTGAGTGCCCAAACAGCTGGACTCCTGACACTCGGATCCATTTAGACTACACATAGATCATGTGTGCTGCTGACCCCCCTTCCTTGGCTCTCAGGAAGCACTGAGCCCCTACTCTGCCCTGGCTGGTATGCCTGTGAATCACAGGGCACATTCAGAGAGCCTGCCCTTGCAGTTTCTTCTCTGCTGAGCCCTCCCACCTGGTCTCCTGCTGATCTGTAAATCCCGCCAAGCTACTGTAAAGTCTGCATGGAACAGGCCTGGGTGGAATTGATTGGCTAATCAATACACATAACAAACCTTTCTTGCCTGGCTGAGGAGAGGATTAAGTAGATAGTGGGGAGCGGCCTAGAACTCTCTCTCTCAGGCTCTGCCTGGGGGTGAGCTGCCTGCTGTGTTGTGCTGAGGGGCTGCCTGGAGTTGCTGCCTCCCTGTGCACCCCACATTCTCTAGGGCACACCTCCCTGTGCACCCCACATTCTCTAGGGCACACCTCCCTGTGCACCCCACATTCTCTAGGGCACACCTCCCTGTGCACCCCACATTCTCTAGGGCACACCTCCCTGTGCACCTCACATTCTCTAGGGCACACCTCCCTGTGCACCCCACATTCTCTAGGGCACACCTCCCTGTGCACCCCACATTCTCTAGGGCACACCTACCTCTGTACCCCACATTTTCTAGGGCACACCTCCCTGTGCACCCCACATTCTCTAGGGCACACCTCCCTGTGCACCCCACATTCTCTAGGGTACCACCTCCCTGCTCACTCCACATTCTCTAGGGCACACCTCCCTGCGCACTCCACATTCTCTAGGGCACACCTCTCTGTGCACCCCACATTCTCTAGGGCACACCTCCCTGCCTGCCTTTATCTTTTCTGAACCTCCCTGCTTCCCTGTGGTCAAAGGCGGCTAGTGGCTTGACTGTATCTTCTTACCACCTCCCAATGCCTCTGTTAACATTGGTCCTTCACTTCAGGGATCTCGAGGGCCTTGGTCAAAGAGCCAAGCCCCTCACAGAACACGTGTCTGAATCTATTCACTCTACTGTAATGAAACACCTCAGGCTGGATGACTCATTAACAACAGGAACTTATTTCTTGTGGTTCTCAGTGTCAAGATTCAGAATTTGGTGTGTGAGGAGAGCCTGCACTCAGACTCCCGGGAATCAGACACTATTGTGTCCTCTAACAGCGCTGGGGCTGGCAACTGTGCAAGGCATCTTTGCTTTTACAATTTTTCCATTGCATTAATTTACTTACTCTGTGTGTGTGTCTGTGTGTGAGTGTCTCTGTGTGTGAGTGTCTCTGTGTGTCTGTATGTGTCTCTGTGTGTGTGTGTGTTTGTGGGGGATCTGTTGTGTGTATCTTTGTGTGTGTCTGTGTCTGTGTGTGTATCTGTGGGTGTATCTGTGTGTGTGTGTCTCTGTGTGTGTATGTGTCTGTGTGGTGTCTGTGTGTGTGTATGTCTCTGTGTGTGTATCTGTGGGGGTGGTCTGTGTGTGTATTTGTGTGTGTGTGTGTGTTTCTGTCTAGGTCTGGGTCTGTGTGTGTATGTCTCTGTGTGTGTATCTGTGTGTGTCTGTGTGTGTGTGGTGTGTGTGGGGGGCCTCTTTGGGGGGGAGGTCTGTGGAGGGGTGTCTGTGTGTGTTTGTATGTGGGCCTCTGTGTGTGTGTGTGTGTGTGTGTGTATCTGTGTCTATGTGTGTGTGTTTGTGTGTCTGTGTGTGTTGGAGGAGAGGTACCTGTGCCATGGCACACAACATGGAGGTCGGAAGACAACTTGCAGGAATCAGTTCTCTCTGTCCACCATGGGAATCCCTTTCATCAGGTTCTTGGCCTTCACACCAGCTCTCTGGGGCTTTTGTCCATTACATTCCAGTCTTGTTCCTGAGAGCTTGTCCCTGGTGTACCCCTCCTGCAGGCCCCATCTCCCAGCACCGTCATTTCTGTGACTAGGCTCCAGCCCAGGGATGGATGAGGTTATCTTCAGGCCACAGCATGTGTCTCTGAGCCCTCACATGTGGGGGGTCCCACTGGTGGGATGCTTAGAGAGCATTTGGCCGAGACTATGCATTTCACACATAGAACAGGGGAGACAGTGTAGCCGACGGTCTACCACTATGTAGGTTCAGAAACACCTACGGTCGGCGTGTCCTGTCTCTCCTTCCTGAAGGCTTTCACTACCTCAACCTTCAATTGCCCACTGATGACTGTATCATCAGTTGCCTCAAAAACAAACAACCAAGACAAAAAAAAAGTTGATCTGGGTTCTGAAGAAATTGGGGGTCTAACCTGGGTTTCTCCTACAATTGCTAGGTTCAGCAGGGAGCTAGCTGGGACTGAACAGTCTGCAGGAAGTGGGCATAGAGCCTTGGTTTGTGGCATGGTCCCAAGGGGCCCAGGCTTTCTTTTGCTCTGTGATCCCCCAGAGTAGACTTGGAATCAGAGCCAGCCTAGTTCAGGACCGGGTGAGTCACTTGGTTCTGTCTCCTCCATCCTCTAGCAGTCACAGCTTGCTTACAGCAAAACAGAGGGGAAGCCAGGGCCACAGAGGGCCATGGAGAGCTCTCTCCTATGCTTCATTGGGGTTTGGCCAACCATGGGGGCCTGCCAGTGCTGATCACAGCTACACACCTCTGCCCAGAGGGGAGGTGACTGGGGACAGTGTCCCAGTGTCTGCCAGGACAGAAAACTCCTAACTACCATTTACTCATTCAGCCAGTTGACAAAGCAACTAAGAGCCCATCCAGACTCTGGAGTGGGGTCACTCATGAGGCCAGGAACCTCTCTTCTTATTACCATGACCCTCCTGACTGGTACCCTCTCTTTCTCTGTTTGTCCCCCCAGGGACCTGAGTGAGAATTTTCTCCAGGCTGTGCCCAGGAAGGCTTTTCGGGGAGCCACAGACCTCAAAAATCTGTGAGTAGAGGCTTGGGATGGTCACCCTGGCACACCCCTATCTGTACCATGTGTTCTGAGCCACCTTAGAGAGAATAGGCAGAACCACATCTTGATGGTGACTCTGTGTGACAGCCCCATATGTGCTGACAGTGTACTCTCTGGGGACTGGGGACATGGAGTATGAACCATGAGGTGCCAGGCCACATTCCCAGCCCCTAGCTCTCCAGTGTCCTCTGGCTTTTGGGGTTAGCAGCTGGTTTTAGTCTCCTCTAAGTTATACTGCAAAGCTGCTGCAAGTCCGTTAACATTGCTGAGCCTTCCTATATTGTTTGAGAAAACAATGTGCCCCCCACAAGCTTATTCTGAGGTTGAAATGAGATGAGGAAATACGTACACTGTGCTGGGTACTGTTTAAATGTGATAGCTTATTAGTATTCAAATTTATTCCGGTCCAGGCTTACCACCTCCTGAGGTCTGGCTACAAACAGAAATGGCAAATGCCTGGCATGCTTGTCACACACACCCCCCTCCCATGCCTGTGGCAGACATCGGTAATCGATCAGCACATTCTTTCCCACTGAACTCAGATCACAGCTTCCATTCGCCCTGACGGCAGCGCTCCAGGTAGCCAGGGCTAGCCAATCTCACTTGGCATTCAGCAGAACTCTGTCTGCCAGCCCCTGCTGCCACTCCTCCTGGATGACTCTCATTTGTCAGCTGCCAACATAACTCTAGGTGGTCTCCAAAATGTGAGGGAGGGATGCCTGCTTCCCAAGGGAGATACGGGGCTGGGTAGAGGAATGTAATGGGACTTTTATTTCGATTTATTGTTTGAACTGAAAATAAGAGGAAATCGGCTTTTATGGATAGTTCCTTTGGACTGGCACATGCAAAATAAATGGTTGACATTATTACTCTCCTCTTTGGAAATAATGGAGTGGTCTGTCAAAATGTTCAAGCCCCTGCTCTGGGCAACGCTTCCCCTCCCTACAGCTCCCCTCTGCTTTACAGACAGCTGGACAAGAACCGGATCAGCTGCATCGAGGAAGGGGCCTTCCGTGCCCTACGGGGACTGGAGGTTCTGTGAGTAAAACCCAGGGCGGCCATGGGTGGGGAGCTGATGTAGTTCAAGGTCAGGGTCACACCTCAGCTGCTCAAAGTCCCCCCAAACAGGAGGTTTGGGCATTTTTCTTTCCAACAGGAGGCTAAGAGGTGGCTTTTTTGGGTGTGTGTAAACTGGCCTTTCTCCTATGGCTCTTCTGAGTTCTGGCACCCTGTCCTCCCAGATTTAGAACCCCGGGCAGGGGTGACAAGAGTGCAGTCACCTGCTCAGCTCTGGGCTGTTCCTCCACCTCGGTAACCAGAGCAGGGTTGGCCCCTGTCTAGGTAAAATGTCACAGCTGGCGTGAGAGGCTGTATATGAGCAGACACGTCTCCTGCAAATCCCTGCTGGGCAGGTGTTAAATATGTCCATCTGTCCCTTTCAGGACCCTGAACAACAACAACATCACCACCATCCCTGTGTCCAGTTTCAACCATATGCCCAAGCTTCGGACCTTGTGAGTCGCCTGGGCAGTGAGAAGAGGGTGTGGGTGTGGGTGTGGCTGCCCTCCACAGCCCAGGGGGCAGCCAGGGTAGGCAGGGATTTGAAATTGAAAGTCAACCAAAGTCCCTTGTGCTTGGTTTTTCCTTGGACAACAAACGACTTGGTTTTGTCCTTGGAGTTGAGGTGGGTGATCTGGGCAAAGGAACTCAATGACACCAGGCCATAGAGCAGGCAGGGAGAGCAGGGAGCTGGGAAGGGGCAGTCCTGAGTTGGGGACTCCTGCTTGGGGAGATGGATGATGGATCGGCGGGGTTCTGTTCCTGTGAGCTGCTGTTCTCCGGTAGCCGGCTGCACTCCAACCACCTGTTCTGTGACTGTCACCTGGCCTGGCTCTCTCAGTGGCTGAGACAGAGGCCCACCATCGGACTCTTCACCCAGTGCTCCGGTCCCGCCAGCCTTCGGGGCCTCAATGTGGCAGAGGTGCAAAAGGGCGAGTTCAGCTGCTCAGGTGGGTGCCCGTGCCCTTGGCCTTCCCTTGCTGGCTCATCCCCCTTGTTTATGATGAGCACCCACAACCACTCACTGATGTCTACGCACCGTCAGTTCCTCTCTGCCGACCACCTCTGGTCTATGGCATCTTCCCCTCCCCCACCCATGTTTTCCCTGTGCCCTCTGTTCCTCCACTGTCTGTCCCCTTCTGTCCCAGTCTCTGTTGCCTCTCCCTCTACCCCATGCCTTCTCCTGCTCCATACACCAGTCACTCCCGCTCCTCCCCTCCCTCCTCCCCCCTCCTGGCGCCCCCTCTGCTTCACCACAGCTGTGTTAGTGGATTGCTTTCCTTGGCTTCCAGCATGGGAACGGCAGAACTCGGCCCCTATGGGGAGTGAGGATACCAATGATGCTATCGTCGCAAAGCAGAATACTGTTCAGCCATTAGTAGGGAGAGTTTATAAGGGGAGGAGACCCTCCCAGTGATGCCAGGAAAGTGAACTTCACAAACAAGAGTCAGGGATCTTAGGTGCTGCATCTCAAGAGTAGCAAAGCATGGGTTCTGACATCACACAGTGGGCATGGCCCCGGTTTTGACACTTAGTAGTTGAGCCATGTCAATTTCTACCAGGAAATGGATGCTAGAAGGATCCTCCAATGGTGGTGCAGGAGGGTTCATGTGAGACTTGTGGTGTGGAGCACAGAGCTCAATAAACAAATTCCATGGATAAGAGGATACTATATCTGGAAGGCTGGGTGATTTGAGCTTCAGAACTCTAGAATAGAATTTTCTAGCTGATCTTGAATCAGCTTCGAGAGCCGTCAGCTCTGTCCTTGTAGTTGCATGGACCCTAGACATTCAGTGTGTTCTCTTGTTCTTGCACCCCTGGGGAGCTCCTATGAGTGAACCTCCTCCACAGACTGCCACCTGTGCTCTCCCAGCAGCCGATCTGGAGGGGGCAGGGGAGCGGCAATGTGAGGCTCTCTGACATCACACCTCCTGTCTCTGCAGGCCAGGGGGAGGCTGCGGGAGCACCTGCCTGCACCCTCTCGTCCGGTTCCTGCCCAGCCATGTGTAGTTGTAGCAGCGGCATCGTGGACTGCCGTGGCAAGGGCCTCACCGCCATCCCTGCTAACCTTCCAGAGACCATGACGGAGATGTGAGTGCAGGGCTAAGCAGGCTGTTCTGTCCACCAATGAAGAGTCCGCCAATGGGAGGTAGCACCCCAGCTTTCCCAGGTTTCCCGAGCTCCCTGTACAAGGCTGGGAAGCTCCCAAGCATGAAGGAGAGGGTATCCCTTCAAGGTCCACACCCAACCCAGTCGGCTGGGGCTGCCAGCGTGGGTTTCTTACTGTAGCATCACCATGGGGTCCCTTCAGCCACAGAAAGCTGGGATTTGGGGGCTCAAATCACAGCATGTGTCCATCTCCTTAACCAATATTGGCCCCACAGGGGAAGGGGTTTCAGGGACCAGTAGTTGGTTGCTAAGGGTGACCCTCAGTCTTCTCACAATCTTCTTGTCCCTGCAGCCGCCTGGAGTTGAATGGTATCAAATCCATCCCACCCGGAGCCTTTTCTCCCTACAGAAAGCTGCGCAGGATGTGAGTGCAGGCCTTTCCTGGCAGTCTCCAGCTATCAGGAGGAAGAGTCTGGGGCCAGACCTGTCTCACAGCCTAGGCTCAGACCTTGACTCAGACCCAGCCTGGCCTTCCTGCATCTGGGGCTGTTGACTGGGATATGAGGTGGCAGAGTATCTGTGAGGCCCTGGGAACCAAGTTCAAGCCTGGCTCATGTTCGAAGCTGCTTGTCACTTTATCGTGACAATGGAAGGCCAGTGAAAAGGCCTTAGGGCCCTGGGACGGAAAAAAAGTAGCCTGTGGGTGTTTGCCTGAGTGGGCAGCTGGCCTTTTTAGTTTTTAAGAGTCTCCCTCCCCCATGTGGTTGGGAGACCAGGTTTGCAGCCTTGGGGCAGCCACCTTCTCTCTGCTCCCCTTGCAGAGACCTGAGCAACAACCAGATTGCAGAGATTGCACCCGACGCCTTCCAAGGCCTGCGCTCCTTGAATTCCCTGTGAGTAGAACGCCCAGGTCTGGTGGGCTTTGTAGCAGGCCAAGCTCCCGATGGTTCGGAACCACGTTAGGGAAGACAGGAGGCTGTCAGCTCCCAGCTTCTATGCATGCCTTCTCATGGAGGAGAATCCAAGCCGATAGGTACCGCCAGCTGTGGACGGTGCACATGAAGTTGTGCAGTGTGCAGCCCCCACAACTGTGCATGACAGCCTGAGCACGCACTGGCACAGTGGAGATGATCAGACCTTGGGTGGCCTATAGGGGTTTTGTTTTGTTTTGTTTTCTCCTGTGAGATATGAATACAGTTACTTTTCATTGGATCTCATGTCCGTGTAGAAGAGACCAAAGGTCCATTTCAACGCATCCCTGTCACTCCTGGGGTCAAGGCCAGCTTCCTACTCTCTAGGAAACTGCATGCTGGGATCAAAGACACGAGTCTCATGTTGTCTGTTTCCACCATAGCCAGCCCTGGCCTCATCTTTCTGCCCAGGTTTCCCCTCTTCTTCATCTCTACCCTGCAGCCTCCAGCACAGCTCAGGGACAGGCATCTGACCACGTCTTGAGTCTGGCTGTCTTCCTGTAGGCTGCCGTCTAGTTCCTCCCCCATTCAAGTCACCTTCTGTGGTCCCCATGTGGTCCTTACCTCAGGAGGCCCATCTCCAGGAGGCAGGAATGTACCCTCCCTGTAGGCTAGATTTCTGCTAGACTTATCCCTGCTCTGCCCGCCTCTGGGAAGGTTCTCCAAGCCATATCTGAGGAGACGACGTGCAGGCTTTTCACTCTGACTGATGACACTAGGAGTGAAATGCACGCTCCTCACTGCGCGTGATTTCTTTATACTGTGTTCTTCCCCACCCCCCACCCCCGCCCTCTCATTATACACAGGACTCATTCATGCTCAGTGCAGGAAACTTTGCAAATATCAAAGTGTAAAAATACACCACTTGCAATCCCACCACCTATCACACGTGCTGTCTGCCGTTCTATTTTTTCCCCCACATCTCTCTGAAAATATGTTCCTCCTTCCTGCCTGGAGACTGTTTCTCCTTTGGATCTGAGACCGAATTACTTTCTCGTGGGGCCCTTCTGAAGGGCATCTCTGCAGACTTCTGTGGGGTTCACTGGGGTTGGGAAGGGCAGAGGGGGTGAACACAGGAACAAAATTACACCCCCAATTGCAGAAATCTAACCTATGGGGAGGGAATGATCCTGCATCCTGGAGATGGGCTGCTTGAAGACTCATTACTGCCACCTGCTGGCAAGATGCTGTAGTAACCATATTGGTGGAGAGGCTGCCTGTGGGTCTGCAGAGCCCTGCTGGGGTTTGGCAAAGCTGCCTCCTCTGACCTCCCCTTCTGCTGTCTTTTCTCCAGGGTCCTCTATGGCAACAAGATTACAGACCTGCCCCGAGGTGTATTTGGAGGCCTGTACACACTCCAGCTGCTGTAAGGAACGATTTTAGGGTATCCTTAGGCCCACATCCCTCTGGCTTCCCAGAGACACTCCCACCCCACTCTGTTCTCTACCACAGGTTTCAGATGTTTTCTGTTGATATTTTTAACTTGGGGGTTGGTAGAAGCTAAGGGTCTGTTAATATAGCCCAAAATTGTGACCTTATAGTACTCAGGGTGTCAGATCAGCTACTAAGGTGGGAACAATCCAAGAGAATTTGTGTCTAGATTGTCCATATTCTAACTCTCCTCAATCATGAAGTCCTGGTCAGGCCAGCAGCCTTGTAGAATCTTTAACATGGGGTGTGACTTTTTCTGGGAACTTCAGTTCACAACACACTTGGGGTACAAGACTCACCTGAGACAGGAACATGAAGACAGTCTGCCCCAGGAAGGCTGTGCAGCCACATGTGGAGATGGAGGCAGGCTTAGAGCTCTTTGCTGGACATCAGGACCCAGAGGTTCATGGGGTGTGACCTGTGTTCTTTGGGGACAGGGCTGTCTTTTAGAGGGGTCCTCAGGTCAGCTCTGCCTCCTGGAGTCAAGAGAATTTAGGCCAGGAATCTAAACCTAGACAATACTATATTGAAACACCCCTGTGTGTGCATGGGGGCCCTATGGGATCCTGGACAAGAGGAACCTCTCTATCCCGATGCTATCCTGCAGTCAACTTGGAGACTCACCATGTGGACAAAGATGGAGAAGGCACTGTGGCGTACCCTAAGGGCCCCAGTGTCCAGGACCAGGATGGTGCAGGGCGTGTGAAGGGTCAGGCCTTGCCCCTCTCTCACCTCCCAGCCTGGCTCTGCCTACAGGCTTCTAAATGCCAACAAGATCAACTGCATCCGGCCTGATGCCTTCCAGGACCTGCAGAACCTCTCTCTGCTCTCCCTGTATGACAACAAGATCCAGAGTCTCGCCAAGGGCACCTTCACCTCCCTACGGGCCATCCAGACACTGTGAGCTTCTCCTCTTCCTATTTCTCTCTCCCCACCCAACAGGTGGGCCTAGTGTGGGTACAACATTGGGGTCCAAGTAGCAGCCTCTCCTCGACTGCTGTGTACAGTGAGGTGTCCTCCCACTAAGGAAAGATGTCTACAGACTCTTGAATGATCCTGGGTCACGGATCAGTGAAGACTCTCATTGGCTGGGTGACCCTAGGACAAGTTAATTCGCTCCCCTGAGCCTTCCTCTTAACTCTCCATAAAATAAGGGCATCTTCATACAGTTGTTATAAGATTAACAGGTGTTTACAACATAAGCGCGCACAGAGATGTTGGCTAAACGCCAGCTTGAGTTTACTAACGGCAACGTTAACGGCGTCTCTGGATTCAAAGCCGTGTTTCCACATTAACAGCTCTATGTTCTCAGGGATGGCATATCATTTAATCAGCAACACGTTCTTTTCTTAGAAGTTCATTAAGTAATAGTGCATCTGGAGAGTGGTAATGCTGAGTCTGATGGGAAACAGAGAAACCAGGAAGCACTGAATCTAGTCTCCGTCACTGTGGAGAACTGTGCTCCTTTGATGTGGGATGCAGTGCTCCCTTGATGTGGGATGCAGTGCTCCCTTGCTGAGGGATGCAGTGCTCCCTTGATGTGGGATGCAGTGCTCCCTTGATGTGGGATGCAGTGCTCCCTTGATGTGGGATGCAGTGCTCCCTTGATGTGGGATGCAGTGCTCCCTTGATGTGGGATGCAGTGCTCCCTTGATGTGGGATGCAGTGCTCCCTTGATGTGGGATGCAGTGCTCCCTTGATGTGGGATGCAGTGCTCCCTTGATGTGGGATGCAGTGCTCCCTTGATGTGGGATGCAGTGCTCCCTTGATGTGGGATGCAGTGCTCCCTTGATGTGGGATGCAGTGCTCCCTTGCTGAGGGATGCAGTGCTCCCTTGATGTGGGATGCAGTGCTCCCTTGATGTGGGATGCAGTGCTCCCTTGCTGAGGGATGCAGTGCTCCCTTGATGTGGGATGCAGTGCTCCCTTGCTGAGGGATGCAGTGCTCCCTTGATGTGGGATGCAGTGCTCCCTTGCTGAGGGATGCAGTGCTCCCTTGATGTGGGATGCAGTGCTCCCTTGATGTGGGATGCAGTGCTCCCTTGCTGAGGGATGCAGTGCTCCCTTGATGTGGGATGCAGTGCTCCCTTGATGTGGGATGCAGTGCTCCCTTGATGTGGGATGCAGTGCTCCCTTGCTGAGGGATGCGGTGCTCCCTTGATGTGGGATGCAGTGCTCCCTTGCTGAGGGATGCAGTGCTCCCTTGATGTGGGATGCAGTGCTCCCTTGATGTGGGATGCAGTGCTCCCTTGATGTGGGATGCAGTGCTCCCTTGATGTGGGATGCAGTGCTCCCTTGATGTGGGATGCAGTGCTCCCTTGATGTGGGATGCAGTGCTCCCTTGATGTGGGGGTTGTACTCTCTCTTTATAGAGACCTTACTCCCTCGCTGTGGAAAGCTGTGCTCCCTAGCTGTGGAGAGCTGTATTCCTCTGCTGTGTAATGCTGTACTCCCTTGTTATGGAATGCTGTGCTCCCTCACTGTGGAGAGCTGTGCTCCTGGCTATGGAGAGCTGTGCTCCCTTGCCGTGGAGACTTCGAATCATAGCAGAAGCGGTAAAGTCCCAAGTGGCTCATTACTAGCTTTAACTCCAGCCCGGGTCTGGCTTTTCTCCACCCACCCTTTTCACACCACCCAAACTGGTTGGTTGGAAGCGAATGCCAGCCATTGTCTGTCCTCTATCTCTGGCCTCTGCAGCCACAAGGACTGGGGATATAGTTCAGGGTCGGAGTGCTTGGCTTGCATGCATGGGGCCCGAGCTCTACTCTCAGTAACACAAAATGAGCAAAACCTGCAAGACTGTTAGCATGTCTAAAAACTTAATAACCAGTTCTTAGATAGCATCAAACATTGAAGTCAGCGTTTGAACTTCTGCTTGTCTCGTGTGTGTTACACAAATTTTCATTCTCTGTTGGAGTCAAGATTTGACGTTGCCTATGCAACAGGATTGATGTGTTCCTAACGTCATCCTTCATCTGTAGACATGAGTCAGTTTCTTTCCTCCTTGATGATGTGGCAGGCAACGCTCCGTGTAAGCAACTGAGGAAGGAGACTTTCTTATTCTGGGCTCACTGTTTCAGACGGTTCAGTCCATGGTTCCTGGGTTCTTGGGCAAAACTTCATGGAGATGGGAGCACCTGGCAGAGGGACTTCTTCACATCAGGCTGGAGAAAGAGGGAGGAAGAAGAGGAGGAGGAAGATGAGGAGAGAGGGAGAGAGAGAGAGAGAGAGAGAGAGAGAGAGAGAGAGAGAGAGAGAGAGATCGCCCTAGAAAGCTAGTGAAATGGTTCAGCAGGCAAAAGTACTTGCCACCAAAACTGGTATCTTAAGTTCAATCCCTGTGACCCACATGGTGGAAAGAGGACGGGCTCCTGCTGGTTGTCCTTCTACTTCCACAGACACACCATGGCACATGTGTCCCTCCAAATAAATCAGTTCTAAAATAAACGGATAACCCCGGGAGACTATGGCCAGCGACTCTCACCCAGCTGGCATGGCCTCTTGAAGTTTTCACCCCTCCCCAAACAGTGGAGACCAAGACTTCAGCACAGTCTGGGAACATTTCCCATGGGGACGGGGTCCTCCGTTGCCCTCATCCCCTGTCATTCATTCATAGGTGACACTCCAGCCTTTGCTCTGTCACATTGGAAGTGTGTCACCATGTCACAAATCCCCCTGGCCTCTGTCTGTCTTTCTAGAATGAGTATTGGGTCTAGGAGCTTGGTTGATTTTTGGGTTTGAATGACTGACAATAGATTGTTTCTTGGTAAGAGGTGTTCTAAAGCATGAGATGTCTGTCTGGTTGCCTTCCTCTTCCTCTTCCTCCTTCTCCCCTTCTTCCTCCTCCTCTTCTTCGTCTTCATGAAACAACCATTGACCTCCGTGGTGGTTAAAAATTCATTGTCACCTGACTGGATTTATAATCACCACGGAAACACATGGCAGGCTATATCTATGTTTCCAGAAAGGTTAAACTGAGGTGGGAAGCCCCTCCCTGAATGTGGGTGACGTTCTTCTCTGTTTGCTTCCCGACTTCCGACGACCCCGATTTTCTCTTTCTCTTCCACTGCAGTACATCCCACCAGTGTGGACTTTGTCCTTCTTAAGCCCATGAAAAACAAAAACAAAGACAAAATCAAAATCCAACCCTTCCTTCCTTTGGTTGCTTTTGCTTAAAAGGGCTACTAACTATAGACAGTGTTCGTTGATGAATCAGGCCCCGTCGATCCTCCCTTGGCCTCAGTAGTCAGAGCGGTCCCTGATGGTGTTGCTCAGCAGGTGACAACATCTGTGTGAGGCTGAACAGGTTGAGTTAAACGGATGACACCCACTCCCTGGGGACTCTGCACAGCCGCCGATGTCAGCCACAAGGACAAACTCATTAAGCCCACACGTGCACCTGCAGCCTGACTCCTGCTAATTAATTTACTCGCAGGCAGTGAGAGGAGTAAGTGGCCCGTGGGAGCCTCAGCGAGCATGTGGAAGTAGAGGTTATGGTGAGAGATGGGGAAGATGGTCGTTTTCAGTAGCTGGCAGGGTCTTGGCAGAAGCAGGAAGGGTGCAAGGGCTTGAACTGGTACAAGGAAGCCTTGGGTGGGGGTGGGAAGGAGGGATGCAGGTTCTTTGAGTGCATTATCATAACAACAGTAGCCCTGTGGAAGCAGGGCCTATTGGCTGGGTTTCCATTCAGAGGAAATTGAGGTGGAAGATGCCCTGAGATCCCCCACAAAGTTGAACAGTATCAGGTCCCATCATTTAAAAATGGCCGATTTCCTCAACTGTACCTCTGTAGAACAGACTTCTCTACAGCTGTAAAGCAAAGCTAGACTTCCATAAATACCTGCTCATATTAACAACGGAGTTATAATTTGGAACCGGAGCAAAAGACGTGCAAACCCAAGCGACTGCTCAGCTCCTCTTCCTATAGCTCTGGAGCGGCCCAGCGCCTCGGCTGAGTGCAGAGGCCAGCTCGCCATCCTGCGAGTTGCTTGATTCACCCACAGCACCAAGGCCTATGAGCTGCAGAGCTGCAGTTTGCTGCAGTTTTGCTGACCCACCCACACAAAGCCAAGCAAAACACTGAATGGCCATTGTCCCAGCCGTTCCCGAGGCTGATCACTGGAGACCAAGAGTTAAAACTCAGCGTGGGCAATAAATAAAGGTGTTGACTCACAATTCAAACTAACAAACCAATGTAGCTTTGAGGTGCAAGTCACGCGCATAAAGTTTACCTACTCTAAGAGAGCAACACAGTGACTCAGTAAATCCACCACGCTGGTCACAATTCAATGTTGGAAAGTTTCCGTCAGGCTCCCTGATTTTTTGTTCCCGTTTCCAGTTCAGCCCCAGGCAGCCTCTAGGCTGTGTCCCCATCTGGGGACTGCCTTTTTCTGGCTATTTTATAAAGCAGAGTCATGCAACAGGCTGTCTGTGCTGGCTTACAGCTCATTGTAGATCAGTGTGTCCCTCTCTCCCAGAGTCACTGGGTCACAGAATGGGTTCACCATTGTCAAGATGCTGCCAGGGGTCTGCAGCACAGCATACTCCACCGTGGTGCCACGTCATGTCCAATACCATATCCAGAGTCATCCCAACTTCATCAACACTGCACTGTGTGTCTTTTGAAATTGTCTGATTGTAACCACGCTGTGGGGGCTCAATGTGGCTCCATAGCCAACATTTCCTTAATGATGAATATTGTCCATTAGTGTGTCTGTCACCAGGGACTTCTCCCTGTCATTCCTTACATGTGAGGAGACCCAAATCTGTCTCTTTCCATTGTCAGATTGCCTGCTGCAGTCATAGTGTGTAGCCACAGGGGCACATATGACCAGGTGTGTCTTTAATACTGGAGAATGTCCTTCTGTCCTCTCCAGCTGCATCCCTCCTTGAAATTGTTAAAAACATCTGATTTGAGGATGGCATGTTGCTCAGTGGTAGAGTTCTTACCCAACCTTCCACCAAGCCCAGATTCATTCTCCAGCAGAGCACACACACACACACACACACACACACACACAAATCCAAGTCATGCCAGAACTTTCAAGTTTGCACTGAAACCACTTGACCTATGGGCAGTTCAAGCTTCCTAGGTTGTTTTATACCTGAACAACTCATTCTCAAACACCTCACATTCGGCTGCGCTCCTAGCCTATCACATTGATTGGAAAGCACTCTCTTCCCAGGTCATCAGTTCAGCACAGGCAGGGCACTAGGGCACAGACTAGGGTAAGTGAAGCTGGGAATGTCCCCGTAACAGCCCTCAAATCCTGCCGTGTTTCAAACAGTTCAGTCTGCCTGGCAAGTCAACAGCACATCCTCTTGCCCATTGAGTGGGATGCAGAGGCAGGGGAGAGACCCGGAGATAAGAAGAGAGGGAAGCTGAGAAGACTCAGACAGGAAGGAGAGAGAAAGCTGGGTCAGTGCAGACCCTGTTCAGCATCCCCAAGCTGAAAGTCTGGGCAGAGGAGGGGATGCAGGAGAAAGGGTGTCCAAAGTCTAGACTGAGCTGGGCACAGTCCCTGGGCCAGGGTCACACTTAGGCTTTGAAAGCCCTGTAGTTCCTAGCAGGGGGCTGTGCTGGGCCTAATAAGCGTTATAGCTTGAATGATGGTTCTCAGCTAGGGAAGTAGCCCTGCCCTGACCCCAGGACTCTCCACATCTAGTTCCATATTGTGTGTACAAATTCAGGGTAACATCTGGGACTGGGACAGGGGATACTGTTCCCTAGCTATCTTCATTCTGACACCCCTCTTGTCAGGACATGCGATATAGGTCTTGTAGGCCGGCCGATGGCATGTTTCAGAAGTGGTGGGTCTCGGTTTGATGGAGAGATGACTCATAGAGGAATTCCGTTTTCATCACCCCTCCCCGGGGGACCCACCACCACCTCTGACCTCCTCGGGCAGCTGCACACATGTGCACATGCCCACAGATGTACACGTACATATAATTAAAAATAAAATAAATCTTTTTTTTTTTAAAGAAGAATGGGTAGCTGATTTACTGGGGTGATATGAAGGGTAGCAGCCACCACAGAAACCTGTCATGGAGAGGTGGCACAGATGTGGCTTGGACTAGGAATGGTGACTCCAGGTGGGCCTGGGATGCAGACAGGTCCAGCCTCCCTACCCTGGTCCCACTGCTTTTCAGCAAGGCAGCTGTGGGGATGGGCTGCCTGAGGCGGTAGGAGGGAAAGAAACTCAGACCACAGCCATGAGGAGGCCCAGAGGCCATGTCTAGCTTGGTGTCCTGTCCCATTAGCTTCTTCATCAGGAAGGAGCAGGCTGGTCTGTCAGACTCTCCGCCCCTTCTCTCCTCACACATGCTCATGAGACTTTTAAGTCAAAGGATGGAAGAGGAAATTGGCAGAGGGGTCGGGGGGGGGGGCTTGGAGAGGAGTAGGCTGGCTCTCCAGAAAGGTGCGGTTCTCCACTAAGGAGCCCTTCCTCTGTGAAGGGCTAGACAAAGACAGAGGGGTGCACACTAATAACACCCACGGCTAGCTCTGTCTTTCTTGAGGCCACACGCACTGACTTAGCCCCAGATGGTTTCAAAGCCTTGTGCAGGTAGAGCTTAGCACCCCCTGGTCTCTGACAGCCCATTTGTACCTTTGGACAGGCATCTGGCCCAGAATCCTTTCATCTGTGACTGTAACCTCAAGTGGCTGGCAGACTTCTTACGTACCAACCCCATCGAGACAACTGGGGCCCGATGTGCCAGCCCCCGGCGCCTCGCCAACAAGCGTATCGGGCAGATCAAAAGCAAAAAGTTTCGGTGCTCAGGTAAGGGTCACCTGCATGTCTCCAGCGGGCCCGGTGACCAGGAATATGTTCTGGTGTCCTTTTAATCATTTTATATATGTGAGTACACCGCAGCTGTCTTCAGGAACACCAGAAGAGGGTGTTAGATCTCATTACAGATGATTGTGAGCCACCATGTGGTTGCTGGGAATTGAACTTAAGACCTCTGGAAGAGCACTCAGTGTTCTTAACCACTGAGCCATCTCTCCAGCCCTGTCCTGGTGTTCTTAGCAGAGATGTCCTCGGGCACTTTGAGACTTGCTAGGGGTGGTGTGGGCCCTGCATTCATCTTAGATGGGATGGCTCCTCTCTCTTGCATCTTACTTTACTGCGGTCTTGGGGTGGTCGGCTCCGTGAGGCTGTGGAGGGAGTTTCCCATCCCTCTGCTCCAGGCTTAGGACGCCTCTCGGTGAGTAGGAGATCCTTCTAGAACCAAGATGGAGAAGTAGCCTCAGCACATGCAACCCACTTGGCATCTGGCCGTGGGCAGTTTGGGTCAGCTTCTGTACCTGGGTGTTTGGTTCAGGAGCCTAGTGCCACCCCCACGGTAACCCTACCCATAAGGTCAGCACAGTGCCTGTGTGTGCT
The DNA here is from genome assembly GCF_978045245.1 of Mus caroli. Lineage (NCBI taxonomy): Eukaryota > Metazoa > Chordata > Mammalia > Rodentia > Muridae > Mus > Mus caroli. The sequence goes on from NW_028227275.1 coordinate 19,684,861, forward strand.
GGCAAGTGAGAGCTTTAGTTGGCCTGGGGACATGAGTGTTCTGAGGTAAGACCTTCTACACATAAAGACGAGGGGGCAGGGAAGAGGCCCTCTCATGCAGTGTCCCAGCTGCATTCGTGGGGTGCCTTCCATGGGGGCACGGGCCTGCCCCAGCCGCTCCTATAACCTGGTACATCTGCTCTTTTTTTTCCCCAGCCAAAGAGCAGTACTTCATTCCAGGTAAGGACAGTGGGGGACTGAGGCCAGCTGGGGTTAACGGTAAGTATGGCCACAGTAGAGGGAAGGCGGTGGCGGGAGTGGGAGGTGGGGACAGGGGAAGGGAGAGCTGGGAGCCTTTGGCTGCTTGGAGCTTACTCAGGCCCTCAACTCTGCCACACTCTCACTCCAGGGACGGAGGACTACCACCTGAACAGCGAGTGTACCAGCGACGTGGCCTGCCCCCACAAGTGCCGTTGTGAGGCCAGTGTGGTGGAGTGCTCCAGCCTGAAACTCTCTAAGATCCCTGAGCGAATCCCCCAGTCCACGACTGAGCTGTGAGCCCTGTGCTGCCCACCCCACTCCCACCCCTGCGCCTTGTACCCACTAACCTACCTGGCTCCCTTCCCATCCAGCTCTGTGTGGGGCATCATGGGAGGCACTGGCTGAAGCATGCCAGCTCATAGTTTTGGCAAGATACAGCCTTCATCCATAGCCCCTGCCCCTGCTTCCCTGAGAAGTCTTTAGGTGTCCGAGGCTAGTCACCAGCCTGAACCATGACTGGCTTTTCCTAAGGGTAGTTCATTAAGGAGACAGGAAGCCAGAATCTCAAACTGTGGTTTAAATCCTTCCTTAGCTACTGTTTCTCTTTATCTAAAAGTTTGAATTTGTGTGCCGTGTCTGTGTATGCAAAATTCCACACACAGTTCTCTTCTATGTATGCAAATTTCCACTACTTTTTTTTTACGAATATTCATTACTTAGTGCGTGCATGTGTGTGTGTGCATGTGCGTGTGTGTGTGTGTGTGTGTGTGTGTGCCTGTGTGTATGTGTGTGTGTTTTCATGCCATGGTGCTTGTGTGATCAGAGGCCAGCTTTTGTGAGTCATTTCTCTCCTTCCATCATGTAGAGGATGGAACTCAAGCAGGTGGCAGGCATCTTTACTAAGACAGCTTGCAGTCCCTTCATTATGTTTTTAATTTAAAAAAAAAAATCTCATTTACCCCCACCCACCACCCCCTTTTTTACCCAGTGTCCAACTTTGCTTTGAAATGGGCTCAGTTGCCCTTCGACTTGCACCCCATCATCTCTGTGTGAAGAGCGTGCTTAGGTTGACCACATATGTGTGTGTTTGTTCTGTTCCTTGCCATTCACAGACGACTGAACAACAATGAGATTTCTATCCTAGAGGCCACTGGGTTGTTTAAGAAGCTCTCACATCTGAAGAAAATGTGAGTTTCACACTAGTGGGAGGGTGCCCGGCAAGACGCTGGCACGGGATGGAAGGGAGAGGGTAGTGTGCAGAGCACCCACTGGGAGCCGGGGTGGGGCTCCTGTGCATGAGGGAGAACAGACCTCTGAGTGAGTGCAGAGGATTCACAGTCCTCCCCACCCTCCTCCCCCAGAAACCTGAGCAATAACAAGGTGTCTGAGATCGAAGATGGGACGTTTGAGGGTGCCGCCTCTGTCAGCGAGCTGCACCTGACTGCTAACCAGCTGGAGTCCATCAGAAGTGGCATGTTCCGGGGTCTAGATGGCTTGCGGACTCTGTGAGTGAGCGGGGTTAGGGGCACACAGACAAGCCACAGCATGGGCTCCCCCGCCCCAGTCTTCACTGGCAGGAGGGTGGGAACCCTGAGGACCAATCTTCATGTTCTTGGGATGTGGACTGGCCCCTGGCCTGGGCAGGGGGATGGGGGGTGGGAGGGGAAGAGGTTGGACCACCATCAGTGCCCCGTGATCAAAGCTGCTGAGATACAGATGGCATACGCTTAGGAGTGACCAGAATAACCACAAGGGGGTGGCTGGCTGTGAGGGGATCCTGTTTGTGTAAATGTCAGAGCAGAGCTGTCTCTAGAAATTCTGAACTCTGTGGCTTGGAGCCAGCCAAAGCACTCCAGGCCTTGGGAACCCATTGGAAGCTTACAGTTGTCTCCCTTCTATGACCACCACATGCCCTCCGCTCAGGCAGCGCTGGCTCTCCAGTGTCCAGGACAGGGGGTTACATCCTGTTCGTCTCCACAGATGTTCCCTGTATCCAGCCCAGAGCTACCTGTGGCTGTGGAGCACACTTCATCTCGACTCATTTTAGTTTAGATGGCTGCAGATGGACAATAGCTGTCACTCAGAAACCGCAGCCCTCGGAGCCACCTGCCAGGGGTTTAAGTCCCAGACACGTAGCATAGTAGAGTCTTGTCATCTGAAGTTGTCATGTGTAACTAACTGTGTGGGACGCCCGAGGAGTTATGTGGACCGGGATCCAGTCAGGTGCTGTTCGTCAGCTCAGTCTTTCCCTGTGAGCAGAGCATGACCATATTTCCAGTCTGCACCTGTTTAGCTAGTCCCTCCCCACCACACCTGCCCAGTCCTCCTTGGGTCCTGTGGGAGATATAACCAGTCAGGTGTGATTTTCTGATGAAGGTCATCGAGGAGAAGAGGGACATGGGAAGGGTCAGTGTGGGGACAGAGACAGCACAACCCCAGGAGAGACTGCGAAGCATCTAGAATCCCAGAGCTACCCAGTGTCATGGTTGGTGTTGATAGTGGTCCTTCCATGCTTTATCTACATATAGCTTTATACTTACAAACATATAATACACATATGCATATACACATAGGTCACTATAACCATCGCCTATATAACCATCGCCACAGTCTATGCCATATACATAACTTATTCCCCCCTCCCAATTTCTTACTATCCTTTCTATCATCATCATCATCAATAGAAAATCTAATCATCTGGGTGGTGGTGGTGGCACATACCTTTAGTTCCAGCACTCTAGAGGCAGAGGCAGGTGGATCCCTATGAGTTCAAGGCCAGCCTGGTCTACAGAGTGAATTTCAGAACAATCAGGGCTACACAGAGAAACCTAGTCCCAAAAGCATCACAAAACAAACAAAACAAGACAAGACACATCTAATCGGAGGACAAGAGAGCTACCTCGGTGGTTAAACGTACTTATTGCTCTTACAGAGGACCAGGGTTTGATTCCCAGCATCCACATGATGGCTCACAACCACCTGCAACTCCAATTCTGGGAGATCCAACACCCTCTTCTGGCTTCTGTGGACAGCTGCACAATGTGGTGCAAATGCTGGCAAAAACATATACACACAATTTTTAAAAAAGATTATCGAAGATAGAATACAACTTCTCAGCAAAATTTTAAGTATATAATATAGTATTATTTGTTAAAGTCACTGCACCACACTGGAATTTTTAGGCACTATTTATTTTGTGTGTGTGTGTGGTATATAAACACACATATATTAAACACATATGTATACATATATACACACACATATATTAAACACACATATATAGATATAAATAATAAATAAAAATAAATATAAGAAAATACATAACATCTCCTCTCCTTTTCCTTTTCTTCTTCATGTGTTCTCTACGTAACACAGTTAATCTTGACTTTGTGGCTGTCCTGCCTCAGTCTCCCAAGGTCTGTGATTACAGGCTTAAGCCACCATGTGCAGCTCCCAGATATTTTGTTTAATAACCTGCTTTTTCCTTCAACGTGGAAGGAATCGTACATCATAGAATGTCTTCAAAACATAACTATTTTGTGTGTAATCTAGATGCTTAAGCTGTTTTAAATTCTGTTTTGAGAAATGCTGCATTTATGGCCATCATTCCAAGTTCTGCACACGTCCCTGAGTAGTCAGGCAGTGGAGTCCTGAAAGGGGACCAGCCAATGGAAACAGAAGGGGACTGCCCCGTGTGGACAGTCTGGGGCGGCTCGGCACACCCTTCCCCAGAGGCCTCCCTTGTTGTCTTGCCAACCGTGTGTGCCCATCTTCATGCTGTGACCTAGGCTGGCATTGCGATGATTATGTTTTAATCTCTTCTCTGATTTGACAGGCAGGAACTGGGTGTTATTTGGGTGTCCTTGATTACTGGCGAATCAGTCTGACATGCTTCATGCATGGTCGCAGTCCATTTAAATGCCCCTTGGAATCGCCTACCCAGTGCTGGCTTGGTTTCTGCTTTCTTTTTTTGGCTGGGGGCGGGAATTGAAGGGGTCTTGGAGGGTGAGCAATGTGGCCAAGGCATTGCTCCCAATAGAGATGAGAAAGAAAGACATCTGAGCAGCACCAGATTCTGCTGTCCCTTGACCACGGGGTTCAGAGAAAGTGGCCTGCGGCTGGGGACACCCTCTCATAGCTGTTTTAAAGTTAAACTCTTGAGGGAGGCTTCAGTGGGTCATTGAGGGGTTCTGCCTCTTCTCTCGACACCCCTCCTCCCCAGGATGCTGAGGAACAACCGTATCAGCTGCATCCACAACGACAGCTTCACCGGGCTGCGCAACGTGCGGCTCCTGTCTCTCTACGACAACCACATCACCACCATCTCCCCTGGAGCCTTTGACACTCTCCAGGCCCTGTCCACACTGTAAGTCTCAGCCTCGGAGGACAGGTGGGCTGGTGACTCAGGCTGGGGGAACCCTGCCTACTACCCCAGCAGTGGGAGGGATCTTTTGAAGAACACCTTCAGGGGAATCATGGGTCCTTCTGGTTCTTTCCGCCGTGGGTTCTTTCTCTGGTCCTAGAAGTTGGTCACTTAGGAGATTATTAGCTGTCTGGGGCTGTGTGGTCAGAAGAGGACTCTGCCAGGCTCACTGAGAATAGAAAGTGCCTTCATGACCACACACCCCGTCCCTTCCAGAAACCTCTTGGCCAACCCATTCAACTGCAACTGCCATCTGTCATGGCTGGGTGACTGGCTTCGGAAGAGGAAGATTGTGACGGGGAACCCTCGCTGTCAGAACCCAGACTTCCTGCGGCAGATTCCTCTGCAGGACGTGGCCTTCCCTGACTTCAGGTGTGAGGAAGGTAACTTGTGGGCCATGCAGCAGGGACAGGATGGGGCTTGCCTGAGGGGCTGGGTAGGCAGCACCCTAGGGAGCCCTGGGGAGGGAATAGGAGACACTCTCGCTTGTTGCTGTGTGCATTCTCCCTTTTAGCAGGCTGTAGCCTCTCCTTCAGTTCTTGTAAGGGTCACACACACCCCGAGGTTCCTGTTGGAAGCAGACTTTTCCTGGGGTAGCATAGCAAGTGTGTCCCTCAGTTGTCCTGGCTCTGTAGTGTCCCAGCATGTCTGCTGTCACGGGAGCCTTAGGCTGATGTTAGCTCTCAAATTCCTCTGCTGCTGGATGCTGTGTTTGTGTGTCTCTAGTCTGCATGTGTGTGCTCCTCCTGCTGTTCCAGAGCACACCGCTGCTCTGAAATCACCTAGCCAGGCCATGTGGAGAGGAGGGAGACCAGACAGTCCCAACTCTCACACCAAGAAAGACAGCTAAGGCGTTTTCCCAAAGAAAATCTATGTATTTTTCTAAGAACATTTTTATGTCCTACTTTTAAAATTAAAAAAAAAAAAATCTCAAGCCAGACATGGGACCATGTAGGCTAAGACAGGAGATTTGAGAGTTCAAGGCCAGCCAGGGCTCAACAGTAGGAAAAAAAAAAAAAAAAAGGAAGGAGGATGGATGGATGGATGGATGGATGGATAGATAGATAGATGGATGGATGAATGGAAGGAAGGAAGGAAGGATGGATGGATGGATGGGTGGGTGGATAGGTGGACAGAAACCACTGTGTGATTTTTATCTTCATCATACTGTTCACACACACACATTTTATGGTTTAATATCTGTTGTTGTTAATTCCTATTTGTAAGAATTGAAATACTGCATCTTGGTCTCTCGCCACTGACTGGCTTTTGAGAACCCTGCTTTACTTACAGCAGTCTCTTTGGGGCTGGAATGTGGATCCGTTGGTAAAGTACTTGCCTTGCAAACACGAAGCCCTGACTTTCATCCCCAGAATCCATGTTTTAGAAAAACAAGCCATGGTGGTGTGTGCTTACAATACCAGCACCAGGAGGCAGAGATGGGAGGACCCTGGGGCTCTCAGCCTGGCAAGCCTAACCTTGGAAAATTCCAGAAATGACACCTAAGGTCATTCTCTGGCTTCTATATGAGTGCCCCCCCCACTCCAAAAGCATGCATCACCCCCCGTACACAATACATGCACATGCACACGCACACGCACACGCACACGCACACATGTGCTAGTCTCCCTTTCTTTTCTTTTCTTTTCTTTTCTTTTCTTTCTTTCTTTCTTTTTTTTTTTTTTTTTTTTGGTTTTTCGAGACAGGGTTTCTCTGTATAGCCCTGGCTGGCCTGGAACTCACTTTGTAGACCAGGCTGGCCTCGAACTCGGAAATCCGCCTGCCTCTGCCTCTGCCTCCCGAGTGCTGGGATTAAAGGCGTGTGCCACCACCTCCCAGCTCCCCCTTTCTTTCAAAGACAATATACCACTATTCCTTAAGAACAAGAAAGAACAATCCAGAAGATAGAAAAATCACCCCTGCACACCTCTGCATCCCAGATTCCCAGCATGGGACAGCCTCTGTGTTTCTGCAGTACAGTTTCCCAGATCTCTACTGTGTGTTTGCATGTGAGGACACACCCAGGACTTTCCAGGTCCCCAGCAAAAATCCTTTCATCACAAACCCTCCTGGTCTAGAGGGCACCACTGAGCCAGCCCCGGTAGCTTGGTATTTAACAATCCTCCCCAGTGATGATATTTGCACGACGCTACCAGGAACCCCGACATCGATGACTCCTTCTGATCCAGTGTGATGCTCTCTTTAGAACAACTTCCTAGGAAGGAAAAGGTGTGAGTGGTTCTTTGAGCTTTTGCTGCTGAGACAGTGCGACCAATGGTCAGGAGAAGAGCTTCCAGAGGCCGTCGGCCTGCAGCCCTGTCCCTATGCTGCCTTCAAGGGCAGGGAGCTTTGCAGAGTTGCATAGTAAACCACCCTGGATTTAGTTCCACCATCTTTAAAAGGGGTCCATTGTAGCACATCTGCATGGGGTGTTTTGAGGACTTGTAAATTCATCTTTACTTACGATGCGGTGACTAAATAGGGTCAGCTCCTATACCCAAGTCACTGTTGACAGAGGGTTCCTGCTGTCTCTTCATGTTCCCGACAGCTCTGACCATTGACTCTGCTGTACCCCATCCTAAGAAAGGTAGAAACACAGGGGGCTCCTTACTGAAGAAGCCAATGATGAATGAAGGGGTCATTGGTCTGCCCCAGCCAGGCCTGGGTCTCAGCCCTAAGATGCTTCATCAGCACGAGGACAAGTCACTCACCCTGTAGAGATCTCAGTGAAATAGAAAATCATTTGCCCTCATCATCCATTAGACGCCTGAGCTGGGCCAGGTGCTATACTGAGTGGTCCATGTTGCCAGTGTATCCCCAAGGGGTGACAGTGTTGCAAGGGAAGAAGCTTGACACAGTACCAGGCAGTATCGAGTGCTCAAGAAGTGGTGGCTGTGTCCTCCCCTGCCTGGGGCCACCTTGGGTCTGACGCAGGAAAGAGGTGTCCTCAGATCTGTTTTAATCTGGAAACTGCTCCAGAAGTCTTCGTTCCCGTTGGTGCTAGCCAGCGGCGTGCAGTAAAAAGAGGCTGTGCTGGTGGCCAAGGCTATGTCAGGGAAGAGATGCTGCCCTGAGGGGTCCCAGAAACTTTCCTAAGGAAACCATGTCCCTGACTGACCAGTGCGCCATTCCTTCCTCCCTAGGCCAGGAGGAGGTGGGCTGTCTGCCCCGCCCACAGTGCCCCCAGGAGTGTGCCTGCCTGGACACGGTGGTCCGCTGCAGCAACAAGCACCTCCAGGCTCTGCCCAAGGGCATCCCCAAGAATGTCACAGAACTGTAAGTAGCCCAGGCTTACAATCTGTTGGCCTGTGAGTCAGTAGGACCTGACAGTGGGAGGGGACACTGATGAGTGGGCGGTGACTGACCGGAAGGAAAGCTCTGGAAAGGCGACAATCTTTCTCTAGTCCAGTGGTTCTCAACCTTCCTAATGCTGTGACTCTTTAATACAGTTCCTCGTATTGTGGTGACCCCCCCCCCACAACCATAAAATTATTTCATTGCTACTTCATAACTGTAATTTTGCTACTGTTCTGAATCGTAATGTAAATATCTGATATGCAGGCTATCTGTCTGATACACAACCCCTGTTTTGACCCCCAAAATGGGGTCACGACCCACAGGTTGAGAACCACTGCCCTGGCCTCTTCTCTATAGTTACCTTATGACAAAGTCATAGTCAAGACTCTGCTTTTAAAATAAAGTATAGCATTGCTTTCCCCCACCTCACAATGTTTGTCGGGAAGACATTGTTGATGTCTATAGACACAACCTCCGTCACCTAAATATACACCCCTCTAGTGAGACGTCTACTCCAGAAGCACTGGGCACATAGAACTCTTGCCACCTTTGCCTAGTGGCCTGCCTCTTAGGGAAAGCAGTGCCTTATCTTTTCACCCTCGTACCAGCTGGGTGTGAGGTGGCCTGGCCCCTCACCTCCCCTGCACCAATACTCTGCATTGCGCTGCACAATGTTCACAGCTCACGGTGTCTGAGTTCCTGGGTGCCCTCGGGTGTCAATGCATGTGACAGACACTCTCTCTTCCATGTGTTCTCTCCTCAGCTATTTGGATGGGAACCAGTTCACACTCGTTCCAGGACAGCTGTCTACCTTCAAGTACCTGCAGCTCGTGTGAGTATCCAGGGATCCTGAGGGTCCCAGGCCTGCCTCAGAGGCTAGGAGGACCACTGGCACCTAACCACTGTACCTCCACCTTCCCAGGAGTCTCCCGTTTGTGGGCAGATGCTGTTAACATCCTGCCTGTTCCCCATATCTTCAGGGAACTCCTATACCCAAGAGCTGTTTTGCCATCTGGTGGTCAATCTCAGAATTGCATCTTTTCTGCTCTGCCCACACCATCTCCCCAAACCTCCCTGTAGACTGGTAATTATTGTTGCTCTGAGAGGTCCCTGCAAGCATCCAGTGATGAATAGAGGATGGTGTGGAGCTTTTCAGTTCAACCCCTGTCCCCAGGCCAAATATAAAACAAAGCAGCTTCCAGTCCACATACTATTTTTTCTTAGAGAAAAACCTGTTTTGTTATTAGTTATTAGCGGGAGTCCTGGAAATAAAACCCTTGGATAATAAGGTCAACTCCTCTTAGCTTCCCAGTGTCATTAGGACCTCCTTCAATTTTTTTTTTGTCTGCATATTAGCCAGAGTCTATCAAAGAAGTCCAGAGGACGTTCCGTCATAGTGTGGCTTGGCTCAGAGCTCTGGCCAAGTGCAGCGGGGTGGGTCAATGTTAGCCTGAGAGCTGTTTTTAATGAGTTTGCTCTCAGTGTCAACCAAGACCTGTTGTTGGCGGGTTTGTTCTTAGACAAGGAGCAAGGGTAGACGGCACGCGGCTTCTTTCCCTGAACAAGCTTAGCTATGAAAGCCATGTTGCCATGGGCTGGCAGCATTCAGTGAGAGGCCTGGCCACTTTGCCCAGCACTGGCTTACGGCGCTGTGATCCTCCAATTCGTCTGTCTTTGCTCGATGACCAGTGTGCTCTGAACACTTCAGTGGAGCGGGGATGAAATAGTGGCTGGTGTCAAGAGAGAGACTTTACTCTCCAAGCTCGCCAGCCTTTCTTGTGGTCTGGCCTTTGCCAGTAGCCCAGATCTACATGAAGAAGGAAGGACGGAGGGAGGGACAGAGCAGGAATGTCAAACTAGCTGCTTCTGTTAGGCTGCCCCACCAGCATGAAAGACTCCACCTCCCCATCACTAGAAAGGAAGGGGCCTCTAGAAATGGGATAGAGAGTTGGGATTCTGTAATAAGAAGGCTTCCTGGGTGCTGAAGACAGGCACACTGGGTTTATTTATTTATTTTTAATTTTTATTTTTTTGGGGTTTTTCGAGACAGGGTTTCTCTGTATAGCCCTGGCTGTCCTGGAACTCACTCTGTAGACCAGGCTGGCCTCGAACTCAGAAATCCGCCTGCCTCTGCCTCCCAAGTGTTGGGATTAAAGGCGTGCGCCACCACACCCAGCAGGCACACTGTTAATATCTTTTCAGAACCAAGAGCTGCATGCAGGAGGTGTAGCGGGCAGATCAGGGGGGCCCCTCGAGGTCATGGATCTCCCTTAGATGGTCTAAGGAGGGTGTAGAAAGAGGTCAGGGGTTCCACTAAATTGCAGGGTGCAGTAGGGTCTAACACAGGCAGCTGAAGATGAGGCCTTAGATGAAAGGAGAGTGCGGTGAGCAGAGGCTGGAAGCTGAAGAGAGGAGAGACTACATGTGGATGCTGGCTTGATACAGTCAGGAACTTAGGGGAATGGTGCAGATGGGGAAAGTGATCCGGGACCAGGCCACAACACCAGGGGTGGAAGGCAGCAACAGTCTCAGCCTCAGACTGCTGGGCTGAGGAAGCACCAGGCCCAGCTCCACTGAGGTAGGGTACCAGGTAGAATAGTGCCCTGGGAAGGTACAGGCTGGGGTCCTAGGGATGGCACCAGCAGCTCAGGACAGTGAGGGCAGCCAAAGGCATCACTGGGGATACCCAGAGTGCACTGGAGGAGTGCAAAGCTGGGAGCTTTTATGTGGTCCTGAGGCTTGTGCCCCCCAGGGATTAGAAGATGGGTCCCAGGGGAGGAGGACACAGACACAGTCAGGGGAGGTGGAAGGGTGTATAAGAATGGCCTCTGTACCTAGCATGGCCATTCGCTGTAGGAGAGATTCAGTGATGGGTGGGGCCTGGCCCTCCTCTGGCCAGCTGGGTGGCCCTTTGTGAGTTAACCACTCTGAAGACTCCAGATCTTTCTATGTAAAATGGGATTTCACACTGTTTCATAGGTTTGGTGGCTAGTGTTTGAGGCACAGGGGACGGTGCTTACCAGAAAAAGGGCTGCTGATTCTGGTTGGTAGACGTTGGTCAGTGCCCTCGGAGGGCACTTCTATTGCAGAAAGGGTCAGGAGCCAGCTGTATCTACGTAGGGAAGGTGGGAGGCAGCGAAGGAACAGAGGGAGCTTAGTCCAGTTCCCACATCCTCACCAGAGAGGGGAGCCTTGCCCTCCCTGCTGGGGAAGGGCCAAGAGCAGAGGGGATGGGGTGGGGAGGAAGAGAAGAGGCTCCAGACAGCACCCAGGGGCAAAGCCTTCTTTCTTTACAAACAAAGATATTCTTGCTTCTTTCCAGGGACTTGAGCAACAACAAGATCAGTTCCTTGAGCAATTCTTCCTTCACCAACATGAGCCAGCTGACCACGCTGTGAGTGCCTGCCAGCGGGGCCGGGCGGGCACAGGGATATGGCATCAGGCTGTGCTGGCATCACTGGGATCCCATGCAGATGCCCCTTCCCACCAGAGAGGGGCCTGAGAGCCTACAGACTACATGACACCCAGCTTTTGGCCATTGTCAAATGTAAAAACAAAAATCCAACACACACATGGCAAATATAAGCAATGCGGGCTAATGCCTGTGGCCAATGGCTTGGGATATTGTAGTAGCCATCATGGGGTGTCTTAGCACGCAGGCATAGCATTTTCAGAGGGTCTGATCTCACAACAATCTGAGCTGAACACAACCCTCAGTAGTAGACTGGGTAAGGAAGGTGTAGTGAAGGCTTTCCGGGAACCATACATAGGCATGAACATGGCTACAACCCCAGTTGTCACCAAGGAACTGATCACAAGGACAGAGTAAGGAAAACAAGCCACACGTAAAAGTCTCTTCCAAATGACCTAACTCCTTGAGTTACACATCTTGTGCTGGGACCTGAGGACTTTCCCAGGTGAGACTTGAATTACCTGAAGGCCACTAAGGAAAGGGCCCGACTTAGCCAGCTTGTAAGACCAGAGTATGAGCAGAGGCCAGGTCTCCCGCTTGCATCTATGGATCAGCTCATGCCCACCCTCATCTTCATGACAATCTGGTGACTTGCCCACTCTTCTCTGGAAAGATTTAACTGTGAATGGGCTTCCGTGAGCCTGGTTGTGAAGGCCACCTCCACCTATGTGGTGTTTCAGGTCCTGGGTCCCAAGTTCCTCTAGGGGCATTTGGCAACATCAGAAGACATGTAGTTGTTATACTGTGGAGGGAGGATGCTGCCAGCACAGAGTGGCCAGAGGCTGGAAGGACCACACCCCTCCCTCAGCACCATGGAGTGGCTAGAGATCAGGGAGACCACATCCCTCCCTCAGCACCTGGAAAAGCCCCACAGCCTGGAGCTGACAATAGTGCTGAGCTTGACAAACTCGACTAAGCGATCTCAGCAGCCATGAGGAATACGGTGTTCTTTCCTCTGCCGTGGGCAGTTCCCTTCACTTGGATTTTTAAAAATAATTCTATTTAGGTATAATTAATATGCAACAAACTGCATAAAGTATAGACATTGATAGCCGGGAGTGATGACTCATAATCCCAGCACGGAGGCACGGGAATTGCTGCAAGTTCGAGGCTAGCTAGGACTACGTGGCAAGACCCTGTCTCAAAAAGGGTACAGATTTTGGCCAACTTTTCTATAATGACAGCACCAAGAAGCCCTCACCACAACCTGAACCTCTGAACCTGGTCAGAGATTCACATAAAAAGATTCACTTTGTTTGGTGAGTCGGCATAATTACGCTGAGATCCTCCCACATGTTGCTGGTTCCTTCCCTTGATGCCAGAGGCATGCTCTCTGGTCTGCATATCTATCACAGAATCAGCTCCCTCACCAATCTGCCTGTCTGCCCTTGGTGGGTTCATTTATGTAGAATCTTTCGTGGGTTAGCATGTGGGCTCTAGAAATACAACCCTAATACAAATACTGTTAACTAACTTCATAACATAACCCTGGCCTCAAAGCCTCAGCTTGCTCACCCATAGGATGGGTTAGGAATAGCCCTTCATCCCTGCCTTAGCTTCCTCCCTCCTCCCTGCAGGATCCTCAGCTACAATGCCCTCCAGTGCATCCCTCCTCTGGCCTTTCAAGGACTTCGTTCGCTGCGCCTGCTGTAAGTCTCTCCCAACTCATTCTTCTAGGAGACCTACCCATGACCCAAGACCCACCCCCCCACCCTCCGGTGAGAAGAGGAGCCCCAGCAGGAACAGTTATATACAATGATGGGAGATGAGAATACTCTCATTCAGATCCTTTATAAAAGGAATGCTATGCGTGGGAAATGAGCCAAGAGGTGACCATCACCCCAAGTTGAATTTGTGTAACTGTTTATGATAGGGGAGGGATGCCTAAAATAAAGGAGTCTTTTGTTTGCACGAGAGACTTCTGTTCAGATTTACAATGTTTGTTTCCAGAGACCTGTGAACTTTTCTACGAGTTCTCACAGTGAATGTTTTCACCAAAACATTCTGTTGTGTCTGTTATGATGACTCCTGAACCCATCAGAACCAAAATGACATTCCTCCAGTCCTAATTTATAGCTGGCTATGTTAACCTTCTTGCAAACAGCCTACCTATCCTGCCTCTGTCTCCAGGCTAAGAAAGAGGGCCTGTATGCCTACATGTCTTTTTTTTTAAGATTTATTTATTATTATGTGTAAGTACGCTGTAGCTGTTTTCAGACACACCAGAAGAGAGCGTCAGATCTCATTATGAGATGGCCGCGAGCCACCATGTGGTTGCTGGGATTTGAACTCAGGACCTTTGGAAGAGCAGTCTGTGCTCTTACTTGCTGAGTCATCTTTCCAGCCTGCCTACATGTCTTATTTATGATATAAACTCAGTACTTGAACTATTAAATGACTAAATCAGTCTTTCCAAAGTACAAGGGCATAGCACGGCCTAGCTGGACTCTAAGGACTCCTTTTCCCTTTCTGGTGTCTGCTGGGCTGGAGATTATCTCCCTATTAGCAGACACCCAAATGTCCATTCAGCAAGGGCTAGGATGGTCCTCCTTTGGGCACCCCACTCTATCCCTGGACCTGCTTCCAGTAGCATCTTCTCTCCTCAGGTCTTTGCATGGCAATGATGTCTCCACCCTCCAAGAGGGCATCTTTGCAGACGTGACATCTCTGTCTCACCTGTAAGTAATGCCAGCCCAATTCTCTGAGCCTTGTTGAATTTAAGCAGAACCTGGAGTCTGAAGGAGACCCAGCTCCTCAAGCCACCAGAACATGTGCCTTTATCTTGATATTGAGTCTGGGAGTTTGAAGTGATGCCAACACTTTGGAAATGAGTAATGGAGATGGTCACCTGGGTACGGGAATACAGTTAGCATTTCTGACTTGTACACTGAATGTGTTAAAAATTACCAAGTGTTTATTTTTATGTATTATATATAAAACAATGAAGAAATAGATAAGCCCGAGGCTGAGGAGGGTTGTCCTTGCCCTAGAGATTGGGTGTGTGCAGAAGAGGCACCTTCCTGGCGTTTCTTGGTACCTTTGGCTGTGGCATGCACATGGACTGTGAATGGGCAGCTTTGGCTCTTTATCTCTGAGCCTGCTCTACTTCCAGGGCATGAGTGGGTGGGCATACTTAGATCAGAGAATCTTGGTATCCCAGGTTTCTCTCAGTGTCCCCTCAACCATCTTAGATGTCCCCGGTTCTGAGAGTCACCTTTCCCATATTTTAATCTGTAAAGTGAGAATGATCTTAAAACAGGCATTGCCTTCATATATGTATAGATTTTAGGGAGCTTCTTCTATGTTAGGTTTCCATATGACCTCTCAAATGGTCCTTAATTGTAGCTGCCTCTCCTGGATTCTCTCCTAGTCCCATTTTAATTCCCTATCCCAACTTTACCCTCCTGTTCCAGTCCCTGTCCCCCATCCATAACTACGTATTCTATTTACATCTCCTAGGGAGATCTGTCTGTCCCCTCCTGGTCCCCACACTACCCCTAACCTCTGTGGTTCTATGAATTGTAGTTTCTCATTGATGGAACAGCTAATAGCCACACATAAGAGAACACTTACCGTGCTTGTCTTTCAGGGTCTGGGTTACCTCACTCAGGATGATTTTTTTTCTAGTTCCACCCATTTCCCCATGAATTTCCTGATTTTATTTCATCCCTGTTAAATGGCTGAGTAGTACGTCACTGTGTAAATGTACTACATACAAATCCCGAATTCTTTCATCTGTTGAGGGACATCTAGGTTGCTTCCATTTCTGGCTGAATAGAGCAGCCACGGACATAGTTGAGCGAGTGTCCTTGTGGTAGGATGAAGGGGTCCTTTGAGCATGTGCCCAAGAGTGGGTTAGCTGGATCTTGAGGTATATCGATTCCCATCTTCTTGAGGAACTGCCATATTGATTTCACGGCAGCTGTACAAGTTTACGTTCCCACCAGCCGTGTTTCCCTTGCTCCGCATCCTCGCCAGCATGAGCTGTCAGTTGTTTTATTGATCTCAGCCACTCTGACAGGTGTAAGATGGAATCTTGGGGTCGTTTTGATTTGCATTTCCCTGATGACTCAGGATGTTTAACGTTTCTTTAAGTGTTTCTCAGCCATTTGCAATTCCTCTATTGAGCATTCTCTGTTTAGAGCTGCACTCCATTTTTTAATTGGGTTGGTTTGTTTTAGTTCTTATATTCTGCATATTAGCCCTCTATCAGATGTGTAGCTGGGGAAATTCTTTTCCCATTCTGTGGGTTGCCGCTTTGTTGGGATGATGGTGTCCTTTGCCTTAGAGAAGCTTTTCAGGTCCCACTTGTTAATTGTTGATCTTGGTGCCTGAGCTAATGGCATTCTGTTCAGGAAGTCTTATCCCGTGCCAATGAGTTCACTGCTGTCCCCCACTTTCTCTTCCAGGGTCAGACATCACATGTCCTAAATGAACAAACCTAAAGCTGTCATAACCAACTTTGACCCTATAGCTGTCTTTGGGAGAAAAAGTGCTATCAAGCCTGAGGCCAGATCTATTCCATAAGAAATCAGTTAAGGTCATCTGTCCGTTAGCCTACCATCCACTAATGTTAGTCAGCTCTCTATTACCATAGCAACATACCTGAGACAATCAACTTCGTTTTTGCCTCACAGCCTCAGAGAATTCAGTCCATAGTTGGTGAGCTATATTGCTTTGGGCCTGTGGTCAGGTTGCACATCATGTTGGGAACATGTGGTTGACGAAGTTTTTGACCCCATGATAGTTGGGAAGAAAGGAAGAGGCGAGGCCAGGGTACAAACTACAACATCTCCCATGTATCCATCAGAAGACATGTGCCAGCTCAGGTGTCTAACCTGCAGTCCAACGCCAAAAGGCTACGTGTCTGTCATGGCTCGTGCCACAGCTTGCCAACGCTGTCCTTTCGTTGCTACAATCCTGCATTTTGCTGCCTTTATTCTGCTACAGACTAGAAAGCTGAATTTCTCAATGTTCATTGAGAAGTAGGCGTGAAAATTCAGTAGAAATGATTCATTACATCTTGCCACGCCCATATGATAAAACAGTGAGTAGTTAATGACTGTATGGCACCGTAATCTGTATTCAATGACATGCAGAATGATTAATGTGATACAAATATGAACATAAAAATTGATGGGACCATGCATACGCCTGTGCTCCCAGCACTGGGAAGATGGCAAGTTATAGGTTACTTAACGGGAGCTTGTCAATGGACGAAAGGAAGGAGGGAGGGAGGAGGGAGGAAGGGTAGGAAGAAAGAGGAAGGAAGGAAGGAAGGAAGGAAGGAAGGAAGGAAGGAAGGAAGGAAGGAAGGAAGGAAGGAAGGAAGGAGAGAAGCAGGCAGGCTGGAAGGGAATATACTCAACTGAAGTTGATTCTATTTTAGGATGGATGGTAGTTTTCTTCCGGCATTCCTTTGTGCTGAAGGCTTGTGCCCTTCCCGTGTGCTTGGCAGGCCTCACTCAGTTAATGCTGACTGACACAGCAAGTGGTTTGGGTGACTAGTGTCTGGTCCAGCTCTGGAGTTAATGGCTCCTGTTTCAGGGCACCGCTTTTGGAGCCTCTAGGTGCAGGGGATGAAGACGGTACCACACACATAGAAACGCATGAGTGGGTTGGGCAGGTAGAGGGTTTTACAGCTTGAGAATTATTCTGACCGCAGACAGGAGAGGCTGTTTCAGGCTAGGCTCCATTAATAGAGCAGGCATAAGCAGACCACACAGCTAATGTTTCAGTGCGCCCGAGTTACACTAATGACCAACAACACGGGGCTATTTATAATCTTGCCGGATGCCAGAGTGTGTTCCCAACCCACAGTCCTTCGGATTGGAAGAGAGCCTGGCTGCTGCCCTCCCCAGCTATGTCTCCCTGGGTCCTACCCATTCTCCACTTCCCGATAAACTCTCAGTTGTCTTTACTTTTTAAAAAGGTTAACGAATTAGTAAATATTCTGAGACTGGATCATACTACATAGCTAGACTGACCTGAAATTTCTGGTCTTCCTACCTCAGCCTTCTGATTTTATTTCTTTTTAAAACTTTTGATTAAAATGTGTAAGTAAGTTATGCCAGGCATGGTGCAATGTGCCTTTAATCCTAGAACTCAGGAGGCAGAAGCAGGTGGATTTCTGAGTTCGAGGCCCACATGGTCTACAGAGTGAGTTCCAGGACAGCCAGGGCTACACAGAGAAACCCTGTCTCAAATAAAGCAACAAACAACAACACACAGAGAGAGAGAGAGAGAGAGAGAGAGAGAGAGAGAGAGAGAGAGAGAGGAGAAAAGAGGAAAAAGGAAGGAAGGGAGGGAGGGGAGAGGGAGGGAGAGAGAGAGAAGAGAGAGGAGAAAAGAGGAAAAAGGAAGGGAGGGAGGGGAGAGGGAGGGAGAGAGAGAGAAGAGAGAGGAGAAAAGAAGAAAGAGGGAGAGAGGGGGAGAGGGAGGGAGGGAGAAAGAGAGAGAGAGAGAGAGAGAGAGAGAGAGAGAGAGAGAGAGAGAGAGAGAGAGAGAGAAGAGAAGAGAAGAAAAGAGAAGAGAAGAAAAACATATAAGTTGTGGGCAAGATGGTTCCCAGGAGAAAGAGAGCAGTAGAAACTACCAGAGGGGGGACGGGTGGTTCTCAACTGGGAAGACCCAGCCTTGGGCAAGTGGAAGCTTAAAATGGTGAGTGAGGGGCTGACCTCTGCTCAGGACAGAAACAAATAACTGCATGTGGGATAAGCCAGGACGCTTGACTGGCTTGTAGGAGACTTTGGCCCTGTGGTTTTGGGGAATGAACTGGGAAGGGACATTGACATCCCAGGTGCGGCTCTGTTGATGTTTGTGGCGTGTCTTTGAAGCTCTGAGTCACGTCAAGGGCCCCAAGCTCCAGATGACCTCAGGTGCTTTGAGCACTTTTTCTATCACGATCCTGTTCATGATAGACTTACACCCACTAGAGCTCACTAAAGTGCTATATTCAGCTTTTTAATGTAATACTTTTTAAAGTACAGTTATGATATACTGTACTTTTTAGTAATTTGAAAAATAATATGGCAAATGTATTTCAAATAGACCATTATATCTGTAATATATACACTGTAATATATACTTCCTGTAGTCTTAAGAAGTCTGTTTTTACACATTGAAGTTTGCCTCCGACCTTCCTCTGTGTCAGTGCCGGTACTGATGTGGGAAGGGGATGGTGTCTTGCTTGGCCCATTAGCCAGGATGGATGCTGTCAGCACACGAGGAGAGAAAATTAAATACACATCAAGGTTGCACCTGCCCTCCTTCTTCGAGCTGTACTGATTCCCTCGGCACCCATTCTAGGTTATCAGCGCTTGCCTCTCTTCCCCTCTTGATCGCAGGCTCTTTATTGAATCGTAAAATGAGCCCCAGAGATGTTAAGGGAGAATGCCCAAGGTCACCCGGGCAGGGAGCAGCTGTGGTAGGCTGGGGTCCAAGTCTTGCTCGGCCTGTTTTATAAGATCACATGGCGTCAGCTGTGCTATTTTGGGAGATTCCTGTCCAGAACCATAGCCACTTCGACCGGGCTGTACCCGTCTTGGGGTTCACTTCCTCTGCAGTCCAGAACAGGTGGGGGGGGCAGCTAGGTATCCGGTGACCCGATGAACACACCCCTCCCTTCTTGTTAACCTCACACAACCTTGGGGTTTTAAAATCGGTTGATACTGATGGTACTACAGGTGCAGATCTGTTTATTGACAGGAAGAACTCTCTAGCCCTTCTTGCCATTACATTCACATCCTGTCTTTATGCCTCTCCTGAGAATGGAGAATGATTCTGAGCTTGCCATAGCATTGGTACAGGGCTGGGCGGCTGGCAGTACTCAGGTAGGTGTAGATGTGAGGGCTCAGGCTTGACTATGGATGCTGGCCCATGGAAGCTGACACAGCCTGCTGGGGCAGCCCAGCCATGTGACATCCATTCTTGTCATCTGGATTCCCTTCATAAGCATCTGTTCTAGAGGGAGGCTCACACTTCTCAAAGCCATGGGTAAAAGAGTGTTCACAGCCGTCTCAACGGCTGGACTGTCCAACAACAGGGAAGCTGCTCATTAAACCACAGGGTGTCTATTCTTCTCGGAGATGCTGCGAAGCACTTTGGCAAAACTAGGCAGATTCCTATATGCTGACCTGGAAGGTTTCCAAGCCCTGCTGTCTGCTGACAAGAAAGCAAGCTGCTTGTATGTCATGCACGGTAGATAGAAACCATATGTGTCTGTGTGGGGCAGGGCTGGAAGGCCACACACAGGAGTTTGGCAACTGTGCCACCTGTACCCTTCCGTGGAGGAGACTTGCATACTGTGAACATGGCATAGTTTATCTAAGCAGTTGCCTGACAACAGAAAGCTGCAGTTTCCAGGTCTGGGTTCCTTGTCTGCAGCTACAGACTGGAAAAATGACTGCGAGAAGAGTTAATTTCAACCCTGCTTCTGCAGACTGAAAGTCCAGGCACACGTGTAACAACATGGCAGGGGCAGGACTGAGCAGCCACATGACACGCGTACATGGCCATGAGGCACCAGACATCCACTCCTGTCACAGCTGGCCCACTTCTGGGGGAGTAAGCCCAGTGCCCTCCTGACCGCAACCTGTTTTAAAGGGCACCTTTCAGCACTTGCCTGGTGAAGAGTCTCAAAATGCGTTCTAGGAGCATTCACACTGGAGCACCAGGCTTTCTTTGACAAACCACACCATCTCACATGTCTGTATGTGCATCTGTAGATGTATCTGTGGGAGAAACTTCCAGAAACTATTTCTGGACCTAAGACATCTGTAATTAGAGTTATACCAGTTTGCATTCCCAGCAGTAACTCTGGAATATGCCCTTAAAAACAACAAAACAAAACAAAACAAAACAAAACAAAAACCTGAGGTAGCACAGTGACTCGATTTTCATCTCTGCACTCAGGAGGCAGGAGCAAGCAGATTCTACACAGCCAAGTTTCAGGCCAGCCAAGGCTACATAGTGAAACCCTTTCTCCAAAGAACAAAGCCAAATCAACCAAAATAAATAAGTAAATAAATAAACCAATGTGTGTGTGCGCTCACATGCACGCTTGTGCTCGAACGCTTGCATGTCTCCTCGACACTTAGCATTCAAAGCAACCTGTGGCGTTTGAAAGAGGCTTGCAAATAAGAATGCGTGTGCACGTGGTCTTTGCTTAGCTGAAAATGAGAGTAAAAACAAAAGTGGATGGGCTGCCAGGTCTGGCAGTTCAGGGGTTAGACCCAGAGGCTGCTCTTTGCCGCTGTGTGACCCCAGGGAAATTACATATTCTACGAGATGCTCAGTTCCACATCTTCAAATTTCAAGAAGCTTGCATATGGGGTTAATGACAGCACTGGATATGTAATGGCAGGAGCAGCGGCCATTTCTGGGCAGGGGTAGATGCTGGCTACCCTCTCCCCAGTGCCTGTGGAGGCTCTTGAATATAGAGCTTCTGGCCTTGGCAGCATGGTTTTGAACCTAAATCTTCCCCTTCATTTGATCTAAGCTAACTCAGTCTTCCTAAGTCTGTCTTCCTGACAAGGCACAGGAAGGGTTTGAAATGGAGCTTGGGGGTGACCTGGGGCCTGCGTCCTCGGTGACATAAAAGCTTCTGAAACCGGAATGCCTGCTTTTCTCTGCTGCCTGTCCCAGGGCCATTGGTGCCAACCCCCTGTACTGCGACTGCCACCTCCGATGGCTCTCCAGTTGGGTGAAGACTGGCTACAAGGAACCTGGCATTGCCCGCTGTGCTGGACCCCCAGAGATGGAGGGCAAACTGTTACTCACCACACCTGCCAAGAAGTTTGAATGCCAAGGTGAGCCCAGGGACAGGAGAGAAGGGGTGGTGGGTGCCAGGGACCCCAGAACTTGCCCAGCCCCGGTGGGGTCTTCCAGAAACTCCCGGGTCCTTGGGTCCTGCTGCTAGGAGAGTCAGATGATATATTTGAGACTCTGCTGATTAGGATGGCTGTCTTCCATCTTGATGTCCAACAGACAGCTAGCGGAAAATCCCAGGCCTTGAAGGCTTAGATTCTTCCCTGTGGTTATGTAAGAAAAATCAAAACAGCAGTTTTGAAGCTCCCAGGCTCCTGGCAATACAGGCACCCAGACTTCCCTGAAGATAGGCACTGTGCTGGACAAACAGCTGAAGCCCCCTCTGTCCCTGGTGGGGCCGAGGGACCAGCTGGTGCTTTCTGGACATTTGTAGCACAGAGAATCAGGGTGTGACCAGTGGCCTGTACTGAGGATCTCTGCCTCCAGCATCTACAAATACTTGTTCAGGGACTGATTGACTGGCTGGTCGGCAGAGCAGACTCCCCCGAGGCCCTACAGAACCTTGTGAAGCAAAGACAGGTGGCGGAGTGGCTGCCTGGGCTCAGCTTTGTTCGCAGGGGGAGTTAGGGGAGGACCCTAGGGACCTCAGGGCATGGCCCTTGCCCTCTGCAAGCTCAGAGACTGCCATCGGAAATGAAACTGACAGCTGTAGGTTAATGAGGTGGCCCAGGCCACCCTGTGTGCAGGAAGCTGTCACAGCTGTAATAGTTCCAAGGGCCCACAATGTGGCAGCTCCTAGGGGCAAGCCAATCTATGCTAATAGGTGCATGGCATTTGCTAGCTGGCAGAGTGGAGCTGAGTATTGTATTTTTTTTATGTACTTTTAAACCGAAATATGACAACAGAAAGGTACACAGACATGAGGGAAGAGCCAACGCATGATCACTGAGTTCACTCAAGAACAAGTACTGGGCTAAGAAACCGACACATCTGTGCCTGGAAATCCCGCCAGCAGCCTCTGTCCCGTGGAAAGCATCTTCTGTTTTGTCTTTGTTTTGTTTTTGCTTTCCTACTCAAGCGCATGTCTTGATATATTACTGATATGTTACCTCTTCTAGAAGGAGCCTTCAGCAGGGAGCCTGAGTTGAGTGGCCAGGTTTTCCTATTCATTCTTACAAACCCTTGGTGTCCCTCATGGTTGGCACCCAGGTACCATTGCTGCTAGGCTACCCTATTCTCGCCAGTGATTGAGGTCTGGAGGAGAGCCTCTGTAGCTTAGAAGGTAACAGAAGGTTCTCTTCTCTTTAGACTCCAAGAGAAAGAACCTCAAGGCATGTAGATCCACCCCCCTATAGGCTCCCTGCAGAGCTAAGCCCGGGCACATAGTGCCCTCTCTGCTGAGCAGGCTGCAGGCTGAGTGTCTGCTTCTGAGGGCATGAAGGGCAGAATCAGGGACAGTGAGCAGTCATGGTTTTGTTACTCTCTGCTTCTTAGGGTGACCCTACCACTGCGTACAGTTTCCACCTTCTGAGCCCCGCCTACCTGTTCATATGGTTCTCACAGCTGTATGTGAGTCAGGGGCTTCCAACGACCCTTTAGTAAAGTGGGCTCTGCAGCTGGGAAGCTGGACGTGGCTGGGAGATGTAGCATGACCCTCGCAGACTCGCAGTGAGGCATGTCTCCTGGGAGGGTATTCCTCCATAGGACCGGACCTCTCAGGGTAGTGCCTCATACCTACACACACGTACCCTTCCTCTGCTAATGTTCTCCCTGCTCCCACAGGTCCCCCCAGCCTGGCAGTTCAGGCCAAGTGTGATCCCTGCTTGTCCAGCCCATGCCAGAACCAGGGCACCTGCTACAATGACCCTCTTGAGGTATACAGGTGTACCTGCCCCAGTGGCTACAAGGTGAGTGGAGGCCACAGCTGGAGGGACAGAGTTCTCTCTGCTGCAAGGCAGCCTGGCACAACTGGGTCTGTTGTTTTCCTCCATGCCTCAGAACAGATGTGTGAGTGGACCTATCACCGGAAAACCAACCTGTAGACAGATGGTCATATTGGTGATTGGGTGGATGGCTGAAGGAAAGAGGGAGCAGGCAGCCCCGTGGCAGATAAGCAGAGCTGCTGAAGCCTCTGTCTTAGATCATGTTAACCCCCTAGGCTCTCCCTGGAGTCCTCACCACTAACTTTTCCTCCAGGGCCGACACTGTGAGGTGTCTCTGGACGGCTGTTCCAGCAACCCATGTGGAAATGGGGGGACCTGCCATGCCCAGGAGGGCGAGGATGCTGGCTTCACGTGAGTTACCCGGAGCCTGAGACGGGGTTGGGGACTGCTGCTGGGCCCAGCATCCAAGTCTCCTGGTGCTGGAGATAAGGCTGGATAGAGGGAACAGACCTGTGCTCCAAATTATGGTCAGAGGTTCTTTAAGGCTCGCTCCTCTCACCTGGAAGCCCTGAAGGACAGCAGGCACCAGACAGCACAGGTTCACAGGACAGGGAGCTGGGGCTTGGGTGGGGCTGCCTCCTGGTGAAGGTGCCAGGAGTGTCTCTCTGCATGCTGGCAACCTATACCCAAGAATATACGCCATGGTAGTGACAGGAAATGGTTGGGGACATCTAAGACTCTTTTAAATTTCCACACACCCTCCCGAGCTTCCACTTTAAGCCGAACAAGTCTCTAGAGGTTATGCCAGGACCCAAGCAGGCCTTAGCCAGCCCTGTGTTATAGCTGAGATGACCAAAAGCGAAGCCACATTCTGGTCACCCTTTCTGGGGTCCTACCTTCACACAACTCTCACTGACTGGCCACTGTAGGGAGGGATCCTGCCATGTTTTCCCGTGCTCTGGGCACAGCTGTGCTCCCCACATAGCATATCTGAACCCCTCCAGAGCAGATGTTTTACACACACACACACACTAGCCTGCTTTCCCCAGGAAGCCCCAGCCCCCACCCCTGGCCTCCCAGAGCTTTTCTGAGGAACACAGTACTTAGTTGCTGGAGATAAATTGCCTACTGAACAAATTGGCTCTTCAGAAAATGATGTTGAATCTACGAGCGGAAATGGCCAAACCTACCTCTGCAGACCCAAATTACCAGATGTAAAAAATAAAGCGCTAAGTGCCTCTCCTCCGAGTTGCCTTGGAAACGCATCCTTACAATAGGCAGGCCCTCCTCAGGGGCAGGCAGCAGCTCAGGCTAAGCTTCCCGCCTGGTCCATTCCTCAGCTCCTACTCAGGGCTGGGATGTCCCTTCAGGGCAGAGGGGACAGGTGGGGTGGCCCTACATATCCAGCAACCAGGCAGCCTATAGCACCAGGTAGGAGGGGAGACCTCCTTTCCACCTCCCTAATGCGTTTAGATTTTGCCAGTAGGGACTTTCTGTATAAATATCCTGTCACCCTAGCTTAAAATCAAACTGCAGAAGGTGGCTGTGGCATAACCTTCATACCTTTTTACTTGCATTGCCCTCCAGAAAAGATGTAAATACCATCTGCACAAATTTTCTTAGACCAACAGCTACATTTTTTTTTTTACTGTAAGTTTATTTTTTCATGCAAAAGAGACAGTCTCATAGATATCATAAATATTATTGCCATTTTGAAGTAAAACAATGAGATTAAGCACACGATCCCCACCCTCCTGTGGAAACTGTTGAGGATAGCCATGGGGTGCCACTTTGTTATTTATTTATTAATTTTTTTTGAGACAGGGTCTATTGTGTAGCCGAGGCTGCCCTGGAATTCTCAGCTCTGCCTCTCTTTGGCATCCCAGTGCTTAGATCACAGCTTCTGACACCGCACTTTGCCTGCCTTTTCAAAATGCCACCTGCAACCTCCTCCGTAGCAATGAAGTGACTGTACACCAGGAGCCTCTGTCACCAACGAGAGTTTAAGGGCTCAAGTTTAATGTCTCTCCTCATTTCTTGTCACCCTAAGCTCCTAATTAGAAGTTTCTTTTGGCTGGGTTTGGTGGTACACATAGGTAATCCTAGGATGCAGGAGTCTGAGGCAGAAGGATTGTGAATTTGAAGCCTGCTTGAGCTAGCTACATAGGGAGATCTGATCTCACACATTTTATTTTATTAAAATTACTTTGGAGCATGGAGAGATGGCTCGGTGGGTAAGAGCACTGGCTGCTCTTCAGAGGACCTGGGTTTGAGTCCCACCACCCACATGGTGGCTCCCAACCATCTATAACTCCAGGCTCAGAGAACCGGATGCTCTTTCCTAGCCTCCAAGTGAACCAGGCATGTATCTGGTACATATACAGACATGCACACAAAACCAAACAAATAAATACAATTACAAAGAAATAGTTTCTTGTGTCTCACTTATCAGTAAGATAACACACAAAACAATGTAACTGTTATACATTTCACAGTTATTACCTGTAAGGTAATGTGTGCTGATACTGGACTCCTTTATGGAGGTGTGTCTGTATTCTTTGCCAGTGGGCCCATGTGTCCCCAGATGGTCTGAGCACGACAGGAGAGGGCAGCTGCCCTGCTGTTTTCTTTGCATGTATATTTTATTCTGGGAAGGTCTGTTCACACAGATCCACTGTCAGGGTTAGTGGATTCATCATAGACCTGCCACTCAGCTATTGGAAACCCTTACAGTTTATAGGACAAAAATCTCCAGAGTGAGCAGGTGGCAGCAGTATTTCAGTTCAGTTAGAGGCTCAGTTCCCCGAGTCTCCTGCCAGTTATTTTTAATTGTCTGCTTGCTGCCTTCCTTGGCACCTGGAGACACAGCCCCACCTCCTGCTTAGGCAGAGTGCCACCTAAGCATGACAGGAGAGGGCAGCTACCCTGCTGTCTCCAACTCCTGGTGATGTTTGAGGAGTTTTATAGGCATTTGGAAAGCTGGGCAGAAGTCCCTCAGCCCTCTCCCTCTGACCCCTGGGAAAACTCACATGTCCTAAGCTAATGACTACCCTGGTTTGTAAATCACCAACCTCAAGAACCTTCTACAGCCCAGCGACGGCTCAGCCCAGCTCTGTTCTTTCTCTGTCCCTGAAGTCTGTGTCCTCAAGGATGTGAGCTGTGTAGCTGAGCAGGGCCTACCTTCTCACTTCAGACTTCACCCATCCCTCGGTGCCCACTGCCTCCCCTCCCCTGATGGGACTCTTGCTGAGGCTAACCCATCACCTTTGCCAGGAAGCCTGCCTGCCTATGCTTTGGTGAGGAGGAGTTGGGTGTTCTTCGGCCATGCCTGGCTTCAGAGCCTCCACCATCGTGATTGCACTTCTCCTTGGGCCACTCTCTTCACTTGGTCTCCAACACCAGACTGCAAGCCAGAGGGTTCCTTGAGGGCAGGGCTGGTCTTGTTACCCTTTAACCTGTTTGCCCTCTGGCAAGGGCCTGGTCTAGAGAAGAGCTCCAACCATTGGTGTGGAATAAGGACTCTGGCCAATGGCCACAGGCTTTCCCAGCTCCTCTCCATCCTCTGCCCCCTACCGCAGGTGCTCCTGTCCCTCCGGCTTTGAAGGGCCGACCTGTGGAGTGGACACAGATGACTGTGTTAAGCATGCCTGTGTCAACGGGGGTGTCTGTGTAGACGGCGTGGGGAATTACACATGTCAGTGCCCCCTGCAGTACACAGGTAAGCACTACAGGGTCCAGGGCATTCCCAATCCTGCAGGCATGCCAGTGTCTGTGTGGGCTCCCTGGAGCTCAGCATCCCCTGCCTCTTGCTCCTTCTTCCCCTAGGAAGGGCCTGTGAGCAGCTGGTGGACTTCTGCTCCCCGGATATGAACCCATGTCAGCATGAGGCCCAATGTGTTGGCACCCCGGATGGGCCCAGGTCAGTGCCGCCCACTGCCAGAGACCCCAGTCTAGTCTTGGCCTCCTCTCTTCCTCCTACCCCTCATCTGTTGGTGGGTGTGGTCTTGGCATTCTGGATTCCTGAGAGCCATCACAGGGCAGCTGTTGGCACAGCTCTGGTCATGCAGTCCTGGGATTGAGATTTGCTGCAGCTTGGCTCTGAGCAGACGATGGCTGGATGAAGCCCATTTTTCTCATTGTGAACTGGGTGTGGCTGTAGCATCCTCTTGAGGTGCTGGTGAAGATAATGAGAAGGTGCTTCATTGGGAGGTACTTAGCACTGAGCTGGACAGCCACATTCCACCCACAGCCATTCATACCTGACCCCACAACCTCTCACCCCAATCACAAAACTCAAGAGTCCTTCCGGAACAAAAACCTTACCTGAAAGAAAGGCTGATGGGAGGATGCTCACTCTTGCCAGTCCTCAAAAGGTGGATATGGGTAGAATGTGGACTTGTTTACTAGGCTGCCTCAACTTCCATAAGCAGTCTACGGC
This sequence comes from Mus caroli, assembly GCF_978045245.1. Taxonomy (NCBI): domain Eukaryota; kingdom Metazoa; phylum Chordata; class Mammalia; order Rodentia; family Muridae; genus Mus; species Mus caroli. Next base: position 19,712,382 of record NW_028227275.1, read on the forward strand.
CTACTTGTGGCCACAGAGCTCCAAATTCCAACACCTGTCCAGCCCCAGAGTATTAAGTGGATTCTATATAGATGTGCCTGTCACCTGGAAACTGCAGCATGGAGGTCCCATGGGCTTTTGAAAATGTCACTCCCTTAAATACGGTTTGATTCCTAGACCAGCCTCTTCCCACTTGTGAAGTCAGCCAAGAGTTGTCAGGGTAGGGTTTCCTAAGCTAGGACTGGGGCTAAGGCCATGGGCAGAGACTGGAAAGAGGCCGGCTGTGTAGCCAGCGGTATCAGCAGGCTGTTGGGGCCCAGCTATACATGGGCACTAGACTGCAACAAGACCTCTGTGAAAGCGAGAGGGGTAAAGTACACCTTAGTAAGTCACAGGGATAGGAGTGGGGGTGGCAGGACTAACCAGGGAGGGGTGGGACACTGGCTGGAAGATGGGCTGAACGTTTAGCGCTGGGCCCAGGTAGAGCCCACCAGGCTGTGTGATACCTATACTCTTAATTCCCTGTGTTGGTGGAAGGATGGAAGAGAGGGATACCCAGCTGTGCCTGGCACTGTGCTGGACCCAGTGAGCATTGGTAGGAGGACCTTGAATAAGAGAGTGAACAGGGGTGTAGTGACTTGATTACCACAGCATTCTTTCATGTTGAAACTCAGGACCCATGTGTGGGTGGTGATCAATTGGGTAGGTCAAAATTAACATTAAAAGAGAAAACAGAAAATATCGAAGAGCAGCGTGCTGTTTTATGTGGTTGGGACGAACACTGTAGTATGAGACTGGTTCTATACATGTGCATATGTATATTGGGCTGAGTGATACTTTTTTCAGCCTTAAAAACGCTGGGTTTGGAATGAGAACTCCGGGGAAGAGACAGTCTGCTTACCTGGGGGTTGGAGTTGGTGAGGGCTAGATTATTTCCTGAATGCTTCCCGGGAAAGAGGAGGAATTGGTCTGGCTGAACCACTCAGGGAGAGAGCGAAGGTGTTCTAGAATTAACAGGAGTAAAGGCAGGGTTGTGCCCTGCTGGGGTGGGTTTGGTGTGAAGAGGTGGGGTGGGCCCGTGTTCTAGAGGTGAGAAGCGGGTAGAGGATGTGTGCTTTATTTTATTTTATTTTATTTTATTTTATTTTATTTTATTTATTTATTGATTGATTGAGACAGGGTTTCTCTGTATAGCCCTGGCTTATTTATTTATTTATTTATTTATTTATTTATTTATTTATTTATTTATTGAGACAGGGTTTCTCTGTATAGCCCTGGCTGCCCTGGAACTCACTTTGTAGACCAGGCTGGCATCGAACTCAGAAATCTGCCTGCCTCTGCCTCCCGAGTGCTGGGATTAAAGGTGTGTGCCACCACGCCCGGCTCAGATGTGTGTTTTATAGTTAGCCAGAGGGTTAGTCTGAATGGGTTTAGGGGTAGACTTTAGGCTCAGTGAGAGCCAGGAAGTTTGGGGTTGGTCTGGGTCAAGGTCCTCATTGAGGGTGGATCTTACTGATGGGTGGGAATCCGGGTCCAGCAGAGCTGTAGAGGCTGAATACAGAGGAACAGCCAAATCTGTGATGTGAGGTTGTGTGCTGTGGGTGGGTCCTAGGAGACAATGTAGCAGGTCGAATCAAGAACACGCCAGAGGCTGATCTTAGATGTGTAGCTGGTAGTGATGGTATACATCCAAGACAAGATTCCCACTTCCTGCTGCCAGGCGTCTCTCTCCCAGCCCAGGTGCCCCCACATCCATACAGCTGTTTGCTCATAGTAGAAAAGACTGCAGAGGCTCTCTGTCACACGTCCAGGCTGCATGGTCCTGGCCACTGAGGGCTAGGATGAATATCGGCTGATCCTCTCCCTGTCCACCATAGGTGTGAGTGCGTGCCAGGTTACACGGGTGACAACTGCAGCGAAAATCAGGATGACTGCAAGGACCACAAGTGTCAGAACGGGGCCCAGTGTGTGGATGAAGTCAACAGCTACGCCTGCCTCTGTGTTGAGGGCTACAGGTGAGACCCTCTAGCCACACTGTGAGCAACTCCCCTGCCTCGGCTGGGACTGACAAAGGACCCCTCTGGGGCTTGGGTGAACGACAGTCCCATCCTGAGATCTGAGTGCTAGAGTTTTAGGTGTGGCTCAACCAGGCTCAACTCTGCTAAAGAACTTGGGAGAGTTAAACAACCAGGGCTCCAAACCTGCTTGTTGAAGGGCTGGGAGGTAGGGTCCGTGAGGAAGGAGTTTGCCCCAGCACTGTGTGTTGAAAAGACTCTGCCCCCTGCCCAATCCCATTTAATTGTCTTGGTTTTCTTGTGAAAATGCTGTGGCTTTCTTGTCAGTGCAAGGGTTCTATATGACCATGATTATGTGAGCAGCATACAATCTTTATTACTGTAGTCTCATGGTGAGTTTTTAAATGGCAAACTGTAAGCTCTCCTGGTTTGTATTTCAAGGTTGTTTTGGCTATTCAAGGTCCATTGAATTTATATGAATTATGGGGTTAGCTAGCCAAATTTCTGAATAAAAGAAGTAATCTGGGATTTTGGTAGGAGTGCCATTGACTCTACAGAGCAGTTCAGGGAGCAGTGGCATTTTAACAAAGCAATACCAGATTTCCCGATTTCTTCATCCTCGAGTCTGAACTGTCTCTCTTCATATGTAGAATACTATAGCTTCTTTCATCTTTGTGTGTGTGTGTGGTCTTTAAAGTACATGTTTCACACTTATTTTGAAACATTGTTTTTCATTATTATTTTATGTGTATGGACGTTTTGCCTGCAACTGTGTCTATGTACCAAGTATGTGCTCTCAGAGGCCAGAGGGGTGTTAGATCCCCTGGAACTGGAGTTACAGGTGATCTTGAGCCACCTTGTGTGTGCTGAGAATCCAGCCTGGGTCCTCTGGAAGAGCATCCAGTGCTCTGAACCACTGAGCCATCTCTTTAGCCCCTCATACTTCATTTTGAAATTACTTCCTAATTTTAATTCTTTTAAATAATATTTTCAGTAGAATTGATTTTTTAAAGTTATTTATTTTATTTACGTGTGCAAGTGTCTGCCTGCAGGTTTGTGTGCATTGCATGCATGCAGTGGCCACAGAGGTCAGAAGTCCTTAGAACTGAAGGTGTAAGCGGTTGTGAGCTGGGTGCTGGGAACTGAACTCAGGACCTCTGCAAGAGCAGCCATTAACCACTGAGCCATTTCTCCAGTCCCCTGGAACAGATTTCTTAATTTCACTTGTTGTGTGCACTGACCAAATGCTCTATCTTCCAGCCATACCCCCAGTTAATTGTTTTTATTTCTGTCAATTTGGTAGTAATGTGCCCTCTTTATTTCTGATTCCTGTAATTCAGGATCTCACTACCATCAATGTTTTAAGTCAGAGTTTCCTCGTCTACATTGTAAAAGCTGCCTTGTGGGGGCTGGTGAGATGGCTCAGTGGGTAAGAGCACCCGACTGCTCTTCCAAAGGTCCAAGGTTCAAATCCCAGCAACCACATGGTGGCTCACAACCATCCGTAACGAGATCTGGCGCCCTCTTCTGGAGTGTCTGAAGACAGCTGCAGTGTACTTATATATAATAAAAATAAATACATCTTTAAAAAAAAAAAAAGCTGCCTTGTGGAGTTGTTGGCAGGAGGAGGGAATGTATCTTCAGTTTCAATGTGCACGCCAGCCGTCTGAGATCATGTTAAAAAGTGGCTCAGGCAGGGCTTCCTTTTCTGGGAAGTGCCTGGGTGGTACTGCAGCTGCTACACCAGGGGGTCCTCCTGACTCGGCTCCTTTGGACAACAACATTCACAAAAGCCATCTGCTGTCACTTTAATGGCCCATTTTCCTGGGGTGGTTAGTGAATTTCTCAACTGCACTTGGGGAAGAGATTCCCGCTGCCTCATTTGGTTCTGCCCCTCTCTGACCTGGGTCTTTTCCTCTCAGTGGACAGCTCTGTGAGATCCCACCTGCCCCCAGGAGCTCCTGTGAGGGGACGGAGTGCCAGAATGGAGCCAACTGCGTAGACCAGGGAAGCCGGCCCGTATGCCAGTGCCTACCAGGCTTTGGTGGCCCCGAATGTGAGAAATTGCTCAGTGTCAACTTTGTGGACCGGGACACTTATCTGCAGTTCACTGACCTGCAGAACTGGCCTCGGGCCAACATCACTCTTCAGGTGTGTGCTTTGAGACCTGGTCACTCACAGGCAGTCAGGGGTGCAGGGCACCCCTGTTCAAGTCAGAATGTCAGGGTACAGCCCTGCCCACAGGAACCCCAAGGGCCCTATTGTGAGTTGCTGTGCTCCAGGAATTAGGATGAATCGGTCTGAAGAAATGACCTGTACAGGTTTCTGAGTCATCTCTGGGACAACTGTGAAGAGTGACAGGATCCAGTAAACCTGTCACAGGTCTTGACCACAGGCTTCTACCATCCCTTCTGCTCAACTCTGGCCTCCAGCGCCACAGACAGGATTGTTCCATGTGGCCAGAGGGAATTCTAGGCCTATCTTTAGCCAATAGTTTTGGGGTCCCTTAAATGCCCATTTTGTAAGTTCAGTGTCATCTCAGAACATCATCATGTTGAGGGGGTGTCTTAGTCAGGGTTTCTATTCCTGCACAAACATCATGACCAAGAAGCAAGTTGGAGAGGAAAGGGTTTATTCAGCTTACACTTCCATACTGCTGTTCATCACCAAGGAAGTCAGGACTGGAACTTAAGCAGGTCAGGAAGCAGGAGCTGATGCAGAGGCCATGGAGGGATGTTCTTTACTGGCTTGCTTCCCCTGGCTTGCTCAGTCTGCTCTCTTATAGAACCAAGACTACCAGCCCAGAGATGGCACCACCCACAAGGGGCCTTTGCCCCTTGATCACTAATTGAGAAAATGCCTTACAGTTGGATCTCATGGAGGCATCTCCTCAACTGAAGCTCCTTTCTCTGTGATAACTCCAGCTGTGTCAAGTTGACACAAAACTAGCCAGTACAGGGGGAGAACTCAGGTTCTACTTCAACAAATGATGAAAATCTGGCTGTTTTGCTGACTATGTCCTAGAGGAAGAGGGGAACAGATTTTGTGACATTTCACCCACTAGACAGTGTAAACTCTCCACCCCTCTGCCTCAAATTCCATTCTTGGCCACAAACACCCAATCACCTTTCCCTCTCCTCAGCTCCCTTCTTGCCCAACTTCTCAGACAAGCTCAGTTCTCTTCTCTCCCACTGTCCTCAGCAAGAGAGCAGGTAGCCTATCCTCTCAGCAAGGCAAAACTCGCCTGGCCCCGCCCTGGCCCCAGTCATAGCTCAGGCTATTTTAACATCTTCAGGAGGACTCATTGTCACCTAGTAAGAGACTTTTCTTTGCCTGAACTCTAATTCAATATCCAGTGGTCTCAGGGGAAGCCCTCTGATTGACCAGGTTTTTGTTGCATATCTATTTGAATCTTGACCAATCACTGAGTCCAAGGAAATGAGCTAGTGTGCTTTGTCTAGCATTGGTTTACGGGCCCACTCAACAGTCCAGGGAATCAGGATATTTACCAGAAGCATGCAGGGAAAGGAAGGTAAGTAGAAGGAAGCAGTTGTCTTTCCCATAGCCACAGGGACCTCCCGGACAAATACCTGAATCTTCAACCAACCACAGTCCCTGTTTCCCAACTTGAACAACTCTAGCAGGGAGAACCTTCCCACGCATGCGTCCTCTAAGGTCCTCTCCCTTTGTAGGCAGTTCCTCGAGGACCACAGGGTGCTCCCACATCAGGGAGTGGTAGTTACACATTGTGGTGGCTATGCACTGCCTCTTCTCCACCAAAAAACTGGTCTTTTACCTGTTCTTGGGCAAATGCTCTCCAGGCTCCAGCCAGCCTGTCTGCTTTGCTGCCTGATGCTGGTCAGACTATGGTGAATGACAAGTTAGCCTGGGACTGCTGGCCTAGGTCAGCCACCCTGAAGAAGGGGTCTCTGGGAGGCTGGTCAGACAGAGGAAGAGAGGGGGGAGGGATGGTTTTCCTATGACATCACCCTTTCAACCTTGAGTCCCCTCTGTTCACTGACCTAACTGTGCTGTCTCTGTGAGGGGTGGCATGGGAGAGAATGTGCCTTTGTTTCCCAGGTCTCCACAGCAGAGGACAATGGGATTCTCCTGTACAATGGGGACAATGACCACATTGCAGTTGAGCTGTACCAGGGCCATGTTCGTGTTAGTTATGACCCAGGCAGCTACCCCAGCTCTGCTATCTACAGGTAAGAATTTCTCAGGCTGTCAGCCTTCCTCATTTGGGCGTGCCAGGATGGGGCTCCTGGGCCAAGTGGTTGTTGGAACTGTAGAAACTTGGCTGACTAAGAAGAAAGGCCACTTGGTTTCCTGAGTGTAGCCCACTTGGAGTTGAGGTTCCTCAACACCCATCTTTCCCCACCCTACCTCACCTCAGAGAAGAAGCTCTCTGCAAACGTTTCAGCCCTCCCTGGGCCTCAGGAAGGGACAGTGTCTTAGTCAGGGTTTCTATTCCTGCGCAAACATCATGACCAAGAAGTAAGTTAAGGAGGAAAGGGTTTATTCAGCTTACACTTCCATACTGCTGTTCATCACCAAGGAAGTCAGGACTGGAACTCAAGCAGGTCAGGAAGCAGGAGCTGATGCAGAGGCCATGGAGGGATGTTCCTTACTGGCTTGCTTCTCCTGGCTTGTTCAGCCTGCTCTCTTATAGAACCCAAGACTAACAGCCCAGAGATGGCACCATCCACAAGGGGCCTTTCCCCCTTGATCACTAATTGAGAAAATGCCTTACAGTTGGATCTCATGGAGGCATTTCCTCAACTGAAGCTCCTTTCTCTGTGATAACTCCAGCTGTGTCAAGTTGACACAAAACTAGCCAGTACAGGCAGTAAGGAGGAGGCATCAGATCATAGTCCACTTAGTCCTATAGGTTTTCTTCCTGAAGATTTGTCTCCTTGGGAAGCAGTGACTGGGTTGATGATCCTTCTGAGATGTGCTTATCTAGGGTTTTCCTGAGGCCCCGTCCCTAGGGTGGGTACCCCTCTCCTATCTCCTTCCAGCACTGAGACGATCAACGACGGGCAGTTCCATACCGTTGAGCTGGTCACCTTCGACCAGATGGTGAACCTCTCCATTGATGGCGGCAGCCCCATGACCATGGACAACTTTGGCAAGCACTACACCCTCAACAGCGAGGCCCCCCTCTATGTGGGAGGTGAGGACCTGCTGTACATCCCTCGCCAAGCCTCTCCATTGAGCTGTGATGATAGCATCCCCAGGCAGGGACCTCCAGCCCTTTGTGGTCAGAGGCTGACCTGGAGAGCTGGTGTCAGAGCCAGGGAGATGCCAAGGGTAAGGTAGTCCTACTGAATGGTGACTTTGGTAGATTCTGATGCCTTGACTGGGGTCTAGCTGTATTCTGGCCAGCCTAGTCTAACCAAGAAGGATGGTCAATAGGCGTAGGGTGGGGAGATCAGTCATTCCCAACTGTCTTCCATACCACAGGTACCCTTCTTGGCTCTGGCCCAGAAGGAATTTCTTATGTCTGGAGTCTGTTTCTAGTCTTGGACCCTCAGGGGCTAGAAACACTGCAAGATACTCAGCACAGAGTCCCTACAGTATCTGGAGACTCCCCAGTGGACTTGTAGATGCTGCAGGCCAGGAAAGCCCTGTTCACCACTTGCAGTCATTCTCATGTTGTCTCAGCCTAGGGAGTTCAGGTCCCCTCTGGGATCCCAACTCTGTTCCTACCAATTGAGTCTTTTTAGATGAGCTGCTAAGCATGCCAGTTAGGGACCGGCAACCTCAGCCGTGGGGTTGCTGCGAAGCCACTAGCACAAAAGCAGGTGACAAAGTGCTTTGCACCAGAGTTTTTTGTTTTGGTTGGAAGGAAGGAGTCCCAGGGATAGAGATAGCAGGACACGGGGAAGTAGACTTTCCATGTCTTCCTGGAAAGGAGTCTGGTACTCCAGGGTGGCAAAGGGTCTCCACAGAGATAGCATAGAACTCAAAGGACAAGAAGGGATTGCAGAGCTGCCCAACAGTCATGTCCTAGTCCCAACTTAGCCTACTGTTTCTTCTTGTCACCTCAGGGATGCCCGTGGATGTGAACTCAGCTGCCTTCCGCCTGTGGCAGATCCTCAATGGTACCAGCTTCCACGGTTGCATCCGGAACCTATACATCAACAATGAACTGCAGGACTTCACCAAGACACAGATGAAGCCAGGCGTGGTGCCGGGCTGTGAGCCCTGCCGCAAACTCTACTGTCTACATGGCATTTGCCAGCCCAACGCCACCCCAGGGCCTGTGTGCCACTGTGAGGCTGGCTGGGGGGGCCTGCACTGTGACCAGCCAGTGGATGGCCCCTGCCATGGCCACAAGTAAGCCCGGGATGGACCAAGAGAGCCATTCTCTCACCATCTGTCCTTTTTCTGCAAGCCCCACTTACTTATGGCAAGCACTGCCTCACCAGCCATATCTTTAAATCTTCAAATTGAAGCATGTGGCCTGATACTACTATTAATAATTGCTTATAATGAATAATAATAACAACATTTATTATTATTATTATTACTATTACCACCAAGCTTTAAGCTTTTATCAGCTAGAAAAGGACAAGCATAGAGTCACATTTTGCCTCACTCCTTTAAATCTTGGGAACAGAATCAAGTGCAAGGTCAGAAGGGGCGGGACCTCCTCTGGGCTAGCCTGGCCTCACACAGCTCTCTCCTCTGTCCCTTCCAGGTGTGTCCATGGGAAATGCGTGCCCCTCGACGCTCTTGCCTACAGCTGCCAGTGCCAGGATGGGTACTCGGGGGCTCTGTGCAACCAGGTCGGGGCTGTGGCAGAGCCCTGTGGGGGCTTGCAGTGCCTGCATGGTCACTGCCAGGCCTCGGCCACCAAAGGGGCACACTGTGTGTGCAGCCCAGGCTTTTCAGGCGAGCTGTGTGAGCAAGGTCAGGGAGCCCCCTCCTGACTGCCCTCTGCAGGGTCCCTCCCCACCATTCTGCTGTAGCAGCTTCATGTTATCATCCTGGAACCCCAGCAAACCTTTCCATCCTCATCCCCCTTCTCTCTCTCCCCTCTGCTATTTACGGGACCACCGGGCTTTTAGGGCCCCTGCCCTCTAGGAACAGAGCTTCACCTTTCCTCTCTCCTGAGCCCAGCCTGCCTTGCAGTTCCCTTGTCCAGGGCCCTGCCCTTCTTGGCTGAGGTCTCTCTATGAAGAGATCATCCAGGTATGCCCAGTAACAGCTCCTGGCCAGGTTTCAGCATCTTGGCCTATCAGTGTTGGACCTGGGTGCAGCAGAATGAAAGATGAGGGATTTCTTCCCAGGCTTTCTCTGGACTCTTTCACCAAGATGCTTTGGTTAGGCTCCAGACTGCAGAGGCTGAGAAGAGGGAAGCAGGAGAGATTCAGCCTTGGGTACCATAGGGTCAGAGGGTCACCCTCTCCGTAGAGGAATACTTCCCCGATATTGTTACCTCCTGGCTTCAGCTCTTGCACATCTGCACAGTGGGAATCACCTCATTTGGCAGTAATCCTGGCCTGGAGGGCCTGGGCAGCTAGCTGCTTCCTCCTTCCCCAATCACACTGTGGTCCCTGGAGGAAGCAGAGCACAGGTGCATGCAGAGCGGGGGAGGACAGAGGGATGAGAGAGCCCTCCCAGAGGAGCCCTCTTCGGATGCTGCCCTACCCCACTCCCGCTTCCCATGGTGTGCCCTGAGGCTGTGTCTTGGTGTTTGTCCCATCCAGAGTCCGAGTGCCGGGGGGACCCTGTCCGGGACTTTCACCGGGTCCAGAGGGGCTATGCCATCTGCCAGACCACACGCCCGCTGTCGTGGGTGGAATGCCGGGGCGCGTGCCCGGGCCAGGGCTGCTGCCAGGGCCTGCGGCTGAAGCGGAGGAAGCTCACCTTCGAGTGCAGTGATGGGACTTCGTTTGCTGAGGAGGTGGAGAAGCCCACCAAGTGTGGCTGTACCCGGTGCGCGTAATGTGCGGGTGGCACACTAGCCGGGCTGGGGCGGGTATCACCAGGATAGCGCCTGGGTCCTGGTGGGCACGGGGACACTGAGCTGCCTTTCCAGCGGACTGCACTGCCGGGGCAGAGGAGCAAGGCCCGGGCTGCCGTGCCCTCTCTCAAAGTGCCTTGCACAGATAGGCGCTTAATAAATATTTGTTGAATGAATGTGTGTGTGAGGTCAGGCCACAAACGGTGGCAGGATAGTGGCACTCCTCTGCCTGCTACCTGGGACTGAAACGGGGGCTAAACCGTCTCCACTTGCTTCTCCTTTGCCCTGTGATCCTGGCTGGCCTGAAACAGTTTATGCCCCAGTAGCCTCTGGCTCCTTTAAGGACAACCACATCCAGGAGGTGCTGGCCTAGTTTCTGCAACCATGTCTACTGGCACCAGGCCACTCTCCGGGGCAAGACCTCCTCTGGTGAAGGTCTGCTCCTCCTTCAAGTCATGTGGCCCATTGCCCCCACAGTTTGTGAAAGCTGGGTCGGGTGGGGTTTGCATAGGGCCAGGCCTCTGAATCCTGAAGTATAGAATGACTGTAGCTCCTATAGGGGTGGTGGGGGGTGGTTCTTTTGCTTGGTGTGGCAGTACCTACCAAGAGGGCAGAGGTTCTTGGCCCCAGCTGAATAGACATCACTGGCCACAAAAGGAGCACTGGACCCAGGTTTCCCAGCCCAAGGTTGCTGGTGCCTCTGGCAGAGGAGGGGTTGGGTATGAGGGGAAGCTGGGCAAGGCCAAGGCCTTCTAAACTGGAGGCCTGATTTGGAGCATTGTACTGAGGCCATATAAGAAGAGACCAGACGATACAGATGCTGAGTCCCTGCATGTGGCTCTGCTCATTGCAGGCCTTAGGTCTGCAGCTGTGAAGCAGGAAGGTAGATAGGAACCACGGAGACACTGCCACTGCGGTCTCAGGAAGGGAGGCCTGAGGCGTTATAGGAGATCATTTTTCCATTAAGTTCCTTAGCAGGTATTTATGTACCTAGCCTGGAGTGGGTTCTGTGGGTGCGCAGCCCCCATGTGAGACGAATGGCTGAGGACCATGGAGTACCCAGGAAGGCCCAGGGGGTTGCAGCCACTCACTCTGGGGGTTTGCAGTGAAGGCTGAAGCCACCAGAGAAAAGGATACAAAAGTTTCTCTTCCATGCAGGACGAAGTATAGAAAGATGAGGTTTGCAGCCTCTGAAGGAAGAAAGGGTCATCATACCGTCTTACTCCTCCCGGAGAGGCTGTAGCCCCGGTCTGGGGGTGTGGGTGTCTTTGTGGGCCGTAGGTGTGAGCATGCATGCCCCCCCCCCCGCTCGCGTTCAAGGCTGCTCCCATCTGGGAGTGTCATGTTCAGAGGGTGGCCCTATACCTATCACTGCCTATGTGGACACAGAGAGGAACCTCTGGTGCTGATGAAGGCATTCGCCTCCTGTGACTTGAAAGAACTTGGCATCTCCTATCACAATGGCTCTCAGGCCAGGGAGACTCTGGGATGGAAAGAGGGCCCAGCCCTGATCAACTGGTTAATTGTCATGACTGGGTATACCTTTTGCCAAGGGCTAGGACTCCCATTTTCTTATGGCCCTGAGTTAGGGCCACAGGGCACAGACCCATAGCTCTCTAAGAGGACAGAGGCCCAAACCTCTAAGGCTTTAAACAACTCTGTATAGCATCTTCCTCTCACTCCAAGCTCCCAGGTCACTGTGGTACCCTGGCAAGCAGCTGGACCAGGCTGCAGAGGGCAGAATAGCTCAGACACATAGCATGGCGTCTCTTTCTAGAAATAAAGGTGTTCTAGCCTCCTTAGCTCTGTGCAAGTTTCCTTCCCCAGACACCATCGCTCCCTATTGGCCGGGAGAAGCCGGCTCCTGGGCTTGAGAGGCATGGACTGGCAGGTGATGTCACCTTTCCCCCCAAGGCCTTGAGATGGGAGCTTGAGAGGCTGACTCGGTGGTTCCCAGAGAGCCATGAGCCCCAGGCTCAACTTTACCTTTGACTTATTCAGTACCTTACCAGCCAAGGGCCTGGTCTATGGCTCCCATCACCTGCTCACACTCGGACTTGTAAGGTCAGGTAAGAGGGTGACTCTGAGACCAGCCCTTTGAGAAACCATCTCCATGTTCTGTTCCCCTTTGGTAAAGATCTTCAGTTTGCTTTGTGGTCATCACTGGCTATTTCCATTAGACGTGCACAGCAGAGACCCAGCAGGGCAAGCCCTCAAGGAGCTGGTTACGTGAGCAGCAGTGCTCAGGGCCCTGTGGTGATGCTAAGGAATGGAAAAGGACATCTTTGTTTCCTCTTTGCCTGCTGTTAGCCTAACCGTGAAAGTATCTCTTTATACAGAATACTTACAGATTCTAATATATATTTGTATTTCATTTTGTTATAGTATTTTTATATGTTAAAGTCAACCTCCAGTGTCTTGTTTTGATTTTCAGATGCTATGTGGTTGTGACCTTTTTGTTTGGGGTTTCTGTAGTCGTTTGAGTCAACTCTTAGAAACTGGCTTCAAACAGTCCCTGAGGGAGCTGCACCTGTCCTTTCCCCAGAAGTATTGTTTTAGAATATGTCAGTATTGTCCGCTGTCTTCCATGTGAACATGACATTGATTCATGGACTTTCTGCCTGCCTGGTCTCTTTCTTCATCAAAACGAGCCTGCTGCTACCAGCATTGACCTTCCCAGGGTGGGAAGGCCCTGGGTTACCACACTGACCACAGTTATCACAGCCTGCCGGGATGTTTGCCAACCTTGATGTGGCAAGGTTTGTTCATCGGGAAGGAGAGGGGTGTGTGACAAACTGGGGAGGCTTAGTCTTATTTCCTGCCAAGTGTATACGTGACACTAATGTTTTCAGCATTTGCCTACAGAGCCACTCACACATTTAACCAGACTCCAAGGGTCTCGGAGCCTCCAAGCAGCAGTAGAAAGCAGCATGTATTCTCAGATAATCAATCCTAGAAGGGGCCTGTGCCCGGGCCAGAAAAGGGAGCCCATATACCAGACCAGAACACTGCACGTAGGAAATGACATGAGTAACAGGATCCAAGTTTCTAAGACAGGGACCCGTCCCGGCCCCCACCCCCCCCATAGGTCACCAAAGGAAGGATGTGCCAAGCCCTCCATTGAGGCCAGAGCCGTGAACTGATCTCACATAGGGATGTAGTGATGTCAAAAGGCTCCATTCTAAGAGCACACGACCACCTTGAAAGGGCACGGGATGGTAACTTTGGTGCCTTCACAATAGCTGGGGATTTGGAGAGGAAGGGCATGCTGGAGAGCATGGTAGAGGAGAGCAAGTGAAACCCTGTAGGTCACAGGCTCAAGTGTCTGGGGGAGAGGTAAGCCAGTGGTCAGCGCAACTTGGCCCATCATTTCTATCACCACATCTGATTAAAGCAGTAGGTACCAACAGGGGCAAATGTAAACAGTCACCGCTGGAGACTACGGCACATGAAGAACATTTTCCAGTCTATTTGTACCAGCTGGTTTTCACCATGACCTAAATTTCTTAGCTTCAAACAAAACACCAGAAACCAAAAACAAACCAAAAATAAAACAAAAAAACAACCCCCCCAACAAAACTAGAAACCCCAATTTTTTGAGTGAAAAACTTACAGTTTTAAACTATTTTTTAAAATCCTGGGTTAAGCTGGGCGTGGTGGTGCACACCTTTAGTCCCAGCACTTGGGAAGCAGAGGTAGGAGGATTTCTGAGTTCAAGGCCAGCCTGGTCTACAGAGTTCCAGGACAGCCAGAGCTACACAGAGAAACCCTGTCTAGAAAAACAAACAAACAAACAATCAATCAATCAATCAATCAATCAATCAATAAATAAATAAATAAAATCCTGGGCTAAATAAACACATCCGTAGATTAGAAATTTACAACTTCAGCGTTAAAGCAAACCCCGGGGTTACTGGACAGTCACTATCAATTCCGTGAATATCCAGGATTGGTTCCCCATGGGTCTCATGGGTCAACCATGACCTTGAACAGACCCACTTCCAGCAGATCCAACAAGTCAGATCACAGAAGTCGTTCTGGCAAGTGCGAGGTTTGTTTTCTGTCACATTCCTGCTGGGGTCACAGAAGTGGACAGCACTTGGCTGGGCTGGCTTGTTCCCTCCCCTCTGGTTGAACAGACACCTTTCCTGTCCTGTCCAGTGACTCCCACGATGCTCCCATTATATTTATATCTGTCCCCTGAGTAAAGTATAGCTCAGAGGGCCACTAATCATTTAGGGTAGTGCCCAGCCCCATGGCTGACAGTCTGCTTTCAGCCACACACTAGTGAGGCAGGAGACTGTGCTGTACTGTCCCCTCCCCAGCTCCAGTGACTACACAAACACACTTTAATATCAAAGAACTTTAATATGCTGCAATAAAATAAGCGCATTGAAAAAGCTCACAGATATCAAGGTTAGAGAAATCCCTCCCACACACCCTCTAGCTCCACACCCCTCCCCTCAAAACCAAACCAGAAAATCCTTCCAAGCCTGGACATCGGTGTGGGCCCCCTTTATCAAGAACAAAAACACAGTTATCTATGTGGTCCAACAGGAAAGCAAAACACAGAAGCCAGAAAGTCTACGAGATTCCAATATTTAAGAGACTTGGTACATACTCAAAGTTAAAATAACTCCAACTTTTATAGCTATACATACTGTTTTAAAGCAACTTAATATATTTTTAAATTTCATATATACACTCTCAAAGGTTCTTCAGGTGAGGTATGTAAACATTGTCTAATGAAAAATTTTCAATGTTTCAAACCAACAAATTCACAGCATACATTGAATTTCATCCATTAAAGACACAGTATTTTCCTACACTCACTAACAGTGGAATCCAGGCCCAAGAGGCACGTGCTGTCCGGCCAGTGGCCATTTGCAGTCTTTTCACTCCACTAGTCTGAAAGGCGCTGGGGTAAGGGAGGGTGGACCCTCCAGAGGCCCCGCCCTTGGGCACCTGGAGCACTGGCTACGACTCACAAGACAGCAAAAAGGAGCACATCCGAACACCTACAAGATTGACCTTGGCAACGCCACTGGGAGGGACCAGTAAAAACTTAAGGAACAGTGGAGACTCAGCTCCCTGAATCTGGAGCCGGATCCGTAGCCCCTGCCCGACACTCATTCTGAAGGGTTGTGGCCTAATAGAGGCAAAAATCCAATGCACACCTGAGCTTCCGTTAAACTGCATGGACCTCCTAGGACCTCCCCCCAGGCCCCTCAAAGGCAATGACACAAGCCTAAATTAGGGCACTGGGCTGTGCTTTTCATACAGGGTGGGGCTGAACTTCTTACTATCGTAATGCATACGGGGAAATAATGCCATGAGATCACAGAGAGGACCAGCGCACACAGGCACTGGCCCAGGACCTTGGAGGAGCTCAATTTTGAAAACCACTTGTTCCCTGAGGGTAGACAGCAGGCTTACATTGAGATTAAGCAGGGTTAGTGTGGGGAGTTTTCATACAAAGTATCAAAGACTCAGGAAACCTCTGGCCAGAATTTCTATTTCAACCCCATCTCACCTACAAGACCCTCCCCCCACCCCCTCACCACAAGTAGTCACCTCCCCAACAACAATGCAGGGCAAGTTCTCTCCTCTGCACGCTGTTGGGCTCAGCAGTGGAAAGTTTACCTTAATGCATCCACTTCAATCTAAAAAACACTAGTGAAAAATCCCAACCACTATCAGAAATACAAAAAAGGACAGATTCCAAAAGCCTAAAAAAACTACATCACTTCTAACAATGGGTATCTGGGTGTGGGATATTCCTTTTCATTAAGCTTAGGACGGTCACAGGGAAAAGGCTGCTCAACTAGAGTTGGGCACATTAAGAACCTAGCCAGACTCTAGGGACCATGGACATCTTGAGCCTAGGCATAGAGGCAGAAGGCAGGACATAGGCTGGCTTCCAAAGGTGAGTCAGACAGAGTATGGGGGGTGGGGGGAATGTAACAGGCCACATATGTTTCTCTGGTAAAAAATTCCTTACATTTATTCTATGGCCAATTGAGCTTTGCCTCATCTGTTCTGGAAAGTAAAATTCTTGGGAAATGGCTAACCTGTGGTCGGCATGTCCACTTTTGATGTGTCTGGTGTTGGGAGAGTTCCCAACACTGTGCTATAGTTTTGCGACACTGGAGCATGCAGAAGAAACAGAGGCATCAATTCAAGTAAAGCAGCCTCTTAGCTAGGAAGGCAAGAGGCATTGCAAGAGCTGTCCCCCAACCTGATCCTCTGAGACAACAGGACTGGTCAGCACCTGGGGTCATATTGCTATGGGAACACATCGGAAAGGACACCTGGAAATCTGCTCTGCAGACCCAAGCACTGACCTGTACTGTACACCTGTATATATATAATATATATAACACAACCAGGGGAGAAGAGGGAGGGCGGTTAAAGCTTGGATTGGGTGGTCCATTACAGATCAAATGCCCCAAACAGCTCTCAACCTGCTGGTTTTGTTTCTTTCTCCATGAGTGAACTGTATTATGAAAGGAGTCCACTATTCAAAATATAATCTACAATACAACGCAAACCAACATCACTCAGAACGTGAGTCTGTATACACAACATGTAATAAATATATATATATATTTTTAGAAAACTATTTACAGCATCACGCCTTGTGAACATTTAGATGAGAACAGAATCTACTTTCTGCAAAGGTTAAAAAGTTTTGACTGTCTAGTTCAGTGCTCAAGTCCCTGGCACCTAGTTACCCATTCACATTTCATCTCAGAATCAGATTTGCTTACAAACAGCATCTTAGAAAAACCTTCTCCAGCATCACCATTCACGTGCCTTCCTTGTTCAGAAAAGACAAAGGGAGGCCATAAGGAAATATGCAAACTAGAGTTCAAATAGATGACCGTAATTCCTACATACCTGGCCTCCAAGGACCTGGAGCTGCAGGCCAACCCAGCCATCCCAGCAGAGTGACTGAGTGACAGATGGGGTGCCCACGGATGAAGCACAGGGGAAAAGGGGCCATGCACAACCACAGAGCACTAGTTCCATGACATCAAGGGTGCTCTGGATTGCAGACCAGGACTCCTGAGAAGCAAAGCTAAATGCATTTTAGAACCATGGGTTACAGATGGGTGGGAGGGGCCGCATCTGCACAGGGTGCTTGATGGGAAGGGGAGAGGAGGAAAGACAAGGTGTCCCCAAGTTTTGTCAATGTGCAGAAGGTGACAGGTGTGTCGAAGGGCGACTCTCATAAATCCCCAGAGCCAGATGAGAAGCTCATACCGGCAACCACCGTGGTTTCTCCTCATTGCACGGGCATAAGGCTGCTTGCCACAGGACTACAACCAAGGTCCACAGGACTACAACCAAGGTCACTTCCATGCACAGACCATGGAAGAGAATGGCTGAATATATCAATGGTGCATAGGTAAGTGGCTATGGGGGAATGCCAGGATGCTAGGCTGAGCAAAGCCACACCCCTTCAAGCTCCACTTTAGTCTGGCGTGGAGCGTCCGGAGCAGCATTCCGGTTCCCAATCCATGTTGTGTCTGCCCAAGTACAGCAACCTCCTGCCATTACTGTGATGCTTAGGCGTCCAATAGCTGAGCGTGGGAGAAGAGATGGCAAGAAGAGTTTTTGGAAAGCCCTTTTGACAGCTAACTACTTTTGTTAAAATAAATACTTTGTATAGAAGCATTTGAACAGGAAAATACCACTATTTACACAGTAAAATAAACTCCACAGTGGTGTGTATAAATATGTACTCTATTATATTTGAAACCAATCACTAATACAGTCTCCTAGAACTACTAAGAATGCAGAAGCCACAAGTGAAATCAATTACCCTAAGATACAGTGGCCCTAGCAGTAATCCCTACCTGTGGTATAAATATACAAAATTATGCAGATCTCATCTGTGTGGTATCTTTACCACAAATGCTTCCGAGTACAACATACAGCTCTGACTACAACACAACACGAGCTGTACATCACAGTACCAACTGGAGTGGGGGAAAGGTGAGCGATGAATGGCATTCAGACCCGGTCCACTAACACTGAGAATCTAGTAATGAGGGGAGAAATTCTTCTCTTGTGATATGTTCAGCAAAGCACTTGGGGGCAGAGGGGAGGTCCCAGAGAAGATGCCACCTGGAAGGAGACCAGTGACAAAGTCAGGAGGGGAGAAGGCAATGTACCGAGAATGGCTCCCCAGAGGAGCTGCTTTAGACATGAACAAGCCTGGGCTTCCCCGGCAGGCTAGAGGGCCCTGGACTTGCTGGGCCTAAAGCTGCTGGTGCATGGACAACACACTCTTCGTGTAAAAAGAAGCATGGCCTAGACTCAGGGTTCAAACACACAGATACTGACCAAACTTGAGAACTGTAAACCTGCACACGTCATATGTACAGGAGAGAACAGAGGGCTATCAGTGCGAACACAACCAGTCCCTGTGCTTTGAGAGAGGCACTTGCTGGAGACTGCTCCATCACCGGAGCTCAGCATGTGTCTGTCAAACACTGCTGGTGAAATGTCTGTCTCTATCAGTCAAGTCCACGGTGATGATCGATGACTGACTGCATTCTTAGGTTACAAAACTACACTTTAAACTATACCCTAGCCGGTACTGTATATCCACAACTCAGCAAGTATCTAATGAGCAAAGACAGTCTTCTTCCCTGCAAGCACTATCAGGAATGATGTACGATGGCTACTGTGTGCTCAGACAGACATGCAAGATGCCACAAACCTAGGACTGCTGCAATGGTTACCTAGGTGTGGGGGGGGGGGGGGAGTGTGCCTAACTTCCCACACAATTTCATAATGGCTTTTGCAAAGATCAGTATACTGACCTAAAAGGACAGGCAGTGAGTATTCTAGGTAGTGTGGATCATTGTCAGTCAGTGGTTCTGTTACTCCTGCTTAGGCCGGGTGTGGTGGCGCACGCCTTTAATCCCAGAACTTGGGAGGCAGAGGCAGGTGGATTTCTGAGTTCGAGGCCAGCCTGGTCTACAAAGTGAGTTCCAGGACAGCCAGGGCTACACAGAGAAACCCTGTCTCGAAAAACAAAAAACAAATATCCAGTTCAAATAGTGAAAACCCACTCATCCAACCCTTGGCGTATTCGGGTGGCTTACAACTGCACTCCGATCAGACAGGATGGGCCTATCGGGTGTGAAAGCGTCAGGGTCTCCTGCTCATGTGCCTGTGCAGCTGCCAATCTGCAGGCTAGGAGATGTGCTGAGGCCAACACATAGAAAGCCTGGGAAAGGACAATTGGGTGGGGAGAAAGTAACATCAGGAACTGACCACCACTGGCTCAAACCCAAAGACAAAGGCATGAGTGACAACCTTGCACACTGTCATCGGGGGTCCTTTGGGTGCAGAACAGCGGGGTGCTACAAGCTCTGCAATGTGTCTCTTGTACATGACAGGAGTCTTCAGAATTTTCAAGACTGGAATTATTTTGAAAGCAGTGTCAAAAGGCTACTTCTCTAGCTCTGCTGTGTTAAGTTTTAACAAAAATATCTTTTCCTTGAAGGATGTAGGTTGAAGTACCTGCTGTGTGGATATGAGGACTGCTTTGGGTATAGACACTTCCTATTTCAGTGGATAACCAGAACAATAGGCAAGGGTCCAAAAGAATTTGGGCAGGGGACGTTGTGCAGTGGTAGAAAGCCTGGAGTTCGGTCTTCAGCACTGTCCACTTATGAAGGGACAAGGTCCCCATTTTGAAAATGTCTGACATGACACTTAACCTCATTCTGGAATGCAGAATAAATAGAAACTTATTTGAGTTTGGGGCCCAGGGAGGACTCACAGCCTGGAACTTGTATAAGTGTGATATACAAACTGCCATTTTATTGTTAGCTTGCCTTTAATAAAACTATTTTGAAGGTGTGTGATTGAAAACAGATCAATGGGAACACATTATAAACAGTGCTTTGGTTGTCATTAGACTTTTGTTTCTGTGCTGTTTGACTTTCCCACAACTAAATGCCCCCCAGAAGCACCCCCAGCTAAGCTCATCACAGACAGTCTTGGCTTATTTTAATAAGCAAGTACAGCCAGAGGCAGTTCTATAATTATGGGAACGGGACAGGGGTCAGGCCACAGAATTTTAGAATCCAAAGACACCTTGCTCACGAGTCTGGTCTACTGGATGTAGTGCCTTCATGGAGGGGCTGGGGTAAAGTATTTAAAAGATGCACTTCTTGTTCAAAGCCTACATGGGAGCTGTCTCAATGACATGCCTCTCTTACAGCAAGAGCACACGAATGTATGCACAGGACAGAACTGAGATGGGAGGCACGAGGCAGAAGAGGAATGGAGGGGATTAATTCCTAAAAGCGGTTATTTTCTCAAGCAGGGGTCAGCGGATTTCTTCAAAGATGTAAATTTAGTTATTTTAGGCTTTGTGGGTTTCTCTAAGTATTTAATCAACTTCATGGACAATCGGTAAGCAAAAGGGCATGGTTATGTGCCCACAAAACTTTATACAGGAGTAGCCAGTCCATTCTGCATGGCTGTGACTGCTTGTTAAAGCTAAGAGGAGGCCTGAGCTGGCTGATCTGAAGCCACAGGGATGGAGGTGGCTCCCTGGCTACTGGGCAGCTTCTTGGATGATTCAGTTTGTTTCTGATATTGTGACAAGCACAGGCTTGCTGATGGCAACACCGAAGCATCTCCAGTTTGCATCATAGAGCAGTGTCATTTCCCAAGGGATTCAGGTCTACTGATCAATGATTGGCAGCTGTGGCCTCACAAGGCTGGACAGAGGCCAGGTCTTGGCTTACAGCATCTGTCTCGAAGTGATACTTGCTGATGGCCTAGGTGCATGGGGAGAGATTCACCTGTGCTGGGTGATGATGCACTGAGGCCCTGGGGAAAGGGATGAGTAGCTCTTCTCTCTAAGCCATTACAGAATGATGGGGTGCAAACCCCACAGCTCAACTGTGGTTTAGAATGGACAGGGAAAAAGCTTCAATTAAGAACCCCCCACTTCCCCCTTTCCCCCCCAAAAAAACCCAGCAAGGAATCCCAGGGACTAGCAACTGTGGATCAACAGACTCAGGTAACATTCCTATACAGGAAGTTCCCAGAACAGAGAAAGGTTTGGGGCCTTCCCAATGCACTGAAAGACTAACATATCTAGGAGGTCAGAATAAAACTCTAAACCCCTATCAAGAGAGCAGGCCCATCCCAGGGAGCCCAGTAAGAAAATGGATCTCCCAAGGAAGGCTGTGCTCTTGGGAAGTTACCCAGAGCTGCTCTGATAGCTTCTGGGGCATCTTCCAGCTCCTGAACAGAGAACACCAGTCCTCTGGCATCAAGTCCAGCTCCAGCCTGTGACAGCCAGGGCAGAAGCAGCATGCCTTTCAGACTTAGCATCAAAACTGTGGGACAGAGTGCACTGCAGATGGTGGCAAGTCATATTTGAAAATGGCTACAGGAGGGGAGGAAAACAAAGAGACTGCAGTCAAGGCCAAATCTGGAGATGCGGAGGGGATAATATCCCAGCATGCTCTGGGCATAGAAAGGCGCAGAGCCACCGCCACGTGTTGCTTTTGTTTCCTTTCTTCTATTAACAAAATTAACTAGATCAGCAAAAATGAGATTACTTAATTTGAACATGCTAATTTTGGAGACTGTATAAATATAAATAAATGCAGTTACTATCACCGAGTGTAAGCTGATTTTCAAGATGCTTACATCATCACTAGGTGGTTATAGAATAAAAACACTTCCACATAAGCTTCCTCAAATGCAGCCTGCCTCCAAGTGAACCTTGAAAACTGAAAACACCACCAGGAAAGTAATAGAATGAATTATAAACTGATGGGAACTGGAAGCATTCCACCAACTTACCACTCACTCCTCCCCCTAACCTAAGCCAAGCACCTTACAAGGAAATCTCCAGGTCGCCAAGGGCTCCTCATATATACAGGCATCGGTAGCTCGGACATTAGTAAGCCTCAGCTGTTTAAGTCACTACAACAAGACTATCCAGTGACAACTATAGCAAAAGTTCTTTTAAGCCTTAAAACCATCCTTTAAGATTAAACGAACCTATTCAAAACACATTAATGCTCCTGTGCAACCTAATGCTAAGGAAGAGTTGCCAGCACTCGCTCAGCAGGCTCATTACGATAGGTAGCTTGTGAATGGTCAAGGTCAAAGATAATAATAATTATAAACAAAACAAAACAAAACAAAACAGGGAATGGGGAAAGGGAGGAAGCTCATGGAACAGAGGTGACACACACCAAAAAAAAAAAAAAAAAAAAAAAGAAAAAGAAAAAAGAAACTGATGACTTTCACTCTCTGTGAAATCCAACACAAGTCTTAACTTCTCAAGAGTCAAATACTCCAGTCCTATCAAATTATCAGAAGTTCCCATCATCTGCAGCAAACCTTTGACAATAGCAAAATAGGTAGAAGGCCTGTTTCATCATGATTTGCATATGAAAGAAGCCCATCCGGGTTGATCTAAAGAAATCTGAATCAACCTAAGTAGAAACTTAATCAGAAGAACAGGGCAGCAGCTGTCCATGCAAGCTATTTTGGTGACAGGACACGTCAAAGCCGACGGAGGCTTTAGCGACCCAGGGTTTGCTGACTGGCCCAATGTAAATGTCAAGTACACACTTATAATGGAGCAATGCTGTAGGCACCAAGTAAAGCCAATGGGGCCGTGTCAGGCTCCACCAAGGAAAGGCAAACGTCACTTTCAATTATTGCGTTTCTCATTTCTGAGCCATGGGACAGAATGACAAGGGAGGGGAGGGGCAACTCTGCAAGCGTTCAGCCCCGAGAACGGAACCATCAGTTTGAAAAGACACCTACTCCAGGCACAGACAACTCACATCAGAGAGCCCCACGGAGCGTCACTCATCTGTGGGGATGTGGCCCCGCTAAGATTCAGAGCAGAAGCTTTCAGTTGCCTGCGAGCCTGGTCTCTCAGGGCCACTGCTCACACCTCTCCCAAGGCTGATGTGGAAGTCGGATTAGAAATGCACATGGAGACTTGGGATTACTCTCCAACATCCCGGCCATGGCTAACTACGCAGCTCACAGATGCACTGCGTGGAGCAGGAGGAACGTCACTGTGAAACCGGTACCAGAAGACTCCAGCGGGTAGCAGCCATGTGCACAGAGATGCACATGCACACAGCTAAGCTTTTCCACTGCTGGAAAGAACTTCTGATGCGCAGGGAAACACTTTGTGTAAGAATGAAAACAAGAGTCACTCATCCTAATGACCAAATGACCGGCATGTTAGTAGTAACATAGTTTGGGGCAAAAAAACAAAACAAAACAAAACAAAACACAACACAACAACAAAAGGAAGTGTAGCACATCTTTGTCCCATGGGCACACAAATTTGAGAACATGATCTGAAATGATTTTAAAAAATAAAAAGATGAAGGGGTGATCAACAATATGAGTTTTGGAAGAAACATAACAGAAATATTAATCTTTTATAATAATTATAAATCCCCTGCATTCTCCACATACCATAGAAATGATTTGGTTCAGCTTTCAAATATCAATCAAATAAAAACCAAACAAGACAGAGAGGGAGTTGTGCTGCGGTCTGCAAGGTGCACCTGTCCTGGGGCGCACAGGCAGCTGCTGACGGCTCCTCGCCCGCTCGTGCATGTGTGGCGGCGGCCTCCTCAGTGACAGAACAAGTGCTTGTGCGTCAAGTATAAAATACAAGCCTTTAGTCACATACATCAGCTTCTTAGCTTTTGTAAATTTTTAAACAAAAAAGGATAAATAAGGCACTGTACTTCTTAAAACAGAAACTGCTTGATTCCAAGTATAAAACCCAAGGAACAACCAGAAAATAACCTACCACTTCCCTTAGCCCCAGAGAAGAACTCTGCCAGTTCCCTTCTCCAGTTAAGCTGCACTTTCTGGCACCTCAAACTGGCGTTCCCCGTAACTACACCATGAAAGGCTTGAGAGGCTCATAAAACCAGATTCTGTTAATGCAAAATGAAAGGTTGCTCTCATGGGCCCATTGCTCTCAGTGGCTATCCACTATCTATCACTTGGCTTCTAACCGCCTCCGTTTGCCCTGGGAAGAGTCCAGTTTGGCCTTGAGCTTTCTTTTTCTTGGGGCAGTCCGGTTCTCTGGGCTTTTTGCTAAGGGTCTGGCACGGCCCCTACCACTGCTCAGCTTCCGGTTTCTCCTCCTCACTTTTGGGGGCTTTGAAGAGGCTTCTCTTGCGCCCTTTTGTTTTGAAGGCTTTGTCAGCGCTTCAGAGGCTGCCGCGGGGTGGCCAGGTCTTCTGTTTGCATTCTCTTTTTCTTTCCTGGATGACAGGCAGCTCCTTCCAGGACCCTTTCTACAGACTCTCACTTTATTCTCTTTCAAGGTCATCTTCTTGGAGAGTTGGTTGGCTCTGTCCTTTGCAGCTAGCTTCTTGGCTTCTTGGCCTCTGCTGACTTTTGTTGCCGGCCCCTTGTCCTTACCATCTTGAGTACCGGAGCCTTCTGCTCTCTTGCGCTTGTTCTGACCTTCCACGTTAAGCAAAGTCTCCGGCCTCTGCTTCCTTCTTCTCCCCTTGCTTCTTTCAGCCCTCTTGGGGTTGACGGGAAACCCATCTGCACCCACCTGGAGGGCGAGCTTTGGGGACATGAGTGGGTTGATGCACACGCTCTTGCGGCCCTGCTTCATTTCAGAAGCCCCACACAGTGAGCTGTCCAGGCGCTGTGCTCTGAGCTTTCCTCGAATATTGGAATACTTTCTAAGGATCCGGGTGCTGGCTGGAGTAGGCAAGTTGGTGGGAGGATGGCTATGTCTGCCTTCCCTGACTTCCTCCACACTGTCTTCACTGCTAGGGCCGAGGCTGATGTCACTGCCATCCTCTGACTCTATCAGGTCAGGATTCTCTCGTATTTTAGCCCATAGCTTCTGTGTCTTCCAATTATTCCTAGCAGGAATGGCTCCAGGGAATTTCTTTAAGTGTTTTTTCAAGCGTTCTGCCTGTAGTGAACTAGGGTACATGGTGGAAGGGGGGAACTTCTGAAGAGGGTGTTTAACAAGTGGGATGTCTCCTGGAAGACGAGTATTGAGTTTCTTCACAATGACCAGAGATCGAGTTTCTGTTGTCTCTAAGAACCACTTACAGATGTTAGACAGCTTAAAGTTGGTCATAAACAGCATCTGAACAGGAGAAAACTTCTGCACCTCCAACGACCCCCTACACTTCCGTGCCCGCTTCTTGCTCTTCCAAATCTCCTTCAGCTTGTCAGACTTGCTCCTTGCTCTTGCCGTTGGCTGAGCTTCCTTCTCCAACTGGATCCAGCCCTTTTGGACTCGCAGGTAGTGGGCGTTGAAGCTGGCGATCAGCTCCTGGTTCTCCTCCTCTGCACACCATCCCATGAACTTGGGCTGCTCCTCCACCCCCGAGTCCTCATCGTCCTCATCTAAGGGCTCTGCACTTGCAGAAGCTCCGCTTCCCTTGGCTGCTGAGTTTACTTGTGTGCCCTGCTTTTCTGAAGTCATTTTTGCAGTGTCCAATGCGTTCGTATAATGAGCATGTCTCAGGTTGTAGGTAGAAGAAGGCAGTCTCTTAGACCTTGTTACTGCTTTTGGTGGCCCATTAGCACCGTCACTCTGACTGGCTGATATCCCAGATGAGCTACATGGAGCGAGGCCAGCATCATCTTTACGGTGGGTATCCTCGGTGTCCACCTCACTCATAGCGGTGGCCTCTGTGTCCTGTATGGCAAGGTGTCCCGGGTTCTCTTTTACCTGCTCTGGATCCCTCTTGCAAGAAATGCTTTCTGAGGGCACATGGGCATCTCTCTCATCTATCTTGGACCAGACGTGGGTTTCCAGATTGTCCCCAGGCAATGGCTGGCCAACAGTGGCTGGGTCACTGTTTGGGTAAGTCCCCCCCTCTTCCCTTTTAATTTCCTTTGCCAGCATGTTTTTAACAGTCTGCCTTGTAATGACACCAACTCCATCAGTCTCCTGCTTGGTCTCTTCATCAGAGGAATGTTCACTAACACCAGGGTCTTCAGGGTCCTCCAGATTGTCTGTATGGATGCTGTCAATCACTGGGCCCTCGGATGTCACTCCACCAGAGTCCCCTTCTCTTTTAGAATGCTTTACAGCAGGGTTTTTAGAAACCTTGATTTCAGAGCAAGCAGCGGATGAATCCAAACCCTGGCTCCCTGGGTACCTGTCAGCAGAGGAAGGATCTCCAAGCTGACTTCTTAGGCACCTATCAGAGGCCTCAGGGAACTTTCTAGCCTTTTTCTTCTTATCCACATTCTCTTCAGGTGAGTCGGAGTTTGGCTCACTCGGATCATTTTCTGCTGAGTATTTTGTATCATTGTCATGCGCCTCCAGGTGTCCTGTTCCACTTGTGGCCTCACCTTCTTCCATCTCACTTGGGTTCTCATCAGTGACAATGCTGCTCTCCAGGAGGGGCAGGGAGTCATCTAGCAACAGTGTCTCCCCGGGGATGTCTCTGGTCTCAGCCTCAGTGCTGGTGCTTTGGTCATGTTCAGACAGTTCTAGACCTAGGGGGGGATCTAAAGCCACAGCAGAACCTTCATCTTCTGAGCATGGAGAGCTGTCCTCTCTGATGGCTGTTTTAGGAGAAGACTGAGGTCTACAGAGGAGGTCTTCACTGTCCTCTCGGGAGGTGAAGGGGATGCTTCCAGCTGTCAGAACCAAGTGGCACTCCTGTGCCTGCATTTCCTCTGAACCTAGCTGAGAGGCTGGTGGCTGGTCTTGCAGGGAGGCTGGGGGCTGATCTTGTTCCTGGAAAGACAGTACACTTTCTGTGGGAGGTGAGACCACAATGCTGCCTTCTGGCACCTCAGACATATTGTCATTAGGGAGGACAGCAGGCAGGAGGCATGCTGGGCTAGAGGCTGTGGTCTCTCCCGGCCTAGGGGAGCTACTAGGATCCTGTTCCCTCAAGCTGAGGCAAACCTCTGCCTCCTGATGCTTTTTCGCTGATGATGTGTCTTCGTCCCCTCCCTCAAGGGAGGTTCTGTCTTTCCTAGGATCGTCCCAGATATCTTCTAGAGGCTGCTCACCTACTGTGGAAAGCTGCGTATCAACTGTGGAAATCTGCACATCCACTGTGGGAAGTTGTACATCCACTGCAGGAAGTTGTGCACCTACTGTGGAAGGCTGCACATCTGCTGTAGGAAGTTGTGTACCTACTGTGGGAGGCTGCACATCTGCTGTAGGAAGTTGTGTACCTACTGTGGGAGGCTGCACATCTGCTGTAGGAAGTTGTGTACCTACTGTGGGAGGCTGCACATCTGCTATAGGAAGTTGTGCATCTACTGTGGGAGGCTGCACATCTGCTGTAGGAAGTTGTGCATCTACTGTGGGAGGCTGCACATCTGCTGTAGGAAGTTGTGCACCTACTGTGGGAGGCTGCACATCTGCTGTAGGAAGTTGTGCACCTACTGTGGGAGGCTGCACATCTGCTGTAGGAAGTTGTGCACCTGCTGTGGGAAGCTGCACATCTGTTGTAGGAAGTTGTGCACCTACTGTGGGAAGCTGCACGCCTACAGTGGGAAGTGGCACACCTACTGTGTGCTTTGAGGTGGGAACTGTAAGAGTCTGCTTGGGAGTCATCACTGCCTCTGATGCTACTGGTGAGCAGCTTCCTTTGTCTTGGGCGCATAAATTTCTGGCCAGTGTGCGAACAGTTGGCAGCTCACAGCAGTCACCATTGAAGAAGTATCCCCGGGTACTCTTTCGGGCTGTTTTCCGAGAAGACAGTATGGATCTTTGATTCTCAAAGTGGCATTCTGTTATTGGTTGGCTGATATAAACAACATCACACTGGTTGTCATAATCGTTTATCCTCAACCCTGATGCCCTCTTACTTTTCCGAGCAGTCTTGATGGAGGCAGACATCATCTTGGTTTGTGAGTGGCCATTGGATGCTCTGTGTACAGTTGGTGTGGGGCTGGGAGCTAACCAACCACCTCTGGAATGATCAAAATGGCCCTTGTCTCTGGGATATGTCTGGAAACCTACCTTGTTTCTACCTAGTGAATGAAGATGGTTCTCTTGCTTTGGCCTTGCATCTTGCTCATCTGTCTCTAAATCCTGGTGGAAGGATGATTTTGAGCTAGACTGTAAAGCATTCTCTTTGTCTGCAGTACTAGATGAGTTTCCCATAAACCCTGAGTCCCATGTCTCTTCTGATAAAGCTTTGAATGAGTTTCTTTGAGACACAATACAGCTACCACCCTCTTCAGTATTCTCAGCCACCTCTTCCACTGCAGCCAGACTTTGGACTGGCGCTGGGGCACTGTCTTCAGCATCCTCACAGGGTTTCATGTTTGTGTCTTGCTCCTGGCCAGTGGTTTGCCCCTCTAAGCTTTTAGAACTGTGGGGAGAGTTAGAAGAGAAAGAGTCCAATGTACCGAGGCATCCCATGGTGGGACTGTCTGCAGAACCTGTGGAGTTATGTTGAGCGTCTGGAGGTTCAGAGGAATCTTTCTGGACAGTGCTCACGGCACCGTCTCTCCCATCTACAGAGTCTGTCTCAGGAGAGGGTTCCTTCATGGTTTCTTCAGTCACATTCAGGGAGCTAGGAGAACCAGATGAGTCTAAGAACAACTTTACAGAGGCAGGAGAACTCGCCTCGAGACAATCATCCTTTTCGTTTTCTCTGCCGCTCAGCTGGGCACAGCCCGAATCGTCTGGGCAAGCGGAGACGTCCATTGTGGTGGAATCCAAAGGCTGCAGGTCCTCAGAACCAGGCTGAGACTCGGTGTACAGGTCACTCAGGACGCGGATGAATTGCTTCTGATGATGATTGCACAGCTTGACCATAAACTTCTCCAGTGGAGCCTTTGATTGACGGTTAGGATCAGCTATGGGTGCCTCTGCTGACTCCTCTCTAGACGAAAACAGAAAAAGGAAGAAATTAATATGTGCATTTCCAGAGAACTGTCTGTATAGTATGAACAGTATCAGATGCTATTTATATTGTAAAGGAGGGCATTCTGGTGGAAACAGTCATTTACTTTCAAGTCTGCTGTATGCTTTAGTTCAACAAAGAACCGTGTAATTAGATTGCAAAGCCGGCCCATCACATTCTCAAAAACTTAGTATCTCTCATATGTTTTTATGTTTATGGTGCTAGGAAGGTATGCTACCACTGAGCCGCATTCCAAACCCTACTTCATACTTTCTACACTTAAAAATTTCAGAAATAGTTATCTTAGAAGAAACATTGAAAATAACATTTTGCCACATTATTAACTCCGCATGGTCAACACAGAGCAATCCTTATCCAAAAATCTGTAACGCTCCAAAATGTTAACCCATTCATGGTGGCACAAGTGGAAAATGACACACCATGCCAGTGTTAAGTGCAAGACTACTGAAGACTCCTTGTAAGACTCCTCTTAGGCCGTATGGAAGCAGTGGGCCTGGACTGTAAGTGAACTCTGACATTAGACCTGGGCCTCACTCCTGCATCGTTAAATCATTAAATATATGCAGACATCCCAAAATCTGAAGAAAGCCAAAATGCAAACCATGTCTTCTCCCAAGCATTTTGGATAAGGGCTGCTCAACCTGCCCTTCAGCTTAGGCCTAGGCAATGGTGCTAAAGTAACCACTAGCTTTAGTTTATAACACGGTAAAAAGTCAGACATACTACGTTCCAGACAGACATTACAGACATCAGCTTAGAAGTACTTTGAGAACTCAATGGCTTTTAAGACAATTTCTCAGAAAGAACAATTGGCTGGAGAGCCACCAACAGTGCTCCAGAACAGGACACAAACAGAAAGAAACTTCACAGTGGAGGGGCTATCAGCTCTGATCCATGCAAGGCAGAAGCATCCTCACAGTAGCCCACCTCTGAGCTCCCCCAGAATATTACCAGGAAGCATTTCAGTCTCACAAGCTGCTCTGCATGAAAGCTAAATCCACACTGGGAAGCCAAGAGGGAGGGAGAGGCCAACACTAGGTTCAAGACAGGGCACAAACATGGCCTGCGGGGATGGCCAGGGGTCTCACGGTGGCTTTGGGCTTTTGGATGCACAACTTTTACCGACATGGAAAAGACCCCAGATTTTGAGACATCTCACACACACACTCTTCTCAGCCCCTCTGGCTTATAGACCTTTAGGAAACTGTTATTTGATGGCATGTGAAACATGACAGAACACAGATGGTAGCTTCATGTGTGTTGAACATGTATTGATACGTCTTCTGGCTTACTCTTCCATCTTTGACTTTGACCTCATGGCCAGGAAGTGTCTTTATAGAAAGGTTTACCACAGACGGCCTGTGTCACCTGCCTTTGCACCTCCCACTGGTGGCAGAGTTACAGTAAAGGACATGGGAGCTGCAAAGGAGACACCTGACTCAACCCCTACTCTGACAGTACAGTCTCTCAGAACCTTAGCTTTACCTGCACACTGGGACTGAATGGCAGTATACTGAGAGTCTGCACAAAAGCAGGGCTTAAATAGTTTTGGCTTCTGTCTGCCTTTTTAAAAAGAAACTTTTTATTCTTTGTGAATTTCACACCATGCAACCCCAGTCCCACTCATCTCCCTGTCTCTTTGTATCTACCGTCTATCCTTGCAACCTCCCCTCTCCCAAGAAAACAACAACAACAACAACAACAAAAATCTCATTGCAGAAGCTGCAGTGAGTCATAGTATGTCCTACGGTAAACCCTTCTGTCCACACATCTTTACTTGCAAATGCTCACTGCAGTGAGTCATTGGCCTGGCTCAAGACCTGTCTTCTGCTATTCTATGGATACTCCATCCTCACTAGGGCTCCTCTCGGGTACCCTGTTGTCTGTGTCATGGAGATCCTGCAGCTTTGGATCTGCAAGGCTGACCCCTTCATATGCTCCAGTAGTTCCTAGGGTGGGCCAACTCAAAGCCCTGAATCTGGGCCTGGGTGGCAGCCATATTGGTCAGCCCACCAGCTCTCCCTTACCCACACCACCAGGGTGAGCTTTGTGGCACTGCTCCAGCTGGCTCAGTCAATGCCTCAACTGGCAAGGCTGCCTCTGCCTCTTATGTGCTTGGCAAAAGCAGTCAAGGTTCTTGCTTGCTTCTCAGTGTGACCTGAAACTTTCTTGTCTAGCTGAGAATAACCTTGAGTCCTACTCATTCTCCAGCTTCCGTTGTCCCAATGTTAAGATTACAGGTGTGTGCCCTCACAGGCAGCTTAACTTTTTTTTTGGGGGGGGGGGGTTGTTTGTTTGTTTTGTTTCTCGAGACAGGGTTTCTCTGTGTAGCCCTGGCTGTCCTGGAACTCACTCTGTAGACCAAGCTGGCCTCAAACTCAGAAATCTGCCTACCTCTGCCTCCGGAGTGCTGGGATTAAAGGCATTAGCCACCACGCCCGGCAGCGCACGCCTTTAATCCAAGCACTCCGGAGGCAGAGGCAGGCGGATTTCTGAGTTCAAGGCCAGCCTGGTCTACAGAGTGAGTGCCAGGATAGCCAGGGCTACACAGAGAAACCCTGTCTCGGAAAAAAAACCAAAAATAAAAAAAATAAAAAAATACAGGCGTGCGCCACCATCACCGGCTTAAACTTTTAATTACATTTATATCATGTATGTATATCTCATGTGCACATGTACCACAGCATACAGAGAGAAGTCAGAGGTCAGATTTTGTGAGCATGTTTTGTCCTCCCAAGCATGTGGGTCTCCGGGATTAAACTCAGGCCATCAGGCTTGGTGGCAAACACTTAGATACACTGAGCCATCCTGCCAGCCCCTGAATTTTAAAAAATATTTTGGTGTAATTCTTTACAGAATCACACCATCACTTAACACGTGTCTTTCTCTCCACTTGGCCTTTATTTCTCTGAGAATCAGTATTTACCCCCATAGGACACAGAAGACAGTAGCTGTTGGAGATGGCAAATGATGTGTTCTTAGTAGAGAGGTTTCAAAGCTCCGAATGTGACATGTTTTGTAGGCAATTTGGAACCATAGGCAGGAGCCTGGCAGTAAGTAGTGACCTTGGGGCTGAGAGACTGCACATTAACACTAACCTTTGTCCAGCTATCATTAAATAGCTAACTTTACAACTACAGCCATAAAGCTACTTTTGGCTGTGACTCCAAATTACTACTTACCAGCCCCCCCCCCCAAAGGTTTTAAAGAGAAATCTAATTTAGATGATTTTAATTTCTTACCATTCAGCTATTTAATGTTTAGAGTTAACCTCAACTTCCTGGTAATTAATTATATTGCTGCATTTTCATGTTTGGCTTTAAAAAATGGTGTCAGTCTGATTTAAATTGGCTAAAGATCTACCTTTGCTTAGCAGTACTCAAGTCTCCCTGCATCTTTAATGGAACCCAAATACAGTGCTTGCACTAACTTTGGTTACCCCTAGGCAATTGCTAATTGAACAGAGCAGAGATTCTGTCTTGTAGAGCATTTCCTCACTCTGACTCTGAAAAAGCATGGCATTTTAGCTCCGTAATTAGTCTGTGTCCTATATATTACAGACACCTGACTAAGTAGGATCTTTACAAGAAATATATCGCAGACTTTGCAGTCCCCGGTCTGACTTCATGGTATGTCCAAATAACCTTATGTCTGCTCAATAGGAGGCCTATCTGTAATAGGGAGGTGAATTATTTAGCAAGCAAAACACCACCACCAAAGCACATAAGATCATAGGGATTGGTAAACTGGACAGAGGCTATAAAAGAAGAGGGGAGCCTGACTTGCAGCTCTTGGAATTGGTCCTGGGTTTATCTCCTTGGTGAGAAATGGTCTATGTAACCTTGATCACACAGTTTTTCCACCTTTAGCTTAATGCCTAATTCAGCAGGGTGTGGTAGAGGATAAGATAATATTCATAAAAACTGTAAAAGGCACAGTTTAAAAGCAACACGTTGCTTCACAACCTTATCTTTAATGATTTACTCAATGGTGTGTTTCCAGATCAGAGGTTAGGCATAGCTGAACTCTCCTATTTAGTCAATACTGCAATACTTACATTCCTGTGGCTAATATAAATGGTGGCCAGTCAACATTCAGGCTATTTTTCACTAAAGAACAGATCAAAATGAGGCAGGAAGCTAAATGTCAAGTGTAAGAATCTAGAATCTGGGAGTAATCTCCAGCAGTTAGTGTGTAACCACCCAAAGACTGCTGCGCAGGCAAATCAGTATCACTGATGACCAAAATGTTTTTTTTGAGGCAGGATTTCTCTGTGTAGCCCTGGCTGTCCTGGAATTCACTCTGTAGACCAGGCTGGCCTTGAACTCAGAAATCCGCCTGCCTCTGCCTCCCAAGTGCTGGGATTAAAGGCGTGCGCCACCACGCCCGGCCAAAATATGTTTTTCTTGACTGCATAAG
The DNA here is from genome assembly GCF_978045245.1 of Mus caroli. NCBI lineage: Eukaryota > Metazoa > Chordata > Mammalia > Rodentia > Muridae > Mus > Mus caroli. The sequence goes on from NW_028227275.1 coordinate 19,745,699, forward strand.
ACCAATAGTAAGTATATGGGAGCTAATGTTAGAAGCAGAAAGAGTTAAGTTTGGGGAGGCAAAGGAAGGCTTTAGACAAAGCAGACTATGGTTAGAGTATTCAATTTGGCTTATTTCTTTAAACAAAACATAAAAATGTATGCCCAGTCCCCTATCAAGGTGTACAAGGTATACATTTGCTAGGTGGTAACTGGAAAAAATGCTTCCCACTTCTTCACTAAATCTTTTTCAGGATATGGTGAGTCTGCTGACAGGTTAGGGGGGCTGGGGGCAACAGAGAGGGGGTAAGGAGGACACACGTGATCTGAGAGGGGAGATGGAAAGGGTGGCTTTTAAGGGAGGGAAGTAAACACAGGGAGAAGGGTAAAGTAATAAGGATGCCAGAAAAAGCTGCAAGAAATTTAAAAAAACTATAATACACACAATTTTATATGTATTTTATACATACATAGTTTTAATAAACTTTTTTCACTGGGTTAATGGTGCTACCTATAAGAGCCAAGGACTATCTTTAAAAAAAGCCCGGCAGTAGTGGCACACGCCTCATAGCAGGCTGTTTTCAGAACGTATCTCAAATAGGCAGTAGTTTTGAGGCACATATACTCAATCCCTTGCTTTCTTCAGTTTGTTTTTTTCTTTCTGAATTTTAAACAGTCTGATTATTACATTATAATAAATACAACCAACAACAAATGGTGAACAGGAGGTTCGAGCCATGGTAGCGCAGGACCAGAGTGCAAGGGCCAAGGCCTCCCCGCCAAGCTAACTTTTACCTGTCATTCAGTCATCCCAAGCAAGATATCGCAAGATCAAACATACTACATCTGGTGTTCATTAGACAAAAGGCAATTCAAAGGAAGCAAAGGACGAGATTTTAGGCCGGGTGACATAAATTTAAAAGAGTTCCTGGAAGTTACAGCACTGAGTGCTGGAACTGAACACTAACTTGCTAAGAACACAAACTGAGCACTCACTCTAAGAACTCCTGTGGAGCTCTGAGGCAGACTGTAGGGAATCATCCAGTTTACAGTTAAGAAGGCACAGGCAGACCTCTGGTCAGGACAGACTTGAGCTGAGAAGGGTCATATACCCTGAGCCCCACCGAGCTGGAACTCTGGGTGATAAGGTCACCATAGCAGGAGAAAAGAGAACAGGATGAGCCAGAGAGGCTAAAGTGCTTTCTAGCTTACCTTCTTTCTTCTCAGGTGAAAATTAAATTGTTCTTTAGGGAGCTGCCCTTTAGTTTAAATCATCTTAGGCAAAATACAGACAGAAGTGATTCCTTCTCCAAGGGGAGGAGAACTAATCTTATATGCTGTCTGTTCCTTTAAGGATGATAAGCAGAGCCGGGTGTGGTGGCGCCCGCCTTTAATCCCAGCACCTGGGAGGCAGAGGCGGGAGGATTTCGGAGTTCAAGGCCAGCCTGGTCTACAGAGTGAGTTCCAGGACAGCCAGGGTTACACAGAGAAACCCTGTCTAGAGAAACCAAAATAAATAAATAAATAAATAAAATTAAAAAATAAAAAAGAGTGATAAACAGTTAGACAACTGTTCAAAAACCTGGAATGGCCCAAGCAAAGAAGGCCACTATCAGAAACATTCCAATGATTAGGTATGTACTTCGTTTGTGATAATTATAATAGTTAAAAAAAATCACTGATTTGCAGGGCAGTGTGGGCAGAGGGATGTCCATCTGAAACAGCTGTGCGAGGAGCTGACAGAGCGATCACAGGACAGCACACTTTCCACAACAATCTCCTTAAGACAACTTTGTTTCTGCTCAAGAACTGGACTGCTATGCTTCTGACACTACCAGATGATCTAGCAAGTCAAATGGCTGTACAGCATCCCGACCTTGGCCATGTTTCTATGAAACCTCTTATTTCTCAACTTTTTCAAGTTCTCTTGAGGTTAAGTTTCTTCTTAATTTCTTCACTGAAGTTTTACTTTTTAGAGCACACATCTGTGGTGAATTCTAAAGCTTAATACCTTTGATGGTATACAGTAAGTTACTTAAGATGCACACAATATCTAATGCCTAAGTAATTATTTCAAGAAGCTTAAGATTTAATATTCTCAGTTGTTTACTTCATAGATGTTAGATAAGAAAAAAGGAAGTGTTTGGGTATAAAATGGAAGTATAAAGGTAAACTTACTGTATGTGTATGGGTGTTTTGTCTATATGTATGTCTGTGCCAAGTACATGCCTGGTGACCAGAAGAGGGTGTCAGCTTCCCTGGGACTGGACTTAAAAAGAAAAGGAAGTTACAAGAAGTCATGTCGGTGCTGGGAACTGAACCCAGATTGTCTGGGGGATCGGGCAGCCAGTATTCTTAACAGATACCATTGCTTCAAGCCCATATTTTGCTTCTTTAAGAGATGGGGTCTTGCTATGTTGCCCTTGCTTGGGCTAGAGGACTCCCACCCCAGTCTGAGGAGGTGGATTGCAGACTTGTGTCACTCACAGGGCCTGAGTAGCTTTACACCTACTTTTTCTTTTCTGGGGTCTTCCTGTTATTACTATCCTGCACCAGCCTTTACTCAGAAACACCCAAGAACACTGCTGAGGGGTGGTGTCAAGTGTGTAAGGGTGTCATGTTGGTGAGCTAAGTAGATTTAAACCTGTTCTTACTTGGAAACAGTGGAAGACATAAATGTAATTAAATGTGCACACTCCCATGCAGAAAAGCTAGAGGCCTTACGGAACATCCATCAGGATTGCTACTCCCTTGCTTCCCACACACTACTGAGTTCAGTTTGTAGGTCGGCTCTCTTGGGAGGTACCCTGCAAGCTCTGTGCTATCACCTTGTTTTAGGCACCACTTTATATTCTGCACATGTGTTCTTTTTTTTGTTTGTTTTTTTGAGACAGGGTTTCTCTGTGTAGCCCTGGCTGTCCTAGAACTCACTCTGGAGACCAGGCTGGCCTTGAACTCAAAAATTCGCCTGCCTCTGCCTCCCGAGTGCTGGGATTAAAGGCGTGGGCCACCATGCCCTGCTTGCACTTATGTTCTGATAAAGCCCAAACCAGGTCTTGTCAGTGAATTTCTGCCAACTTCCTGTTGCTTTATTCTCTACCCTTCAGCTCATCTCCCTGAGGGAGTGGTCCCAGCTCTCTGCTCACCTTGTCTCCACCTTTTATTGAACATCCCTGATCCTGTGAGCTAACAGTCTTCAACCCATCTCCACCCAGAGCTATGAGGCTTTTGTAGGTCAAGGTCTATTCTAACTTGGTAACTTTACTGATTACAGTCTAGGGAAACTCACTGCATGCATGAAGCAATGAATAAACCAATAAAATAAACTATGTAGTGAAAATGATTTTCCTAACATATTCCCAGTGAAACTGAAAGGGGAAGAAAGAACACTTTTGACAATCACAAAGGTCAGAAGTAGCTTTCAATGAAAATATATTCAAATCAACCCAACAGGAGAAAGGGGTTTTAATTACAAGCAAACATGGGAAATAAGTTCAAGTATCCTATTGTACAGTAGGGGAAAGATTTGGAGTGTTTTCTAGAAGGAATAATCCTCAAGGAGATACATATGCTTACCCTATTTGAATATTATATAATGTACAAATTCATCAAATAACTTCATAAGATGTAAAATAAATACGCACTGGTAAAAAGTGTGAAAGGGGCGTTCTGAAGGCCAGACAGTGAGTGTGTAAGTCTCTGACAAAGCACACAGGTGCATGCCAGTGCACTGTGACGAAAGCAGATGTGCACAAGGACTTCCAAAGCCAGTACAGAATCTCCATGCTAAGCCAGGACACAGAAATACTGTCCACTTACACAGATATGTATGAAACATCAGTTTCATGACCCCTAATGCCTGTCTGCTATCCCCCACACACAGGCAGGCAGGCACGCACACAGACAGGCAGGACAAGGATATACACAATCAATCTGCACGACGCTAATACTACATCTAGTTTTAACCACTCTAATTTACACAGATGGCCCAGCTCTTATCAAAACATCAGTTCTCATGGTTACTTTCCTTTACAAAAGCTATACTGGCAGCTCTTCTTTATCAAGGTATCTTAGGCCAACCTAACAGGCAATGTAATGTACACTGTTAAGCCACTGGTCAGTTTGCAATACACAGAATCTCCATATAATTTAAGAGTTAACTATAATCACATAACTAGGCAGCAAACTCTCACAAGATTCTTCCACTGGAAAGATGAAAGGTTTTGTTGTTTACTTGGGGGAGGGGTAGCCTGCTCTGTGACCCAGGAAGATTGGAACTTGTGAATCCACCTCGCTAGCTACCCTGTGAAGCCTGGCAGAAGCATGCCTTTGAGAAAACAAGGTTTGATTATGAAATGGACACTCCCACACACACTTCTTGTGAGTATTCATTACACTACTACCGACTTTTTGAAAGCACTTAGATCCAAGGTATAGGAACTTTTGGCCTTGCAAAGTGGTATATTTTTGTATATTTAAATGCAGTTAAAAATTTATATATGTGTAGTAGTTTGAATAAAAATGGCTCCCGTGTACTTTAAATAGAGTGGTACTACTTGAGAGGGATTAAGAGGTGTGTGTGGCCTTAGCTGGGCAGTGGTGGTGCACGCCTTTAATCCCAACACTTGGGAGGCAGAGGTGTGGGTGGATTTCTGAGTTTGAGGTCAGCCTGGTGTATAGAGTGAGTTCCAGGACAGCCAAGGCTATACAGATAAAGGGAATGCCAGGGCCAGGAAGCGGGAGTGGGTGGGTTAGGGAGCAGGGAGTGGGGAGGGTATAGAGGGCTTTGGGGATGGCATTTGAAATGTAAATGAAGAAAATATCTAGTAAAAAAATAGATTTAAAAACTTGATTAGAAAAAAAAACAAAAAAAAAAAAACGAAGAAGTGTGGCCTTGTTGGGGAAAGTGTGTCACTGGGAATGGGCTTTCAAAAGCCTAATCCAGCCCTACTGTCTGTCTCTCTTTCACTCTCTTCCTGCTCCCTGACATTCCACATGAAGGACTCTCGGATACCTCTCCTGTACCATGTCTGTCTGCATGCCACCATGTTTTCTGCCATGCTCATAATGGACTAAACCTCTGAAATTGTAACCAAGGCTCAGTTAAATGCTTTTAAAATAAGCGTTGACACGGTAATAGTATCTCTTCACAGCAACAGAACACTGAGACAATCTGCTCAATATTAAATTGTTTATGTATACTTGAAAATATGTTTGAAATATGAAAATATGTTTGCATGTACACCATGTGTGTGCTTGGTGCCTTAAGAGGACAGAGAGGGCACTGGATCCCGAGACTGGAGTTAGAGATGTTTTGAGCTGTTATGTAGGTGCTAAGCAGGAACTGAACCCCGGTCCTCTGGAAGATCAGCCAGTACTTTTAACTGATAAGCTATCTTTCTAGCTCTCAATGTAATTTTAAACTGTATCTTCTACTTTGACACTAGTTCTATTTTTCATTTAGTTAAAACAAACAAATGAACAAATAAACCAGGAGTGACTGGTTTGATTAATTTTCCCTAAACAGGATCACAATATGCAGAAAAGCACTTTTTCAGGTTTCAGCCATAGTCCTCCATTAGGGTTAAAATAAGGTTGTCCAAGCCTCATTTTCAAAGCTCTAGTGACCTTCACAAAGCACAACAATCTGACTTCGTATGTCTGTAGTAACTTATGAAGCCTCCTAAGGATTGACTTCTGCTTTACTGGGCACTTGCATGTAAGAACCAGCTTGCTTTGGTGCTATTTTACAGGAAGCGTCTAATATACACTCCATAGCAACTGGATATGACAGGTACTGCAGCCCTTTAACAGAGGATGGAAATAGAGGCTTGGTAACTTGTTAAAACCATATAGCAATAGAAGAGAAGGTAACTGGGCCCACCAAATCCTGTTTCTCAGACTTAGGATACCTCCTCACTTTGTCCTACCTATTCATGTCTTTCCAGTCCAAGTTCTACATTTTACTATTCCTAAACTGATTTACTATTCCTACTATTACTACTTCCTAAACTGATATATTTTCATGAACCAAACCAATATTGACATTTAGTTGGCTGAGCTGAATCTAATGATAAAACTCCACATTCTCATTTTGATTGTGCAAATTATGCTGCTGTAGTGTAGGTAAGCGTAATGGCTTGGAATTGTGTTAAGGACAAGAACAAGGCTAAATCCCTTTATTTCCCAACAGTCATGTTTTCAAGAATGAAAGATTATAGAAAGGTCCCAAGAGTCAATAAGTTAACTAAGCCTCTTGCAGTTGTATAATTGTCTTACTTAACTGTACAAAACTACACACTTGAAAAATGTTTAAGAGGGGGCTGGACAGATGGCTCAGCAGTTAAGAACACTGGCTGTTCTTTCAGAGGACCAAGGTTCCACCCCCATCACCCAAATGGCAGTTCTCAATGGACTGTAATGCCAGTTCCAGGGAAGGATCTGACATCCTCACAGACATACATGAGGTCAAAACATCATTACACCAAAACAAACAAAAGGAGAGAAAGAGAGGAAGGGAGGAAGGAAGGAAGGAAGGAAGGAAGGAAGGAAGGAAGGAAGGAAGGAAGGAAGGAAGGAAGGAAGGAAAGCAGGCAGGCTAAGGGTACTGACTGATTTCCAGAAGGCCTCTAGTACCTACACAGCAGTTTAGAACCTTCTCTAACTCTAGTTTCAGAAGACTGGATGCCTTCTTTTGACTTCTCCAGCATCAAGTAATGAACAGACATACACAGACAGAACACCACACACATAAATAAAATGGAAAAGCAAATAGCTAGGATAACAAATTTCCCACATTTTGAGAGTCTAATTTTATAGCCCCAACTAGTTTTGAACTCATGATCCTAAGTACGGGAGTTAAAGACTATGCTATCACACCCAGCTTAAACTTTTGAATTACAATTAAAAGGGAAGTGGGGGTGGGGGAAATGAGGGCTCTGGCAAGACACTTTGAAACAGAGAACATACCTAAGTTTTACATGTATAAATTATGACAGTACTCTGGGTGTAGGGCTCAATTCTATATTCTTTTTTCTTTTTTTCGGTTTTGTTTATTTTGAGACAGGGTTTCCCTGGGTAGGCCTGGCTGTCCTGGAACTCACTCTGTAGACTAGGCTGACCTCGAACTCAAGAAATCTGCCTGCCTCTGCCTCCCAGGTGCTAGGATTAAAGGTGTGCGCCACCACTGCCCAGCAATTCTATATATTCTTTTTTTTTTTTTTTTAATTATGTATACAGCGTTCCTCCTGAATGTATGCCTGCAGGCTAGAAGAGTGCACCACATCTCATTGTATGTATAGGAGTTCACTGTAGAGGTCTTCAGACACACCAGAAGAGGATGTCGGATCCCATTACAGACGGTTATGAGCCACCATGTGGGTGCTAGGAATTGAACTCAGGATCTCTGGGAGAGCAGCCAGTGCTCTTAACCACTGAGCCATCTCTCCAGCCCAATTCTATATATTCTTAAGTAGTTAATTTTGACTAAAACTGAATATAACCTACGACACACCCTCCCTGTCTGTTATGTCTGAATCTTGAAGATGAAATTAGCCAGTACCCAGGAGAGAAACTGTTACAACTTAGAAAAAGAGAGTGCTTGATTCTTCTTGCAAAAAAGAACTATCCCATTCACTTATAGTACACAATAAACACTTAACACAGTGGATTAGTTCTGAACATAAGACATTGAAATCCATTTTAATGCTATTTTTTCATTTAGAAAAAATAAAACTAGTTTCTAAGGCCTAATTATTCTATAAACGGTTGCTATTTATTTCCCAATATTCAAACTAAATATTTTCCATGTAATTAAAATTTTGTACAAGATTCAAGGTTGAAAAAAAAAAGACCTAAAAGCCTTTCAAACATCCTCATCTCACAGGTAAAAATACAAGCATGGAGACCGGCGGGGTGGCTCACGCCTTTAATCCCAGCACTCGGGAGGCAGAGGCAGGTGGATTTCTGAGTTCAAGGCCAGCCAGGTCTACAGAGTGAGTTCCAGCCAGGACTATACAGAGAAACCCTGTCTCGAAGAAACAACAAAACAAAACAAAAAATACAAGTACGTTCCTGGTAAAACTCTGTTGAACGTTTAAATAAAATAGTAGTTGATAAGCACTACAAAATATTCTTAGGAGCCGGGCGTGGTGGCGCACGCCTTTAATCCCAGCACTCGGGAGGCAGAGGCAGGCGGATTTCTGAGTTCGAGGCCAGCCTGGTCTACAAAGTGAGTTCCAGGACAGCCAGGGCTACACAGAGAAACCCTGTCTCGAAAAACCAAAAAAAAAAAAAAAAAAAATATTCTTAGATCTTATAAAACCCTCAGACGTGGGGGCTTCTTTTAACTTACACAGATCAACTGAGGGCTGAGGCACCACTGGGCCACAAGCTCAGCTCCAACCAGTAAAGAGTTCTGACATTTGCTGACTTTCTGGATCCTGACCAAACAGTGGCTTAAGCTGTGGTACACTTTCTTTTTTCTATACAACATTTTTGCTGTTTATGTCTCACTAATCTCTAAAATCAACTCTGTCTACTTCAGCTTAAATGCTACCTGAAGTTCACACCACACACTCCACTCTAGCACACACAACAGGAACTGCAACAGCCTGTAAGTTGAATAACAATCCTGTTACAGTGCTTACCTTGGAAACAAATAATGATGTGGACTCTGACTATAACAAGAGCACTCATCGACTGCCTCACTCATTACAAGATCTGGAGTTACATGACCTAGGCATGTTTTTCTATTTGAATATAAATGTTTGGAGAAAAAAAAAATCAGTCTTGAAGAGAATACAACTCAGGGTATGCCACACCATTGCTTCTATTGCATTTCCCCTATCAACTCCTGTTCTGCTATTAGACAGTTTCTCTGCTTCCCATACCTGTTAAGACACCAGGGCGCCGAACTAACCCTCAAACATAAGCATAATCAAAGAAATTCTGGTTTAAAAGATGTTACTTTTAAAAGATGTCACTTTTAAAACTTGGGCCACAGGAGTTCAAAAGCCAAACACAAGCTTGATGACAGACCACTGAAGCACACGTTTATACAAGAGCTGTCTAAAGTCTGGGCCACCGGTTTACAGTGGATAGTAGCAGGAAGTGATAAAAAGCCCAGAAATTTATGAGTAGTTAGTTTCCAGAAGAATATTCTACAAACACATCATAAATGAACAGGAAAAATGAAGCCAACAGACATCTGTATTACCAACCAGAAACCTTATTTTCACAAATGCCGGACTGAAAAGACATAGTCAATATATACAGCCAATCTGTCTCGGACCAAACAAACACATATCAACTGTGCACAATATTGTCTATGAATATAAAATTTTTGCTTATATTCAACATGAGGTTGAAAAAGGCTTCCTAAATATTTTGCTCATATTCCTAATCTTTAGGAGAGTTCTGTTCTTCGAACCCCTTTACAACGAGAACCACTTTATAACCTACGGCTTTACACCCCCAGCTTCCCAACACCACAGCATGTTCAGCAGCAGCCTCCCAACAAATCAGAAGTACTGTAACAACCTTCACCAGTCGACAAGGATGCTTTACTCTCTGTGCCTCAAGAACAAACAAGTTATCAAGTATTTCTGTTTTGGCAATCCAAGAAGTTTTACTTTAATTATGAGGAACTGACTTTTAAGAAGAAGGTGGCATTGTGAAACCTTGGTTAGCCGAAAAGATTAATTTTAAGTAAGTGAGCAGTGTAGGGGCAGTATCGGGTCGGTTAGCACGTGAGGAGCAAGGTAGTGTTTGTACTAGAATAACCTAGAATTCTGTCTGCAGCAGCATTTCTAGTGACCTAAATAAAAGGTCTCCGTGGAAAGAGTCCCTGGCTCCGACTGCCTACCTGCCCTGCGCACCGCATAGTGCTTTATTTGCTCTTTCTAGAAACTCTTTAAAAGCACTAACATCTTAAGCAGCAGAAACCAAGCTTTAAAAACAGGTTTTCACAACAAAATTTATTAGAAGAATAGTGGTTTTTAAAGTCTAGCATCCAGTGAGAACTACCATACACAACATTACAGCTGGGAATGTTTCTCCAAAATGTCATGGTCAAATAATACAATGGAACCATTAAGTCTTACACATGCACAGGAGGAGTAGTGCTTCTGACATACAATGCAAAAAAAGGAAGAAAAAAAAAAAAAAAAGGAAGGGGAACCACATGGATTAAAATTTAAGTACTCATCACATACATTAAGACACAGCTTATTTTAGTCCAGTCAAAATCAGAACTGCATTAAAAATTTAATGTAGTGCAATCAAACCCAAAAACTTAACGTGTGATCATAAGTGCTCTACTACATAAACAAATGATTATAGCAGGAACAAAAAGTTCAAATCACACAGTACAAAAAAATCTGTAAATAAATATTAACTACAGTACAAGAGAAATATTAAATTATACAATTCCGTCAAACTGTAAACAGTATATTGAAATGAGGTCCATAGAGTTAAGGGGGCTCCTGTTTTGTTGCATGACACTGAACTTCTAGAAATCTGAAAAATGCCATTTTCCATGTCTTCAAAGGCTATGGGTTTTAGCGTTTCTTTTGGATGTAAGACATCAAACAGTAAGGCAGAGATCATGATGATGCACGCAGTTTGCTAACCACAGGTAGCACTGTGGAAAACAAGTGGTTAAAAGACAAGTCACCATCGGAAGGAACTTGTCACTGAGGTCTTAGAGGCTGTAAAATACACTGAGATAAAACTTTCTGCCGTCTGCAGACCCAGACCTCTGCTCACTTTTGACATTTTACATACTCAATGTTAAAATACCAACTTTGGCAGGTTCACTACTGATAAACTCAAAGCACTCATGGCCCAATGGCTCCATCACAGTGGCCAGTGCACAGATTCTCTGAAGACATTGCATAAATAGAATGTAGAGGTCAGACACCCAAGGACCAGTGCTTGAATTTAGTAGTAGTTATGATGAAGAAACAAGAGCCACATCAAGGAGGAACTGCCTCTGTCACAGTTTACAGAAGCAGCTAGGAATGTTCCTTATTTTCTTTGTGCTGGCTATTAGTGGCATTTAAAAATATATAGTTTCTGTGTGTGTGTGGTGGCTATACATGTATGCATGTTTAAAAAAATACACTGTTAACAGGAACCCCCATATTATCTGCTCAGTAGTTATAACTGAATCTATAGAATGCCACTATAAGAGTGTGAGGCACCGTGTGCTGGAAAGTTATGCAGCTTTAAAATCTGTTTGGCTGAGTTATACCTGGATACCTGAACTGAGTTTTTAAGTTGACATTCATCAAAGATGTGCTACCAGCACGTTGAAATAAAAGCAAAACAGAAAAATACAAGTCACTGTTAGGTTTAAGAATAGCATCAAAGTACCTGAATTGAGTGAGGAAAGTGTGAAAACTGTCCCTGAGGGTTTTTCAACAGTGTGTACAAGTTGATTTTCTAAGAACATTAGCTTTATTTAACAGTGTGGACTGATAAAATACCAATGTCTGACAGTTTAAAGTGGAGGTCATAGAGAATTATACGTGAACGCTCCATGTAGTTTATGCATTTTCCCCCAAAGCAGCAACAAGCCACCATTAAGTATACATCCCATCAGAACACGCACACGTGGGAGTCGGACAAAGGTTTCTTCTGTTTGTTTTTTTTTTCCTGACAGCACAGCATATCAATATCCAATGACTATCTTTCCTAGATCAGAATGTACTAATTTTGACTATCAATATAGGATTAGACTTTTAATCAAACACTTCGCTATTACATACTAAGATTTCTTAAACTCACTAATGCTGGTAATACTAACCTAGTTAATCAACACCCCCCCCCCCTTAGTTTTAGAAATATACCCTTCCACAACTTAAACCCATTAAGATCCGTATCAGTCCTCTGATGTAAAAAGCATGTCAGTGAATAAGTATTAAAAATTTACACAGTAAAAAGGCTTGAATTTCAGCCAAAGATTCTAAATACTGCTCATTCCCTGAAGACTTAAAAGGGAGAGAGTCTCTACCCATTCCTTAGTGATTTACATATCAAAATGGTCTGATAACCGTTCGGGGGAATTCCCCTGCTTCCTCTCAGATTCCAAATTCCTAAGCCAGAAGTGCTAAACTGAACTGGGGAAAGTGAGGCAATTACTTAGAAGTACTAGAAAGATACAAAATGCTATTGTCCTTTGTTAAAATAAGAATCATTTATATAAATGTGATTTGACCCCATATCATGTAGTTATGGTTTTTAAAATAATCATCCTAAAACTTACAGTACCTAAGACTCTGAAGGTAAATTAAGACTTTAGTGTTTTAACAGAAAAGTGCTGACTTATCCCTTTTCTAGAACTTTAAAAGTTTGGGGAAGTGCTTTCCTAACAATAGTGAGGTTTGCTATATATATATACCCTTCCATTACGCAGGAAAGTCATCGGACGAAAGACTCAGGAGTGTAGCGCTGGTTGTTTATCAAATAGGAACCATTTTGTTTATTCTGTGGGGGTAAAAATATTCTAGACTGAAACTCTATTTGGCTACTGAATGTTAAAAATCCCTGCTCTACTGTGTCAGTATCCTGTGTCCAACTACTCCCACCCCACCCCCACCCCCACCCCTTCACACTATCCACTGAGAATCTAATCTCCAAAGAGATTTAAAATTTTATGTTTTCAGGACATACCTGAGAAAGGGTGCAATTATGCAGAACAAGGAACCCAAGACTGCACTAATACTGGTTATAGGTTCACAAACTGGTTTTCAAGACAAATCTAAGTTTAAGAGGTATGAATCTTCAAATGTCTCACTGCTTTAGATTATTTATTTGGTATGTGTGTAGGGTCATTTCCAGTGTTGAAAATATCCTGAGCCTGTTCAAAGACAGTTCAAGGAGTAAAGAGTTCATTTTCACATTCAAACAATAAAGGATAAATATTAGGAATATTTGCTACATCCAATAAATCTATGGTTTACTAAAAGTGCTTGCTTTTCATGCTTTTTTATAGATACAGCTCTAAATGAACTGGAAATCTTAAAATTACCTCCCAAATAATTGTAAAATTAACTCTTGTTTACTGTCTGCCAAATAAACATTAGATTTAATTCTCATTTTCAAAAAAATGTAAATTATTTTCCTATCAATGCACATGATCAAATTTTCGTACAGTGTCTTGAGACTCACTCTTACTTTATTTAATCCAGCTGGGGGCAGTTGATCTTTATCCTTTTTTCTAAAGTTTACACCTATCCACCCTAGGTTCCATCCCCTGCTCCAAAATCCTTTGCAACACAAAACACAGCCACAGTGTTACTATCACAGGGCTAAAGTTTGCTTCTTTAACAGCTGAGTGTAAAGACCAGAGTGAACAAGATGGGATGGAGACCATTTCCTCTACCTCCCCGTCATTGTGTTTATACATCAAGTCTCAAGAACAGAATTATTCCAAAATAAAGTGTATGGAGGTCTGTATGCCTTATACCACAAGTATGTATGTATATGTATACATACATATAATATATGTGTGTGTATGCATATGTATTTTTTTTAGTAGTAAAAAACAAAAACCAACCAACCAAAAAAATTTATATAGTTCAATAGTCTCCTAAATGGATTATTTGGCTAAAGCCATCAAGGTCTGAATAATACTGGACTGACCAGCATATTAATGAAAATTTAATTCTAATGGAAAGGGAACGAGAAAAACGATCTTCCATTTCTCTGAAGGCCAAAATTTAACCTGTAACTTTCAATCTGCTAACAGAATATCAAGTGACCATCCATCCTATAGTCATATTCTACCACCAATGACAGCAACCTGAATAAATACAAGAATGGAGATGTGAAAACAACCTCAAGCATTTGGTTAAATAAAGGATTACAGATTCAGAAATTTGCTTCAAAAGGAAAGCGATTAGGATGTAATAGTTGTTAATGTAACACTACTTGTCATACATACACATGCGTTGACAGCTCAAAATAATTTCAGGTTCTGACACTGACCTGACAATTTGTTTTATGAAAATAACCAAATAAATCTAAACTTCACCATCGTGGGGCAATAAAATGTAAAAGGATCAGAAAGGCTTAGAACCAGGCCTGGCAACATGTGCTTATCTGGGGTAGGTGGAGAGCACACTTGCCTAATGACAAAGTTGCCTAATGACAGACGGTAGTTAGGCTATGGGTCTGACTTAAGAGTTCTCTCCAGAAAATTGGGAACTAAACACCTCCTTGTGCCACATAACATTTTGCTATCTGATCCCATACAGCTCAAATTACAGCCAAGGTAAAACACTGGGGAACAGAAATGGCAATTGGTTGAGGTAATGATTTATATAAGATAACCAGAGTTCTAAAGCACTTCAATGCTGTAAAGTAAAACTGTACGAAATAAAGCTAATGCACACTTCACACCTCTGAGCTTGCTCACCAGAACCGAACAGTAGTAACTTCACATAAGGACCCTACTATTACACAAAGCCTTGCTCATATTCATGATCTGCTGTAGCAAAGTTTTATCAAGCAACATCTAAACTTCAGAATAACAACAAACTTATATTAAAAAGTATTATACACAAATATAAATATTTTTTCCTCAAAGAGAGACCTTGTCCTTCATGGTATTTGGGGAGCAGAATGAAAGTGTATAGCTCAATACAATTCAGTCATTTGACAAGCTAGGGAACAAAGTAAAATAACACACTATATTGGATCGTGCCTGCTGATTCTGCTCTTTCAGAAATAAGAATGCTAATAATAAAATACCATCTCAACTCTATCTCACCTAGAACTGTTTAGTGTTTTGTGATTTCACAGTACTGTAGCTTATCTACTGTGTGATGTCAATGTTCTCTCACTAAAAAGCAAGGATTTATTATAAATATATTATTTCCTACCATTAATTCAAATAATGTTATGTAATTTGAATAATGTCATCATTTGCCTTACTGGAAAATATGAGAAAAACGGCTTTTGTGACAGGCAGTTATGAACTATACTTTCCCATACCATAAAAATGGTCAACTGTTGTTTGGGCCATGCAAACCTCTGATTAGCAGAAATTAAGCATGCAAGTAGACCAATCTCCATCACACACTTATGAGGACGTCTCCAAACTAGACTATCTACACTGAAAGTGCCATACAGCAGAGTGGCAAATCAAGAGAGAAATCAAATATTAAGGGATCACTGTGGTATGAAGACTGACAGCCACCTCCAAGAAATATGCAGTATAATCGAACTCTGAACACAAAGTTTAACATTAAAAGTGCACCTGAATATTACAAACTAACTTTACAAACCTACAATAAGGTAAAATATATATCTTTTGAAATATTCAGCAGCTTTTGTATTTTTTTAAGTTTTTTTTTTTTTTTTTTGAGAGGCTCATGAATTTTAAAAGGGGCCACTATCTAATTTCAACCATGCTTCACAAAACAATAATGGCTATTTTATATTGCAGTTACCAATGTAATGCAATTAGTGCTTTAAAACAATCTATACTCAAACAAAATAACACAATAGCAAAAGAAAGAAAAGAGAGAAAGAAAGAGAGAAACCAGCCAACCAACCAACCTTTGGAGAAAATATGCTTATCAAAAGCTTCTTGGAAAAGAAAATGTACCTGACTATCACGTCATGACTGATCTCAAGTGTAACGTTAAAAGCTTCACAGGCATGAACATTACAATCTTCAGGTCTCAGGACTTTATATCTGAGAAGTTTAGGGTTTGGTTTGTTTTTAAAATTCACTTTCTAACCAAAACAAATAATAGAAGTACTCAATTTTCACTATTTACAGCTCAGCCTACAGTCTGAAATGACACAATACAAGTTCTCTTATTTAAACTGCAGCATTAAAGGGTAGGCACACCATTTTTCTGCTGCTCGATTGTCATCCACTGAAACACACATAGAAAATAGTTATGTTAGTAAAACGGTCACTCCCATTACACTACACTGACAAAAGTTACGTAACTCAACACATACACCACTACAGACTACCACAAGGGTTACACCTCTCTGAAGAGTCAAAGTACAAAGGCTCAACTTTTAGGGCCAGATTTTATTCTCAGATGGGCCTTTAATGATGTCTTTCTGAGAGGGAATAAAAGCACAAGTTAAATTCTCAAAGGATCTTTTGCAGCAAATTTGGGCTACTGAGTACCCCAGCATTGCACAAAAAGGAACCATGCCTGCAACCAACTGTGTACTAACAAACTGAGAGGGGACAGAGGAGGTTCTCCTTCATAAGCTTAGCCTTTTGCTTTCAGCAAACCTCATACAACTTCCTTCAATTGCAGATGAAAAATCGTGCATCTCATATGGTGTTTTTATTGCAACTTCCAGCTAGGCTAGGAAATATTGCAGTCACATTCATATTACCCAACTCTTTGCCTGCTGAGACTAAAAAGCCAAGAAACAGGCGGTCATCCACTGATTAAACTGCTTTACAAAATAACCAAATCGAAAGAGGAGCCCACACCCAACCTATGTCAAAAATGTGCAGTGTCTTAATTTTAACAGCAGCAATGGTGTGCCTAACCTTTGAACTCACAGGCTGCGAGTGAAATCTATCTTTTACCTAATTGAACTAATGGGTTCAAAGTTTTCAGTCAGGAATCTGTGCCTGAGGACTATCTGGACAATATTCCTACCTACTTCTCAAGTTGTTAGTACTCTCTCGGAATGACCAATTTTAACCTAAGGAACACTGGCTACTTATTTTATTTTACTCAGAAATGTCAATGATTTTGGGGTTTGGCTAAGCATTTAGAAGGGCCTAACCGCCTTTCTCAGAAGACTAGCATATAGGATATATGTGGTGTGGATTTTGCTTTGCACAAAATAGTAATTTTAAATCTGATGATTGTAAAGATTACATCCCACTGGCTTTACTTATCAGGAATTCTTCACTTGTCTGTCAAAACCAATCTTGCAAACTTAAATCACGGCAATTTCATGTGCCCATCTCAAACAAAGCATAAGCCATTCTTCAAGGAGTGCTTGCACAAACATGATTGGAAAGGGCCTGAAACGTGTGCTAAACAACCAGAAAAGGCCAGGAAGGGGATATTATGTAGGATGCCATAAGAATAAGGGGTGGGGGTGGGGGGGTTGGGGGTTCACCTAAACAAAATTAACTAAGATCTAAAACCTAACCTCTCCCAGTCTTGTAGCAGTATCTGAATGAGTTAGACGGAAACTCCAGTGAGCTGAACTGCCAATCAGCACAATCGACATGCAACCTGATCATATTAGGTCACCATCCTTCATCTATATAGAAAGTATCAAGGCTGAAAGTGTAAGCAGCATTTTAGCCACACCATAATTACTAACGCACATTGCTCTCTGTGCTCTGACTCCCAGGAAGCACAGCTTAGATTCCTTAGAACTAATGGCTGCAACAATACTCAGTTGTTGGTTAATACATGACCACTTCTATAAAACCACTGAAAACTATAAAGAAACTGAAGCTTGCTGAAATGAGGCATCCTCCATTGTTTATGAAATGTACCCTGACTGCTCCTGAGTAAGAAGGGAGCGGGTCCTCCATGAGATAAGGCTATAATCTCACTTGTTGGTGAGAGCAAATTCTACCCTTAGAAAATCTTAAATGAAATTACAGCAAAGGTAGTGTTCCAAGTGATGAACTGAAACAGTTTGAAGGTAGTGTGTGCACATCTCCACGCCTTGCCCCTGGGTGAGCACTAAGACATTGCTAATTTAGTTGGTAAATTTAATAATGAAAAGAAAATGATAAAGCATATGACCCAAGTATTTATCAAGTAACCAAATATCTTAAAGTCAATGGTTCATCATCTTTTTTTTTTTTTAGTTTAACCCTTCAATTAGTTGAATCATGTAAGAAAAATGTCAACATTTTGTAAGATAGCTTTTCAATTTGTAGCGATAAAGCTCCCAATATGACAGAGGTGAATTCCAGAAGGGTTTTTCCTTCACCTCCTTATTTTTTTTTTTAAGGTAAAGGAAAACATAACTTAAAAAAAAGAGAGAGAGAGAGAGAGAAAAAGAGAACAAAGGAAAGCATGCAGGCTCTACAGGCAAGGAGTCCACTTCCATGTATCTGGTCTTTGTGAGGTAACTCAATTCTCTGTGTAGAGAAACATGCAAAAGGCCAAACAATATTCCGAGCCATACTGCACATGGACATTTAAAATATGCAAATTCAGAATGCACCTTTCACCTCTGTGCACAAGGCAATGCAAAACCTGCAAAGCAGCAAGTGTCACAGTAATGAAGTCAGTGCAGCAGGACAGCTAACAGTGGTGCAGTAGTGCTCACCCAGTTTGTACAGTAATTGGCACTCTACAATATTCTACTCAGTTTTTGATTCATTTGCACTTTGTGCTGCCTCTCCCTGGGGATCTAATTCAATCTTTACAGAAACATCTGGCCCCTCCGACCTCATTAATTTCATCTTTTTCTTTGGAGGGTTTTTCAAAGTGCCCAGCCTCTCCTTTACTTTGTACTCCAGTGTACTGTGGGGAATCCCATAAATACTCTGAGCTTTGGAAACACTCATTTTTCCACTCATAACCACTGAGATGGCTTCCTCCAGTATCTCACTGTTGTACTGTCTGTAACGCCCTCTTTTCTTCCGAGGCTGCTTGGAGCCAGGGTCTCCTTCTTGATCCGATGTGGGATATGGCTGTCCAGAGGTAGACTGCTCAGCATCTGAGCCCCAAGAATCAGGTCCAGCATCTAACATGCTTTTTCTATTTTGTTTTGGAAGAATAGCCCTTAATTTTTTACTAAGCGCGCTCTCCGTTTGTGAACCCATTACCAAAGAGCTATAGCTGTATTGATCACCAGTGCGAGACTCCCAAGAAAGATCCATTCCTCGAACTTGTGGTATCTTTAAATCTACAGGAGATGAATGGCTCATGTCCCTTTTTCCATCTTGTTTTGTTTGATGTGCCATTTTTGGAAAGGCAGAGTTTTCTGCAAGAAAAGGAAGGTCACTGATGTTGCTGAGTGCACCATTTCCCCTGAACTTCATTCGGTTGAGGTTGAATTCATAGTGAGGTTTTGCCCAAGAGGCTTCCCTGGATAATATTAAGTGCTGTCCATGATTCTGTAATCCAGACGGACCAAGGCTGGCAGCTGTGGACAATTGGTTTCTGCTCAGTAGTTCTTCACTAATCTGCAGAGATCGAGCCAGTGGAACTTTGAGTGATGTGGAGTGTCCAAAGCCTTCCCTGGTTCCATCCTGTAAGCTTCTTGGAGGTACCCCATCACCACTCCGAAGTCCATCTGGGCGGTACTGGCTGGGTCTCCCAGGTCGCCTAATTGGATGGAAGGAAACTGATGTGAGCAGGACTCGCACAGGAAGGGAGGGGCGGGTGAGGGGACCACTCCTTTATTAGAAGGCCTTGCTTGGGTAACATCACTTTGTGTTATTTATTTATTTTTCTCTAAAATAAAAAATAAAAATAAAAAGCACATGGTCTCAGCAGTTAGTTTAAAAACTTGATCACAAAAAGAAAAAAAAACAGGGAAAAAAAGGAAAAATCAAAACAAAACAAAGAAATAAACAACAAAAAAAACCTCACGAGTTTTTTTTGGGCAAAGAAAAATTAAACCTGTTGGCAGTCTCTGGCTGGGTTCACAAATTTTCGGAGAAAAAGTTTCGCGCAACTGTTTGAAAATAGCACCTTAACCATTAATTACAAAGTAATCATTAGTGTCTCCATTATCTATACAGAATTGTTTACCAATGTGACGTTACCACTAAACAAGCACAGTAATAAAAGAGTAAGCCAAATTATTTCTTTTAATGCAATGCATTCAACATTCATAACAACTATCTAAGAAGCTGGCAGCATTCACACTGGTGACACCCAGATGATCGCTCATGGAACCCCCAGACAAGTTAATGTTTATCTTTAAAACATAAACAACTCCAAGTGACATTCTGTGTACTGCTTGGGAAAAGCTTACATATGGCAACCAGTCCCGAGAAGGGGAAGAAATCAAAGAGGACTCAAGACCTGCTGCACTGTAACTTACCACACTTCTTCATTAAAACCCTATTGGTTGTAGGCAGACACACAAATACCACAATTCCTCCAAGTAACTTTTTATTTCCCCCCAAATTTTGTTAAGTTAGAGTCAATATAATCAGAAGTATAAATAACTTGGTAGCCAATCTTCTTTAAGGAAAATCTTTCTCCTTAAAACACCACATGCTTATGTGCAAATCATGTTTGAAGTCAGTTACTCATAATGTTACTCATAAGACTTGGCTGCTGTTGTTGTGGGTACTGTGTATGTCAGATGTCTTTCTTCCTTGGTCATTCTGTCCTTTCTTTTTTTTCTTCCTGGTATGTGTGGGAGACTCTTTTCTTAGTGAACCTGGAGCTCACAGATTCGATAGGCAGGGATCCTTCTGTCTCTGCCCACTCCCACCTGCTATGGGATTACAGACATAGTTGGTAGCCCTGCTGCCTGTGGGTGGCAGGGATCCAAACTCAGGTCGTCAGGCATGTGTGGCAGGCTCTTCAGCAGCTGAGCCATCACCCCAGGCCCTAATTCATAAAGTTTTAATTTTTATAATAGAGAAATTTTATTGATCTTAAGATTGGTAGCTGACAATGCATTCCCAAGAGAAATAATTCTATCAGTCAGGCCCAAATGTGTAATTTTACACAAATAAGTAATAAACAAACTATATCCCCCCAGATTTTACAGAAACTACTGCCACCATTAACACAGTAACATTGAATACTCAACTGAAAGACGGGCAATACTGCTGATGAATTTATCTTCCATAAAACAAAGTCAAGTAGAATCAAAAGGGACCCAAATAACTTGGGATAATGCTGGCTTATATTTAATATATACACAATGAAACCCTGAGAGGAACTTATATTTAACCATGAGAAAACAGGTTAGTGTTTTTAAGACTGAATAGTGCAGAAAGGGAGGAAAACAATGGGATTTAAGAAAAAATAAAGGGATTTTTTTTTTTTAAAGAAGTCAGTAGAAGAATCCTTCAATTTGAAGATACTAAGATTAGGGTGAAAAGAATTAGTCCACTTAGTGCCCATTCATTCCTTTAGTGTCTAAAAACCTCCCCACATCAACAGTCTTAGAAAGTTAAAGGAATACACTGTTAACGGATTTAAACTCAAAGTCATTTTTTGTATCTAGGTGATGTTGCAAATTTCTAACATGGTGCCTAAATATTTATTGGTCTCTGCTTTATCAAAATGGTTACTTGATACATGGCATGAGAATAAGGAAATTCTTACACTATAAAGTAACTGGTCACAGAATTCACTGTGGGATTAAGAGTTATCAAACTGAATATATAATGTTTGACAGCATAAAATGGTTATTCATCTACCTACAATATTCTACTAAAAACAAAAAACCAAACAAACCACAATTATATTTTCTGAACTGCCATGGAATTAAAACTGCAGTTCAAATTGACAGCCAATAAAACCAAAAGTCAAAACCAAGCAAACAAAAATAAACACACATAACACACACCTTACTAGGGACACCAAATAGAAACTAGAGCCCACTCTTCATTCAGCAACTTGAACACAAATAATATGGTCTTCACTCGTACACACTTGAAGTGTGTAGCACAGGTTCCATACTCCAAAACCCTGACGAAAGGCCCCAAGATGTGCTCTTGTGATACTCGTGAATTTTACTGCATGTAGTAAACTGGCAGAATTCATCTATGCTAGCTAATTTTAGACTGCAAAATACACTTCTCCTTCATTGATCGACTGAGCCATTTTATGAACGACTCACCTGTAAGACTGTTAATCTGAATGGTAAGGTTTTTTAATGCTCAAGGAAATTGGCTGACTAGCCTTTGATGAATTATCTATGTAAAACTGTGGAAGTCTATAAATGTTTTCCCTTACCCGTTCCCTTGAGTACTGGAGCAGCCTGGAGAATGGCTCAGTGAAGTGCTGCTAGCACATGGACTTTTCTTAGTAGATAAATCAAGTACACCGTCTGTAGAGACACAAAGAAATACCTGAGGACTTAAGAACTAAAACAAATGTGAACTGGATATACTAAAAACTAGGAAATAAGCCTAAGCAATATTTATTATATTGAAGTATTAAATTCAAAATAATCAAAGTAGATTTCTCCCAAAGAAATATAAATTTAGTAAAGCATATTATAATGTTATACATGTAATATACATGTATTTCTCAGGGCAAAATTTCTTGTCAACAGGGCAAAAGAAAGGAAAACCATTATAGAAGAGGCTAAGATATATTGAGAATTTGGAAACACCAGTTACACAGCTGAGTTCTGTACTAGAATTATACTTCATTTCCTAGTCCTTTACTCAAATGTATGAATAGATTTTTAAAACATACATAAACAAATTCCTCAAGATCTATCTATGTCAAACTCCAAAGCACATGAACCTTCAATGTGGAAAATTTATAATCAGAAAATTGTTTTTAAATGATCTGATTATATTTCATGTATATACAAGATAATCTGAAGGATGAAGTTTATGTGTATTTTAACAATTCTTTTGATATCAAAAATATGTATACAAAAATATGTATCTTGAAAATTCAAATTTCAATTGTTAAATTTTAAGAAAAAGGCTTTTTAAAAAATTAAAATATTTTTAAAACGGTGTTCCAATTTAGTGGGAAATATCTTAATATTATAAAAGCATGGAGCCTAAAACAAGGTGAATCACAATTTTGTGTTATTGATGTGTAAAATTGAAGATTTTGTTTTCAAAGTTAATTTCCCTTTATAGACAGCTATACTTGACAAATTTCAAAGCGTCCATTCCACAGAGTTAAAGAAAGATAACTCAGAGCTTCTGATTTGATTTCTAATTGGGCAGCAGGAAGGTCTTGGTGTCTATACCAAAAATAAATCTTGGTCGGGATCTACTTACAATGTGCATCTGAGGACATTGCAACTCCCCATTTCAAGTTGTTAGAGGCCAACCTGGTCTACAAAGTGAATTCCAAGACAGCCAGGGCTATACAGAGAAACCCTGTCTCAAACCTCCCCCCAGCCCCCCAAAAAAAACCCAAAACCAAAAACCAAAAGAACCTCTATAAACCTAATTGTTGTTTAAAGAACCAGGTAGCAACCTATTAGATAGTGGAGGTCTAAAAAGTAAATGCTTAGACTATTTCTAACCCAAGACAGTCACTACAATTATGTTCCATTACTAACACTATACATACACCTCTACATTGCTGCTCTTTTATACAGTATCTAGAGCCAAGAGATGTTTAGTGAAAATGCCATTTTGTAGTAAAAACAGTAACAATTAAAAAAAAAATCCTCAATAGAACAGAAAAATGCTGGGCAGTAGTGGTACACGCCTATAATCCCAGCCTGGTCTACAGAGTGAGTTCCATCCAACAGCCTGGGGTACACAGAGAACCCGTCTCAGGAAAAACAAAAATCAAACAAACAAACAAAACAAGAAGATACAACTTTGTAAACACAGTAACCCAAGGTGCACTGTCAGTGTCAACAGAAGAGGCGACTAGGCCTCCAGTATGCAAAAAGGGCACGCACACTCAAATACATCTTCACACATGGGGGCATCTTCATACATTACTTGAAATAAGAGAAAGGTTTTTAAATTATTTTTAAAAATTTCTTTCTTTCATCAAAAGTTATTTCTTACCAGTAAATCCATACATGGCATACATTTTCTGCTATTCTTAAGTTTTGAAGACAATAAACAGTCTTTCCCTAAGACACCACCAATTATAATAACTTGTAGAAGTTCAAAAGTGTATTGGTTGCAAAAATGCTGACAGCACTTTGTGAGAACATAAAGTGGCAGGGACTTAATCTATTTAAAATACACTTCAGAGACTCAAGAAACATCTGAACAAAACTCATAACCTCTTAATGCCCCCACTGACT
This sequence comes from Mus caroli, assembly GCF_978045245.1. NCBI lineage: Eukaryota > Metazoa > Chordata > Mammalia > Rodentia > Muridae > Mus > Mus caroli. The sequence continues at coordinate 19,769,587 of NW_028227275.1, forward strand.
TGGATCCCCAGTAATACTTATCTTGGAAACATCTTCATGCTATTTCCTTAATTTAGTACATGTATGTATATTATACCCAACAATCTAAACAATATTGTCTTTTATTTATAACATTATTTATTTTATTTTTAAACATAGGTCACATTATGTAGTCCTCCCTGGCCTAGTAGATGAGGCCGGACTTAATCTCACAGAGATCTGCCTGCCTGTGTCTCCCAAATGCTGGGATTAAAGGAGTGCTTCACTGCACCTGGCCTAATACTCTTATGAAATTATAATACATATTTTTACTAATCTCATTGTAAAGTGTAACTTCCATTCAAAGAATGTTTCTCAGGTGCTAATTTATAGTAGAACACTGAAGATAAATGGAGAAACTTGCTTTTCTACAGTTTTGAGAATCTATTGTTATAGAAAATGAAACCACTTTATACTGCCCTCACGTTAAAGTTTAGCAATAACTCCCTCACTTTCCTGTATGCTGTATCTATCACAACTGCCATGCACTTATGTACCTCTCTATCACTCAATGTCAGAACAATTTAAGAAAGACATGATTTGTATTTTTAAGAGACAGGTCTCACTACATTGCCCAGGTTGACCTTGACCTCAGGTGATATGCCTGCCTCAGCCCATGCAGCTGGGATACACAGGAGCATATAATCATGACCAGCTAGAATCACATTGTTTTCTATCTTATTCTTGTTGGTGGTGCCCTATTTATAATATTTTTCCTCCCCAAATTAAAGTCTTCTGATTGGGTAGAGAAGACCATGACATCAAACCATACCTTGTTCACTAGGTTCTGACTGAGACTTTCTGACAGTAAGGTCCAGAGGCGAGTCTTGGTCAGCCATGAGCAGTTTGCTGAGCACGGGGTTCTGAGTACTTGCAGCCGTGGGAGAGGTGGTGACTGGAGATGCTTTCGGCAGGCTTTGGTTCTTTGTGCTATTGGGCTGGCTGGGGTCCTGAGTAGAGCTAGTTTTTGAGGTATATTCAGCAGCAAATTGTTGGATCATTCGCTGCATGATCTCACGGGCCACTAAGGGAATATTGGGGTCGGAGACCCAGGGACTGTCTGTAAACAAAGATTTATTTACTTTTAAAGTGGGACAGTAAACTAAAGAAAGAAAAAAGACAGCTTTTAAGAAAACATAAAATTTAGTTTTCTTTAAAAATCTAGTATCCTAACAACTGCATTCATTCCTCATTTGATTTACAATCTTAATTGGTAAAGCAATCGTAGATACTGAAAATAAAATGTTCATATTTCTAAACAATTTACCTGCTCGGATTACAAAATGAAATAGGGGATAGCAAATGGTATTTTCTGGGTAAAATTACTTACCTGATATGGAAATACCTCAGCCTTCTCTTAGCAAACACTTACTGTCAACATGTGTAGAAAACATCAAGTTTACCCTTGATTTCCCCTTAACTATCTCCTCACATTGCTCAAGTATGGGTTTCAGAATTTATATGAATTTATATTTTAATTTACTTCTTGTTAATGAGTAAAGGAATAGCAAGACATAAACGACATTTAACTTTTGGATCCAGGATGTAATTTCAAGACCCATGTAAAGACTCTGTCCCCAGAGTTTCAGATTGCTTGAGAAAGGCCTTGAGAAATGGTGTCAGCTACTATCGGTCTGGGAATAACAGTTTTAGAACTCCTAGCTAAAGTTTAAATACCACATTTCAAAAGCTGAAATTTTCCCATGAGTTCTTTAAGTATATAACCTGCCAACCTTTAGAGAACAGCTAGGAAATTAAAGAAATAAACACCTAAGTAATCAACGGCTAGACAATGTTCACTAAAAACAAAGACCACCGGAAACCACTGACTCTCTCAGAACTGGAAAGGATGGATCATCAAGTTCAAATGGGGTTAGGATGAAAGGGAAAACATCTGTGCAAACCTGTTTTCTTCATGTTTCTATAATTAATTACCTAGGAACTGCATGTGTTGATTCCTGTAGCCCTAATCTTGTCTGATGTAAGGTGTCTGTTCAATTTATTTAAGTAATAAATACAACAATCAAATCAATTACCAACTTATACCTTTAAAACAAGAGAAATATGACCTAACCTTGTACAGGAAACTACTAATAAAACTTCTTTATAACTCTACTACTAACCTTAATGTTCTATTGGTACATTTAATTCCCCAAGGCCTCTTCAAGGCCTTTAAAAGAGTTCTCAAAAGGCTTTAGTTTTCTTATATGTTAAAATTAGCTAGAAAAAGTAAATAAATGTTCATAATATATTGGAAATGTAATCCTATATTTCCTCTATAAATACAGACTCGTACTGTAATCAGTTTGTAAAAAAAAAAGATATTTAATAAAGAGAAAGATTCCATTTGTACAACCAATTGCATATCACATTTTAATAAAATTTGAGCCATAGAGTGCCTTTTAAAATATTTTTATCCACTCAATTTGTGTGTGTGTGTGTTTGTGTGTGTGTGTGTGTTACATTTGGAGGTCAGAGGACAACCTGCAGGAGTCAATTTTCTCCTTTCATCGTAAGAGTCCCGGGGATTCAATCTGGGTGGTCAGGCTCAACAGGAAATGCACCCTTACCTTTTAAACCATCTAGGCAACCTTTCTAACACTCATTTAATGTGAGTACTTGCGTATGTGTGCTAAATGTACATTAATATAAATTAACACAAATAAATATAAATTACTACCCATGCCCGGTGCCTGTGTAGGTCACAGAAGGCATCAGGTCTTCTGGAACTGGAGTTACAAGTAGTTGTGAGTGGCTATGAACAGGCCAAGGTCTAAACACATGTCCTCTGCCAGAAGCAGCAAGTGTTCTTAACTGCTAAGCCCTCTCTCCAGCCACTCCCCTACATTGGTAATCTTGTTTGTTTGTTTGTTGAAACAGAGTTTCACTATTTAGCTTTGGTTGGCCTGTAACTCATTATGTAGACCCAACTGCTCTGGAACTCAGTGATCTGTCTACTTATACCACCCAGAATTAAAGGCATGTGTCATCATACCCGGTTTCTGAATTTTCTTATTAATAGTTATTGATTTTACAGTTATAGTTATAGAAATACCTATTTTTCCTAAATAACATATAATCTCCATGTGGAAGAATATACAAAACTTCAATATATTAATGGTATGTTTTTACCTCATGGAAAGCAGAAGAATGTGTAGTAAAGATTTGAAAATTTCCAAATCTGTAACAGAATACAGTAATTTATGGGAGTCTGGCTAACTATTAAAGAGCTTGGTGCTGAGTAAAAGATTTTACACTAAGAACCATTAGGTTCTACCTTGGTGGTTTAAAAGCCAGTATTGTATCTTGTTTCTTTATTGAATGAACACCACAATCATGAGACAAACTATTCAATGTGTATATATGACTGCCATTGTTACCATTTAAAGTTCTCTATCTTCTACTAGGAGTTTCTGGAATGCATTCATTGTTTGATTTACTTAAAAAGTTCTGTAATCATGGTCATGTCTAGGGAAATACTCTCAACTGGGTCAAGTAGAAGCAATTATTATAAGATATAGTTGGAAGAGAACCTATAGAGAAACATATAACTGCTATAGCACTGCACAGCACACCACAGCTAAATGTGGTGGCACGCCTTTTATCCCAGTACTCGAGGCAGAGGCAAGGAGCTCACTGAAAACTGGAGGTCAGGCTGGTTTACATAGTGAACTTTAAGACCCTGTCTTGATATGGACAGGAAAGGACAGGACAGGAAAAGACAGAACAGGAAAAAAGAAGAAAAAAACCCAACTGTTAGATGACAGTCAGTGGGATATTTTAAAAGGCAAATACTACTTTAAGAAATTATTAAATAAATCGTTCTTTGAGAGAGCCTCCCCCCCCACCCCGTCCCACATCCATATCTCTCTCTCTCTCTCCTTCCTTCCCTCCCTCCTTCTCTCCCCCTCTAAAACACAGAGATCCACTTGTTTTTGTCTCCCAAATGCTGGGATTAAAGGCAGAATTACCCCACTTTTAGCTCAGTAGCAAAGCAGGCTGAGAGAGAGTGTGATTATGTCTGTTGAGAGGCATAATTCTCTTCTTAGAACTTGTTACATAGGCCAAATCACAAAGTCTGCTTTTATGACATGTATATTCCTACTTAGTTGTACCAAACTCCACAAAATTATTTAAAATACACAATTTACAGCCCTTGGACAAACTAAATCCAGTCACTGGAATTAAAGGCTACATGTGCCAAATGTGAAAATCTGAAACACGAAGTGCTCTGAAATTCCAATCTTCCAAGTATTGACATAAGATTCAAAAATGTTTGAAATCTGAATTCTCAGATTAGGGTTCTCAACTGGTAAGGTCCACAAAGATTCCAAAATGTGAAACCTCAAACACTTTTACACTGCTTAGCATTTAGGACAGAGAAAGCTACCCTCAGCTATACAGACTCCTCTCTCTTCTGAAAAACACATCACCTCCCTGGATAGTGCCTGCTTTTGGCCTTACAGCACACAAATGCCCACTTCAGAGATATTTTCATCAAGATTAATAAAACACCTATAAAGTAACAATATTAAGATATAAAGCAAAGAGAAAGAACTTTCAATTCCAAAGCAACGATTCCTTTTTCTAAGCACCTCACACTAGTGTACAACCAATATACAAACTCAAGTTTCATTCAAATCCCATCACTTGAAATCCTGCAACCAATTTTAAGGTAAGAATTCCTACTGTAAACATTATGAACAGCATGTAAAAATTGTACCCAGGTTATTCTTCTAGGACAGAGGCATGGAACTAAGTAGGCTAGAATAATATCACTGAGAGCATCAACCGGCTGTGATTAACCATCAATACCCCTAACCAAAGAGCAGGTAGAAAGTGTGCACTGGAGAAGGCTTCCTAGCTTTAGTTTTAAAGGCTAATTACTTACTAGGACCACGCACCATGCGAGGACCCTGCCTGCACACCCCGGTGGAAAACATTGTGAACGTTTTGGATGATAAGCCACTAGGTGCTATTTTAAATGTCACTCTCCCTACCACTGTTTCAGATGGCCTCAACTACATCACCTTGACAGGCATGGGCCTCAATTATGCAGACGAGGCTGGCAGGAACAAAAGACTGGCTGATGAGATTAAAGAAGCATGATGCCACATCTAACAATGCACAATCCTTTATTAAAACCATCAAATAGTCATAAAACTTATGAAAGTACTTTTTAAAAAAAACATTAATCTTGGCCAGGTGGTGGTGGCACACGCCTTTAATCCTTGCACTTGGGAGGTAGAGGCAGGTGGATTTCTGAGTTCGAGGCCAGCCTGGTCTACAGAGTGAGTTCCAGGACAGCTAGGGCTACACAGAGAAACCCTGTCTCACAAAAAAAAAAAAAAAAAAAAAAAAAAAAAAAATTCTTTTGTAACTCCAGGCACTTACCCTGATAAAGTGAGTCTGAAAGACTCATCTGGGAGATATAGGTCAGCGTGCCAATGAGTATTAAAGGGAAGTGCTGGCACACTTAGAAATCTGATTTGCCTAGGGATCTAATAGAAAAAAAAACAAAAACAATGAAAATACAAAAGCATGTGTTTTCCTCAAACAACAAACTTGGTTAAGGAATATCCTAAGTTTACAGGACATCTCACCTAATGTTCTGAAAACACTGATCACACTAAGTACGACAGCTGGTATCCAATAGTAACCAAACATCAGAATCTTATTTCACTTCTGGTGTACTGTCGACCTTGAGAGGAAAAAGGGGAATGAGCGGTACAAAGGCGCTGAAGTGTGGTGTGGGTAGGAGATGGGCTCTCTGAGTCTGCGGAGGGTTAAGTATACCAAGAACCCATAGTATAAATAACTCCTTTCATTCCTTTCAGTTCTAGCTGGCCTTCCCAACTGCATGAATTACAAGTGTGCACGACTTTATCTACCTTGTAGGAAACATTTTTAGAAATTATCATAATTGCCTCTACTTTAGCAGGAGAAGGAAATGTGTAATTAAGGAACAGAATTCATTCAGGAAGAATTAACATAACGTCACATAACTTTTAATCTCAGGATTTGGGAAGCAGAGGCAGGAGGACCTCCTGTAAATCTAGGTTACCCAGGGCTACAAAGCAAAACCCTATCTCAAAACAACAAACAAACAAACAAATCAGGTAGGTGGGTGGATGGATAGATGATAAAATAGGTAGATAGAATAGATAGACAGACAGATAAATTCTTCACTAATTAAAACAAGAGCATAAAGAGGTTATGTGGATAAAGAAAAGAATTGAAACAGGGTATAGTGATGCCTGCCTCTAATCCCAGCACTTGGGAGACAGAAGCAAGCAGATCTTAGTGAGTTCCAGGAGAGCCAGAGGACATCATGAGACCCTGTGTGTTGGTGGGGGTAGGGATGGGAAGAATGATGACAATGTTGTCAACAACAACAAAGGAAGAAGGCGGGGAGGAGATAGAAAGATGGTTCAATGGTTAAGAGTGTTTGTTCTTGCAAGGGACTGGGATTTTCCAGAACCCACATGGAAGCTCACAAATATCTCTAACTCCATTTCTAGGATATCTAATACTCTCGTGTAACCTTCAAGAACACTGTGTATAAGTAGTTCACACATACACATACAAGCGGAAAAATAAAATGAAAACAGGATTAACTGTCTCTAAGAAGAATCCCGAAGTCTCAAGATGCATGCCTCTTTTTGGCATTTCAACATAATGTTACCATATCAATTACAAACATTTTAAAAAATATCATAATGGCCAAAGCTATGTTTACATTTTTGTGTTAGACCACATTCACAGCTATCCTTGGCTACATGTCATTTGGTTTGAGAGTCATGGGTTGGTCAAGACTGGTAGAGACATGGTTCTGCTTTTCAGGACCAATATAAAACAAGCTTCTTTAAGGAGAATGATGTCGACACAAAATGTAAGCAAGAAAGATTATTTTAGTGTAGAGTTTTCTATGAAGTAAGTTTTAAAGAATTCAGTGAAATGAGATTATGTCAGTGGGCTGGATTTTCCCAACACCCCATGGTGGCTCACAGCTACCCTGATTCCAGTTGCAGTGGATTGGATACATGGTGCACATACATACATGCAAGCAAAATACACACACAAAATAAAATATATTTTAAAAGATATCAATGCTTACAAAAAGGTTTACAAATACAACTGTAAGGCTTAACTACATTTTCACTTCAAACAAAATTTCAGGTTAGATTTTCAATTTACTGAGCTGGTTTTATAGTTATTAAGATTTAATTTTTATAGTTATTAAGTAGCATTTTATATGTCTAAAACTTATCTAATGAGCTGCAAAGTTTCACAATACATTTCTGTCTGAACTATTTAACTAAGACTCACCCCCAGTTTAAAATTAAAGAGGACAATGGGCTGTCTTAACGTTATTCCAAATTTAATGTGATAAAGGAACACAGAAATATTTGAAGAGTAACTTAAAATGACATCTATATTAAGGAGATTAATATATGACAAGCAGACAGCTGTGTCGTTTGCCACTGAAACCAACCTTTTCTATAAAAGACTGCATTGAGGAACTCTTCTGCTTGTCTCTGGAGTCGAATGATTTTTGCGTGCTCTTGCTTAAGCAAAGCTTCTTGCCCAGCTCCGGAAGCTGGTTCATCCAGACCGACTAAATGTCCCTGCAAAAATATTGTGTGAAATGTTTGTACAGAAATCTCTCCCCATTCAAAAAATCCAAAGCACAGATGCATAAAGGCAACTGTTATAAGCCAACAGAACAAATTAATATAATACAATTAAAATATTTAATTTTTAAAAATTGGTTTAAATACTTAAAACTTAAATTCTGTTTCTAGATAACTGTATTGTAATGGTGGCTCTCAGATTTTTACTGGACTGTTAAATTAATAAGTAAGTCAAAGCTGGCACTCTGAGAGTGAACTGAAACCACAACCCTCCTGTTCCAGTACACTGCAGTATTTTTAGTTACAGTGTGTCCGTGCTTGAACACACACATACACACACACACACACATACATACATACATGGAGTAAGATAGAGAATAAACATTTCCAGTGCTGCATGTGATAGTGCCCTGTACTTATTTTTATCCTTGCCTCTCACAATTAAACAGGAGACTAGAACAATGATGGGCACCACAGAAGATACTGAGAGGATCCACAGTACACCTTCGAAGGATCTTTTAAGGCCTGTGCTCACATGTCTTCCACATCACTGTAGTATATAAACTCATCATTTATTTTCACTACAGACTACTTGTTTCAACCAATTTATTTTAAACACTTTCACCAGGTATAACTCACCCTCCGAATATAAAACCCACAAATGTTATTCATATCTATAAATTAACATAGCAATGTGAGTATTTGTATCCCATTAACACTCAGCTGCCATTCCTCCACTTGCACCTGGCCCTAAACAGCCAGTTATATTTATAGTATTTTACCTCTGAAGATATGCCTATTGTGGTCATTTCATCTAAATGGAGCCATATTTTTTTTCAGAGGGGGGTGACATTTTCCCCTAGAATATAGTTTCAAGGTCCATCTATATCATGGCCGGTGTGGTATTTCTATTTATTTATCTATTTTATTTATTTATTTAATCATGATTTTTTAATTGGATATTTTTTTATTTACATTTCAAATGTTAGCCCCTTTCCTGGTTTCCCCTCTGAAAAACACCCTCCCTATCCCCTCCCACCTCTCCCTGCTCACAAACCCACCCACTCCTGCTTCTTGGCCCTGGCATTCCCCAACACTGGGGCATAGAGCCTTCATAGGACAAAGGGCCTCTCCTTCCACTGATGGCCGACTAGGACATCCTCTGCTGCATATGCAGCTGGAGCCATGAGTCCCACCATGTGTGCTCTTTGTCTGATAGTTTAGTCTCTGGGAGTTATGGGGGGTACTGGTTAGTTCATATTGTTGTTCCTCCTATGGGGTGCAATCCCCTTCAGCTCCTTGGGTTCTTTCTCTAGCTCCTTCATTGAGGACCCTGTGCTCCATCCAATGGATGGTTGTGAGCATCCTACTAAATGGACATTCTTATTCTTTCAACTACATGGACAACTTCCACTCTCCCACTATCACACGAGGAATGAGAGAGTGTGTTAACTGCTCAAGTCTCTCTATGGATGTCTACTTTCACTTTCTTAGCTACACAGCTAAGAGGTAATTTCCAGATCACTGTGTTAACTATATTTAGCACTTGAAGAAGCATCCAAGTACCTAGTAAGCATGAGTAATGTGGCCTGATATATATTATGTTTGCTGGGTATAAGTGATTCACAATGCACTTGTTTTCCCCATGTATGAAGCAGGACCTCAGTATTTATCCAGGCTCCACTCAAACGTATGATTCTCCTTCTTTCACCTCCAAAGTGTTGCAACTGCAAGAGTAAATCATCTCATGCAGTTCTGCAGAGTAGGTCCTGGTGCCATGTCTTAGATGACTGTGTTATGACTATTCAGTATCTGCCCAGTCTGGCTCTCCTCCACTTACCTGCTCTTTTCCTGCATTTATGCCATACTGTTGTACTCCAGTGACTGTTAGTTGACTATTCTACTATTTTTGCCATATGATGGGCATACATTGCTAAGTCTGTTGCAACAATAAAGAGGTACTTTTGCTGGGGTAAACTGTTACTAATATTTGAAACAGATTTCAGGAAGGCCTTTTTTTCCCTTGTTTCTTTTTTCTGATAATGTTAATCTTTTTGTTTTTTTTTTCCAGACAGGGTCTCTGGGAACCGTGGCTGTCCTGGAACTCACTCTGTAAACCAGGCTGGCCTCAAACTCAGAGATCTCTCTGCCTCTGCCTCTGCCTCTGCCTCTGCCTCCTGAATGCTGGGATTAAAGGTGTGTGCCATGACTGCCAGTCTAACATTAACTTTTTAACACATTTTTTCAACTGATACTAAAAAGGAGCTACCCGCCTCCTCTGAAGTGTTTGCCAAAAAGATTTTGCTTTTTAATAATGGGTTTAGGCATTTCTAAGTAGTATGTCTATCTATGAAGAGTTATAGGGTTTTCTTTCTATTCTTGAGGCTTATGTTAGAAGAACATCTGAGTTTCTGTGTAAGAAATGGGGAGATGGTCCAATCAGTGAAATGATTATCATGCAAGCACAAGGACCTAAATCTATAGAGTCTTAGCGCTCGGGGGAAAAAGTCAGACACGTATGACCCTCAATGTCATCACTGGAGAGGATCACTAGAACTTGCTGGTAGACTGTTCAGTCCAACAGAACTGTGAACTTCAACTTCAGTAAAAGACTGGCTCAAAAGATTCAGTAGTAAAGGAATTAAAGATACCTCTATTAAAGCTATTCTACCTACATGTGCATGAATACACTTCCAACTCTAACTGTGTGCATGCATATACTATACTACATGTACAAATGACTTTCATTCTCAATTAAATAGTTGTTTTACTTGCTTTATCCAGAAAAAGAACTAAAGATTAAAAGTAGAACAAATCACACATTTTGCTTTGTTTTCTACTTTAATCATACATGTTATTGACTGCAACTGAACTTCCTGTCTACAAATGTAGAGCAGGATGCCACATGTGGTAGTGCACGCCTCTAATCCCGGCACCCAGAACGATCCACAATAAACCATGGCTTACTGTCCCTTGCTCGCTCACGCTCACGCTCACGCTCACGCGCTCTCTCTCTCTCTCTCTCTCTCTCTCTCCACACACACACACACACACACACACACACACACACACACACACACACACACATACTTGCACAATACACAAAGAACCAACAAAAACAAGAAAGTTTATGCAGCACAGAACTAACAGAACTGAATACTCAAGTGACAAGAAATCAACAAATATTCCATTATTAGTATTCCTCCACAAAATCTGTATTTTAAATACATGCATTACAAATGGTAGCACAAAATGTAATAAAAACATGTGATACTGTCCTATAACTAACTAAAAGACATTGGTTGCTTTGATATAAAAAGGAAGCTTTTGTCCAGAACCAAATAGGAATAAGGCTGAAGGTCTACTAGAATTTCTATCTCCTAGGAGTTACTTGTTTTAGGATGTAAGCTGCTAAGTCAGCTCACGCCTACAGTTAATTCTGTCTCCAAAATCTACTTATTATCATAAGACATACTACCAAGTAATTAACCACACAGTTATTGCTGTAATAACACTGGTTTTTTAAACTCCTTGATAAATAATTGAAAAACGAGGCAGCTTCTATGGCAGAATGGCTTGTTTTCCTTCTTTGTAATACTTATTTGACTTTTTTGTTTTGTTTTCTTTTGGGGGAAGGTTGCAAAGGTGGAGGGCGGATATGGAGGGATGGGGAGACTGGGGTGCATGCTATGAAATTCACAAAGAATCAATAAAGAGTTTTAAACTGAGTTTCTCTAAGCCTGACTTCTGTTAGAAGGATGATATGCTTACCTGCAGGCCTTCATAGTCACAACTGCTTGCTTAATGGAATTCTCCCATGGAACTCCAAAACAGAGGAATCTATTACTGTTCTATTTTAAGGGTTTTGTTTGTTTGTTTGTTTTAAATTTTTTCAAGACAGGGTTTCTCTGTGTAGCCCTGGCTGTCCTCAGACTCAGAAATCCGCCTTTCTTCTGTAGGCAGGTTAAGATTTTTTTATATTAAAGAATTATCTGAGCTGGGCAGTGGTGGCGCACGCCTTTAAACCCAGCACTTGGGAGGCAGAGGCAGGCAGATTTCTGAGTTTGAGGACAGCCTGGTCTCCAGAGTGAGTTCCAGGACAGTCAGGGCTAGACAGAGAAACCCTGTCTCGAACCCCACCCCACCAAAAAGAGAGAGAATTATCATATAGGATTTAATCTTGCCAAAGCCATGACATTTGCTAAGATGACTATTACACAGTTTCTTTCCCTAAGAACACAGAGAAAAATGATGAACCTTGGGAAATTATAATACTGTACAATGACTCCAAAATCACTTGAAAGTAGATTCTTTCATAAGTTTCGTGAGACTAATCAGTATTGAAAATCTAGACATACCTATTTTTATAAAGAAGGTAAACATTTTTTTCTTTCTTTTTTTTTTTTTTGGTTTTCTGAGACAGGGTTTCTCTGTATAGCCCAGGCTAGCCTCGAACTCAGAAATCTGCCTGCCTCTGCCTCCTGAGTGCTGGAATTAAAGGTGTGTGCCGCCACGCCTAGCAGAGGTAAACTTTTTGTAGATCAGACTCGTCCATCTTAAACTAAATTTACCTGACTCTGCCTCCCTCACACTAGAAAAACAGCCAAGGCTGTTTTATATTAAATATTGTGATCAGAGTGTGGCAATTTAGAGTTTATTATCGGGATAATACATAAAATCTTTATTAGATAATGAAAATGTTTGAATAAATCTTCACATAAAAATTTTAAAAATGTTTCAATGAGTATGTTCCACGTTTCTAGTATTTTTTTTTAGAATAGATTATCAAAACAAACGGAGCAAAAGCAGCAGCTTGGTTTTCCTGGCACACAGCCCCCAACTTTGCTCCTGTGACCAGGTTTAGCTTATAATACATGCAATTAAAAAATAAAATAAATTGAAGAACGGAGCTAGAGACGGCTCAATGGTTAAGAGCACTTGCTGCTATTCTAAAGGACTGGGTTTAGTTTCCAACACCTATGTGGTAACTCACAAATATGCAGAACCCTTGTTTCAAGGTCTCCAATGTCTTCTGATCCTGCCAGTACCAAGATGTACATGGTACACATGCACACACAAACAAGCAGGTGAAACATATACATTAAAAGAAAAAAATCAATGAATGGATAACAAATCTAAAATAATTTTAGATGGAAACAATTTTTATTTCAGCTACTTTGAGTATTACATTTTGCATATTGCATATTATGAATTTGCTGAAGGCAAAAATGATCAACCAACAATCCTAATACAATTTGTAAGATAATCCTTTATTTTCCAACTAATGTTAAGAGCATATAAGGCATTGTTTCTTTCTTTTCTTTTTTTTTTTTTTTGGTTTTTTGGAGACAGGGTTTCTCTGTGTAACCCTGTCTGTCCTGTCCTGGAACTCACTTTGTAGACCAGGCTGGCCTCGAACTCAGAAATCTGCCTGCCTCTGCCTCCCAAGTGCTGGGATTAAAGGCAGGCACCACCACGCCCAGCTTGTATTGTTTCATTTTTATTATTATTGTACCATTTAAAACTACATTGGTATTTATAATAAGTTGGTATCTGGAATGCAAACACTCATTCAGTGTTTCTGTTTTTAACACTGCCTGGCCATTATAGCTTTATTCTCTCAACTCCGTTAAAAATCATAGTGAGCTCTCCTACTATCCTTTATCAATTCCCATAGATCAGCTTTGACAGAATAGAAAATGCTGCCTTCTCTTTCAGCAATTGTTTTACATTCATTCAAGCAGACATTAATAGGTCTCAAATAAAATACCATAATTTATAGACAGCTCCTATGTACTGGCTATTTCATACTTGAGAAGAAGCGATGGTTTAATTCTGTATACAGGATTTGTAGAAAAGACCAACTTGATTTGGAGTACTATATTTCTGGTAGCATATCTAATTTGTATCAATTTTCCAATACCCCTTGTTTTCTTAGATCTTTATTTATTGTGAGTGCCTGCACACATGCTACAATGTATGGATTATAGGGAACAGCTTGTAGGCACTGGTTCTCTTCCTTCCACCACGGGGTTCCATGGACCCAATTCAAGTGGTCAGACTTGGATCCTCTGAACCAATGTGATGATCCTCAAGTCCTCTTAAGTTAATTTCTTTTAAAGATGCTGGGAGTGAGAGGGTGGCAAGGTGTGACACACACTTGGTAGGCAGAAAGGAGGATCTGAGTTTGAGGCCAGCCTGGTCTGTGCTGTGAGTCAGTAATACATAGTGAAATGTTGTGTCAAATCGACACACAAATGTGCCCTGGAGTAATAGGAGATAGAAGGAAAAGAACTACAGCCAACACGCTGTAGTCTGACCATCCAGGTCTAAAGCTGCAATAGTCAACAGGCTAAGATCTTGTCCAGTAAGACATCAAGCTCTTTACTAAAAACTTTAATGGGGGTTGGAGAGATGATTCAGTAGTTAAGAATACTGGCTTTTCTTCCAGAGGACCCAGGTTTGACTCCCAGCACCCACATGACAGTTTACAACTGTCTGTAACTACAGTGCCAGGGGGAACCAATGACCTCTTCTAGCTTACTTGGGCACGACACATTCATGGCATACAGACATACATGCAAGCAAGATGCCCCTATATATAAAAATAAAAATAGAAATCTTTGAAAATATATCACCTAATATTATACTTTGCTGCTTTTTTGGAGTGGCATGGCAATAAAAACCTCCAAAAGATGTTTTCAAATATAGAGTATATCTTAGTCTATGTTGTATCTGAGGAGGCTGGGGAGATGAATTAGTGGGTAAAGGCATTTTCTACATACCCCTGGAGACCTGAGTTTGATTCCCAGAATAAACAGGTAAATAAATTAAAGAACTTAGTGAATTTCTTTAAATGGCAAACAGGTCAAAGAAATATTTCACCAAACATACATATGAGGGTGTGTCTGTATAAACAGAGAGGAATGGCAAGAAAGCAGGGAAACAACCGGGCGTGGTGGCGCACACCTTTAATCCCAGCACTCAGGAGGCAGAGGCAGGCGGATTTCTGAGTTCGAGGCCAGCCTGGTCTACAAAGTGAGTTCCAGGACAGCCAGGGCTATACAGAGAAACCCTGTCTTGAAAGAAAGAAAGCAGGGAGACATGAATATGAAAGTCTCAACATAAATGGTCACCCAAGAAATAAAAATTAAAAGTGTAATGGATAAGTATCTCTACATACCCACTGGATAATGTCAAAATGGACACTACGAACACTGTCAAGACGTGGAACACTGGTGCTCTCTTATGTGGTGAAAGAAACGAGTTAGATGAATAACATACAATACTACTCAGCATGAAGAGACACACTACTCACAAGTCACAACAGTCACAACCTAACAACAATTCAAATGAACAGCTCGAAGCCAGTGGTGGCTCAGTGGTTAAGAGTACTTGCTGTTCTTGCAGACGGTGGAGGCTGAGTTCCAAGCGTCATAGTGTGGCTCATAGTTTATAATTCCAGTTCTAAAGTGCCTGATGCTTTCTTTTGACCTCTGCAGGCACTAGGCATGTGGTACATAACACATATATGCAAAACACTCATATACATAAAATGAATGGCTAAATTGTGGCATACCTATATCTATATCTATCTATCTATCTATCTATCTATCTATCTATCTATCTATATATATATTTTTTTGTTGTTGTTTTTTGAGACAGGGTTTCTCTGTATAGCCCTGGCTATCCTGGAACTCACTTTGTAGACCAGGCTGGGCTCGAACTCAGAAATCCGCCTGCCTCTGCTAGGATTAAAGGTGTGCACCACCATGCCCGGCAATTGTAGCATATCTATGCTAAGAGAAATTACAAAGAAAATGAAGGAACAGAAGATTATGTATAAAGATTATGTATTAAGACAATAGGAGTCTTAAAAACAGTTAAGCAAAAACAGTCAAACATAAGACTGCATATTGCAGGGTCATATATAATTCTAGGAAAGATAAAACTCTAGTTAGATTGCATAAGCCTGGAGGATTGTGGAAAAAATTAACTACAAAGGAGCAGGGGGCAAGCCCTCAGGGTACGCAACCGTCACTTTGCTGACGGTTATGTGTATATAACAGAGCGTTTCAAAATGAACTAACCCTACTCTCTGAATTACTTTTACTATATGTAAGCACCACCTCAGTTTTGAAATACTGAAAATGAGATACTAGGTTCCAAATGTGACACTGAGTAAAGAGTAACCAGTAATCCATTAAGAATGATATACAGTAAATACTTAAGGTCTTACAAGCCACATGCAAATTCTGCTGCCTACACAGCCTCTTTAACTTGAACTTGAAGGTACTTAAAAAGCAGCCTGTGGTCAAGGCTTAGGGCTTATTTTGCTGACCTGATAGAAATATTAAACTTCTCCCAGACCTAAAACAATCATAGCTTCACAGGTCCCTGAAATAGCAAAGACATCACTAAAAAAACAATGGAACAAACTTATATCAGCATGGAAGCTAATCCTCCCAGCAATAAACTGTCCATGAAGCTAAATTTTAAATAGTAAGGCCAAACATTTCTTTTTGAAGTCTAACAATTGTTACCCTAGAACTGGGGAGGTAAGATTGGAGGAAGAGGCTTAAGTGGCTGCTTATTTTCTCTTGAGGAATGTAAGAAAAGGAAATGGAAAATCAAATGACAAGTTTCTCTTGGGAAGAATAAAGTAGCCTGGGTTTTCCAAGTGTAACTGGGAAATGAGAGGATGACTTTGAAAGCTACTCCTGTCTACTATGTTCCTTGACTACCTAAATTTAGTTAAAATTGTTATAAATTGATACCACAGGAACTAAAAGCAAGTATATACATACAAGTTTTGTAGTGATTACGTTAGAAAAGTTTTTTCAGAGTCATGAGCCTATAGCTATACAGCCTTTCCTGTTACCTATGCTTCCTGACATTTCTAGCAATGATCTTAGAAAAGCTGACAAGATGTGCCAATTTCTTCATCTTAATGTTTTAAATGCCAGTAAGTTTTAGAGAAAATGGTACCACCACTCTAAATGCTCATATACTTTAAGGTCAATAGTCTAGCAGAGAATCTTAATTTATTGCTCTTTATATAAACAAAGTATAAATTGTGTTCAATGTAATTTTTCCATATATAAACGCTATCTTCAGTTTGACTAAACAAACTGCCAAGTTAATGAGTAGGTTAACTACATTTATAGGCTGAAAGGGGCTGGAACTTTTTTTAATTTGGGAGAGATTGTTTAGTCCCTTTTAAAAGTGAACATGTGAAGTTTGAAACACAAAGAAGTAATGGCTTAACATTAGTGAAGCCAAAAGAACGGGGTTTCAGAGACAGAGAGACATTAATATCAACATTTTTAAAAGTAAATTGAAAATGCAACGATCTCGTAAAAGTTCATACAACACCTGTAAAAAGTTGTGAGATTCTTGCCATTAGTATTAAAATAGAGACATTTGGCCGCTGCTCAAGGCTTGCTCATATGAATATTAGATCCATGACTGAGTATTACTCAATACTTTTATCTTCCACTAACTGGTGCTTTTATGTAATGAGTGCAATGTACAGTTGTTGGTTTTTACCATTGGAAGTATGTCAAATCCTATTTTTTTTTAAGATAAATACCTAAGTATTAAGATGTTAATATTACCACAAACAATCTAAATGTTTAATACAGTCCCTATCAAACTGGTAACTCTCCCAGTACAGCCTTCACACACACACGCACCCCAACACACACACCATTCCTTTAGCTTCCTAATGAAACAGACCTGCGATCTCATAAGCTGAAAGAGAATGGCATATGAAAGAAAATGAATCATCCTGTAGGCAACTATCTTTTAGAACCTCTCAAAAGAACTATACGGAAACTGAGTTTTAATGCAGTATTCAAACTATATATAGCAACTCAACATTTGCTGTGGACATTGTTTCCATTATACAAGTAGATGCTATTAAAAAGTATTAAAGATAAATGCAAGGCACCCTCACAGTTAATAGTAATGACATCTATCTAAAGGTTAATACTATCCCTAATTTTCATTTACAAACAACACATCAGGTCTTCTGAAATTTGTATCCACTATCCTCGTGACTATAGAAATCTCTAGATGCCCAAAGTCATTTTAAGTGCAAGGATATATAAAACTGCCCAGTGGTAATAATAGCATTATAAAGTCTAAGCATTACAAACTCCTACAGCACTATATCTGTGCCACTACACAGAACTAGTTTTGTATTTGTATTATCTATTACATTGATAAAAGTCCTACCCACGGGGGCTGGAGATGGCTCAGTGTCTTCAGAGGACCTAGGTTCTATCCCGACATGGCAATTCCCAAATGAGTGTTAACTCCAGGTCCAGCTATCCAACCTCCCCTCACTGCCCATTTCTGGCCTCTGAGGCCACCTGCACATTTGTGTGCCCACAAATACACATAAAATCTTTTCAAAATTAAAAACTAAAACATATAATAAAGCCACAAAGAAGTATAATCCGAGATGCAAATAAGAGTGGCAATATACCTCAACGGATAAAAGTGCTTTCTTCCAAATCTGAGGGCCTAAGTTTGATCTGGGGACCTACATGGTAGATGCAAACCAACTCCTGCAAGTTGTCCTCTGACCTACACATGCCTATACCCCAATAAGTAAGTGTAATGAAAATATAAATAATATTATAAAGAACATAAATCTAATACCAAACAAGGCCCAGAGAAGAGAAATACTATTTAAAAAATGGTCTTTATAGTAGATGGGGAAGAACAAAAACAAAGTCCATGCGCAAACACTCCTCCACACTTGGCAGGAAGAGAGAAACAGGTAGATCTGTGAAGCCCGATCCACACAGATTTCCAGGGATGCAAGGGCTACATAGTTATCAGTGTGTGGTGGGGAGGAATTGGGGTGGGTTCTTCTCAAGGAGGAGGGAACATTTACAGAAAGAAACTTCAGAATCAATACAAATCTTACAACATTAAGGTCTATTCAAAATGTTTCACCTTTGTAATGGAACACTCACAAGAGTATTTTTTTAAATATCAAGACTTTAATATTGCCGGGCAGTAGCAGCACATGCCTTTAATCCCAGCACTCGGGAGGCAGAGGCAGGTGGATTTCTGAGTTCGAGGCCAGCCTGGTCTATAAAGTGAGTTCCAGGACAGCCAGGGCTATACAGAGGAACCCTGTCTCGAAAAACCAATCAACCAACCAACCAAACAAGAAGACTTCAATATTTTTCTCGCTTAAAAATACAATGATGAAAGAAGTCATCTTACCAATTAATTTTCTTGATTGAAACTACCTTTTCTGTTGCTGGCATGGCTAGAACACTCTGAAATGAGGAAGTGCTATGAACAAGTTCTCAGGCCAGGCAACAGTCTTACTGCTTAAGGCAGTCTTTTTTTGTTTTTGTTTTTTCGAGACAGGGTTTCTCTGTGTAGCCCTGGCTGTCCTGGAACTCACTCTGTAGACCAGGCTGGCCTCGAACTCAGAAATCCGCCTGTTGCCTAGCTGCTTAAGGCAGTCTTGTTGAATTCCTGACAACTGTGACTCCTAATGTTACACTGAGTGTGTCGTAAACTCCCATGCTAATTTCCTGCTGGTTTTCTTACCATCTTGCCTTATTCAGCTATTCCATTGTTCTGTTTTGTTTTTTAAATCTTTAATTATGTGTATACATCTGTCTGTATGTGGGTATATGCACATAGGGGAGCAGGTTGTCCCAGCAAAGTTCAGAAGAAACTGTTGGAGTCCCCAGGAGAAGGAGTTACAGGTGGTTGTGAGCAGTCCAACTTAAGTGCCAAAAGTGAATTTGGCTCCTCTGCAAAAGCTGTATATAAAATCTTTATTGCACTATGTCCCATCTTAATTTCTTTCTCTCCAGCTTTTCCTAAAACTATAAAAACTGCTCAAGCTTCCAGTGTGCTCCAAAAATCTTCCCTTAAAGTCTTCACCAAGCATTATCTGCTCGTTTTCTTTATTACTCTTGAATTACTTGAAAGACTGGTAATATACATCCATTATGGAACATCCAGAACTGCCTAGTTTCTCATTAATGCCATCAGACTTAAAAGTCCAGCTCCCATAACCAGTAATCTTGGTGTGCTATTTATTCTCTTAAAAGTGTATTTGGCTTGGCTTGGCGCACTTGTTCATCTCATTTAAGGTCCATTCAATTCTGAGAAATGACCAGGTGTTTATGTTACTAGAATATTAGAATAAAAAGAAAAGAGACCTTGGACCTTGTTCCTTGTAGAACCTGGAAGATACTTAATGCAAAGCAGGCAACTCTTTTATCCTACTGTTCTTCTTTCCAAAGTAATTTTTTTCCTACTTTCTAAAATGAAGGTCCTCTGCAGGCTTCAGATTTATCTTAATTAAAGGTATCATTTGCCTCAAAATGCAAGTTTTCATTCTGTATTATAATTCCATTTACACAACTTTTATCACTGGACATTTCCAATTACATTCTTATTTTCACTATAAACTACTTTCTGGGTAATTATATTGGCCATTTCACCTTTCTCCCCTACCATCTCCCTAAGCCATCTGAGCTTAGAAGTTAAGCTAGTATCACTTCCTTCATTTATGTAATACATGCATAATCACCAAGGATCGGCAATGCTTTAGTCCAGATTCTCTAAACGAATTTTCCCTATGAATCTTCAAGTTAAAGACCCTACCTAGTTCAGGCTCATTTTCTGGGTTATTGCTGGACCCAGTGATTTTCTCACTATGAATACCTCTTTATTACACACTGAAAACCAACTACTTTAGTCAATGGCTTTGAAGTACAGATTTTCTTTTGAGGTACAAATTGTCTATGATGTATCATAGACAAACATGCAGACAATACACTGATACATACATGCAGGCAAAACACTGATACATATAAAAAGGAAGTAAATCAATCTTAAAGGAATAAAAAATTTAAAAAACTCAATAGACTAACAGGTTAAGTTGTGAAACTATAAGGAAAAGTAAAATGTATGCATGCTAGTTTTGCCAAAGCTATAGCCACGATACATCAGCGTATTTAGGTGAGGCAGGAAAGGCTGATGAATGGAAGCCATGAACAGGAAGCATTCTGATTGTTACAAGTTTGGTTACTATCATTAACTTTCTACTGTGCCTAATTATAAACTATAGGCTTTTACACACACACACACACACACACACACACACACATAAAACAACAACAACAACAAGAGCAACAAAAGAAGAAACAAAACAAGTGCAGATACAAGACCATACCAGCAGTGATTTTAGGCATTCACCAGAGGTCTTACAACACACTCCTCCAAAAGAAAGGACCATTGTAACCAACAGGTGAATGATCAGTTCCATTTCCCTAAGATAGTGAGCTGCGTTGTGGGTTTCTTTTTTACCTACTGTAAGTAAATATAAAAGTTGTATCTGTTATCCATTCTACTACCCTTACTTTTCGTTAAATTTTCTATTAGCTCATATTAAAAGTGAAAACACAAAACATCCACCTCTTTCTCAAATAGCCATTGCTTCTGCTTTTCCAGACACACTCTACATTATCTCATCAGTAACCGCAAACTCAAGACTCCAGTAATACACAATACACATTGAGTATTATCATATTATCTTAGTCTTTCCATTTTTTAACTTTTTTTATTTTACAGATGTTAGTTTCAAAGCACTGGGTTTATTTCTCAACTCTAATCTTTCTCAGAAAAGATGTTACAAATGCTTGCAACGAGTCCCAGAGTATAATCATTTTCAATATAATTCAACAAAGGTTATATATAAAGCTCCTTCATTTTCTGTCTTCCATTACTAGACGGCTCTCTTGAAAACAAATAAATCAAAGAGACTGAATGGTGTCGAGTGAAGAAATCAGACTCTTAGAACCAGCTGAGCTGTCAAACAGAAACACGTTCTCCATCTGGGGAGATGGCTCAGTAACTTCAGATCACAGAACCCATGAAAAAGCCAGGTGTGGCCAGTGCACACCTAAAACATCTGCAGTGAGGTAGGAGAACAACGGTACACAGGTGGATTCCAAAGGCTCACTGGCCAGCTAATCTGGGTGACAGCAGTGACATCCAGATTCAGTGAGAGACCTTTCAAATAACCTATAAAGTGGAGAGCAATAGAGGAAGACATCCAAAGTCAATCCTCTGGTCTCCATGTGTACACAAGCACAGGTGAGTAAACCTGCACATATATGTGCACATCCCTCTCCCTATAGAAAAACACTCCAGTTAAAAACCCAACTAAAAACTGCAAAACGGGAGTGGGGGTAGGGGAATAGGGGGGTGGGAGATAAAAAAAAATAAAGGATTTTTAAAAAAAGGAAACAAACCCTGCAAAACTGGGACTGGAGAAATGGCTCAGTGGTTAAGAGCACTGACTGCTCTTCCAGAGGTCCTGAGTTCAATTCCCAGAAACCACATGGCGGCTCACAACCATCTGTAATGGGGTCCGATGTCCTCTCCTGGTGTGTCTGAAGACAACTACAGTGTACACATATACATAAAAAGTAAATAAATCTTAAAAAAAAAAAACAACGCAAAACTACAATGAACAAAAGCATCTCTTTTAAATGACACATTATTTCATGTCTTATCTGTTCTTCTAAGAATATTAACACAGTATTTTGTCCTTATACATCAACAGAAAACTCTCAATCATAGTAACATATTGATCCATCTCTCAGCAGAGAACGGTTCTCTTCCCAATTCTAATATAAAAAGAAAACAACTGTTTCTCCTCCTCTTCTACCACAATTCCTATTAAATGATTTGCTCAATAGCTAACATCTAATATATATACACACATAAATGCAAACACATAGAATGTAAATAAACATCCACTCCATCTTCAGGCTGCTCTTGACAATGCTGCTTTATTCTGTATTCTTTCTTTTTTTTCTTTTTTTAAGTATAGAATATAGAGTTTATTCAGAGCATGGGGAGGGGAATTAGGAGGGTAATAGAGACAGAGAAAGGGGGGAGGGAGAGAGACACACAGAGAGGAGAAGGGAGGGGAGGGGAGGGGAGGGGAGGGGAGGGAAGGGGAGGGGAGGGGAGGGGAGAAGTGGCTGGCCATGAGCACATGGAAAGAGTAGGGTGAGAGGAATGGGGAGAGATGGGGAAGGGAGAGAGAGGGCAAGGGGAGAGTAAGAAGGCAAGAGTATTCTGTACTCTTTCAGAGCCTGTAAATTTCAATACAACCTTCTCATTTATTTAACAAAATATACCATTGTGGATTTTAGCAGGAATGATTTTCATGGAGAAAACAGGAAAAAGATGCCACTAATATATGTAAGAAGCTCTTAGACCACCACATGACAGCATTCAGATGTCAAAAGCAACTTTTCCACAATAGCCAAGACAACAGTAGTAGACAGAGACAAAGAACACATAAGCATAGCTCCCTTCAGCAACTGGAATAAAGGCAAAAACAAATACTCAGAACTTTCAGAAAAGGGGGGAAAGGCAAGGCATACTATCAACTGACAAACAGCTGTATAAATTACATGTGTTAGAATCATATGAAAGAGGAAGCAGCAATAGGAGTGAGTGTGCACTGTCAGAGGACAGCAGAGGCATAAACAAAAGAACATACGCTTAAGGTTAGAAAAAGAAAAAGGATTTTTGTTCAATACAAATCATGTTATTTCAGAAGTCCAGAAATAATACTAGAGGTATAGACTACAGTGATATCTGTGGGGATAAAAAAGGAACAAAATACAGCCTCAAGAGATGGCTCAGCAGTTAATAGCACCTACTGCTCTTCCAGAGGTCCTGAGTTCAATTCCCAGCACCCACATGGTGGCTCACAACCATCTATGATGGGCATCCAATGCCCTCTTCTAGTGTGTGTCTTAAGACAGCACAGTGGACTCACATACATGAAATAAATAGACAAAATGCAATAGGAGTATTTGACAGAAGTTTGCCAGTAAACTGAAGTTCTTATATAGCAGAAAGAAGAAATCAGAATGTTTCCTAGACTTTGTAGCAGGAAACCATGGGAAACAGGATACCATGAAAGCAAGGTAGGTGGTAAATCCACTGAGTTTTTAGTAACTGAAATGTTTCCAGAATAAAATTCTGTTTGATGTTTTGTTTTGTTTTGTTAAGGCAATAAAACAGAAACACAAAGGTTGAGCTAATTTCTAATTCAACAGCACTCACAGCCAGTTATTACAAAGAAACATTTAAAACAGAAACTTACTGAGTCTTAAGTCTACACAAGTTACTAACTTTTTGTACCACAAATGATTATTTCTTGAATTACTATACACTTTATATTTAAGATAAATGTAACAGTTTGAGACCCAGTTAATTCATTTGCCTAAATATATATAAGACAATGTATGTTGGGATATAAGACTTCTTCTTTTTGGGGGAGGAGGTTTCGAGACAGAGTTTCTCTGAATGATCCTGGCTGTCCTGGAACTCACTCTGTAGACCAGGCTGGCCTCAAACTCAAATATCTGCCTGCCTCTCTCTGCCTCCCAAGTGCTGAGATTAAAGGCAAGCACCACTACTGCCTGGCTGGATATAATATTTCTTTAATAGGCTAATCAACACACTAAAAACAGTTTAAACTGAAAAGCCAGCTAATATCAAATCTTTTATAAACATGCAAACAAATTTTCCTTTTCCTGTAAATCTTCCAATAAAATGATTCAAAAACTCTTAAAGAACCTGAAACAGCACATTAGACAACGTTCCCCAGCATCTTGGTTACCTTTACTTGATCTCTTTTCAAGCAACAGAACAGACAATTTTCATCAAACGCCCAATCAGAAATGCTTTCAGGTTCACACTCTGCAGAAGTAAAAAAAAAAACAAAACAAACAAACAACAACAACAAAAAAAAAACCAAATAAGTTTTAATAATCATAAACCAGAATTTTTCAGAAAGTAAATTAAAGCTAATTTCAAAACTATTATATAGTTTGTGAAAGCCTCACTAAAAAAGTAGGTATTTAACATTTATCTTTAAATTCTTGTATTTTCATCAAACTCAGATTCTCACACATGTAGAAGTGTGAGCTCCACCCTTACAGCCATACCCAGAACCTCCTTCCTCTATGCTCTCTAAGACATTTCTGTCTTAAAACTCTGAAAAGAAAACTCTTCACTCAATTTCTAGCTGCTCATTAGTTAATTGTGCTAACTATACATATACTAACAGTATAAACTAAACACAAACATTCTGCCCTGAATGCAGTTTAACACTTACCAAACTGAGTAAGACACCTAAATCACTAAGGTTTAACCACAAAGACTGTAAAATACCAGAAATATTTTGAATACCTTTAAATAAACTGAGATCTTTTAATAACGCAGGTCCAAACAGCCCTTCAAGAATACTTTCAAATCCTGAAAGGATAAAAAAAAGTGAATAAATAAAACCCATCATCACAATATTTACTGAAAAATACTGCTTTCTTCTGGTTCGCAGAATCACTGGTTATCACCCTGAAGGGATGCTCAGGAAACAGTCCCTGAGAAATCTAAAAGGGGTGTCTGTACTGCTAATAATGAACACAACAAAGAGTCAAAGCACATTCAAAATCAAGACAAAAAGAAACTGGAAACAACCAAGGAAAGAATGGAGGTTCAGAGTCTCCAGTTCTACAAAACTTTACAGAAATGAGATTCTGAAAACTGCCTTCCCAAGGAAGCGCCATGCTTTGGAATGTCCAGAAACCGTCTAGAACAGTCCAAACAGTCCCCTTCTTTCTGCATAACAGTCCATAACATAAATTTCTCTCAGGTTAATAGTTTTCTAGAGAAAAGTCTCAAGAGCAGTTTTCTTCACCTCTCACAGTATTTTGGAATGAAAAGTAGTGAATTATTTCACAACACAATATTAAATACTTGGTCCATTTTTAAAGGCAAAAGTCACTAGGTACACGAAGAGAAAAAAAATGAAGATTAAAAAAAAAATCACATAGCTGTACAAAAGTTTTTCAAAAACATTATATCCTTTACCAGTGTGAAAGAAAAAGAAAACCAGATTTTCTAACTGACTACATCAAATACTGTTATGTACTTAATGAAATACAGTTTAAATGTCTTGCTGTTGTGTGTTGTTATGAAAGAAAGAGAAAAACCTTAGAATAGTGAAATCTACAGTGTCTTTTAAAAAAAAAGAGAGAGAGAGAAAAAATGTCAAGGCCCTCACTATAAAGTTCAAATACTTATTACAACTGATCTGAGAATCCGTCTGTGCTTTAACTATGACCTTTAGAAAGAATTAATGTCATGCACACTTGGTACACATTACTACTTTTCAAATGCATAGAAATATCAATGAATTTAGAAAGCAAGAGAGGACAGGAAAGATGGCCTTTTAAGGATCTGGAGAGCTGGCTCAGCTTCTCTTCCTAAGGACCAGAGTTTGATTCCTGGCATCTGTATGTAGGCTCTTAATTGTCTCTTGGTACACCAGTCCCAGAGGATCCAATGTCCTTTTTGGCCTCCAAAGGCAGTGCATGCACATGGTACACAGACACAGAGGTAGGCAAATTACATATACAATTAAAATTAAAAATAAAAGACAGACTTCAGAAACAGTACTATCTTGCTAAACTGATAATAAAAATAATACTGTAATTAAAATGTCTTTGCTCTACTTCCCATAAACCTCTAATTTGCAATACAGTAGCTACTGAAGTTTGTATTGTAATTAGAGTTAATTTTTATATTATTTTTATATTATTTTTAAACTGTAACTTTTTGATTTATCATTAGAAGGCAATTATTTTTCAATTTTATTTCTTGACATCAAATTATTCTAAAGGTATTAACAAAATTAAATTACCCACTAATCAAACAGCTGATTGTTATTTACCTAATGTAATTAATTACTGTGTCCTCCTGCTCTTTCAAACATTAGAAAAGAAGAATGGCGTGAGTTAGGAGCTATAGAGGTAGAGAGGCGGTGGTGGTGGTGCAATCATGGGGATTAATGGCCAAATACTATCTATCTTTGACCCTGGAGACTATAGAGTCTCAGTAACAGCTAACCTCTGTTCTTTTAAGTAAATCTCAAAACAGTCTCCAACTCCAAAGCCTCTTATTTTCCAGAAAGGAATTCCTATCTTTCCAGTAAGACTGAAAGCATTTGAGTCTCTTAGAAGGTATTAAATAACTAAAAATCCAGCAGGTTTGGTAGTTCTTACATGAAAGATCTAATAATTTCATCTGTGTTTATATAAAATTATAACAAATTTTAAACTCTCATAGTAAGTCAATTTTTATTTTTGAGACGGGGTTTCTATAAATAGCCCAGGATAATATCCTTGGGTCCTCTTATCTCAGTCTCCAGACTGCAATGGTTACAACTGTGTACCACCATGCCATGGCTGTCCTCAATTTCCAAAAAGGAAAAATGTAAACACAGCAAGAAAGGGAAAAATGAACCAACAGCTCGGGGAAATAATAATTCAAAACTAACAAAGATCAAAATCTGAACTAGGTCAACTGAGAAAGAAATTCAGTAATACATAATCATTAGGAAAAAAAATTACAGAACGAAAAACAGAGTGGCCCTAAACTCTGAAGGCAGAGGGCAGGCAGATCTCTGGGTGAGGCCAGAAGGAACTGCAGGACAGCCAGGGCTATGCAGAGAAACTTTTGTCTCAAAACAAAAAAACAAAACAAACAAACAAAAACGTAGGGTGGAGGGTTTCAGAGGAATGCTTGCTGGATATGATGCAAGACTACAGCCAGCATTCAAGAGGCTACACGAGTGGAATGTCGCAAGTTCAGAGCTATGCTACAGAGCAAGTTTCACACGCAGACTAGGCTACTGACTAAAGTCCTGTATTAGGGAAGTAGAAACTCAGACAAAAATAAGCAAGCAGTCAACAACACAACAAATTTAGTCATAAAAGATTTTGCCACAACTAATTTTGTTCTAAAAAAATAACCATATGTAAGCCATTTCTTTTCTGTTCACTTACCACAACACACTGAACCTTATACATATGCACTGCACTCTAAATATTTTGCTGTTCTCTGTTCACTGGATATTAGCACTATTCAGTTTTACTAATAATAAATATCGAATTTAGCAGTTGCATAGCAACACTGAATTATCTCATGTGCTATTGCCTAACATTAACAAAAGGCAAGTAAGAACAAAGACACTCAAAAATTCATACCAAGATTTCATAGGAAAGCCAGGAAGAAAGATAAAGTACCATAAGGAATAAATACTGCGTCCCCCAGCCATCGTGGTGGCTGATCTTGATTGCGGCCATCTCACACCTAAGGCAGGAAGGTGGTGGCTGCAAAGAAGATGAAAAAAGTCTCTGGAGTCAATCAACTCTAGGCTCCATCTTGTAGAAAAGGGGAAGTGGGAAGTATATACTTAGATACAAACAGATACTGAGGATGATACAAAGGGCAGACTGAAACTGCCCATCTGAGGTAATTGGCCCAGCTTTGATGAAATCTCAAACAGAACACTATGCCATGTTGGCTAAAACTGATGACTGTCGCTACATTGGCAATATACTGACTTGGGCACAGCATGAAGGAAATACTAGAGTATGCATAATGGCTGTCACTGATCCAGGTGATTCCAGATGATTTTGGTTATTTATAATTAGAAACCTGGCAGAGCAGACTAATTAAAAAGTAAATCTGGAAAGTATTCCTTTAGTAAAACTTTGCGAGAGATCCTTTTAAAAAAAAGAAAAGAAAAAAGTAAAAAGGCCCGCTGTTCACTGCAACTGTGTGCATGCGCTTGCCTGAGTGCTGTTCACTGCAACTGTGCACATGCCCCTGCCTCAGAGTGGCTCCAACACACTGGCAAAGAAGGTCTTCAAAAAGAGTTTTAATGGCTGAACTTGTGGGTGTTTAAGGAGCTTATTTTTGGTTTAAAAAAAGACGAACAAGCCAAGATTGCAGGCAAACAATGAGTAAAACACGTCCCTTCATTTTGGAAGTTTATTACACATCCACTGAGCAGTCTGAAATTTTTGGCAGCATTAGAAAAGAAAACTCAAGAAAAATAGTTGAATAGCAAAAATTAAGAATTTGGTCACTAAACAGTTTATTCTTACACGCCACACACAGAATTAAAATTCCAAAGCTGATACAGATGGAGTTTTAATACTTGAAGCAAAATATAAATTGTACTTCAGGTCTTGGGCTTGAAAAGTTGACTGAACTTATGTTTACTGTACTATCAATACACTTTATTTATGCTACTGGAAAAAAAAAGGAATACTGAATAGGCCAGTCATGGATTTTAAAGTACCTTTATGCAGACTGTCACATTTTAAAACCTGTCTCAGGGGACTTGACTACTTGCAAAGAAGTCCTAATCAGCATCACAACTGGTCTCAAGCTCTGTCTCCGAGTCTCTTCAATACAGCTTTCAGTGTCTACAGATTCTACTTAGAGCTTCTTTAAAGTTCACACTGTGAAAGAACACACGAGTCCTCATCCCGCATCCCACAATAAAATCATCTTATAATCTGAAAGTCCTCATCCCGCATCCCACAATAAAATCATCTTATAATCTGAAACAATCTCCTTTTGTAGGGTATCATTTCTCAACAGCTCTGCACAGACTGTTTTGTTTGTTTTACTATTCAGTAATCATCTCTTTGCTAATATTTTCTCAAGTCTCTGTATCTCACTTTTGTCCAAATAAAAGTATCAATCTCCTTCAAAGTACTCTTTAATCCAGTTCAATAAACATTTAGTCCTTTAACCAAAAACCTTTAACCATATTAGCTGAGAATGTCTAGTGGACCAAGGCAGACCCTGAGTAGCAACAGTGCGCAGACAAGGTTTCAGCAGCTCTCTCTCCTGGAGCTTTGGCTTTCACTCTCACCCTCAGATTTCTCAGATCCTTGCCCCTTTTAAACAGAAAAGCAAAATGCCAAACCTCTCTGTTTTCTGCCATTATGTACAAGCACTGCAAAAGTATTTTATAAATTAAAATTCTTGTGTGCTATCTAAATCTTGTGTGTTGGTCTTTCTTTTCCCAAACTAAAGTTAATGTTGCAAAGGCCTAAAGAGAAGCCTTCCCATTTCCCACAATGTTCTTAAACTACAGATTCTAAGCTTCATTTTTAGGCTCTGATTTCCTCAAATAATTCCAAAAAACATGACATTAAAATTTCTCACAAATGCCTCCCTTTGATCTGAGTCACAATCTCTACTTTTTTTTTATTTCCAAACGATAAAAAGATTATAAAAAAATAACATGGCAAGAATATATCATATACATAGCCAATTAAGGTCAGCAATGAGAGTTTGTTTCCTTTTAAACAAATATTGATCTTGAAAATATTCTATTAATTGATAAGGGCCAGAAGATCTAACACCTCTGAACAATATAAATGTGATTGGTTCTTATTAAAATGTAAGACTGTACAAATATTCCTTCCTGAATGTCTCTGTAATGGTGCTGGAAAGATAGCTCAGTGGTTAGAAGTGCTTGCTGCTCTAATAGAGGACCCAGATTCAGTTCCTGGAAACCACACTGAAGCTTAAAATTATTTAACTGAAATTATTTGATTTTAGTTTCAGAAGATATGATACACCAGGTACACATGGGGGGGGGTGTGCTTAAGATACATGCAGACAAAATAATACACACATAAATAAAATCTTAATATGTTATGTTATAGTGTCAAACTAATCTACATATTCAATGCAATCCCCATCAAAATTCCAATGACCTTCACAAAATTAGGAGGAAAAGGTCCAAAAATTACCATGGGAGCAAAAAAGACCACATATAACCAATGCAATCCTAACCAGAAAGAATACTAATGAAGGCATGATAATACCCAACCTTAATTGACAAACACAGTAAGTACTGTACTGGTACAAAAATAGGCACATAGACCTGGAACAGAACAGAGGTTCCAGAAATAACACAACATAGCTGTGGCCACCTACTTTTTAGCAAAAGTATCAAAATATAGTTAATTTTTAAAAAGCCTATTCAATTCCAGAGTGAAACAAGGCATTTATCTGCTAGCCTGTACAAAAATCAATTCAAAATGGATTGAACGTTTTAATTTAAAGCCTCAAATTCCAAACTTTTAGGGAAAAATACTTCAAATATAGGCATAGGCAAGAATTTTCTGCATTAGGACTCCAATACTATATGTAGCACAAGAAAATACTCTCAAGATTTGACAAGTAAAATTATATAAAACTAAAAAGGTTTGCATAGCACAGAAAATAATAGACTCTACCAGCTACGTTTCAGACAGAGACATATAACTAGAAAATATAATGAGCTGCACACATACACACATTAACAAACCAAACTGCCAATCATTCATTAATTAGAAGAATGAACCATTCATTCTCTGCAAATTATAACACTGAAATTCCATCTCACTACACTGAGAATAGCTATACTAAAAATATAAAATAAAGTAAAAACACAAGAAAACAAACCAAACAAAAAGAAAGGAAGAAAGAGAGAAACAAAAACAAAAAACAAAACCTGAGAGTGTTGACAGGAAAAAATA
Source organism: Mus caroli (assembly GCF_978045245.1). NCBI lineage: Eukaryota > Metazoa > Chordata > Mammalia > Rodentia > Muridae > Mus > Mus caroli. The sequence continues at coordinate 19,800,713 of NW_028227275.1, forward strand.
ACCCATATTCACTCCTGGGATGGGGGAATAAACAGGTCTAACATCTATGAAAATCAGTACAGAGGTTTCTCAAACAACAAAACACAGAACTACCTTATGATTCAGGTATATCACAACCAGACACATGTTCCCAGGAACCTATGTCCTACTAGAGATGCCTACTTTGCCATGTTCACTGTGGTTCTATTCCCAATAAAGGAAAAAAATGGAATCAGTCTAGCTATCCAGCCACTAATAAATGGATAAAATGTAGCCCAAGAAAAAAATTTTTACCTGCAAAGTAAAATGAAACTGTGAAACTTGTAGGATGAATCTACAGATTAAGTGAGTTAGTCCAGGTTCAGAAAGGCAAAAGGTCCATTTTTTTCTCATACACAGGTCCTAGTTAATGAGCACACACTGGAAGAGGTTATGAACCTAGAAAAGGGATGAAGAAGAGATAGGAAGGAACGAGGGAACGAGGGACGGAGGGAGGGAGGGAGGGAGGGAGGGAGGGAAGGAAGGAAGGAAGGAAGGAAGGAAGGATATCAAGAGAATACACAGAATGTGAAGAGAGACAAAGGGGAGGGTGACTGAGGGTGGAAGGATGAAAGACAGGTAGATAGGGAAGAACAATGGGAACAAATTATTATACAAAATGCTACAATAAAGCCTGTGACTTAGTGTGCTAATCTTAGAATTAAGAAAATAGGGGCAGTGCAGCTCCAGTGATGCACCCCACACCATCATGATGGTTAGCGAGGATGGGGCGGGCGGTGAAGGCAGAGCCCAAGATACTGAATCAGGAGAAGCTGTGACTGTCTCAGGGGTCACCATAACATTCTGTAGAGGGGGCTAGTTTTATATCCTACAATACAAAGCATACTAAATGGCAATTTGTGGAGTCTCAGTTGTGCATTTGTGTCTGGAATATTTTCAGTTATAACTAGCAGAACCATTTTGTGAGAAAGCCAGTCTTTGGTCCTTGCCGTGTCAGAACTGTGGTGTCTGTGGTCATGGCAGTCTGTTTTTCTAACAGTTGTTATAGTGTGGTGTGAAAGATGGCAATTCTGAGTATGTTCTGTGTGTGGCGTAATATTGTGAATTGGTGGAGCTGAGAATTATGAGCATTTTTGAGAGCTCTAAGGGAAACTTGAGTTTGAGGCTGGAAGATCACTGGAATAAGTTCAAAGAAAAACAATATGTAGCTCTTTATTAGTATACATGAACACAATGTGGCTCACCAGAGTCTGGGTAGTGAATACAATATATGGCTCTTTTTGGGTACATGTGATAAGAATTGGAATTTCTATGTACTCTGCTTCTCAATCAATAAAATCTGTTGTGAAAGAGTTAAAAAAATGGGGCTAAGAACACAGAGGGCCTAGCTCTGACTCCCAAAACCTACAAACATCTGTACCTCTAGTCCCAAGGGATCCAACACTCTCTTTTAGGCTCCACAGGCACCAGACAAGAAAGTAGTGCCTAGGCATATATGCAGGTAAAACTAAACACCATACACATAAATTTAAAAAAGTATTACCAAATTATTTTTTTAAAAAGAAATTTATATCATATTAATAAACTATTGGGACTGGAGAGCTGGCTCATCTGTTAAGAACACATATTCTTACAGAGGATCCTGGTTCCTAGCACCACATGGTAGCTCAAAACCACCTGTAATTCCAGTTCTAGGAGATCCATTCCTTTTTTTCTGACCTCCTCAGGCACCAGGCACACATGTGGTACTTAATACATACATGCAGATAAAATATCCATATATATAAAGTGAGATAATTATTTGAAAAATAAAATATATGCTTTGCCATTAAAATACTTAAAATTTGGTGGCCAGATGGCTCAACTGGTAAAGGGGCTTGCCACTAAGGATATTGCAACCTGAGTTCACACACAGTGTTTAAAACAAACAAAACCCTTAAAACCATAATCAAAGAGTCAAAATTAAGATTTCAGCTATCAAGTATATACTGACAACTCACCAATCTCACAATCTTGCTCTAGATCTTGTTTCTAATAGCCCACTGTACACTGTGTATCAAGATATCATAATTCAGTGGTTTTTAACCTAAGGGTTACGACTCCTGTGTGTGTATCAGATATCCTGTATATCAGTTATGTATATGATTCAAAACAGTAGCAAAATTACATTATGAAGTAGCAACGGAAATAATCTTATGGTTGGTGGTCACCATACCATGAGGAACTTTTTATTAAACGGTTGCAGCACTTCAAAAGGCTCAGTAGTCTACTACCTTTCCATTTTCTTCACTACCCACTCTTCCTTTCTTCCTTAGTATGAAAATGGCATCATGAAGGTCACTCAGGTTAGAAATGTCAGTCAAGGTTCAGTGGTGGCCTTTAATGCCTTTAATCCCAGCACTAGGTAGGTAGAGGTAGCTAGATCTCTGAATTCAGGAGCCTTTCTACAGAATGAGTTCCAGGACAGCCAGGGCTACACAGAGAAAGCCTGTCTTGAAAAAACAAAACAGACATTAAGAATTCTAATCATCTTATTTCAAATCCCCACTTTTTCAAGATGGTAAAAGTTACTTGCTAGCTGCATGCAACCCTTTAAACCCCATAGTTGAAGAAAATAAAGCTGCTCTCTGATGGCCATGTGTATGCCATTGCAGGCATAAGCCTGTACTAATACATACACATAATAAAAAAGATAATATTAATAAATAAAGAGTTCAAATTCATTTTCTCTTTCCCATCCCTGACTTCTGACTGTTACTATCCCTTTCCCTAACAACTATAATGCCATCCATAACAGCAGTTATCATTAACTCTTTAAAACATCCTCATCAGTGTTGATTCTGTTCTGTATGTAATGAATGTCTTAGGGTTTCTACTGTGTCTTAAAAATCACAACCAAAACCAACTTGGTGAAGAAAGGGGTTCATTTCACTTACACCTTCAAATCTGGTTCACCACTGAAGGAAGAATGGAACCTGGAGGCAGAAACTGAGGCAAAAGCCACTGAGGAACAGACTTGCTCTTCATGGCTTATCCAGCTGGCTGTTTTATACAATCTAGGACCAGTTGCCTAGGGCTGGCACTGCGATAGTGACGTGGGCACTCCACATCAACATTAATCAAGAGACTGCCCCACAGACTTGCCCACAGGCCAACCTGATGGGAGTACTTTCTCAACTGAGAGTGCTTTCTTCCAAATGGATATGTCAAATTGACATAAAACTTGCCAGCACAATAAACTACACTTTAAACTATTATTATTGGCATTTTATCCACAAGATTAAACAAAGAAAATGAAGCTTATTCACATCTTAGCATCAACCTGCCTAATTAAACTACAGTCCCTCAGGCAGGCGGTGGTGGCGTACGCCTTTAATCCCAGCACTTGGGAGGCAGAGGCAGGTGAATTTCTGAGTTCGAGGCCAGCCTGGTCTACAAAGTGAGCTGCAGGACAGCCAGGGCTACACAGAGAAACCCTGTCTCAAAAAACCAAAAAAAGCAAAAACAACCCTCCCCCCCCTACGGTCCCTCAATAAGCATTCAACAAATAAATGTATACATTAAATAAATACAAATATACCCATTCATTTAAATACCTAAATCCTTATATATGTTCTGAGTGGCTTAAGAAGTTTTACAATAAAACTTTACAATAACAATTCTATTTTGTGTATCTGGCATGAAGATTTGAAGTAATAGTAAACAGAACAGAAGGGGCAACTGATATCTGATGAAGAGAGATGCCTTTCTAGCCCAGGTGAACCTAGTCTCCCTATCTATAAAGCAAAACTAGAAATGAAAAGTTTTTTTTAAATAAAAAATAGAACTACTTTTTATACAGCTTACTACTATACATTTTATACAGTAAATGTGATCACAATAAACCTAAAAACAAACCAGGAAGAACATAGCTCAATAAAACAGTGTCATTAATACATTCAAAAGAAAAGGACTATATATTTAGCAGCTGAAACATTTTCAAAATAAATTTTATATAATTATATTTGTATGTTTACATATAGAGTCATGAATGAGAATCCTATGAATTAAGTGACCAAAGTATCAGATACTCAATAGCTAGGAGATAGGAATATCTTGAGAAATTCAAGTGCAGTCAAGTCATTTGTTCTGTTAATACTTGTTATATCTGACTTCAGTAATTATTCTTAGAAAGAAGCCATTTAAATGTAAATCTGAAGATGATTAAGGGTGAGTCAATTACACCGGGAGTTGACAATCTCTGGGTCTCAATCCCTTAGAGACCCTCAGTCATATAAGGTCAAGAAATGCATATGAATGCCATTTATATAGTAAAGTGTGCATGCATACATACATTAGCCCTTCCTCCCCTGCACACATTCATTCCCCCCTCCGTGTGTGTGTGTGTGTGTGTGTGTGTGTATGTGTGTGTGTGTGTATGTGTGTGTGTTTGTGTGTGTGTGTATGTGTGTGTGTGTGTATGATAATTTTTCTTAAAGGTACCAGAAGTATAAATTACAACATAACAGGTAGGCACAAGATAAAAAGGAGTCCTCATGCTTCGTGGGAAGTGATGGAGTTAACTAAAACAGAACTATGAGCTAATTATTTCCTTCATTTTAATGAAAATGGGAATCTGTGTGACTGAAAGTACAGAGGTAAATATTAAACTTTCACATTACTGGAAGAAAGAATGTTCACTTTCTGGTACTAACATGGCTGGCAGGAGCCTTATACTGCTAGAGGTTTCATTTAATGTTAGTATAACTCTAGGGTATTTCAAAACTATTCATATACTCAACTCCATATTATCTGTAAGGTAACTAAATACATTCTTAAATTCTATAGCTTAAATATTTGTAAATTACCTAAGACAGAATCTGAAAGTATATTAGAAAAAGTATATTTGGAGTATTTAACCAATAAAACAGGGGATTTGTATTTTATATTCTTCTTTTGTTCCCTGTAATTTAAAAAGCAACTAAATAAAACAGTAATTATACATCTGCATGACAGAGAAAAAGTATATAGAATTTTGGCAGGAAGGGGGCAGAATAGGAGACCTATGAACGGAGGGCTCCCCAAGGTCCCCTTATGTTTGGCACAGGAATCTGCACCAGCTTCCATCAGTTGCTGGATGAAGTCCCTCTGGTCTCTCTGATGATGATTATGCTAGGCTCCAGTCCCAGAACTGGACAAATCTGCAGACTGGACAAATTGCAGGTTGCAGGTTGAATGTTTTGTGGCTGGGTTGGTGTCCCAATCCTTCCACTTCAGGCCTTGCCTGGTTACAGAAGAGATGGCCAGTTCAGGTTCCCAGTACTAGGTGTCCTCTTTACTAGGAGTCTTTGCTAGGGTTATTCACAACTGACAGAATCAACTACCCAGACTCATAGGAACTCACTGAGTTCAGGGAGCCTATAAGGGTCTGACCTGGGTCCTCTGCATGTTATTGGGGTTCTTGTGAGACTCCTAACAGTGGGTGCAGGGGTTGTCTCTGACTCTTTTACCTACTTGTGGGACCCTATCCCTCCTGCTGGGTTGTCTTGCCCAGCCTTGATGTAATGGTTATGTACCTGATTTTATTATAGCTTATTATGCCATGTTTGATGTCCCTGAGAGGCCTGCTCTTGTCTAGGAGATGGGGAGTGGAGAGTTCTGAGGAAGAGGGGAGGGAGAGACTGCAGTTGGGATATATGAGAGAATAAAGATTTTTTAAATGAATAAATCTAGTTTGCTTGCTTGCTTGCTTGTTTGTTTGTTTGTTTTTAAAAAAGCTAGGTGTGGTAGTGCACACCTTTGATCCCAACAACTGGGAGACAAAGCAGGCAGATCTCTGTTCAGTTTGAGGACAGCCTGGTCCATACAGTGAGCTCCAGGCAAGTCAGGCCTACATAGAGAGACCTGTCCCACAAAGGAGGAAGGAGGAAGCATATAAGAAGGAAAATTTCACAAAACAGAAGGGAGAAGTGGCTCAATAAAAACAGCTGAGAACTTCAATGTCTCACTTCCAACTAAGCAAAAGAAACACAGGAACTTCACAGCATCACTATTAATCAACTGGACCTAGAGGAAAAGCAAGAAGTCACCAACCAAAACCAGCCAGATAGATATTCTTCTCAAGGGTTCAGGAACATTCTCCAAGACAGTATGTTAAGCCAAAACAAACAATTCAATAAATTTGAAAAAAGACGTATATATCATATAAAGTATCTTCTTCAATTATAAAGCAATCAAATTAAAGATTAACAGAAAAAAATTGACAAAAATAAAAATTAACACATTCTTAAGCAGCCAGTTAGTACAAGTAGCCACAAAAGAAAGTATGCAATGAAAACAAGAATGTAAAAAGAATACAGCATCAAAAGCAAATATATACTCAAAAGTCTTCAGACATTTGTATGTGTGGATATCTACATTTTTTAGAAAATACGTATTGAAAATTAATGTCCAAGAGTCCCCAATATCTTAACACAATTCATCTTTAAAACTTTTAAAAAAGTAAAAGAAAAAGAAACTCAATACTATTAACAGGCCCGAGACCTTAGCACGAATGACACCATGTTAGAAGCATCATTCTGACCTTGGAACCCAACAGATCAGGCCCCAGCATCTGCCAAAATTAGAACAAAGACATAATCCATCAAATACTAGTCCCTAGTTTCAGGATACAGGATTAAGTATTAGACGGATCTTCAAAAAGAACAGAAAACAGGTGGGTAAAATAGCTAGGAGGGGAAAACTGTTACAGTTAGAATCCAGTTTTAGAAAAGGAAATAGTCTCCACGGGACCAAGGCACCACTGTAGGGGATATTCGGGCAGGGAGGCAGAAGTGGATGGGGGAACTCCCTCATAGAAGCAGGGGGGATGGGGGATGGAATAGGGGGGTTGCAGAGGGGAAGGGGGATAACATTTAAAATGTAAATAAATAAAATAACCAATTTTTTAAAAAGAAAGAAAAGGAAATACAGAAAGAAAATACTATAGGAATGAATGGGAAAGTACATGGGATAAGGCTACAGAGTACAGCAATGAATGCCTTACAGTAAAGTGGACTTGAGCAATATAAACAACAGCCCTAACATCTAACTGAAGAGTGTAGAAACAGAAGCAAAACCATCATTAGACATAAATTCAAGAATAGAAATTAAATAAAAAGACTACTACTTCTTAAAAAAAAAAAGCCGGGTGTGGTGGCGCACGCCTTTAGTCCCAGCACTCAGGAGGCAGAGGCAGGCGGATTTCTAAGTTCGAGGCCAGCCTGGTCTACAAAGTGAGTGCCAGGACAGCCAGGGCTACACAGAGAACCCCTGTCTCAACCCCCCCCCCCCCCAAAAAAAAAGACTACTACTTGTGGAGTCAATTGCTGGCACAACTGTGTGGAGTCAAAAGAAGGAGTTCTTATATCCCCCCTTACCCAGGAGGTTATATATGCTGCTGTGTGGCAGAGTGGATAGCAGGAACCATTCGTTTCTTCAGCCTTAGAGACTGGGGTCTGGGATGAGCACTGTGACCTTTTTCCTCGTAGTCCACTGACATGCATTCCACCATGGCCTCTTTTGGTCCTGGATGTGAGGTGTATGAAGAATGGCACTTCCATAGTCACTTTAGTTGACAGGCCAACTGGATGCCCGCTGCAGAGGATTTCTAACTCAGCTTCAATTGTTAGTTTTCCTGTCTGCTTCCTAAGTTTAACTTTCCTAGGGACCTCTCCATTATTTAAAGACAGGGTATCTCTACATAGCTCCAGCTGTCCTGGAACTCACAGCTTAGCTTTGATTCTCTGCTTTCTTGCCTGCTTCCTAAGTTTAATTTTTCTAGGGACTACCAGATTGGTTTTTTGTTTGTTTGTTTGTTTGTTTGTAAAGACAAGGTCCCTTTATATAGCAAAATTACAGCTCTGAAGTAACAACAAAAATAATTTTATGGCTGGATGGTTACAAGATGAAGAACTGTATTAAAGGGCTGCAGCACTAGGAAGGTTGAGAACCACTGACTTAGGGTGATATACACCCAGCAAAGTTATCTGTCATAATAGAAGTAGAAATGCCTTTTTTTTTTTCAGGATAAAAATGAGCTTAAAAAATTAAGTCCATGAAGCTGACCCTATAGAAAATACTTTAAGGAACATTCAGACTGAAGAAAAAAAAAATCCATTTACCAGACTTGAGAAAAGCACAAACCCTGCTTAACGTACTTAAGCATGAGAAGGAGAAAAGCAGACACCAACTATGCACCCCAACGAAACAGCAGAAATCAATACATACCCTTCAATAACTGAATATTAATGATGTTAATTGCCCAATCTAAAGGTACAGTCTAATAGACTATATTTAAAAAGCAGGCTCCATCTGTTTTTGTCCCCATGAAACATACCTTATCACAGAAACCAGACTACCTTCCAAAAAAAATGGGTCCAGGGCTAAAGAGATGGCTCAGTGGTTAAGAGCACAGACTGCTCTTCCAGAGGTCCTGAGTTCAAATCCCAGCAACCACATGGTGGCTCTATAATGGGATTTGATGTCCTCTTCTGGTGTCTGAAGACAGCGACAATGTATTCACATACATAAAATAAATAATTTTTTTTTTAAAAAAGGGAAGGGAGGGAGGGAAGAGGAGGAGGGAGGAAGGAAGGAAACAGACCAGAAAACTAGCAAGGGTTGCTATTCTAATATCTAACAAAACAGACTTCAAACAAAGACTACTGAAAAAAGACAGTCACTTTGTTAATATTAAGGGAACAATCCATTAAGAAGACATTATAATTCTAAATTATGTCCTAAACACAGGTGTGTCCAATTTCATAAAACAAATACTACTAGATATAAAGTCTCAGATTAACCCCAACACAACAGCAGGAGGCAACTTCAAAACCTCATTTTCATTGACTAATGTCAACCCAACAAAAGAAACCAAGAAATGTCTGAATTAACTGACATCATAAATCAAATGGGAGTTCAGATCTACAGAGTATCACATCCAAAACTGCAGAATAAACATTTTTCTTATTAGTCAATGGAAAACAGATCATATATTAGGGCACAATACTTCTTAACTAATACAGAGAAACAGAAATAGTTCCCTGTATTCTATCTGCTTGTAACGGAATAAGACAACAAATCAACAGAAAGATTTTATATATATACATACACACACACAAGATATAATAAATGCAAAACTCAAAAAGATTACATAATATACTACTGAATAACGAATCAATCTGAAGAAATGAAGAAGGAAATAAAAAGACATTCCAAGTATCAAACAAAATGAAAATACAACATACCAAAACCTGTGGAATAAAATGAAAACAATGAAAGCTGTTCTAAGTCTATAGACAAAAACAAAGTTGGCTCTCTGCTCTCTTTCTAAGACACACACACACACATACTCTCATGAGGGAGGGAGGGAGGGAGGGAGGGAGGGAGGGAGGGAGGAGAGGTTTTGCAATTGGTTTCCACTGATGAAGTTATGTTTAGTTGCAAGTCACCATATGGGTGCTGGGAATCAAATCCAGATGTCTGTCTGCAATGCTCTTATCCTCTGAGCCATTTCTCCAGCCACCTAAAAGTCAGTTCTTTGTACAGATAAACATGGCAGACAAACTCTTAGCCAAATTAACTAAAAGAAAAAAAGACCCAAATTAATAAAAATTAAATATAAAAAGGAGGTATTATAGGGCTGGAGAAATGGCTCAGTGGTTAAGAGCACCAACTGCTCTTCCAGAGGTCCTGAGTTCAATTCCCAGTAACTACATGGTGGCTCACAACCATCAGTAATGGGATCTGATGCCCTCTTCTGGTGTGTCTGAAGACAGTCACAGTGTACTCATATACATAAAATAAATCTTTTTGAAAAAATGGAGGCATTATAACAGCAGTGAAATTCTGAAAAATCATTATGCCTATGTGAATATATTTGCACCACATGTGTACAAAGCCCCAGAGGTCAGAAGGAGTCAGATTCCAAGGGAATGGAGTTACTGGCATCTGTGAGCCATCTGATGTAAATAAATGCTGAGAACCAAACTTAGTCTCTATACGAGCAGTAAGTACTTTAACCACTAAGCCCAAAGCTACCTGATTTTTGACAAGAATGTCAAAAAATACAAATTAGAGAAAAGACACAAATCTTCAACAAATGGTGCTGGGGAAATGGGTATTTACATGTAAAAGAAATGAAAATAGAAAATTTCATGATTATTGGCTTATTTTCATGTTTCAATAAACATGAAAATAGAGCTTTCTTGATCTTCAAAACGCAACTACAGATGTATTGAGAACCTCAACATAAGAGCTGAAACTGCTAGAGGGAAGAGTAGGGAGCACTTCAAAACAGACACAGCAGGGCTGGAGAGATGAGTTCAATTCCCAGCAACTGCATGGGTGGCTCCCAACCATCTGTAATGGGATCACATGCCCTCTACTGGTGTGTCTGAAGACAGCTACAGTGTACTCACATACATTAAAGAAACATTTTTTTTTTAAAAAAAAAAGCTGGACATGGTGGTGCACACCTTTAATCTCTGGTAAACAGAGGCAAGTGGGTCAATGTTAGTTCAAGGCCTACTTAGCAAGTTGAATGTTAGTTCAAGTTCATAGCAAGTTGCCAGTCAGCTAAAGCTACACAACAGGACCTTACCTCAAAATAAAGAAATACAAGCATAGGCAAGCACTTTCCAAATATGACACTGAGGAAATAAGCCAATAATCAGCAAATGGACCTCAAAAACCAAAAGATTCTATACAACTAGAGAGACTGTCAATATAGTAAAGCAGCAGCCATCAGGATGGGAGAAACTCTTGCCAGCTACACATCTGACAGAGGATTAATGTCTAGAATATAAAAGAAACTCCAGAAACTGAACAGCAGGAAAACAACCCAATCAAAAACTGGGCTATGGACCAGAACAGAGAGTTCTCAAAAGAAATGCAAGTGAATAATAAACATTTTATAGTGTTTGACATCTGTAGCCATCAGGGGAAGTACAAATGAAAACTACTATGAGATTCTACTTCACCCTTGTCAGTACTGCCATCATTAAGAAACAAATGACAATAAACGCTGGGGAGAGCTTGTGGTAATGAGGACTCTCAACTCAGTGTTGGCTAAGGTGTAAATTGGTACAATCACTAGGAAATCACTGGTAGAAGTATCTCAAAAAGCTAAAATTATGGGGGCTGATGGGATGACAAAGCTAAAAGAGTGTTTTCTGGTCTTCCAGAAAACCAGAATTTGGTTCCCAAAACCCAATGTTGGGCAGTTCACAACCATCCACCTGTAATTCTAGTTTCAGGGGGTCTGACACCCTTCTGATCTCTGTGGGCACCCACACACATGGGGCATATACTCACAGACACATGAACACATGCATAAATAAAAATAAATCAAGATTGCTAAAGACATTAAATTGAGAGGGGGAGCATATTGAGGAAGGATGGAGGAAGGGTGTTAGAAGGGTGAGGATGTGATAAAATACATGTTCATTATATACACAGGTAACTATATTGCAGGGCCAGTACGATGGCTCGGTGAGTGAAGGAGCTTGCTGTTAAGTCTGATTCTGGAGCCCTCAGGGTAGAAAGAACTAATTTCCATGGATTGTCCTCTGAACTTCACATGCCCACAGCGGCACCTGACCCATACACACCCATTCACTCCATTGCCCACCTACACAAATAAATATAAAACGTTGTATTTTTCAAAAGTGAAACAATATTACCACATGATCCAGTATTCTACATTGAAGTATATACTCAAGAGAAAAACAACTGAAGCTTATACATGAATGTTCACAGAAATATTATTCCTATGTCAAAAGTAGAAACCCTCAAATGTCTATCAGATAAAAGATAACCCCACAATGTAATGTTATTCAGATATAAAAGTAATTGTTAAAGACGAAAAGTATCACCACTACCCACTCATATGTAAAAGCCATAGTTTTATTCTTGTTATATTTGGAGATGGAGACTCTAAAGGAGTAATGAAAATTAAGTCGTAAGGATGAGGCCCTATACCAAATAGAACTCAAGTCATCAGTAGAGATACCTGGTAAAGTGCACACATATGCCAACTTTGTTCTCTCTGCCATACAAAGAACATGTAATAAACAATGAGGAAATAGAGAGAGCCCCCAGCAGGAACTAACACTGCTGAGCTATAATCTTAGAAATGTGTGGAAATAAATACCTGTCCTTGAAACCACCCTGTCTTGGCTCTTTGGCTCCGGTAACCCAAGCTGCTTAAATCACACAGAGGAAGTGAAACACAACACAGCCTGGACAGCCTTTTTTTTTTTTTTGAGACAGGGTTTCTCTGTGTAGCCCTGGCTGTCCTGGAACTCACTTTGTAGACCAGGCTGGCCTCGAACTCAGAAATCCGCCTGCCTCTGCCTCCTGGGGGGCTGGGACTAAAGGCGTGCGCCACCACACCCGGCTCCTGGACAAACTTCTAACAACACTGTGCTTAAAACAAGGAAGCCAGACATGACAGACAGCATATCCTATCATCATTATCCCATTTATATATGTAACACCCAAAACAGGCAGATCCATAGACAAAAAGGATGCTTGTGGATGCCAGGAAATTAAAATGGTTGTGACTATAAAATAAGTATGTAGTATCTTCCAGGAATGAAAAAATACCTTGCAAGTAGACAGCGGTAGTAGTTGTGTATTACTGTGAATATACTAAAAGCCACTCGATTATTTCATTGAAAAGCATTCAATTGCTTTCTGCTGGGTGCGGGCTGCCTGCTGTCGAGATGGGCAAGTTCATGAAACCCGGGAAAGTGGTGCTGGTCCTGGCCGGACGCTACTCCGGACGCAAAGCCGTCATCGTGAAGAACATTGATGATGGCACCTCGGACCGCCCTTACAGCCATGCCCTGGTGGCTGGAATTGACCGCTATCCCCGGAAAGTGACAGCTGCCATGGGCAAGAAGAAGATCGCCAAGCGATCCAAGATCAAGTCCTTTGTGAAAGTTTATAACTACAACCACCTCATGCCCACAAGGTACTCTGTGGATATCCCCTTGGACAAGACTGTTGTCAACAAGGATGTGTTCAGGGACCCAGCTTTGAAACGCAAGGCCAGGCGGGAGGCCAAGGTCAAGTTTGAGGAGCGATACAAGACAGGGAAGAACAAATGGTTTTTCCAGAAGCTTCGCTTTTAGGTATATTTTTGTTTTGGTCATTAAAAATTTAAAAAAATATAAAAAAAAAAAAAGAAAAGCATTCAATTGGTGAATTCTACATTAATTTTCAAAGAATTGGGAGTAAATATGGATAGAACCAATTAATAATTTCAGGTAGTTACATATAGAATAATACTATCTTCACAACATTCTCAAAAAGACAACACTACAGTAATGAAGAACAGACCAGAAATTGTCAGAGGATTATTAAAAAAGAATACCGAGCCAGGCGTGGTGGCGCACGCCTTTAATCCCAGCACTCGGGAGGCAGAGGCAGGCGGATTTCTGAGTTCGAGGCCAGCCTGGTCTACAAAGTGAGCTCCAGGACAGCCAGAGCTATAAAGAGAAACCCTGTCTCGAAAAACCAAAAAAAAAAAAAAAAAAAAAAAAAAAGTCTTCTCATTCTCCGTATTATTCTCTAGGGAAACTGTTGGGTCCACACACCTCAACCTTCCCAGTACATTCGATTTTAACATTTTCTCTCTTTCTACATGAACGGAGAGAAAACTACCTCTCACAACATGGTGAATAACGGTGATGAACTCACCGTGGATCTGTGCCAATAGCCCTGGATCCCATTCCTTATCCCCAGATTCTTGCCCCGTTTTTCAAAGCATCAGCTAGTTTGCTAAAACTCAAGCAGATTCTCCCACTAAAATACCTTTCAATGCTGACACTCATGGTAAAAGTGAAAATCCTGAAAAGAGCCTACATACTTCAAGTTAGTCTGAAGTCACCAAACACCTTTGCTCTAACATGGTCCTCAAAAGGGTTTGTATTTTTGGGGCTCTTCAGATTAGAAATTCAGAACTCAGTCACTAAAAGTCTATGTAAATATTCCAAAATCTAAACACTTCTGATCTTAAGCATTTCTGTATACTTTTTACATGGTCTGCCTGCTGTTACATTTTTAAAAATAATTGTTATGTTTATTTTTATTAGATATTTTATTTACATTTCAAATGTAAAATTTCCTCATTTCCCCTCTGGAAACTCCCTATCCTCTCCCCACTCCCCCTGATAACCAACCCACACACTCCTGCTTGCTTGCCTTGGCATTCCTCTACACTGGGGTATAGAGCCTTCACAGGACCAACTGCTTTTACATTTTTAAACTTAAATTTGGGTTAAAAGTTTTAGATTAGAACATAGTTTAGGGCAGTGCTTTAGCCTATTTCACAAAATCAAAAAGCACATAATAGTTAGGTATGGAGGCACAGACCTATTTAACCTAGCAATAAAGAGAATGAGACAGGGAAGACCACAGGTTCAATGCCAGGCACCCTGCCACATCATCTCCAGCCCCTGCTTTGTAAGATGTTATTAAGAGAAGAAAAGTGAAGGAGTGGAGAGACTGGGTGGCTGAGGGCATATGCCATTCTTGCAGAGGTCACTTTCCAACCACCTATATATAACTCTGGCTCAAGGAAATTTCATTCCCTCTTCTGTCTTCATGGCTATCTATATTCAAACACATACATACATACACACACACACACACACAAAATTAAAAATAAAAATGTATCTTAAAAAAATTAACTGGAGCCTGAAGAGATGGCTCAATGGTTAAGAGCACTTGATGCTTTTGTAGGGGACCTGGGTTCAGTTCCCAGCAGCCAGTTCCTAGAGTTACAGGAAATCCAATACCTTTTCTGGCCTCCTTGAGCATCACACGTGTGATACCATACATAATGCAGATAATACAGCCATACACATAAACTAAATAGATCTCTAAAAAGTGTTATAATGATCACTGAACTTTATTGATCTGCTATCTGTTGCAATCATTTTCTTTAAATATCTGAACTTTTCCAGCTTAGACATCAGGGGCAGCCTTAAGATTGTTCCTCTGAAGCTTCAAATTAGCTAGCAAAACAAGCAGAGGTTTGTTTACCTTACAGCTTCAATTCCTTAATTAAAATTAAGATTATTGTGTTTACTGGACTTTTTTCTCTTTCTTTCTCAGTTGCGTATTCATTTCCTTGTCCATATGGGTTTTTTTTCCATATTTTTTTATTACGTATTTTCCTCAATTACATTTCCAATGCTATCCCAAAAGTCCCCCATACCCTCCCCCTCCCCCACTCCCCTACCCACCCATTCCCACTTTTTGGCCCTGGCGTTCCCCTGTACTGGGGCATATAAAGTTTGCGTGTCCAATGGGCCTCTCTTTCCAGTGATGGCCGACTAGGCCATCCTTTGATACATATGCAGCTAGAGTCAAGAGCTCCGGGGTACTGGTTAGTTCATAATGTTGTTGCAATATGTTTTTTTAAAGGATTTATTTATTTATTTTATGTAAGTACACTGTAGCTGTCTTCAGACACCCCAGAAGAAGACATCAGATCTCATTACAGATGGCTGTGAGCCACCATCTGGTTGCTGGGATTTGAACTCAGGACCTTTGGAAGAGCATTCAGTGCTCCTAGCCACTGAGCCATCTCTCCAGCCACATATGTTTTTAATAAACTATTAATACCTTTGCTTCCTGAAGTTTAAGAATTCATTTAATATACAGCAAAAAAAAAATGAGCATAGACTATACAAAGGTAGAAAAATGACAGCACAGGTCTACTTACAGAATTACAGCAGTTATGAAACCTGTCCAGGTCAGTGACAGATTTTAAATGTTGTATAAATGTTAGGGGCTATTATACTGATTACTTAGACATGCAGATAAATGAACTTAAACAACCAACAGTAAACTAAAATACTCCTGAAAGCTGAGATTATATCATGACGACCAAGAGGATCTAATGAAGAATTTCTAACACAATAATGGCAGTGTCAAAGATGAGACAGAACGAAATAGACAAGAACAACAAAGAATCTCTAATGATGATGTACACAAAGTGACATAAACTTTTTATAAAATTTGAGGATCTGCAAATACCTTGAAAGATCTCTTATACTGATCACTACTGAAAGATACCAAACTTAAAAAAAATTATTTTATTTTATGTGCAAGAGTGTTTTTCCTGCATGCATGCATGTATGTATGGTGCTCAAAGAAGTTAGAAGATAGAGATGGTTGTGAGCTACCATGTGAGTGCTGGAAATTGAACCTGGGTCCTCTAGAAGAGTAACAAGTGCTCTTAATAGCTGAACATACCCTTCAGCCCTCAAGATAACAAATTTCTAAGGATCTTAGAGCACATGAGCCGCATGTCTCTAGTAAATAGTCCTGGTCTTGCCAAGTACGGTGGTACACATCTTTAATCCCAGCACTTGGGGGGCAGGAGGCAGAGGCAAGTGGATTTCTATGACTTTGAGGCCAACCTGGTTTATATAGTGAGCTCCAGGCCAGCCAAAGCCACACAGTGAAACCTTGTCTCAACATACTCTCCTCCAAATATTCCTAATCTGCTTGTCATGCTCACATCCACTAAAGTATCTCAACAAAAGTCTCCCATAGGCAAAACACTCACACATAAAAGAATAAATCTTAAAAGAAAAATCACAATGATCTGAGGTTTTTTTTCAGAATTTTTTTCCTTACAAACTCTGATATTCTTAGAGGCTGAACACAGTATTGCTTGTAAACCAACATCTATCTAAAAGGTAACAATGTTTTCAATTTCCCTGCCTCTTAAATTTATACAAATTATGGCTTGCTTAAAAGTACTTTTAAATGCATTTCCATTTTTATTAAATCACTGCTGATCTTCTGTTTTGGTTTGGTTGGTTTTTTTTCTTTTTTTGGTTTTTCGAGACAGGGTTTCTCTGTATAGCCTTGGCTGTCCTGGAACTCACTCTGTAGACCGGGCTGGCCTCGAACTCAGAAATCCGCCTGCCTCTGCCTCCTGAGTGCTGGGATTAAAGACGTGAGCTACCACTGCCCGGCTACTGCTGATCGTTCCAGTCAGCTACCCACCATTCCTTTACATGCATCCCTGCTCTTCTGTTTCCTCTTCCAGGCTTATATCCAGACTGGTAACAGCAGTACTTACTTCTATATGTGGAACTGGAGGTGGGCCTGCTGTCATCTTATTCTATCCAATAATACATCTGTAGAAAACAAAAATAAAGCACAGTGCGGGATGTGGTGGTGCTTGCTATTAATCTCAGCACTTGGGAGCCAGAGGCAGATCTCTCCATTGTAATTCTTTTTTTTTTTTTTTTTTTAAAGATTTATTTATTTATTATATGTAAGTACACTGTAGCTGTCTTCAGACACTCCAGAGGAGGGCGCCAGATCTCGTTACGGATGGTTGTGAGCCACCATGTGGTTGCTGGGATTTGAACTCTGGACCTTCGGAAGAGCAGTCGGGTGCTCTTACCCACTGAGCCATCTCACCAGCCCCCATTGTAATTCTTAATGCTATTACTGTAAGAATATCTTCATCATAACTTATCAATCACGGTTTTATAGTAATTTCCTTTGGCCATTAGTAGCAATTTTCCTTCCTTTACAAAGAGTACTGCCAGGAGCTGGAGAGATGGCTCAGCAGTTAAGAGAACTGACTGCTCTTCCTAAAGTCCTGAGTTCAAATCCCAGCAACCATAGGGTAGCTCACAACCACCCGTAGTGAGATCTGACTCGCTCTTCTGGTGCGTCTGAAGACAGCTACAGTGTACTTATGTATAATAATAAATAAGTCTTTGGGTCAGAGCCACCAGGGACTGAGTGAGCAGAGTTAACCAGAGTGAGCAGGGCCTACTGGAGTGAGCAGAGGTCCTAAATTCAATTCCCAACAACAACATGAAGGCTCATAACCATCTGTACAGCTACAGAGTACTCATATACTCATATACATAAAATAAATAAATAAATCTTAAAAAAATTTTTTTTTCTTCAATTCAGTGTTACCTTGAGTCTTTGAACATTCAAATTTTTGAGAAGGGTCTCTATATGTAGTCTATTGCTAGTTTTGGACATGTGATCCTCCTGCTTCAGCCTCCCTGGTTCTGGGATGACATACTGAAAGACAAGTATGTGCCACAGCACCCAGCCTTTGGGAATACTTAAAATCTGAGAGTAACAAACGCTATATTACATACTCGTGTCACACTGACCAGGCACCTCCAACATTTCTGCATGCACAGCAATGTTTTACACTCAGTGCAGTAACAGTGTGACACACATTCCCCCCCCCCGCCCCCCTTCGCAGCGTTCACATCTAAATCTTCTATATGCACTCTCAGTTATGGCTGCTTATCAAGGTACAGATACACAAAGGTAGCTACCGACTGCTCAACTTATAGAATGAAAGATATAGAGTTAATGTAGGCAGTTCTCGTCTCAGGTTTTTTATTGGTCAGAGGAACTGGTTCTATGTGACAAGGACTACTTGAGTCCATCTGGAATTCAACTAGATGTTTAAAAATTGCACAGAGAAAGACATGAATTGAGAACCATAATTCTATCCTGATGTCTGTGAGTGCTGCAACTTGGGAAGGCACAGAATGGCATTTGTTGATTGTAAGGTATTTATTTCCCTATATGCTTATCTTTCCAGCCCATAGTACATATATATGGTATTGGTTATGATATTCATAACCAAGATCAAAATCAATAATAAATCAACTACTATAGAAATCTTCTTAGGATAGGCTTAAATAAGATGATCTTTATAAGAATATACAAAGCAAAACAAAACAAAACAAAAACAAACAAACAAAAAAAGCCACAGTAGTTCACATATCCCCATCTGCCTTTTACACTGAAGAGCAAATATCTTTTTGTTTGTTTGTTTTTCGAGACAGGGTTTCTCTGTGCAGCCCTGGCTGTCCTGGAACTCACTTTGTAGACCAGGCTGGCCTCAAACTCAGAAATCTGCCTGCCTCTGCCTGCCAAGTGCTGGGATTAAAGGCGTGCGCCAGCACGGAAGAGCAAATATCTTAATCCCCTAAACACAACTGACCTTTTCTGGCACATGTTTTTATATGAGAACAAATGTGAAGTTAAGTGCCTACATTTCTCAAGATGTTATCTCAACTCTTCCCTCAGAATTACTGCTGATGACAAGATAGACGCTACCAATGCACCTAATTCCAGGGTACAATCTACAACAGGTCAACAAAAACAGTTGAACTTATAACATTTTTAAAAATGAAAACCTTTTAAAAGGTTTTGAATTATTAACTATGGAATGAAATTGATAACTGAGAAAGATAAAACTATAACTCTCCCTGCATATTATATACTCCTAGAAAGTAATGTGCCCTCTCTACAAACTATGGTGATTTCATTCACGCCACTTGCTTTAGGGCAAATGCAAGGGTTTCTGAGCTTGGTTCCAATCTGTTTTTATGTAAGTCATTATTAGAAAACAAAAGGGTCACCTAATTTACATGTTTTCTAAGAAGACTGATATAATGGGCTCTAAAGCAAACCATATTATTGACTGGTGTGCTATCAGATACAAAGCTTTGTCTTCCAACCCAGGATTTTTTCCCAGTAACTCACAGTACTTCTGTATTTTCTTTGAGCTGTTTTTAAGACAAGATGTATGTAACATGTAGCACAGACTAGCCTTGCAATCTCAACCCTGCCTTAGTCTACCCAGATATAGATATTAGCACTATGGCACCAGGTTTGGTTCCAAAATATTTCCAATGAGAGTAGAGCAAGATAAACTATTAAAGCCGCTTACAAACTTCTGGCCAGGTTTTTCATTGCCATGATTCTTTCTTTTTTTTTTTTTTTTTTTTTTTTTTGGTTTTTTGAGACAGGGTTTCTCTGTGTAGCCCTGGCTGTCCTGGAACTCACTTTGTAAACCAGGCTGGCCTCGAACTCAGAAATCCACCTGCCTCAGCCTCCCGAATGCTGGGATTAAAGGTGTGCGCCCAGCTTCACTGCCATGATTCTTAAAAGACCTTAGCTCTAAATAGAATGGAAGCTAAAGAGATGGCTCAGCAGTCAAGAGTACTTGCGGTTCTCAGAGAAGACCCTGGTTCAGTTTTAGCACCCGTTTGGTGGCTCACACTATGCACCTAGATGTGGTATATACACACACTTGCAGGCAAAACACACACACACACACAAACACATACACACACACAAAATTTTTAAAAATGACTGCAGAAAAACTAAAGGAAAGACAAATAGTATTGTTTTAGTAGATTAATTTACCATAAGAGGGAAAAGCTAAAATAGGTTTAATATTTGAAGACAGAACAATTTCAAATAGCACTTAATTGAAAATAATTCAGATATGAATAGTCTGTAGGGGCTGGAGAGATGGCTCAGAGGTTAAGAGCACTGACTGCTCTCCAGAAGGTACTGAGTTCAAATCCCAGCAACCACATGGTGGCTCACAACCATCTGAAATGAGATCTGATTCCCTCTTCTGGTGTGTCTGAAGTCAGCTACAGTGTACTTACATATAACAATAAATAAATCTTTTTAAAAAATGAATAGTCTGTAAGATCTGATTTATTCTTTAAATGTGATGGGTTTACAGCATATATAAGTGGCTTTGTGGGGGGGTCTGAGGTAATTTTATTATGGTATTATGGTTATAAATGTTTTCTTTTAATTGTTCCCACTTCTGGTACAAAGTCAAAATTTTTAATGTTTAGGAATTTAGGCATTCAAGTCAAGTTGTCCAGATTTAAATAAGATACCCACCATTCATTAACTGAGAATAATAAGCAGCATAGATTAAGTTTCTAGTCTCAATGAAATGTACAGTTTAATGCCATCTATATTTCTACTTAAGAAGGACTGAGACACTGATTTCAGAAACTGTCTATGGGACAAGTACTTACTTCAAGTAAAACAAGAATGCAAAATAAGATGAACAGAAATCATTACATCACAAATTTTAACATCATATATAATCATACAGTTATATATACATAAAAACTGTGAAAGCTGTTAGAATGTGAGTACGTCAAGCCCTAAATTCAATTTCCACCATCAAAACAAAAACAAAATTAAGAAAAAAAACCTATAAAAATGCAAATTCTATTTAGGAGAGAGAGTTTGACTGAATACAAAGGAGCTCTGTACAACCTAAAAGCACAGCCTACTAAGGATTTAACCCGTAACTGACCACTGGGAGTCGCGCCTTTAACCCAACACTCAGGACACATAGACAGTGGATCTTGTGAGTTCTGAGGCAAGCTTTGTCTACATGACTAAATTCCCTACCAGCCAGGGTTACACAGTGAGACCCTGTAATAAATACATGGATGGATGGATGGATGGATGGATGGATGGACAAATGGATGATGGATGGATGGAGAGAGACAAACAGATAGACAGAAATGGCTTTTTAAAGGCATTTTTTATTTCTTATACCATATCATGTTGGGAAACTCAGTATTAAAGCTATCTACCCTAAATTAATACACTAAATGAATGCAGATTCAATAGTCTACTAAAATCCCAGTGGGCCACTTTGGTGACAAACATGATTGCAAAATTTGTATGTAATTCATACTATTTTTAGGCAAATTTTACAAAGTAACAATGCTGTAACTTTAAGATTCTAGTTTATATAAAGACCTTAAATAGAAAAACAAAAAGATTAACCAGCTACTGTCTCAAAAAAACAGAAACAAAACTAACAAACAACCTTGGGGGTGGGAAACCGCCATTTTAAAAAGCCCAAGAGGCATATGAAACTATCGTTAGCTTCCTCAAATTAGGAAGAGTACCAAGCGAGAATTTAAGGTGGTGACATAACCTACTTAAGAGAACGGAAGTGGAAACGTCCGTGTCTACAAAGAACTATCAAGTTTCATATAAAAACAGGCATCACCTCTCTCTCTTCTGACCCAGCAAATTCACTTAGGATTATCCAAGGTTAAGATGACAGAGACTTTCACAGAAATATTTAAAACCGTCTTTCTACAACAGCCTCCAACAACCCAGTGATTTAGCAGTATCAGAATGGGTAAACTGATATAACTATGCAATGAAGCACTAGTCAACCACTAAAAATGAACTAAGTAAGCTGGGTGGCTCTTGTTTATAGTCCCAGTACTCTGTAGGTGAAGCACCAAACAAAACTCCAAAACAGTTGAATCTGTACAAAGTAAAATTACTAATTTCCAGCTTGTTGGCGGTATACAAGAAGAAGAATGACTACCCTAAAATGTCTATGGCAATAGTTGCACAACTGAATCACTGAACTAGATACTTCAAATAGAACAATTATATGTCATATGAATTATAGTTCAAATCGTTAAAGAAAAGTGAATGAGCTACTAACACAACACATGCAAACATTATGTTTAGCCTTTAATCTCAGCACTTGGAGGCACAAGCAGGCAGATCTCGAGTTCAAGAGCCAGCCTGGTCTGTAAAGCAGCTTCTAGGACAACCAGGGCACTGAGAAACTGAGCACCACCATTACATTTAAATAAGAGGCCTTGCTCACACCAAAAACTACATGTTTCATTTACATTATAGAGAAACAAAAACAAATGCAGGCTAGACTAATTGTTATTGACAAGAGTCAATCATGTAAGAGCAGAGGCTGGGTTGGAAAAGAACATTAGACAGCTCTAAAAGGCTTGGAAATAGACTGCATCTTGTTTGGAGGTGAAGGTCATAAGAGAGTGTACATAGTCTGTTTCACAAAGTGAGTTTCAGGCTAACCAGGATTACACAGTAAAAATCCATCTCAGATAGACAGACAGACAGACAGGTTGGTTGGTTGGTTTTATAATATCCTACAAAGTTTAGTCTTTTTAAGGCATGTTTAAGTGCAATAAATAGTGAAAAAAAATATTTGAAAATCAAGGTCTCCTAAAAGCTATCTAGAAGACTACTTTTCCCTCCTCTCCTCCCTGTTTACTCAACTCCTCCTGCTCTTTTACCTGGCAAATTACAGTTTCTCAAAACTCTCCTGAATTTGTTTTTCTAACCGCCACCCCCCTAATATACACACACAGAGAACCGTCTTGTTTCAGAACACTTGCAATGCCCTATCTCTCCTATTACAGCCTGTGTGGTATGGACAGAATCTGCTCTGTCCCCTCAGTCATCATTGCCATATCTGTGTAAACAGATGACTAAATTAAAACACAATCCAACCAAACCATCTTCTACACTAATGACCCGAGGTAAACGATGCTCCTCCTTACTCCCGCACCCCTTAGTGAATCAGTGTGCCTTGAGATGACAGACACTCACTTTCTCGGTGAGTCCCTGTGAGTCAGAGTCGGTACTTCCTTGTCAGCCCAGCTCTGTAAACACAGTACTGGCCTCTGTGTCATTACTCTTCTCTCTGCTGGTTCTGTCTCAGCTGGGAACATTTACTATTAATCCCTGCTGCGTATTTGTACTGTGAGCTGCTCCTGCGGTTTCTAGAGATCAGGTATGTGAGAGTTAAATAGTGCTCAAGTTAGAGGAAGAGAAACAAACTTCCCCAACTTACTACAACACACTAAATAAAAAGCAGAATCATCTAACAAAATCAACTTCTGCTACATTAATTAAAGAAAAGCCACTATCCTAATTAAGTAAATATCAGGTAAATACATGGCCAAACTTTCAGACACCGTCTGAACAATTTGTTGCTTTGTTTTGTGGAGACAGGGTCTTGCTTTGTAACCCCTGAACTCATGCTCTTCCTGCCTTGGCCTCCCTTAGTATTGAGCCTATAGGCATGGCAGGGCATGGTGGCCTAGAGAGACTACATAATGATCACCTTACTTTCTTGAAACTTATGGCAAAAAAAAAAAAAAAACAAACCAACAACCTGGGTGATCACGTTCCAACAAACATGTTTCAGGCTTCCTACAGTAGCACCAAGGGACCCAGCTTTCAGATCTATCCCTACTGAAAAACTGGAGGACAGTGCCCAGGAGACTTAACTGTTTATTTTTTTTTCTTTTCATGTTTTTTCCAGAGACAGGATCTCACTATGTAGCTCTGGTTGGTCTCAGAGGTCGGTAGGTAGTCACCGGATAGAAACAGGCTTTTCACTAATTCTTCAGTTTTTGGTTTTGAACTAAAACATATCACTAAAATTATTAAAGTGTCAGTGTCAAACATATACCAATGAAAAACAACTTTATCAAATTCATTATTACTAATCTAAGACAGAATCAATTATTTTCTTCTAGTGAATTTGGAAAAGGAATTGGGGAGTGGGGTGGAGAGGCAGGGTCTCACTATATAGGCTGGTCTAGAACTCACAAAAACCGACCTGCCTCTGCTTCCTGAGTTCTGGAGGTGGGGCTTGGGGAGGGTTTTGCCACATCCCCAAACTCCATTTTCCAATACAGCCTTAAGTTCCTTTAAAGTGAATTCATACACCACAGAGTTTTTAAGTATTATGGTAGCTATAGAAAATACCCACTTTTAAGCTGGCATGATACAGGAGGAATACAAATTTCTGTTCTACTTGAACTACATAGCAAAACACTGTCATCAAGAAACAAACATATACATGTGTAAGCTAGAAACTTGGGCCGGGCGGTGGTGGCGCATGCCTTTAATCCCAGCACTCGAGAGGAAGAGGCAGGAGGATTTCTGAGTTTGAGGCCAGCCTGGTCTACAAAGTGAGTTCCAGGACAGCCAGGGCTATACAGAGAAACCCTGTCTCCAAAAATACAAAAAAAAAAATAAATAAAAAATAGAAACTTGGATATATCAGAAGATGCCCTGTTTTTTAAAGTTCAGTCAGCCTTAAAGATATTAACCAACTTCCGGCAGAAAATGAACGTGAACCAAGAAATATTATTTAAGCTGCCCTTAGTGTTTTTGTTCAGTCTCACCAAAGTACTAACTACCATCTCAACAACCGACAAATGCTTAGATACATCTTTTTTTTTTTTTTTTTTAAACACTCTGGCTTTTGGCTCACATTTACTCTAGGAATCTCATTTTGTGTCACTAATGGTTCACAAGAAGCTATACTCTTTTGGAGTCAAAGTCTGAGAACTAACTTCAGTTAAACTGTAACTTAAACTCTGAAGTGTAGGGTTTAATAAATACAATCGATTAATCACATTACTATGAGAGGGGAAATTTTAATCCAATATTCTGTTTGGAAATGTCAAACATATAAATTGCAAAGGCATTGAAAATTCCCATAAAACACTTAAAATGTAAGAAATATCCACTGATTAAACTTTGTCAATATTTTATTTAAAAAAATGAACTTTGAAGAAAACTAAAACTGGCTAGGGAGAGAGGTTTAGTGTAGAGTACCCGTTCAGCAGGTATCAAACAAGCCTTTGTGAGCACTGGAAAAGTGCTCTGACAAGCCAAGCCACCAAACTGGATGGAAAGCAGCTCCACCTGCAAAGACAGAAGCTAGACTAGAACTTGGAGATGGAGGTACCGAGGGCATGCCCCTCAAGACTCTCCTCTGCTCCTTTCTAGTTTGCAGTGGCTGCCAGCAAGCCTTGGCGTCCTGGGGACTGTGCAGACTAATTCCGCTTCAGTCTATCTGTCTTCCCTCTCTATCCAAATTTAAAAAGATATCAATAGGGGCTGGAGAGATGGCTCAGTGGTTAAGAGCTGCTCTTCAAGAGGTCCCAAGTTCAATTTCCAGCAACCACTTGGTGGCTCACAATAGGACCTGATGCCCTCTCTTGGTGTGTCTGAAGACAGAAACAGTATACTCATATAGATAAAATAAATAAATCTTAAAAAAAAAAAAAAAAGCCGAGCGTGGTGGCACGAGCGCCTTTAATCCCAGCACTCGGGAGGCAGAGGCAGGCGGCAAGGCCAGCCTGGTCTACAAAGTGAGTTCCAGGACAGCCAGGGCTATACAGAGAAACCCTGGGGGGTGGGGGGGATCAACAGTAATTTTAATATTAGAGTCAGCCCTAATCAAGTATGTCCGCATCTGAACTGAATCAGAATTACAGATGAGAAATCCAAACAGGCCACACCTCTTAGTGCTAGGGCAGGACAACAGCCTCTAAGGAGCTGCAATCCCAGAAGACTGCCAAAGTCAAAGGAACTGGAGTCACATTTAAATTTATCTATAGACTTTTGCCTACTATACCCATTTCTTTCTTAAGAAATAATACCTATTTAGTCTTAAGAACTAATTTTGCAACCCACAAACTTGTAGAACTTCCTCCAGCCTCAGCTTCCTTCAAGGCTCCTTCTGCTGGAATCTATAAACACGTGGCACTGACACATGTAAACATATATACATACATACATACACCAGCACACACATTCTTAAGTAAAATAATTATTTAACACTTTAAACTTAAGTCAGTTTCTTACTGATGTAAACCCAAAAGATAAAAATTTACTTTATATACACAGTGAGGAGCTAGAGACAGTTCAGTGATTAAGAGCGCTAGCAGCTCTTCCACATGACCTGGGTTCAATTCCCAACACCCACATAAAAGCTCACAGCCAACTGTAACAGTTCTGGGGACCAGACACCCTCTTCTGGCCTCTTCAGGTACCAGACACACAAGTGATACACAGATATACATACAGGCACAATATCTACACATACAAATGACAAAATGAATCAATTACTATGCACCATCAATATGTTAATTAAAACCCTGCTTTTGGACCAGCCAGAGAGTTAACAGGTAAAGTCACTTGCAGAGCAGCCTGGCACTCTGAGTTCAATCTCTAGAACCCATGTAAAGGTTGAAAGAGAACCAGTTCTACCACACTGTCCTCTGACACAAGTACCCTGACAAGCATGGCTTCCCATTATGCAATCTTTTTTTTTTTAAAGTTTTAAAATAATTTTTATTTTATGTATATGGTGTTTTGCCAGCATGTGTATCTGTGTACCATATTCATTACCTTTAAGGAAAAAAAGATAACAAACCCCACCAGATATAGTGATATAATAAGTCTATGACCAAAACACTGGCAAAGTTAAGGCAACAGGATCATATGAGTTCAAGACCATGCTGCAGTACATTGCAAAATTTTGCATCAATAATACAAGTAAAAGCAACTAGTTTCAAACAGCAATCAGAACAAGTTATTTAAAAAGAACGCTTCAAAAAGAGTTTGGTTCTATTTTACTTATATCTGAGATGTTAATTTCAGATAATTCTAATATTAAAATATTAGCCAGGGGGCTGAAGAGATGGGTCAGAGGTTAAGAGCATGGTTTTTTCTTTCAAAGGACCTGGGTTCAATTCCCAGCGCCCACATGACAGCTTACAGCTGTCTGTAACCCCAGTTCCAGGGAATCTGGCACCCTCACACAGACATACATGCAGCAATATACCAATGCATATTACACACACACTCCACACATACACACACACACACACACACCAGTTAGGTGGGATCCACTCTGGTTATAGGAAGCAGGAGAGGCAGGAGGATTAAGGTAAGCCCCAACTACACAATGAGTGAAACCAGCCTAAGCTACATAGTGAGACTGTTTCAAAAACCAAAACCAAAAGTATATAACAGTTTGTTTCAACAGATATAAGGCAAGAATCTATGCTAAACTAAAAGCTGATGTTACAGTAAGATATATTACTAAATATTTTCTAACTAACCAATTTTTTAAAGTGGCTTTCTTTTTCACTTATTATTAGTATTATTATCTTTTGGGGGGTGGGCTGTGTGAGCTTATGTGCCCCACATGCATGCAGGATCTGACTGTGCAAAGAGGGCATCAGACCTCTGGAACTGCAGTTACAGACACTTATGAGCTACTATGTGCATGCTGGGAACTGAACCTGGGTCCTCTTTAAGAGCAGCCAGTGGTCTACATTTATTTGTTTCTTTGTTGGTTTGAGGCAGAATCTCACTATGTAGACTAGGCTGGCCTCAACTCACGCTGCCTATCTCTGCCCCCAGAGTGCTGAGATTAAAGATGTGCACCACCATACCTTGCCAGTTAACCCGAGCTATCTCTCCAGCCTCCTAACTAACCATTTTTAAAAGGATAGATAATTTATTTACTTTTATGCATATGAGAATGCCTCATGACCTGGCAATCTCAGAAATCAGAAGAGGCCATCAGATTTCCCTGGAACAAAGTTACAAGTGGTTGTGAGCCACCATGTGGGCGCTGGGAACCAAACCCAGGCTCTCTGAAGAGCAACTACTCTCAACTCTCAACCACACCACCGAACAAAACATTGTTCCAAGCAGCTAACAGATCATTTTTTGGGTTTTTTTTGTTTTTTGGTTTTTGAAGACAGGGTTTCTCTGTGTAGCCCTGGCTGTCCTGGAACTCACTCTGTACACCAGGCTGGCCTCGAATTCAGAAATCCGCCTGCCTCTGCCTCCCAAGTGCTGGGATTAAAGGTGTGAGCCACCGCCACCACTCACTGCCCGGCATAATTTTTTTAACATTTACCTTTACCTCCCAACATTTCTAAATAAAAACAATAAAATACGTTTATGTTTTTGCAAAAAGTAGAAATGCCCAGGCACAGTGGCACACACCTTTACCCTGGTACTTGGGAGGCTAAGGGAAGCAGATCTCAGTGAGTTCAAGGCCAGCCTGAACGACACAGTAAAGACCCTGTCTCAAAAGGCAAACAATGAGTAAAAGCAAACAGTGTAGGTAGAGAATGCTGTTAACAATGGACTTTCTGATACTTTTTTATCCCTATATTCAATTTTTTAAGCTGATAAAAAACTGAGACAACCTGGCTTATAAACTGTCTTCAATTTCTGTTATCTGTGTATGGTTCAAGAGCTGTAACACAGGCTGCTATGCCACAGCTATACTAGTTTCAGTACAACTATAAGGTTAACTGCAATTTTTT
The DNA here is from genome assembly GCF_978045245.1 of Mus caroli. Taxonomy (NCBI): domain Eukaryota; kingdom Metazoa; phylum Chordata; class Mammalia; order Rodentia; family Muridae; genus Mus; species Mus caroli. The sequence continues at coordinate 19,829,506 of NW_028227275.1, forward strand.
TTTCTCTTTAGCATAAAATGACAATTGCACTATTGATTTCTGGTTTACCATCACCAAAATTTAAAATGTCAATCTAGAGGCTGGCAAGATGGCTCAGCAGGTAAGAGCACTGACTGCTCTTACGAAGGTTCTGAGTTCAAATCCCAGCAACCACATGGTGGCTTACAATGACCCGTAATGAGATCTGATTCCCTCTTCTGGTGTGTCTAAAGTCAGCTACGGTGTACTTACATATAATAATAAATAAATCTTTTTCTTAAAAATGTCAATCTAAGCACACTGGTTATATCCATTCCTTTTAACAATCCCTTTGACCTATCTGCTCCTACAATTAAAAAATGCACATTACACAAAAATGGCTCTTTCTGTTACTCTGAATTTTAAGAATTTTACAATGATTTCATACACAAATTCATAAGAAGTACATAAAAATAATACTGATTTTATGCCTGTAATTTTGCTGGCTTCTAGTTCAGAAAAAAATGATTAATCTACTCAAGTAACTCTCTTCAACAAAATAGATAAAATGTAAAACAAAATAAAAACAAGACAAAAATCATTAGAAGCTGTCAATGACTACTGTCTAGCTTTTCTAACTTGTTTCTCACAATCCATTAAGCAAAGGCTCTGGATTGTTAACTCTGCTGCATACCTCATCCAATGCTCCATCCCAACATGTGGGCTGAGGGTCCCTACTAAAATCCCAGCACTTCACCGGGTAAGACAGGAAGACTGCTAGGAGCTCAAAAACTGCTGTGCTATATACATGAGTCAAGGTCTCACTATGTATGTGTAGCACAACAGGACATCATTTCCCCTGGCACTTCGTAGCACATCAAACCTACCTAATTAAAACATGAGAGAAACAGGGAGCTGAAGAGATAGCTCAGTGGTTGAGAACACTGGCTGCGATTCCAAGTGCCCTCTTGGCACCCTCTTCTCCTTTGCATGGGCATTGTACATACATGATGCAGTCATACATGCAGGTAAAACACCTATACCCATACAATGAAAGTAAATAAATTTCTTTCTAATCAGAGAAACTAAGCTATAACAAAATTTAAAATCCTTTAAGAACAGTTTAGCGGGGGAAAATATTCTTAATTTCCCATAAACTAATTCAATAGGTTTCTGGTTTCATAAAATAAAAATTTTTAAAAATCTTAAATTTTTAAATTTTAAAATGAGCCAGGCCTAGTAGTACAAATCTTTAATCCTTGTATTAGGGAAGTAGGCAGAAGTTGGATCTCTATGAGATCCAGGCCAACCAGAGCTCACAGTGAAACCCTAATAAGAAAAGAAAAGAAAAGAAAAGAAAAGGAGGAAGAAAGAGGAAAGAAAAGAAAAAAGTAATATAGAATTTTCTCACTATTCAAACAAAAATAGAATATAGTTAAGACAAAATTTTATGACAACAGTTTTCTATCCAAAATTCAAGAATAAAACAATTTTGAGTAATGTGACTGAGTAACATGGCACACCATACTGCCTATGGTGTTTTAACGTTTAAAAGGCAGAAAGTCAGGGCTGGAGAAATCAGCAGTTAAGGGCACTGGCTGATCCTCCAAAGGACAGTGGTTCATTTCTAGCACTTCCATGGCTGCTCACAACTCCCTGTAACTCCACTTCCAGAGGATCCAATACTCTCATCACACAGACACACATGCAAGCAAACCACCAATGCACATGAAATAAAAATAAATAAATCACTGGGGGAAAAAAGGAAGCAATTTAGCAGATTAAGACAGCATTATGTACCTGTATGTTATAAAATGTCAAAAAGAAGCTCATCATTTTACTGATTCACAGAAAAAATAATTAAGCAATCCTTTACTGACAATTCCCATCTCACTGCATATTCCACTGCTTGTACCCATCACGCCTTTCACTTAGCTTCCATTACACTACATCTGTTTCCTTGCTAACTTGTAATTTTGAGAAAAAAATTACTTCTAAGACATATACTAACATGAGTCTAGTATTCAGAATTCATAAAGAACTCTTACAGTTCAACAGTAACAACCCACCTGCAAAGTGGATAACAGACCAAAATAAACTGTTGTCCAAAGACAGACAAGTGGCCAATAAACAAAATAAAAGATGTCTGATATCATCTAAACATTAACTAAATGCAAATAAACATATTGAGATACAAACTCACACTCACTAGGACAGCCATAATTTAAAAAAAAAAAAATAAGGAGAGGAAAGATGAATGGACAAAACCAGACAGTTAAAAAATATGTTATGTGCACTTAGAAAAATATTGGGACATTTAAAGGATGATGGTTGCAGGAATATAAACTATCCCTGAACACTTTGAAAAATGGTAAACTCAAAAAGTTAAAGCACAGTTATCATATGAGCAATCAATTACACCTAGGTACACACTCAAGAAAATGAAAAATACATACTCACTGAAAAACTTGTACACAAATTCTCTTAGTACCATAACTGTAATATCCAAAACAAAAAAATAAAAGCATGCTAAATGTCCACACAAAATGTAGACTGTCCTTATAAAGTAGTATTATTGTTTGGCCATAAAAGGAATACAACTGTGGATGCATGTTACAACCCAGATGAAACTTAAAAGCTCTAAGGTATATAAAAGAAGTCAGTTATAAAGGCCATAGAGAGCATGATTTCAACTGTAAGAAACATGACTAGACAAACCCAGAGAAACAGAGAGCAAATTAGAAGCTGCCAAGAGGTAAGCCAAAGAAGAGCTGGGATGACTGCCTATAAGCATGGAGTTTCTTTATGGAGATGAAAATATTTTGGAATTAATGTGGTATGTATACAACTTTGTGAATAGTTAGAAAGCAGAAACTGTACATTTCAAAAAAGGTGAATTTTGCCATTCATGGTAACACACACCAATAAGCCTGGCTCTCTAGATACAGAAGCAGGAAGATGAGGACTTTGAGGCTACAGACTTTGAGACCAGCCTGGACTATACGAGGTCCTATCTTAAGAAAGAGAAAAAGAGAGAAAGGAAGGAAGGAAGGACGGACGGACGGACTTTATTACATGGGACTTCTATTTCAATTTAAACTTATTACATGGGACTTCTATTTCAATTTAAAATCTCAAGACACAGACCTAGGGTCCTTTTCTATGTAAGAGTCAACAAATGAAAACAGGGCTTATAATGGAATGATGCCCAAAGCAATGTGCAACTACAGAACAGGAAAAAAGGAGGCAGAGCCTGTGGGGAGGGTATTGCAGACAAATTAAAAGATGTACAGGAGTGATAAGTGTTTAACTTGAAAGTAAATAAATACATAAATAAAAAGGTAGATGTGGTAGCACAGGTATCAGCACAGGTATCAGCACAGCACTTAGAAAATGGAAGCAAAGAGGATCAGAAATTCAAGGTTAGCCTTGGCAACACAGTGAGTCTGAAGCCAGCCTACGTTATGTCTCGTAACAAAAGTAACAGCTTTAGGGCTAAATGTGCCCAGCCACAACTTTAATTCCAGAATCAGAGGCGGGTTAATCTCTGAGTCTGAGACCAACCTGAATGCCAGGACAGTAAGACCTACATAGGGAAACCCTGACTCAAGAAATAAAACACAAATCAAAATGAAAAGGGCAGGATCTTACTCTTTATACCAAACTGTGCTCAATCTGAGAGATCCATCTGACTGCCTCTGCTTCCCAAGTGCAGGGAGAGCACCCCAGCTAAATCCCACTAAAAGCTCCTGAAATTCAGAGGAGCCCCCTTCAATTTTTGTGTACAATGTCTATTTTTTAAGGCAGTTGGCTTAAATGGTAGGTGAATTAATCTCTTACCTTTGCCCTTCATTCCTAGCAACAGCAGTAAACTAAGGGACTGGACAGGTACTCAGAAGTGCCCACAGACATGAAATAATCAATTCTCACTATTAGAAAAGTCAAGGCCATCCTGCTTATTAACTCATTAGGTTTAAAAACTGGCATTTTCAAATATCTCTAGAATTGTTGTAGCTATAAACACATTTGACAAAAATCAGTTACTTGAAATACCTTTCCATGAGTCAAAAAAATTTATCTTGTTCTTTTTTAGTCAAACTAGAACTAGCTAAAATCACACCTTTTCCCATACCAGGAAGAGCTTGAGGATATAGTAAGGTTAAGGGTCAGCCAAGCAATAGACAGCATCACTTCAGACAGAGTGAAGGGATTGCCTGGCACCTTCCACAACAACGCCAAGGCAAACAAACATCCACTCCCAGATTTCACTGTCTGACCTCAGTTTAGGGTCTGTTCTAATCCAAAGTGCTCAAAATGGTTTGGGTATGGAGCAGCTGGGATTTCAGGTTTTTAGCTTATGGAGGCTCAGTTAGTAAAATCCTTGCAGACATTTCAAACACTTCAAAATTTCAAACACTTCTGATCTCAAGCACTTTACTCACTCTGTATTTACTCAAACTTATTACTGACTCCGTTAACTTGTCTTCCAGACATCACTGGCCCCTTACTCCCTCTGTGCCAAAAACAGCAAAAAGGAAAACTGAATCCTGATCATGACTGAAATTTCATTTTTAACCCCAAGACTGTTATAAATTAAGTTTCACTTAGAAACCAAACACCCCTAAAATATTAAGATAATCAACCAGGAGAGTCAGAAGATTACCTGCACAGAACAAATCCTACTAAGATAAGAGCTACTGCATCTGGTAACAAACACCACAGCTCCCTTTAAACTATAGCCTGCCAGCCCTTTATAACACAAACCTCATAGCACCACTTAAAACACGCCCCTGAGAGAACAAAATTACATGTAACAAAAGAGAAAATATGACGCCCAATTGACTTAGCTGAGCAATTATCGATAAGTATTAGTACTTAAAATACCATCTGTAGCTGGGATTCTAAAAGCTCCCGGACATCATCTAAAAATGGAAATCTAGAGTCCCAAACATACGCACAGAAAAAAAAATCAGTCACCAGCTCAGAAACATTCTCCAAAGAATCCATCTGACTCCGAGAGTCAACTGAGGCGTTCACAGGAGGATTTTATTAGGAAACAAAACAAAACATTTTTGTCCAGAAGCAGTTATCAACCACTAATACAATTAATGAAAAGAAAGGGGAGGTCACAGAACACAAGGACTTTAAAGCAAACAGCATAGGAATACTCGTTGAAATAATTTAAACAAAAGCTGTATCTACACAAGAAATTTGAAGGGTTGCATTTCTCAATTCCACAGTATTTTAAGCACTAAGATGCCCTCCAGGACACAATCAATCACCAAGAGTAAAACAAAACCAAAACCCTTCTAAATAGTTTCAGTCTTTTGTATTAACCAAGAATCCAGAAAACGCCTCAATTAGATGTTTCTCAAAGCCTGCCCTGCACACTTACTTGACGATGACAAATAATGTAATTCCTAAGTGCTTAAGCCCATGTCACATTATAGCAAATGTGTGACAGGTCATGAAAAACAAAACAAGCAGAAGCAGAAGAGAGCAAAGACAGCTAGAGCCAAAACGGCTGCTTCCTGGAGGGCAGGGCAGGGCACTTGGATTGGAGAGAGGGAAATTTTAACCTGTATTCAAAAGGTCAATCACCTGCTCCCCAAAAATTCCTCGCATCTGTATTATTTACCCAAGTACACATTTAAAAATATATACTTTTAACCTCTGGACAACCAAAGTGGTATCAAATATCTTACCGAATTAATTACATTTGGTATTACAGTCTAAGTCTTTAATAAATTCACAATACACATTTTCATAACGAAATACTGCAAAAAATGGCAGTGCTCATTTTCTCTAAGTACAGGTTACCTTATTTTCCACTTTTTTAAAGTTTTAGTTTTGCTTTTTCATCTATAACAAAAAAGCATCCCTTATGGGACATTGTAAAGGGCAGACCCTCCTGTCAAGCCAGAAGGCTCAAACACAAAGACTGAGCTAACCAAGTGCTGTAATTCTTCCAAACTGAGGCTCTCCACACCCCCTCCACCCTCCCCCCCCCCAGCAGATATGTCTATTAAATCAGTGTCTGTTCTCCCCCTCGCACAACAAAGAGAACTTCTCACCGCATGAAATTGCCGCTGAATGGACACCAGAAAGCAGGATTTGCATAATTCCTTCCAACGAAACCCCGTCGGGAAAGAGGGGACCCCGGGCCCAAGTGGACGGACAGAATTTCCCAGGTCCGTCTGAGGAAGACCTGACTCCCTAGAACGCGCCCCATCCACACGGGGGGCTGGAATTCCGGGCCTCCCCGAGGACTGGGCGTGGGGGACAGAGGACGACGAGAGGGCATTTCCCCACACATCAGCCGCACCGAAGCAGAGACGGGGAAATAACAATGCTGAGGACATTAGAGTCAGACACAAGGATGGACAGAGGCTAGGGGGCGGCGGGTGGAGCAGACACCACAAGGGCCACTTACTTTTTGGAGGGGGGTTAAATATGTGAGTTAAGCCCTTATGGTCCCGCCGGCCGCCGCACAGAGGGAAACGGGACCTTGGGAGAGAAAAACAGACAAAACACACAGTGTGAGAGGTGCAGCTCGCCGCCCGGCCCCTCCCGGGCGCCCCCCGCTCCCGTCCACGCTCCCGCCGCCCGGGGAAGCGCGCCGGTCGCCGGCCGCCGGGGCTCCGCGGAGGGGACCAGGGTGTCCCCCCGCCCGGCTTCCCACCCGGGCCTCCCCGCCGCGCGCGCACGCCAAACACAAATCCGCACACACCGACCCGTGCGTCGAGGACTAACTCCGCAGCCGCCGCTGCCAGCAGAGGAAGTGCAGCCGCTGCCCCCCGCGGCCATGACACCCCACTTGGCTCGCTCAGGCGGACGCGGGGCCTGTGACAGCTCCGGCTCCCTCCGCCCCCATCTCCACCTCACGCCTCGCACACGCCCGGGCGCCGCCGCGCGTGCACGCGTGCACCGGGGCGCGCCGCCGGCGTGGGGGAGGGGCGCGGGGCGAGGGCAGGTGGGGGCGACCCCGTGCGTCCCGGCGCGCTGGCGGCGGCGGCGGCGGCGGGCCCGGCGTCCACAATGCGCCCGCTGGGGGAGAGGCCGCGCGTCCGAGCCCGCCCCGCGAGCCGAGGGGAGGGGCGCCGCGGCGGCGCGCTCGCGCTCCGGGGGGTGGGGGAGGGGGCCGAGCCCGGGAGGGCGCGCGGGGCCGGAGCGCGGCGGACTCTGCCCTACTCCCTCCCACGCACGGGCGGCCGGCGGCCGGGCGGCGCGGGGCACCGGTGGAGGGCCTCACCTACACAGTGGATGAGCTTGTGGCGCCACGAGTCCAGTTCTTGCCGAAAGCCGCGTCTCTCAACGGAGCATTGCTGCCGCCTACACACCCTCGCCATCTTCTGCCGCCCGCCCGGCCCTGCCTCCGCCGCGGCCCCGCGCACGCCCAGCCGCGTCGCCCGGGGCCGCGCACGCACCCGTGGCCTGGGCGTCGCGCCTCCCGCCGGGGGCGGCGCGGGGGCAAGGCTGCGCTCACCTCCCCGTGGCCCCGTGGCGGCCCGCTCCTCCTCCCGCCCGCCCGCCCGGCGTCCCCGCGCACCAGCTCTGCGTCCCACGTCCCGTCCCCCGGCCCCGCCCGGAACCGCGTCTTCCTACGCCGGCGCTCGGTCCCCGCGCCGCCCTCGCTCTCCAGCCAGGCCACGGCGGCCCCGGCCCTCCCCGGGGCTTTTGGGTTTTAAACTAGTCCCATCTATCACTTCCTACCTGCCTATCGGCCCGCACCAACTGTTGCAAGTTCCGCACCATTGCTTCTCGCAACTTCTCGGTCGAAACGGCTCCTCCCACGGGGGCGCCGTGCAAGAGCAGAAATAGGAATAAATGCCCGGATGCCCTTGGAGGCACTGAGCCCCGAGGTTTGCAAAGGTGAAGTGGATAATTCGGTTTTAAGTTATCGAAATTCTTCGCCGGTATTCATAAGCCCCAATTAAAAAAAAAAAAAAAAAAGCAAAAAGAAAAGGGTTTAAAGTCAAATAAAAAGCCTAGGGGATCTCTACTAGCAAGACTGATCGTAGCTGAAAGTCTTAAGAGAGCTGAGAAAAAAAAATGTGCTAGTAGAAAATGAATTTCAAACTTTCAAACAACAACTTAAGAATATGTTGGGAAATACGTCCAGATCCGTAGTTCAGGAAAAGGACTCAGAACATTTTGATGAGAAAGGATTTCCAGGTGCCTTCTGGGATAATTAAACCACCTTGCACAGGGAGCCTTGTTTTGTTTAAACATAACACTATTAATTACTTGATTTATTTGAAAGAGAGAGGAGAAAGAGCAAGGAGGAAATAGGAAATGAAAAAAAACGGAAATGGCTACTTACCAATACAAGCTAGGTTTCTACGCCTTTGGCCTCTTCCTCACCCTTAGAATTTGAGAGTGCATTCCTTCTAAATATTTAAATGTAAGTATTTTTGTAGTATAGTAGTAAGTATTTTGGAGGTAAAACAAAATCATCACTTGACCTCAGGGATTCCACTGATGTGTATCAAGCCAAAGGTTCTGGGTCTGTGAAGGGAGGGCACTCTGGCGTGGGAACTGGGGTAACTGCCCCAAGAATGACTTGGTGGGTCTCTTGGATAGGAGTAAGAGTACGGGTAGTAGGCCTTCCATCTCAGAACCAATTAGATTTCCACAATTCTCAAAGCCCGCACTGTTTCATCGCTTTAGACTACTACACCATCAGCCGACCATGATGGTGCACACCTGGTAATAGCAACAGTTCGGTGGGCTGAGAGGCAGGATTGCAAATGCCAGGCCAGCTTGGGCAACATAATGAGACCGTGTCTTAAAGCAAGACCCCTGGCAAATAAAGTCTTAGGTCAGACTTCGTTGAGTTTCTGTGTGGTTATTACTACCCTGGGTTAGGTGGGGAGAAGACCAAAGGGAAATGAACTCTAGCTGGGAGAAGCCATCCTGTTCCCTATCGCTAGCGTGAAATCCCTTTCCTCACCACTAGGTGGTGGGTTTCAATCTTGTAGATTTTAAGCAACTTTCTGTGATGGTTGGAGAAAGTGCTTCATAAAACATTTTGTTGTTTTTAATAAGTGAGCAATGTACGAGTTAAAAGTAGTTAATAATATACTTTTCAAATCACGATCCATATGTTTTAAAACAAGTCAAGGTAGTTTCTCAACATAACCTCTTGGAACAGTGGTTCTCAACCTTCCTAATGCTGCGAACCTTTAGTACAAGTCCTCAGGCTGTGGTCACCCCCAACCATACAATTATTTTTGTTGCTTCATCATAACTAATTTTGTCACTGTTATGAATCATAATGTAAATATTTTTGGAGATAGAGGCTTGCCAGCAGGTTCACAACCCACAAGTCGAGAACACTTGAAGTCTCAACCATACAGATTCAGAGATTTCTAAGAGATCTCAGAGATTAATTCAAAGTGGAAACAAGCATTTTTGTTCCTTTCAGCCAGAAGCCCAGACAAGTCAGATTGAATAGCAGAAGGTGTGGGGTCAGTAGAAGCAGGCACAAACCCAGAGACAAGTTTCCAATTCTGAACTTAATGCTATGTCCACTGCTCCACTGTGAACCTCTGCTTCTACTTCACTTATTTAAAGTAGAGAACCAACCTATAATTGACTCTTCATGATGCTTTTTTGAAAGACAATATGGTAGACTGCAATAATGATGACTGTATTGATGATGATGATGATGATGATGATGAATAGTGGTTTTGTTTAGTCCTTGCGACTTTGCCTCCCTTCCCAGTGTACAGGTTGTTATGGTTTGAGTGTGAACGTCTCCCACAGACTCATGTGTTTGAACTCTTGGTCCTCCCTCAGCTGGTGGCCCTGATTTGTAAATGTTGTAGAAGCCTTGGGACATGCACCCTAGCTGACAGATCTAGGGCTGCAGCTGCACATCTGGAGGACTACAATCTTGCCCAGCTCCTGCCCTGAACTCTGTGCTTCCTTGTGGGTGCCGCAGTGTCACAGAGACCCTCCCACCATGCCTTCCTTGTCATGAGGCACCAAATGTCCTATGCTCTTCTCTCTAATTGCGAGTCAGAATAAACCTCCCCTTAAGTTGCTGGCTCACATATTCTGTCACAGCAATGAAAGAAACAATCTAGAAGAGTTGGAACCATATGGCTCTTAGGTTTCTAGTCAGTTTGCAGGAAGAATGCGGAATAGTTTGGAGCTATGGGCTGGAGAGGGTATTCTGGTGGGGGTTGGAAAGTTCAGGGTGCCATAAAAAGGCACAGTGTTCACTCTGCTTATGAAGTTTCAGAGAAAAACAAGAGTTCTTTCGGAAAATGGGGCAGAAGCTATTTGTGTTATAGTCTGGCAAAGAGTCTGGCTGCATCTGCCTATATCCTGAAAGTTTGAGAAATGCTCTGATTTAAAATAATGGACTAATTTGTTTGATAAAAGGAAATTCAAGATAGTGTATCAGTCAGCAGTGGCACAAACCTAGCTCACTCCGTTAGCCAGGTTTACATGAGAAGTCTCAGGAGAAAGATGTGTGGACCTGTGTATAGATCGGGGCGGGGTTGTAAACAACCAATAGAGCAGCTACCAAGTGAAGATAGCTGTCAAGGTCAAATGTACACACAAGGAAGCCTACAACCCTAGCCAGGGACAATAGGAATGGTGTCTAAAGGGTAGCCTCCGCCATTGAAGGATCCAGCATGCCTTGCCCTAATAGCACAGAGAGGACACTCAGCTGTGGTCCCAGGGAGCCAGACTGCATCTTGAGTGGCTATCAGAACTCAGTTCTATCTGCACGGTGCTAATTTTGCAGGCATAGAGAATATAAAAGTTACAGGTGTATAAACTGACAACATGACCACTCCATGCTAAAGATTTTTTTTAAACATGTTGATTTCTTTTATTTTAGATTTATTTATTTATTTATTTATTTATTTCATGTATGTGAGTACGCTGTAGCTGTCTCCAGACACACCAGAAGAGGGTATCAGATCCCATTACAGATGGTTGTGAGTCACCATATGGTTGCTGGGAATTGAACTCAGGACCTCTGGAAGAGCAGTCAGTGCTCTTAACCTCTGAGCCATCTCTCCAGCCCAGAAGATTTTTATTGTAGATGTGAGAGGTAGAACAGCTGGATACAACTGTCAGAGTCCAGAGCAGAGAATCTGAACTTGGGCAGCAGACTAGATCTGGCCAGGAGAGAAGCAGGAGCAAGGCAGAGAAACAGAGAGAGGGAGGAGGGAGACAGTGTGGTGGTTTCAATAGGAATGGCCCCTACAGACTCCTGTGTTTGAATGCTTGGCTGTAAGGAGTGGAACTATTAAGAAGTGGTTGGAGTCTTGTTGGAGGAAGCATGTAACTACGGAGTAAGGTCTTAAATGCCCAAGCTACACCCCGTGTGGCTCCTACTGCCTGCTGAACAAGTTGTAGAACTCTCACCTCCTTCCCCATCACCATGCCTGCCAGCGTGCCACAGTGCTTCCCACCATGAACTGAAAGCTAGCTCCAATTAGGGTTTCCCTTCATAAAAGTTGCCTTGGTCACTGTGTCTCTTCACAGAGATAAAAACCCAAACTTAATACAGATAGAGAGTAAAGGCATTGCCAAAACAGCAGGCTTACCAGGAGAATGAGTAACTGGGTGTTGGGGAGAGGGGAGCCCATGAGCTGGAGGGAACTTAGGGTAAGGAAGCAGGTCAGAAGAGCTAGGATGTTAGCATGAACTTTGTGTAACACATGCTTGTGACACTAAGGGTGCCTGGAGGCCAGCTTATACTTTGGTATTCTAATAGGTACTACAGGTAGCCATTTGTCCTTTCTGCCTGGAGTTAAGGAAATGACTCCTTCTAGTAGAAGGGGAACCAGCTTTTCAAGTTCCAGAGGAATGCTGGCTTTTATCTAAGAAATCCTCCAGTAGTCCAAGTTGAGCCCATTGCTAGAATTTGGACTAACGTTTGGAGTTCGGGGGATTGGAATTGCCTTTAGACCTAATGGCAGGGTCGTGGAGGCTTACAGGAAGCTGCTGAGGCCAGGCAATGTGCAGCAGGGTCAGGTTCCCAGCATGGAGCTCCAGGGCGCACTGTGAGGGTGAGACCTAAGCTGCAGTGCAGTCCCCAGGGTGTTGAAGATACCAGAAACCTGATACTTCTGCGGGAGTGAACTGCCCTTATCTTAGAGTGGAGGCAGCCCAAGAGCTAACCTATTTATTGCAGGTAGCAGAGCTGCAGAGGTGTGGGTGGGGGGGTGGGGGGGTGGGGGGGTGGGGGGGTGGGGGGGGTGGGGGGGTGGGGGGGGGTGGGGGGTGGGGGGGTGGGGGGGTACCCAAACCCTTAGGAACCCAGGTGATACCACCACAAGCTGCAGATACCAGATATAAAGCTGCAAGGTTTTGGTTTCATGAACTGTTTAATTCCCGGGCAGGGTTTCTCTTTGTAGTCCTAGCTGTCCATCCTAGAACTTGCTCTGTAGACCGGGCTAGACTGGAGCTCAGATCCACTTACTGCCAGTGAGCATGGACTTGGTGGAGACAGACTGACTGGGTTCCTGTCCCTGGAACAGGCTTGTTTGTACAATATCATACATATTCTCACATACCTCCCAGGGAAGACTCCTTGATAGCCAAAAACAGCATGAGTCCAGGAGGCAAGGGTGTGGCTAATGTCTTAAAATGGGACCTTCAGGACAGCCCCTTAGGCTGAAAAGAACTCTAAAAACATGAGTCCAAAAATATATAATGTCTAAACTATGAAAAAAAAATAAAGATGCAATATGAATTGTAAAAGGAGCTTCACTGATCTAAAGGAGCAGAGGCAGCTACACTATGAGCCAGCTCATCACAAAGATACAAAGACAGGCAAATCCAAATGCAAGCAGATTCCTGAGTTCAAGGTCAGCCTGGGACACAGCAAGTCCTAACCCAAGTGTAGATGGGGTCCCCCCCTGATATCTTATCTAGTGTGCTTAATGAAAGCAGGTTGATTTCTGAATTCTTTTACAAAGTTAAAAGGAAATGTGCTTGCAGTCTCCTAAGAATTAAGGGGCTGGGGTCAGAGGACTCTGATTCATAGGATAATTCATAGGGAAGCTGGAATTAATAACTGAATTGGTGTGTAAATAAAACACTGGGCATTTTGTCTGCCTGAGATGAGCTAGCAGAAAGTTATAGCAATTCTTCTAAGAATTTTCCCCTTAGAGCGCTGAGCTGCCTGGAGGGTGAAAATAGCTCTTCAAGAATTTTTTTCTAACTGTATTTCCAAATCCCAAGAATTACTTTGCGAGCTGACACAGTTCTTTTAGAATGTTTTCTAGCAGCTATCTAGAGAAGGCTGTTTGAGGAGTGAACACAACTCTCTTAGAATTTCTTCTGGCATTCTATTCTGATTTTGATCAGAAACACCAAAAATTACTTTTAGAATTTTTGTAACAAAAGATTTGAAATTTTTTATAGCAGCTTTTCTGACTTCGATCAGAAAACCCATGAGCTATCCAGATAGCTTTTGGAATTTTTACTACCAGAGAAAGCTATCTCAACCAGTATTTAGAATAGCAAGAAAAATCTGTCTAGACCAGAGCATTACACACACGGGCACACGTGCGCACATACACACACACACACACACCCCACACACATACATCATGGGCGGGTGTGTGTGTGTGTGAGGGGGAGCTTGGACCCAGGATTTGTTTTCACTGCTCCCAAACACCCCTCACTGGGAGCCTGGACCTACCTGAAGGTGGTCCTTAGCAACTTACCTCCATCCTCCTGAGTGGTGGAATTAAAGGCATGTGCCACCGTGCTTGGCTAAGCTTCAGGGTTTTACAGTCTTTCTTTGGTCCAGTCTTTCCATCTTGCTATCTCTGCTGGTTAACTTGTTGTCAGTTTGATACAACCTAGAGTCCTCTGGCAAGAAAAAAACAAAACAAAACAAAACAACAACAACAAAAAAAAAAACCTCAATTGAGTAAATGCCTTTGTCAGATTCCCTTTAGGGCACCACAGTTCAATGGGAGGCATACCACTGCCTAGGCAGGCAGGTGGTCCTAGATGGTATTAAAAAAAAAAATGCAAGCTTTGAGAGTCCTGAGAAGCAGGTCAGGGAGCAGCAGTTCTCCAAGACCTCTGTTTAAGATCTGCCTCCCAGCACCTTCACTGACTTCTCAATGGCTTGCAAGCTGTAAGCTAAAATAAGCCCGTTTGTCCCCAAGCTGCTTTGGGGACAAAAGTTAGGTTCTATCACAGCGATAGAAACCTGACTAAAATACTACCTTCCCAACCTTTCCTCTTGGCATCAAAATATTTATTCTGTGTGGGATGTATGTAATTTGTCTTTTGAAACTACGGGGACTCAAAGCCTTGACTTTTAGAAGAGACCTTGGACATTTAAGTGTAGGCTGGAAGGCTCCTCGAGGACTTTTGAGGTTGGACTGAATGCACGTTAGACTATAAGATACTTTTGGGACCAGGAACAAAAATGTCCCCAGTGGTTCCTGTGTTTAAACACTAGTCCCCTGCCTCCAGCTGGTAGTGTTGATTTTCGAGGCTGTGTGTTCCTTAGGAAGCTGGGTATTAGATGGGCAAAGTGAGTCTCTGGGGACGAGCCTTAAGGAATATAGTCAGACTCTGGAGGGATAGGAGTTTGCCACTCACTTCCTGACTACTGAGGTAATCAGCCACCTCAGGCCTCTGCTGCCACAGCTGTGAGCTCCTCCCAACCTCCCTGCATTCCTCACAGTGAACTTTATCCTCTGGACCATGAGCCAGCATAAACTCTTCCTCTTTCAAGCTGTTTCTGTCAGAGAAACAAGCAAAGGAACTAATACAGGAGTATTAGTTTAACTCAGGAGTTAGACAGACTTATTAGATGACATTGTTTCCTCTTGGCAGAAAGTGAAGCTATTTGGGAGTAGAGAGTTGTTGGGGTGCAGTGCGTCAACGTTGCCTTTGTATTCGTCCAATTTTTAATTCTGTACAGAGAAAGAGGTGAGTACTGGCCAGACTGGGTATAATGATTCTTGTGGCTCATCTCCTGTCTCGGTATTTTGTATGCGAACAACCTTCCTTACTCACTGATTGGCTTAATAAAGATCTGACACCAATAGCTAGGCAGGAAAGAGAAGGCAGAGAAAGGGACTCTGGGAGAAGAATCAGGAGGAGGAGGATGCACCAGCAGGACACAAAGAGGTCATGGGCCATGTAACAGGACCTGAACTAAAGTAGTCATGGTAATTAAGCTAGAGAAGCTAGCTGGGAGGTAGCCTAAGCTAAGGCCTGAGCCGTGATACAATTAGTAAGTCTGTATCATTACTCTTCTGCTGGCGGATCCAAGAAAGTCCGGTTGTAGAGATTAACCTGGCCTGGTAGCCATGTCTAGCAATAAACAGAACAGTACCTTGTTAGACACAATTATGGTAATGGGGCAATTGGCATTCCCTAGCAAAGCAAGGGGTGGTAGGGTGTAGTGGGGAAAGATCCCAAGATCTTCACCTAGGATTCCATCTTGAGAGATGCTGGAATGCAGGTGTATATAGGAAGCAGAGCGATAACTGCCAGGAGGGACGCCACGATCCAGCTTCTGTGAGGTCATCGTCCACACTGGGGTGGGACTTTGCAGTGACGTCACTGTTTGGAGATTACCCACACTACTATATGTAATCTCTCATCCATAGTCTGTAAGCAAGCTCAATAAACTTATTGTTTCACCAAGATGGACTTTGGTGGAGTTATACTCTGGGGTAAATAGACATGCGTTCTCCTCTTGCCCAGGAAATGTTAGTCCAATTCCAAAATGGCATCCTACTGAGTACCAGAGCCAGAATCTTAACTAAGATCTCTGACTCCAAACCTGCAAATAAGTAGAAGCTGGACTATGCAAAGGACTCTTAATTCTGTTGAAATGATCTCTACATGATTGAGCAGTTGAGCAGGGTCTTACTATGCAGCCAAGGCTACAATCCTGCCTCTGCCTCCCAGGTGCTAATAATAAGACACAAGATGGCCTCTACTGCTTTGGGTTACTATGGAAGAGGGCCTGATTGTAAACTCTTTGAAGCCAGCCTCCCTTAGATCTCATAGTCCTTTCTGTAACTCCTGAATGCTGGAACAAAGAGAGCACAGAGAATCTTGGCGAAGGGAGGTCGGTTCCTTTCCATAGCATGTTTCCCAGCATAAGACCAACTAGCTATTTGTGTCTCTGTAATTAGAAATGATGTATAGGGACATGGCTATTGATAAATGAAGTATTAAGTAGGCTGGGGACTTCTAAATAAGAATATATATATCTTGATTTTTTTGGTGAATTTAATGAATTCCATAAAGTAGAAGACACTTTCTGAAGTTCTTTTCATGTACTGTGTCATTTACTCTTCACAACTCCATCTATAATCACCATTTTTGTAGCAGAGCAGAAAAACACTTTGTCCAACTTGTACGTTATCATAGATTTGGATTCAAATGTGGGTAATCGAATTATGCAACTGAATTACTTAGCTTGTAGCACGAGTGGGAGAAATGAGACCTAGTGTGAGCAATAGGGGAGAAGCCATGTCACTTGGGGGCTTGGCCTTTTTGAGGAACTACTCATGTATGGGACCTTATGCTTAGTAAAGGCCTTCTCCTCTCTTCTCCTGTCTATTTGTGTGGGTGACACTGGCATAAAAACCTTGTGGCTTTGTTCTATGTTGTATGTGTGTACAACTGACTCTTCTACAGTTGATTGACATATATTAACACATCAAAAATTTACTTAAAAACATTTCAGTAGGTTATTCTGGCTTTTTGTTTTGTTTTTGTTTGCTCTTCCTTCCTTCCTTCCTTCCTTCCTTCCTTCCTTCCTTCCTTCCTTCCTTCCTTTCTTCCTTTCTTCTTCTTCTTCTTCTTCTTCTTCTTCTTCTTCTTCTTCTTCTTCTTCTTCTTCTTCTTCTTCTTCTCTCTCTCTCTCTCTCTCTCTCTCTCTCTCTCTCTGCATGTATGCCTATATCTATATGGTTTTACTGTTCTAATCTTTTTTTTTTTTCCGAGACAGGGTTTCTCTGTGTAGCCCTGGCTGTCCCGTAACTCACTTTGTAGACCAGGCTGGCCTCGAACTCAGAAATCTGCCTGCCTCTGCCTCCCGAGTGCTGGGATTAAAGGTGTGTGCCACCACGCCCGGCTACTGTTCTAATCTTGAGTTCTTTTGAACAATCAGAAAGCTGCAGAAACAGTGTTCCATCACACTAAATATCCAGTGTGGATGTTGACAAAGACACTATTTTATAACCATCATAACCTACCCCCCCACCCCCCCACCCCCGCCACAGATCATAGCATCAGCACTGATACAGCAGACTCCATTAATACTCAACAACTCACTAAGTCTAAGATCTACCCAGCAAATTTCCTTGTACTTCTTGTCAAGTGTGTTCAGGTTTCCTCCAATCTGGACAAATTTCTTGGTCTTTGTTTTTCATGACCTTGATGGTCCTTAACAACTTGGGCTGTTGCATAGAGCAATTCCCCAACTGGACCCACATGGTGCTTCCTTGTAGCCTGCTTAGTCATACTGTGAACAGAAGGACCACGGCCACAGGGTCTGCTCTGTCAGCCCAGCCCACCACAAGGAACCCGAAGCAGTCCCTGCCTTGGCAGCACTGTGATGAGAATTCTGATTATGCTCAACTCGCTTTCTCCACAATAGGAAAGAAATCACTGGCTTTATTTTGCTTTCAATAAATATTTTGGGGCTGGTGAGATGGCTCAGTGGTTAAGAGCACACTGACTACTCTTCAGAGGTCCTGAGTTCAAATCCCAGAAGCCATATGATGGCTCACAACCGTCTGAAATGCGATCTGATGCTCTCTTCTGGTGCTGTCGGAAGACAGCTACAGTGTACTCATACATAAAATAAATAAATCTTTTTTAAAAATACTTTTAAAAAATAAATAAATAATAAATATTTGGGGGGAGATATTCCAAGGTTATGTTAATATCATTCTTCCTCATCCAGCCGACTTCCACCAGCTTAACAGCACAATCATCAGTCATGGTTGAGTCTCTCAGTATAGTGATAATAGTTGAACACGTTTTTTTTCTTTTCTTTAAAAAAATTATTTATTTGTTATTTTATTATTATTATTATTATTTTATTTATTTATTTTTTGGTTTTTCGAGACAGGGTTTCTCTGTGTAGCCCTGGCTGTCCTGGAACTCACTCTGTAGACCAGGCTGGCCTCGAACTAAGAAATCTGCCTGCCTCTGCCTCCCAAGTGCTGGGATTAAAGGCATGCGGCACCCCGCCCAGCTTTATTTATTTATTTTATGTATGTGAGTACACTGTAGCTGTACAGATGGTGGTGAGCCTTCATGTGGTTGTTGGGTATTGAATTTAGGACCTCTGCTCACTCCAGGCCAAAGATTTATTTATTATGATAAATAAGTACGCTGTAGCTGTCTTCAGACAGCACCAGAAGAGGGCATCAGATCGGATTACGAGTGGTTGTGAGCCATCATGTGGTTGCTGGGATTTGAGCTCAGGACCTCTGGAAGAGAAGTCAGTGCTCTTACCTGCTGAGCCATCTCTCCAGCCCAAGTCATTTTTTCTTATTTATTTATTTGACTAGTTGGCATTCTTTTAATTTAAAAAGTATTTTATTTTTATTTGTTTTGAGATATGGTCTTACTGTGTAGCCCTAACTGGCCTGGAACTCACTGTGTAGACCAAACTAGCTTTGATCTGAGCTCTGCCAGCCTCCACCTCTAGTGCTGAATTGTGTGCATACACCACCATGCTTGGCTAGTTTAAATTTTTTTTAAGTGTGTGTGTGTGTGTATGTGTGTGTGTGTGTGTAAGCATGTGAGTACGGGTGCCTGCAAAGCCCAGAAGAGGGCGTTCTATCTCCTGATGCTGCTCTTAATCACTAAGCCCAGCCCACCATTCTTTCTGTGGGTGATTGAGAAAGGATGTAGCCTAGACTCCTTGATCTTCCTGCCTTCGCCCATTTTTACATAAGAAGACCTCTCCTGCCGGGTGTGGTGGCGCACGCCTTTAATCCCAGCACTCGGGAGGCAGAGGCAGGCGGATTTCTGAGTTCGAGGCCAGCCTGGTCTACAAAGTGAGTGCCAGGGCAGCCAGGGCTACACAGAGAAACCCTGTCGCCGGGCGTGGTGGCGCACGCCTTTAATCCCAGCACTCGGGAGGCAGAGGCAGGCGGATTTCTGAGTTCGAGGCCAGCCTGGTCTACAAAGTGAGTTCCAGGACAGCCAGGGCTATACAGAGAAACCCTGTCTCGAAAAACCAAAAAAAAAAAAAAAAAAAAGAAGACCTCTCCCTGTTCCCTGTTATTTATTTATTTTTACTTACTCAGTTCAGTATGAACTCACAGATTTCTATTTTTTTCCCCCCAATGGGTTGCAGTATGTCACTATGGTTTTCATACTTGAAATTATCCTAGTTTTGGTCAATGGGAGATCTTTTTTTTTTTTTTAAAGATTTATTTATTTTATTATATGTAAGCACACTGCAGCTGTCTTCAGACACTCCAGAAGAGGGCGCCAGATCTCGTTACGGATGGTTGTGAGCCACCATGTGGTTGCTGGGATTTGAACCTTGGACCTTCGGAAGAGCAGTCGGGTGCTCTTACCCACTGAGCCATCTCACCAGCCCGGGAGATCTTTTAAGGACAAATTTTGGATCCTTGTGGTATGCACATGTAATTCTGTGAGCATTTCCTTACCTCCTAGCATAAGTTCGCCTGGCATTTCCTCTAGGCTCTACCCAACAGTTACCTAGCAACAGCCAGGTATGGGATAAGAAGGACTTCTCTCTCTCTCTCTCTCTCTCTCTCTCTCTCTCTCTCTCTCTCTCTCTCTCTCTCTCTCTCTCTCCCTTCCTCTCTCCCTTCCCTTCCCCCTCTCCCTGTGAAAAGGTCAGCTCTGGAACTTTGGGAAGGTCATGGAACACTTGTCCCCCAGGAACAGAGAGGCTAATTAATATTTCTCAGACCACAGGGCAGGAACCAACCTACTGGTGGGGACACATTCTGAAGGACAGACTATTGCCCACCTTTAGACAAGAATAGTTCTTGTCACCTCATTCCCTAAAGACCAATCAGTTTAAAGGATGCACTGTTCTACCAATCATATTGTGCCTAGTTGCTCTCTTCTGCCCCTGGAAACCATATAAAAACTAGCTGACTGGGCGCCGGGGTTCACTGCCCAATGCACTGCAACAATAAATTCCTCTTGCTTTTTGCGTCCATCCTGGCTCCATGTGGTTAACTAAGGGGGTCCCCGTAAGCTAAGGCTCCCCAGAGTAATCTTATGCCTACTTACATACTCTCTCTCTCTCTCTCTCTCTCTCTCTCTCTCTCCATTTACTCTCCCTCTTTTCCCACCTGTCCCTGTTGGCCTCTACTTCTCGTCTTCCTTCCTCTCTCCTCTCTCTGTCCTCTGTCCCCCTTTCTCTGTCTCTATCCCTTCTCCAGATATCCCTTCCTTTCCCACCAATAAACTTTCTTCACATGAGGTCTGTTGCATGGCCTGATTGTTCAGAGGGATCCCTTGGTAGGGCCCACAAAGGCACCCCCTCCCGCCTCAACGTTGCTGCCATTTTATAAGGCACAACACCCTCCCTTGGCTCAAGAATAAGCAATTTCCCACGAAGCCCAAGGACAGAATGTAGAAGTCAGGATCTAGGCTCTTGGTGCGTTCATTGCTACTGAGGGCTCATTGTTGCCATGTCTGCTTTGCTTTCAAAACTTTCGAATACATAGGTACCATATGTGTGTGTGTGTGTGTATTTCTACATCTGTCTTTGAGTGTAATTAAAACCATGAGTTTATATTGATGAAGCCAATCTCACTCTAGTTCTAGATATTTGCAAAGCTTTCCCTCATCTACATTTATGGGTCCTCCTACTATAAGTGAAAAGCCAGACCTATACATAATATACAGGCACATCCCTAGTGCCAATGTCCACAACGGCATAGATAGAAATTTTACTTCAATTCATGTATCTACTTGATTCATCCAACGTGTAACAATCTTGTTTGTTTGTTTGTTTGTTTGTTTGTTTCAAGACAGGGTTTCTCTGGGTAGCCCTGGCTGTCCTGGAACTCACTCTGTAGACCAGGCTGGCCTTGAACTCTGAAATCTGCTTGCCTCTGACTCCCAAGAGCTGGGATTAAAGGCTTGTGCCACCACTGCCCGGCGTGTAACAATTTTTTAACCTTAGACGGCCTGCAGTGCCTTTCCAAAAGTACAGCCTTTTGGGTCATCATCTAAACCATTGCCCAGTAGACTGCAGTTCTTCCCATACTGAATGATAATGTATTCTGTGGCAGTCCAACTGGAATCCCAGCAGGAACTCCACAGATTTTGGAGAATTCTAGGAAAAGATCCATGAACAAATATGCCAGTTTGAAGAAGGAGAGGGCCAGGCGTAGTGGCGCATGCCTTTAATCCCAGCACTCGGGAGGCAGAGACAGGCGGATTTTTGAGTTCGAGGCCAACCTGGTCTACAAAGAAGGAGAGGACAGGAGAAACAAATTAACACTGTTTTAGACCCAGAGGTAAACCTAGATCCTCCCCAAGGAGGATGATCTCGCGCCATCTACTGCAGGGAATGTGGCCCTACCTGTCCAAGAACAAGTCTTTCCTGACACACTAGGACTTAATGACTAAGTGCAAACCTGGCCATTTTGGTCTAATGTAGGACACACTGGCTGTCAGCATTGGTTCAAAGTTTTTTTCACTGTCTTGAACTAACGTGTGTCTTAGCTCCTGGGTCTTAAACTGTGGTTTGGGGTCCCACACAGGATGTTGTCACTGAAATACGGGTGTCACAAAAACTTCAGGAGCAACAAAGCTCATAATAAAAGGTAAAAAAATCCGAGCTCTTTCTGGCAGTGTCCGCCCACCTTGCATCGCCCAGCTTCCCCCAAGCAAGGTCACATGTGCACTTTGCACTCCATGACATGAAGTCATACAATGTCAGCAAATGCTGCCTTTAATACCCCAGTCAGGTCCTCCATGAATTGCCTTATTTTTTTAAAAAAGATTTATTTATTATTATATATAAGTACAGTGTAGCTGACTTCAGACGTACCAGCAGAAGGCATCAGATCTCATTATGGGTAGTTGTGAGCCACTGTGGTTGCTGGGACTTGAACTCATGACCTTCGGAAGAGCAAGTCAGTGCTCTTACCCACTGAGCCATCTCGCCAGCCCAAATTGCCTTATTTTTACTGCACATAAAAAGTTTTCTGCTCTCGGGGCTGGAGAGATAATCTCAGCAACTTGGTTCCCCGCAACCGTGCCAGGAACCCCACAACCCCTGCAACTCCAACACCAGAGGGAATCTGATGTCATCTTTTCAGCTCAGCCAGCCCCTATTCACAGAGCACACACACAAACACGTACATGCAGGCAGCAGACACCAAACCCTACATGCAGGATAGCCAGGGCTTCACAGGGCTTCAAACCATTACTTGAAAATTTCCAACTTCTGAAATCATTCTAAACATACGTCTGCCATTCTCTACTATTTATTTATTTATTTATTTATTGGTTGATTGATTGATTGATTTTAAAGATTTATTTATTTATTATATGTAAGTACACTGTAGCTGTCTTCAGACACTCCAGAAGAGGGCGCCAGATCTCATTATGGATGGTTGTGAGCCATCATGTGGTTGCCGGGAATTGAACTCAGGACCTTCAGAAGAGTAGTCAGTGCTCTTAACCGCTGAGTCATCTCTCCAGCCCTCTACTATTTATTTATGTAAACTGAGACTCTCAGTGCTGATGATTATAAAATCAAACTATGATCAACTATAAAAACTTTGCGATGAGCTACATCCTACAGTATCAATAATCAACCCAGACTTGAGTCTTTATGTAATAAATAAATAAATATATTTATTTATCTTACCGATATGTAAATTTTCTTTCATCTTAGTAAATGGTGAAGATATATATATATATATATATATATATGTATATATATATATATATATCTTCACCATATATATATATATATATATGTATGTAACAGGAACTCTTGTTCTTCTGTAGTAATTGTTTCCAAGGCTTACTACCTCAATGGGCTAACCTAGGCCTAGTCCTGGAAGCTTCTAGCCTCCATACAATCTAATCTCCATCTCTAGATGCTTTCAGCTTCTGAGACTTACTGCTGATTACTGCTGAATATGCTCACCCTTTCTGGCTTTTTCTGAGTTTTTGCTGGCTAGTTCAACTCAGCTGTTCTGGCTCAAACTCTTGTCCAAGATGACTGATCCAAACAGGCTTCTTTCACTTCTGACTGAATTGATTTGCTTGACCTCAAACTAACTCTAGCAATCTGTTCTAATCTTCTGTCTCCTTCTCATTCTTTTTGGTTAATATTATCCCATTTCCCCCTATATAACCCTTATTCTTTCTTCTCCCTAGATTTTGATAATAACTCTCCTATTCTTTACAGTTACTAACTTTTTAATGTGATAATAACAATAACAACAACAGTAATGCAGTGGGATGCTTTTCTCTGTTACTGGCTTATTTGCCCTTCCCCCAGTTCTAACCCTGTATTATTATTTTTAATTTATTTATTTTAATTTTTGAAGAAATATGCCTCATTTTCTAAGACCTTAAAGAACCATATTTTTTTCACAAGCCCTTAGAATCATATTTTATGGTAACCTATATTTTCCTGAACACATGGTCTTTTCTTCTAGCCTTTAGGGAAAGCAAACAAATGATAGTCTGTGTCAGATGACTGAAAGGAACACCTTTTAGAAGAATAACTAGGAAAGAGCTATTTATAGCTAAGAAGCAATCAAAAGCTGTTTCCATGGAAAATTTCTGTTACAATTGTTATATCTGAGAGCTTCTAAAATGTATCTGAGTTAGGCAGAATGGAAGCATCTAACACCAAAGGAGGGCCTCAAAAATAATCTTATTTTAAAAAAGAAAAGGAAAGTTTGGTTTAAAAAAAATCACAGAGAATACTTAAATGTCTTCGCTGAACCTTAGTAAAATGTATATTTCAAAACTTTCATATTTTTTTTCCTAATAAAAGCAAGGCGTAGTGGTATATGTATAAACTAATGACATGTCTGACCATTCTATGGTATAGTTAAAAGGAAGATTTTTATTGTAGATATGAGAAAGAATAGCCAGAGGTGTCTAAAAGAATCGAAAGCAGAGAGAAAAAGTAGACATACTGGACATGGCTAGGGCTATTTGCAAGAAATGGGGAGGGCAGCAGGGGAGAGAGAATAGAGAATACACAGTGAGGGAAGAGAACAGCAGCAGCAGCAGCAGCAGCAGCAGCAGCAGCAGCAGCAGAGAGAGAGAGAGAGAGAGAGAGAGAGAGAGAGAGAGAGAGAGAGAGAGAGAGAGAGAATAGCAGGATTATAAGGAGCATGAATAGTTGGTGGGGAGCAGCAGCCCAGGAGCTGGAGAGAGGTTAGAGTAGGGAAGGGGGTTAGGAGGGCTAGGGTGTACACTTTGAAATGTGTGTGTGTTGCTTGAGAACTTGAGTTAGCCTAGAGACCAGCATAGACTTTGATATGCTAATAGGTACCACAGGTAGCCATGTGTCCCTTCTGCCAGAGGTAAGAGAAATGACTCCCTTTGGTAGATAGGAACCAGTTTCACAAATTCCTGAGGAATGCTGACTTCTAAGTGCCAGAAATCCTCATTTCTGGATATTTGGACTGCCTTTTGGAATTTGAGGAATTTGAGTTTCCTTTAGAAGTAGCAATGTAGCGGGGCGTGGTGGCACACACCTTTAATCCCAGCACTTGGGAGCCAGAGGCAGACGGATTTCTGAGTTCGAGGCAAGCCTGATCTACAAAGTGAGTTCCAGGACAGCCAGGGCTATAACAGAGAAACCCTGTCTGGGGGGGGGGGGGGGGAACCAAACCAAACAAAAAAACAAAACACCACCACCACCACCAACAACAACAAAAGAGAAGTAGCAATGTACACCTTTAATCTCAGCACTTGAGAGGCCATCCCTGTGAGTTCAAGGAGAGCCTGAACTCATATAAATAAAGAGAATTCCAAGGCAGCCAGGACCATATAGAAAGACCCTGTCTCAAACAAATAAGCAAAAATGGATGGGTGGATAGATAGATAAAATGAAAAACATAAAAATAAAAAGTGCCTCCTTATTGAACAAAGAGCAAAAACAACCTTCATTTATTCTGTGATGAGCTGATTTTCATGGGTCCTAAGAGGCAAGATCCAGCAGCTGTCAGAAATTTCCAGAAACTTCAAGGTGAAAGCCAGACAGAGCTGGGCATGGAAGGCACATGGGCTTCTGTCTTATGCAGAGGTCTGTCAGCTGGCCTCCTGGAGACCAGATACAGATAGTCTCGGAGAGGCATTGACCACTAAGGGTAAACCTTCATTACGTTCTCTACAAGAAGACATTATAAAGCTGATCTTGGTTGCACGAGTCTGTAACCCCAGGAGGCTAAGGCAGGTAATAGCCAGTTTGAGGCCAGGCAAGGTTACAGAATGAGGCCTCATCTCAAGAAGGAGATGCTAGCCGGGCGTGGTGGCGCACGTCTTTAATCCCAGCACTCGGGAGGCAGAGGCAGGCGAATTTCTGAGTTCGAGGCCAGCCTGGTCTACAAAGTGAGTTCCAGGACAGCCAGGGCTATACAGAAAAACCCTGTCTCGAAAAACCAAAAAAAAAAAAAAAAAAAAAAAAAAAAAGGAGATGCTGCCAGAAATATGTTTAGGGTCTCCAAGAAAGAGATCACCTCTGCACCATAAGTGTCTAGACAAGGGAAGCTCGACCCTTGATCAGTCAGGCTCATTCAGAAGAGTGAACACAGAGGGAACACATTTTTATCCTAACTTAGGTGGTGCTGGTGTCTTTACCCCCATTGGCTGGGGTCTGTGACCTCACAGTCTTAGTTTAGGACTAGTCTTGAAAGAATCGGCACCTAGGAAGTGAAGGAGAAACAAACCATTCCACCGCTTTAATCAGCACATCCTATAGGACACGCCCTTTGCACGGAGGTTTTACTGAGTGGTGGGAAGAATTGAAGCATTTACATAGAAGGCTTAAAAGGTACAGGAAAGAACACGATTTGAATTCTGTATCTTAAACACGAGTTTTATGGTATTTGATAGGAAAGGCTCATATTTAATGTTTCTTACAAATCCCTCCTTTTATTTTTTAAAATGTTTTTTTTCCTCCTTCCTCCTTCCTTCCTTCCTTCCTTCCTTCCTTCCTTCCTTCCTTCCTTCCTTCCTTCCTTCTTTCCTTCCTTCCTTCCTTCCTTCCTTCCTTCCTTCCTTCCTTCCTTCCTTCCTTCCTTCCTTCCTGTCTTCCTGTCTTCCTTTCTTTTTTCTTTTTTTGTTTTTTTTCGAGACAGGGTTTCTCTGTATAGCCCTGGCTGTCCTGGAACTCACTTTGTAGACCAGGCTTGCCTCAAACTCAGAAATTCGCCTGCCTCTGCCTCCCAAGTGCTGGAATTAAAGGCATGCACCACCACTGCCCGGCAGTGTTTTCCTTTCTTAAGATTTGTTTTATGTGTGTGAATACATTATTCTCAGACACACCAGAAGAGGGCATCAGATCCCATTACAGATGGTTGTGAGCCACATGTGGTTGCTGGGAATTGAACTCAGGTCCTCTGGAAGAGAAGTCAGTGCTCTTAACCACTGTGCCATCTCTCCAGCCCCCTCCTTTTATTTCTAAACACTTTTATGTTCAAACACTTTTAGATGTTGCCCTTTTTCTCTCTGTCCTATCTTGGAATAGAAAGTGCAATAAGGCAGGAATATACCTGTTCAGTAACAGTTGACATGCTAAGCCTGAGTTAGCCTCCTAGCACAAAAACTCATTATTGTATCTATTTCATTATTATGGTTTAAAGTGAGCCCACTTCCCTGGGGCTGGTTCCTTGACCAGGGGATTGACAGGGCCTCACCGGAATGTTATTTCTACATCCAGGCCAGAGACTCTGTTCTCCTGACCAGGAGTTTCCCCTTACGAGGCCTTCATTGCTTCTTTCTCATTGCTAAAGAGGTAACCCTAAATCATGTAGGACCCAGATCAAAGACCAGAGCTAGGTGGCAGAATCCGGGAGGAGATGACACCGGTGAAGCTGTGATCACCATATATTGTATGGAAAAAAAAAACAGTTTCAATTAAAGTTATGGTAATAAAATAAAAAATAAGTCCCTAATTCTTTTGGCATCTTTGCCTTTGGGAGGGATGAAACTACCAAGAGTCCCCAGGATGTTTCTGGCTTTCAATCAAGAAAGAAATGGGTTGCTTTTCTTTGGGGTCTTTTTATCCTAAACTGTCTAACCGATTTCTATCTCTTATACCATCTCCCTCCTTCTGAAGCTGTAAATCCAAATGGCATCACAGACTCGGGGTGATGACTGATCTGTTTTTTTACCAGCAGAATTGGGAGTGTTGGGTGACCACATTAGAATAGCCTTCAACTATGGTTATTAAACACGCAGAAGATCAGTTGCACTAAGTCTGGAACTTTTAACTACTGTATACTGTTTGAAAAAACAGGTAGTTCTAAATAAACTCTAGACATAGATTTTATAGATCTTAGTCAGTCCTTGTAATTATTGATCAATGGCTTTGGAAACTTTAACGCATCATCTCGAAGTCTCATCTTTTATGTACCTTGAGGAACTCACTCACATCTTCATTACTTGCAAGTGATTTTCAGTCTTCTTTCCCATTCTGGAATCATCCAGTCATCTTAATCTTCATATAAAAATAAATCACCCTTTATTAAAACAACAGCCATGCATATGTCCTTCTAACATCTTATTTTATTTACTTGTTCCCTTTCTTAATACCATGAGACATAAGGACATTAACAAAGAATTTGCTATAATACTGTAAGAAATTTCTTCCTGGGAGGTGGAGGGGCTAAGCAATGTTGTCTAAATTAATTGGGATTATCATGTAATGAAAATGGGTGTGGGTTACTGACAGTATGTGGCCACCCAAAACCAGCTTCACTGGAAAGTCTCTATCCTGTATGTAGAAATAGTTTCCCATAGTTGCCTAAGTGGGGATCTCCTGTCTCTATACAAGGCCTGTGCCTTCCTGGCTTGATTGTTCAGGAAGAGACCTTGGTAGGTCGCTGTGATGCTCCCTGCTAATGCAACACGCCTCTGCCGGTTTATAAAACACAGGAGTGGTGGTACACACTTTTAGTTCCGGCACTTGAGAAGCAGAGACAGATGGATCTCTGAGTTCGAGGCCAGCCTGGTCTATAGAGTGAGTTCCAGGACAGCCAGGGCTACCCAGAAGAAGGTCAACAAAAACCTAAAGAGCCCTTTGGTGTAACGTGATACCCCAGGCTGAATCCTGGATTTAACAAGGAAATTAGCTGTTCAAAGAGAAGGTGAAGTCCAGTCTGGCAGTGTGCTTATGGTTAAAGCCATTTAAAGTAGTCAAGAGCTCAGTTAATAACAATGCATCAAGGTTGGTTTGGTATTTAGAGAAAAGAAAAACCAGGAGAATATTTATAGGGAACATACTGTACCATCTTTGCAACTCTTCTGTGACTTTAAGGCTATTGTACAGTTAAAATATTTCTTTAATAAAGCACATTAGACCAAATTTCAATTTCTTGTACTGCCAGTTATAGGTAGATGGTTTTAGCGGGGGGGGTTTAAATCATCTGGCTGTCAGTTTATGAGATGTTCTATTTTGTAGCTTGAGGGAAGGGTTAAATAATGTTATAAATAAACTACTCAGTATGGCTACGGAGATGGCTCGTTGGGTGAGACCACGTGGTGCCACCAAGCCTGATGGACCTGAGTTGGATCTCTGAATCCACCGGATCTCTGGAAGGAGAGAGCTGACTCCCACAAGTTGTCCTCTGAGCTCTCTATATACACACAGTGCCTCTAACTCCCATAGATAAAACTCGTGTTTTAAGAAAGAAAAAGAGAAAATGAAGCACCTGCCTGGCATAAAACCTTAATCCTAAAGCGGTAAAGGAAAGATAGGACCCAACCTTCTGGGAAATTTGCAACTTCTTGCCAAATCCTGTGTGCTGGGTGGGGTCAGAACTTGCATTTGCAAGCAGTAGATGGAGCTGCAGAGCCCCAGATAGACCAGCAAGTTCCGTGCTCATCCTTTCCCTGTTGCTTGGCCTCCCCCAGAGCTCAGCAGAAAAAAAAAGGGGCTAACAGAACTGGAACTAGAGAGCCAGATGAATCACATCCAACAAACCCTGCATTCATTCAACAAACCCTGGTGAAACACTTCCAGGAGCCTGGCAGTGGTGCCAGTGAAGCCTGTGTGTCTTACTTAGGGTTTCCATCGCTGTGAAGAGACACCATGGCCGAAGCAACTCTTATAAAGGACAATGTTTATTTGGGGCTGAGTTACAGGTTCAGTCCATTATCATCAAGGCAGGAAGCATCGGAGCATCCAGGCAGACATGGTGCTGGAAAAGGAGCTGAGAGTTCTACATCTTGATCCAAAGGTAGTCAGAAGACAGTCTTTTGGCAGCTAAGAGGAGGGGCTCAAAGTCCTCCCACCCCACAGTGACACATTTCCTCTGACAAAGTCACACCCACTCCAGCAAGGCCAAGCCAAATAGTGCCACTCCCTGGGCCAAACATATTCAAATCACCACAGTGTGTACAGAAGGGGGTATTTTCCAGTGTCCATTCTTAAATTCTATCTAGTCCTGCAGGCCTCCCAGGCCCTCCAGTGTTGCTCCAGGTTAGGTTTAGGACCAGAGTTTCCTTGACTCCAGAGACGGGAAATTCTCTTGAACAAGGATTTGAAGGTGTTCATCTATCAGTCAGCAGAGCGCTGCCAGCCGTTAGCTTCCATCAAAGGAAGTGAAAACTTAAGGGTTGTTTGGAAAGTCATTTGCGTTGAGTGGTGTCTTGCAAACACAAGAAGGAGTGTTTTGCTGAAGCAGACACAGGTGAAAGGATGTTTTGCTGAAGCAGACACGTGAAAGAACTCACGATGAAGGATTCTTCCATAACAACACACATTTATTGGTCTGCCTTACATTTTGTAGTTGAGTTCCATTTGTCATGACCCCATAGAGAGAAGAAACAGACCAAAAAATTTCTGGTAGTGTGCTGTGGCTTCTTGCAGCTTCTGAGGAATTGGCCGATTGGCAGAGTGACGTCAGCTGATACAGTCTTGGGAGGAGTTAGACTCACATGCTGAGGCAACACATGTGAGGCAAGACCCATGGAGGACACGTGATGTTTGGAGGGAGTACAAATAGGGACTCAAGGGACTGTGAGAGGGGCTTGCTGGTAGAACTAGCTCTGCAATGCTTCTTTGGTCTCATGTCCTCGCCAATCCTTACTTCCTTGAGAGAGGCTCAACTGAGAATGTTTTTCTGGCTTCCCTGCTGGTCTGAATCCCTTCTGCTGACTCATGCTGACACTGAGGCCTGGCTGTTTCTGCTGGGTCACACCACTGCTGCTGACTCATGCTTGCTATCCCGTCTCGACTGAACTGGACTGCTGGTATACTCATGAAGTATTTTCAAATGGATTGAGCTGCCACTGCTGGCCTGTGAACTGAACTGCTGATTTCCTGAGCAATGCTGATGGGATTTGTACCAAAGAACCTTTTCTAAACAGGTCCATTTCCCCTGTTTCCCCTGTATCCTCTGCTGGGTGTTGGGCTAGAAGGGAGGTTAAAGCATTTAAGAACCATTGAAGAGATCAATTCAGGACCTTTGGAAAATTCCACCAGACCCCTCCTCTCCTGGAAGAGAAAGGTCAGAGAGTACATAGGCATCCCTCCCCTCCAGAAGGGAGAGGCTAACTACATTCCTCAGACCACAGAACGGAGGAGGAGCCGGACCATTGGCCACCTGTGGACCAGAGCAAGTAGACACATTCTGAGACCATTGACCACCTGCAGACAAGGGAAGTCCTTGCTACCTCATTCCCTAAAGACCAATCAGTTTAAAAGTTACACTGTTCTGCCAATCACATTGTGCCTAATGGCTGCTGCTCTGAAAACTGTATAAAAACTCACCAATCAGGCTGCGTGTGGTCGTTTTTCTCTCCTTTGTGTGCAGGGTGGACCCCAGCTTGCTGGAACAATAAAATTCCTCGATTCTCAACTCCGAGTCGTCCACTCAGGGGGTTTCTCATGAGTTAAGGCTCTCAGAGTGTTACACCATCATTAAAAGTAGGTTTTGAAAAATTAAAGCTTATAATCCAATCCTCAGCAAGTCTTGGATTTCAAGGGCAGACAGAAAGATGGAAGTGTTAGAGTGATGTTTTTGTACACTGTGTGAAGATGTGTCCCTGTCCTTCTTTGCCTGACTAAGGCACCTTCTGATTGGTTAAAATAAAAAAGCCTATGGCCTATCGCATAAGGCAGAATAGTAAGGTAGGACATCTGGATAGAGGAACCCTGGGGAAGAGTCAGGCAAGGGAAGATTTGCCACACAGACTCGGAAGAAGTCAGATGTATGAAACTGAGGAGAGTTAACTAACCATCCATGTGGCAGAACTTAGATTAGCATAAATGGGATAATAAGGTATGAGATAGTTGGAAACAGGCCTAGCATAAGGTCTAGGCATAAATAAATGAATAAGTCTTTGTGTCCTTATTTGGGAGCTGGGGCCCCACGGTTACACAAAAGAAGGATTCTGAGAGGCTATGGTTCTGTAACTATGCCTGAAAGCCTGTAACTAAGACAAATGTGAGTCTTCCTTCTCCCCGGGGTCGTTGGCCACAGGCCCATGTGGACACAGCGGGCAGAATCGATGAACAGGGATTCGGACAGCTCCAGAGTACCAACGATAATAATGACACTCCGGGATCAGACTTGGAGAGATGGGTCAAATTGATTCTGGGTGAATCAAGGGTTGTATAGTTTTGGGGTAAGCAGGTAGGACTATCCAGGGTGGGCAAAGGTCATTGGCTGAAGGCTAAGGTGCTGCGATGCCCCGTTAGCATGGGGAGGCACTCCAGGAACCTCAGGTGCTTGCTGATCAGGTTGTTATAGGGAGATCTTTCTATAGCTGGACCTGTAATCTAACCAAGGCTATGTGACACTCCATAGGTAGATGGGGCTGGTGGTGGTTGGGGGTGTTGAACTTCCCAGACAAGGCCAGAGAAGGAGAAGCCCTGATGGTAAAAGGAGTCTCCCATTTTTCTTGGCGCACAGAAGACTATCGGGACAATGGTAGGTTTCAACCTTAATTACCAGGACAACAGACACAGGCATCTTGTCACAGGTGCCTCAGTACCCCTTGAACACTGTTATACTCCCTAATAAACGATATTATTAGAAAGATAGAAGAAACTCACGCCTTCAGACAAAACTGAAGATAAACAGTGAGCTGAGCAATCGGGAAACATTCATAAAGTTCTTTCTTTCTTTCTTTCTTTCTTTCTTTCTTTCTTTCTTTCTTTCTTTCTTTCTTTCTTTCCTTATATGTAAGTTCACTGTAGCTGTCTTCAGACTCCAGAAGAGGGCACCAGATCTTGTTACAGATGGTTGTGAGTCACCATGTGGTTGCTGGGATTTGAACTCAGGACCTTCGGAAGAGCAGTCGGTACCCTTAACCGCTGAGCCATCTCTCCAGCCCCATGAAGCTCCTCCTTTAAGCACTCATCCTAGAGAATCTTTGTCCATCAAAATGTTAGCACAGAACCTTCAAGTTAAAACTTACGCTCATCGGGGCTGGAGAGATGTCACAAGTGGTTAAGAGCACTGGCTGCTCTTCCATAGGATCTGGGTTGGATTTCCAGCACCCACATGGCCGCTCACAACCATCTATAATGCCAGTTCCTGGGGATCCGACATCCTCTTCTGTTCTCCAACAGTACTAGGCAGGCATGAGGCACACAGACATACACACAGGCAAAACATCCACGTGGAGAAAATAATAATTTTTTAAAAATCTTATATATATATATATTTTTTTTTTGTTTGTTTGTTTGTTTGTTTGTTTTAGTTTTAGTTTTTACCCTTGCTGTGATGAAACACCATGACCAAAAACAAGTTGGGGAAGAAAACGTCAATATAACAGTTTATCATCAATAGCAGTGAGGGCAGAAGCTCACACAGGGCAGGGACCTGGAGGCAGGGGCTGATGCACAGGCCATGGAGGAAGGCTGCTTACAGGCTTTCTTGGCATGGTTTACTCAGCTGGCTTACAGAACACGGGAGCTGCAGGCCAGGGGTTGCCCCACCCACAGTGGGCGGAGCCTTCCCCCATCAACAGCTAATCCGCAGAGGAAGGGGTTATCTCTGTGAGTTTGAGGTCAGCCTCCTCTACAGAGTGAGTTCCAGGATAGCCAGGGATGCACAGACAAACCCAGTCAAACAAAACTAAAAACAAACAAAGAAAAAAAAATCAAACACTTAAGACATTCAGTCTCTTTAAAATAGATGATTTTTTAAAAAATCCAAAATCTTTTAAAATTCAAAATCTCTGGGCTTCTGTAAAAATCAAAATAAATAATTTATTATCTCAAGAGGGAAGCATCAGGGCATAGTCACAAACAGATCGAACTCCAGAAGTATAAATAACCCAACGTCCAATGTCTGGGACTCACTCATGATATTTTGTGCTCCTCCAAGTGAGTCACTTCTCTGGCTCCACCCTCTGCCATACTCACACCTTGTCTTCTAGGGTTCAGTTGGCTACACTCCCCCCTGCTGCTACTATTCTTGGTGGTCATTCCATGGTACTTGCATCTCCAAAACTTTGGGGTCTTCTGCTGCAGCTGGGCTGCACTTTCACCAATAGCCTCCCATACACTCCTTTATCGTGCGAAGCCTCAACTTCTCCTACTACCAACTTGTCTTAGTCAGGGTTTCTATTGCACCATGACCAAAAGCAAGTTGGGAGGAAAGGATTCATTCAGTTTACACTTCCATATCACTGTTCATTGTGGTCTCCCTTCTCCCAGCCTGGAACCTGCTTGCTCAAGGGTGGAGTTTCCTGCTCATTCATTCTGCCACGCCCACTGCTGGACCCTGTCTCTTTGCTGCTTGGAGCCACTCACGTGTTCATCCTACTACTGGACCCCGAGTTACTTGGCGGGAAATCGGGTTCCCTCCCCCTTCCTTTATTAACTGAATGTTGGAATTAGTAAAGGGGGGCCTTGAACATGAAATCGTCTTGGCCTCGTTCTTTCTCCCGCCCCGTCTAGCTTCCTCTCTTTTCAGCTCGAACTGCCATCCTCAGTTGAACCGTTCTCGTTGGGGACTGCTGGTCGGGCCGCAACAGTTCATCACTGAAGGAAGTCTGGACAGGCATTCAAGCTGGGCAGGAACCTGGAGGCTGGAGCTGATGCAGAGGCCATGGAGGATGCTGCTTAATGGTTTGCTCCCTGTACTGTTTTGTGTTAAAAGAAAATAAAACTTGAGACCTGTGATTCATGTAATCTATGTCAAATAGCCCAAAATGTTGTTTGTGAGCTTTGAAACCTGGGGCTGAGAACATAGCAGAACAGGCCAGGACATGCCCGGGCAAGCCCATTGTTAAGACATTCCTGAGGCTGCTTGACCATAAAGATAAAGAGAATGTCTGGACTGGACCGGTGCCTCCCTATCTCCCGCCCTTCTGACCTAAGTTAAATGTTATCTGCATGTACAGTCTGTTGATGTTTAAATGGACCAATCATGTGAAACAGCGCCAATTCCTTCCCCAGTCCCAGACCCTTTTCTATAAAACCCCCTAGCTTCCAAGCCTCATGGTCGAATCCACTGTCTCCTGCATGAGATACGTTTGGACCTGGAGCTCCGCCATTAAACTACCTCGTGTTTTTACATCAAGACGGTCTGTTTGTTCGTGATTCTTGGGTGCACGCCGAATCGGGAGTTGAGTGGGGGTTTCCCCACTAGGTTCTTTCAGTGTGTCCACGTGACACAGGCTGGAGTTATCACAAAGAAAGGAGCTTCCCTTGAGGAAATGCCTACATGAGATCCAGTTGTAAGGCATTTTCTCAATTAGGGATCCAGAGGGGAGGGCTGGTAGTCTTGGGCTCTATTAGAAAGCAAGATGAGCAAGCCAGGGGAAAAAAGCTAGTAAGAAACACCCCTCCATGGCCTCTGCATCAGCTCCTGCTTCCTGACCTGCTTGAGTTCCAGTCCTGACTTCCTTTGGTGATCAACAGCAATGTGGAAAATATAAGCTGAATAAACTCTTTCCTTCCCAACTTCCTTTTCATGATGTTTGTGCAGGAATAAAAACCCTGACTAAGACACTCCCCATGGCTTGCTCATCCTGTCTTCTTATCCAGCATCACCAGTCCAGGGGAGGCCCCACACATAATGGGTTGGGCCCTCCCTCAATCAATCACTAATTAAGAAAATACCCTACAACTGGATCTGATGGAGACATTTTTTCAACTGAGGTTCCCTCCTGTCAGATGACTGTACCTTGTGTCAAGTTGCCATACAACTAGCCAGTACAGCAGTGTTAGGGTTAACTCACAGAGTTAGCCTACACTAGTCAAGTACTCTAAAGCCATTTTCATTGTTGTTTCTTTTGAGACAGGGTCTCACCGCATAGACCAGGGTGACTTGGAACTCTTGGAGATCCGCACACTTCTGCCTTCTGAGTATCGGGATTAAGGGCAAGCAGTACCACGCCAGTCTCGTTGCCTTGTTAAGCACGAAATGCAGTTTGACCAGGTATGTTCCCATGGCTGAGTAAACATCACTTCTATTCATCTCCACAAACTCTGCATCAACCCAAATGGAAGCTCTGTGCTCACTAAACACTGCCTTCCAGGTCTCCACCCCAGCCTGTGGTAACTTTGACTTCATTTGCAGTCTCTGAATTATAATACCTCATATAAAGGGAGTCCTATAGCATCTACAAAAACTAGCTTTGGTCCTAGGGGAGAAAAGACACAACCACACACCTAACTTCTTAACCAACGCACAAGTGCACGTATGCACGCATGCACGCATGCACACTCTGTAGGAAGCCTCCATGTCCTGCAGTCCCAGACTCTCAGTATCATGGTTATTTGATGAACAAGTTTTAATTGGCCCTGACCCATTAAATACCTTTCCTAAAGACTCAAAGTCCAGGCTGAACATCTAATTAGCTAAGCAAAGTTGTGCTGCACACCCAGCTCGAGGTGAGAAGAATCTTCAATATACTTTATTTTCCCTCTCTGTGGGTACATGCCCATGTGTTTGCGGATGCACGTATGTGTGCTGGTACATGTGTGTACATGTGTGTTTATGGAGGCCATAGGACAAAGCGGGTTGTTCTCCAGGCACCATCCACCCTGTTTGAGATAGATCTCTCACTAGCATGGACCTTACCAAATACTCCATGCTGGCTAGTCAAGTAGCCAAAGTATTTATCTACCTGTCTTTTCATCCCAGCGCTGGGATCATAAGGACAACACACCATGCCTGGTCTTTTTATATGGACTTTAGAATTCAAAGGCCAGCAAGAAGGAAAGACAAAGAAATGATGACTTTTTTTTTTTTTTTTTTTTTTTTGGTTTTTCGAGACAGGGTTTCTCTGTGTAGCCCTGGCTGTCCTGGAACTCACTTTGTAGACCAGGCTGGCCTCGAACTCAGAAATCCGCCTGCCTCTGCCTCCCGAGTGCTGGGATTAAAGGCGTGCGCCACCATGCGCCACCACGCCCGGCAAGAAATGATGACTTAAGAGAGTTTATTTTTGGAAAAACCTGCAGACAGGGTTATTTTAAGAAGCAGAGTCCACCTATCATCTGTTTACAGGTTGGAGCAGGCAGAAGGGGCTTGGGAGAGATTTCTTTGTAAAAGGTGGACATTGGTCATTGCTAGGAGTGACTAAACAGTGGTGACTAGTGAAGGAAAGAATGCCAGGGGACTGCAGACCTCTCCTGTGGCCATTGTCAAGGGGTCTGTAGGGGACTGGGCAGGGATTTAGGAAAACAAATCCGGAATGCTAATTACGGTGATTTCCTGGGAGTGTGTGGGGTAGAGGGTGGGACCTGCCACTATTTAACCAAAGAAGAGGAACTTTTTTAAGTGCAGTGGCCACAGCAAACAAGGGAGCAAGCTCTGGGGGATCTGCCTCAGAGTGCTAGGATTAAAGTCTCATATCAGCACCCCGGCCCCCTTACTACACTGTGAAGGAAGACAATTGAAGGTGATTTACAGGAGTGAGATCTGCAGGGCTCCTCTGTTCTGGCTACACAGAGAGAGCACCTTGGGATCTTTAAAAAGTTCTGAATGAAAAAAAAAGTTCTGAATGTCTGGGGTTGGGAGTAGAAAATCATTTATAGGGGGCTGGTGAGATGGCTCAGCAGTTAAGAGCACCGACGGCTCTTCCAGAGGTCCTGAGTTCAAGTCCTAGCAACCACATGGTAGCTCACAACCATCTGTAACAAAAATCTGAGCCGGGCGTGGTGGCGCACGCCTTTAATCCCAGCACTCGGGAGGCAGAGGCAGGCGGATTTCTGAGTTCGAGGCCAGCCTGGTCTACAAAGTGAGTTCCAGGACAGCCAGAGCTATACAGAGAAACCCTGTCTTGAAAAACCAAAAAAAAAAAACAAAAAAAAAAAAACAAAAATCTGATGCCCATTTCTGGAGTGTCTGAAGACAGCTACAGTGTACTTACATATAATAAATACATAAATCTTAAAAAAAAATTAAAAAAAGAAAAAAAGAAAATCATTTATATCACTATATATAAAATCATATATATCACTAGCAAGACCCCCAAAAACACCTGCACACACACACACACACACACACACACCATGTAATTACACATTTTTTTAAGTCTGAGGATTACTGTGGCAGAGGAATTGTCTGTCTCTCTTTATTGGTCAAGATTCCCAGGTTGAAGCCAGAGAATCTCTTTATCTTCCAAGACATCAAGAGCACGTGTGGATCTTGCAAAAGACTCGGGATGAGTTCCTAGCGCTCTCTTTAATCCAGTTCCTGGAAAACCCATATCTTCTCCTATCTTTCTCAAGCATCCGGCATGCTGGTGCGCATATATACATGTAAGCAAATCACTCTAACACGTTAAAAAAAAGATTAAGAAATGTGTCATTTGGGTGATTTATTCCTTTCGTGATTATGGTAAAATATTTAATACACACCTGAAGGATA
The DNA here is from genome assembly GCF_978045245.1 of Mus caroli. NCBI lineage: Eukaryota > Metazoa > Chordata > Mammalia > Rodentia > Muridae > Mus > Mus caroli. Next base: position 19,867,482 of record NW_028227275.1, read on the forward strand.
TCGCCTACTCCACACCTAGGCTGGAGCATAACGCCCATTGTTCCTAGTGTTAGGTAGTTAGCCTGGCTTTAGTAGGTTTGGAGGCCATTGCAGATAGGTTCTCCCATAATCAGAATTGGACCCACCTCCTCCTTAAACTTTAAAATATCAGAAGCTCTGGAGATATCTGCTCTTTATGAAAGTCTAAGGGAAAACTAATTCCTCTTGGTCAGAGGATGGAATCTGAGTTCAACCTTTGGCCCTAGGTGGAGACTTCACAGTTCCAGCTTCCCCAAACATTAGGAACTATTGACCCTTCCTTTGAGAGCTAATTCAAGCTGGGTGCAGTGTACATACCTTACTCCCAACACGGGAGCCAGAAACAGGCGGATTTCTGTGAATTCTAGGCTATCCCAGTCTTCATAGCAAGTTCTAGGACAGCCAGGGCAACACAGTGAGACCTTTCTCAAACAAAACAAAACCAAATTAATCCAAATAAGCCTGTTAGGCCAGGCAGCTGGACGTGAAAATGAATGGTAGCCTGTACCAAAGACCTCAGAGAACAACACACTGGTCTCTCTGGCTATTGTCCACCCTGGCCCTGGTTGGTAATTGTGTATTTTCCCCCTTAAGAGCTCTTCCTGTTATTCTGTAAAAACTGCCTTGGGGCTGAAGACTATTTCTTACTCTTGTAGAGAACCTATATTGAGTTCTCCACACTCATAGGGGTGGTAATTTCACACCCCCCTGATATGCATATGGTGCACAGACATGCATATGGGCCAAACAATCATACACATAATACATAAATCTGAAAACAAAACATGCTCTTTGCCCTTGACTCTTACCTGAATTTATTCAATGGAAATCTTGGACCAGGGAGCCAAAGGGAGGCCAGAGGGTCAGGCATAAAGGGACCACAAAGGGGTGGAGGGATGGCTCAGTGTGTAAGAACACTTGTTTTTCTTGCCAGCGCTCCAGTTGGGCAGTTCACAACTGCCTGTAACTGCAGATCCAGGGCATCTGATGCCCTTTTTTGGTCTCCTTGGGCACCAGAATGCATGTGGCATTCACTATAGGCACTTGGGGGTACACACACACACACACACACACGTAGTAAAAAGAAGTATTTTAAAAATACAACCAGCCTGGCGTGGTGGCACACACCTTTAATCCCAGCTCTTGGGAGGCAGAGGCAGGCAGATTTCTGAGTTCCAGGCCAGCCTGATCTACAGAGTGAGTTCCAAGACAGCCAGAACTACATAGAGAAATTCTGTCTCGAAAAACAAAAACAGGGGGCTGGTGAGATGGCTCAGTGGTTAAGAGCACCTGACTGCTCTTCCAGAGTTCAAATCCCAGCAACCACATGGTGGCTCACAACCATGTGTAACAAGATCTGACGCCCTCTTCTGGAGTGTCTGAAAACAGCTACAGTGTACTCACATATAATAAATAAATAAATCTTTAAAAAAAAATGAGCACATGGGAGCCATTTAAAAAAAAAGAAAAAAAGAAAAACAAAAAAATAAATAAATAAAATTACAACCAGAGAAGTTTTCTTAATTTTAATTAAAAATAATTTAGAGACAGAGTCTCACTATGTAGCCTGGCTGATATGGAATTAGCTATATAACCCAGGCTAGCCTAGAACTCTCAGAGATCTACATGCCCCTGCCTCTTGAGGGTTAAATGTGTGTGTCATCATGGCTAGCCTTCAATTTTATTATTGTATGTTTTTTTGTTTGTGTGTGCCCACATGTAGATGTGTATGGGCACATGTTTACCACTGTATCATATCTGAAGGTCAAAGGACAACCGGCTGTCATTTGTTTTTTGAAACACTGGCTAGCCAGGAACTTACTATATAGACCAGACTGCCCTTGACCACACAGAGATCTATCAGCCTCTGCTTCTTGAGTGTTGGGTGTGACCACCATGCCTGGCAGAGGACAACTTTTGGGAGTCTGTTTTCTCCTTTCACTGCCCAGAGTTCCTGGAATCCAAGGTGATTCAAGGAACAACCAATTACCTCAATTACCTCATCTGCTTCCTGAAATGGAACTCATCAGGCTTGTCCTGTGAATCCAGAAATGGAACTCATCAGGCTTGTCCACTGAGCTACCTTGCCATCCTATAAGGAGAGATCTAATGTCAAAAAAGCCCTAACAGGCTAGACCCAGGCACCATCCCCAGCATGGTAGCTCAAGAGATAGGTAATCGTAAAAAGCAGAGAGAAATTTCTTCAACATGGACACATGGTAAAGAGGAACAAACTAGGCCTAAGCTTTAGACAAATACATAGTTAAACTGTCTTTGTCTGGTTGTTGTCTCTCTGATTACTGCCCCAACAAGGTCCAAAAAAAGTCCTTATTGATTTAGGGGAGAAGCTATCAGGAAATAAGAACTTCTGCTCCTGGGTGTGGCCCCGCCTTATCTGGGGGTGGTACCCCTGCCCAGAGTTCCTGGAATCCAAGGTGATTCAAGAAACGACCAATTACCTCAATTACCTCATCTGCTTCCTGACCCTCGCTTGATGGAAGGAGTGCACGAGGGGGCAGGGGTGTCCGACTTCTGTTTTTACCCGCCACTGGGCCCAAGTGAGGCATTTATAAAACATCTGTTTCAAAAGGACTAGAGAATTTAGGGAAAACAGGAAAAAAAAAAAGGAAGAAATTGAACTCTTAAATTCACTATTAAAAACCAGGATGTGATGAGCTGGGGAGGTCTACCTAGTGAGCTGCTGTCTCAGAAACAAACAAACGAATGAACAAACAGCAAAGACACCCACATTGTTGAGATGGGGCTGTGCCCTGTCCCCAATGACTTCGGATTGAGCGAAACAGGGAAGTTCCAGGCTGAGTTTTGCCCCAATGTTTTGTAAGGCTCCTCCACCTGGTTAAACAGTGACAGTTCCCAAACTGAAGTTTTAATAGATTCTTGCCCTCCCCACTAAGGCTGCCCAGAAAAGATGTTTATCTGTGTTATCGGCCACCTGACATTCATTAACCCATTACACATGTTTCCTTAGCTAGCCCTCTCGATGACTGACCAGGGACCAATTCAAGTAACTTCTCAGTCATGCCTGCTGCCCTCCTCCACGACCATCACTCCCTAGACAAACAAACAGTAGGCTGGGGTTCTTACACTATTTTCCCACCCTCCTACCCCTCCCGCTCCCCCACATATACACAAGCAAGCGTAGTCCTCCCTTTGTTTGTCCTCCATGTCAACCTTACACCAAGAGACTTCACTCTTCGCTAGCACCACCCACAAGGCAAAGAATAATAAATAACTAGCTCCTTCAAGTCTAAAGGTGACTACTATACATTTCCTAAAGTAGATCTGACCATATGAGCACACCGGTATATTCAAATCTTATCAGGAAAACCAGGTTTCGGAACTAATCGAACACACCAGACCCAGGTAAGCCTACACAACAGCTTCTCCTGGACTTTATGAAAACGAAATAAAAGGAGGACAGGACTACTCCCCAAGTGTGGAGATTTTTTAATTGTAGGTATAAGGGAGAACGCAGGCAGAGGGAAGAGTCCAGGCTGAACATGGCACGCGGAATAAACCAGATTGTGAGAGGAGCTGCGAACAGGAGAAGCATCTCAGGCCAAGATGCCAGAAGCCTGGAGTAGCCAAAATGGCTGGATTTCATAGGGATCAGGCTTAAGGTAGGGAAGCGGAAGCGGAGCCCTGGGAGGAAGGGATTGGTGTAGGGGTCGGGGGTCAGACATGCTGGGAGGAGTCACAGCTTCTGAGGGATGCTGGGAGAGCAGGGAGGAGCTCTCCCAAAGGTACTGTGCGCTGCTGGGAGAGAGCTGGCCAGCGGTGTCTGCTTTGATGGGAGAATAGTCACTTCTGTTAGCCGTTTGTCTCAGGTTTGAAACCTAACATCAACACTGCAATGACAGTGTCCTTCCAACCTGTCATCTGACTTCCTGTGTGTGTGTGTGTGGAGGGACTAAGAGTCAAGAGAACTCCTGACTGCCAGGGGCCTCAACTCCATCCATTCTCCACTGTTGCTGCTCCTACTTAAATTGCTGTCCTTCCATTTGTTCATTTGTCCGTCTGGACCTCGTTTTGATTTTTGATTCTATGGCCTTCATGGTCTTACACGTCACTTTTGCAGCTGGACTGGACCTCGAGACTCAGCTCAAGCCTGTGACTCCCTTTAATCTTGATTCTGCAGAGACACCTGGAGATTCCAACAGGATTGTATGTCTGACTCCTCCCCACCACCCCAACACACAGCCCAGAGATCCCCTTTGGATCCCCATCACCTTCCTACTGCTTCACTCTGCTGTAGCTTATAACCCACACCTCCTCATGCACACACATACAGACACACACAGACACACACACACAGACACACACACACACAGACACACACACACACAGAGTCTCAGTCTCTGTCTCTGTCTCTCTCTCTGCCCAGGAGGTATTTATTATGTGTTTTGCAACATGTAACTCAAGAGTTAGTATTAGTTAAGACTGGGATATAGGTACCCGAGTTTGCCTCAGCCAGCTAAGGTTATGGTAGCCTAGATAAGGGCTTTATGAAGTCCAATTAGGGAAAAACTTCTCCGAGCTGGCTGGTGACCTAACTTTCTAAGCTGCCCAACACATCCTGAGGTACAGAAGGCATTTAAAGAGATAGAAAGATATAGGACACATAATTGTCCCTTTAATGAGATAGTATATGAGTCCTTCTCAGAATCCTCTTAGTACAGTTACAAACTGTAACCACACAGCTTCCTAAAGGCTTCCTGCTTCTCTGAATTACTCAGAAAACCCTACATTTCCCCTTTTTATCTCCTTCCTAACCATGCTATCCCTAATAATTTGAGTTTCACACAGTAACGCTTCCCTCCCTGCCTTGTGGCTGCATCCACTATGTGACTGACAACTGTGTCCAACGTAAATGGTATGTCTCTCTCTCTTCCCCCCCCCTTTTTTTTTCTTCTTTTTTTGTTTTTTTGAGACAGGGTTTCTCTATGTATCCCTGGCTGTCCTGGAACTCACTCTGTAGACCAGGCTGGCCTCGAACTCAGAAATCTGCCTGCCTCTGCCTCCCGAGTGCTGGGATTAAAGGCGTGGGCTACCACGCCTGGCTTCTCTCTCTTCCTTTTCTATTCTTCTCTGGTCACCTGCCAGGACTTACAGCTAGCTGCCCTGGGCTTTGTTTTTCTAAACTCTAATAAAACTGAACCCTAACTTGTGTTTGAGTCCATTTTTTCTTTCTTTTTAATAAAAATGACTAAGAACTCCAGAAGGAGACTCAGAGTCCCCATACAACGCTATCAAGGGAAATCAGGATGACTTTAGTAAATTTCTGCTGAATGAAACAGCTGCAGCTTGTGAATTTCTGTTATTCCGTGAATTCTGACTTGGGAAGACCCAGATATGTCGTTCTGTTTCTGACACAGCATCCTCATGACATTCACTTGGGTCTCCTAAGGCATATGCCTGCATGGTACATCCTACATGCTTTGCCTTTTCCTAAACATTCTGAAATTCCTTGGAGACTGGATGAAATTTAAAGTAACATATTAGTAATGAATAAATTTCAGAAAATATTTAAAATAGCAGACCCATTTGGTTTACCAACCAAAATTCGTTTATTTCTTGAAAAAAAAAGAAAGAAAGGAAATGATAGCTTTTAGATTAGTTCAGTTTATGGATTGTGGAGAAGAAAGAGTTCAGATTTAGCAGGCCTAAGGGTAACCTGTCCACAGAAGTTGAAGCCCTTGAGAGATCAATTCTACCCGCACTAGCCCTGGAGTGCACAGCGCCTCCTACTGGTGATGCTTGGCAGCAGCCCTTCCCACTGAAATGAATGTCCCTCATAGAAGGAGGTGGACCAAGGCAGGATGAAGCACCCCAACAGATGCGCTACAGACAGCTCAGAAGTAACGGACTTGCACTTTTACATCCTCTCTGGCTTCTGAGTTTTGGTCTGTCTTAGCTTACGGTTTCCTATTCTGTATGGTAAAGGCAACCAGCTGAACCTGAGGTTTCATTTCTGGGCTGGTTTCTCTCTGTGGGTTAAAATCCCCTCTTAAAACTTCCTCTGGTGCTTCCTGTTTCTCTTCAAGTAAAGGAGAAAAGAAAAGGGAAAGCTTTCTCGAGTGGCGAGAAGCGTGTTAACTATGCGCTTTGAGACTGCTTAGGAGGAAGATGTACCTGGCGTGGAGGTTCCATCGGAGATTTCTAAAAGGAACAGCATGCCATGTTCTGCAGCTTTGCATGCCCTGACATTTGCTCTGAAATGCCTTCATCCCAGCAGGAAAGTATGGCGTGAGAGAACAGCCTGTTAATCACTTAGAACGGTCCCTCTGGTCTCTACTGAGAGGGATCACAGTGCACATTGCTCAGAGATCCAGACTTAGTCCATCTCACAGGCAGGGAGAGTGTAAAATGCGTGGCTTTTGTGTGTCTCTGATGATGGCCGTTTCAGAGGTTTGTTGACTGTAGTGCACTATGGGCTTTTGTTCCTATCTTTAGCTCCCGCTTGTAGATTTCTTTTCTTTCTTTCTTTCTTTTCTTCTTCTTCTTCTTCTTCTTCTTCTTCTTCTTCTTCTTCTTCTTCTTCTTCTTCTTCTTCTTCTTCTTCTTCTTCTTCCTTCTTCTTCTTCCTTCTTCTTCTTCCTTCTTCTTTCTTCTTCTTCTTTCTTCTTCTTCTTCTTTCTTCTTCTTCTTTTTGTTGTTTTTTTTTGAGACAGGGTTTCTCTGTGTAGCCCTGACTGTCCTGGAACTCACTTTGTAGACCAAGCTGGCCTCAAACTCAGAAATCCATCTGCCTCTGCCTCCTGAGTGCTGGGATTAAAGGAGTGCGCCACCACGCATGGCCAGCTTGTAGATTTCTTTTGCATTAATTTGAAGGAATAACTTATATATTCATTGTCAGGTCCAGAGGAAATTCCCAAACTCCAAAAGGTGGCACAAGAAGCTCAGCCTGAAACTGTAGGAGGATTCCTGGTGCTTAGATAAAACCCAGCATTCTTCCAGAGCTAGTAAAAATCCTTTCCCAGCTACCAGAAGGAGTCATTTCCCTTACCTCTGGCTGAAGGGTCCCATGGCTACCTGTGGTGCCTATTAGCATATCAAAGCTCATGCTGTTCTCCAGGACCTCTCAGAATCACAAGTACTTGTTACACCTTTCAAAGTGTATATTAGAGGTGGGTCTTCAACTGGGGGAGAAAAGCAAACAAGCCCCTTCTCACCTCCCCCTACCCTAACCTGCCCCCAGCTCACAGGCATCCCTCCCCCTAGCTACCCATCCTCCTTCTACCCCTGCTACTCTCGATGTGTGCTCTCCCGCTCTCTGCTCTGCTCTGGCTTCACTCAACATGTTTTCCCCATTCTCTAACCTCTGCTGTTCCACCCTCACTTGCAGACAGCCCTGGCCATGTCTGGTCTGCTGGCCATATTCAGTTTACTTTTTTCTCTGCTCTGGGCTATTCTCTGGCTGTTCTCTCTCTTATATCTACCTTCCCCTTTAACCACGGAGTGGTCATATTGTCAGTTTATATACTAGAAACACAGATGTTTTTGTCATAGCTTGCAAATATTCCCTCCCAGCCTACTCTCTATCTGGAGAACTTGTTAGTGGCGTGTTAAACGTTTACGTGGTGGTGAAACTCATCTATTCATTCACGGCTTCCAAATTTAAAGTATTTCTTTAAAAGGAACACCACCACCTGGATGTTAAAAAAGTGTGCATGTGCATGTTCAATTTTTTTTTTTTTTGCTATTTTAATGGCTCTCTATAGATTTGTACATATGTCTTTAATCTCGAGGTGGTTAGTTATTGCTTATATATGTGAGTAGTGAATGAGAAGGTTTTTAACCCCCCTCCCCAGATGAAGACCCACCCCTAACATACACTCTATTCAGAGCCAGTATCTGCTGGCACAACCAGTTGGTGTCTGACCATAGCTACTAGAGGTGTGAACATCATTTTTTTTTTAATTCAGTAATTTCGCATCTATAAAAATGCCCGTAGATGTAAAAGCAGAAGAATATAAGATCGTGGGCTGGCGAGATGGCTCAGCGGGGAAGAACACTGACCGCTCTTCCAAAGGTCCTGAGTTCAAATCCCAGCAAACACAAGGCTCACAAACACCTGAAATGAGATCTGACACCCTCTTCTGGTGTGTCTGAAGTTGGCTACAGTGTACTTATGTATAATAATAAATACATCTTTGGGCTGGAGCAAGCAGGGACTGAGCAGGGCCGACTGGAGCAAGCAGAGGTTCTAAAAATTCAAAAATTCCCAACAACTACATGAAGGCTTACAACCATCTGTACAGCTACAGTGTACTCACATACATAAAATAAATAAATCTTTTTTTAAAAAAAGAATATAACAACGTACACAGAAGGGTACACCTCATATAGTTTTGTTTATCCATTGAATTAACATGGGAGTATACATTTGAATAAATTTCATGAATATATTCTATTAAATGGTACAGATTATCCAAAAGAATGCTCTGCCTATGTACTATTTAGAAAAGTATTCATGGTATATTGTTAAATGGAAAAAGCCTTGTTTGTGCATGCACCTATGTCTCTATAGGTGGGAAATCCCATAAATACAGGTACAGAGACGTGTACATGTAATGCCAGCTTCCTAGGAAGGCAGAGGCCAAAGAGGGCTGCCAGATCCAAGGAGGACAAGACCAACATGGGAAACAGGAAGAACCCATTTCAAAGAAAAACACACAAATAAGACATTAAAATGAATTTGAATGTTGCAAGGCCATCACAGGCTACTGTTTGTCTCTTCAAAGATGAGAAACTACAATAGAGGTGTAAGCGTTACAACATTTTGATTTTTGACATGCACTTTTAACGTCTTTTTTTTTGTTTGTTTTTGTTTTTTTGAGACAGGGTTTCTCTGTATAGCCCTGCTTGTCCTGGAACTCACTTTGTAGACTAGGCTGGCCTTGAACTCAGAAATCTGCCTGCCTCTGCCTCCAAGTGATGGGATTAAAGGCCTGTGCCACCACGCCCGGCTGCACCTTTATCGTCTTAATAACCCATCAGAAATACTATTTCATTGATTTGATTGACAGCTTGGTGCTGAGAGACATGTACTTGAAGTAAGGTAAATCAAGGAAGAAATCGAGCCAGGCTTAATGAAGTTCCTCTAATCTCTGTACTCAGAAAACTAAGGAGAACTGCCAGTCAGAGGCCAGCCTGAGAGGAGCACAGAAGCCTTTTAGCCTAGGGGAGGGAGAAGGCAGCTCAAGGCTCATGTTTTCCCTCTAGCAAGGCTGAAGGGAGACTGGAAAGGTGGGCAGGTTTGAGAAGGAATAGTTGTGCTGTCTGAGTAGATCTAGAAGCAGTCGACAGGCACTTCAGAAAGGCTGATTTTAGCATATGTTGCACATTTCTAATCAGTAGAACTGTCCAAAAATTGAAGCATCTGTCACATGGATTTTGAGGTTTTCCGTTGCTAGAAATATCAAACCGAGGCTAGGTGACCATCTGTCATGTGTGCTGTGGAAAAGGAATCTAAATTTAACTGGAGGGTGAACTAGATAATTTTGCACATCCTTCCAATGCTAGAATTCTAGGGGTTTGACACCTGGGAAACTTTATTGAACTATAAGGTTGTGAATGGAGCGTCTGGGAACTTAGGAAGAGGCTCATCCACACCAGAGTTCTCACTGTGATAGATGGGACAGATCGGAAATCTGTGTTGTGTTGTGTTCCCACACCATGTTACTTTCATGAACATGTATTAATATTGCAATAAAACTTATTAAAAATAAACATTTCAGCGGGGCGTGGTGGCGCATGCCTTTAATCCCAGCACTCGGGAGGCAGAGGCAGGCGGATTTCTGAGATCGAGGCCAGCCTGGTCTACAAAGTGAGTTCCAGGACAGCCAGGGCTATACAGAGAAACCCTGTCTCGAAAAACCAAAACCAAAACCAAAACAAACAAAAAAAAAACAACAAAAAAAATTTCTTTCTCCCCCCTCCTTTTGGTTTTTTGAGATAGGGTTTCTCTGTATAGCTCTGGCTTTCCTGGAGCTCACTTCGTAGACCAGGTTGGCCTCGAACTCAGAAATCTGCCTGCCTCTGCCTCCCAAATAGTGGGATTAAAGGCATGCGCCACCATGCCCAGCAAAAATAAACATTTCTATAATGTTTCCATTTTCACATCAGAGATTTTCTATAAATAATGATCTCCTTACCCCCTTGATGCCAAGCATAGGTACAACATAAAGTCCTAAGAATGACGTGGTAACCATCTTCCTTCCTTCCTTCCTTCCTTCCTTCCTTCCTTCCTTCCTTCCTTCCTTCCTTCCTTCCTTCCTTCTTTGAGAAAGCATCTCACTATGCAGGTCTGGATGGCATTTAACTCACTCGGACCCATCTTCCTCTGCTCTCCAAATATTGGGATTAAAGGTGTGCTCCATCATGCTCTGCCAAGAATGAAGATATTCCTTTTTTTCTTCTTCCTTTCTTTCCTTTAAAAAAGTACTTATTTATGTATTTTATGTACACGAGTGCTCTATCTTCGTGAATCCATTACAGATGGTTGTGAGCCACATGGTTGCTGGGATTTGAACTCAGGACCTCTAGAGGAGTAGACATTGCCCTTAACTACTGAGCCAGCTCTCCAGACCCAAATGAAAATATTCTAATAGATGCCCTTCACTTTCAGCTTCTTCTTGTTGTGCTATATCACAGACTTCTCAGATGATGAAAGTCCCCTAGAAGCCTCACACTGGGAGAAAGAAAGCAATGGACTCTGCCAGCCAGCAGGGGAGTGTGTCTTCCAGAGAGAGGTTCCACATAGCTCTGACAAAGTGTCATACAACCTTGCAAGGGAGGGTGGGACCCAGAGGATAATGATGGGCAGGCCGCACTCTGACTGGGGCTGTTCAGCTCTTCAGACTTCATGGAAGGACTTGAAGACAGACTAGGAGAGCTGGGTCACTCCACCTCTGTGTCTCTTCCCATGAGGGATATTGATTTTCACCGTGACCTCTTTGTTTAATTGTCCTGTCAAGCTTGGTCTCTGAGGACTGCCTGGGCCAAGGCTGTGACCCTAACAACTTCCAAAACAAAGTAGGGTTTTTTTTCTTTTTGTTTCTTTTCCTTTCCTTCCCTTTCTCACTTTCTCTCTGTGGTGGTGGTGGTGGTGGTGGTGGTGGTGGTGGTGGTGGTGTGTGTGTGTGTGTGTATGTGTGTACTGAATGTGGAAATCAGAGGTCACTATTAGGTGTCTTCCTTACCATCCTCCACCCCAGTTTTTGAGACAGTGTTTCTCACTGAACCTAGAGATAACTGATTAAGCCAAAATCCTTTTAAAATGTAAAACATTTATTTATTCTCTTGTCTCTCTCTGTGTCTCTCTGTCTCACTCTGTCACCCTCTGTCTTTCTCTGTCTCTCTGTCTCCCCGTGTCTGTCTGTCTGTCGGTCTGTCTGTCTGTCTGTCTGTCTGTCTCTGTGTGTGTTTCAGGGGACAACTAGCAGGAACTTCTTTTCTCCCTCCATTGTGTAGATTCTGAGGATCAAACTCAGGCTTGACAAGCAGCTGCCTTTACCTATTGAGCTATTTCACTGGCCCCTCTAAAAATCTTTTCCCAGACATATAGAAGCTGAAAGGATATGTAACCTGCACAGTCATAGTGCAAACTATAATGATGAAAGTCCTCTGGGTAGAAGAAGCGTGTGCGCCGGGCGTGGTGGCGCACATCTTTAATCCCAGCACTTGGGAGGCAGAGGCAGGCAGATTTCTGAGTTCGAGGCCAGCCTGGCTTATAGAGTGAGTTCAGGACAGCCAGGGCAAAACAGAGAGACCCTGTCTCCAACTCCCCACCCCCCAAAAAAAGAAGTGTGTGGATCTATCCAAAGACATTTTAAAACATTTAAGAATGTTATGTATATGGGTGTTTTGCTAACATGTATGACTGTGCACGGCTTGAGTGCGCGATGCCTGTAGAGGCCAGAAGGGGGCAGCATCTGATCCCGGGGGTTATGGTGGTTGTGAGCCTCCCTATGGTGCTGGAACTCTAACCCCAGTTCTTTGGAACAGCAGCCAGTGCTCTTAACCACCGAGCCATCTCTTCATCCTCCTACAAGGAAAAATTAGAAATGCTAGAAGAGAGAGCATCAGAAACGACAGCTTTGTGAGTATGTACATCTGATTTCTAACATTATAAAAATAAAATGTGTTGCCATAGTAAAGGTTCAAAGGGGAATGGAAATTCACTCTACAAGGTTTTTATACAGTCAGTGAACTAGTGTATTAAGACAGAGTGTGATAGACAAAAGACGTATACTATAAAATCCCCAACACACTAAAATTAACAAGCATACCAAGTAAACAAAGAAAGAAAATAAATGGAAGTATAACAAATATTTCTCTAACTTGAAAATAAAAAGAAATAATATATTTAAACTTAACTATATCAACGGTCATATTAAATATAGATGGTCTAAATTTAAAGTCAGCAAACTATGACCTGAAACCACATCATAGTTATTGTCAGTTTATATTGTGCCTCAGAACTAATAAGGGATTGAATTTATTTATGTATCTATTGTGGTGCTGGAGGGGGCAGGGCTTGGGGCCTGACATATGTTACCTCCCACTGCTGAATTGCAGCTCCACCCTGGAACTTGAATTTTTTTCAAACCCTATTTTCAGTGATTTTTTTTTTTTTCTGAGACAGGGTTTCTCTGTATAGCCCTGGCTGTCCTGGAACTCATTTTGTAGACCAGGCTGGCCTCGAACTTAGAAATTTGCCTGCCTCTGCCTCCCAAGTGCTGGGATTAAAGGTGTGCGCCACCACTGCCCAGCTCCAGTGATGGTTTTTAAAATTCTTTAACCTCTCTTCTAGCCCAGCATCTACTAGAGGTAGTGGAAAAGAAAGAATACAGGGGAAGTGGACCTGTTGAGAAAGGTTCTTTGGAGCAACTCCCATCTGTGTTGTCAGGAAATCAGCAGTTCAGTTCACAAGTCAGCAATGGCAGCTCGATCCACTTGCAAACGCTTCACAGATACACCAGCAGTCCAGTTCAGTACTGTTGGGATAGCAGCAGTGGAGGCACGACCTTGCAGGAACAGCCAGGCCTCAGCCAAATCTGCACTAGTCAGCAGGAGGGAACAAGGTCGAGGGAACTCCAGGAAAAGTTCTTGGGCTGTGCCTCTCTCACTGAAGTGAAGATCATTGAAGATGTGAGAACAACACACATGGCACAGCTAGCTCTCCCGGCAAGCCCCAAGCTCTTCTCACAGGCTGTGGAGTCCTATTTGTACGCTCTCTAAACAGCACGTGTCTTGCCTCAGCACGTGAGTCTGTCTCCGCTGACGTCACTTTGCCAATCAGCCCGAGTCTGTGGAAGCGGCGAGAAGCTGACAGCACACCCCCAGAAGCTTTTTTTTTTTTTTTTTTGGTTTTTTTTTTTTTTTTTTTTTTTTTGGTTTTTTTCTCTCTACGGAGTCCCGACAAATGGTGCTCAACTAAGCAGTGTGAGATGGACCAATACATGCCTGTCGTTATGGAAGACCCATTCATCACGTGTCCTTTCATGTGCTTGCTTTAGCAGAACATCTTTTCTCCTGTGTTTGAGCAAAACACCATCAAACACAACTGATATTCCAAAGAACCCTTAAGTTTTCACTTTTTTATTTTTGAAATGTTCTCATAAAGTTTCCTGGATTTACTTTGACCTAGTTCTGTAACCCAAAGAATGCCTCCAACTTTTAATAATCTTGTCTCAGCCTCCCAAGTATCCAGGATTATAGAGCTGGTAGGCTTTTACTTTAAAAAAAAAATTAAATTTAAACACACACACACACAACTCTAGTTCCTCTGGGACTGGAGTTATCTATCAATGGTTGTGAGCTGCCCCAAAGGCCCTGGGAATTGAACCCAAATCCAGTGCTTTTAACTGCTGAGTCATCTCTCCAGGTCCCCTTTGGTCACCTTCCTCTCTGCTTTGAGACAAGGTCTCTCTGTACATACAATAAATAGCCTTGGCTGTCCTGGAACTCTCTTTGTAAACCAGGTTGGCTTTGAACCCTGCCTCTTGAGTGCGGGCATTAAAGGCATTGACCACCACCACCCAGCCCCTTTGACCATCATAAGATTAGACTTTAAGGGGATAAATGAGGGTCTGACGCTCCTAGGTACAGTTGAGGAGAAGGTTTACTGTGAGGGAGAACATAGCCAAAGGCACCTGAAGGGTTCAGACTCAAGAAGGTGACTGCACTGGACCATTGGGCATGGGGTGGAGTGAGAGAGAGCAGAGAAGAGGCCAAAAGAGAATCAGGAGCCAAGAGAGCACACAGGAACCAAGAGGACATGTAACCAAAATGTCTGAGGTTATATAAAGATCAGAGAAGCTGCGCTAAGTGATGTGAAACTCAGGTATGCCAGCCAGGATGACTCTGTAACAGCTACTTGTGAGTAGGCAGTGAGGAGACTTAGAGGCTAGCCTTGATAGCTAATAGGCACCACAGGCATGGGTTAATGAAAGAGCTATAGGTTCCCCTTTTTCCAGAGTTGAGAATGGCAAGGGAATGTTGGCTTTTGTCTAGATGCCAGGCATTGGGGAAAAGGAATTTTAGGAGACCTAACAGGACTCTCTGTCATTTGTCCTTAGTTGTATTCTCATATCAATATCAAGTCATTCACTGATTTGGTAAGGGATATATTAAGGAGAAGTAGATTAAAATATTTCAATTAGTGTCAAAATCCAGATGTGGTTGGCGCATGCCTACACCTCAACTCTTAAGAGGCTGAGGCAGGAGAATTGCTGAGAGTTCAAGACCAGCCTTTGTAGAGATGACCTACACAAAATTTGAGGCCATCCTGGGCTATATAGCAACTTCCAGGAGCGAGGTAGACAGGATAGCAGGGAGAGTCAGTCCCTGGAGGAAATGAACCAATCAATACAAATTAAACTCACACAGAAAAGCTGGGATGCTGTAAGCCGTGTGCTCTATACCACCAGCAGCCCAGAACTCAAACTCGGAGTGGGAGTTAGCTAGCCTCGGTTGCCTGGGAGGGGTGAGTGTCTACATAGCGGAACAGTCTCAGATTTCAGTCATGAGGGAAGAGGAAACTATAGTTGATACAGTGCACACTCTAGTTTTAGCCAAAGGTCAACCATTCTCAGCTTAGTTCATAGACAGGGAAAGGTTTGGGCATGTTTGGCCTTACCCAGGGAAGGTATTGCTGTTCCCGGTGGGATGAGGCATCGGTGTCCTTGAGGATGCTCTCTTCAGTAATGCAGGTTCTTGGTTCACACAGAACTTCATGAACCCTTTGTGTTTTCTCTTACGTTATCCCCTCACGAGTGCCTGAGCAGAGGAAAAAGGTACAGCTTTATTCTCACTATGCCGGGGGCTGCCTTATGGTTTAAGAAAACCATGAGAGAATGGCCAGAACAAATGCAGATTTAATTGAGACAGTTTAGCTACTCTTTCTATGGGATGTGTGTGCGCGTGCGTGTACGGAGACAGTTTTACAGTTTTGTTGTTGCTGTTTGTTTTTGGTTTTCAATACAGAGTTTCTCTGGGTACCCTTGGCCGTCCCGGAACTCACTCTGTAGATTAAGCTGGCCTCAAACTCACAGATATTTCCCTGCCTCTGCCTTCCAAGTGCTGGGATTAAAGGTGTGTGCCATGCCTGCCCCCAGCTTTGTTGTTTGTTTTTATTTAATCTACCCAAAGTAAAATGGGATAGTCATTCTGTCTTAAAGATTCTCCTTTTTTTTTCCTTATTTATTTTTCTCATATATTACATCTTGACTTCAGTTTCCCCTTCCTTCTGTCTTCTCAGTCTTTTCCTCTCAATCACACCCACCTCCACTTCCTCATTTCCCTTCAGAGAAGGGCAGACCTCCAGAGATATCACCCAAACATGGCATATCGACTTGCAACACGGACTAGGCACCTCCCTCATATTAAGGCTGGACAAGGTACCTTAAGGGTCTTAGAGAGCAGGCAAAAGAGTCAGACACAGCCCCTGCAGGGTTCCCGGAGCTCTGCCTAATATTTGGCCGTGTCTCTGCATCTGCTTCCATCAGTTGCTGGATGAAGTTACTGTAATGATGATTATGCTAGGCTCCTGTCCAGAGTATAGCAGAATATCATTAGGAATCATTTTATTGACCTTTCCCCGCTGGTCCTGTTTGATTCTATTCTAGGTGTCTGGGCTATCCACCCTCTGGTTCCTGGCCCTCCGGGCAGTGTCAGGGGTGGGCTCACTCTTAGGGCATCATGGGTCTCAAGCTGGACTGGTTAGACACTCCCACAATTTCTGTGCCACCTTTACCCCAGCACATCTTGTAGGCAGGACAAATTGTAGGTTGAAGGTTTTTAGGCTGGGTTGATGTTTCAGTTCCTCCACTGGAAGTCTTGCCTGGTTATAGGAGATGGTTGGTTCAGGCTCAGTATTACCCTTCCCACCCCTTTCACTCATTTTTTTTTTTTTTTTTTTTTTTTAAGAGAAGAGACTTTACACATTCTGGTTCTTATAGAGTCCTTGTTTCCAAGTTCATTCCTTTCACAGTTGCTTGTCTTTCTGTGTGTTTTCTGAGGAGGTCAGCCTTGAGCTCTTACACACCTGTCAAAACAAGTTAACCTTGCAAGGGAAAAGGTGATATTCTGATAGCTGAAGGGAGGAACACAGGAGACTCTTGGGAAAACTCTGCCCCAAGGCCTCTCTGCATGGGACCAAGATTACAATGTGACCTTTATTGATTCTCGGCATTCCTTATCTGTAAAGTTGATAAACTCATTAACTACCTTTGTAATCTCACTTATGAAATAAAAATTATTCAGATAAAAATGTTTTTTCTTATTCTTTTAAGCTTATATATAGATAACATCCCTTGAATAATGTAACTTGAAAACACACACACACACATACACACACACTTTGTTGAGAAAGTCTCTCTCTTGAAAAGGGAAGGCTGCCTCAATCTCTTGGCTATGTACAGGGGGGGGGGGGCTGTCCTTGAGTGTACTGACACTTTCTCATATCAAGAGAATGGATCTGGGGGTTAGGGTGCTGGACAATCAACAGCCACCAAAGCCATTCCAGATGTGGTTTGAGTGATGATGGCCGTCATGTGTACAGAGGTGGTTCTGATGCTTTGATCAGGAGTCTGTTTACTGACTCTGAAGGTCCTCGCTCCCAATTGGTTTTCGGTTTATCAATAAAGATGTCAGTAGCCAATGGTTGGTCAGAAAGAAAAAGGTGGGACTCCCAGGTTCTCACAGGCTAGGGAGAAGAAGAGAATCAGAACAGGAGGATGGAGACACAGTATCAGAGAAGATAAAGCCAACCAACAGTGTAAGTTCTCGGGGGAAGTGGCCTCTGGGCCTGGGGTAGCAGGGGAAGATTTAGGAGTTACTATTCATTGAGTCAGCCAAGACATTTCAAGATTAATTGATATGGTTGTGTGCTTTTTATTCAAGGATCCTAGATAACTCCTGGACAGGTATGCGAGAGCTCTCAGCTGTTCCTGTCACCATACCTTTGTTTTGTCATCCTGGAATTGAATCCTCTAAAACCATAAACCCAATTAAATACTTTCTTTTATAGGGTTCCTAGGTCATGGTGCTTTATCACAGTAATCAAGACATTAAGGTCAGGGGTCTTGTGAGCCTGAAGAATTAATTCCATGGACAAATGGTGAGTTTTAGAAAGGAGTTCACTTAAACAAACAAGCAAACTTTTATTTTAGTGTGTGTCTGTGTGTCTCTCTGTGTGTGTCTGTGTGTGTGTGTGTGTCTGTTCCAGGGGTCAAACTTAGGTCACCAGGTTGGTCCATCTTGCCAGCCCATAGAGAGTTTTATTTTAGAATAGAACTTCAAAGAAAATAAGGCATCAGAGATCCCATAGAGCAGTAGTGTCCCATGAGCTATTGCCTCTAAAAGGCTTTCTCTAGGGGTTTATCAGTCTTTACTAGGTAGGGATAAGATGGTGGTAGGCCCATCAGTATAGCTGGTCCATCTACAGATTTCCATGAGGTGTCCATGTGCATCTCCATCCTGGCTGGACAGGAGTTTCAGGCACGGCATCAAGGCCCAAAGATGTCTGATAACATAGAGTGATGACATGCAGCCTGCAGACAGCTGAGCTCCATAGAATGCAGAGTAAAGGAGAAGAAAGGTAACAAGAAGCCAGAACAGAAGCCAGCTGCTCTATGTGTTCCTAACATTCGTGGCCCCAGCTAGAACAGGGCTACCCATAGAAACAAAGGCATTCTGCCGCCTCCTCCTCCATCTCCTCCTCTTTAATGATCTGTTTACTATTATTTTTTATGCATGTGAGTGTTTTGCCTGCATGTGTTTATATGTACTGGATGTGTGCCTGGTGCCCATGGAGGCCAGAAAAAGGACCTGGATTCCTTGGAACTAGAGTAAAGTGCAGCTTTGAGCTGCCATGTGGGTTCTGGGAACTAAACCCAGATCCTCTGTGAGAGCAGCCAGTCTTCTTAAACACAGAACCATCCCTCTAGCACTTGTTCCTGCCTGATTGGTTATTTTTCCACCAGTAAAATGAGCCAATTAAAGGCAGGTTTGTTGGGAAGCTGCTCTAGGGCGAATTTATTGGCCTCAAGGATTGAGGCCAGGAAAGAAAAAGAGAGAAAGGGTGTGCACATGCAGAGAGAAGAGAGAAGAGGGAAGAGGGAAGAGGGAAGAGGGAAGAGGGAAGAGGGAAGAGGGAAGAGGGAAGAGGGAAGTGGGAAGAGAGAAGAGAGGGAGAGGAAGAGACAGAGAGAGAGACACAGAGAGAGAGACACACACACACACAGAGAGAGAGAGAGAGAGAGAGAGAGAGAGAGAGATATTGATATAGGTAGGAGCCTCTGGGGGGCAAGGAATGGTAGCCCCATTCTGGGAGAACGTAGAGTCCAGGTCTAGTTGGATATGTAAAATATGCACCTTAGTCTCTTGTCCTGGGGTCCAAAACCAATTTGTTGATTATAAATAAGTAAGGGATGCTAAAACCTCTCTGACTACTTCCTGCTGACATTGGGGCACCATTTTGGGATGTGGGCTGCAATGTTTGCCAAGTCCAGGAAGAGTTGGTTGGTTCCCTGCTGTCTAGGTTGTATGACCATGTTGGGTAGGAGTGTGTAGGCCCATTTGAGGCAGTCTGTGAGGCTAGACCAGAGCACCTATGGGTAACTGCTTTGGAGTTTTTCTGGATGCAGGCTCTGAGAGAACATCTGGATGATCATTTATAAGGTTATTGGCTATCGATTTGCATTTCGTAATTATAGTAGATTTTATGAGACTAGAACCTATTAGGTTTGAGCCTTAAAAATCACAATTTTGAATTGAAGATCTTCTAGCATCAGAACAAAACTCTTTTTTTTTTTTTAAAAAAAGATTTATTTATTTACTATATGTACGTACACTGTAGCTGTCTTCAGATCTCACCAGAAAAGGGAATCAGATCTCATTATAGATGGCCGTGAGCCACCATGTGGTTGCTGGGATTTGAACTCAGGACCTTTGGAAGAGCAGCTAGTGCTCTCAACCACTAAGACATCTCTCCAGCCCAGAACAAAACTCTTTAATCTATAAACACAGTCCAAAGAAAGACTGGGGACTTTTTGACTTTTATATGGCATATCATTATAAAAATATATAAAAAATATCTATAGCTTATAAAAATCTAAGGCTATGATACAGCTTAATAACAGTAGCAAAACAAGGCCAAACATTTTTACAGCAATGATCTTTATTCTTTTTAGTGTTGTAAACCTCCAAATCTTTAAAAGTTTAAAATATCTCAATTGTGGTTTTAGTAATATTAAAATGAGGTGCCATCTTAAGACCAATGGAGTAACAATTTATCAAGACATGACAGAATTCATACAAAAATTTTATTTAAATTTTAAAACTATCTTTGGAGATTTGCTTTCCTGGTCTGCTCATATCTTATGTTGTTGCCCTTAGGCAAAATGGTGGTTGTCTTAGTCAGGGTTTCTACTCCTGTACAAACATTATGACCAAGAAAAAAGTTGGGGAAAGGGTTTATTTAGCTTACACTTTCCTCATTGGTGTTGATCACCAAAGGAAGTCAGGACTGAAACTCAAGCAGGTCAGGAAGCAGGAGCTGATGCAGAGGTCATGGAGAGATGTTACTTACTGGCTTGCTTCCCCTGGCTTGCTCAGCTTGCTTTCTTATAGAACCCAAGACTACCAGTCCAGAGATGATACCACCGACAAAGGGGACCTCCCCCCTTCATCACTAATTGAGATAATGCCTTACAGCTGGATCTCATGGAGGCACTTCCCCAACTGAAGCTCCTTTCTCTTTGATAACTCCAGCCTGTGTCACTACACAAAACCAGCCAGTACAGTGGTGAAGCCATGACTTCCCATAGCAGAGATAGCTGCCAGCTATGTGACTGCCTTTAACCAAGATGGTGGTGAACCCATGGCCTGACCCTCTTTATCCCAAAGTCAAGATGGCAACCAGTCACGAGCTGTTTACTTACTGTGTATACTTTGTTGGCAGTGTGGTGGACAACTTAAAATAAGCAGGCTGGTCCTTAACTATCACCATTGCAATTCCCACTACTTCTGTTTTTACCATCACTATAGCCACTGTTGCCAGGGAAACACATGGATGAGTGGGAGATGGGGAAGGCGGGGCTAGGAAGCACCTGGAGCCCAGTGCTTGGTGTTATGAAGGAAGAGTGGGAGAAGGTCCTGAACTATTTCCAAAACCTGGACACAGGGAAGTCAGACCAATTTAAATAAAATTTTGTTGCAGGTCCTGTGGTAGTTTGAATATACTTAGCCCAGGGAGTGGCACTATTTGGATGTGTGGCCATGTTGGAGGAAGTGTGTCACTGTGGGCATAAGCTTTAAGCTTCTCATCCTAACTGCCTGGAAGCTAATCTTCTCCTGTTTGCCTTTGGAACAAGATGTAGAACTTTCAGCTCTTTCAGTGCCATACCTACCTAGACACTGCCCTGCTCCCACCTTGATTATTATGAACTGGACCTCTGAAACTGTAAGCCAACCCCAGTGAAATGTTGTCCTTTATAAGAGTTGCCTTGGTCATGGTGTCTCTTACAGCAATGAAACCCTAACTAAGACACCCCCCAAGCCCGTGTACTTGAATGCTTTTTACCACCAAAGCAAAGGTACTGTGCTTCCTTGTTTATTACAGGGGACACGGGGGACAGTCAGGTGAAGAGTTGCTTAGGGCCAACTGTTGCCTGTAATTTTAGAAAACATGCTTCTGCCTTTGCCTGGCACCACAGTCCTTACTCTGAAAACACATTCTAGCCTTTCCCCAGGACCTCCGTCCATGCTCAGGCTCCTCCCAGCTTAGCTTTGAGAACCTCTGTCACCAACCCCTCTCCCAGCTTGCCCAGGAGCTGCAACCCCAGAGCTGCTGCCTGTGCTCTGGCCGTTCCAGGCTTCCTCTTTTCTTCCTCCAGTCTAGCTCTGATGGCCAGCCGCCACCTTTCCCAGGACGGCTTTGATCTCTATCCCAGCCCCTCCTGGCTTAGCTTTGCCAAGCCACCATCAACAACCTGGCTTCTTTCTATCTCTGCCCATCTTTGCTCCTCAAAAGAAAAACATTCAGACAGCTTTATTATCTGGCTAGAACTTGCCAGATAACACAAGGGCTGGACTCAGACTCTCTAGCCATAATCTTTGTCAGCTCACCTATATCAGCTAGTCTATATCATCCAGTTGCTGCTGGTGGAGGAGGCTGCCGATTCTAGCTATTCCAAATCTTACATGGTTGTAAGATCTTGCTTCTCATCCCAAAGCCTGGCTGAAAAGACCCCTCTTCTTTCCTCAAGTCCCCTTTCCTCTTGGGACCCAGAAGTCCCACCTTTACCCTTCACCCAGCAATTGGCTTCTGCCTTCTTTATTGACGCAGTCAAGAACCATTTAGGGAATCAGTACCTCCCCCTACAGCCAACCATATAGAAAGATATCCACCACCCTCCAGGAACCTCACACTTATAAATCTGAAAGCACTCTGAAATATGTTTTTGGGGGGTTTATGGATACTTTATGCCTTGGTCACTGTTCTATTGCTGTGAAGAGACACCATGACCATAAGAAATTGTCTAAGGTAAAACATTCAGTTGGGGCTTGCTAACAGTTTCAGAGGTTTAATTCATTATCAGCATGGCAGCAAGCATGGTGGCACACAGGCAAACATGGTAGCTGACTGTAGCCTCCCATAAGCCTGAAGCAGGCTGAGCCAGACCTTGACTTTGTTGCCACTAAGGAGATTACCTAGGGTGGAGCCTGCCTCCCTGAGATCACTCTATTGTCCAGCCACTGCCGCTGCTGCTACCTGCTGGGAGTTGGCCTGGCCTAGCTATTCCAGAGACTACACGTGGTCACCTGCAGTTGGGCTCCAAGGATGATTTGGCGGGAATGGGCTTTCCCCTCTCCTTTATAAAGCGTGTCTTCCATTAAAAATTTGAAACTTGAGCACACTAGTTGTCTTAGTTCCATTATTTCTCTACCCGCCTAGATTCCTTCTTCTCTTCCAGTTCCAAGATGCCTTCCAGGCTCGAACCCGGACATGAGAGCTGCAGGCTGGCCCCAACAGCTGACAGTTCTATATCTGGATATGAAGGTAGCAGGAAGAGAAAAACACTGGGCCTGGCTTGAGCTTTTGAAACCCCCAAAGCCTGCTCCAGTGACACCTACACCACACCTTTTTATTCCCTACTCCCCCCCCCCCCGCCCCCCGACAGGGTTTCTCTGTATACCCCTAGCTGTCCTGGAACTCACTCTGTAGACCAGGCTGGCCTCGAACTTAGAAATCTGCCTGCCTCTGCCTCCCAAGTGCTGGGATTAAAGGCATGCACCATCATGCCTGGCTATGGGGGCCATTTCTATTCAAACCATCACACTGTATTTCATGGGAATGGTTAAAATGCAGGCAGGGAATAGGGCTAAAGCCCAACCCTCTAATCATGTATTTGATTCCCACAGTAACCAGCCCCATGCCCTGGCTCTCCCACCAATATTTGCCCCATTAGAACAAAAGATTCTTCCATCATCTGGGAAATTCCTAGGAATTTAGAAACCCTATATCAGAGACTCAAAAGTATTGCAAAAGTGTTTCTCAGGAGCTGTTTTAGGAACTGGTATCAAAAGCCAAATATATGCTGGGTCGTGATGGTGCTTGCCTTTAATCCCAGTACTCAAGGCAGGAGGATCTCAGGAGATTCAAGGTTAGTCTAATCTACCCAGAGAGTTCCAGGACAATCAGGGCTACATGATAGAGCCTTTTATTTTATTTTATTTTATTTTATTTTATTTTATGTACTTGATTGGAGCTTACTTATAGTTCCAGATGACTGCCATGGCAGGGAGCATGGCAGCAGGCATGGCTCTGGAGCAGGAAATAAAAAACCTTCATTTTCTCTACAAGAAGGAGGGGGGCTGGAGGGGGTAGGAGCAGAGAGCAGGATTGGGCCTGTAGTGGGCTTTAGAAATCAAAAAAAAAAAAAAAAAAAGCCGGGCGGTGGTGGCGCACGCCTTTAATCCCAGCACTTGGGAGGCAGAGGCAGGCGGATTTCTGAGTTCGAGGCCAGCCTGGTCTACAAAGTGAGTTCCAGGACAGCCAGGGCTATACAGAGAAACCCTGTCTCAAAAAAAAAAAAAAAAAAAAAATAGAAATCCCAAAGCCCACACACCCAGTGACACACCCCCTCCAACAAGGCCACACCTCCTAATCTTTCCAAAACAGGTCCACCAACTGAGGGACAGGCATTCAAATATAGGAGCCTCTGGGGCCATTCTCATTCAAACTACCAAAGGAGCTAGAACAAATACATATTTTCCTTTCTATCACAACGTCACACATACACCTAGAAAAGGGGGGGAGGGGGAGGAATAGGGTGCTCTCCAGTTTCTTCTTGCCTTTCTTTGCAGCATCTGTGCTTGGGAGGTTGCCTTTGTGAGCTGTGTGTGACACCTGGCATTCTGTCCTGGCATTCTTCGGAGCTGGCTTCTCTTCTGGTTTGGATCAACAGGGAGAACCAACAGGATATTGATGGTCGAGAAGAGGGCAAGGGGGTCTTTCTGCTGGGAGGTGTGCCTCTGGCTAGGGCTAAGGGCTTCTGCCACTGCAGATCACTGGGATGACTTTCTCCAGCCTCAGGGTAGTATCTTGCCCACTGTCCTTCAAAGGCAGTAGCAGCCTCCTGCTGTGTCTGTCTCTGGGTCCCCAGTCCTGTCCAGAGCATGGGAAGTAAGCTTTTCATTGCTGTTCTTTCTTGTAAATAATCCACAGTGAGTTCTGTTTCCTGCTGTGCTCCAGTGGTTTGTAGATATGAACTAGCAGAACGCACAAAAAGCTGATCACCGATGAAGATATGACAGAGACCCTACTTCATATGCACCTGTAGGAGTTCAGCTGCAAGTAACAGGGAGGTAAAAATCTCCACCCATTCACATGGGCCAAAAATAAGTAATTTATGACTTTTTGAAGAAATGAGGGCTCTCATTTTTTTGCGGATGAATGTATAACTAATTTGCTCTTCTATAGAGACTTTGGGAGGAGTAATTTGGCAATTGTGAGAAAAAAATGTCTACATCTTTTGACTTATTTTAGCAGTCAGATTTTCCTGCAAAAACAAAAGTTCTAGGAAGCAAGACTCTGTGTGAACAAGCTTGTTTGTGGAAGAAAGTGGACTGAACCTACAGGTCAGCCAGTGAAGGATATCATGTTAGAACTGCACAATGAAATATTAGACAGCAATTGCACAAAAGTGGCTCTGTGCCCACTGACCCGAAAGGACATTGTGCAATCAACGGATTGCAGAGCATTGTGTTCAGTCTGCATGGCAGGAGTTTCTTGACAACTCTCAAGACTCAGGCTCTTTCTTCTCCTTGGTAATAGATCCTTAAAATAGAGCCGGGCACATGACTAAACCAGCTTGACTGAATTTCCAAGAATTTCTTCGTTACTTAAGAATGTGCTTTTAAAATTATGATCAAAGGGAGACATTTAGATATGTGAGCTGTGTGCCTTTCAGATTCTGTTTTTAGAGAAAGGTTGCCCTTTCTACCCTCTACCCCCAATTTTGCCTCCCTTGCTGTTGACTGTGATCTAGACAAGGTGTGAATACTTCTGAGGGGAGGGAGGGAGGAGAGAGTGTCAGAAGTGTGTGTGTGTGTGTGTGTGTGTGTGTGTGTGTGAGAGAGAGAGAGAGAGAGAGAGAGAGAGAGAGAGAGAGAGAGAGAGAGAGAGAAAGAGAGAGAGATCACCTCAGAGACTGCTTGCCAGTCAGGGGCCACCCACTTTGTAACTGTTCTCTATGAGAGAAGTAAATTTTCACCTTGTTTAAGCCATAGATACCTCAGTTGATTTCAAGAACAAAATCAGAACCCCTATGTAGAATGTTTTGTTGGTTTTATCAAACAAATGTTAAACTTTTTGCATATGTGAATTATGGAACTTCCAGGAGTAGAACAAAGTTGGAGATGTTAAGTTTTAGCCCTGGCTGGCCTGGGACTTAGAGAGACCTCCCTACTTCTGTCTCCCAAGTGATAGGCAGAGGCAGGTGGATTTCTGAGTTCAAGGCCAGCCTGGTCTACAAAGTGAGTTCCAGGACATCCAGGGCTACACAGAGAAACCCTGTCTCGAAATACCAAAAACCAAACCAAAACAAAACAAAAAACCAAAACCAAAACCAAAACAAAAACAAAAACAAAAAAAACCCAAAAACAAAAAAAAAACCCCACCACCAACAAAAATGGTTGTTTGAGATGTAACCTGGTATTTGCTCTATAGCTCAGGCTGGCCTCGAACTTGTACTCATCCTGCCTGACTCAGGAGCACTGGGCTGTAGAATTCACCACACCCAGCTTCGACCTATTCTTTCACCTGTATTCTAGGCTGGCGTTTTATGCTGAAAAGAGAAAATATCTGAAGTCCAACTGAGGGAAGTTTGCTGTAAGAAGGCAGGGAGATCACACAGGCTCTGAAATCAAAAGCCCAACTACCGCCAAATACTATGTCCCCTGGCATCCCCTTGCAAGGCTCTCTAAGCATGCTCTTCTTCTCAGAATAGCTTGGAAGTTTCAGAGCTGAACGTTCTTGGTCCCTGGTGTACACCTACTGAGTCAAAAGCATGTTAAGTGAATGAGGTAAATTGTCTTTAGCAAACCTTAAATGGTTGGGGAAGGGACACAGGGAGGAGAAATGTCTCTATCTGAGTTTCATTTACACACACGCGCACGCACACGCACACGCACGCGCACTCAAGTAATCAAAAAGAAAACACGCCGGGTGTGGTGGTGCACACTTTTAATCCCAGCACTTGGGAGGCAGAGGCAGGCGGATTTCTGAGCTCGAGGCCAGCCTGGTCTACAGAGTGAGTTCCAGGATAGCCAGGGCTACACAGAGAAACCCTGTCTCGAAAAACCAACCAACCAACCAACCAAAAAACCCCCCACAATTTTATGGTCCTTGATAATTTCCCACTTCTATTAATGATATAAAATTGTACAAATGTGATTATTGTTAAATACTATAAGTTAGTTTTTTTTCCTTTTAAATAATAATCCCAAAGCATCACGTGATAAGCCAAACAGCTAATAACTTCATTTGTGAAGGGAGGGAGGGCATTGGTAGGAATGCGGGAGGCTTTAAGTCTTTAATATCAGAGAGCCCGCCCACACTGTCAAGGAAAGCTGTAGGGGTGCAGAGAGGAGGGAGCAGGGCCATGGAGCACTGTTGAGAAGAGGCGGGGCAAGCGTCAGGGAAAGCCAATCAGGATCAGGTGCGGACAGACACTGCTTTTATTCACTTAACAGGTCTGTTAAAAAGTGTCTCAGGGAATCGTGAGTCATCCGGTAACTCATGGGTTAGAAAAGTCATGCATTTGGGCATACATACAATTTTTGTGGAGAAGGAGAGAGAGAGAAGGAAGAAGGGGAGGAGGGAAGGTTGGGAGTAGGAGGAAGGAGAATCAATCGGATGAGGTGTGTGTGTGTTTACACGGTTGGTAATAGTTTAGTAGAGAAAGTGGTTGGATGAGTGGCAGGTCATTTGGACCAGGCACAGACCATGGACATACTATATTCGGTTGCTAATTTAGTTCTGAGAGAAGGAGAGAAGTCAGACCTGTTTGCCAGAGCAAGGTCAAGACATAAGGCAGCCCTGCAGGTTAGCACAGGAGAGCAGTCACAAGCCCGCTGCTGTTTGATTGGCGTTTCTTTGATTGCAGCAATTGTGAACCTTTGTATATATTTCTGCTTAGGGTCGATTTTCCTGATGCAAATTCTCTGCTTATTTTCTCTGTCCGTGTATTCACTAGCCTCTCCCCACCTTTTTTAAAAAAATAGGTAAGTAGATGAATCTTCTATTAATCATACTTGTGATAAATATTTAGTCTACAGTGCCCCCTTCCACCTCTTAAGGTTTCTCTGTATAGCCCTGGTTGTCCTGGAGCTCGCTCTGTAGAACAGGCTGGCTTCGAACTCCCAGAGATTCCCCTGCCTCTGCCTCCCAAGTGCCTGGACCAAAGCGTGTGCCACCACTGCCCAGCTTAGCCTACAGTCTTTTACTTGTTTTTTTTTTTTTTTTTTTTTTTTTTTTTTGGTTTTTCGAGACAGGGTTTCTCTGTGTAGCCCTGGCTGTCCTGGCACTCACTTCGTAGACCAGGCTGGCCTCGAACTCAGAAATCTGCCTGCCTCTGCCTCCCGAGTACTGGGATTAAAGGCGTGCGCCACCACGCCCGACTTTACTTGTTATTTTTAAGGTATAGAAATGGAATTTTCAGTACTGGAACACCTGACTTTAGTACTACTTTTCAGTTGCTTTTAGTATTGGGGAAGCCCATCTCCTTCACGGCTGTGTTACACATGCCCGTCTCATTTCTTCTTGATTTTATTTGACATGATTTTGATATTTAACACTCAACCCATCTGGAGATTCTTTTTGTGGTATGTTGTTAGGATATAGATCTAATTTCATTCCTGCCCCAAATTACTAATTATCCCAACACCATTCAAGGCAAGTTTCCTCACTGCAGAATTGTAAAAAGCTTACAATGTCATATATATTGAGTTTATTTAGCTAAGTCTATTTCTGGATTCTGCATTTTGTTCACTGATACATGCTTTTTTTTTCCTCTTAAATTTATTATTTTTTTAATTAGGTATTTTTTTTTCCATTTTGTCAGAACCACATATCAAGGTTGTTCCTTCCCACTCATGTTAGTGAAATTACCCATTTATTTATTTAAACATTTTTATGTGCACTGCATTTATTTATCTATTTTACATTTTTTTATTTTATGTGCATTGATGTTTTGGTTGCATGTATGTCTGTGAAGGTGTCAGATCCCCTGGAATTGGAGCTACAGACAGTTGTGAGGTGCCCTGTGGGTACATGGGACTTGGACCCGGGGCCTTCTGAAGAGTAGCCAGTGCTTTTAACCCCTGAGTCATCTCTCCAGTCCTGAGAACTTACCTATTCATAAGAGCAGTTATCAGGGAACTGGATAGGTATAGAGTCTTAGTCATAATAACTTGGAGTTTGAGAGGGCCTTTCTTTTTTCTTTTTCTTTTTTTTTTAGTTAGGTATTTTCTTTCTTTTTTTTTTTCTTTTTTTTGGGGGGGGAGGGGTGTGTGTTTATTTACAAGTGTTAAATACAATTATAAAACACTCCTGAGCAATAGAGTTTTCTGGGGGTAACTTAGGTGCTGACTGGATTCACTTCCTCCAACTTCAAGTTCACTCTCTCAGCTTGAGTTCATTCTCTCAGCACTGGCCTCCATACGGGTGAGGACCCAGGAAATAATACAGATTAGGGCCTTTCTTTCTGAAGAGCCTGTTGTTCAATATTTACGGGTTACCACACTTCCTAGACTGAGGGACTGCATAAAATTCAATTTTTTCCTTTTGAGTTATGCACTGATTCATAACTTGGCTCTGCATGTTATAAGGCCTGTTTTCCTAGCTTTAATACAAAGTAATCCCAAGCGTGGGAAAAACAGCCCTGAAAAAGGATTCTCACTTTACAGCTGGTTTCAGTCTGATTAGGAAAACACAATTTACTATAGACAATATATCTGGATTTGATTCAAACTTTAAAACATCCACATTGCACAGGAGGCAAAAATCTCTGTACTGCCTATTGCTGTCCCAAAGGGCCCAGACTGACAGTTTTTACCATGACTGTGTCATGCTATCCCTTAGAGTGGCTGTTTATTAGCCAGGCAATATTTCTTCTATAGGACCATGTTTTGTAAGAATGGTTGATATAGAGAAATAAGATATTTTACTAGAACAAAGCAGTGTTAGCCAACATCTCAGCTCTTGACATCCAACCCCTTCAACATCTATTTCCTTGGTGAAGTTCAACCCAACAGGGGCCAAATGGTAAAAACCCTACTCCAGCAACACATGCTTCAATTCTCCAGCCCCATTCACTGCAACCCCCAGTGCTTGGAGCCTATAACCTTCAATGGTGTAGGTCTAATTGAAGCAAAAATAGACTCTAGTTTTCAACCATATAATTGTCCATGTCATCAGAAGGATCAACCGTCTTCACAACTTTAACTAGGCGAACATGTCAAGACTTCTTTAACAAGTACCACATGCTCAGAGGTTTAAAAAGAAAGAAGTGAGTTCTGTCAGTTCTAATGGCAGAAAGTTCAAGGTCAGCAGCAGGTGCTCCCTCGGAAGGCTCTAGGAGACCCTCTGTACCAGGCCTGAGGCATGGCTTCAAATGATGCCAGTGGTTCGGGGTACTCTTTGATTTGTAAAAAGTCACTTCAAACTCTGTCTGTCCTTTGGCAGCATTCTTCTTGTGAATCTGTGCTTGTGATTTGTTCCCCTACTGTGTGCCTGCTTCTCTTCTTCCTCTTTTATAAGGATATCAGCCATATGGAATTATGATCCACCGTAAAGGTCTAACCTCAACTTGGTTACATCTGCAAAGACCCTGTCTCCAAATAACAGCACATTCCCAGGCATGGGGGTTGGGACTCCGACAGGATGTTATTCGGCCCATAGCAGATACTACAGGGTCCTCAGTAAAAGCTGTACATTTGAAGAGGAGGCTGTAAATAACCGAGCCAAATCCACCATGAGTCAAAAGGAGACACTGATCACCGCTGGTGTGGAAAGCAGACCGTGAACAAGGCCTGAAAGCTGGAGAGTACGGTTTGCACTCCAGTGCTGCGGGAAGTCCACACCTTCTTCCATATTACAAAACCACTGGACCTTGCTGTTTCTTAGTGTGTCACTATGACCAAAACATCGACTAAAACCATCTGGAGGGAGAGAGGCTTGTCTTGATTCGGTCTACAGTCTAATGAACCCAACAATGTGCAGCTGTGGATTGGAAGCCCAAAAGTCTAGGTGTTCCAGCTGGTCTTCTGTAGACGCTGGAACCTCGAAGAAGGGCTGACAAGTAAATGCAAGCAGGAGAAGAATGCATCAGGTATTTTCTTCATTTACATTTCAAATGCTATACCGAAAGTCCCCCAAAACACCCCCACCCACCCACCCACTCCCACTTCTTGGCCCTGGCGTTCCCCTGTACTGGGGCATATAAAGTTTGCAAGACCAAGGGCCTCTCTTTCCAGTGATGGCCGGCAAGGCCATCTTCTGCTACATATGCAGCTAGAGACATGAGCGCTGGGAGTGCTGGTTAGTTCATATTGTTGTTCCACCTATAGGGTTGCAGACCCCCTTAGCTCCTTGGGTACTTTCTCTAGTTCCTCCATTGGGGGCCCTGTGTTCCATCCAATAGCTGACTGTGAGCATCCATTTCTGTGTTTGCCAGGCCCCAGCATAGCCTCACAAGAGACAGCTATATCAGGGTCCTTTCAGCAAAATCTTGCTGGTGTATGCAGTCTACATTTGAAGGCTGATTTTGAGATGGATCCCCGGGTACGGCAGTCTCTAGATGGTCTATCCTTTTGTCTCAGCTCCAAACTTTGTCTCTGCAACTCCTTCCATGGGTGTTTTGTTCCCAATTCTAAGAAGGGGCGAAGTGTCCACACTTTGGTCTTCGTTCTTCTTGAGTTTCATGTGTTTTGCAAATTATATCTTGGGTAATTTAAGTTTCTGGGTTAATATCCACTTACCAGTGAGTACATATCATGTGAGTTCTTTTGTGATTGGGTTACCTCACTCAGGATGATACCCTCCAGATCCATCCATTTGGAGAGGGCCTTTCTTAACAGACTGAAAACCCATATCATGATATATTCATTAACATATGACATCATGAGACTGGAGAGATGGCTCAGCAGTTAAGAGCACTGATTGCTTTTACAGAGGTCCGGGGTTCAATTCTCATCAACCACATGGTAGCTCACAACCATCTGTAATAGGATCTGATGTTCTCTTTTGGTGTGTCTGAAGAGAGCGACAGTGTACTCATATGCATGAAATGAATAAATAATTCTTTAAAGAAACATATAAAATCACCAATTTTATTAGTATGAAAGGAAACAATTCTTTGCAAAACTTTTAGTAACAAGATATGCTGTTGACCCACTTGAATGTACAGTTTGCTGGCTTTTTGCTTGTTCATAGATCTGCCAACATCATCGCCACAGCTAACTTGAGAACACTTTACCACCCCACAGAGAAACATTATCCTCATCCTACCTACCTACCCCAGGCTGCACTGTCCTCACTTCCTCAGGCCTGGGGACATCTGACCTACTTCGTGTCTATTTTGAACATTTCATACAAATTGAATCATACATTATGTGGTCCTTGCGGCCAGCTTCTTTCACTTCGCCGCGTGATGTTTTCAAGGATCGTGGCTATTGTGACAGCATTACGTCATTTCTTCTTATTGCCAGTTCATAGTGCATTGTACAGATGTGTTCCAATATATTCATGCACTCATGAGTAAATTAAACATTTAATACTTAATTATTTATTTAAATATTTAAAATTATAAGGTAAAAAGATTAAGATTAAATGTTTAATTTTAATATTTTTGCCTTTTGAGTGATGCAGGTATGAGCATTGGTATGGATGAAGTTTTTCTTGGGCATATACCTAGAATTAGATTTATTGCACTTTCAATAGAAGTTTTATAAAGTAAAAGTTCTCTCTTTAACACTTGAGTGCATAGCCTTCCTTTTTGAAACACGTACATATGTGCCCTTCTTTTTGCCTTTTTAAAAAAAGATTTATTTATTTTATTTTATTATATGTGAGCACACTGTAGCTGTCTTCAGATGCACCAGAAGAGGGCATCAGATCTCATTACGGGTGGTTGTGAGCCACCATGTGGTTGCTGGGATTTGAACTCCGGACCTTCAGAAGAGCAGTTGGTGCTCTTAACCACTGAGCCATCTCTCCAGCCCCTTGCTTTTGTTTTACTAATCTGTTCTTTTTTTTTTTTTTTTTTTTTTTTGTCTTTTCAAGATGTCTTTGTTAGGGTTTTACTGCTTTGAACAGACACCATGACCAATGCAACTCATATAAGGACAACATTTAATTGGGGCTAGCTTACAGGTTCAAAGGTTCAGTCCATTATCATCAAGGTGGGAGCATGCCAACGTCCAGGCATGCATGGTTCAGGAAGAGTTCTACATATTCATTTGAAGGTTGCTAGCAGAATACTGGCTTCCAGGCAGCTAGGATGAGGGTCTTAAAGCCCACCCCTATAGTGACACGCCTATTCCACCAGGGTCATACCCTCTAATAGTGCCACTCTCTGGGCCAAGCATATACAAACCATCACACAAGATGAGAATTTGTGTAGCCCTGGCTGTCCTGGAACTACCTTTGTAGACCAGGCTGGCCTTGAACTAATGGAGATTTGCCTGCCTCTGTCTCCCAAGTACTGCAATCAAAGGGATGCAGCACCACCACCCAGCTCCTTTTTCTTATTTTATTTTCTTATTTTTTTAGCTTTTTAAAAAAAATTTACATTTCAAATGCTATCCCGAAAGTTCCCTATACCCTCCCCCTGCCCTGCTCCCCTACCCACCCACTCCCACATCTTGGCCCTGGCGTTCCCCTGTCCTGGGGCATATAAAGTTTGTAAGACCTAGGGGCCTCTCTTCCCAATGATGGCCGACTAGGCCATCTTCTGATACATATGCAGCTAGAGACACGAGCTCTGGGGGTACTGGTTAGTTCATATAGTTGTTCTACCTATAGGGTTGCAGACCCCTTCAGCTCCTTGGGTACTTTGTCTAGCTCCTCCATTGGGGGCCCTGTGTTCCATCCAATAGATGACTGTGAGCATCCACTTCTGTATTTGCCAGGCACTGGTATAGCCTCACACAAGACAGCTATAACAGGGTTCCTTTCAGGGAAATCTTGCTGGCATATGCAATAGTGTCTGGGTTTAGTGGCTGGTTATGGGATGAATCCCTGGGTGGGGTAGTCTCTGGATGGTCCTGAAAGATCATGACAGAATGTAAAAGGTCACAGAAGCCCTGAAATTGGCAAACTAGATTTCATTGTTAGCAGAACTAGCTTCACTGATTTAGAAATATAGAGGTGCACAATGCTCTGGCTGCTTCTCGAACCCCTGTGTCTGCCAATGTTCTGACCGTTCCTTGAACCCAGGTGTGTGCCCACTGCTGCACCTCACTGCCAGGTGTTTGTGATATTGGTTGCTGGGGAAGAGTCAGGAAATCTCCCCAGCAACTACAGCCGGGCCAATCTGGAGTTACTGCACCTGCACCAGACTCTTTCCTTGTACCCCTCCCATACCCATTTCTTGAGAATAGATATTGTTTGGATTGGGAAATCCTCTACTTCCTCCTTCTCCTTCCCCACGAGGGCCTATAAAAACTGGCACCCCTTTCCCCTTGGTGTTGACTCCTCTACCCCTGTGTGGGATACGAGTCATCCCCAGAACTCTGGCTTTCCCCGAATAAAGCCTCGTGTGATTTGCATCAAGTTTGGTCTCTCGTGAGTTATTGGGCATTCGCTAATATCCGGAGACTTGAGTGAGAGTCTCCCTTTGGAGATCTTTCAGTACATCCTTTCGTCTTAGCTCCAAGATTTGTCTCTGTAACTCCTTCCATAGGTATTTTGTTCCCTATTCTAAGGAGGAATCAAGTATCCACATGTTGATCTTCCTTCTTGATTTTCTTGTGTTTTGCAAAATGTAACTTGGGTATTCTAAGTTTCTGGGCTAATATTCACTTATCAGTGAGTGCATATCAAGTGACTTCTTTTGTGATTGGGTTACCTCACTCAGGATAATATTCTCCAGATACATCCATTTGCCCAAGAATTTCATAAATTCATTGTTTTTAATAGCTGAGTAGTACTCCATTGTGTAAATGTACCACATTTTCTGTATCCATTCCTCTGTTGAGGAACATTTGGATTCTTTCCAGCTTTTAGCTATTATAAATAAGGCTGCTATGAACATAGTGGAGCATGTGTCCTTATTACCAGTTGGAACATCTTCTGGGTATATGCCCAAGAGATGTATGTCCAATTTTCTGAGGAACCACCAGACTGACTTCCAGAGTGGTTGTACAAGCTTGCAATCCCACCAACAATGGAGGAGTGTTCCTCTTTCTCCACATACTCACTAGCATCTGCTGTCAGCTGAGTTTTTTTATCTTAGCCATTCTGACTGGTGTGAGGTGGAGTCTCAAGGTTGTTTTGATTTGCATTTCCTTGATGATTAAGGATATTGAACATTTTTTCAGATACTTCTCAGCAATTCAGTATTCCTCAGTTGAGAATTCTTTTTTTTTTTTTTTTGTTTTTGGTTTTTTGAGACAGGGTTACTCTGGGTAGCCCTGGCTGTCCTGGAACTCACTTTGTAGACCAGGCTGGCCTCGAAATCTGCCTGCCTTTCCCTCCTGAGTACTGGAATTAAAGGCATGTGCCACCATGCCCAGCCCAGTTGAGAATTCTTTGTTTAGCTCTGTACCCCATTTTTAATTGGGTTATTTGAATTTCTGGAGTCCAGCTTCTTGAGCTCTTTGTATATATTGGATATTAGTCCCCTACCAGATTTAGGATTGGTAAAAATCCTTTCCCAATCTGTTAGTGGCCTTTTTGTCTTATTGACAGTGTCTTTTGCCTTACAGAAGATTTGCAATTTTATGAGGTCCCATTTGTCAATTCTTGATCTTACAGCACAAGGCATTGCTGTTCTGTTCAGGAATTTTTCCCCTGTGCCCATATCTTCGAGGTTTTCCCCCAGTTTCTCCTCTATAAATTTCAGTGTCTCTGGTTTTATGTGGGGGTCTTTGATCCATTTAGACTTGAGCTTTGTACAAGAAGATAAGAATGGATCAATTTTCATTCTTGTACATGATAACCCCCAGTTGTGATAGCACCATTTGTTGAAAATGCTGTCTTTTTTCCACTGGATGGTTTTAGCTCCCTTGTCAAAGATCAAGTGACCACAGGTGTGTAGATTCACTTCTGGGTCTTCAATTCTACTCCATTGATCTACCTATCTGTCGCTATACCAGTACCATGCAGTTTTTATCACAATTGCTCTGTAGTACAGCTTGAGGTCTGGCATGGTGACTCCACCAGAGGTTCTTTTATTGTTGAGAGTAGTTTTTGCTATCCTAGGTTTTTTATTATTCCAGATGAATTTGCAAATTGCCCTTTCTAACTCAGTGAAGAATTGAGTTGGAATTTTGATGGGGATTGCATTGAATCTGTATATTGCTTTCGGCAGGGTAGTCATTTTGATTATATTAATCCTGCCAATCCATGATCATGGGAGATCTTTCCATCTTCTGAGATCTTCTTCAATTTCATTCTTCAGAGACTTGAAGTTCTTATCATACAGATTTTTCACTTCCTTAGTTAGAGTCACGCCAAGGTATTTTATATTATTTGTGACTATTGTGAAGGGTGTTGTTTCCCTAATTTCTTTTTCTGCCCATTTATCCTTTGTGTAGAGAAAGGCCATTTGTTTGAATTAATTTTACATCCAGCTACTGCACTGAAGCTGTTTATCAGGTTTAGGAGTTCTCTGGTGGAATTTTTAGGGTCACTTATATATACTATCATATCATCTGCAAATAGTGATATTTTGACTTCTTCCTTTCCAATTTGTATCCCCTTGATCTCCTTTTATTGTGGAATTGCTCTGGCTAGGACTTCAAGTACTATATTGAATAGGTAGGGAGAAAGTGGGCATCCTTGTCTAGTCCCTGATTTTAGTGGGATTGCTTCAAGTTTCTCTCCATTTAGTTTGATGCTGGTTACTGGGTTGCTGTATATTGCTTTTATTATGTTTAGATATGGGCCTTGAATTCCTGATCTTTCCAAGACTTTTTATCATGAAGGGGTGTTAGATTTTGTCAAATGCTTTCTCAGCATCTAACGAGATGATCATGTGGTTTTTGTCTTTGAGTTTGTTTATATAGTGGATTATGTTGATGGATTTCTGTATATTAAACTATCCCTGCATCCCCGGGATGAAGCCTACTTGGTCATGATGGATGATCATTTTGATGTGTTCTTGGATTCTGTTTTCAAGGATTTTATTGAGTATTTTTGTATCAATATTCATAGGGAAATTGGTCTGAAGTTCTCTTTCTTTGTTGGATCTTTGTGTGGTTTAGGTATCAGAGTAATTGTGGCTCATAGGATGAATTGTGTAGAATACCTTCTGTTTCTATTTTGTAGAATAGTTTGAGGAGAGTTGGAATTAGGTCTTCTTTGAAGGTCTGATAGAACTCTGCACTAAACCCATCTGGTCCTGGACTTTTTTTGGTTGGGAGACTATTGATGACTGCTTCTATTTCTTTAGGGGAAATAGGACTATTTAGATTGTTAATCTGATCCTGATTTAACTTTGGTACCTGGTATCTGTCTAGGAA
Organism: Mus caroli; assembly: GCF_978045245.1. NCBI lineage: Eukaryota > Metazoa > Chordata > Mammalia > Rodentia > Muridae > Mus > Mus caroli. The sequence continues at coordinate 19,904,280 of NW_028227275.1, forward strand.
GTTGTCCATTTCATCAGGTTTTCCAGTTTTGTTGAGTATAGCCTTTTGTAGTAGGATCTGATGATGCTTTGGATTTCCTCAGGTTCTGTTGTTATATCTCCCTTTTCATTTCTGATTTTGTTAATTAGGATACCGTCCCTGTGCCCTCTAGTTAGTCTGGCTAAGGGTTTATCTATCTTGTTGATTTTCTCAAAGAACCAGCTCCTGGTTTGTTTGATTCTTTGAATAGTTATTTTTGTTTCCGCTTGGTTGATTTCAGCCCTGAGTTTGATTATTTTGTGCTGTCTACTCCTCTTGGGAGAATTTGCTTCCTTTAGTTCTAGAGCTTCTAGGTGTGCTGTCAGGCTGCTAGTGTATGCTCTCTCTCGTTTCTTTTTAGAGGCTCTCAGAGCTATGAGTTTTCCTCTTAGGATTGCATACATTGTGTTCCATAAGTTTGGGTATGTTGTGGCTTCATTTTCATTAAACTCTAAAAAGTCTTTCATTTCTTTCTCTATTTCATCCTTGACCAAGGTATCATTGAGTAGAGTGTTGTTCAGTTTCCACATGAATGTTGGCTTTCTATTATCTATGCTGTTATTGAAGATCAGCCTTAGTCCGTGGTGATCTGATTGGATGCATGGGATAATTTCAATATCTTTGTATCTGTTGAGGCCTGTTTTGTGACCGATTATATGGTCAGTTTTGGAGGAGGTACCATGTGGTGCTGAGAAGAAAGTATATCCTTTTGCTTTAGGATAAAATGTTCTGTAGATATCTATTAAATCCATTTGTTTCATAACTTGTTAGTGTACATGTGTCTCTGATGAGTTTCTGTTTCCAGGATCAGTCCATTGGTGAGAGTGGGGCATTGGAGTGTCCCACTATTATTGTGTGAGGTACAATGTGTGCTTTGAGCTTTACTAAAGTTTCTTTAATGAATGTGGCTGCCCTTGCATTTGGAGCATAGATATTCAGAATTGAGAGTTCATCTTGGTAGATTTTACCTTTGATGAGTATGAAGTGCCCCTCTTTGTCTTTTTTGATAAATTTGGATTGGAAGTCAATTTTATTTGATATTCGAATGGCTACTTCAGCTTTTTTCTTAGGACCATTTGCTTGGAAAATTGTTTTCCAGCCTTTCACTCTGAGGTAGTGTCTGTCTTTTTCCCTGAGGAGGGTTTCCTGTAAGCAGGAAAATGTTGGGTCCTGTGTGTATAGCCAGTCTATTAATCTATGTCTTTTTATTGGGGAATTGAGTCTATTAATGTTAAGAGAAATTAAAGAAAAGTAGCTGGGTGTGGTGGTGCACGCCTTTAATCCCAGCACTGGGAGGCAGAGGCAGGTAGATTTCTGAGTTTGAGGCCAGCCTGGACTACAAAGTGAGTTCCAGGACAGCCAGAGCTACACAGAGAAACCCTGTCTCGAAAAAAACCAAAAAAAAAAAAAAAAAAAAAAAAAAAAAAAAAAAAGTAATTGTTGCTTCCTGTTATTTTTGTAGTTAAAGTTGGGATTCTGTTCTTGTGGCTGTCTTCTTTTAAGTTTGTTGAAGGATTACTTTCTTGTTTTTTGTAGGGTGTAGTTTCTGTCCTTGTGTTGGTGTTTTCCCTTTATTATCCTTTGAAAGGCTGGATTCATAGAAAAATATTGTGTGAATTTGGTTTTTATCATGGAATACTTTGGTTTCTCCATCTATGGTAATTGAGAGTTTTGCTGGGTATAGTAGCCTGGGCTCGCGTTTATGTTCTCTTAGGGTCTGTATAACATCTGTCCAGGATCTTCTGGCTTTCATAGTCTCTGGTGAGAAGTCTGGGGTAATTCTAATAGGCCTGCCTTTATATTTTACTTGACCTTTTCCCCTTACTGCTTTTAATATTTTATCTTTATTTAGTGCATTTGTTGTTCTGATTATTATGTGTCGAGAGGAATTTCTTTTCTGGTCCAGTCTGTTTGGAGTTCTGTAGGCTTCTTGTATGTCATGGGCATCTTTCTTTAGGTTTGGGAAGCTTTCTTCTATAATTTTGTTGAAGATATTTGCTGGCCCTTTAAGTTGAAAATTCTCATCTACTCCTATTATCCGTAGGCTTTTTTTTTTTTTTTTTTTTTTTTTAGACAGGGTTTCTCTGTATAGCCCTGGCTGTCCTGGAACTCACTCTGTAGACCAGGCTGGCCTCCAACTCAGAAATCCACCTGCCTCTACCTCCCAAGTGCTGGGATTAAAGGCGTGTGCCACCATGCCCGGCCTTGCCCACGTTCTCTATGGAATCTTCTGCATCTGAGATTCTCTCTTCCATCTCTTGTATTCTGTTGCTGATGCTAACATCTATGGTTCCTTATTTCTTTCCTAGGGTTTCTATCTCCATGTTGTCTCACTTTGGGTTTTCTTTATTGTTTCTACTTCCCTTTTTAGGTCTTGGATGGTTTTGTTCAATTCCATCACCTGTTTGGTTGTGTTTTCCTGTAATTCTTTAAGGGATTTTTGTGTTTCCTCTTTAAGGACTTCTACCTGTTTAGCAGTGTTCTCCTGTATTTCTTTTTTTTTTTTTTTTAATAAATTTATTACATATTTTCCTCAATTACATTTCCAATACTATCCCAAAAGTCCCCCATAGCGCCCCCCACTTCCCTACCCACCCATTCCCATTCTTTTGGCCCTGGCATTCCCCTATATTGGGGCATATAAAGTTTGCAAGTCCAATGGGCCTCTCTTTCCATTGATGGCCGACTAGGCCATCTTTCGATACATATGCAGCTAGAGACAAGAGCTCCAGGGTTCTGGTTAGTACATCATGTTGTTCCAACAATAGGGTTGCAGATCCCTTTAGCTCCTTGGGTACTTTCTCTAGCTTCTCCATTGGGAGCCCTGTGATACATCCAATAGCTGACTGTGAACATCCACTCCTGTGTTTGCTAGGCCTGTATTTCTTTAAGTGAGTTATTAATGCCCTTCTTAAAGTCCTCTACCAGCATCATGAGATATTGTTTTATATCTGAATCTTGCTTTTTGGGTGTGTTGGGGTATCCAGGACTGGCTGAGGTGGGAGTGCTGGGTTCTGATGATGGTGAGCGGTCTTGGTGTCTGTTGGTAAGATTCTTATGTTTGCCTTTTGCCATCTGGTAATCTCTGGCATTAGTTGTTATAGTTGTCTCTGGCTGGAGCTTGTTCCTCCTGTGATTCTGTTAGCCTCTGTCAGCAGTCCTGGGAGTCCAGCTCTCTCCTGAGTCTCAGTGGTCAGAGTACTCTCTGCAGGCAATCTCTCCTCTTGCAGGGAAGGTGCACAGAGGTATCTGCCTGGGAGGGCTCTGCCAGAGCAGGTGGGGGAGCCATCTTGGGTGCAGGATCCCTCAGAGACTAGTCTGCTCACTCACCCTCTGCAGTCCGAGAGCTGACCTGCGCAGACTGGTCTCAGAGGGACCCGGGCTATCAGCCACTTGTAATGGGCATGCTTACTTTACCACTGTACAAGATGCCCTCTGTTTACTGCAGTTTTTGCTCACTCCTTAGTTTCCAGAATGTAAATCTTTATATCCATCATTATTTTCATAACATCTACTGAAATAAGCTTGAGGTTACACTTCTTTTTTTTAATATTTATTTATTTATTTACTTATTTACTTATTTACTTATTTATTTATTTATTTATTTATTTATTTATTTATTATATGTAAGTACACTGTAGCTATCTTCAGACACTCCAGAAGAGAGCATCAGATTTCGTTACGGATGGTTGTGAGCCACCATGTGGTTTCTGGGATTTGAACTCAGGACCTTTGGAAGAGCAGTCGGTGCTCTTAACCACTGAGCCATCTCACCAGCCCCTACACTTCTTTATTAATGGAACACTTTATGCAATAGCCTTTCTAATATTTATCATATAGTTGCTTTATACATTTTTTTTTTAAGGCAGAGTCTCACTGTGCCATTTTGGCTGCTTTGGAACTCACTATGCAGAGGAGGCTGGTTTCAAACTCAAAGAGATCCTCCTGCCTCTGTCTCCTGATGGCTAGAATTTAAAATGTGCCACACTACACTAAGGCACTATTACATAGTTTTTGTTTGTTTGTTTTACATAGGTTTTTTTATAATTTATTTTTATTTTATATCCACTGGTAATTTGATTGCACGTATGTCTGTGTGAGGGTGTTGGGTCCCTTGGAACAGGAGTTACAGACAGTTGTGAGCTGCCATGTGGGTGCTAGGAATTGAACCCAGGTCCTATGGAAGAGCATCAGCCAGTGTTCTTAACCGCTGAGCCTCCTCTCCTGTCCCTATTTTATTTTATTTTTTAAAAATAATTAATTTATCTTATGTGCACTGGGTGTTTTATCTCCATGGCTATCTGTGAACCACATTTGTGCTTGGTGTCCACAAAGGCCAGAACAGAGCATCAGATCTCCTGGGTCTCAAGTTACAGAAGATTGTGAACTGTTAGGTGTATGTTAGGAATAGAATCCAGGTCCACTGGAGGAGCAGCCAGCCAGTGCCTTTAACCACTGAGCTGTCTCTCTATCTTGTCACATAGTTTTAGTATAAATGGTAGTAAGTGGAAATGACTGAAAACATTTATAAAAAGCGGCAACATTTTACAGGCCTGGCTTCATGTATTTTTCTTTATGTACTTTTTCTTTGATATTCTGTCTTGTTTGTTTGTTTTTAATATTCTATTTTCGTTTTGTTTTCTTTGAGACAGGGTTTCTCTATATAGCCCTGGCTGTCCTGGAAGTTGCACTGTATGTCTGTTGTCCTCAAACTTAGAGATCCTCCAGCCTCTGCCTCCTGAGTGCATGTGCCACCACCGCCTGCCAGCATATTCTATTTTAAATCAACTTTTGGAGACATTTACATACATGAAATCAATTTATTTAAAGTATATACATCAATATTTTTTTTCTGCTAAAAAGGATGTAGAATCAATGAAATATTGTCACATCCCTGTGAGGTAGGAAACTATCCTTCTCATCCTCAGGGATGGAGGAGTGGGATGCGGTTGAGCCCACTGTCCAGTCCATTGTTACTGTTCTGTGTGTTGAATGAATGATTGTCACATACTATCTCAGCTGAATGGATGATGGTCTCTGGCATTGTCTTTAGTGACTGCATCAGCTCCTGTTGTTTGGCTGTGCTCTCTTGTTGCTCATCCCTTCAGCAAAGGAAGGTCGGGTTAATTACATTCCCTTTATTTTGGTTGCATTTCTCGTTTTATTTATTTATTTTTATTTTTTTGGTTTTGTTTTGTTTTGTTTGTTTGTTTTTTCAAGACAGGGTTTCTCTGTATAACCTTGGCTGTCCTGGAACTCACTCTGTAGACCACGCTGGCCTCGAACTCAGAAATCCGCCTGCCTCTGCGCCCGGCGGTTGCATTTCTCAGAGACCTTTCAGTAAAGTCTTCTCTTTTGTTCCTTCTGGTCCACTTCCCCTTTGATCTAATGAGATCGCACACCCAAGAGACCCTTTGAGCTTTGAGAGGGATGTCTTCCTACTCCTCGACCATACACTTGGCTTTTCCCTTTCCTTTTCCTTTCCTTTCCTTTCCTTTCCTTTCCTTTCCTTTCCTTTCCTTTCCTTTCCTTTCCTTTCCTTTCCTTTCCTTTTTTTTTTTTTTTTTTTTTTTGATACTTACGGAGAGATGCTCTTTCTCATGTGTCCCGAGGACTCTGTGGAGAGTCTTGCTGCTGGGGCCACGAGTCATTCTAAAGGGGTCAGGCAGCACATGCTGAGTCCACCAGAGAGTGGATTGGGATGATTTAGCCCAGCAAACCCCACAGCTGCCCTGGGCTGTGCCTGCCCTGTGCGCCTACCATCTGGAAGTTCCAGGCCTCGTACAGTCAACTGGCTACAATGTCCTGTTGTTACTTTTAATCTGGTTTCGTGTGGGTTATCACCGCTAGTAGTCCTTCCCCTTTTGACAGAACTTCCTCTTCATCTGGGATGTGTGGTAAAGGCTTCAGGGAGGAAGGGATTAAGCCTTAAGGTCCCCTTTTCTGGCAAACATCGAAGACAAAGTAAGGATTCTCTCAGACGATCACTTCTCGTCCACTTCCTCTTCCCGGGACCTTTTTAGCGTAGTGGTTCTCAACCTGTGGAAGCGACCCCTTTGGGGGGTCAACCTGGCCTTTCATAAGGGTCACCTAAGACCATTGGAAAACACAGATATTTACATTACAATTTGTAACAGTAGCAAAATTACAGTTATGAAGTAACAATGAAAAAATGTTTGGCTGGAGTCACTACAACATGAAGAACTCTATTAAAGGGTCACAGCATTAGGAAGGTTGAGAACCACTGTCTTAGGGTTTTTCCTTATTCGGCATTTTCTGGAGACAGTCTGGAGTGAGAATCTGGAGATAATATTCCATGGTCTAAAACACGTAGAAGCACTGCATATCCAGAGACACTCTGCAGGGTAACTTTGATACTAACTTCCTTGATCCTCCCTCACTTCCTGCTTCATCAGCTTTAGGCATCCAGTAGTCTCTAAAGAAACCAGATCTGGCAGGGTTGTGGCATGCCTTTAGTCCCAGCACTCAGAAGGCAGAGGCAGGTGGATCTCTGTGAGTCTGTAGGCCAGGCTGGTGTACAAAGAGAGTTCCAGGACAGCCAGGGCTACACAGAGAAATCCTGCCTCAAAAACAAAACAAACAAATGAGAGGGGTGGGGGGGGAGGGAAACATTTTTTATTTGCTATCTAAATACTCACATTAAGCCCACACCTTATTCCTGGATAAGTTAAGACTCATGTTTAAGCAATGAATCATACTTGAATGGTTATAGTAATTTTATTCAAGTGCAAATGAGCCAAATGTTTATCAGATTAAAAATTGTAGTATACTCTCTGTTTGTTTTTGAGACAGAGTTTCTCAGTCTAACAGTCCTGGCTGTCCTGGAACTTGCTTTGTAGACCAGGCTGGCCTTGAGCTCACAGAGATTTGTACATGTGTACCCCCACTCGAAAAAATTGTGGTATACTCTAACAATTCTAATGCACAATAGAAGGCACAAACCAATCACACACACACACACACACACACACACACACACACACCATGGATGAGTGGAGGGCAGACACAACAGCATGCACTACGTGGTTCCCTTAACACAAAGCTAGAAAACCAATTTCATCTCAATGGCAAAAGAGGTTCATAGCTACCTTTGGACACAGATAGAGAGGAATGGGCTTTAAGAAGGACATGTGAAGGGGCTGGAGAGATGGCCCGGCACGTAAGAGCACTTGCTAGTCTGCCGAAGGGTATGAATTTGGCTCCTAGCACTCAGGTTGCATGGCTTGTCTGGCCTCTTGGGTACCTACACTCATGTGACATATGCTCACAGACACACACACACACACACACACACACACACACGTGTAAATAAAAATAATAAAAGCAAACCTTTAAGCAGGCACATGAGTATGAATGAATATGTTCTGTGTCTTGAGGATGGTGGGAATTATATGACATACAAACCTGTGGAAAATATTGAGATACATACCTCAAGTGAATTTAACCTCCACTCTGGTACTGTGGCCCATATGCACATGCACGCACACACACACTCAAATATAATAAAAAAAAATAATTAAGTGCTTAGTCATAGTTAGGCCCCCAGATCTTAGTAGGTCCCCCAGACCCTTATCATAACTGACTCTGTGATGAAAGTACCATTCAGGCTGTAAAACTCAGCACAGAGATAGAACCCCATTCAAAACAAAGACAAAGACCTAATCCCTCAAAGTCCAAAGTTCTGGGAAAGACTAAATGTACTAGCGCTGTTTATTGGCTTCTGCAGTTCCATTTCTGGCTAACTGTTCTTGCTAACTGAAGTATGCCAACCCAGGACATGGTTTTTGTGTTTAAAAGCTCACCCTGAGAAAGGCTCAGGGCTACACTGGGAATCTGAACACCCAGTGAAGTCACTGATTGGCTAATAAAGACTTTCCATTGGCTTAAACCCATGTGGGATCAGTCTTCTTCGGTGGGCATGCCACCATAGTCACCATACGGTAGATTCAGAACAATCTTGTTGCTATCATAATGGTTAAAGAAAAACCTACTTTTATTTCATACTTTCTTTTTTTTTAAACATTCTTTATTATCATTCCACACGTGTATGATGTGTGTAGGCATGCTCAGGAGCACAGAGCACATATGGAGGTCAGAAGGCAACTCCGCAGGGTCCGTTCTCTCCCCTTCCACCTTTACACAGGTTCCAGGGGTTCCAGGGATAGAACTCAGGTCAGTGGGCTTATGAGGTCAGTGCTTCACCACTGAGTGTTCTCATCGCCCCATATTTTACAATTGTATACATCCATGCACATAAATCAGTGCTGTGCTTTGGTATTCCCTGCCTGTTATCCTCTCTAATCTCCCTTTCCTCTCCTACCAAACTGCTTTTCTTCCAACAAATGCTTCTGTTTTCATCTCTTTGTTGGTGGCCTACTGTCTTTAGAAGGGTTGATTCCTTGCATGAGCATGGTGGGAGGTTATTTTCTTAAGAAAGAACAATTTGCCAGTGTCTATATCATAGTGTGTGGGTGGGTGTCTTGGTTAGGGTTTTACTGCTGTGAACAGATACCATGACCAAGGCAACTCTTGGATAACTCAATGAATAACATTTTTTTCTTTTTCTTTCTTCTTTCTTTCTTTCTTTCTTTCTTTCTTTCTTTCTTTCTTTCTTTCTTTTCTTTCTTTTTTTTTTTTTGAGACAGGGTTTTTCTGTATAGTCCTGCATGTCCTGGGACTCACTCTGTAGACCAGGCTGGCCTCGAACTTAGAAGTCTGCCTTCCTCTGCTTCTCAAGTGCTAGGATTTAAGGTGTGCGATTAAATGGATAACATTTAATCGGGGCAGGCTTACAGGTTCAAAGGTTCAGTCCATTATCATCAAGGTGGGGGCATGGCAGCATCCAGGAAGGCATGGTGCAGGCAGAGCTGAGAGTTCCATGTCTTCATCTTAAGGCCTCTAGGAGAAGACTGCCTTCCAGACAGCTAGGAGGGTCTCAAAGCCCACTCCCACAGTGACAAATTTTCTCCCACAAGGCCACACCAACTAATAGTGCCACTTCCAGGGCCAACCATATTCAAACCACCACCAGGGGTGTGACTTCCCACCCCTCAGCAGGCATTAACTGCAATAGTTCCTCAGCCAGGGCTGGGACCCCATTGTCTCTCCATCATTCATGATAGAATGATGGCAATCTTGAATTTGTACAGGTCTTGTGGAGGCAGTCACAGCTTCTGTGATTTCATAGGTTCAAATTTCGTGTCATGTCCTGAAGTCATTTCACAGAGCTCCTCCCATCTTGCAGTTCTTAGCTTCTTTTTGCTCCTTCTTCCAACACATCACCTGAGTTGTAGCGGGGCAGGGGTTTGAGATACATGCTTCTCTCAGGTATTCAGGCCCACTATTCTGACTTCTGGGTTCAAAACCATCTATAACCCTAGCTCCTGCTGACCCAATGCCTCTGGCCACCTTGGGCTCCTGTGTTCATGTGCACCCCCTCTTCCAGACACAGCCACAGCCACCTACACATAATTAAAAATAATAAAAATGAACCTTTTAAAAAATGTATTAAAGACTTAGAACAAGAACAAAAGCAACCTGATTTATTTCTAGAGGTTTGTACCTTCTGGACTGGAAGACCAGAGGCTGAAGGCTTGTGTTCCTACAGGGGCCAAGCATGGTGTTGTTGTAGGGTTACTGCTGCCTAAAAGTACTGCAGGGTTTTGCTGTTGTAGTTAACTTTGCTATACTTTAATTTTTCTGTAAGGAGTATTCTCTCTCTCTCTCTCTCTCTCTCTCTCTCTCTCTCTCTCTCTTTCTCTCTCTCTCACACACACACACACACACACACACACACTTAAACTACTGAAGTGAAGTTTTTTTTCTTTTTTCTTTTTCTTTTCTTTCTTTCTTTCTTTCTTTTTTTTTTTTTTTTTTTTTTTGATACAGGGTTTCTCTGTATAGCCCTGGCTGTCCTGGAACTCACTCTGTAGACCAGGCTGGCCTCGAACTCAGAAATCCGCCTGCCTCTGACTCCCAAGTGCTGGGATTAAAGGCGTGTGCCACCACGCCCGGCCTACTACTGAAGTTTTAATCTACTCAAATACTGTAACACAAGTCTAACACAAGAAGGAGACTGTACTGCTCAGTGGCTCCAGCATTGGCTGGCACCAGCATTGGCTTCATGAAGTTCCTTGGTGCCTCTCAAGGAAATGTTTTTCTGGGAAACTGGGGTTCCCCAGAAAAAGAATAGGGTTTTCAAGTCCCTTTCCTGTGTCTTTACCAGTTCCAGCCAACAGAGTCAGCATCCGGGGAGTTTAACTCCCCAGATGCTTAACCCCTTAGACAAGGCTAGCCCTACTGACTCTTGCGATAAGGACACATTAAAGATCTATCTATCTATCTATCTATCTATCTATCTATCTATCTATCTATCTATCATGTTCACAGTGTTCTGCCTGCATATATGCCTTCAGGCCAGAAGAAGCACCAGACCTCATTAAAGATGGTTGTGAGCCATTCATCCTGGGAATTGAACTCAGGACCTCTGCAAGATCAGTCAGTGCTCTCAACGTTTGAGCCATCTCTCCAGCCCCAGGATGTATTAATTTTATATTTAAAAAGTCAGGCAATAAGATCGACCACAGACTGGAAAAGAGAAAGCAGAGTGTGGGGAAGGAAGAAGATGCAGAGTGAGTCAGAGAAGAAGTGGGTGAGAGAGCAGGGATGGAGGAGTGAGTGATCTGCTGTAAGAGCCAGGAAGGAGACAGCACTGGGCAAAGCTGTGGCTTAACCCAGCTGTCGCTCAGGGGCTATGAGAGGCCACAAGGAGAAGGGCTATGGCAGCAGCAGGCAGATGGGACCCAGGTGAGTTCTAGAAGTAGTGAAGCAAGGGCCCTTCCCTGCTCAGCTTCTTGGGCACTTGGCAGTTTGAGAAGGATAATGATAAGGCTCCACCATTGACATTAAGTAATCAATCGTGCTGAATGTGGGCTGGCTGATGGTTTGGGGAGTTCTGGAGAGACATAGCAAGACTTGGGCAGGAAAGTCCCTTTAAGTCAAAGGAAATCACAGAAGGACTGAGTGGGAAGGACTTACAGAACATCTACAGGGAGGAGTGTGTTACCAGGTAAGTCAAGCATGCACTTAGTGGCCACTGAACGGGAAAAAATGGCAGGTGAGGAGAGCTTTGTGTGCCCATGAGATTTACTGTCCAGCACCCAGGAGAGTGCTTAGTCCTTAAAATTCTTGCTTTACAGCAACAGGGCCTGAGTTCAACCAACCAGACCCAAGTATGTGGCATACACTTGTAACCCCAGGATGAGGAAAGCAGAGATAAATGAATCCCGAAACATCAGCTTGTATCAGGACAGTCAGAAAGGGAGAAAACACTACTGGGAAGGTTACTTAAGGCCACAGCTCTCCCTTAACTTTCTATGGACCCCTGAGTGACAGCCATGTCTATAGCTGTCCAGGAGAGATGCTCAGATTTCTCACGAAGTTAACAAACACAGGATGGCCATGTGGGAATGGATCTGGGTCTACAAATGACCAGCAGACTGAATAAAAGCCAGAGCAACATCAGTGAAAGGACTGCCCTCCACCCTGTGTGCGTGTACACATGTGTGTGCTCGTGCACACGCACATGCACATACATTGGTGTATCCAATGCAATGTGAACCTTAATGAAAACATGGACTTCACTTAATGGCACTGTATCAGCATTAACTGCAGAGATGTACACACAGCACAAGATGCTCACAAGGAGATGTGTGCAGAGCATGGGGCAGAGAAGAGGAAGGAACAGCGAGTCTATAGAATCTCTCTGTACTATCTGCTAAAAATTTCCAGAAATCTAAAAATGCTTTTAAAAACTCTATTAAAAAAAAAAAGGCAAAGGCTGGGGAGGGTGCAGCTGGAGGAGTAGCTAGCTCACTGGTAGAATGTTCTGTAGTGTGTTGAAAGCCTGGAGGGTTTAGGGATGCAAAAAAGATAAACAGATGAGTCCACTTCAGAGACTAGTCAACCGACAACCAACAAGAACGGGGAAGGAGGGCTTCCCAAGTACGTATAGCAGAGGCTGTCAATATCGATTTCAACATTAAAATCTAACACTGCAGGACTTCATTTGTCACTTCCTTTTCAGATGGTAAGAGAAACTTTCAGACAAGTTTTAAAAGAGATCATGTGTCAGCATGTGCCAGCTGTACCTCTCTGAGCCCATTTGACTCCTTTGTGGAATGAGAGATGTGTGACTGGAACCTCAGCAGACGCTCTGAGCAGCATGAGGAACATGAAGGGGGCAAAAGCCACTGGGCAGGAGGGCTGAGCCTAGGTTTCCAGTGACTACAATGCTTTGACTCCAATCCTGGGACTACTACATCATGCTCTTCTTACAGAAAAGAAAGGAGTTTATTTCTCATTTAAATTTATGCTGTTTGTATCTATATTACTATTAGTGGAATGAAACGCCAGCTAACAAACTCTCCACCAATCTATTAAAAAAACCCGCAGGTACAGCGCATGAAGAAACAATTCAAGTAAGGGTTAATAAAGAGTCCACAAAAATTTTTCAAATAGGAACTTAACATAATTAAAAATGGTGTTTCATTTGGAGGAGAAAAGATGCAGGTTGCACCAGCTCTCCATCTGGAAGAAAGCACGGTGACACTTAACGCCACTTCCCACGTAAAAATAAACTCCAGATGGATCATAAGTCTAAATGTGAAAATAAAAACATTAGATACAAATTGAGGAATTATTTATAAATTTGTAAAGAAGCCCCTGAAGTTTCCCCTCACAAGCCTCAAGAGCCACCATCTGAAAACAATAATCACATATTGTCGCCAAACACAGGCTTCAGGTACTGAGAGAAACTACCAGCAAAGTCAAAAGGCAAATGACGGAACGCACAATGCAAGTGGCAAGTGTATGTCATTGCCTGAAAATTAATAATAATTTAAAAAGCCAATCAGTCAGGGTAAAGTGTGGCCAAGAACATCAACACTGTCAGAAAAAAATAAAAATCAGAGGCAATATTCTTAACCTTGCAGACAGTCACAGAAAAACACGTGCACACAATAACGCATCTAACCTTTTTGATAAAATATTTTCATAGGTTCTTTGATGATGTCATTCATATAAACAATGTGTCTTGATCATACTCCCCCTCGACTCCCCCTTCTCAGTCCTCCACTACTCTGCGCATGCTCCCTCTGTCTTTCTGTAACCCTGAGTCAGATTAGTGTGGCCTGTTGGATTGTTCCTGAGCTTGTTGACTTGGTCTTGTGTAGGTAACCATAGTGCAGTGGGTTTATTAGTGCAATGGTTAGAGCATGCCCAGAAGACAGTACTTCACAGCACTCCTTCCCATCCTCCAGGCCTTACATCTGTTCTGCCTCCTCTTCTGCAGTGCTCCAAAGTCTTGATGAACGTGTTGATATAAAAGTCATGGCTGAGCCTCAATGGTCTTTTTTTTTTCCCTCAGCGCTTTGACCAGTTATGAGTCTCTGCTATAACTGATGACCACTGTAAAGGGATCCAATCAAGATTGAGAGCAGCACTAATCCGTGAGTATAAACATAAGAATTTAGAAGACAGTTTGAAAGCATGCTCATTTAGTAAGACAGCAATGAAAGGTTCTCTCCTAGGGCTTTCGCGCTCCTGTGCCATGGACTTTTGACTAGGTTTACAGTACCAGACATGAATACTGTCCTGTGAAGCAGGCCTCAAATCTAATCCAGAAGTGGGTGGTGTCTTCCACAACCTCAGTGCCACTTATGCACCAGTGGGCATATCCTCCCTGGTAGGTCGGTGCTGTAGCATTCAGGGCTGACCACTAAGGAATGACAGCTTTTCTCCTGCAGTGGCCTGAATAGCTCCTTTCAACACTATGAAAGCAGCGGGCAGGGGGATGCTTTCCTGGCCAACTCCACTTTGATTTAAGTCCTACAAAATATGTGATGTCTTCACCAATAAGGTCTCACCATATAGTTATGAAGGGCAAACAAGAACAATCACAATAGCCTGTGTTGTTTGGGGCACACCTGAGGCCTCCTTAACCAGTTTGCAGGGAGGTAACCTGTGCTGGGGGCTGGGCTTTCCACTTACTAACCCGTATCCCCCAGTGGAAGAATAGTCCACCCACGTAGGGTCTCTGGGCTCAGACTCTTTTTAAAAAAAAAAAAAATTTAAATTAGTGTATAATGTAGTAGATTTCCAGAAAGGTTTTTCCATACATATTATATTGTTGTTGCTTTGTTTGTTTTTTGAGATAGGGAGGGTCTCACTATGCAGCCTTAGCTAGCCTAGAACTCACTATCTAGGTCAGAATCTTATCGAGATCCACCTGCCTCTGCCTCCAGAGTGTTGGCTTTCAGGATGTGTGCCACTGCACTCTACCGGTACCTCTAGTTTTGGTTGACTTCCTCCTTGCACTCTCAACTCTCTCCTTCCCTCTAGCACTTTGGATCCACCAGATGGACCGAAATGAAAAAGGTTGGTGAGGCTAAGGATTTGGTATGAAAACGTGAGCTTCTATAGCCTTCTGTGAAGGAAGGCTATTAGTTTTAAAGGCATATAGCTGTTTGATTCAGCAATACTTTTTTTTTTTTTTTTGTAAACTGTCCCACAGAAAGGAGAGCATCAGTCCAGAAGGTAAATATATTTAGGGGTGAGTATTTTAAAGTGGCTTTTGAGTGGCAAATAGATGTCCCTAATTCAAAGCAAAAAAGCTAATGCCCATCTACATGAGCCGCCTAGCCTGGCAGAGCTGTCCTGCCAAGCACCAGGCAAACAAATCTTTACAAAGCAAGCAGGTACATCTGTATTGACCAAGATGCATGTCTGATTCAGGATTCCCCAGCCCCGCCCCCGCCCACACTGAGATAGTGTCTATGCAGCCCAAGCTCGTCGTGAACTCCCTCTGTAACTGAGGCCGACCTTACACTTCGACTGCCGACCTCTTGCCTCCTCTTCCAGGTTATTAGGATTATAAGCACGTTCTACTACATACACCTGGTTTGTGTGGTGCTGAGGATCAAGCCCAGGACCTCCAGAACACTAGACAAGCACTCTCCTAACTGAGCTACGTCTCCAATTCCCGTTGCTGTTCTTGAGTGTCTACTGCAGGGCTGTGCTTACTCACTCAAACAGGAAGCAGCTTGCATTTCTTCTCTCTGTGAGGAGTCACCTGTGAAGCTTGAGTTAATTGGTCCTGTATTTTGATGTATCCCTCTGGTTTCGGCATCCCTTAGTTGGCACGGAGGTGTTAGCCAGGTGTCTACCTCTTTACCAGGCTCAAGATGCTAATGGATACATGCTTCTGAAGATGGAAGGGTCTTTCTTGGTAAGCCAGCACCTACCTGGTAGGCATCTTAATTTTTCAGCTTTTAACCAGTCCTGGATCTGAGGGGCAGCTGAGATCTAGATTAATCTGACAACGATCTACCTAGAGAGAAGATTCAAAGGCTTCCGTGGCTACAAAGGAGAGGTCATCTCAGCAAAGATCCAGCACAAGATGAGGCAGCAGACTTGCCCAAGCCTCCCAAGTCCAGGATGGGATGCAAGAGAGGTCATTAAAGACTGATGGAACTTGATGGAACTGGGCAGAAACTTCCATTTCTGCTGTCTGTTGTAAAGAATAAGGAGTTTGGTGTTAGATCCAGTTAAAACAGTAGTCTGCTTTAAGTAGACTTGATCTCTTTAAGCTCTGAGTGTTGGGGGTTGGGGAGGGGGCTATCCAGTGTCACCTGCTGGTCCTCTTGCATAACTGTTGCTGTATCTAACAATCACAATGTAAGTATTGTTTTCAAATGCACATTCTCGAAATGAGAAGATAAGGTAGACAGTAGATACAGCCACAATTAAAACAGTTGGAGACAAGGTCTGTTTTCTGACCCTAAAGGAATGAAGTCAGAAGTCATCAGCAATAAGCTTTCTTTTAGAAACCTTGAATATTTGGAGATTAAGTTGCTTTAAATAACCCGAGGCTCAAGAAGTACTCAAAGGACATTAGAAAAATAAAGGGCAAAGAAGGAAATGATAAAGATGGGAGAAGTCAATGAGATAGAACACAAAAGAAAAATTGGCAAAACCTGAGAAAAGAGAGGGAAAGGGAGAGACAGATAAAGAGAGAGAGGGAGGGAGAGACAGACAGAGACAGACAGAAAAACAGAGACAGAGAGGGAGGAAGGGGGAGAGGGAGACGAAGAGGAAGAGGGAGTGAGGGAGAGGGAGAGGAAGAAGGGAAGGGAGAGGAAAGGTGGAGAGGAAAGGGGGAGGGGGAGGGGGAGGGGGAGGGGAATTACCAATATCTGAAGTGAGCCCTGCAGGTTTAAACACAAGGGAGCACTGTGAGTTCTCCATGTCAGTAAACCTGAAGGGCTTAGATGAGATGGACACATTTATAGAAGAATGCAGCCAGCCAATACTGGCCCGAGAGAGAATGTAAATTCTGCTTATGTCGATTGAGGAGGTTGAAACTTCTAGCAAAAGGGAATAAATAGAGAAATGTCTGCTTTGATAGGTTCATGATTTATTTCAATCAGAAATTTGAGAACAACATTTAACGCTGGTGTTTATAAAAAAAAAAAATGGAGATAAACAAATGTCCCCCATCTCCTTTTATGAACTTAGATTAACCCCAATGTTAAAAACTGACAAAATGCCGGGCGGTGGTGGCGCACGCCTTTAATCCCAGCACTTGGGAGGCAGAGGCAGGCGGATTTCTGAGTTCGAGGCCAGCCTGGTCTACAAAGTGAGTTCCAGGACAGCCAGGGCTATACAGAGAAACCCTGTCTCGAAAAACCAAAAAAAAAAAAAAAAAAAAAAAAAAAAAACCAACAAAATAATCTCAAGGGAAAAAAAAATCAGGCTGGAGAGATGGCTCAGAGGCTAAGAGAATTGACTGCTCTTCCAGAAGTCCTGAGTTCAATTCCCAACAACCACATGGTGGCTCACAACCATCTGTAATGGGATCTGATGCCCTCTTCTGGTGTGTCTGAAGACAGCTACAGTGTACTCATATTAAATAAATAAATAAATAAATAAATAAATAAATAAATAAATAAATTTTTAAATGGCGTGCACTCTCTGTCAACTTGATGGATGGACTCTAGAACCCCCTAGGAGACAAGCCGCTGGGCATGCCTGGGAGGGACCATCTACTCTGGATTCATCGAGATGGGAGACCTATTGTGGGTGGTTCCCTTCCACGGATAGCATCCTAGATGGAATAAGCAGGAGAAAGTGAGTTGACCTCTCACAGCTCTCTCTGCTTCCGACTGTAGACTCACTGTGAATAGCTTAGGCTCCTGTTGCTATGAGCTCCCTGCCACTATACCCTCAAATTGTGAGCAAAAGACATCCTTCCAACCTTAAGTTACTTGTATCAAGCAGTTTGTCATGACAAGACCCAAAACTAAAAAAACAAAACAAAACAAAACATTTAAACAAAATTCTTAATAAAGTATTACTCAATCAGCAATCTGGAGAAAGAATAATTTATCATGAGAAAGTGAGACTCAGAAGAGATTCAAAGTAAGGCATCCTTTGGCTGCTAGTGATAGATTCGGGAAAGCAACGTATAAAACACGAGTTTTCTAATAGGGAAGAGTAGATAGTTAGATACAGTAAAAGGCAGTAGATGAGAGATCAGGACAGAGAGAGCCTTGGTTCTGCCTCCAAGGTGATGTACGATGTGATAATGGCTACTCAGCGGCCTCTGCCTTGGTTTCTAAATATCTCCAACAATAATGGCCTCTCAAGGCCTCGACTGACTCAGACACTGAGTCTCAGGCATCCTTAGTTTTTGTCACATTTGACTAGAATTTCTGCTTCAGTACCCCTAAAGTCAGAAGTGGAACGTATGTGAGATATGCTTCACGTGTGACGACAGTGACCATCTGCACATGACTGAAAGGGGTAAGACTCCGCAGGGCCCCACCTGAGAACGCCCTCATGGCATCAGGAAGTGCTTTTTAAATGAACTCTCTGGAGGGAGTCTGATATGTCACTGTTCCATGGCTCAGAATGACTGGTGTACTGGCCCTGGGAAAGCATCTCACAATACAAGCTCACAGTGTCCTTCTCTGTAAAGCATCAAGCAAGCCAGCATAAGAAAGAACATGTGTTACAGTTGGTGCTCACTAAATGTTGCTTCCATTCACACATCAGTAAGCCTGATGGTGAAATAAAGCTGAACACCCAGACAAGCACAACTCCACGGAGATGTACAGACATCTGACATGGAAAAAAGACAGGTTGGGAGCCTGGAGCTTCTTGGGAAACTCCGTGGCTGATAGGCATCCTAGCTTCATTTCTGATGCTGTGATAAAAATACCCAGACTAATAAATAGCAGCTTAGGGAAAGAAAGGTGAAATTTTAGTTCACAGTTTCAGATTACAGTTCATCCTTGTAGAGAAACCAAGAGGGCAGGAACTGGAATTAGCTAGTCATATCACATCCACAGTGAAGAGCAGAGAGGATGCTTGTGTTTGGCACTCACTCTACAGGTACCCAGTCTGGGATTCCTTACTTAGAGAATGGTGCTGCCCACAGTGGACAGGATCTCCCCACATCAGTTTATGGAATCAAGGCAACCCACTACCCACGGGTCCATAGGCTATCAGATCTGGATGGCCCCTCATTGGGATTCTGTTCCTGGGTGATTCTAAATAGTATCAAGTTGACAACTAAAAGTAACCATGACATAAGGAGTCAGCCCCTGTCTGTCTTCTTGTTGTCCCATCCTTAGTGTAGCCACATGGTTACTTCACAATTCAAGAAGGATGTTTGACTTCTAACTGTCTCATTTACATCTCAGGCAGGAGATAAAACAGAGGCAGAAAAGGAAAAAAAAATCTAGCAAACTTAAATCTCTTATTAAGGACATCCCTAGATTCCACTGGGTGGCTTTCATTTATCTTGTTGGCCTCTGTTAAACCTGGAAGAGATGCTTGGGAATGGAACTCTTTAATACAGCACATTGCTTCCCTCGAATAAGAAACAAAGTGTGCTGGTTAGTTTTTACTGCCAGTTTGACACAACCTAGAATTCCCCTGTGAAGAGAAGACCTCAACTGAAGAACTGCTTTGATCAGACTGGTCTGTAAGAAAGGAGATGGGGAATTTTTCTGCATTTTGTTTTGTTTTGTTTTGTGTTTTTTTTTTCCCCCAAGACAGGGATTCTCTGTATAGCCTTGGCTATCCTGGAACTCACTCTGTAGACCAGGCTGGCCTCGAACTCAGAAATCCACCTGCCTCTGCCTCCCAAGTGCTGGGATGAAAGGCGTGCACCACCACTGCCCGGCTGATTTTCTGCATTTTAAATTGATGCAGGGAGGCTCAGCACACAGTGAGTGTCACCATCTCCTGGCAGATGGGTCTGCCATGCCTAAAAAAAGCTAGCTGGGCATCAGTCAGAGAAGGAGGCAGTAAACAGCTTTCCTAATTGGCTCCTGCCTTGAGTTCCTGCCCAGACTACTCTCTGTGATTAATTGTGATCTGGAAGTGTAATGCCAGTTAACCCTTTCCTTCCCAAGTTGTCTTTTAGTTAGTGGGTTTTATCACAGCAACGGAATGAAACTAGAAAACACTGAGGGAATGCAGACACGGTGACAATGCTATGACATTTTCCCATTTCTTTTTCACAGGCCTAATGTCACGTTTGGTGGGAGATTGTGGCAGTACCACAAGACAGCTGCCAGGTTTCAGAATCACAACAGAGGACAAGGCAAACAGCTCCTGAGCAATGAACAGATTCAAAAATGGCAAACGTTCAGGAAATTACTTCACTGGAGCCAAAGGGCAGATGCCTAGAATTTTGTGTCTTTGAACTTGGGTTCCAGGCCTGCAATTAGCATTGCTGTTGCAGAGGGGCCTCTGAGCTCCTTCAGAGGACCTTCAGAAAGAGGGGCTACAATGGTGAACAGAGAAGATGGCCACATTGTTGCAAGAAGGTGAGGCTTCCAGTCTTTTGCAAAGCTGCTTGCTCTCAGAATGTCACAATATCCTGTGTTGGGCTTTTAATAGGATGCCCTGCTGGGTCAGGTTGAAACTGCCTGGAACAGTGGTCACTCAGCACCTCCTCTGAAATCCAGCCTACAAGTCCATTTTAATCTTGTGTTCACACACTGCACCTTGATGGTATATACCGGGCCCAGTGTCCTGGGACTCTGGGACAGGGTGAAAATGAAGCTTTTCGTAGGAAGGTAGGGTGAACGGAGGCAGGTAACTTAACCTGCACATTAGCAACTCTAGCTCCAAACTGAAAGGCTTGTACTTGGTGATTTAAAAACAGCTGTGTGCTGAGTCCCATACAAGGCATTGGAGGAGAGGATATGGGAAGAGGAGGCTTGCCTCCAATGGGCTGCCCAGCTCAGAGCATTGAGCGGGAGGAAGACATGCTGGGGGAGCTTCCACTCCCAAACTCCTTCCTTGGGAGAGTTGTCCAGGCCAGGCATAGCAGAGGGAGCCCACAGGTGACAGGACATCTGCCATTTCCACTGCCACGGAAGTGCCGCCAGCATAGGTGACTTAGGCCAAAGCAGAGTCTGACATGCATTTTCACTTGGTCACGTGCATTGGCTCTGGAGCCAGAATGGCTGTGTTCAAACAGTTTTGCAGTTGCTGGTTGTGTACCCTTGGGCAGAAGTTCTTGCCCTTTGGGAGATGTGTCAGAACGTGAGGGTCACGTCTCAACAGCACACTAGGCCAGGGCAGTTACATGTGGAAGAGGTTTTATTAGGAAAAAGGAAAGACGGTGGCGGCAGAAAGAGAAGAGGGGGAGAAAGAGAGAGGGAGGGGTGTTCTCCTTATTTATATGGAGAATGATGTAATGCAGGTAAATGTGGGAGGTGAGCCAAGTGGATGTTGGGAATATGGTGCCTGTTGCCTTGACAACAGGTCTGCAGGTCACAAGTTGCACTGTCGCCTATGTGATGTCATAGGTTTGGGAGGTCCTGATGCCAACATTTGGTCTACAGGGGGTGTATATTAGCAGTACCATTCTCACGGAAAAGCTAAGGGAATTAGGATGGATTGAGATGGCCCACAAGAACATGACCCTTCCTTCACCTGTGCCTTATGTCCTAGTGAACACCGGTCCTCAGACTTACAATTTCAAAATAGCATC
Organism: Mus caroli; assembly: GCF_978045245.1. Taxonomy (NCBI): domain Eukaryota; kingdom Metazoa; phylum Chordata; class Mammalia; order Rodentia; family Muridae; genus Mus; species Mus caroli. The sequence continues at coordinate 19,925,392 of NW_028227275.1, forward strand.
TTGAAATAAAGAATAGAAATCTCTTTCCCTTTGGCTCTTCTTTTTTATTATTGTTGTTTTTGTTTTTGTTTTTGTAGACAGGGTTTCTCTGTATAGCCCTGGCTGTCCTGGAACTCACTTTGTAGACCAGGCTGGCCTCAAACTCAGAAATCCTCCTGCCTCTGCCCCTTTCCAGATTATCATGGTTAAAAGTCAGGAAAGGTCCCTTACTCTTCTAGAACCTGCAGTCAGAAGAGGTGAGCATGCTTTTGAGGAGGGGACATTAGGGATTTGGCCTCAAATATAGGCCAAGTGGTTATAAAGTGACTCTAACAGGGGACGTAGATCATCTATGTCCATAGGTCCAGGGGCATGAAGGAGGCTTCAGGCCCAGGTAGGATCCTGAGGGCTAGTGTTTGAGTCCTGTATTTTCTGACCTGGGCTTCCTTCATTGTCCACACCAGGAAGCTGAGGGCTTTCAGGGTCACAGCTTGCCCGAGGCTCCATAACGGTAAGTGAAGGAGTCAGATAAGAATTCAGGGTGCACACCTCCATCCCTGCTCCACGCTCTGGTCCTACCACCCATCCCCATTTCCTGCTCATATTCCGCTGCTCCAGCCTGGACTCCTGCATATTGGTTACAGTGTCAGCAGTGGCTTGTCCTGCCTGGTGACATTCTCCCCAGGGCCTCACAGTGATTCTCAAACACTAACAGCCTTGCCTCCAAGGCCCTCGTGTCTGGTCCTCCCAGACATTGGGTTCCTGTTCCTATTCAGCCTTCCCTTCAAAGATGCAGAAGCACCCGTGGTCCTGCATGGGCGTCTCCATGGCTCCGCCCTTGCTCTGGTTCTGTCTCTTTACCCCCTCGCCCCACCCACTACTGCTGCCTCAACTCCAAGGACAGCATCCATGACAAGGTTCTCAATCCCCAACCCTTTGCATCCTTGCCCTTCTGCCGTGACAGGGCTTCCCATCACACAGACACTTCAAACTCAGGATCTCTAAACTTTAAATCCTCCCGTTAGCATTGCTCTCTAATGGCTTTTATAACATACGGCTTAACTTTGGCATTTTATAGTCCCTCCTTCTTGGCTCAGGATTCTCAAATTTTCAGCATCTCAAAAGAGGGGTCTGTCCCCTGGATCTCAGATCTAAGGATTTCCTGGTCATATGCATTTCTGAGCACATTTTCTGGCCAGAGTTAGCACCAGAGGATAGAGACTCCACAGCAAAAAAGATTGAGCTAACTTTGAGGAACTTAGAACTGAATACAGGAAGCATCAATTAAAGCCATTCTGGAAAAAAAATAAAGAAATGTTTTTATAAGCTCAATTAAAGAACTCTAATAGTGTGGAATGGCTATCACGGTGTGTCAGAGTAGGGGCGGAGGCCAAGGATATCCTAAACAGGGGGAATGGCAGGCAGCATGCTCATCTCTGCTTTAGGGACCCTTGGCCTGTGTTAGACGGAGAAACTATACCCAAAGATACCCAGACCCAAATCTCTAGGATCTGTGAATTTGCTACATTATAGGACAAGGATCTGAAGTTGTAGATGTATTGAGGCTGCCGTCAAGGGGCCCTTAGATGTCTTTTCCTGGACGATCCTGGCAGTTTAATGTATTCACTGGCACCCTCAGAAGTGGAAAAGGGGCTGGTGACATGGCTCAGGGTAAGGGTGCCTGCTGCCTAGTGTCTAGCCAGTTTGATCAGTTTGGTTCACCAGAACTCCATGGTGGAAGGAGAGAACAGATTCTTACCACTCTGTGAACTGAACAACATGCAAATTCCCACACAAGCACACAAAATAAATAAACTAAGTTTTTTTTTTTTTAAAGTGGAGGAAGATGGAAGAAAGCCAAAGAGCTCTGATAGTGGAAGTGGAACAATCGTGTGTGGAAGGTTCTTGGCAGTGATAACATCTATCTATCAAAGATTATGCCTAACACCCATGTGCCCTTAGAGGGCCAGATCCAAGGAAATGCAGAAGGGTCACAGGAGGGCACCCAAGGGCAACGCCAAGACCCTAGGGCCAGGTGCTTCTCCTTCCCCTTCCTGCAGGCCCTCCCTATTCTTGGGGACAGTGTCTCAGGGACAAGTCCCAAGGGACAAGGTGGTTGGGACAGCTGTGCTATGCCTCCCCACCTCAAGTCTCTGAGACTAGCTAGCCATACAGTCTCTGTCTTCCCTCCCCCCAGTTCCAGCACCTCAGGCTGCTCTTGGGGGACATCGAGGTGGCTGCCTGCTTTCCTGAGGCACGGGACACACGTGGCACGAGCAGGGGTCGGCGTCGGGAGCTGGCGGCTGGTCGTGTGGACTTCTCACTTCCCCTCTCCAACCGCCGCGCGTGCAGGTGCCACGCGGAGCCCCGCAGGCGGGGCAGACCCTCTGGACACGCCCCCGTGCGAGTCCCAGCTGCCCGGCAGGAGGAAGCGCCAGAGTCGCCACTGTCCTGAGCACAGCTGGACTCCGCTTCTAACCCCGCGCCAACGACGTCGCCCACCACGGCTGCGGGCACCGGATACCGTGCTCCGGTGCCAGCCGGGGATGCGAGCTGCTCCCGGGACGGCATGGCAGCCTCAGGTGGGTAGCAGGAGCAGCGCTCTCCAGCTCCCGGCTCCTGGCTCGAGCGCCCCTGGTCCCTGAGGCTCTCTGACACCACCCTCCCGGTCTTGAGACCTGTCTCCCCACTTCTTTAGTCTTTAGTGAGGGGATTTTGTATTCTTTCCGGTCTTTTCTCCGGTCTCTGTCGCAAACTTCCCCTCTGAACTTTCTCACGTTTCCTAACCGGTCTGTGCACGATTCTCTCTTGCTCCTGCCTGGGGCTCGCCCTATCCCAGTTTCTAAGTCTTCTTGTCTCCCTTATAGCTGTAAGTTGCCAAGGGTCGCTTTCTCAGCTGTAACTCCGAGTACTCCCGACAGTTGATAGGAGGTGGAGGGCGGATTCTGTAAGAAGCCAGATGCTTCTCTTAGGGTCTTATCCAACCAATAGGGGGCGCTCAGGCAGTCCTAGGTGGTCCAGGGATAGCTTCAGAAGCCCCCTTTGTCCATCGCGATTGTATATCTTCTCTGGAATTTTGGTAAAAACCGAGACCACACTCTATTTTACTCTTACTCTGTTCTCTATGGAACTTATGTGTCCAGGGGTAATTGGAATTTGGTGAGCAAATCATCAAAAGGTGCCAGAAGTTTCTTCTGGTTGGTCTTGGGTTTCTTTCTAGCTCATGAGCATATGTACACTTGGCAAGTCCTTAGCTCGCTGAGGTCCAGGACAAACCATGTAAGGACAACGTTGAGAGACAGTTAGTGAGCAGCGCCTATACACCTCAGTGGCTATAGGCGTAGTAGGTTCTTGGTGAGAACCTTGTCGGTCTGGTCTCTGTTCACCACAGAGTTTTGGTGGCATGAAAGAAAACAGTAACTAAATGAGGAATTGCTAGATGAGAAGAGAGAGTTGCCATGCTTTCGGTTTGGCTGACTTGTGTTTACCTAGCTCCAGAGTGATGCTTTGAGTGAGAATGAAAACCAGATGATAGCATCTCTTGAGAGAGATTGTGTAGCGGGCTGGGGGAAGTCAATGCTTGGGAAGGAAGGGAGCAGCTGTTAAAGCCAACTGTCTCCAGATCTGCTAAGGTCTAGCCTTGGGTCATGGTACTTTGGAACGAAGGTAGAAAAGGCTTTGGTGAAACATGCTTATTATTATTGAAGGGGCTGGGAGGGAGGTTCATCAATGGCCTGTGGTTCCCTAGCTAGGCTCTATGGGATAAAGCAGCACTGTGGCTCAAGGTCCATTCACTGGACAAACTTTATTGAGTGCTTGCTGTTTCCAGGCACTGTCATAAGAAGATGAAAGCTGTGTAACTGAGGACAGGGGAGGCAACAGCTTATTGAATAACAAAATCAAGGCAGGTGCATCGGGAAAGTGGACAGGGGAAATTAGGCAAGCCCTGAAGGAGGGAAGGCAGGGGGTCCTGGGGAGGAGTATGTCCCAGGCAAGGGGTCTATTCTATGTGTTTGAGATACAGGGAACAGCTATGGTAACTGGGTGGATGGAGGGTTTGGGGAGAGTTAAAAATAAGGTGGCTAAGCTCCTGTTTGTCTCCTCTCCTGGATGGGATGGGCTCTGGGCTGCTGTGCACTAGAGGACAGCACACTGGGAAGCCTTTGAGCAACCTGCTTTCCCTGTCCAGTGTCTTGATGGCTGGCTCTAAGGGGAATAACAGAAGGGGCTAGGTTTGAAGGGTGGACTCAGGTTCAGAGGAAGACTCTAACCCAACAACCAAAGCTGGGGTAGAGGATAAAGCTGTCCAAACCTCTGGCTGTCAGTGTCCTCTGTGGTGGAACACCATGCCAGGCAGTGTGAGACTGCGTCCCTATGGGATCCCTGGGTACTTGTCTATACTTATAAGTAGCCCTGAGGGCAGGTCATATATAGTTAGGGGAAAGCCAGGTTTCCCACTAACATGCTATAGGCTGGAGAGTCATCCAGGCCAATATCCTGTATGGCGTCCTTATTTTAAAAACAATGTCATAATGCATGCACTCAATATGCTGCGTGCCCAGCTTTTGATACTGTGGCATGATGTCATCTATGAATGAGTTGAGTCACACCCATAGCTATCCTGGGACACATTCAGCTCATGGGCTACTGATTGGCTGTGCCTGAAAGAGTGCTGTAAGTGGCCTTTAGTGTCCTCGCCAATATGTGAATCTGGGAGAATGTTATTATCAGCTCAAAGAGAGGTCTTTCCTCTTCTCACCTCCTCTCCAGTATTTCCTCTAGATTGCCCTGCTCTGGGCTTGCCCATGAATGGGATTATGTAGTCTGTGGTTTTAGTGACTGACTTCCTTCACACTGCATGATGTGTTCAAGGTCCACTCAACTGTAGCCTAATCCCTCTGGTCTTCTTAAATTTCTTGCCATTAGAGGGTGAGTGTCAGTCTTCCTCTTCCATTCCCTGACTTGTTTGCTTGTTGAATGGCCTTGAGAGCAACCAGCCTGTGCTTGAATAGTTTCTCTTATTTACCAGAGAGAGCGAGGAAAGCGCCTGGGACTTCCCCAAAGGCACCAGGTCTGCAGCTGGTGAAGACTAGAGCCCCCCTACCCCCTAGGCCTTGGCCCCCAAGAACCTGAGGATAGCTCTCAGACCCCGACCAGCTCTCTGCCAGGATCACCTCTAAGCCCTCCCACTATTCCTGGTCTTCTAGCACCACAGGGCCAGCAACATGGCTTAGCGAGTAAGGGTGCTTGTCACCAAGCTTGAGTTTGGTCCCAGGGGCCCACATGGTAGAGAGGGAGAACCAAAATCCTTTTGCTTGCTCCTGGCCCTCCACACATGGGCTGTGGCTTCATGAACACACCCAGCGTGCACACACACATACAACAGACAAACAAAACGGTGCACAGGTTCAAACGTTGGGCTCCACTCCAAGGTCACCTGCGGTCACTTCTCTGTTCTTTCCTCAGATGGTTTCTGAATCATTCAGTGTCATCTCTCTTTTAGCTCCCCCTCCCCCAACTGGGACTCCCCTCTGTGGTCAGCCAGCCCTGTCCCCAAACCATTCCCCTCTCCTGTAGCCAAACCTGTTCTTTGAGCTTTAGGAGAACAAAGCCCCTTTCTCAGCTCTGCCTGGGTTTATGGGCTCTTTGCTGGCTCACACGTTGTTTCTCTGACTGAATAGGAGAAAGAGAGAAGTAATTTAGAACGGGGAGCAATGACTTCTGGGCTCCCCACACAGGGAGAGCTGCTGACCAAGCAGATGGCCCCATGGCGCTCCCTGGCAGGCCAGGGAGGAACTTGAACTTCCACTTTGAACTTTTGTTTTACAGCTGCCCCACCTTTTGGTTTCAGTGACCCTGAAGTCTTTGGGATGGTAAATTTAATTGCCATCATGTATGCTGAGGGCAGATATTCCTCCATTTATGATAGTGGTCCAAGTCACACCCTCACACACATACAACCTTCCCCAAACACACACACACACACAAATACCGAGAGAGAGAGAGAGAGAGAGAGAGAGAGAGAGAGAGAGAGAGGTGTCATGACATTAGCTTGACTGAAGCTTAACTACTTCCTTCTCAAATATTCTTGCTAAATGGGGGTTGGGTTCAAACTTTGAACCCCAGCAATATGCCACTATAAATGGCTGTTTTCTATATTCAGTTGTGGTTTTAATGTGCTTATTTCAGAACAGATTTAGATTTTCAGGAGAATGGCAAAAACCATTAGAGCAGCAGTTCCCAACCTTTGTGGGATATGACCACTGTGGGGCTCAAATGACCCTTTCACAGGGGTCACCTAAGACCATTGGAAAACAGATATTTATATTGTGACTTGTAACAGTGGCAGAATTACAGTTATGAAGTAGCAACGAAAATAATTGTATGGTGGGGGGGGTCACAATATGAGGAACTGTATTAAGGGGTCGTAGCATTAAGGAGGTTGAGAGCCACTGATAAAAAGAGTTCCTACATATTCCAAACCTTCCTTCTTATTGGCAATTTACATTAATACAACACATTTACTGAAATTAGTGAATTGATAATTATTATTTGGGGTAGGGGTGCCTTTTAAGACAGGATGCCATCATAGCTCAGGCTAGCCTGGAACTCACTGAATGGAACTCACTGGTGGAGTCTATAACTCTTTCTTCCCCTGACTCAGCTTCCCATGTGTTGGGTGGTGAGTTATTTTTTTTTTTAGTCCTATTCTTTATTCAAGTGTTTTAGTTTGTACACGGTATCCCAGGTTCCCATTCATGACACCATACTTCATTTACAAGTGAGGCATCCTTTGGTGCCTCGGGGCTGTGATTTTATCATATCACCCTAGATCTCGATCAGCTTTGACAGTTCTCTTTCACGATTGATTTTATGGGTCTTGCCTGCGTGTATGTATGTGCACCGTGTACATGCCTGATGCCGGAGGAGGTCAGAAGAGGGCATCAGTTATCCTGGAACTGGAGTTACAAAAGGCGTGAGCCATTGTGTGGATGCTGGGCACTGAGTTCTGGTTCTCTTTAAAGTAACAAGTGTTCTTAGTCACTGAGCCAACTCTCAAAACAGCTTTTGAAGACTGCAGTATTTTCACTGATTCTTTGAGAATCTCATATGCCTGTACACCATGTTTTGATTATATTCATCCTCTGCATCTTGGCTTGGAGCCCTTGCTTTCTCCTCCCAACCTATATTCCACTTTGAAAGCCCTGAGAAACATGAGTCAGTGAGTTTTGAGGATTTTCCCATGGTTGGATTTAGCTGATGTTTTCCTGTTCATTAGATTGGGAGGATCGTACGTTGTTGGTGGTGATCTTGGTTATGGAGTGGAGGCAGTATTTGCTGTGTTTGTGCACAATGAAGTGATTTTCCCTGTCTTTCCACACTGGGCTCTGTGAAAAGAAATCTCTAGGTGCAGCCCACATTTATGAAGAGATGTATTCGGTTTCCTTCAGGGTGTGGCCCTCTTGGGATTTATATGCGTAAGATATCTGTGTTCCCCTCCCCCAGTTTTAAATTATTATTGTTTTTGGTGCTGGAGATTGAAGTAAGGACCTTGTGCTATGGCACTGAGCTACATTTCCCAGCCTCTCTTCGGTTTCTTTACCCAGTCACCCAATTCTGTTACTGTGTCCATACATAATGGATCCACGGGCCTTTAGATAGCTCAGGCTTGCAGTGTCTTGTTGCTTCATTGTTTCCTTTCCCACACTGCTCCTGCTTGGCCTGTGGGTGCTTCTTCAGCTGCCTCTCATTTCCTCACTATGTTGGTTTTTGCTTGAGCACATCCTTATTTATGGACATACAAGATGTTTTGGGCTCACTGTACACTTCTTGCTGTCTGCAATACATATTACTAGAATCACCAGGAGAACCCATCATTTCTCTAAGAATTTCTGGCTCTTTTTTTTTTAAATTAGAAAATAGTATTTCAAGCCAATGGCACTAGATGTTTTATTTATAGTTTACATGTTCTGGATTATATTTCACATTTCTTTGACCTTTAAAATAGAGTGCACCTTAGAAATTCAACGTGTGGGGTCTGCAGTCAATGGGGTCCATGAGGTCAGCACCTGGTGCGGTCCTCATGGCTCTTGGCTGCAGTTCATGAAGAATGAGGTCAAGTACTGCCTGCCAGGTGAGGCTGTTGAGAGTGTGTGCACCTGGCCTTATCTTGAGGTTTGAGTGAGAGCTGAGGTGCTTAGTAAACTGGCAGGTCAGTGCCCAGGAAAGAAAGATTAACCATTTATGGTAACTCTGTATTTAAGGAATAGTAATTGTTACAGAGAAGGAAGCCAAAGCTATGGGGGTATCTCCTGGCTCGTGTGTGTGTGTGTGTGTGTGTGTGTGTGTGTGTGTGTGTGTGTGTGTGTGTGTGTGTGTACTCATTCTCTCAGTGATGTCAGTGCTAGGTGAAACATCTTTCTCCTAATTCTGGAGTAGCCATTCGGGAACACAGTCTTCAGGGAAATTGTTTTTTTCTTCTAAGTCAGTACCTCAAAGGACTCATGTAACGTTACCTTTTTTATAAGGGGCTCATGAAACTCAGGCCGTCATTGACTTCTCTACAAAGCTTCCAAAGTTGGCTCGGAACTCTGCAGATGCAGATGAGAGGACAGGTTGTGGGAGGTGATTCTCTTCTAGAATGTGATGACTCAGGTCATCAGGCTTGGTGCAAGTGCCTTTACCTTTTAAACATCTCATCCTCCTGCCTCCACCTGTCAGGCTTTCCGGTGCTAGGATTACTAGCCTTGCTTCCTCTCCCTCCTTCCTTCTCCTTCTCTTCTTCCTCCTCCTCCTCTTCTTCCTCCTCCCTCCAAATGTCAGGCTCTCAGGTGCTAGGATTACTAGCCTTGGTGCCACTTTTTCTTCCTCCTTCTACATTTTTTTTTTTTTTTTTTTTTGGTTTTTGGAGACAGGGTTTCTCTATGTAGCCCTGGCTGTCCTGGAACTCACTTTGTAGACCAGGCTGGCCTCGAACTCAGAAATCTGCCTGCCTCTGCCTCCCAAGTGCTGGGATTAAAGGCGTGCGCCACCACGCCCGGCTCACATTTTTTAAATTTAAAGATTTTGAAAATTATTATTTTTCGTGTGTGCGTGCATGTGTGTGTGTGTGTGTGTGCGCACATGCATGCATGTCTATGTCTGCCAGTGTCAGCAGGGGCCAGAAGAAGACATGTGGTTCCCTTAAGCTGTAGTTACAGGGACTTGTGAGCTGCCTAAGAACCTGCATCCTCTGCAAGAGCAACAAATGTTCTTAACCACCGAGTCATCTCTCCAGCCCCTAATCTTGTGTTCCTAATGATGCTTCTGACGTTTAAGACACGTCCCCTTCTCCTTGACGTCTTTGTCCACTTGTTACTCTTTCTGTAAACATTACCATTGGCTTGGCATGGTGGCACATACCTCTAAATCCTGGCACTTGGGAGGTGGAGACAAGGGTTAAAACTAGGGAGATGGACAGAAAAAAAAAAAAAGTATTTCTCTTATGGTCTTTCCAGAGCTCAGAGCCTTAGGGACTTACTCTAAGCCTACCTCTGACCTTACCTGGAACCACTCAATGACATATGGACCAGAAATGGCATTTACTTATTTATATTTATTGCGTGTACATACATACCATGGCATGTGTGTGGAAGTCAGAGGACAATTTTGTGGCATTGATTCTGTCCTTCCACCTTCTGGGGGTTGTACTCAGGTGCCAAGTTGTTCAAAAGCACCTTTATACACTGAGATATCTCAATAGCTCCAATGCTGACATTCAATTGTAAACCTACAACTTAGAGTCCTGCTTCACAAATAGTCCAGGCCCTTCTCCAAGGGGGAAGATGGACCCCTACATTGCAGGAAGCACGGACACTTTGTGCTCATTGATTGTACTTCCCTTCCAGACGAAGATGTCAAACAGTGGTGAGGTGAAGGCTTGGGACAGCGGTCACAGTAATGTCAGGAGCCTACCTTCTTTCATCATCGGAAAATGTGACTTGACTCTTTTAAAATATTCTTGGCATATTTCCTGTTAGAAGGAAGTGTAGGGGGCTAGGGCGAAGGGTTGAGCTGGGAGCCACCCTGAGTGGTAGTCCTAGCTGTGCTGTTAATTTACTGAGTGTGCTAACTCACTGAGTGTGAACTTGAACAAGCCCCCTCATTTCTCAAAATGTTTCTTTCCTCTGCAAATGAGGGGTATAATGGGCCAGGTACCCCTACCTCTGCCCTGTTTGTTTCTGGCATCCATGTGGTGTAGCTCAGAACATCAACTCATCCTGTTTCCACTTACATGACACATTGTCATGACACCAGCTTCCAACTCTTGACAGATCTTTTTTATATTTCAAGCTCTGTGACTGACCTGAAATACACATAAAAATGACCATTCTCTTTCTACTTCCAGATGACTAACTGAGGCACAGGAGACTTTGTTTTCCTAGAGTTCTGCATAGAGTCGGTAAAGCCAGACTTTTAACCCTCACAGTCTGATCCCAGTCCTACACTTCTGACCACTGTGTTTGAAATAGAACCACGTTTCAGGGTCACATCAAACAATTTAGCTTCTGGCTACCACTGTGAGTCACTCACTGGCTAAGTTACCCGACATGCTACCTTGACACCCCTCTCCCACCTTTCCAGTGGGCTAGTAATGGTACCTAAGGTCCAAGGATGCTGGTAGGATGAAGGGAATTTACCAGCAGTGTGTGTGGATGAAGACTTGAATAGCACAGGCTTTATATAAGTGCTTACTGATAGGCTAGAGCAGATCAGCTATGGGGGATAACGGCTGGATGGTTATGGTGGGTGATGCAGTAGCTTCTATGATCTAGAATAGTCGGACGTGTTCGGGTGGAGAGGGTTGCGTGTCTGGCACATTGATGGGCTGTAAGTAAGGAAAAGGGCTGGAAAAATGCTACAGGTAGACCTGGCAAGTTGTGGATGCTGGGCCCCGTTGGATGGTGTATCTCCCCGGTTTCAGAGAGCCTCCTAGAAGGAGCAGGCATTAATGAGCTTTTTTCTGTGTCTCTCATGCAGGGTGGGGCCGGGGATGCGACATCCTCATCTTCTACAGCCCAGATGCCGAGGAATGGTGTCAGTACCTACAGGATCTTTTCGTGTCCTGCCGGCAGGTCCGTAGCCAGAAGATGCAGACATACCGGCTGGTCCCGGATGCCTCCTTCTCTGCCCAGGACCTGTGGGTCTTCAGGGATGCGCGATGCGTGCTGGTACTACTGTCTGCCGGGCTGGTAGGATGCTTCGGCCAGCCAGGACTGCTGCCAATGCTGCAGCGTGCCTGCCACCCGCCGCAGCGTGTGGTGCGGCTGTTGTGCGGAGTGCAGCCAGACGACGAGGACTTCCAGGCCTTCTTTCCTGACTGGGCCCACTGGCAGGAACTGACTTGTGATGATGAGCCAGAGACCTACCTGGCAGCTGTGAGGAAGGCCATTTCTGAAGGTAAGGGTTCTAACAAGGCAGAGAGAGGCAAGCTCAAGAGGAATTACAGAGCCACGTTCTGGATCAGGGCAAAGTATTTTTATTTGAACATTGGTCATCGTGCTATAAAATGGAGAAAGCTCTTTGAAAAGATCTGGTGTCCACCAGGGCTCTAGCTCAGGGATAAAGTACTTCCTACCATGTGCAAGACCCTGGATTCAATCTCCAGATTTAGACATATTTCTTGATTTAGAGAAACCAGATTTCTAAGATGGGTTAAAAACTTCTTTCTAGAATTTTCTATGCTTTGGAAGACATGGAATTCAGGTTCTCTACTGGAGAGCAGGGGTAGGAGGGAGAGACTTTGGTGGCTGTAGGTGTGAAGGGTGCATCTGCCAGGTCTCCTGCTTCTGCTTCTTCTTTCCAGTGACCTTGATAGCTTGGCTGAAGTGGTGTCAATTAAAGATACCCCGTTGATGGAGAAATGGCCCTCTTTTTATCTGGCTAGGCCAGCTTCTGCTCTTTGCACTGCTTCAGATTGGTAACATTCCAGTCTTTTTGGCAGGGCTCATGACTTCAGTGAGCCCAGGAAATATGACACACACAGTCTGATTAACAGAAGCAAACAGAAGATGGGTGCCTGGTTGGTCACAGGTCATAGCTTTTCTTCCTCTTTGGCCTTTCCTTTTGGCCCTCGTGTGTGCTGTAAGCAGGTTATACTTCTGCCTTCTGTCTTCTTACCGTTTGAGATCTTATAGACCTGGCACCAGCCAAGAAACCTGGACAATTCCCAGTCTCATTTCACTGCACCACTCCACCACTGTGCCACTGTGCCTCCGTGGTCCCAGGTGCAACTTGTGTGTTCATATAGCTCATCCAAACTCTATCCCATTTCACAACCTAAATCCAGAATTTACCAACTTTAAGCTGGGCCTGGTGGTGCATGTTTGAAATTCCAGCTGTTTGAGCAACAGTGGCAGGAAGACCAAAAGTTCAAGGTTGGCCTGGGCTACACAGTGATTTCAAGGCCAGGAATGGGTAACTGAGTGAGGCCCTATCTTAGGGTGGGGAGGGAGGAAGTCAAGAAGAGGGCTGAGGATACCATGGGAGTTCTGGAAGGCTTCCTTTTTCCTCGTATGTGCAAGGCTGGAGGTTCAGTCCCCAGGACTGAAACAAGAACAGTAATTCTGCATTTTGGTTTGCGTTCTGTCACTGTGATAAAAGATTCAGGCCAAAGGATTTATTTCAGCTTGTCTTATCACCAAGGCAAGTTAAGGCAGGGACTTAAGGCAGGAGCTGAAACCAATGGAGGGATGCTGCTCACAGACTTGCTCCCTATGGCTTGCTCAGCTTGCATTCTTATACAACCCAGGACCACCAGCCCACAGGTAGGCCCTGACCAGGTAATCAGGAGTCAAGAAAATGGCCCAAAGGCATACTCATGGGTCAGTCTGATGGAGACAATTCTTCAGTCGAGGTTTTCTTCTTCCTGGGTGCTATACGATATGATCTAACCAGTAGGTATGACCAGGTCTCAGCAAAGTAGAGCCTCACTCACTTTGTAATACAAATGACTGGTGTAAATGCAAGAGATGACTCGCCTGAAATGCTTGGGACCCGGGGTTAGCAATTTTCTAGAGTCTGCTCATCTTGACTTTGCCGTAACAGATAAAGCACCACGTTCAAGTGTGCATGATCGCGTTTCATTGCCTTTTGGGAGCTTGTGAGCCATGGACACTTACAAAGAACCCTCACAGACCAGTTGTTCATTGCAGAGGTCCGATGCAACCTCATTGCAGGCCCTCCGTGACCCACCAACCAATCATCCAGAGCTCTGAGGAGGCACTGTCACTGTCACGTATATTATCATCACTACTCTAAAGCAGCATGGGGGTGATGTTTTTAAAAATATTCAAGGGTCGAGAAGAAGATCACTGGGAAAGCACTTGTATAACATAGGTGGGGGTCTATGTATGGCTTAAGTCCCAAGATGTGGGGTGTTGAAGGGTAAGACTTGTATTGCTCTTACAAAGGACCTGAGTTTGATTCTGAGCACCCACTTCAGGTGGCTTACAGCTACAAGTAACTTCAGCTCCAGGGGGATCCTACACCTCCTGGGACACACAGATACACATATGCACACATAATCTTATAAAGTAAAGGGAATACTTGCAGTATGATTCGGATGCGTCCAGTGATTAGACATCCGCCTTCATTGATCTTCTCTGGTATTTTATTTTACTTCTGACTCTGGCGCAGCCTGCTGTGAATTACCTTCCAGTGTTTTAGAAAGACGATTTCACGGTAGTGTTTCTGCTCCAAGAAAAAGAATAACCTGTCACTAGACAGAGATTATTTTGGCAAGCAATTAAAACAAACTGCTTGGTGGGCAATCTGCAGCTGAGAGTCAGTGGGCACGGGGGGGGGGGGCATAGAGCATTAGAGGAATGGTGGGAGATGGAAAGACAGATTGCTGGTGGTTACACGTTATCAGTTGGACTTGCATTTGGATACATGCTTCTCAAGGTTTCATATGCAAAGAAGAACCTGGGGACCTTGTCAGCAGAGTATGCTGCCTGAGAGCTGGTGCGACTCTAGAGTCTCTATTTCTAACACGCTCTCACACTGCTGACCGTGGGACCCCACATCCACCACCATCAGGCCACTGGTCATAGCTCTACTGTGCATGAGCCATTTTTTCAAAACTCCACTTCTTTGGAAACCAGGGCAGCTCCTGGATACCCACCGGTCTAGGTATAAAATTGGAGCAGTGGCTGATGGTTAAACCACGAGTCGTCAGCGTGGAACTCCAGAGTTCTCTTCTACTTACAAAGTAGGTAGAAGATTTTAATCTTTTGCTTTTCTAGATATAAATGGTCCTGACTTTGGGACAGGAGGGTCCTCCTGCTACATTAATTCTTACTTTTTTTTTTACTTAATAATTGGTAATTATTTCTATTTCACTGGAAACTATTTTGGAGGTCTTATGTTATCTCTAAGATTGGCAGAGTCCTTAACACTAGGGAGATGGTTTAATTAGAGTCTGCAATGTGTTTGTTGGAATTTATCATCCAAGTTCTGCATTTGTAAGATGGTGGGGTTGGACCAGATGACATGGAAGGCTTCTTCCAGCTTCCCGGGCTGTAATATATCATTAGACATTTGCTAAGAAGATGGCAAGTCACCCAAACTTTCCAACGGACCCCATTCAGTTCCCAGCAGCAATGCACGGCAGTGTACGGAGGGCTGCACTATTGTTCTGGATTCATTTTTTTGGATCTGTTGGGTGATTATTTTCAGATAGGGAAGTGAGAAAACCCAAGGTACAGCACAGCAATCATTTCCTCTTTTTGCTGAAGCCCTATTCTTTGCTGCAAATCTCACTGGGATATAAAAATAGATTCTGTGAGACTATGTGGGAAGGACCTTACCGGCTGATAGTGAGCTTATTTCAGAGGTTCTCCTGTGTGTTTGCACATTTGTGCATACGCATGCATGCCCACAAGCTGAGGCACTAAAGCTTTTGTTTAGCACTGAAGTAGTGAGCTTATCTGCTTTTGAAATTATCCATCCTCCCCCCACCCCATGTGTGTGTGTGTGTGTGTGTCTTCAGGTGTGCAGAGGCTGGAGATTGACCTCCAGTGTCTTTCTCTATTGGTCTCCTCCTTATTTTGTAAGATAGGTTCTCCCATTGAGCCTGGAGCTTACAGATTGGCGAGACCAATTGCACCCGTCTCCAGCATGAAGACTACAGGCAAACTCCACCATGCCTTGCTTTTAGGTGGATGCTGGGATTTGAACTCAGGTCCTTAGGCTTGCACAGCTAGCACTGAACCATGTGAGAACCCAGCCCTTGTCTGCCTTCTTCGTCTGCATTATCCTCTCTCCACTTCCCCTGCCTTGCCAGACCTTCTGTGTTCCAGGAGTCTCATGTGATATTGTATATCCCCTTTGATTCCCATGGGCAACTTTGAGAGGGTAATGTCTATATCTGGTTCCCATTACACTGATTTTTTTTCTTTTCCAGTTTTATTGGCCAATAAAAATTAGGTGCACTCTAAGTACAAAAATAAGGATTTGTAATACATATACAGTGTAAAAATAGTCAAATTAGTTAATGTA
Organism: Mus caroli; assembly: GCF_978045245.1. Taxonomy (NCBI): domain Eukaryota; kingdom Metazoa; phylum Chordata; class Mammalia; order Rodentia; family Muridae; genus Mus; species Mus caroli. The sequence goes on from NW_028227275.1 coordinate 19,940,911, forward strand.
TCCCCTGCCTCCCTTCCCCCTCCCTCTCCCCCTTTCCCCCTCCCCCTTCCCCCTTCGCTTATCCCTCTCCCCCTTTCCCCCTCCCTCTCCCCCTTTCCCCCTCCCTCTCCCCCTTCCCCTCTCCCCCTCCCTCTCCCCCTTCCTCTCTCCCCCTCCCCCTCCCTCTCCCCCTCCCCCCTCTCTCTGTGTTGAGAGCTCTTTGCAAGCTCCAAGTAAACACTACGGCATTATTAGCTCTAATTTCTATATTGCATAAGAGAGTTCCAGAGTTAGCTCATTTCGAGACTGCAGTTTGAACCTTTGGATGGAGTGCCATCCCCCAACCTCCTTCCCCTCCCATCCCTGGCTAGCACGCGTTACTTCTTCTATAAGTCTGACTCCTTTAGATCCACGTGTAAGGGAGCCCACACATCGTCGTCTCTCTGTATCTGGCTCATGACATCATCATGTCTTCTGGGTTCATTTGTGCTGCCAACGACAGGATTTCTTACTGTTTTATGGCTGAGTAATATTCCTTTATGCATTTTTCTCAAATTAAAGTGAACATTTCCTCCCAAATAAAGTGCTTATCACGGTACATTAAAAAAAAAGAAACAACCCTGTGGTTTCTTTATGATTTCCCCCATTTTATAAATAAATGATGAGACTCTTCTCATGTCTTATGCCAGGTTTTGTGAATCTCTGTTGATTTCTTCCTGTTCATATTACCTCTAGCATTCCCACAGACCCGGTGGAGAGCCTAGACTCCCCAGGGACCCATCCATGGCTTTCCTATAGGTTGTTGTATTTTATTCTTTCTTAAAGGAAAGTTTCCCTTTGTGCTCTGGTTTAGTTCCATATATTGAAGTTAAATGCATGTGTGTGTGTGTGTGTGTGTGTGTGTGTGTGTGTGTGTGTAGGTGCTTGTGCCCCTGCCCCTGCCTTTGCTCATAGAGGTCAAAGGAGGTCATTGGGTATCCTGATTTATTGCTTTCTGCCTTATTCATTGACAACCAGATGTCTGACTGGACCTGGAGCTGTCTCTTTGGTTTTCTGTCTCTGTCTCCCTCCCATAGCATTATAGAATGGGTGCTGATGTCCTAACTCGGGCCTTCAGGCTGTGCAGCCGGTGCTCTACCCACTGAGCCATCCCTAGCCTGGGTGATTTTTTTTTTTTTTTTGGACAATTGCTCAGTAAAATGTGTTGGACACTTTATGCAATGCATTTTCACAGGTGCGGATAGGCAGATGGATGGGGAAACTGAGGCTCAGGAGGCTCACTGCGCATGTGAAGAACAAGTAGCTCACGTTGGCTCCAGAGGCCTTTGTGCTTTAGTGTGTTTCCTGCTTTGCCTTGCATTTTCCTGTCTTCTTCCCCCGCTTTCCCTTTTCCTGTTTGCACTCCAAATAAAGCAAAAAGCTTACAGGAGAAAGGGGCAGGGGAAACTGAGGCCTCCTTGAACTTCCAGACCACAGATTCCCAGGCCGGGCAGGGCTTTGGCGTTGCCCTGGTGCTTTGTATACAGGGCTCCACCCCTGAGCCACTGAACCACACAGTCTTTGGGGTTAGCTGAAAATAAGCACTTTTAAAAAGTCTCAGTGGCAGGTTGACTAGCTAGGTCTGGGCTCTGTTTTGGGCCTGGTGTTCCACCATTTGCTTGTTCTTGTCAGAGGAAGCAGCAACCCCAGTGCTGCTCGGGGAGGACACAGGACAGTAGTCCCAGGGGTTCGGAGGTAGGCTGGAACAGGCACTTAGAGAAGCCAGACCCTTGCAGCGAAGGGGAAGTTGCTGTGCTCGCTCTGTGTGGTGGCCTCGTGGACGGTGAGTTATAGATGACTCTTAGGGTCCCCTGCGGTCCCTTGCAGAGACCAAGGGGAAGGAGCTGGCTTGAGATCTGTTGGGCTGGACTCATTCCCCCCCCCCCCCCCGCACTGTCCTGTGTGGCTGTGGACTTCCGATCTTGCTCTTTCTATGCCATAGTTTAGCTGGTTTTGCAGCCAGCTCCTTGGCACACCCTCACATACCTCCCACCATGGGTACTTTCTTCATACTTTCCCTTTTGAAATGATCTATGCTTTGAGGAAGGAGGCACCTGGCAGGCATGGTGAAATCTTTCTAGTGTCACTGCGATAATACAGCCTGTCCAAATGTCATTAAGATTTCCCCCGCCAGGGCTCCTGACCATCCTGTGAAAGGAGGGGCACAGATTGCTCTTCTATCTGCATGGCTTATTGTCAAATGCACCCGGAGCAGTTAGTAAAGACCAGTTCCCGAGGAGAAGCCAGTGCCCCGGACATTTTCCACCCAAATCTCCAAGTCCCACTGGAATTCCAGATTTCTCCCCCCCCCCCGGCCCCCCCAAAACTGTGAGCTCCAAGGGCAGAGAGGGTGGTGAGCTTGAAGCTTCCCCTCCCCCACCCACCCCCCACTGCTCCATCAGCTACCTGACCAGTGGACTTCACTTCTCCATTCGCTTGGGTGGGCTGTGTTCCCTCAGAGTGCCTGCACGTTCTTTGGTTGAGAGTGATTGGCGGGCTGCTGTGGTGCTGTGGGTAGACAGGGTGAAGCCCTGAAGTCCTCTGGGGGAAGGGTCAAGCTTCCATCTGTCTGTAAATTAACATAGGTGGGAATGGAGTCACCAGACAGGGATTTTGGCTTTTTGTTTGTTTGCTTTTGAGACACGATTTCTCTGTGTAGCCCTGGTTGGTTCACTCTGTAGACCAGGCTGGCCTCTAATGCACAGAGCTCTGCCTGCCTCTGCCTCCCAAGTGCTTGGATTAAAGGTCTGTGCTGCCACACTCCGCTCAGACTTTGGCATTTTACCCATTTATTTCCAACTTGTTTTAGTATGGATTTTTTTTTTTTTTGTATCTTGTTTCCCCTGGGACCATTATTATCACAACTCAGGAGGGACCCACAATCTCTTATTCCTGAGAAAACCTTTCCTAGACATCACTTCATCCTCATGGTTTTCCTACGAGGCAAAGCCTCTGTTCTCTTCATCTTCAAGATGGCAGAAGCAAGGTCCACAAGTTCCATGCCTTGTTCACTGTCTCAGCTTTTTCATTGAGGAAGGAGCAGGACCAGAGAGTCCTGATCTGTAGTCTGATGTCTGGTGACCTCTTTATCCAGATGGCAGAGCCAACCTTTCCTCTGATGGTGCTAGCTAGGCTCCTGCTACTCTCAAGGCCCCATGTTGGGGTTGGGTTAGAGCTGCTGTCCCGTGTCTACACTCCAGCATACTAGATATATACAGTGCATGCTACTTGGGAAATGTGAAACTTTCTAGTAGTTGCAGCTGGAAAAAAATTTTTGCAGTAAAGAGATAGGCAGAAATTAATTTTAGGATGTATTTAGCTCCATCTATTTTTATTTTAATAGACATTAAGTATAAAAGCTGCTGGGGAAATGAGTTACATGCCATATGCTTTAAAAACACATCTATCATAGCTCTCTCATTTATTCATCAATGCAGTCAGTCGCTGGGGAGTTTCTGATGAGCCCCTGCCAGGCGCTGGCATCGTGTGCAGTTTCCTCTTCTTTTTTGACTAGTCTCTTATTTGTGTGTGTGTTCTTCTCTCTTCTTCTTTTTGAAACTTTCTAAATTTAAAAAAATATTTTATATTATGTGTTTACTTGTGCGTCTGTATGTGTGCATATGAGTGCTGTGTCTAAGGGGGCCGGAAGAGGGCACTGGAGCCCCCGAAGCCGGAAGTGGTTGTGAGCAGCCGGAAGTGGGTGCAGGGACTGCACGTGGGTCCTTCGGAATAGCTGTATGTGCTCTTACCCAACTCTGAGCTCAGACTTTCTGTGTTCATCACCTGCTTAGCTGTGTTCCCAAGAGCTACAAGTTCAGGGTCTGTGCTGAACAATAGAGTTTCTGTCTTCGAAATAACCAGTTTACTGTCTAAAGTGCGGAGGTTGAGCTTCTGCTAGACTGCGATGACTGAGTCAGACTGGAGCGCTCCATTGTCCTCCAGGAAATGTCCTGGGATAGGTCCTGGCCCCATAGGTTATTGGTGTCACTCAGTAGGTTATTAAGTGCAGTGGAATGCCACAGACTCCACAGAGACCCAAACAGCTCTAGTCATGCTGTTATCAAAGGTCTGGAAACCTGACTAAAAAGAAGAGGCTAGAGATAGAAAAATGTACCTCTTGTAATGTTAGTTAGGAATTTAAAATAAATGCATCCATCCATGCTGATGTATGTGTGTCTGTGCTGATACGCTCTTAGCTTTCTTAGGAAGAGGCAGAAGAAACTGTCACCAGACGGCACTTTTGGGTGGATGGAAGTAATTTTGAACTTTCCTTGTAGATGTTTTCCTAACGTTTTGTTTTATCTATGTTTATGATTTTTTTTTTCAGTTAGAAACCTTAGAGGGAAAAAATGATCTTGAGGATTTTCTGAATGAAGAGGAATGTGTTGGTTTTTTTTTTTAAATCCTCTATTTCAAGCAGGTTGAACTGAAAATTGAAGTCCTTGTGAAAACCCCTTTGACCTCCACCCCCCCCCCCCCCAGAAAGACCTTCTGGTAAGGGGAAGTGATGTAGCATTGGTTTACGCCATTGCTGCGAAGTCGGCTCTGTCACTTACCAGGTGTGGCCCCATTCCTGTGAAGAGGGAACTTCTCAGGAGTCAGATAGCATTCCACTCTTGTCACATCTGTACTGGTGACCTTGTAGGTTACTACAGTCCCTGTGGGGACCGGTAAGAGTGAATATGAGTGTGCACTTCGTAGACGGATGAAGCAGGCGAGTCACTTGACTATTCTGGATCTGTTCCTGCCCTCTGTGGGGACAGCACAGATATATGAGTTGACAGTTGACCCCTCAGGTGCCTGTAGCTATGAAGTCCCATGAGTTTGGTGACATAGGATTTTAAACACTTTTTTTTTCTGTGTCTCAGAGCGAGAACCTTCTAAATACTACCAAGTGACTTTATACTATTTTTATTCCAGTTAGGAAGTTAACCTTTACAAGAGGACTTAAGCAATACCTAAACTGACTTAATACTCTCAGTGTATGGACACTAGCTGACTTCAGTCTTACACTATAGCATCAGGCTTTTATCTTTTTTTTTTTTTTAAAGATTTTATTTATTTATTATATGTAAGTACACTGTAGCTGTCTTCAGACAATCCAGGAGAGGACGCCAGATCTTGTTACGGATGGTTGTGAGCCACCATGTGGTTGCTGGGATTTGAACTCTGGACCTTCGGAAGAGCAGTCGGGTGCTCTTACCCATCTCACCAGCCCCAGGCTTTTATCTTATGGAATGGTAGGGCCTGTGCATCCAACATTTTACTTGTTTTGTTTTTCTGTTGTTGTTTTGCTTGTTTTTGCTATGGTCTACGGGAAGATTTACACATGTGGGTTCTAAGGAAGATAACGGGGCCAGAGGAAATGCAGGCAAGTGAGCATGACAGAGCAGGTCTATTCATTTCCCTCCCTCATAGGTTTTCACAGCTTGTCAATTTAGTTTCCACTACTCATTCACATGACCAAAGAGCATGTCTGAGAGGCCCCAAATAGGATGGTTTAATACTGCAAATGACTCTTGGTTTCTCTATTTAGAGAAATCACCGGAGCCACTTGTCATGGACTTTTGGGCAGAAAATTGTGTTAGCGGGTTTGTAAAATGTAGACTTGAACAAAAGGCAGCTTGTTTGCAAGCTTCAGAAGAATGAATCCAGTCAGTAATTGGTGAAAATTGTGTTGAGGATGAAAGACAACTGGAGACTTTCTGTCTTATGATGCTTTATACGTGTAAGTGCCCGATAAGTGGCACAAGGATGGGTGACTGGATGGTTAGTGGAAACCTGTCTGGGGCCATTTGTGTACGCATGGTCTCCTTTTGAGTATCCTGGCTGGGGAGGAAGACATCCCCCATGCGCATCCTACCGAGGGGCCCCAAACAGCTGTCCTTTGCACTGTGGACTGTTGCTATGGAATGTGTTATGTTGGATCACACAGTTGGGGTGTTTATAACAACTCATCCACAGCATAAACGTCCCATAGAGTACACCCATTTCATTCTATGCCCACATGTAAGCATGTAGGACGACTTATCCTACAAAGAACCGAGGAAAACCGCCTGAGCCTCCCTGGCATGCTCCAGATCAGGAGCAGAGATTAAATCCCACCCCCCACCCCCACCCCCCAAAAAGCAATCACAACAAAGTGAAATTATCTGTAACTTGGAATTGACTTAGTCTCTTTTGAAAAGGCCTTTTGGAATTTGTGTTGTCTGAATGTGTGTGATTTTTCCCCCGTCACCTCCCCACAGTTATGATCCTACTAGGCTCTTACATAAAATAACGTGGGAGAGCCTGCACATACCATCCAACAAGGTGTTAGTTTCACAAGCAGCCTGTGGGCTTTCTCTAACATCTGATAACACAGGAAGTAGAGGAGGAGGCCGAGGATGAAATGAAAATGCTCTACTTTAAATTAGACTAGAATAACTTTCCGCTTACATGTATAACCTAATGATGGAAACTGTACCTACAATTAACTAGAGCACGCGCCCAAACTAGCGATGCTTGTAAAAAACTGTTGATCTTGGGTGTTTGTTTGTTTGTTTGTTTGCTTGTTTTCTAAGACAGGGTTTCTCTGTGTACCCTGGCTATCCTGGAACTCACTCTGTAGACCAGGCTAGCCTTGAACTCTGCCTGTCTCTGCCTCCCAAGTGCTGGGATTAAAAGTGTGTGCCTGTGCTGGCTTTGGCAACACATACACTAAAAGCGTATGCCACTACGACCTGGCTGTTGATCTGGTTTTTGTTTTTGTTTTTGTTTGTTTTGTTTTGTTTTGTTTTTGAATGTATAAAATGTGGGGAAACATTTCTTATCTAGGAGGTGGCATCTGTTTTTCCCAAACTTGCCAACTTGTCCCTTGTTCCGACCCAAGTCATCTGGGTCAGGTGCTCCCCTCATGTCCCATCATTCCAAGTAGCATTTGTCAAAGCCTTGGCTTGTCTCCAGAGGTGTGATCATAATTCTGTGAGTTTTTATTTTAAAAAAAGGAAACATGCAATACTGAAACTTTTGTACAGTAATCTGGCAGCTTAAGGGTTTATGTTTGTTTCAAAGGCATTTGGAATTCTATGTCCTGTGGGTTCTATGAACCCTCAGTGTTGCTTTGCTCCAGTCTATGGTCAAAGTTGTTTGGGTAACTAGACTTTGCCCACACTTTGGAAGCCATCAAACTTTAGAGTTTCTGGAAACTGAGTCATTTGAGGTGGAAACAGAATGGGGACAGCAGAAAAGAAAATGTTGGGGTCACCTGGCCTAGTTCTTTAGTTAAAAAATGAGCAAAGTGGGTTTCAGAGGAGTTAAATGCCCTTACTGCGAGAGTGAAGAGCAGACAGCTTACATTTCTATCCAGCAGATAGTCATTGAATGTTGTGAGGCACCTGTCACGGGTGAGTTACTGAACATTTTGAGGTGCCTGTCATGGGTGAGGTCTTGCGTAAGACTCTAAAGGAACCTGGTCAGAGAGTGAGATTCAAATCCTGTCTTTATGCAGTCCATGTGTCATACTATGAGAAGGGCATTTAACAGCCACACTCAACAACAGCCAGGAGCTGGGGCATTTATCAGATAGAAGCCAGGGGGCTCCCTTTGACTCATAAAGGGGCTCTGTGATTCCTGGGAACCCTTTTGGTATAGTTCCTTAAACCATCTTTTTAGGGAAGAATGTGTATCCTGCGCATCCATCCTGGAGAAAGGAAAATCCAGGCTGGCTCATACTTAGAGTAGGTGGTTCACTAATGCTAACCCAAAGTTAATCCCAACTCTCACGGTAATAATTTTCTCAGAGTAGTGGTTATGATGGTGTAGAATTTACAGTAGCGTCACTCATGCATTCTATTTTAAATTAGTGTCTTGCTTGTTTCTAGTCTGCAGTGCTGTTGACATGGGTACTGACATATCCCTACAACTTGAAAATCACATTATAGTTCATCTACATGTGTGTTGTTTGGAAAGATAGACTAAAGATTAAGTCAAAAATTAATACAGACAAAAGAGAAAATTAATTAGGGTCTTTTTTTAAAATTTATTTTATTATTATATATAAGTACACACTGTTACAAGGTTGCTGTCTTCAGACACACCAGAAGGGAGCGTCAGATCTCATTACAGATGGTTGTGAGCCACCATGTGGTTGCTGGGACTTGAACTCATGACCTTTGGAAGATCAGTCAGTGCTCTTAACCACTGAGCCATCTCTCCAGCCCAATTCAAGAGAAATGCTGGAACTGTTATCTAGATGTAGAAGAAAGGAATCTGTTTCCAGAGCAGTATTTGTAGGACTTGGTGGTTTTAGTTGAAGGTAAACTAAGCAAGATCTCAGGGAATTAAGAAAAGAAACAAACAAACAAACAACCTCATGCAGGCTCATAAACAGAAAACGTGATATTCGAGAAGATACTCTTCTACCCTGAACTGGTTCTCTTACCTGAAAAATTTTGCCATTTCAGTGGGAAGCAAAGGAAGAAGACTGTGTACAATTATTCATTCAGCTACCTAGACATTCCACCTAGCATCCATCCTCCCATCCCACTACCTAGCTATCTACCCAATTCACCTATCTGCCCATCTACCCATTTAGCCACCTAGACATCCACCCTTCTATACATCCATCTACCCACCCATTCACCCACTCATCTATCTACCCATCCATCCACCCACTCACCCATCCATCCATCCATCCACCCAACCCATCCATCCACCTAATCATCCATCTATCCATCCATCCATCCATCCATCCATCCATCCATCTGTCCATTCATCCGTCCATTCATTCATTAATACATATATTCACTTACTTATAAATTTGACTTTTAGTATCTGTGCTATTTATTAATTAAATCTCAGGAGAGCAGAGAGCCAGGGCTTTGCTCACTGACTCCAGGAAGGGAGACAGTCCTCGCTGCATTGCGAGCCCCCATTCAGTGTTGAATGTATGACTGAATGGAATGAGTGGGGAGTTTCAAATTCTGTCAGATGACACCTTACTGGAGGATATTACTTTGTTGTGGAAAATGTTGTCTTATTGGAACCATGGGAACTATCTTTAGGGTTTTGAAGGCTGTCGTAGGAACAGTCAGAAGGCAGAACCTTTCCCGTGTCTCTGCAGGAGACAGGGCAGGGAGCTTGGATAAACCTATCATGGTGCTAACAATAAGGATTTGGGGCACTCATTTTGAAGCCAAATTTTTATGGCGAGTGGGGAGTTAAAAGCGGTACGTTAAAATTTCATGGTAAGGCTTGGCTCCTTGGTAGGAACATTTTCTAGTATGTATAAGCACCAGAAGAAAAAAAATGGTTAAAATTGCAGTATGTTTGCTGAACATGGTGGCACATGCCTGCAGAATTCCCAGCACCCAGGAGGCTGATGCAGGAGGATTGAGAATTTGAGGTCAGCTTGGGTTTTATGGTGAGTAGTGGACCAGCCTGAGATATATAATGAGGCCCTCTCACAAAAAGCCAATATATGAACAAAAAATAATACATTTGAAATTTTTGATGGGCTGGGGATTAGGGAGATGGCCTAGAGGGTGAAGAAGTGAGAGAGAGAGAGAGAGAGAGAGAGAGAGAGAGAGAGAGAGAGAGAGAGAGAGAGAGAGAGAGAGAGAGAGAGAGAGAATTTGATCGGAACTTTCATTTCTTAAAGTAAACCAAACAGTCAAGACTACCCTGGTCTTAGTTGTGTAAAGCCACATCAAGACTGAATCAACTCTTTGTTGTATCTCAGGCAGAGAGGCTTGGATACATCCTTCTGAATTTTTTTTTTCTGATACAATTTTATGCTAGAACCATATGGTTTTCCTTAGATCAATTTTTTTTTGGAAAAGCTGTTGAAATACAATTCACAGCATATCCAATTTCCACAGGTTTTGGAGACCTCATCTCTATCATTGTGTGTCTTTTGTCTTTTGCTTGTTTGTTCTGAGATAGTGTTGCTGGTCCTGAATGCTTAAACCTCCTGCCTCATCTTGCTAAAGGCTGGGGTCAAAGGCAGGTGCCACTTGGTTCAGTTTGTACCTTCAATTTTTTCATTATTAGAATGTTTCCTATTAGTTCTGGCTTGCTCAGGAGGTACTGTCTCCATTGACAGTGTTTTATTGTGGATCTACCAGTTTATGGATCTTCTATTTTCTCCCCAAGTGTGTGCATGCATATGCATACATATATGTGTGTGCATGTGTGAGTACATACATATGTGTATGTATGTATGTATGTATGTTTGAAACAGAGACTCACATAGTCCGTTTTGGCCTCAAACTCATGACACAGGAAAGAGTACCTCTGATCTCTGGTCCTCCATCTGTGCAGGGCCGCCAGGATGACAGGCATGCCCTACTGCTCCTGACTAGCTCTAGCGGATTTCAACCATCACTTTCATCAACTTTATACAACTTTACACAACTCTGCATTTTTTTGCAGCATTTAGAATTTCTCTATTTCTCTGTAAAGTCAAGTTGCATTGCATTTACAGTTAATTATGGAAAGTCCTAAGTCTGGCAGAGACCACGCATCAAACTGTTATTTGATGCTTGGAAATAATGCATCAAAGTTAACCAACCTAGGCTATGGGGATGGCTCAGTGGCTAAAGATGCTTGTCAACGAGCCTGATATCGTGTTTTACCCCTGGAGCCCACTTGTTAGAAACAGAGAATGGATTCTTGTAGGTTGACCTCTGACCTCTGCCCACCTGCTGCAGGATGTGTGCCATTCGCCACTCCCAAAATAAAGAAATGAATGATATATTTTTTTAAAAATTCTACTTTCACTTTTATTTATATTTAACGTTTCATTGATTCTTTGTGAATTTCACACCATGCACTCCAGTCCCACTCATATCCCCATCCTGCAGCCTCCCCCAGGAAAGAAAAAAAAATCTCACTGTGGAAGCTGTGGTGTGTCACAGTGTGCCCCACAGAATACCCCTTTGTCCACACATTTACGTGCAGACGTCACTGCAGTGAGTCATCATTGGTCTGGTTTGAGGCTTCTGGCTTCTGCTACACTAACCAATACTGGGTCCTCACCAGGAGTCTTCTCGGATGTCTCTGATATCCCATTGCTCTGAGTCATGGAGATTTTGCAGCTTTGGCTCGGCAGGACCGGCCCCTTTACATTTCCAGCAGTTAAGGGGTACACGTCAGAGTGGGTCACTCAGAGTCCTGGATCTGGACCTGGGTTGTGGCTGAGCTGCTCAGCCTGACAGCTCTCCCCATATCCACATCAAGGAGGAGCTCTCCAGCACCCCCCCAGCTAACTCACCCAATGATGTAGCTGACAAGGGGAGGGGCCAACTAGCCTGCTGTCATGCCCTCGGGCTGGTTCCCCCCTGCCCAAGCAACCAAAGGCAGGTCTATTGTGCTTCCCAGGTGGGGCTTGCTCTTCTGAGTATTTTAGCAAGTGAGGGACTGGGACAGCTCTCCAGCTTTCATGACCTCCTTTGGCTGGCTATCCTGTAACCTGTGAAACAAAGGCAAACTCTACTGTGCTTCCTGGGTGAGGCTCGGGGCCGCTCTCCCAAGTGTTGCAGCTGGCAAGGGTCTGGGCCAACTCTTCTGCTCCCATACCTTCTGGGCCAGCTCTCCCTTAATGCGCAGGAGAGGAGTGGGGCTAGTTCTGCACAGCCCTCAGACATCAAAATGGCCCCAGGTGGCAGCCCAGACCAGGGATGTCTGCCTGGCCTTTGGAGGTAACAGATCCCTGCTGCTGCAGGTCCACAGACAGAGTGGGCCAGTACCTCATCATGGCCTTAGGTGGCATCGCCAGCTGCCCACATTAGGCTGTTCCTTACCAACCCTCGAGTCTCCCATTCTCCATCTCTTCATTGTACACACATCCTTCTGTTTCTCTTTCTCTTCCATTTCTCACGTGCTCATCTGAGTGGTGCCCAGGCCAGGGTTCAATGGGTGATATTGAAAAAGGGACCAATTTTGAAAATGAATTGATTTTTGTTACTGTTATTTTGTATTATTAAAAAGGTGGCTTCTTAATATTATGCTGACTACCAGACCTTGAAACAGAGAGATACTTAGGACAAGGCAAGGTTGCTGGAGTTGGTAGCCTTGTGTATGGCTCAGCCCTAAGCTTCATTCCATCGAGCAAAGAACCAAGGAACTTAACATTGTAGCACATGGACAGTCTGTCTCACCTGGGAGACTATTTGGGGAATTTGCTGCTGTTGGTGGAGTTCTCAAGAGGTTGAAACAGTATCCCCAGTCCAACAGTTGAGGCTCCAGACTTCTGACACTCCACTGAAAACCCCTGAACAAACCCACCGCACCACTGTGGTATGGCAAAAGAACGGCTGGATTCCATGGTCTACATGAGAAAGATCTGGAGGTTTGAGAGGACCACAAGCAAGGCAGTGTACTGTGTGGAGAGGCAGTCTCCAGTTGGTTTTCAGAACAGTGGGCAGGTGCTGAAAAGTGACAGCCTTTCCAATAGTATACTCTTGTCATCTATCTAGAGTGGCCATGGACGGGACGTGAGGGCTGGAGAGTTAGATGCAGGGATGCAGGGAGTTGTGTCCAGGTCAGAGCTGTCCCCTGAACGGTTTGCTTACCGATTAACCATCTAATGGATTGTAAGGAGAACCTCCTACTTTGGTTGAAAGAAAAATTAACTAAAGAAAGGATTGGAGTGCTGCTGCTGATCCTGGGATATCTGCCACCAAGGACTTGAACTCTGTGTTACTCTGACTCTTGTCCCACGGCATGACTCTGGTGGATTGTCGCCAAGAGGAGGAATTAGGGCCCAAGGATCATCTCAGCTCCCTGATTTACTTCATTAGCTCCAGCCCCAAGAGGAGTTGATGCTCATTCTTTCTGGTTCAGAAACTGAAATAGACTGGGCAAGGGCCACACGATCCTAGTGTATTGGTGATGATAGGAGAGTGGAGAGTTTCAGAATAGTCTAGCCTATAGAGCAAGTTCCATACCAGCCTTATCAACTGTCAACATAACAAGAGACCCTTCCTCCCTCCCTCCCTCCCTCCCTCCCTCCCTCCCTCCCTCCCTCCCTCCCTCCCTCCCTCTCTCTCCCTCCCTCCCTTCTTTCCGTCTTTCCTTCTTTCCTTTGTTTTTTCCTTAATTCTTTCCTCTTTCATCTCCCCCTTCCCCCCACCCTCCTCCATCTTTTTCAAGGCTGGGTTTCTATTTTTTTTTTTTTCGAGACAGGGTTTCTCTGTATAGCCCTGGCTGTCCTGGAACTCACTTTGTAGACCAGGCTGGCCTCGAACTCAGAAATCCACCTGCCTCTGCCTCCCAAGTGCTGGGATTACAAGGCTGGGTTTCTTTGTGTAGCCTTGGCTATCCAGGAACTCACCCTGTAGACCAGGCTGGCTTTGAACTCACAGCGATCCACCTGCCTCTGCCTCCTGAGTGCTGGGATTAGTTGTATTACCCATCACCTTTTTTTTTTTTTTTAAAGGAAGAATAGAAGAGAAAACTTGGTTCAGGGATTATGGACTACTTGGGTCAGGGTCTATGGGCTACTATTATCTGTGGCCTTGAGATTATAGGACACTGATCGGCCATTTTGGTAGCCTGGGGTGTGAGGTTTCTAAAAATTTCGATTTCAGAGCATTTGGTCAATGTGGAGGAGCCAGGAGCTTCCCCACACAGGACTGCTGTTCTTTTAAAGTGACACAGAAGACATCTGCCACTCTGGGGGACCCTAAAAACAGGAAAGGATTTGGATCGTTTGCCACAGAAATAGGCTACAATGGAGGAGTGGTTGTTGAGTAGCTTGCCTGGGGACAGTGAGCTGTGTGGAGGCCAGGCCTGCCCTTGAACTCAGTCCTCCCACTACATTTCACTGTCTGCACAGAGAAGAGCCCAAGAAGACGAAATTCCCTTCAAGCATCTGCAGGACGCTGGTGTAGGAGTAGGCACTGTGTGTTGGGCCAGGTTCCTAGGGCAAGTTAGAGGTTATAGATAGGGGGTTGGGGGGAGAAGGGGAGGATGCTGAGAACTGAATGCTGTGAGAACATCTGTAGAGAAAAATTTCTGATTATTATTATTATTTTAAATCTGAGGTGCCATACAAAAACAATAGATATAGACTAAGATGGCACTTGGAGAAACTGTCAGCTAGAGGACTGGCTCACGTTGTAGAGTCTTTCAATATTAATTGAGGGAAGAGCTAAATGGTCACACATCCTCCTTAAATGAGAGGTGTATGGATGTTACTAACTTGATCTAACCCTTCCAGAATAATAAATATTTTAAAACATACTGCGCTTGATCACAAGAAGAAAATTCTGCTTGTCCGTTAAAAATTCATTTAAAAAAATGGAATGCATATCAGATTTTTTTTGGTGGGGTACTAGAGTATTTTCCATAGGTTCATGAACGCTTTATTGAGATAGCATCGGATGCTGAGTTCCTCTGACATCTTCTTCTAGTCATTTGATTTTTATCAGCAAACCCCTTTCTGATCCGTGTTGATGTAGCTTGAAGGTCTTGGAAGGTGTGTTTACAGGAGGCCTCATTTCCAGTGTAGGTGGGAAAGGGGCCAACCAGAAGGAACAAAAGCCCCTGACATGCAGCGTTGTCTGTACAATGCACAGTGCAAATGCCATGGGGTGTTTGGGTCAAATGATGGGTTGAGTGTCCCTCAAGTAGCAGTGTATAAACACAGAGAAAATAATGTACTTGATCTGTAAGTGTTCTTCCAACAAACCCCTTATCCTGATCTACTCCTGCTTTCAGATAATGTGTGCTCCAAACAGCCCTGTGGGTAAAGCACCTCTCACTAGACCCCCAGTCATTGCTTACCAAGACAGCTCTCTCCAGACCTGGGGTTTAGCAATAAGTGGGGATAGGATGAAGCGGAGGATAATGGGTAGATTCAAGTTGTGGTATGGAAGGGAAGATGGAGCTGGAGCTGGAGCAATGGTTCAGCTCGGAAAAGGTACTGGCTGCCAAATCTGACAACCTGAGTTCAGTCCTGGGGACCCAGATGGTAGAAGGAGAGGATTTACTCTTGTGAGTTGTATACACACGTGCACATGTGCACACACACAAACACACACATTAAGTGTATGTGATGCAAATTTTAAGAAATTAAGAAAGGGTGGCTGCAAACGGTGAATGGGTCTGCGTCTCAGAAAGGTGTGATGGTGACTGTCCTGTCTAAGTCGCCATGCATTGCAAAGCAAGGGCTATGAGTACCAGATCTAAAACAAGATTCAGTGAGGAAAGAGCAAGGGCAAGCAAGACATGGGCACAGACGTCACTGTGAGGAATGCCTGCTGAGGACCAATTTCTGGGTCAGAAGGACATTCAATCTCAGAGGCTCTGATCTTGTGGCAATGGTATCACAACCTGAAGCCACCATGGAACCGACTTTGCCAACTGGGGACTGGATTATGTGAGATGAGCCTGGATGGACAGAGTTGTCTTTTAATTTGCTGTTTATCGAACATCTATCATGGACCAGCTTCTGGGCCAGGGATGCAGCATCAAAGAAGGCTCCAGCTCTCCCTTAGCAAAAAGGGTTTTAGACTTCTCTGATAGAAGATGGCAAAAGGAAGAGGCATATTCAGGACACTGACTCTCTACCACGTGGCCTGGACACACCCACAGTATCCGTCACAGGCCAGAGTGGTCCTCTAGGACCTATGTTTATGGACTGTGTTGACTTTGGTTGGTATCCTAGATGTTGAACGGAGGAGGCCGGAAGCCTACTCCATACCAGGCCTGCTGAACTCAATGAAAAACTAGCTCTGCTATTTAAGAGATGGGTGTGAGACCATCCAACTGGCCCTGGTCAGGGAGCCAAGCTGTGCTAGGGAGTTGTCAGGTGAATAGTATGAGAACCGTGAATACTTTTGCAGGTACTGAAAAATGGTTCCATGTTGCTAAGAGGCTGAAGAGATGGCTTAGCGCCTAAGAGCACTTCCTGCTCTTCCAGAGGATCCGAAATCCAGTACACAGTACACGTGCGGCATGGCTCACAACCACCTGTAATTCCACTGTCACAATACACACACTGCCACTACCACCAAACAAACAAACAAAAGTAAAAAATGAATCTGGAAAAAAAATAGACAAGACTTGGCATCTTGTATCTTTTTTTTTTTTTTATTCTGCCAGCCTAAACCCTTCACACACACACACACACACAGTGTGTATGTATGCATATATATTTTTAAAGTTACATATATATGTATATATGTGTGTGTATGTATGCATATATATTTTTAAGTTACATATATATGTATATGTGTGTGTGTGTGTATGCATATATATATTTTAAGTTACTACCATTGCCAATTTTTGTGGTTCTATGGATCACAGAGCCTCTCACATGCTCGGCAAACACTCCTCACCTAAGCCACCTCCCTAGCCCGGCTGAGGATTCGACTACTTGTGTTTTTTTCTTGCTCTGCACTCCTATAGAAGGCATCAGTGGGTCTCCCCAGGGAGCGCTCACTCACACTAGAATTACCTGCATCCCAGTTTGGTTCCCCAGCTACATTGTGCATTCTGGAGGGGCAGTGTGTTATTCCATGGGATTCTCTGTTGTGCTCAGCCGAGTGTGAGCACTTGGAGATCTTAGGAAGTACAGTCCACTTAGAGCACAGAGATCCTAGATGCTTTCAGTCAAAGCTGCTTCTGAATAGCATGATTAAATTACTGTCTCCTCGGGCTTACAGTCATCACTGTCACATTTGCACCATTAGCCTACATCCTGACTTGCTGAGAAAAGATACCCTGGGGCCACTCACAATCTAAATAAAGAATCCGAAGCCCCTTCAGGTGCCCTCCCATGATCCTGCTGTCTGCCCTCTTGTTAATAGATATTTATTAAACACCCACACAGAGAATCTAGTGAAGACACATGCAATTCAATGCTGAAGAAGGATTGCAGATTCTGTGGCAAGCACAAGGGCTGCCGTCAAGAATCTCTGGAGCTGTGTTGGAGAGATGGCTCAGCATGTAAGAGTGCTAACCGCTCTTGAAGAGGATCTGGGTTCCGTTCCCAGCACCTGTGTGGCAGCTCGCAACTGCCCGTAGCTCTAGTTCCAGGGGATCCCATGTCCTCTGATCTTCACAGGCTTCTGTACACACATGGCACATGCACTCAGGTGCACACACATATGTTCATAAAAGTAAGTAAATAAATAATTTTAGAAAGGCCCCTGAGAGCTAAACGACGATTTGGGCACATTTGTGCTCCAGTAGCCAGCTCAACCCTGGGCACACATCTCACATCCTGCTTGTATGTACTAGATGTGACAGTTCTGTCTGTAATGGGGACCAAGGGGGATGCTATCATTTTCGATGAAGAAGACCATCATTTGCTGCCAGACTAGCTATAGAGGTGGCATCAGCACAACTTGGCATCAGGTGGCCTGTCTGCCTGGGTGGGTCTGACCGCAGACCTCAGAGCTGTGGGGAGGGACTGAGGAGGGCAGAATGACCAACCAGAGACCACACGGGGGCAGAGGGAGAGCTTTGCTTTTGCTTTAGATCTGACACTGGCCATCTAAGAAACTCTTGAGAAAAATCAAGATGTAAGTAAGTTGCAAGCTGGCTTCTGTGGCTTTTGTGGAAATATTTATTTATGTTTTTCAAAAGCAGCCCAGTCTTCAGCTCTAAGATGCTCACTGTGTCATCCTTTGCTTCTTTTGACCACAAAAGCCACACATCCGCATCCCTGCGAGCGAGGAGGCTACGACAGGAGGTTGTGATCTTCGTACAGATCTCGATGAAAGAAAAGCCAAGACTGGCGGTGAAGTCTCCAGTGTAGGCTGTAGTGTGTACATTCTTCAGACGCTGGGGCTCTTACAAAAGGACTTTCGCCCATCCTTGGATTGGCTTCTCTATCAGCTAAATGGTGTATGCCCAGCCACGTGACCATAACCAGCTTCTCCTCTTTTTAATCCTCCTTGATGTGCGGTCCCCCAATATGAAATGTTTTGGGTGGGTTCTCATCTCTCCTGGTTATTTAGAAAGTGATTGTTTTTGTCTTGAATTCTGCCGGCTGTTTTCAGCTGCCGACCCAGGTTTGTGACCCTTTGCGTGGACTGGCATTTTCTCTCTGCTCACGTATTGGCCATGTAGGTTGCCCCTGGCCCCTAAGCATGATCTAGAATATCTTGTATGGTAGACACACTGTATGGGGCGTCCTGCTTGTCCCAGGTCAGATTTCATTAATGACTCAAGGCATCTTTTCTCATTGAGCTGGACTGAGCTTTGGCTCTGACAGTCTCGGTGCAAGGGATCCACTACTTAATATTGTCCACAGTAAAGAGGAAAGAGCATCCATTTTTGTTTAGTAATCAGGATTTCTCACTTCCAGGCATAACAGATATATTGGCAGATAATTGGAAACAAGGTCCTTCTCACCCATGTTGTCTAGTTGGTCAGTTCTTGCATAAAAAAGAGCAAGTGAGACTCTTTAATAACTATTATCCTAGATTTCTTGACCTCTGACTGTCAGGCATTTGGGGGTGGAATTCAGTCATTTTCTCTTAAGTGATTTAGTTTCAATGAAACCAAACTAGGGTGTTTTCAGAAATCTCAAATGTCTTCTGCAGAGGTCTACGACATTTGATGAAGGAAAACATTAAGAACTAGCATCTAGGTTTGTTTTGAGGTCATTAAAGTGGGTGATATGGCGTAATTGGCATGGACAGAGAAAGCCTTAAATATTTACTCAGAGGGGATGTATTAAATAATCTGTGACCTTTTAGTGTAAAACACTTGCCATGCAATGAGTTAGAGGGACAGATGGGGCCTTGACTGAAGTCTCTCATCTTCCCTTAGATGTAGGTCTAACGGACTCCAGTAAATACTAAATAAATGAATGGACTCCAGTACTCTGTAAATACTAAATAAATGAAGAGCTGAGTTGTTTGGACACACTTGCTTTATAAACAAGATAAAGTCACTTCACTTAGGAGAAATGACTGCATTTCATTGTCTCAATTTTCAGGACAACAGCCTGGAGCTAGGTGGCGACATGGGTGGGCTCTCATTCATTTGCTAGTGGTGTTAGTATTCATAGAAGCATGTTTTTATTGGTCATGATATTATTTCTAAAAGGCATCTTTCTATATAAAGCATATATTCCTAGTATCTGTGAACATCTATCTTTCTTCTACTCACCGGTGAGAGAGTTAGATCTCTTGGGATGGTCTTGCATGTTCCCACCAAGCCTTGTGCCTTCATATTAGCCATTGAATGGCCCCTCTTCTGAGAGTAGGTGAATGTAAGATATTTCAAGGCATTTATTTCCCTCTTACACGCTGGCTTGTCAAATTGAACCTTCTGGGTTTTGTCTGTTTATTTTTGTATGTTTTTTTGTTTGTTTGTTTGCGTTTCCACATGATAAACATAGCTCTGTGAATAACAGAATTTTCTACCTTACTTTGGAGTCCTTGCATGGGAGCACTATTGTGAGGATGATTGTCACACTCTGAGACTCGCCTTGTTTGACCTCAGCAACTTCTACAGCTGGCTAGATCTTCCATACGTTCACAGTTTACCTTCTTCTCCAGTCCAAGGAGTGAGTGACTGATGCAGCGGGCCTAGAAATCATTTGTGGTTTTCAAACCGCATTTCCATCCATTTAAATGTGTTCTTTCCCAGATAGATTTTTAATTTTTATCTTTTCAAATAGCTTGGGTTTGTCGTAAAAAGGAATACAGTTTTTTTTTTAAGAAGTGGATTATATTAGAGGGGGAAAGTTGTATCTAATTCTGTAAGATGGTTGCTATGGTGACGATTGAATGCAAATTTCAGCTTATGTATGTAAAGCCAGTGTTTGCGTTTTTGATTAGAGACCAGAGGCAAGGCTTGATGTCAGTTGGTGAAATAGCTAAAAACATCTATTAATGGGAAAAAAGACGTTTTAAAAGAACAAAAGAGTCACTGAGCCCCTTCAACACCTGTGTAATTCAGCACAGACCAACTCATTATGTGTGGCGGCAACAAAATAGTCCAATAAACAAGACATGTCCTTCCTCCACAATTTCTTCATTGGGAAAATAGAAGAAGAGAGGTTTAGGAAGAAGGTGGCTCTAGCAAAGATGAACTTCTGTGTGCCAGATTTCATTGACTATCAGGACGGATTTGGTTCATAGGACAGGAGCCTGGAACATCAGGTGAAAGAGATGGACAGAGTGGCCTGACAGAGCCTTCAGCCTCAGAACCCATGCTCTTTCCAGCAATAGGAAAATTCCAGAGAGAGGCTCAGTAACACCAACCTACCACAGCCCAGTCATCAGAATCCTAAAGCCATGTAGGGAACAGGCTTCTGCCTCTGTGGCTAGTTCAATCTAAGATTAGAGTTAAGGAGCAGAAATCTCTCTAATTCTCAGTGTTCATTTAAATCTCTTTAGTGCAGTCTCCTTAGTTCTTACATGTTTATAGGTAGTTACTCTACAGTGCACCTGCATATAAACACGTGTGTGTGTGTGTGGTGTGGTGTGTGTCTGTCTGTCTTTCTTGGACAGTTCTTGGAGTGTTCTATTAATCGTTTCCATTGACCACACCAATAGAAACTTAGGCCTTCTGGATCCTTGGAAAAACTCCAATAAGTCATCACTGCCCACCAGGCTAGTCTCAGAACTAGGCAATGAAGATTCCTGCGGTTCATCCATGATTCAGGGACATGGGGTGACTTTTAGTGTCTCATGAGCAGCTGCTGCTGCTGTGTCCTAGGTAAAACTTGGCAGCAATAGGCTCGCCTCATTTCTCTGTTACGCTTCATCTTCGAAAGAGCCCCCTGACTCGACCACCAGGAGTCGAGAATCATACATTTGGACTGTGGGACCATGGAAACACCTTAATATACCCCTTTTAGAGTACACTTAGAAGTTTTCAGAATGTTATTTCTCATCAATATTCCCCCAAGAGGCAATATATCCACTCTAAAGAGACGTATCTCAGCACAGGCTGGGCAAGGAATTGACTGGATGGTCATCGCTGAAGGACCCAGGAGGCTCTGGCTTTAGATCTTGTAGCCAGATTTTCTCAGACTCTAAGACAAACCTGGATATCAGCCCTCACATCGCTATGGGCTGATCTGTGACTCCACTCTCCCTCTATGCACATGCTGAAGCCAAGCCCCACCCCTCAGAACTCCAGAATGTGAAGATGGAGGTGCATGGATGGGTCCTTCTCCACTGTGGCCAATGTCCTTTCACAGACATACGTGCACATGGAGGGCACAGAGGGCAGCTGCCACCTGCAGACCAAGGGAAGAGACTCGGAGATCAGCGTCTACTGATATTCTGCTTTTGCCTTAGAGTCACGAGAGACAACATTACCATCGTTTACAACACCCAAGCCTGTGGGTTTTACTATGGCAGCCTGAAAAACTAGTGTGACTTTAAGGATGGCTCACATGTCTTAGGTGACTGTGTAGTTGCTGCCCCAAAGGACAGAAGTACTATTTTAAGTGATCCCGATCTAGTTCAGTAGGGTTGAGCCTAAGCTCTGCTCCCAGGTTCATAAAACCAGTTAAGCCAGTGAGGCCTGATTGGAATCTCACATGGCACTCACCTATAAAAGCAGACTGTGTGGTTAACAACGTCTTTACAAAGAAATGAAGAACATGATGTAATCAAAACATGGTTTCCAAAGTCCTGTAATATTTTTATCTGGATTCTCTTGTGACTGTGAGTATATGTGACGCAGGAGCTGAAGCAGAGTGAAGGAAAGAGTCCAGGATGGTGGAGATGGTCTCGCTGTCAGCCTGAAGATGAGGCTCATGCTGAAGATGATGGACTAGAAAGCCAGAATGAACTCAGGACCTTGGTGATGGTGCTGAGTTCTTTTTTTTTTTAATTTTTAATATTTTTATTACATATTTTCCTCAATTACATTTCCAATGCTATCCCAAAAGTCCCCCATAGCGCCCCCCACTTCCCTACCCACCCATTCCCATTCTTTTGGCCCTGGCATTCCCCTATATTGGGGCATATAAAGTTTGCAAGTCCAATGGGCCTCTCTTTCCATTGATGGCCGACTAGGTCATCTTTCGATACATATGCAGCTAGAGACAAGAGCTCCGGGGTTCTGGTTAGTACATCATGTTGTTCCAACAATAGGGTTGCAGATCCCTTTAGCTCCTTGGGTACTTTCTCTAGCTTCTCCATTGGGAGCCCTGTGATACATCCAATAGCTGACTGTGAACATCCACTCCTGTGTTTGCTAGGCCCCGGCATCGTCTCACAAGAGACAGCTATATTTGGGTCCTTTCAGCAAAATCTTGCTAGTGTATGCAATGGTGTCAGCGTTTAGAAGCTGATTATGGGATGGATCCCTGGATACGGCAGTCTCTAAATGGTCCATCCTTTCATCACAGCTACGAACTTTGTCTCTGTAACTCCTTCCCTGGGTGTTTTGTTCCCAATTCTAAGAAGGTGCACAGTGTCCACACTTTGGTCTTCATTCTTCTTGAGTTTCATGCGTTTAGCAAATTGTATCTTATATCTTGGGTATCCTAAGTTTTGGGCTAATATCCACTTATCAGTGAATACATATTGTGTGAGTTCTTTTGTGATTGTGTTACTTCACTCAAGATGATGCCCTCCAGGTCCATCCATTTGGCTAGGAATTTCATAAATTCATTCTTTTTAATAGCTGAGTAGTACTCCATTGTGTAAATGTACCATAATTTCTGTATCCATTCCTCTGTTGAGGGACATCTGGGTTCTTTCCAGCTTTGGCTATTATAAATAGGGCTGCTATGAACATAGTGGAGCATGTGTCCTTTTTACCGGTTGGGACATCTTCTGGATATATGCCCAGGAGAGGTATTGCTGGATCCTCCGGTAGTACTATGTCCAATTTTCTGAGGAACCGCCAGACTGATTTCCAGAGTGGTTGTACAAGCTTGCAATCCCACCAACAATGGAGGAGTGTTCCTCTTTCTCCACATCCTCGCCAGCATCTGCTGTCACCTGAATTTTTGATCTTAGCCATTCTGACTGGTGTGAGGTGGAATCTCAGGGTTGTTTTGATTTGCATTTCCCTGATGATTAAGGATGTTGAACATTTTTTCAGGTGCTTCTCTGCCATTCGGTATTCCTCAGGTGAGAATTCTTTGTTCAGTTCTGAGCCCCATTTTTTAATGGGGTTATTTGACTTTCTGGAGTCCACCTTCTTGAGTTCTTTATATATATTGGATATTAGTCCCTTATCTGATTTAGGATAGGTGAAGATCCTTTCCCAATCTGTTGGTGGTTTTTTGTCTTATTGATGGTGTCTTTAGCCTTGCAGAAGCTTTGTAGTTTCATGAGGTCCCACTTGTCAATTCTCGATCTTACAGCACAAGCCATTACTGTTCTATTCAGGAATTTTTCCCCTGTGCCCATATCTTCAAGGCTTTTCCCCACTTTCTCCTCTATAAGTTTCAGTGTCTCTGGTTTTATGTGAAGTTCCTTGATCCACTTAGACTTGACCTTAGTACAAGGAGATAGGAATGGATCGATTCGCATTCTTCTACATGTTAACAACCAGTTGTGCCAGCACCATTTGTTGAAAATGCTGTCTTTCTTCCACTGGATGCTTTTAGCTCCCTTGTCGAAGATCAAGTGACCGTAGGTGTGTGGGTTCATTTCTGGGTCTTCAATTCTATTCCATTGGTCTATTTGTCTGTCACTATACCAGTACCATGCAGTTTTTATCACAATTGCTCTGTAGTAGAGCTTTAGGTCCGGCATGTTGATTCCACCAGAGGTTCTTTTATCCTTGAGAAGAGTTTTTGCTGTCCTAGGTTTTTTGTTATTCCAGATGAATTTGCAGATTGCACTTTCTAATTCGTTGAAGAATTGATTTGGAATTTTGATGGGGATTGCATTGAATCTGTAGATTGCTTTTGGCAAGATAGCCATTTTTACAATGTTGATCCTGCCAATCCATGAGCATGGGAGATCTTTCCATCTTCTGAGATCTTCTATAATTTCTTTCTTCAGAGACTTGAAGTTTTTATTATACAGATCTTTCACTTCCTTAGTTAGAGTCACGTCAAGATATTTTATATTATTTGTGACTATTGAGAAGGGTGTTGTTTCCCTAATTTCTTTCTCAGCCTGTTTATTCTTTGTGTAGAGAAAGGCCATTGATTTGTTTGAGTTAATTTTATATCCAGCTACTTCACCGAAGCTGTTTATCAGGCTTAGGAGTTCTCTGGTGGAATTTTTAGGGTCACTTATATATACTATCATATCATCTGCAAAGAGTGATATTTTGACTTCATCTTTTCCAATTTGTATCCCTTTGATCTCCTTTTGTTGTCGAATTGCTCTGGCTAGGACTTCAAGTACAATGTTGAATAGGTATGGAGAAAGTGGACAGCCTTGTCTAGTCCCTGATTTTAGAGGGATTGCTTCAAGCTTCTCACCATTTACTTTGATGTTGGCTACTGGTTTGCTGTAGATTGCTTTTATCATGTTTAGATATGGGCCTTGAATTCCTGATCTTTCCAAGACTTTTATCATGAATGGGTGTTGGATCTTGTCAAATGCTTTTTCCGCATCTAACGAGATGACCATGTGGTTTTTGTCTTTGAGTTTGTTTATATACTGGATTACGTTGATGGATTTCCGTATATTGAACCATCCCTGCATCCCTGGGATGAAACCTACTTGGTCATGATGGATGATTGTTTTGATGTGTTCTTGGATTCGGTTAGCAAGAACTTTATTGAGGATTTTTGCATCAATATTCATAATGGATATTGGTCTGAAGTTTTCTATCTTTGTTGGGTCTTTTTGTGGTTTAGGTATCAGAGTAATTGTGGCTTCATAGAATGAGTTGGGTAGAGTACCTTCTGCTTCTATTTTGTGGAATAGTTTGTGAAGAACTGGGATTAGATCTTCTTTGAAGGTCTGATAGAACTCTGCACTAAACCCATCTGGTCCTGGGCTTTTTTTAGTTGGGAGACTATTAATGACTGCTTCTATTTCTTTGGGGGATATAGGGATGTTTAGATCATTAACCTGATCTTGATTCAACTTTGGTACCTGGTATCTGTCTAGGAACTTCTCCATTTCATCCAGGTTCTCCAGTTTTGTTGAGTATAGCCTTTGGTAGAAGGATCTGATGGTGTTTTGGATGTCTTCAGGATCTGTTGTTATGTCTCCTTTTTCATTTCTGATTTTGTTAATTAGGATGCTTTCCCTGTGCCCTCTAGTGAGTCTGGCTAAGGGTTTATCTATCTTGTTGATTTTCTCAAAGAACCAGCTCCTTGATTGGTTGATTCTTTGAATAGTTTTTCTTGTTTCCACTTGGTTGATTTCGCCCCTGAGTTTGATTATTTCCTGCCGTCTACTCCTCTTGGGCGAATTTGCTTCCTTTTGTTCTAGTGCTTTTAGGTATGTTGTCAAGCTGCTAATGTGTGCTCTCTCTAGTTTCCTTTTGGAGGCACTCAGAGCTATGAGTTTTCCTCTTAGAAATGCTTTCATTGCGTCCCATAAGTTTTGGTATGTTGTGGCTTCATTTTCATTGAACTCTAAAAAGTCCTTAATTTCTTTCTTTATTCCTTCCTTGACCAAGGTATCATTGAGAAGAGTGTTGTTCAGTTTCCACGTGAAGGTTGGCTTTCTATTATTTATTTTGTTATTGAAGATCAGCCTTAGTCCATGGTGATCTGATAGGATGCATGGGACAATTTCAATATTTTTGTATCTGTTGAGGCCTGCTTTGTGACCAATTATGTGGTCAATTTTGGAGAAGGTACCATGAGGTGCTGAGAAGAAGGTATATCCTTTTGTTTTAGGATAGAATGTTCTGTAGATATCTGCCAGATCCATTTGATTCATAATTTCTCTTAGTTTCTCTGTGTCCCTGTTTAGTTTCTGTTTCCATGATCTGTCCATTGGTGAAAGTGGTGTGTTGAAGTCTCCCACTATTATTGTATGAGGTACAATGTGTGCTTTGAGATTTACTAAAGTTTCTTTAATGAATGTGGCTGCCTTTGTATTTGGAGCATAGATATTCAGGATTGATAGTTCCTCTTGGAGGATTTTACCTTTGATGAGTATGAAGTGTCCCTCCCTGTCTTTTTTAATGACTTTGGGTTGGAAGTCAATCTTATCAGATATTAGAATGGCTACTCCAGCTTGTTTCTTCATACCATTTGCTTGGAAAATTGTTTTCCAGCCTTTCATTCTGAGGTAGTGTCTATCTTTTTCTCTGAGATGAGTTTCCTGTAAGCAGCAAAATGTTGGGTCTTGTTTGTGTAGCCAGTTTGTTAGTCTATGTCTTTTTATCGGGGAGTTGAGTCCATTGATATTAAGAGATATTAAGGAAAAGTAATTGTTGTTTCCTGTTATTTTTGTTGTTAAAGTTGGCATTCTGTTCTTGTGGCTGTCTTCTTTTAGGTTTGTTGAGGGATTACCTTCTTGTTGTTTCTAGGGCGTGGTTCCTGTCCTTGTATTGGTTTTTTTCTGTTATTATCCTTTGAAGGGCTGGATTCGTGGAGAGATAATGTGTGAATTTGGTTTTGTCGTGGAATACTTTGGTTTCTCCATCTATGTTAATTGAGAGTTTGGCTGGGTATAGTAGCCTGGGCTGGAATTTGTGTTCTTTTAGTGTCTGTATAACATCCGTCCAGGATCTTCTGGCTTTCATAGTCTCTGGTGAAAAATCTGGTGTAATTCTGATAGGCTTGCCTTTATATGTTACTTGGCCTTTTTCTCTTACTGCTTTTAGTATTCTATCTTTATTTAGAGCATTTGTTGTTCTGATTATTATGTGTCGGGAGGTATTTCTTTTCTGGTCCAGTCTATTTGGAGTTCTGTAGGCTTCTTGTATGTTCATGGGCATCTCTTTCTTTAGATTTGGGAAGTTTTCTTCTATAATTTTGTTGAAGATGTTTGCTGGTCCTTTGAGTTGAAAATCTTCATTCTCATCCATTCCTATTATCCGTAGGTTTGGTCTTCTCATTGTGTCCTGTATTTCTTGGATGTTTTGAGTTAGGATCTTTTTGCATTTTACATTTTCCTTGATTGTTGTGCCGATGTTCTCTATGGAATCTTCTGCACCTGAGATTCTCTCTTCCATCTCTTGTATTCTGTTGCTGATGCTCGTATCTATGGTTCCAGATTTCTTTCCTAGGGTTTCTATCTCCAGTGTTGCCTCATTTTGGGTTTTCTTTATTGTGTCTACTTCCCTTTTTAGGTCTAGTATGGTTTTGTTCATTTCCATCATCTGTTTGTATGTGTTTTCCTGTTTTTCATTAAGGACTTCTACCTGTTTGATTAGGTTATCCTGTTTTTCTTTAAGGATTTGTAACTCTTTAGCAGTGTTCTCCTGCAATTCTTTAAGGGATTTTTGTGCTTCCTCTTTACTGTCTTCTACCTGTTTACCAGTGTTCCTTTGTATTTCTTTAAGTGTGTTATTAAAGTCCTTCTTGAAGTCCTCTACCATCATCAGGAGATATGCTTTTAGATCCGTGTCTAGCTTTTCCGGTGTGTTGGGGTGCCCTGGACTGGGCGAAGTGGGAGTGCTGGGTTCTGATGATGGTGAGTGGTCTTGGTTTCTGTTAGTAAGATTATTACGCTTACCTTTCGCCATCTGGTAATCTCTGGGGTTAGTTGTTGTCGTTGTCACTGTTTAAAGATTGGAGCAGAAGCTGTGTTCCACTCACCAGCAGTCTCAAAATCCTGTGGCGGGGGTCGTGGGTAGCTGGCGGTACCCCGGTGCTGGTCCAGCCGGAAGAGGCCTGTGGTCCTACTCAGGCCGGTTTTCTGCTTCCCTAACTAATGCAGTCTCAGGTCCCGCGCGCAATTGGATTGGAGCAGAAGCTGTGTTCCACTCTCCAGAAGTCTTAAGATCCTGTGGCGGGTGTTGTGGGTAGCTGGCGGGTGTCAGCCGACCCTGCGCCCTAGCTACCCTGGTGCTTTTCTGACCGGAAGAGGCTTGTGGCCCTACGTAGGCCAGATTTCTGCCTCCCCAACCAAAGCAGTCTCAGGTCCCGCGTGATTGGACTGGAGCAGAAGCTGTGTTCCACTCACCAGCAGTCTCAAAATCCTGTGGCGGGGGTCGTGGGTAGCTGGCGGGTGTCAGCCGACCCTGCGCTCTAGCTACCCCGATGCTGATCCGGCCGGATGAGGCCTGTGGCCCTACTCAGGCCGGTTTCTGCTTCCCTAACTAATGCAGTCTCAGGTCCCGCTTGGATTGGAGCAGAAGCTGTGTTCCACTCACCAGAAGTCTTAAGATCCTGTGGCGGGTGTTGTGGGTAGCTGGCGAGTGTCAGCCGACCCTGCGCCCTAGCTACCCCGATGCTTTTCTCGGTGCTGAGTTCTTAAAGCCCCCAACTCTCCCAACTGCTGGACTCTATTCTGAAGAATGTATGTCTTCAGTATTTAAGACGTTTGCATTGGGTTTTCTCTTACTGGCAGAACCATCTTCACAGACTCCACAGGGATGAAATGTAGAGTAGATAAGGATGTGATCACAGGTAATTCGCAATGTTCATCAGCTGAAGTAGACTTCTTGTTATAATATTCAAATAGAGACTGACTTTGACTTTAAAAAAAATCCGTTATTGAATGTAATTTGATTCTAAATGATTTGAAAGGTTCTTTGATAATCTAGGACTCAAAAATAATTCTTACTCATGTGTGAAAGAGAATGAAACGGAACCTTTCCCAAGCATTTGCATTATTTTTAGGGAAATAACTGAGATAACGCTTTTATTGGCAGAGTGTGGAGGTGGGGGAGTCCAGGCCAGCTGTGTGTGTGGGTTACTGTCTTCTTCCCCATTCAGGGCTCCGTGTCCTGTGCCCTCACTGTTGGAAGATGCTGAGCTCTAATCGCACAGGAAATAAATGATGTTGTGACTGTCAGGCTGGTAGGACATGATGCATGAAGGACTGTAACGTCACAGATACTAATATTGTGATATATTAATATCACAGTCTTGGCGGCCACTGAGCACAGAGCAGAGGGGACTGGCAGACAGAGGCTGAAGGTGGCAGGGATCCTATGAAAAGAAGTTTCCACTCAAGTCCACCTTAACTCATAGACCCTCCCCTAGCTCCCGTGAAAAATACCTTTTTATTTTTAAACTGTGAGATTCTAGTGTGCTGAAGGCAATGCTTTCGGTACTGCACATCTTCACTGTTGTTTGCCCTGTGGTAGGACCTCTGCAGACACCCTCCCTCTCTGAGGAGACAGCTATTAGGGTAGATGTTTCCTCATCCTCAGCTTACTGAGGAGCAGCTTCCGGTGGGTGCTGAGTTATATATAGAGGATGACATTGGAAACTCTGTCTTCATGACTGTGACCAGAAACCAAGGTATATCTCCTCTCCCGTTGTGTCTTGGACCACACACACATGACCTTACTGGGCTGTTGGGTGGAATGTTCACCGAAGGGAGAAGGACTCATGTTCTTGCTTAGTGGAATATGGTTAGCAAGGCCAGTGGACTCACAGTGTAGGACTGAACACGGCCCCAAGAAAGTGAATTTCATTGCCCACTCAGTCTTACTTTTGAGATAGGCTCTCTCAAAAATATAGCTCTGTCTGTCCTGGAAGTCACTCTGTAGACCAGGCTGGCCTTAAACTCATAGACATCCACCTGCCTCTGCCTCCCTAGTGCTGGGATTAGAGGCATGCACCACGCTACTACCACCCAGCCAGGAGGACATCATATCTTAAAGAATTTGGATTTGCAAAGAAACCAAATACAATTGCCTTTTCCATTGGTGAGAGAGAACAGCACAAACAGGAGACAATGGTGAGCAGCCTCACTGCCCACCTCATGAATGTTGTGTGTAAAGGGGACATAAGTGGCTTAACCAGTGTTTCTCTCTGGTGATTCGCACTCTGTCTCCTGAAGGCTGGATACATTTGCTGTCAGATTGCCCCGGCCCTTTCCAGCTCTCATTTGAAAGGCCAGTGTAGAGGAAGCACCTGTGCATAGCGACAAGCTTGGTGCTTATCCTGAAGGCCATGAGACCGAGGGGTTCCATTCAGCGTCAGAGGGTGGTCTTGCTTTCCTCTGATGGGAAGGCCATTGTGAGGCTTCAGCCAACCAATCCTTGGGGCTGTGCCGTGAGCGGCCTAACCCCAGGCAGAAATAAGGCAGACGGAGTGTGGAAAGAGTTGCCTGAACTGGAGATAGTTATTTTGGAAAAAAAGCCTGACCAACTTTGTTGTTAATTATTAAACAACAACAAAAAGAATCAATGTTCTTTTCAGTTTAGTTTGGGACTTTTCTGTCAGAAAAAAAATCTAAAAGTCATCTGCTGGAAGGCAAAACTCCCAGAGATCACAGTGTGTGCTTTGCTTTGTTGACTCTTTGGAGACCAGAGGCTGGATCAATGCAAAGGCCTCTGAGGTGGTGGTGTTTGAGGAGACAAATACACAGTATTCACTTTAAAGGGCTTTTCCTTATTAGGTCTTGGTCATTGCTGCCCTCAACTCCGAATACATTCATGCCTCTTTTAATAAAACCCCTCAGACACTTCCCCACTCTCTGGTTGTTCTGGTGTGAGAATGGGCAAGGCTGGGAAAGCCTGAGATGCTCAGTTGGGGCCTTGAAACCTGTAATTGCTTCCGGTTCACTGAGAAGACACTGTGTGACACTAATATGACATAGCGATCAATGGTCAGCAGCAGCCGGGCAAGGAAAGTTGATCACAGATAAAACAATCCTTCCCTCCAAACCAAGCCAGGAATGCTTGTTCACTGCCTTAATCCCAGTATTTGGGAAAGAGAGGCAAGGGGATTGCTATACGTTGGAGTCCAGTCTGGTCTAGGCAGTAAGTTCCAAGTACCCAGAGTTACACAGCAAGACTTTGCCTCAACCTTCTCACCCAAACAAACAAAAATTCCAAACCAGTACCCCTAAAACAGTTAGGGTCACAGGCACCCAGGCAAGCGGGAGTTCCCTAACAGATGCTCCTGATATGAAGAGCATAGCAGAGCCTTGTCTCAGGTGGCCTAGGGACAATCTTATTCTAGTAAGAGGATTCCTGACAGCACTTCCTTGTAAAGACAGACAGTATCTCACTGCTGGTAAAGACAGACTTACTGGATCAAGCAGAGGTCAAGAGGGCACTGTGGCTACAGGTAGGTTCTGGCAGTACAGATCATCCTGGCATCCCTCCAAGGAAATAGCCAAGTTGGGAAAGTCCCCCTGACCTTTCATTTATCTGACAAACTGGTTTGATTGTTTGAACTGCAATACTGCCAAGCCGGAGATTTTTTTAGGCTGCGATCCATCCCTCTGTGGTGGCCTCATAAAACTGGATGTTAACAGGAGGGCTGTCCTCAGATCTCAATGGTTCATAGGGGTTCCTTGCTAACGATGATTATGACAATAACGATGAGATACAGCTGCCTTGACCTCAGCACCCAGCTTCTGGTGAACAGTGCTCAACAATAATGATCCCGAGACGTAGCAATCATCATCTCCGTTGTTAGAATCAAGGTTCTGAGAAATTAAATAACTTACTCAAGGTGACCAGCTTGTAATCAGGATTCAGTCCAGATTGTCCGGATGCCAAACTCCACGCTCTAACGGATTGCCTCCTGAGTGGTGGCTTTGAGAGTGTGCCATGGAGGCCTCCAGACACCCAAGGTGGAATTGCTTAAGGACCCAGGGCCACACTCCACATCCGGTATAGCATTGGACCAAAGCCTGGCTTTTTCTGTCTAGTAACTGACCATAGTGGGGGTACATGCTCCAGCAAGCCCTTCCCCAGAAAGCACAGGCATCTCCCATAGATAGCCAGTGCCAGCCTGACCACTCCTGACAGGATCGCAGAGCTGTCCTCCGCACAGCAACCTTTTTTTTCTCATCTCCTTCTCTTGGACTCAGGCTCAAGGTTCTCCCTGCCTCCTTCTCCCTCCCCAGTTCCCAGCAGCCTTTGCTTTTCAGAAGACCTGAACTACCTACCCTCTGATACCTTGCCAAATTTTCAGGGCATCTTGGTTCAACCTGCTGACGTAAATTAGGGGATCACACAGTTTCCTGTTTCTCTCCATAGTCGATCTTGGAAGCCTCAGGGCCCCAAGGCCCTGCAGTCACATTCCCTGCGGTAGAGGTGGTGTTTTCCCCAGCTAGGAATTTAAATGGTTCATCTGACTTCATTCATCGATTCGTCCATTCATGCAAGAAGCTTTTATTGATTTCACACTGTAGTCTTGGCTCTGGGGGATACAGAGATGAAGGAAGGCCAGGGAATCTACTCTCACCAGATAAAGCACACTAATTGCTTTAACTTTGTCAAGCATTTTTCAGTTTTCACAGGGCTCCCAGAGTTTGTCGCTCTGCCCCCGTGGAAGGCATGAGATGGGCCAGGCAGGTATAAATAGGCTGTGAGAGAGAAAAAGGCTAAAGCTCAGGAAAATTCACCTGGCAAAGGACAGATGGGACTGGAGTCCAGGCTTCTGTGGCCAGAGGGGACTTATTTTCCAGAGCCTCTCAGTAAGTGTGTGTGCTCTAGGAAAGAGTAAGTCCTTAGAGTCTTCGTCTCCTCCAGTTTTTATTGGGGGTGGGGGAGGGCACAGTTAAAAGATCTTGGGTTAAAGGAGTTACACCTTTTTACTTAAAAATTTGAAAGTTTTTATTTGGTGGTGATGGTGGAAGGAGGGTGATGTGTGTGCCCTCGTGTGCGCATGTGCCCATGTGTGTGTGTGTGTGTGTGTGTGTGTGTGTGTGTGTGTGTGTGTAATTGGGGGGGGGGACGACATGTGCCACCAGGTCCATGTGTCTCAGTCCAATTTCCAGGAGTCACTTCAGTCCTAACACGTAGGGTACAGGGACTGAACTCAAGTCAGTCAGGTTGACGACGAGCCCCTTTATCAGCCAAGTATCTCACCAGCCCTTAAAACAGAATTTGAAGTGACTCAATCTGTGTTTCTTTAATCCTTTCCCAAGGAACACTACACTTCGCCTCACTGTGATCATGCTGAGAAGCCAAGACAGCATTTCTCACAAGGAGGGAAGGACAGAAAGGCCCTCCTTAGAAACGGAAAGTGAAACCGGCCAACCAGTTCTCTGGCTTCAGCTGCCTGGAGGCTGGGAGTCAGGTTAGGGGGTCAGCGGAATGGAAAAGAAAAAGCCTTCCTGTGCCTTTCCGGAAGTTTCTCCACTGGGCTGTGGAGGCGCAAAAGGAACAGAATTTTAATCTCGAGTTTCTAAGTTTGGTTTTACTCTCAAGGCCTGCCTTCGGCCTTCACTTGGCTGAGTAAAAATAAGCCACACACACAGCCTGCCCCAAACAAAGCCCATTTGTCTGCCCTTATACCAGTAAATCCAGACATCACCGTTTGTCTAGATTAGAATTGATTCTTGAATCAGGAAGCCGAGAAGAGGCTGTTAAAAGACCAGTTATTAATGGCCTCATTACAAGACTTCGCTGTGCCATTTAAACCAAATTTACATAGAGAGAGGAAGCACATTTATAAGTGTCGGAAACAGATGAAGAAAGAGGAAGCCTCTAGGCTGGGGGCTGGGGGGGCCCCGTGGTGCCTCTTGCTTTGTTAGCAACACTGGAATTTCCTGAGCAATGAAGCAGGGGCCCTAAGCCCCCCTCCCCTCCCCAGCCCTTATCTCTTTGGTGGGGCTTCATCCCAAGACCTTGGCAAGGACCTTAAGAGCAGGGGAGTTTTCCAGGGCCCTTTTGAGTTGTCTGTGGCTGACGAAGGCAACCCGAGAGATGCCAAGTCTGGGACAGAAACGGGCATTTATGAACCTGTTTAGAAAGGGGAAGGAGATTTCCCCTTCTTGCTACCCAGGCTTACACCAGGACTCGTCTGACTGCGGCTCAGCGTCAGTCCCCTCCACCTGTTGGGGTTCTGTTTTCTGAACAGCACTGCCTCTTGCTCTTCTGTTAACCGGACCTGAGGTCCTGACTTCCCAGGGGGGTCCTACTTTTCCACCAACAGCTCGGGACCAGCTTGAGCCCACAAGCCCCTGCCTCCCTTGGTTCATCAGCTAAGTAAAAACAAGCAAAAAACCAAAAAACCAGAAACGGTCACCTCTGTCGCAGGTGCCTGAGAACACTGAAAAGAACACACAAAAGTTCAGAGGCACCACTGGGTAGGTAGAGAACTCTGGATAACCCTGAGCTCTCTGATGAGGAGGGAGTAACTCCACCCTACAACTCTGGAATGCTTCCCGAGGGCTGGGTTTGGGAGGTTGGAGGACCCAGGCCCCAACTCCAATGGGCAAAGGGCCCGGAGAGCCATAAGCATATCTATCCTCAGTGGACAGGGCCAGCACACGCTCTGGTTGTCATGGCAGCCTGGTGCTATTTTTATTCAAGCTGAAGAGCAGGTAGGGCCAGGTGGAGCAGAGAAGAGCTGTCATACTTCGCTTGCAAAAGCAAACCAAAAACCATCCAAACCGAACACTTTGAACAGTTTCTGTAGAGTGACGATGTGTAAAGGCCATAGAGCCCTGAGGTCCCATCTCCTCTTGGGTGACCCCTTGATTTTGTACCTTACGTACCTTGAAGAGAACCAAATGGATTACTTGGCAAGAGTAGCAAAAATATGTAATCGCCTCTGTGCGCTGGAAAAGACCTGGGTCAGCTGTGCAGAGGATTACGGTTTGCCCAGTACTGCAAATACAGATGTGCTGTGTCCAGTACTGCAAATACAGATGTGCTGTGAAGCCAGACAGTCTCAGGATTCTGCAGCTGGAGCAGAACACCCAGATGGTGACACAGGGTAGAATGGCAGGCGAGTCAACCAGATTCCAAGAGCCAGGAACACTGTCAACCTGAAGACTGGAGAAAGAATGGATTCCTTCTTTCCTTCCTCTCTCCCTCCCTCCCCCTTTCTTCCTCTCCTCTTATTCTTCATCCTTTCTCCTTTTCTTCCTCCTCCTCTTCTTCCTCTTCTTTCTCCTTGTCTCTATCCAGGAAGGTACATCGGCTACCCTGACTATATTTAAAGCTGTAGTTGAGTCCCTAGGGTTCTACTCAGTAGTTTGACATCATGGGTATGAGAGGGTCGTGATGAAGATGAAGAATAGAATGATAGGTATCAACATAGTTAACTTACTCTCATACCAATACATGATCCTCACCTCCTTCCTTCCCCGACTTTAATCCCACATGGAGCCTGGCAGGCACCAGCCCCTTCCACCAAGTGTGAAAGTTTCTGACAACTGGAATTAGCTGCTCACTTAGCCAGCTGTGCGCATGGTTACTCTTTTGGGGGAGTACTGTAAGTGAAAGGGGTTGGTAGAATGGGAAATTGAATACCCATTAACCAAGGTGGGTGAGCGGGCTAAGAAAGTCCTGTGGGTGACAATGAAAATGGCAAGGTATCTCAGTGCTTGCCAGGAAGCTGCAGGGGAGAGACTGAAACTCTGTATTTGTAGAGTGTCACTGATGCCAGCCACTCTCTTCCTGCCTCAGCTAAGGTGAACAATTTCACTTGAGTCTATACATTTAGGCATTGGGGTCTGAGCCAGGCTTGAGGGCTTTTGTGCTCTCCAAGGACACAACGGCCAGGATGCCACATTTCTAAGCTACCAGCAAATAACAATGAGGTGAAGGTAGTGTGAACTGGAGGACTGTTTATAGCCCTACTAAGAATCATTTTTCTAAGCAAGCTCAGACCGTGCTTGTGGGGTAGTTTCTCAGACATTGGTTAATTATAGCATCTTATTTGTTCCTGAAGCAGATCAGGCAGGATGTTGGCTTGGTAACACCGTTGGCCACCAGTTTGTGCTGTTGCATGCATTTGAAGGTAAAGTTTGCAGGAGTGTGATGGGGTGGTCAGCCACTCCCCTTCTCAGTTCTGACCAGACTGCAAGCGTGCTGACACGTTCTCGTTACGCATCAGTGATGACAGCACTCAGGAGGCAAAGGCAAGAGGATTCATTGCTTTGGCCAGCCAAAGCTACAGAGGGAGACCCTATTTTAGAAAACCAAACCAAACCAACAAAACAAAATAAACAAATAAGAAAAACAAACCATGTAAACAAAATAAAGCCTTTAACTTTTTTTTAAAGCCACATAACATTGTATTTTGGATCTCGTTTGATGTTCAATATGGTGTCTTCAATATGGAGGCCAGAGCCTTGTACATCGTTTTCTGGGAACTCAGGCTTTCCTTTCCTCACAGCCTCCTGTGTGGAAGGCGCCCCAAACTGCTTCCTGCAGCAGCTGCTCAGCACCTGCCCGCTACACCTTTGTGCCTCCAGTCACATCTCACGTCGGCACACAGTCCTTCCTGCCTTCAGATATGTAGGCCTGTCACTAGCAAGGACACACATTTTCTTACCCGTCCATGTCTTGGTGGCCCCTGCATAGGCTTTGAGTGACGATTGGTAGCAGTGAGTGTTCACTGGGGAAATGAAAGGAGTTATGATGTCATTAACATCACTGAAAAATGCTGCTCCTTCTCTTGGAAGGTTGAGCTCGCTCTCCCAAAACTCTGTGACTTACACTAACCAAGCACACCTCTCTGTTCACTAATGCCCCTTTCATTTTATTTAAGCTTCTTTAAACTTTGGTCCCATTTGTAGTGTGTCCACACAGCTCATAGCAGTTAGGGACATTAAACTCACCTCATTTAGCTCTATTTGCAGTCTTGCTGTGCAAAATGTCTCACCGTGTTTCAAACAGAGCCATATCTTCCTACTCAGCTAAGCTCCCTTAGGCCAAGACAATGGAAGCCTCACCCTTGGTATTCTCCCATGGGACCCAGGTCAGTGCCAGAACATGCCGGTTCAGTGGACACCTGGTATGGCCTTAGAAAATGGGGTAGCAAGTCAGATTGTGGAACGCTGTGGAACTGCCCCACCCCCACCCCCTTCCAGTGCACAGACAGGGGCACATGTTCAGCTTGGCCCCAACCCCTTTCTGCTTTGTTCTTGTTTTGACTAGGTCGACAGAAAGCTCTAGTTCTGCTGAAGGTCATCATTTTAGCTTCCTTCTCTGGTAACTTTCTTTTTCCTCATCATCCAAAACTTAGAATAATTTAATAAGCTCTAGCTTCCTCAACCACAGAGCCATCTCTCCAGCTCTGAGCCTTCTTCCTTAACCACCAAGCCATCTCTCCAGCTCTGAGCCTTCTTCCTTAACCACCAAGCCATCTCTCCAGCTCTGAGCCTTCTTCCTTAACCACCAAGCCATCTCTCCAGCTCTGAGCCTTCTTCCTTAACCACCGAGCCATCTCTCCAGCTCTGAGCCTTCTTCCTTAACCACCGAGCCATCTCTCCAGCTCTGAGCCTTCTTCCTTAACCACCGAGCCATCTCTCCAGCTCTGAGCCTTCTTCCTTAACCACCAAGCCATCTCTCCAGCTCTGAGCCTTCTTCCTTAACCACCGAGCCATCTCTCCAGCTCTGAGCCTTCTTCCTTAACCACCGAGCCATCTCTCCAGCTCTGAGCCTTCTTCCTTAACCACCGAGCCATCTCTCCAGCTCTGAGCCTTCTTCCTTAACCACCGAGCCATCTCTCCAGCTCTGAGCCTTCTTTCTGCCTTCACATCTTGACTTTATCTTATTTCACCTTTTCACAAATAGCCAGGCACAGTGCTGCATGTTATCCTAGTGCTTGGGAGGCTGGAGCAGGAAGGATTTGAACTTGAACCCAGCCTGGCTCCCAGGGCAGAGCAAAACTCCAAGTAATAAATGTTAGCAAATGGGGGAAATATAGCATAATACAGCTTCCCTTGACCATTCAGTAATCTGTGACTCAATGATGGGATTTTTGCCTTATTTTCATGTCATAGTCCTAATGTTTTCAAAAACCAATTTTATTGAGATTTAATAAACAGAGCATCCAGTGAACCCTTTAAAATCTGCAATTCAGTGGTCTTGGGTGTATTATTCTGGCAAGACATACGTATCATAGTTCTTGTCATTTAAATCAATTTTGAGCATAAAAATCAAGGACATTGATTATATCCACAAGGTCATGTGAACCCTCCCAACTATTCTTGCCCTGAACGTGTTTATTGTGCTTAATGATTTCTTACGACAATTCATATTTATAATCCAAGTAGGCTTCTTTTAAAGTAAACCTTGCTACTGTAAATGAAAGAAAAACTAGTGTTTTGATGTAGAGAGGTGCATAAAATAATAAGATAATAAAACCAAACATCCATACTAAACTCTTCATCTGGATGCCTAGGGAAGGCTGTGAGCTTATGGACTGGCCCCCTCATGGTGCAGAGGGAGCTAAGCGTGTCAGAGGAGTCCAGGACAAAGAAGTGGCTTCCCCCTTTGCTCTTCTTTAGCTTTTATTTATTTATATTATTTTAATTTTGCCTGAATATGTGTCTGTGCATCATGTGCATGCAGTACCTTAAGAAGCCGGAATAAGGCATTGAGCCCCTCCACCCCCCCTGAACTGAAGTCACAACAATTGTGAGCTGTCATGTGGGTGCTGGGAAGTGACTCGGGTCCTTTGGAAGATCAACCAGTGCCTTGCCTGATGACCCATTGCTCCAGCCCCAAGGCTGCTTTCTTCTTCTTCTAAGATTTATTTATTTATTTATTTATTTATTTATTTAATGTTTATGAGTACACTGTAGCTGTCTTCAGACACACCAGAAGAGGGTATCAGACCACGTTACAGATGGTTGTGAGCCACCACGTGGTTGCCGGGAATTGAACTCAGGACCTTTGGAAGAGCAGTCAGTGCTCTTAACCACTGAGCCATCTCTCCAGCCCCCCTAAGGCTTTCTTCTTGACATAGGAGAATTGAAAGATGTGAAACTGAATATTTTTTTGCAATTCTCTATTACATTAATAATTTGCGTGTGTCTGTGTGTGTGTGAATGCACATATGGGTGCAGGGGGCAGAGATAACTTGTGGGACTCAGTTCTTTTCTTTCATCACATGGGTCCCGGGGATCGAACTCGGGTCATCAATGTGTAAGTCAGTGTCTAAAGTGTGGAGTTGAGGTTATATTTCCATATAGCATTCACTGTGTGACTTGCATAACTTACTTAGTTATATTTGTGAAATGGGCAGGATCACACCCGCCTCCCAGCTGTGATAAAACAGATTATATTTTGTGTGGTCCTGGCCATATCGTAAATGTACAACAGTGGCATTTGTAGTTGGTTTTGAGAGCGATATTTGTTTATACTTCCCCAAGGGGTAGCATCCCATCATATTAGAATGCAGCTTAAGTAGTCTGAGAGAGGCCCTCCCAGATCAGTAGGTACCATTCTTTGACCTGTGCTCTGGTGTACAGACTGAGAGACGCCAGGGGTTCATGAAAGAGGCCATCCGTGCTGTGTGGGAAAGCTTAACCAGAAAGAGAGAGTACAGCTGTGGCCAGAGGCCACGTGCACACGAAGGACAGTGATTGGTCCAGCTGGTATACACTGCCTCTTGACTTAACCCCTGCCTGTGGAATGTGCCCTTGGCCCTGGCAGGAGGTCACAGAATTGCAAACAGCAGTGCCCACAACACCACAGCACCACCAGGCCTCTGAGACAGTGGAGGTGCAAGTCATGTCTCATGAGCTGCACAGTCACAGCCCAGCTGAGGAAGACACGTGACGCTGACTTCTACTGCCCACAGGGAAGGAAGCACAGAGCCGCTGGGCCCTGCTCAATGCTCCACCTTAGCCCTGCTATTTCCTCCCTTCCAGGCACGGAATGCTTATCTTTAAAACGAAAAGAGGGTGCTGGTTCCCATCTCACAGGATGGTGGGGAGGGTGACCAATGAGTAGTCACCTTGCCACTCACTGAAAGGTAGTGAATGTGTCCACAGCCTTCTTGCCTAGGGGAAGCTACTCAGTGTGGTTCAGTCATGGGTCTGACTACCCATGCTGACTATGTCGGAAAAAACTCATAGTCCTCCCTGAAGTCAGTAAGAAGTAGGCTCCCATTTAAAGGAAGGAAAGAAGTACTGTGAATTTTGCGTGTGGAAGGACTGTCTAAACCTGTGTAGACATACGGTTCTTCTCATTCTGTCTCAATTCTAAAAGCAAAAAAAACCCAAAAAAACAAAAAAACAAACAAACAAAAAAACCCATAAACGTTCCATAGATTAGATTCACTTAGTCAAAGTCGGTGTGGTTTGTTGAGAAGGGAGGGTCCTTGTGAGTGTGGCACAGAGGCTGTTTTGCAGAGACTGTTGGGGGATTTGTGGCATCGAAGGACCTGGATCTCCCGTCTGATTTCTCTACTGCACGCAATATGCACAGAACCCTTATGTCTGCCTTAACACAGAGCATGGCAGTATCTAGCCACAGAGCAGTTGCATACCCAGACAGTACCAACATCCTGTGGCCGGACCCAGTTACAGCCTGGTGAGCATGCTCCCCAGTGTGCTGCAGTCCTGCTTTAAAGGCGTTTTCATCTGAATGAACAGTTTAAACACAAAGTCACAGAAGGGAGGTAGGTGAGGGCTACAGTGATTCCCACACACAGAGGATTTAAAATAGCCTCTGAAATTCAACATAACATGGAAAGGAGAAAAAGCTGAGCTCAGGGACCTGGACAGGAAGGTAAAAGAGGTTAAGACACACGCTGCACACCTGTAATCCTGTCACTCAGGAGGCTGAGGTACAAGGGTTGGTTGGGGCTTTGGAGCCATTTTGGACTACAGTCAGACACATCCAGCTAATAAAGCAAAACAAAACAACAAAAACACCCAGAACTCCCCAATAAAGACTGTGGAAGTGCTTAAGAAACAAGTCAGTTTTGCCGTGAGCGACCTGGCAGTAAGTAAGGCAAAGGGTGAATCGTGTTGTTCGGTTGTTCTTGTTGAATACGAGAATTTGGGCCAATTGTTTCCTGCAGACAAGGTTTGGGGAAACTGGCTGTACAGCGTATATAGTTTCCCACTTCCCAATGTGCTATAGACTTCCTGAAAGCCTAGTGATTCTGCTACATTTTAAACAGCGGAGAGTCTCCTGGTGTCTTAATACTGCTCTAGGCTGGTCGTGGATGCTGGGTTTCTGGTGCTTTCACCAGGACCTTTGACGCTGATTCAGGCAGCAGCAACAGCAGCATCTTCCGGTAGGGATGGAAGAGGGACCACCTCGATCAGGCAGGGACGCTTGGGGTCATTGCCCTGGATGGGGTCGTTTCAGGTGGTGACAGTGCCGAGTTGGCTTTTTGGCTTTGAATCTTCTGAAGTGACCCCACTGAGACATAGCTTCTCTGTCTGTAGTGTCCCGAGATACAGAGATCTCTATGGCTTGTTAGTCTCCAGCAGCAGTAGCCTGATAGAGTAAATGACTTCCTGTCTGACTTGCCGAACCACACTGCTGGTGGCTGTAGCTCCCTAAAGCATCATCACTGAGGGGCCTGTTGGAGGGCTGGCCTTAGGGGTCAGTTTCATTAGGTCCCGCTGGCCTCGTGGCAGGATAATGAGTCAGGAGATTCATCACCCGATTCCAGAATCAAAGCAGGGCTTTCTCACAATGGAAAATGTAAAACTACAAGCAGGGATGGATGCATGGATGGAAGGAAGGAAGAAAGGAAGGAAGGAAGGAAGGAAGGAAGGAAGGAAGGAAGGAAGGAAGGAAGGAAGGAAGGAAAATGTCATATAGGTTTTCTTCTGACTTCCAAAGATGAATTTAGTAAAATGGAAAACCTGTAGTATGAAACACAAAATTTTATATTCTTTCTTAATGTGTCTCTCGAAAATATTCGAACATAATGTGGGTCTTTTTGTTTGCTTGTTTTTGTTTTTAAGGACAGGTCTCACTCTATAGCCCTGGCTGGCCCCAAACTCATATAGATACTCTAGTCTCTGCCTCCCTGAGTTATGGGATTAAGGGTGTACACCACCATACCCAGCCAAAAGGGAATGCTTTTAATATTCTCTCAGACTGTTTTCTGTTGTTTTTTTCCTGATACAAAGACTGGAGGTGAAATGACACGATTCCAAATACTTATGTCCAGGACAGACAAACCTATAAAGGGAGAAGAAAGCGGGTTAGTTCTTGCTTCATCCTAAAGAGTCTGGGATGACTGCAGAGAAATAACTGAAGGGTATAGAATTTCTTTCCAGGGTGACGAAAATCTTAAGAATTTATTGAGACAATCACACAGATCGTTGAATGTACCAAAGACCGTTGAATGTACCAAAGACCGTTGAAACTCTTTAAACAGGGGCTCATATGACATGTGAAGTGTGTGTGTGTGTGTGTGTGTGTGTGTGTGTGTGTGTGTGTGTGTGTGTTCTTTTCTCTTCTGTTAGCTCTGGGCCTGCCACTGACTGAGGGACCTGTCACACATGAAGTCATTTAGTTTGGGAAAGTGAAATAGCAGCAAAGGTTTTTCTCTTGCATTTCCTGATGGTTTGTCAGAGTGAGTGACATTATGTTTTGTTTTTTTTTTTTTTTAAGTGGGGAAGTGGCTTGTATTTCTACCGTGTCATTTACTGAGCGTGGGACATTTTAAAAGAGATTTCTTCATCCTCTCCATATAGGCACTCAGCCTCATGATCAGCCTCATTACGAGTACTTTGAAAATTTAAACAGTTCGTGATTTCCCATTGGGTTTTTGGATAACAGTGTTATGAGAAATAATTCACATGCCGTATTATCCCATTTAAAGAGTTCAGTTCATAGGTCTTTGGTACATTCAATGATCTGTGTGATTATCTCAATAAGTTCTTAAGATTTTCATCATTTCGTTCTTGCAGTCATCCCAAACTCTTCAGGATGAAGCAAGAACTAACCTGCTTTCTTCTACCTTCATAGGTTTGTCCATTCTGGACATAGGGGTTTGGGATCCTGTGATGTGTGGCCTTTTCTGTCTGACTTCTTTCACTTAACACGGTGTCTTCAAGATGTATCCCTGGCATGAGCTGAATGCACGCCTCACTCCTTCTCATCACTGCATAATTCCATCTCGTGGATATACTCCATTTTATTGTTTTCCTTCCCATCTCCTTTTGTTTGTTTATTAAAATGTCAGATTCAATTCTTAAATCTTTTCCCTAGTCAATGGTAATCCATCCATCCATATTTTCATCTTTTAATTTTTAAATTTCACTTTATTTTGCATTTGCATGTAGTACATCTTAATTTCACCTTGGAGTTTTGTGAATTAGGAAGTTTCATAGTGGGCTGGCGAGATGGCCCAGTGGGTAAGAGCACTGACTGCTCTTCCAAAGGTCCTGAGTTCAAATCCCCGCAACCACATGGTGACTCACAACCACCCGTAATGAGATCTGATGCCCTCTTCTGGTGCGTCTGAAGACAGCTATAGTGTACTTATTTATAATAATAAATAAATCTTTG
The DNA here is from genome assembly GCF_978045245.1 of Mus caroli. Taxonomy (NCBI): domain Eukaryota; kingdom Metazoa; phylum Chordata; class Mammalia; order Rodentia; family Muridae; genus Mus; species Mus caroli. Next base: position 19,984,081 of record NW_028227275.1, read on the forward strand.
GGCCAGAGTGAGCAGGGACTGAGAGAGTGGAGCCGACCGGAGCGAGCAGAGGTCCTAAATTCAATTCCCAACAACCAGATAAAGGCTCACAACTATCTGTACAGCTACAGTGTACACACATACATTAAATAAATAAATAAATAAATAAATAAATAAATAAATAAATAAATCTATCTTTTAAAAAAGGAAGCTTCATAGTAGCCCATTGTTTTGGCAGGACTACCTCGTGAGTCATCTTTTTACCAGTCATTTCCTTTATTTTGTGGTGATTTACAATTTTTGGCTATTTTAATTTTTAAAACACTATTTTAAGAGCAGCTCTAGGTTGCCAACACCAATTAAGTGGCAAGTACAACAGTTTCCTATACCTCTGGCCCGGTACACATCCAGCCTCTGACACTATCAACACCCAGCACCACAGCGGGTCCTGGGTTACAACAGCTGAGCCTGCACAGAAACCCATCAATGTCATGTATGCCACAGCGTGCTCTCTCTTGGTGTTCTCTAGGCTGTGGACTTGGGCAAATGTATGATAGCATATATTCGCCTTATAGCATCATGCAAAATACATCTACTGCCCTGACAAACAAATCTGTACAGCTCGACTGTTTATCCCTCCCTCCTAGTACCAGGTATTTCCCCCAATAGTTTTGCCCTTTTCAGAGTGGCGTGTCTGTGGAACGACACACTCTATGCCTTCTTTCACTCAGCAACCTCCCTTACTTACTGTTACCGAAATAAACACCACGACCAAAGCAACCTGGAGAGGAAGACTTTATTTTAGCTTGCAGTTCATCACAGTTCATCATGAAGAAGCAGAAACCTGGAGGCGAACAGTGAAGAAGGATAAGAAACCCAAGCTCACCAGCGTTCTCTCCGTGGCTTGCTCAGTTTGCTTTTCTACACCTCCTGGGACCATGTTGCCCTGGGGTGGCCCCACCCACAGTGGGTTGGACCTTCCCACATCAATTCATGAATCAAGAAAATGCCCCCACAAGCATGCCTACGAGCCCATTTGGTGGAGGCAGTTTCTCAATTGAGATTTCCTCTCCCTAGATGTGCCTAGCTGGTGTCCAGTGGACAAAAACTGACCCCTTTTGTTTCTCCCATGAGCTCAGTGCTGTCTACTGCTGCGTTCCATGATCGCTTGCTTATGCTGCCACTTGTCAATCCGTTCAGCTGCTAGAGGATGTCTGCTGCTTTCGACTATTGGCAGCTATGGAGAAAGCTGCTGTAAACATCTGTGCGCAGGTTCTTCTGTGTACCTACATTTTCAACAGCTTTGGGAAAACACCAAACGAGTATGGTTGTAGGATTGAGTGGTAAAGTGTATTTGATCTTGTAAGACATTGCCAAAGCGCCTTCCAAAGGGGCTCTTCTGTGTTCCATTTCTAGCAAAGGGTGCCTGGTGTTGTATGTCCTTGAAGACATTTGGTGTCATCTCTGTTCTGGATCTTGACTATTCTAATAGCTGTGCCGTGGTATACCTTGTTGCTTTGATTAGCATTTTTTTTTCTGATAGCATAGGTGTGGATCTTTTCATGTGTGGATTTGTCATCTGTATATACATGATCTTGGGCCTCACTTCACCAGGAGGCCTGTTGATCAGTCGATGCTTATTAAGAGCCCTGCTGGAGAGATCTTACAGGTTCTCACCGTGGTCTCACCATCTTTGACACCCTCTTCATCTTCATCTTCACACCCCTGCCTGCCTGCTCAGAGCCTGGGTCTTAAGTTTCATTTCTGGTGCTGTGATTAAACACCCAGACCGAAAGCAGATTAGAGAAGAAGAGATTATCTGGCTTACGATTTCTAGTTGCCATCACTGAAGGGGAAGCCAAGGTAGGAGCTCAAGTGGTCTGACACATTGCATAGCATTGCAGCCACAGTCAAGAGCAGAGAGAAACCTGGACTCAGCCTTCCTGCCTCCTCTCCTCTGGCTTTCTCCTCTTCTGCAAAAATCAGGACTCTCTGCTTAGGAGATGGTGCCGACACAGTGGGCTGGATCTTCCTACATCAATTAGAAATCAAGACAGCCACTGTCAGATCTGTCCATAGACCAATCTGATCTGGATAATTCCAGTCAAAGCTAACTTCTCAGGTGCTTCTATGGAGTGGCAAGTTGGCAGTTAAAGACTCATCCCTGTCTCCGTCCTGGCTTTTCTAGCTCATGTGTGGCCATGGTACTAACCTGGAACCCAGGGGTTCTGACCTTAGGCATGTTGTAAGTGATTGCTTCTTACTGCTGCTGGCAGAGAAACATTGGGTAGATGTGACCCTAGTTCCTGTGGCTGTCTGCAGAGTTTCTTACTCTGATCCCTTCCCGACTCCATTTTTTTTCTTGCCACCCTTCAGTGAGGTGAAGTTTCCAGAAACCCCACAACATTGCTTTTTTTCTGTCACTCAATGGCCTGCAAAGTGGTTGGCTTTTTCCCCCTATTGGGTCCTCTTTTGTGACTTTAGCGATTCGGTGCCTTCAGCTTGCATCTGTGTAGTCGCTTCCTGCACGGTGACGTGTGGGGCTTTGGGGAGGTGAAGCATGTCTACTAGTTCTTCTTTTTTCTGCTCTTATTCAGTCATCTCCTGTGTCCCATAGATTCTGGCTGTGACTCAGTAACCGACACGGAGCCTGAGGACGAGAGAGAGCTTCCTTTCTCAAAGCAGACAAACCTGCCTCCGGAGATATCGCCTGGGAACCTGATGGTGGTACAGCCGGACCGCATTCGCTGTGGGGTAGGCATCCTGGGGACCTGGTACATCTCCATCAGGGCATCGACTTTCCTAGTAGATGCCTTTGTTTCAGTAAAGGGTGCAAGGGCATCAGGATACATCTTATTAGAACCACCACCTTCCCTCGGGACTCCCATCACCTCGGACACGAGTAGCTCCTTTAAGTCAGAGAATCGAACCTGGAAGTGTATGTGTCACTCTGTTTCATGAGTATGTAACATAGGGCAGACAGAATACCAGCAGGCCACAGAGTTAGAGAGAGATCTTCCAGCTGGCCTAGCCTGGGAAGGAGAAGGTGACACATTGTGGGAGCCTGCTTCTTCATTTACTGGTCACCACCCTGGCCTCAGGGAGGGCGTTAAGGTTTGATAGAGGAAACTTGCTGGCCAATATTGCTTGCTGAAAGATTGCCTAAATACCCAAGCCATGTGTGGCTAGCATTTTATGGTTGTCATATAGTCGGTCACAAGGGAGCTGTTGTGTGAGACTTCAGGATAGTCATCTTACCGTAATATTTCACAGTCCTTCCTTCTCTGATTTAAAACGGGAGGCATTTTGGATAGGTTAGAGCACCAGAATGCTTTCTCCATGGATATAAGCCCTTTGCTAAGCTTGCCACTGTGACTTCCCGGAACCTCAGGGCATGAGAACATTGGAAATGAGAAGTGGGAGTGGGAGATTCTGACTTTCTCCTTTGCAGTTGAGACCACAAGATGCTGGGCACAGGCTCCCAGCATAGGAGTTGTCGGTTGTATTTCAGGTTGCATTCGACTCTTAGACATGATTGATCTGGACTTCAGAGTGATTTTAAAATTAGGCATAAAAGTTGGTGTTTCTAAAGAGAAAAGAAGTTGGTGTTTCTTGGTGTCTCGTGAGTCAGAATCTGCGATATTAGGCTCAGGCTTTCTGGTTTTGTGTTTGTTTTCCCATGGGACATGCCTGCTGTAGCCTGGTCCCCACCATTCTCTGATCTTCAGTTTTTATTTTCATTTTTGAGGTTTTGAGACTGTCTTTCTACATAGCCCAGGTTGGCCTTGAACTCGTGAACTTCTTTTCTCATCCTCCCCACAGCTGGGGTCACAGGTGTGTACCACCACACCTGGCTACTTCCTGGTTTTTAAATCCAGCCTCTTTGCAGTCACGGCTGGGCTGATGTGGATATTTCTGGCTCCTCTCCCAGTGCCGTATCTTCCCACCGGTGTGCGGTCAGACTGCCAGGTGCAGTGGGAAGGGTGTTTAGCACCCATGCATGCTTCATCCCACTCTGCTCCTGTCTTCCTGTTCCCTCTCTGCTGCCCTCTCACTTAGGATCATCCCAGTTGCCTACACTAAGTCTGTGAGCCTAGGGTGTCTGGCCTGGGGGTGGGTCCTGACTGCCTGCAGAACTGGCATGCATTCTTTTGGGCTCCTCATGTTTCTCGGATGAGATGCAGGACCAGGAGTTTGGCAGGAAGGATGACAGCCACAGGTCATGAGAATGGTTTTAGCGGCCGCATCAGCAGCCTGGGCCACAGCCCTCTCACGTCACAAAGTCCACACTTGGAACAGCCTTCGGCATCCCTTTGTGAAGGGTTGCTATGACGACTACATAACAGTCCTGGAATGAATGACTAAGGATGATCTGTGGCTCTGGCCATAGATCTCTCCTTGCCTTTCTGGTTTTGGGGAGGGCCCAGCCCTACAGGTCTTATCTAAAATGATCATTGCCAAGTTGAGTAAAACAAGAGACAAGTTGAATGTCTCTTACCTAAAATGCTAAGGGCCTGAAGTGTCTCAGATTTTGAATTTGGTTAGGGAGATGTTAGATTATTTCTGAATGCACAACAGGATATGTTATAAAACAAAGTGTGTTTATATTTTATATGCACGTTATACACAGCCTGACAATAGTTTTATAGAACAAGTTACTTCCCTTGCATTTGGTCTTTGACCTAAATGCAAAATATAGAACTTTCCACTTGTGGTATCAGGTCAGAGCATTTTGGATTTTGGAGTTTCATATTAACCCCCCCTCCCTTTTTTTAAGTGGTTGGTTACACTTATAACATTTATGCCACTACCACACTGGTATGTCTTGTAGTCATGTGAATGTTGCAGATCACAGGGTTCATAACTGGGCGAGATTGATTGGTGATTACATTTCTCCTCCAGTAGTGAGTGGCACACCTTCCATCACTGAGTGCTAGTCAGTAGGAGTGCAGCTTCCGGCTGGGCACCAGCTTGATCTCTCCATGTTGGATGATATGAGTGTATGCTGTCTTCAGGAATAGGGTTTTAGTGTCAGGTCGTGGAAGGTAACAGTAGCATTGACAATAGCTTGCAATGTTTTTTTTTGGGGGGGGGGGATAGGGGGTCTGTGAGACCACTTTGGCCAATGACTCAAAAAGATGTAACCCATTTCTGGTACTTGATAGCATATGGTATCTACATGGGCATTATTTTCCCCATTGTATGTAAGACCATTTAAATTATGTATATGTATATAAAGAACAATTTTAAAATGTTATAAAATGAAATAAATATTTGTAGTCCCTAGGTTTAAAATATTAAAAAAATTTTAAAATTATGAAAATAAAGAATAGACAAAATTTTCATCTAATTATTGTAAAGGTTTATAAATGTTGAGTCTGTTTTCCACAAGTTCCTCCATTGGACTGATAGCCTATGGTTCTCTGCCCAGCACTGGTCTATCAAGACCCCTAGACCAGACCATCCTCTCTTATAGAGCGGGCTGAGGCTTGAGGTGCTGGGATAACCTTGGACCCAGCACCCTAAGGGATACAGGAGGGAGAGAGAGACCAGAACTTATCTCCCACTCCAGGCAGAAACCACTGTGTATGTCATTGTGAGATGCAAGCTGGACGAGAAGGTGTCAACAGAAGCAGAGTTCTCTCCTAAGGATTCTCCCTCCATCCGGGTGGAAGGCACCCTGGAGAATGAATACACAGTCTCTGTGAAAGCACCAGGTGAGTGGCCCCATGGTGACCCAGAGCGTGCTACCCAGCTGCCTTCAGAAACACTGCTGTCCTTTGGCTCTCCAGCATCACTCAGCACGGCTGAGTTGGCGTTTTAAAAGCTGTAGTTGATGTCCTGGATTACCAGTGTGGCCTCATTAAGTTGATGTTTTAAGGAGCAGAGCATCCTTCTCGTTGCCCTGGGTTACCAGTGTGACCTCGTCATTTTCCACGTTCACGGTTGTCACATTTCCTCTTTGGTGAATCGAATCTTTGTGGTTGGTGTATTTTTAATGTTTTTCTTCCCCCCTCAGAACCTCTTCCGGTGGTATAGACTCCCACCCCAGGAAGAGCACGTAGTACAGTCTGCCGCAGAGCAAGTCAACCCATCATGGTAGGAATAAAGTGTTATCCTCCAACCACCAGGATCCTAGCCCTTGGTGACTATTGGCCTTCATACAAAGCACCTTAAGCCCTCTTTTAATTTTTTATTTATTTACTCTTTGTTTGTAAGGCCTGAGGGATTCAGTGAAACAGGCCAGGGAGCTGGCTCAGTGGTTAAGAATGCATTTTGCTCTTTCAGAAAAACCGAGTTCAGTTCCAAGTTTCACATTAGACCTCACAACTGCCTAGAACTCAGTCTCCAGAGGATCCTATGCCTCTTTCCTACATAGGCATCTGCACCCACGAGTGTTCATTCTTGCATGTGTATATGCATGCACACACACACACACACACACACACACACAAACACTGAAAATTATGCACAACAGATGAAAATCCCTTAAAGATGCAATTGGCATCACCACGAGGACTCCTGTTTGGTGTACGTATTCATACGTGCTGGCCTGTTCATCTCCTCCCAGGTCACCTCTGACACTTCCCTCCAGCCCCAGTGAGCTGCCTCAGCATTTAAATGTAGCTCATCTGCGCTGACTCCTTTCTGAAGGATGCTTGCTCTTCCTGGCATTGACCGGTCCCTCTTATTCTGTTTAGACCTCTCCTCGGGGAATGTTTCTCTGAAGGTCTATTCTGGGGACCTGGTGGTCTGCGAAACCACCGTCAGCTATTATACCGACATGGAGGAAATTGGGAACTTACTGTCCAGTGCTGCAAATCCTGTGGAGTTTATGTGTCAGGTAAGGCTGGTAGGAGGAGACGGGAGCTTTCTGGACATGGGAATTGTAAATGGGGCTATTCAGCTTTAACCTTGACTGGCAGGCGCTAGCTGGATTTGAAACCTGACCGTTTTCTCTGTTTTATGTAGGCCTTTAAAATCGTGCCCTACAACACAGAGACTCTTGATAAACTGCTCACCGAGTCCCTGAAGAACAACATCCCCGCAAGTGGACTGCACCTCTTTGGGATCAACCAACTGGAAGAAGACGATATGATGACAAGTATGTCAGCGGCCATTCCAGTCGTAGATGGTGTGGCCTGCCACACCACTGGGCCATGTGATGTGGGGAGGGCATAGCTTCATCCGCCAGCACCAAGGGGAACCGAAAGACAGGATTAAACTAAGCAACACATACGAGGATGCTGCTGCCATGACACCGCATGCTCTTATACAGCATTTTGTTTTTAGTAAGTAGCAATATAGTCTAAAATATTGATAAAAGGTACAGTAGGCACAGAAGTCAGTGACATAATCATGTCCCATCACCAAGTATGACGTAGTTGTGTGTGTCATACTTTTATATGACTGGCAGCCATCCCTGTAGGTTCATTCACACCAGCATGTGAGGAATGCTTTATGCTATATCATGATAGCTAGAGCATCACCAGGAGGAAGGGTTTTGTTTGCTCCATTCCAATCTGATAGGACTTCTGTACCTGGACTGTCATTGCCTGGCACACAACTACGATCGACCCCCTTCTAAAAAAAACGTGTGTGGCTCTTATTTACTTTCTGAATGGAGTTCAAACTCCTTTGCCTGATAACAAGCCCCTCCCAAGGGGTGCTTCCGCCATCAACTCTCTCCGCACCCCTCTCAGTGGTTTTCTGTCCCCAGATAGTATATGCATTTCTCGAATCTGTGTCTTGCCATTCCACTCATGAAAACACCATTCCTCTGTCTCTGCCTTGGTTGTCATTCTCCCGGTGGCCTTCTCTTCATCTCAGGAAGCATTTTCTCTGGGAGGAAGGCCTTCCACAATCCTCCAGGAGTCTGTCCTACCACAGGATGGGGTCTCCCCTAGCACCTAGGACCTTCAGCCCTGTAGCTTGTCTGCCATGTCTGACTTTTTTACTAGGCTTTCAGCTCATTGGGGCAGGGAAGGGGGAGAGATATCTCCAAGTGCTGGCTCTTTAAGCAAACATTTGTAATTTGAGTGAAGAGAGGGCCCTGTGAACTTGGAGGGTCACACCAGTTGTCTGGGCTATCACCTGGTGAGCTGCACAGGATGTCTGTTCCTTTCCAACATGGTGGTACTACACAGTGGTACTCAAGTCTCTGGTTACCTTCTGACTGAGTGCTATCTGCCTTCTGTGTTGGAACCACAGGAAGAGAATAATCTGCCAGGCCTTCTCCAAGGCTTTCCTGAGGCCTCTTCCTCTGTCTCCTGCTGTGGAGTGTTCTTGCCTCAGGGCTGTCAACGTTTCTATTTTCTTATTCTTAAACCAGAGGCCCAGGAGAGAGTATCTCATAGCTTGATGAAGTGGAATCCTAGGGACATGTCAGACCTTTCACCCCAGGGACCATGTCCTGGTAAACAGGAAACTGGATTTATCTTTTTTTTTTTTTTTTTTAAATGACAGAGCCAGGCCTGGAGAGATGACTCAGTGGTTAAATCATTGTCCACACAAGCAGTTCAGCTCTTTAGAATCTCTTAAATGTCAGATGGGCCTGATGATCCTATTTGTAAGCCTGGTCTCAGAAGGCAGAAATATGATTTGCAACAAGAAGGCTAGCAGCGCTGGGTTTGAGTGGGAGACTCTGCCTCAAAGAATAAGGTGGAAGAATGATGATAGATCATTCTTGATATCTTCCTGGACTTCCCCACACATGTACATTCACAGGCACCTGCCTCACACATGCCTATAGGAAAAAATGAATTATTTTTTTAATATAAATGCATGTAGTAAACTAATCTGGCAACTCATTTCTTTACCTTTGCTAGTCCCCAATAATGACAAAGAGAGATCAAGGTTTACTTACAAGCTTTTACCATACTACCTGGGCAGTATTGATCTACATTAACCCCCTAAACAAATTTGGCTACCTCCCATGATACTTGCAGGTTAATGTTGTTCTAGCTCTCTCTGCTTCAGATGTTTTTCCCCGTATGTCTTCTCAGACCTTCACCTTGCGACTCTCCTTCCAACTCCAGTCTCCATCTCCTGGCCTGTTCCTAGTGCTAAAACTTCAACTCCCCTCCTCTCTCCTTTCCCCTGGCTGGCGGGAGTTCTGTCCTATCCTTTCTTCTGCCCAGCCATTGGGTGATCAGCATTTATTGATAAGGCAGAGGACAAATGGTAAACTTGTTTACACAAACTTGAGAACAGAGATTCTTGACATAAGCATCACAGTGCTGTGTCCGGATTGAAACAAGACGCGAGGGCAGAGAAATCAGCATTTAACTAACACAGGACAACCTTTACACACTGCACACAAACACTATGCCTACACCTATGCACTTGCAAGTACGCATACAACACGTATACTATACTTCACACACATATATGAAAAGAATAGAAAATAACATATAAAGTGACAGAGCCTAGAAATCCACTTTTATGAAAAGAAAATAACAGATTTATTCCCCAAGTTTCCAACATGAGCTTATTTGTTTTCTTGGCATATTTACAAAATTGGTAATAAGAGATAAGTGGATAGACTTCTTTTTATTTGATCATTATTTTTATTTCATGTGTATGGGTATTGGACTGCATGTATGTCTGTGTGTCATGTGTGTAGAGTTCTCTCAGAGACCAGAATAGGGTGCTGGGTCCCTGAGATTGGAGTTAGAGATAAGTTATGAGCTACCATGTAGGTGCTTGATAGCCAGTGTTCTTCACTTCTGAGCCATCTCTCCAGCCCGGATCTTTTATCCCTTAATCAGCACAAAATAGTGTCAGACCAGTTTCGAGTGCTATAGAAACTTGGACTTAGGCCCACAAAACCTGCCCATTCTCAGAGACACACATGAGGACAGGTTAGAGACAAAAATCCACCAGTGTCTTTGATGCTGCTTTGTGGCTGCTGTTTAAGCCTTTAGAGTCAGCATGGATCGAGGTTGGAAATGTAGCTCAGTGGTAGAGTATTCACTTAGCATGTCAAGCCCTGAGTTTGATTCCGAGCTCTAAGAAAAGAAAAGAAAAGAAGAAAAGGTAACATTTTCTAAGGATTTCCCACTCTTTTTAAAGCAGAGGGTGCAACACGAATGGCTAGATCTACTAATTCAAATGACATTTCCTCCATCCTGGGAGCGCACAGTGTTTAGAGGTTGCCTAAAGGAAGCCATCACTTATGTCGGACACCCAGTAAGCAGTCATTGAGTGCCTACTGCATGCATGCTAAGTCTCAGAAACTTTCCTGTGCCTGTCTTCTTACCTTTCGGCTGAATTCTCCTCGATGCCTTTTTAGATCAGAGGGACGAAGAGCTGCCCACGCTGTTGCATTTTGCTGCCAAGTACGGACTGAAGAACCTCACTGCCTTGCTGCTCACCTGTCCAGGGGCTCTCCAGGCCTACAGTGTAGCCAACAAGCACGGCCACTATCCCAACACCATTGCCGAGAAACACGGCTTCAGGGACCTGCGCCAGTTCATCGACGAATATGTGGTAAGCTGAGGGTGAGAGAGGTCTGGGTTGAGACATGGGCTGAGTGGCTCCAGGACCATCTTCTCACCAAAGGCACTGATGGATTTTTGTCTCTAACCTGTCTTCATGTGTCTCTCTGGGAGTGTTCAGTTTTTGTGGGCCTAAGTCCAAGTTTCTATATCTACTTGGTAGCCATGTGATTTGGGGCAAGCCATAAATCCCCTTTAATTTAATTTCTGTGTGTGTGTGTGTGTGTGTGTGTGTGTGTGTGTCCTGCATATGTACACTACATGTATGCCTGGTGGCCCCAGAAGAGGACAGCAGGTATCTTAGAACTGGAGTTACTGATTGTTGTGGGTTGCCCTATAGATACTAGGAATAGGATCTTGGTCCTCTGCAAGAGAAGCACGTGCTCTTAACCACTGAGGGATCTTTCTAGTCTCTTTCTCACATTTCTTAATATGCAAAAGGAGAAAAAAAATCCTAAGAGGTTTATTCACAGAGTTGTTTTTAGAACAAAAGGAACTAACACATGCAAAGCGCTGAGGCCATTTCCAAAATACTGACAGGAACTTGCACGGAGTGTGTCTGCTCAAGGCTGATGGACTGACTGTCTCTACTACCTCCAGGGCTCCTTGGTAGTGTGTCCCTAGCTACCTTGTCCAGCTTTGGGCCTAGGTAAACTGTGGGAGAATTGATTCTTTAATAGCTAAGACCATAATACAGTACTACTCAGAGGAGGTATCAAGGTACCTTTGAGATCTCACTCTCTGGTGGATTCTGTCTCTTTCTGAACCTCTGCTTGGATTTGAATTTAAGGCAGGTGGATGCACCCGGCTTTCTTGGCAGGTCGTTCTTGCTCACCGGTGTTCTGAGTTGCTCTGTCTTATCACATGCCCAGGATTGTGTCTATTATCTTGGAGGAAGCTGTTCTGGACTCCACTCCCTTCAGAGTGTTGCTCCTTTTTAAACTCACAAAAAGCACCTGAGACTAGCTCATCCTGCTGTGACCTCCCCTCCCCCCCAGTATAAGCCAGACTACCTCCAGACAGGAGTGCGCCTGACACATCTTCAGAAACTTAACTCTGCTCTGTGACAGATAATTCATAAGGTGGTGAAGCCAAGGGGTGAAGAGGGGCCCCATTGCTTTGAGGGACATGTAGGTATTTCAAACACTCAGAATAGTTTAAAACCTTGTTTGGGTCCTCATTGGCATACATGGGCTCAAAGGCACTCACACTCTCAAGAGGTTTTACTTGGCATTAGTTTGAAATCACACATGTGCTAAACACAGCATACCATTTTGGGGTTAGTCGTTTTCAGTAAGGCCACTCTGTGTTTGGAGTAGTGACTAAGTTCTTGAGCTCAGTTGATCAGCAAATGCCCTGTGCCACTTAATTTTTCACCACACTTCTTTGAAGTTGAAGGGGCCAAGACCTTCATCTTATAATCAAGGAAAAAGTACATAGAAAGCCAAGGTGATTGTGCCAAGGTGGAGATGGGATTTGAACCTAGTTTGCTGCTATAGTTGGGGCTTGTTATCCTACTCTGAGTATCAGGGGAGGTTAAAGTGTTATTTTCAGAGTGCCTCGAGCTTTAATCTGGATCATACTTCTCATATCTTCTCGACTTCTAGCTAAGTCACCTTCTACCAACACAACTTTAGCCTTGCTGCCAAAGGTGGTCCCTACATGTTGCTCATGGCCTATGATAATGGTTCTCAACCCCTGGGGAATCTAACAATCCTTTTACAGGGGTCATCTAAGACCATTGGAAAATACAGGTATTTATATCATGAATCATAACAGTAGCAAAATTACAGTTATGAAGTAGCAATAAAAATAAGTTTATGGTTGGGAGCCACAACAACATGAGGAGCCGGGTTAGAGGGTTGCAGCGTTAGGAAGGTTGAGAACCACTGGCCTATAAGTAGTGCACATTTTATTTATTTATTTGCCAAATGCTAAACCTGGAATCCCAAACCCTAAGAAACTGTTACTGGATTCAGGAAACTAACATAGTGTCAACCAAAGGTGGCCTCTTCCAGGAGTTAATGAGGAGAAGAGAGCTGTCTGTGGTTCGAGGCAGAGGCAAGGATTGTGACACACACTAAGCTGTCGGGCCAGGAAAAGCTGTTCACAGGTTGTGGGGAAGTCAGCCCACAGCCTCATACTATCTGGAGACAGAGGGACAGGGCTAGCCTTTCTGACATCAAGGTCCCTTTATGTAAGGTCCCTGTCTTTGGGGACATCTAGAATGCTGAAACCCGGGGAAGAAAGCCCTGGAAATTGTCAGGCACTTGGATAAACCTTCCATAAGGTGCAGGGGTGAAGACATCCCTCAGGACGCCTGGTTGCACAAGCACAGGCACACTTGCATAGGCTGTGCATCTGTGTGGCCCTCTGTGTCATTTGTTTCTCATTGAGTGCCCACCGGGCCGTTTTAAGGATCAAAACTGAGACTGTGAGCCCTGCAGGGAGGACTAGATTTTCTGAGCTTTGTTTTTCCACGTGTAAAAGAGGGATACAATTTGTAACCCTGATACAATTTGCTAAACGCATGAAACTCAAGAAGAATGAAGACCAAAGTGTGGACACTGTGCACCTTCTTAGAATTGGGAACAAAACACCCAGGGAAGGAGTTACAGAGACAAAGTTCGTAGCTGTGATGAAAGAATGGACCATTTAGAGACTGCTGTATCCAGGGATCCATCCCATAATCAGCTTCTAAACGCTGACACCATTGCATACACTAGCAAGATCTTGCTGAAAGGACCCAAATATAGCTGTCTCTTGTGAGACGATGCCGGGGCCTAGCAAACACAGGAGTGGATGTTCACAGTCAGCTATTGGATGTATCACAGGGCTCCCAATGGAGAAGCTAGAGAAAGTACCCAAGGAGCTAAAGGGATCTGCAACCCTATTGTTGGAACAACATGATGTACTAACCAGAACCCCGGAGCTCTTGTCTCTAGCTGCATATGTATCGAAAGATGGCCTAGTCGGCCATCAATGGAAAGAGAGGCCCATTGGACTTGCAAACTTTATATGCCCCAATATAGGGGAATGCCAGGGCCAAAAGAATGGGAATGGGTGGGTAGGGAAGTGGGGGGCGCTATGGGGGACTTTTGGGATAGTATTGGAAATGTAATTGAGGAAAATATGTAATAAAAATATTAAAAAAAAAAAAAAAAAAAAAAAGAGGGAGAGGCGGGGCTTCCGAAGGAGGTGAGGGAGAGGCGGGGCTTCCGAAGGAGGTGAGGGAGAGGCGGGGCTTCCGAAGGAGGTGAGGGAGAGGCGGGGCTTCCGAAGGAGGTGAGGGAGAGGCGGGGCTTCCGAAGGAGGTGAGGGAGAGGCGGGGCTTCCGAAGGAGGTGGGGGAGAGGCGGGGCTTCCGAAGGAGGTGAGGGAGAGGCGGGGCTTCCGAAGGAGGTGAGGGAGAGGCGGGGCTTCTGAAGGAGGTGGGTGCTGGTTTGTGCCCAGTGCTGAGCCTGATTCTTACTAGGTACTCATGAAGCATAGTTTCTATTTATGTTCCCAGACCCCTGAACATTTAACCAGGATATAACTGCTTAACTCTGTATTTAGCGTTAGAGGAAGGAACAAAGGTTAGAGCTCTGCCAGGCGGAGAATACCCGCTAATACCTGCAAACAACTATAACCCTGATCCGTGACCACACCCTTTGCCCACTTCAAGTCCACTATGGACCTGAGTCTGCCCAGCTAGCCAGGTTCCTCAGTGTGCAATGGGCCCGTCTTCTCTCGCAGGAGACGGTGGACATGCTGAAGACGCACATTAAGGAAGAGCTGATGCAAGGAGAGGAGGCGGACGACGTGTACGAGTCCATGGCCCACCTATCCACAGACCTGCTGATGAAGTGCTCCCTCAACCCTGGCTGTGACGACGAGCTCTACGAGTCCATGGCTGCTTTCGCCCCAGCAGCCACAGAAGACCTCTGTAAGTAGCTCTGCCTGGTTCTGCTTTTGTCCTGCTGCTGAGAAATGGCTTTTTTTTTCATGCTAGTCCAAAGGGGGAAAGGCCCCCAAAAGGCCCTGATTATCTCTGCAAACACCCAGTGAAGAACCTGTGTTGCAACAGCATCAGGGCTGCAGCTGTGTGTCATAGCAAAAGAGACTTTTTCCAACTTCCTCCACTGCTTGCCTGGAAGCCTCTCATCTTGATAGCATGGCCTGTGGTCAACAAGCTCTCAGCCCTACCAGTCTCTGTGGGCCCTTTTATGACAATGTTTCACAATACTTTATTATCTGACACACAATTTATGTGTGGTATAACACACATGAAACCCACTGGCTTCCCTATACTGCCTTAATTGAGCGGTATAGTAAGTGGAGAAGACTTCACATGCTTACACATGTCTGCATGTGAAGACATGTGAATAGGCATGTCTGCATGTAAAGACATGTGAAATAGCCCTGTACAGGCAACTACACTCAGAGCCACCACCAACGTCATAGCCTTACATGTTGACTGACATGTGTCTGTTGTCTTGGTGACTCAACTACCTAGAACAGTGTTGGCCTTGGCACCTGGAGTTTCTTAAATGATGAAACCTCTCTTCACAACCTTATACAATGTTGAATTCTTAGAAAATTCAATGTACAAAATGTACTTAAAAAAACAAATCTAGTCCTCCCGACCCCGTGTGTGTGTGTGTGTGTGCATGCGTGCAGTGGATATGAAGGCATATGTGCATGTGTGTATGTGTCTGTGGAGGTCAGAGGTCATCATCTTTTGAAGGGTCTGACTTTGACCTCTGTGGGCTCACTGATTGGTAGACTATCTGACCAGCAAGCTCTGGGGAATCTTTCTGTCTCTGCCTCCCTTTCACAGGGCCACAGATGCAGGAGACTACAACTAGATTTTGTGTGGGCTCTAGCTCCTTGGACTTTCACGGTCGGTGTCTTACCAACTAAGCCATCTCCTCAGCTTGACAATTTAGAATTGGTTAGAGTCCATGTTCCTCCATTGTAGTGGCAATCCAAACCACCCTCGTAGCTCTTCAGAGCACCCTGTAGGGGGCCTGGTGCCACCCTTCAGAGGGGTTGATCTAAATGAGATTGGATTTCCTGTCGTGTACAATAAAGCGCTAAGCATTCTGACACACTGCCCAGGACTTAGCGCTCTTTCTCTCGGAGCCCACTTAATAGGTTCAAGAAAGATAAGATAACTAAGCGGCAACCCGTCAGTTTTATGGATGCGGGATTTCCAGGATGGCTAAGCTGAGTACTCCCCTCACCCGTTTCAGGACCTACCAGGGAAAGAAGCCTGCTTCTCCTGCCCATGAGCTTATGGAACTGCCAGCCCCACCAGGAGTCTGTAGAGTAGGAGGTGCAGGCTGACTGGGAGTCCCTTGCCTTCACCCTTGGGGAGAGGTAGAAGCACACTTGGAAGCTCTTCACAAATGAGCCCCGGCTTGCTGGATCTGTGAGGAAGGAGGCATGATCCACACCATCGCACTGTTTTACTCACTGAATCCTCGTGGCAACCCCACGGATGCTGTTGCTACCTGCTGTTAAAGAGAGGTTCACGTCCCCCAAATGCCACAGCTAACAACCTAGAGAGCACAAATTCCATACCATTTGACTCAGGCCAAATTTGTCTCTAACTTGGGACATCTTTGTAGTTCCGGTCCCCTCCAGCAAGCCTTTTGGCCTCTAAGACCGTTTTCCCCCCCATGTGCAGATCCAGGAGCCAGCTAACAAAACAGCTCAAGGCTACTCATTCCTGTAATTCCAACACTTGAGTTGAGGCAGGGGGATTAAGCCTGGCAGTGGTGGTGCATGTCTTTAATCCCAGCACTCGGGAGGCAGAGGCAAGCGGATTTCTGAGTTTGAGGCCAGCCTGGTCTACAGAGTAAGTTCTAGGACAGCCAGGGCTATACAGAGAAACCCTGTCTCAAAAAACAAAAAACAAAAACAAAAACAAACCCAACCAAACAAACAAAAAGACTAGCCTGGATTACCAGCAGACCTTGTCTCAGATCCTAAACAAGAAGATTCCCAAACAAACAAAGAAACCCAGCTGCTGACACACACACACACACACACACACACACACACACCACACACACACACACACCTGCTCATCTACCTTCATAGCTAGCATGTATTTCCAAGAACATTTCTGTTGCAGCTACTTGATTCTCTCCCTGGGTGTTGGAGTCACAGTGGACCAAGACCTGTCTTTTTCCACTTTAGCACAGGGACTCATGCAAAAAACTTCGGGCAGGACCCTTTAGGAATCCAGAAAGCAGACCTGCTTCCTGGCCCATTCCCTAGCCGGAGGGCTGTTGAACAATGAATTCCTTGCTTACTGACAGTGCCTGTTGACAGTCTTCATGCATGCTATTCCCCCTCCTCCAGTTGCTCCAAAATACGAATTTCCCCCCCATCGTATTGCAGGCCTCTCAAAGGGCTCCCATGCTCACCAGTGCTTCAGGGGATGCTATGGGACCAGACTCGTTGTGGCTGGAAGGCAACCTGTAAAGTCGCTCAGGGCCAGGAGGGTCTGGATGTCACAGACCCACAGAGGCTACCGGGAAAGAGGCAGGCTGTAGGTTGTAGGGCACAGCTACTGTTTGGGTAGAGACTGAACTGATGACAGTTTTAGTTTGCCAGATCATATAATCTCTGAAGTTTCTGACTGTTGGCGTGCTCTGGGTTGTTTCTGTGTCTGTGGTTACTGGGTCTAACCCAGGAATGATCTCCTCCCTTGATCTCTTCCCTGCTGGTTCAGAAGATGCAGCCACTCGGGCCTGGGAAGATTCACTCATTTCACCCACAGTGACTGCCCGGGTGAGATGACAGTTCCATTCTGGAAGCAGCAGGACAGAGGGCAAGCAGACCCATCTCAGATGCTGCGCTAACATGGTGATGCCCACACATTTGCCTTCCTCAGAAGTGGGATGGCTGCTCTTATCTGTTCGGTCTTACCTGGTCATCCTTCTGGACCAGCAGAGAAGGGATTATTCCCCAGGTCGAACCCAGCAACCACAGAGAACCAAACCAAATGAGCCTCTACTTTACAGGGCGTAAACTACATGGTCCAAGAGTTAGTGACATTCCTAAGTCTATCAGGAGAAAACTGGTTCAGGAATCTGTCTTCAGGTCCTAGAGGAAAGTCTGTCTGCCACCACAGTAGGGTAAAGGACCCCCTAACCTGTCCTTCTGGGGTTGTGTTTGCTGCCCTTGGGGCGGACACGCCTCGGGAGCTGCTTCTGTATGTCTGAATAGCCAGGTGTGTCAATGCACACCTTTATTGTCAGTCCTAATGATGACTCTTAGAGGCTTAAAATCAGTGTTTTAGGGAAAGTCACTCACCACGTACTCAGACTATTGGTTCACGGGAGGCTTTAGTATGAGCCCGTGATTGTTGTTGGGACAAATATGTCCTTTTATTGATTAGCTTTGGGAAAAATGAGTTCTTCCCCAAAGGGAGTACCAGATTACCACTGTGTAGGAAGGTCACAGAGGAGCGCTCAGTGTTTAATGAAGGGGAGCTAAGAGGAAAAACTGGAGGTCTGACCTGGGGATTATGGCTCTGTTCCACTCCCTTAGCTCCCTGAGCAACAGCCCCCACCTCCACCAACGTGTTGTCACACACCCTTAGTGCATACACCACCACCCCCCCACACACACACCCTTTCACACACTCAGTCTTTAGCTTAGATATGCTGCCACCAAGCGGTGACTGTGTGTCTCTGCCTCCAGGCCTTCCGTTTTGCTGCTTCTGATCTGGAGTTTCAAACCATCCACTGGCACACCTTCTCTGTGTAAGAACTGTCTTTGTTTAAGATAAAACAGCTCAATCACTGGATAAAAATCGAGGCACCTGCCCCTAACTTGCTTGCTTGTTGTGCCTCCATCCTTGCCTTTGAGGATGGGTTATGGTCCTCATGTCCTGTGATGGGAGTCTTTCTTTTCTTTTGTCAACATCACCCAATGCCTCTGCTCTGGAAACCTGGGGAGCTAGTGCCTGGAGGTCCTTGTCCAGTCTGTTTCCAGGGTAACCCGCTGGTGGGTTATAGCTTTGCTTACTTACACATCTTAGAGTCTCACCTTTGTCTACGTGGCATAAGGTACAGCATCACGCTGCTAGGAACTTCTAACTCACAGGTGTCACCGCAATCCTAGAGCGGCTTTCTGTTGTCTAGAATAAAACTTTCCTTTTGACCCCTGACCTTTCTGGGATCTGCACCAGCCGAGGTTTGCAAGTGGCAGTGCGCACTGCCTTGGCCACAACCATCTTACTGGCTTCCCTCAGCAACTCCTTAGTAGTAACCGTGGTCTTGTGACGGGTCATCTCTACTTTGTGGTTTCTTTTGCACGAGCGCTCTGATTTTACAGTCCCTGCTAAGAGCCAGGTTCTGTCTGAGCCGGGGGGTGGGGGGCACAGCTGGATGCTGTGAAGGACCTTGCAGCCAACACTGCAGGTCTCACTCTAGGCAAAATTGTCCAGTTATTTGTGGGCTTTGGAGACATGTCCCATACCCCATCGACACTATTTTTGCCCAGAAATCTTCCCTTCCTGTAGCTTCAGAGGCTCTGACATCCCCTTGGTGACCTGTTTGAGAAGATTCTGTTGAGCAGAGCTTGGGACTACAACAGAGGCATTAGTTCTGGGTACCGGGTCAGATCTGTACTATCTAAGGGTCAGGTCAGGACACTGGGCGCTTCCTGACCTCTCCCCGCTTGGTGAAAACACTGGATTAGATGTTGTAGAGTTAGTTAATGAGATAAAATTCTCTATCACCAACAGCCAGTCTCACCCTGCTTTGGACCCACAACAGCCTACCAGCCATGTCCCTCTTTGGGCACTGCGCATAGATAGTGACCTTGGGCTGTCATTAATTATATGTCTCTCTGATTCTGAGCCCCTGGCTTCCATAAGAATGACTTACAGCTTCCTGTCATTCCCCAGCACCCAGCCCCGTACTGTGCATAGGCTGTGCTCAGCCAATAGAGGTGCTAGAAAATGAGATGTCATCCCAGACTTTGTGGAAGTCCAAGTGCAGATTAGCTTGTCCACATTCTAATGCAATACTCTTGGTTTTTATTTGGAGGGGTGGCAGATGTAGTGAGATATCGATTAGGTACTGCCGAATGCGGACCCCAGGGTGGGGTCATAGCTCCCTGGCTTCTCCAGGCTGCCATTTATTTCATATCAGTATACATTATGCTAGTTCTTCTGCCTAAATTGCCTGTCTTTTTTCTCTGCCTGAGCAATGCCTAGACTCCTTCACAAAGCCCAAACTCTACCATAGCACATGCTTATTCTTTGTAAGTTTTTTTTTTAACCTATTCACTCATTCAACAAATCTTTATCAAATCCTTATCAGATCTGTCCTGTGTGTAACGGACATGGTGCCAGGCGATAAACAGCCAGTGAATAAATTGTCATGATCCCTGCCTCCCAGAGTCTATGTCCCATGGACCCCAAATTCCGTAGATCTGCTCCTGCATGACAGGGCTGCTTTGCCCACCATATGTAAAGTCACGGCTAGACTTTGCCCCACCTTTTCACCTGGGCATTTCTGCCCCATTTTCCTCATTGCTAATGCCAGACATCACTCCCCACCCCTCTGATTTCAGATTGTTCTCTCCTGTGTGTCTCTCCTTCCCATTACTTCTCCATCCATATGTGAAAAGTTAGGCTTTTACGTTGATGTCATCAGTCACCCTAACCTATTCGGGTGTAGTTGGGACCAGAAAGGCTCCAGGTGTGCCTCCTGCACCAAGACTTCTTGTTTGGCCACAAAAGATACTTCCTGGCGGGTAGAAGAGGGCTCTTGTTGGTTTTTAGGGTTGGAGAGCTTTTCTGGAATAGTCCTTTAGTCCCTGGTGTTTTCCTGGCTTTATATGGTACTGGTATGTCATCTGGATGGAGTGAGTGTCCTCTCCAGCTAAGTCATCTAGACCAAAGAGGTGAATCTCACAGGTTTCTTTTGGAATTTGTGACACCCACCGTTGATCCGTTCCTTAACTGAGTGCCAGCTGGGATGTTTTGCCACCTTGAATGCGAGCTTCTTGCATCCCAGAAACGGATCCTTCAAGATCAACTCCCCAGCATCTGTTGGGAGCCTGCAGTGGCTCTTCCAGGAGGAGACTGCGGCCTGTGTTGCTTTCTTCTTGTTGTTGTTTTTCTTCTGCTGAGATGAAAAGAACTTTGCACTTTTCCGACGCATTTCTGGTTATTTTTAGCTGACAAGTGGTGAAGGTGAAGGTGTTTGCAGTCTGAATCACAAAACCTTGAACATCCTGGAATGCAAGGATGCATTCTTCTGCTTTACCCAATCCCCCGTGTCTGCTCCAGCAGATCCCTTTGCCCACAGAACTCCCTGCGGTTTTGGTCACTCCGGTGCTACTTGTGTCCAGCTGGCTTCTGGATGCAACAGGTTTCAGATTTGTATGTTTCATGAAGTCAAAGGAGAACCTCCATGTTTTGAATGGAAAAGGACAGAAAATATTTTTCCAGACCTCCACTTAAAGGGTATACACATCCAGACACTGGTGGCAAAAGCCAATGTCCTTGGAGGCAAGGTTGCCCGGTTTGTGCAAGCACAAGGGACTTCCTTCAGGGCACCACAATCCTAGCCCCCTCGCCAGCCCAACATAGGAAGAAATTCACAGCAGCCTGGGAGGTAGAGTAATGAATGCTCCCCGTGTGTGGCCGTGTTTTATTGACATGTGCAGAGGGAACTCAGGCTTACAGGCAGAATTAGGCTTGCTAGCCAGCTGCCCTTGCGATACGGAGACTAGCCTGGCTTCTCTGTGTGAGTCTGGTATAACTACGGATGTCCTTAGGAGTAAAAGAGGGAACCAGAGGACAGAAGAGATGGATGGCACCGTGAGAAAGGCGGGCATTGCTGCCTTTGAAAACAGGGAGAGGGCCTGGTGCCCAGGCATGTAGACAACCCCGGACCCAGGGGAGGGAAAAGAGACGAATTCTATGCTGAGTTTCCATAGAGGAGAAAACCTTAATTTTGGCCATCAGAACCCGCTTTGACTTCTGAACCACAGAAGTGCAGGATTCATGTCACGTTAGTGGAATTTGTCTCAGTAGCCTCAGAACTAAGTTGCGTCAGGATAATCATGACAACTAGGAATTCCGTATCTCGCACTGGTTCAGTGCATTCATAAACGCTGTCTTAGTCATCTCTCTCAGCCGTCCTATGAGGCAGGCCCTGTGGTTTATCCCTGCTTTGCAGATGGAACACTGAAGCTTACCTATTTCAAGGAACCTGCCCAAGGACTTAGAACTAGTAAGAGGCAGAGGCAGGATTTAAACGTAAGTGTTCAAGATGCCAGAGGCCGTTTCCAATGCCTCTGTCTTGATGCCCAGTAGACAGTCTCCCAAGCCTCAATGTTGTTTACTGGGTTTCTCAGCTGCTGCCTTTCTCTGACTTTGCTTTGTCCCCTGAATGTAGACTATTTGGCTGGCTCCTGGCCTTTACTGCCTTGTCCTGGGGCTGTACACTTCCTTCATCTCTTCCCCAAGCCCTTGCTTCATCTCACTGTCTAGTCACTTACTCTTCACAGCCTCTGACTTTAGGCTTCGTTCCTAAGGACAGCCTCTACCAATGCTCTTAGATGCACAGGATGGGCTGGATAGCGCCACCTAGCGGGCGCTATCCAGCCCTCTAGAGAAGAGGACATTTGGATGTCCTGGAATCTTACCAAAGAAAATGTTTGGCAAACCAAGTCAGATTTCCACACATGATCCTGTTGTAAGAACTGGCATGTTTTATTTAGACCTTACTCAAGCCTTAAGTATACTTAGCTATAAGAAAACTGTGTGTCTCAATGAGGAAATTTCAAATATAATGTTTGAGATCATGGATGAGAATTCAAATATTGTGAGAAACATATTCTCAAACTCATTTTGAAAGCATAAGGCATGCATGAAAGCCGACTTATTCTTAAAAAGAAAAAAAAAAGACAGATATGAGGTAGGAAGTGGCTCAGTGGTATTTCCTAGTGCCCAGCGTGTGTGAGGCCCTAGGTTCAATCCCCAGCATTTCAATAAAAAGAGGCAAGAGGCAAGAATAGACAAATGGGATTATATCAAATTGAGGAGTTCCTATAGAGCAAAGAACAAGATTAAAGAGAAAATCCATGGAATGGGGGTGAATGCTCATCTGATAGAAGTTTAGTGTCCAGGGGGCTGGAGAAGCTCTCTGTGGGTAAGAACACTGATCCTTCAGAGGACCTCAGTTTGGTTGTCAACACCCACAGGTGGCTCACGACCTTCTGTGATTCCAGCTCTGGGGGAGCCCATGGCCTCTTCTGGCGCTCGCACACGTGCGCGCTCCCCAAGACACAAAGACACATAAACAGAAATAAAATCTTTGAAAACGTTAGATCCAGGTGTGGTGTTCCACACCTCTAATCTCAGCATTTGGGAGGCAGAGGCAGGTGGATATCTGTGAGTTCAGGGCCAACCCAGTCTGCATTGTGAGCTCCAGGCCAGACACAGAGACCCTGTATCAAAAAAAAAAAAAAAAAAATGGTGTTTAAAACATATGAACAATTCAGATAACCCAACATAAAAAAACAAACCCGAAATTGATCCGAAATTAATATAGACTTTAGACTTTTCTTTTTAGAAATATGCAAATTGCCAGCAAATATATGAAAATGTTCAACGTGACTCACCAGGGAAATGCAAATTGAAACCACGATGAGGTAGCATTTCAGTCCAGTTAGAGTGGCTGTGATAAAAATTTTTTAAAATCAACAAAAAGCCGGGCGTGGTGGCACACGCCTTTAATCCCAGCACTTGGGAGGTAGAGGCAGGCGGATTTCTGAGTTCGAGGCCAGCCTGGTCTACAGAGTGAGTTCCAGGACAGCCAGGGCTACACAGAGAAACCCTGTCTAGAAAAACAAAAAACAAACAAACAAAAAAAGAATCTTGCCACTTGTATCCACTTGGTTAGGAATGACACAAATTCTCCTCTCTGGTCAGTAAGGTGCCTACAGTTCATAAATGTTTGTTATATATTTATAGAGAAATAAAAGAAGTTCAGAGACTCTCAAGCAAAAACATGATAACTGTTTGAAGATATGGAATTGTTAACTAACCCGATCTTTAGGGTAAACTTATATCAAATTAGCATTGAGTGAGCCGAGAGTCCAGTCCTTGGGAGATGGGGCTGGAAGACCAGATGTTCAAGGTTATCTGCTGCATAGTAAATTCAAGGTCAGCCCAGGCTACCTGAAACCTAAAACCACAACCACCAAAGAAAAGACAAGATGACTCAACTGTTGAGAGCCCTTGTGGCTCTTTCAAAGATACTGTGTTCAGTTCTCAGCATTTATGTCAGTGAGCTTACAACTTCCTGTAACTCCAGGTCTAGGAGATCTGATGTCCTCTTCTGGCCCCTGTGGCACTTATCCACACATCACACACACACACACACACACGCACACGCATGCATGCATGCACACACACACGCCAATAATAATAACAATAATAATAATAATAATAGCAATAAATAAAAATAAACTTAAAAAATAAACCTTAACAAATAAAAATAGAAGAGATGGCTCAGCTGTTAATAAGGCTTACAACCAAGATAATAAAAATAAGTCTTAAAAAAGTTATCACTATATACCCCATAAAGATATATAAACTATAGTGTCAATTTTTTCCCTAAGTTCAGTCCTTAATGCCATGGAAAAAATGTATTTTGTGGAACTGGAAATAAAAAAATAAAATCAGTTTTATGTACATTAGGCAAGCTGTTTGCTAGTGAGCTGCATACCAAACCCCTTAGAAATTCTTAACATGTAAATAGTCTTCTATTTTGAAATTTTCTTTGCTGGGTATAGGATTTAATAACAAAAATAATAGAGAGCGTTCATCCAGCCCTTCATATTTGCGGACACTGTGTGCTGTGCTCTGGGAGGGCTTCTCAGGTGACACTCGCGACAGACCTACTGAGCTGTGCCGTAGCCACCACCATTTTATAGTCAGGAAAAGAGAAGCCGAATGGATTGAAATGAGCGGACCCGGGATAACGATGGGCAAAGTTAATAGAAACACTTTTCATTTCCCTTTCTGCATGAGAATTTGACCTTTGTTTGACTTCCTGGCTTTGTTACCCTGGTAACCCGATAAGAGCCAAATGTCAACCATGTTTCTAGGCAACATTACCTAGGATGAGAATGACCCCTGATTGGTCACATATCTGGATGTGGGAGGAGCTGTACGCAGCTGTGAAAACCTGCTAAGGACCCGCGTTCTGAGTCTCTCTGGGGAGCGATGACTCTGGCGTGTCAGTTATGGGGGTCCGGGAAGCTGCACCTCTGGAGACGTGATAAGAAGTGTGCTTTTGTGGGTACAACCTTTCCCCAAGGTAGTTCCTGCCTCGTCCTGATGTAGTTCTCATTTCCTAGAACCATGACTGCCGAGTTCAGATATGCTTTCTTGTCTCTGAGACGCGGACCTGTGTCAAGCCTTGCAAGTCATCTTGTGGGTGTGAATGTTCTGGAGCAGCGGTTTCAACCTTTCTGACGCTGCAGCTCCTTAATGTAGCTCCTCATGTTGTGCCGACCCCCAACCATAAAATTATTTTATTGCTATTTTATAACTGTTATTTTGCTATGTTTGCAAATCATAATGTAAATGTCTGATATGTAAGATGTTTACTATGCAATAACCCCAAAGGGGTCATGACCCACAGGTTGAGAACCAGGGTAGAAGCCCATAAAAGACTAGTTGGTGTTGGGTTGCTGGTATGATGTCAGTTCAAGCAAAGGAAGGAAGGAGTGGAGAATGCACTGTGATCTGATACCCAAACTTCCATTTGGCAAAGCCTAGTTTTTCTTCTTAAGGATCAATGAAAACACCATAAATATACTATATAGTATAAAGACTATAAAGTAAAACAAATATTATTTTTTTATTCCTACCTCCATCATTCTATCTACATATGCCTGCTCCACCACCCATCAGAAAGTGCTTATCTCGATAGCCAAGGGGGACAGAGTGGGGCTCAGCAGAGGGTCCCTCTCCGTGTGTCATGCTTGCTTGTTTTTGCTGCTGAAGTCACCTCTCTGCTCATTTATTCCTCTCCTTACAAGGAATTTTATTTTGGAGCTTGTGTTCTAGCTAGTGGTGAGCACCCAGCTTAGTGGTAAGCACCCAGCTTAGTGATGAGTACTCAGCTTAGTGGTGGGCACCCAGCTTAGTGGTGAGCACCCAGCTTAGTCATGAGCACTCAGCTTAGTGGTGGGCACCCAGCTTAGTGGTGAGCACCCAGCTTAGTGGTAAGCACCCAGCTTAGTGGTGGGCACCCAGCTTAGTGGTAAGCACCCAGCTTAGTGGTGGGCACCCAGCTTAGTGGTAAGCACCCAGCTTAGTGGTGAGCACTTTGCTATTATATGCAAGCCCCTGGGCTTGCTACTTGGCACTGGGAAGAAAATGCCCTTGTGCTATTTTTGTTTTTAAGAGAAAAACTGAAAAATTCCAAAGTTCATGCATTTCTTGCCCCACATTGTCTAACATTAGCATCTTGTTCAGGTTTCTCCACTTCCCACTATCCATCCTCTTCTCTTTCACAGTCACAACAGCTGTTGTGACCCACAGATTGTCCCTCTGTCCCTTCCAGTTAGGGCTGGTTTTCATGCTTTCTCAGTCCCAATACTTTTGAAGAAGACCTTTGCTTGTTGATAACTTTGTAAACTCTCAATTTGGATGTGCCATGTTTCCTATGATTGGAGTGGGGTTATGGAATTATTATTATTTGAGAGATAATATGTTAACATAGACAGCATCATAATATTCATTCATTTATTTTAAATAGGCAGGAGAATTCCTTAAAATACAAAAAGAGATCAGTGAGCTAACTTTCTCCACTGCTTATCCTAGAAAACCACTGAGTCTTGCTTATATCTCCTTGCAACAATGTGTGATTGTGTGTGTGTGTGTGTGCTTGTGTCTATACACATATGTATGTGTGGTGTGTGTGTGTATGATTCATATACATGTATATTTGTGAAAATATAAAAGTAAACTTTCACTTTGCCTCCTAAAAGTAGCATAGCAATTAAAATATGATCGTGAATATTTGGATTCTTTTTTGTTATCTCTATACATAGGCCAGGCTAACCTTGAACTCACAGAGCTCTGCCTGCCTCTGCTGGAATTAAGGTCTCTGATTCATTTGATCTATCAGGAACTTCAGTAAAACACACACACACACACACACACAAACACACGAGTGATCCTGGGTACAGTCCTCTGCTGGCTGGCTGGAGCCAGTCATTCTTGCTCCAAATAATAACAAGCAGGAATTCGACAGCACTTTTGTGCTGCCTGCATATTTATTAATTCATAGGTAGCTTGTAGCACTGTGCTATAGCTCTCCAAGTCTGTGTAACTATTACTATATGCGTTCACTTGTATCTAACTTCAGCACTTACTATGTGTTGGAAATACAAGTTTGTTGGTAGATGTATCTCTAGGACATTCTCTCTTTTTTTAGCTGCTACATAATCTTTCATTGTTTGAACAAATCATAATTTGTTTGTTCTCTATTTTTTTCTGTACCCATTTTTTGATGTAATAAGCCATACTGTAGTGTGTCATTTTGAACCATATATTTTAAACCTATTCTTTTCATCACAAATGAACATATTTGTGTCTTTGGAGGCCCGTGTTCCAAGGAGAGGTTTGTGGTGGTGTGGGTATCATTTTTCTTAATGCTCAACACTTACTAGATTGGGAGATGGAAAGAAGGATGGACGGGAGGAAGAAGGGAAGGGGAGAGGGAGAGGAGAAAGGGTAAATGTGCTAATCTCTTAACACTACCCAACCTTGCAGTTCTTTCTGTGAATCAACGAGCCTGCATGGAAGAACAGCACATCAACCCTGTCTCATTTTCCTTCCAGATGTTGAAATGCTTCAGGCCAGTGCAGGCAACCCAGTCTCGGGAGAAAGTTTCTCTCGGCCCACTAAAGACTCGATGATCCGCAAGTTTCTAGAAGGTAAGTTGTCACTGATTAGGGAAGCAGAAACTCTGGTGTTCAAGGGACAGGTCACCACAGACGTGGCATGTGACGACTAAAGGCTCTCTGCCTCCCTCCACACCTGCCCTGATCTTCCCCATCAGCTGGTTAGAGACAGGCCAGATCCCACAGCTGGAGTCACCAATTACACTAAGTCAGTTGCTCCCAAGAAGACATCACTTAAATGACATGCCGGTTTTTATTTGACAAAGACTAACTAAGTACCTGCAGCGGGCAGAAAGCACTGTGTTGGATATTGAATCTGGCAACCCAAAGAAAAATAAGACGTGACCCCACAGGACCCTTGGCTTTCTGCTAAAAGAAAAGGACATGCACCCTATTTGCCAAGCAGAGGCAACATTGCAGGGGTTAAGAGCGTGGCCCCCCAATCTGTGCTGCCTGACTTCTTCAGTTACCCAGAAGGCCTCAGACACGGTGTTCAGCTCAGATCCTCATTCTCTTCAGCTGTAAAATGGGATGGATGTGGTCAGAGCATCAGGAGACTGAGTTCCACCTGATGCACTAAGGAGGCAGGTCACAGTGAGAGTCACAAATGTTCAGTGACAGTAAGCTTCACCCAGGACCAGGGTTGACCAAGGGTTAGCATCATGGCTGCTGTCATTACTATAGGTGCTTTCAGACATACAAGGTGTTACACTGTTGGGTAATTGCTTCACTCTGCTAGTCATTATGAGTACGGTGGGTATGCCAGTCATGTCGCCATAGAAGCAGGGTTCTGAGGGCATGAGACTTGGAGGTCAAATGGTTCGGGCAGTGAAGGGGAAGAAGCCGGCAGTGGTGGCACACGCCTTAAATCCCAGCACTCGGGAGGCAGAGGCAGGCCTGGTCTACAGAGTGAGTTCCAGGACAGCCAGGGCTACACAGAGAAATCCTGTCTCAAAAAACCAACCAACCAACCAACCAACCAACCAAAACCGGGCTGGAGAGATGGCTCATCGGTTAAGAGCACTGACTGTTCTTATGAAGGTCCTGAGTTCAAATCCCAGCAACCACATGGTAGCTTACAACCATCTGACGCCCTCTACTGGTGTGTCTGAAGACAGCTACAGTGTACTCATAAATAATAAGTAAATCTTAAAAAAAAAAAAAAAAGCCGGGCGTGGTGGTGCACGCCTTTAATCCCAGCACTCGGGAGGCAGAGGCAGGTGGATTTCTGAGTTCGAGGCCAGCCTGGTCTACAAAGTGAGTTCCAGGACAGCCAGGGCTATACAGAGAAACCCTGTCTCGAAAAACAAACAAACAAACAAACAAAAACAAACAAAAAACAAAAAACAAAAAAAAAAAAAAAAGAAGGGGAAGAAAATCTCTAGAGTAGCATAGGCAAACCGCAGCCTGACCTGCTAATAAAGTTTTATCAGAATTCACCATGCCCATTCAATTGCTATTATTTATGGCTGCTTGCACATTCCTGGTACAGGCTTGAGTGGTTGCAATAGACTGTTGCCTTGCAGAGCCTGATACACTTACTATCTGGATCCTTAAAACATGTCTGCTGACTCCTACTCTGAAACTTTCTTTACCTAGGACAGAGGTCTGGGCAGCTATTTGGCAAGTTCCTCAGCTAGCTCCTGGCACCAAGAGAGGCATGGATAGAGCAAAGATGGGTTTTTCTGCATAACTTGGTTTTTTTAGCCTCAGGCTTGCCATGCTGTCTTCAGCAATGCTCCAGGCCAAGCTTAAGGGCTTCGTGTATATCACCCATTCCATGCTTTTTGTATAAGCAGTAGTACCTAATGTATCAATAAGGCTGGTTGCCTTGGAAACTCAGGGGAGTGATGTGTTATTTAAGGGGATCAGAAGAGTCTACATGGCAGGTCGGTCCTTGCCAGAGTAGGGTAAATTAACCTAAGGTTTTATACATTAGGTACCACCTCTTTCATTCAGCAGCAGAGAGGGACCAGAGGTACAGAGTGGGTGAGCATCCAAGGTCAGAGGCTGTAAGCAGACTACAGAGCTCTTCTTAGCCCCTGAGCCCGCCTTAGAGTGTCTCCTTTGACCATAGTTGCACTGTCTTCTATGAAAGGAACAGTTTGTGGGATAGGAACCAGATGGCAGCCTCCCGTCATCCTGACCTCATCTGATGCTCAGTTTCCGGCAGCCCTTCATCAAACCTAAAGTCTGTGCAGACCCCTGGTGTTGCTCGAGGGGTAAGACTCAGCCCTGTCCTGCAGAGGAGTTAGACACACACTCCAAGTGAGGTTTCCTTTAATATGAAAAACATAGTTCAGTGCAAATAACAATGTGCTGGGTGCTATGGGAATGCAGGGGAGTAATGTTATTTAAGGGGATCAAAAGAGTCTACATGGCAGGCTGGTCATGACTCTGGTATAAGGGAATGAGGAAATTGTCTCTTGATACCTGCTATACACAGGTCTTCAGTGCATGCTGGTGGAGCTGAGCTTGCCAGCCTTCCCTGTGGCAGTGCCAGCCTTCCCTGTGGCAGTGGTTCTCAGATTTCCATGTGCCTGGAGTCCTCTCGAAGGCACAGGCTCATGAGCAAGGCTGAGTAGGACCCTGGACTTTTCTTCCTTTCAAGTTCTGTGTGACTCTGCTACTGCTGGGTCAGCAGGTAACTGTGAGAGCCTTGGTTATAAATCTGCACTTTCTGAGCTCTATTTTTTATTTTTAACAATGGAAAGTCCTTTGGGTCCCTGCTATGCCCACCTATCACTGTGTTATAGTTGTTAACTATTATAATGATAATAGATAAAAATAATAACACTTCAAGTGGTGCAACAGACACACACACACACTCCACTCACACACAAATGAGACAAAGCTATCTAGACCTATCTGGTCTGGTCTTCACTGTGTAATCCAGGCAAGCCTCAAGCTCATGGTAGTTTTCCTGCCTTTGCCTCCCACCTGCAGAGACTGCAGGCGTGAACCATCCTATCTGGCCCTAAAACAATAAGAGTCTCTGTCTCTGTCTCTCTCAGTGTCTCTCTCAGTATCTCTCTCAGAATCTCTCTCAGTCCCTCTCTCAGTGTCTCTCAGTCCCCCCCTTCTCTCCCCCCCCTCACTCTTTCTCTCTCTCCCCTCCCTTGAGTCTTCAGAGTTTTTTCTACAATATTTCTACAATTTTTATACAATATTGATATTGTATACACGTGTTTTCTTTTGTGTTCATTCTCAGGCACTGTCAGCCCAAGCATTAGCTTTTCCACAGCTGCCTAGACACTTTCTTAGATTATCCAGTCTTCTGCTTTGAGCTTGGCAAGCCTCAGGGCAGGCAATACCCTTTGTTGTATGTGAAGCCTTTCCATATACTTGAGAACTTGTATGCTATAGAACACCAGGACAGAATCGCAGGGTTTCAGGAAGTATGTCTTGCGACTTGGATAGTGTCTTGTTGCTCAATGGTCTGAGCTCACACAGTTTCTACCAGAAGTTACGAATGGATCTAGAACACTTTTCACGCAAAGTATCATGCAGAAGCTTTCCCTACACCACAGATAAAACTGGAATCACTCTCAATCTCTCTCCTCAGCCTCTATGTCTGTCTCACATATTCTAGAAACATCTCTTGGCATTTTGCAGCTCTGAAGACTTTTGGGGGTGGGAGGCCTACAGATCTGCCATCTGTGAATGAGAGAAAGGAGGTATGGCTAAAAGGCTAAGACAGGTGGCCTGGGCCCAGCTGTTATGACCCTCATTCCACTCATGTGGCCTTCAGACAGTCAGTCACCAGTAAAGTGATAAAGAGTTCTAGGCAGGATTAACTTTCTGCTCCCAGCGAAATGTGGATCCCGGCACAGTGCAGTACCTGACAGGTATACAGTATTTATTTAAATCATTAGTTACTGACTTTTAATGGCATAATTGTATCATGATGGGAGAGGCTGAGAAAGGGGTCAGAGTTCATCCTCTCAGGGGTCCAACAGCTCAGACTGAGTTCCTTTGAGGTGACCTTAGGCCGCAGGTAACTTGTTTCCTGTCATTTGGCTCTCTTTTGCTTCTCTAGTATATTTTGTTTGTAGGGAACCTGGTGGCTTGTAGGTATTTTTTTTTCTGTAAATTATTCCTCTTTGGGCAGCAGGAGCCAAGGGAATTGTTCTGATTATCTGTGGGCGCTGACAGAATGGGGGAGGGCATCCCAGGACTCCTAATAATACACAGCTT
Organism: Mus caroli; assembly: GCF_978045245.1. Taxonomy (NCBI): domain Eukaryota; kingdom Metazoa; phylum Chordata; class Mammalia; order Rodentia; family Muridae; genus Mus; species Mus caroli. Next base: position 20,015,702 of record NW_028227275.1, read on the forward strand.
CCCAGACAAAGTCTTCCTTACAAATGCCCTCCTGTAGATGTTGCTAAGGAAGTAAACCCTATGTATATCTCTTCTCCACAAGTCTGCGCCTCTCACGGCCTCTGAAGCCAGGAAAGTTTCTCCTTCTGTAGAAGAAGAGATCTCTGCTTGCCCTGACACTGTAGTAGCTTCAAGCTTTCCTTGGAGTTCTCCAACGTCTGCCAAGGCCAGGAAACCACTGGGAGGAGAGGCAGGCTGACTGTAGGGAGGCTCAAATCTGCCACATAGATCTCTGTCTGGTTCACATTTTACCCAGAGTTTATTTGTCCCTCCATTCTAAGGATGTGACCAAGCATGCGCAGTATAGAATGATCTGTGTTTGCCTCTAGGACAATGTGGAGGGCCAGGGCCAGGGCCTTCCCTCTGCAGCTGACAGACTAGGGAGGGAGAGAGGCAGGGAGTCCCCATTACATCAGGGCCACAGAGCAAAGGAATGAAACTCAGGGAGCATAAACAGCAGTTCAGTAAAGACTGGGCGGTCAACATGGCCTCTCTGGGGAGTCATAGTGTGATTGAGACTTAGAGGAGCAGGGCTTGGCCTGGCACAAGGTATCATGAAGAAGAAGGGGCAGCCTTCTCCAAGCAGGATGAGGAACTGAGGCAGTCAGTGTGTTTAGAGACAGTGAAAGACAAAGGTAGCCACTGTACCTGGTGGGGTATTTGGCAGCTCCGCCAGGATACTTCACTTTGTTACGGTTGGACAGCCTCTCCCAGAGTTCCCGTCTCCCATTGTGTGCGTTAAGATAAGCATGTACTTGGAAACTTACCTTGAGGGCAGAGCCCAGGAACTCGAATTTTCTAATGAGTGAGGGTCAGCCTGGCCAATCCTCTGGACACGTGACACCAGGAAGCCAAAAGCAACCTCTCAGCAGCTCAGAAAAGATGCAATGAAAACAGAATTCCCGAGAAGTCACTGAGCTGCGGCCTCTACAGGAAGGAGGCCCAAGCCCTGGTCCTATACTTCAAACAGACATTGGAAGCGGATTTGTTGACTAAATAGTGTCGGTCAAAGAAGCAGATCACTGTAGAGAGCACGGGGGTTGTGGGGTGTTGTGGGGTGTTGGTGGGTAGAAGAGGGAGGCAAGCTTCTCTCCTCAGTGGTTTTGTTTAGTGGGGGGCAGTGTGAGGGTGTGAGAAACAGTAGACAGTTGGAGGGAAGGATAGCTGTAGAGTTAGCTTTCCTGGGTACCAGCCTGGCTCTCAGAGTCTTTGGACACGTTATTTAGATCCTCAAAGCTTCAGGGTTTTTTCTTTGTGCGGAAGCTGAGGTTACTTGTAGTAACAACACAACAGGTTTATTAAAAGCCAGATGCAAGAGTCATGCAGAGAAATGATCCGAGAACCATACTCAGCCAAGAGGAGCCATACCACGTAACCATTGTGTAAGAGGACGGGGAGATGCTGTAGTAGCTGGTGATGAGGATGCAGGGCATCATTCCAATGCTGCTCAGACACCAGGAAGTGGTTCTGGGAGTCCTCAGGCTTTGGAGTTTGGAATCCTCTTCTCCTTTAACTATGCTGAGACGAGTAACAGGATTCTAGTGGTGAGATCGAGGCAACCGAGCTTGTGGCTCCTGTCCTGGGCTGGGTGGGTAGCCGGTGAAGGAGACCTTGGTGTTCTTATGGTTGCTTTCATGGATGCTGAGCAAATGGCACAGTAGATACCCCAAGGGAAGCCTTTGGTCACAGGTTGTTACTTTGGCAATAGAGAACATTCGCTTGGTCTTACCACCTTCAGGCAGGCAATTTCCCGGACCACGGTTCTGTACTCAGTCCCCCTTCTCTGTGTTTCAGGTAACAGTGTGAAACCGGCCAGTTGGGAGAGAGAACAGGACCATCCCTATGGGGAAGAACTTTATCACATTGTGGATGAAGATGAGACCTTCTCTTTGGACCTGGCCAACAGGCCCCCTGTCCCTGTGCCCAGGCCAGAGGCTAGCGCTCCTGGCCCTCCCCCACCGCCTGACAACGAGCCATACATTTCTAAAGGTAAGTGTGGCCAGGGATGGTGCTCAGCGGGGCGGGGGTGGGGGCCTTCTGAGAGCCTCAGCAGGAACATCCTAGTTCCCTGGCTTTCTGAAGTGTTGCTCAGATTGTCTTCTTTTGGATGGTTGCCAGCCAGGGCAATAGGTCATAGGTCACAGGTCAGCACGAACTCTGGAGCTACACCAGAGACAGTGGTTAGATTCAGTGCTGCCTTCTGGAAGCATTCATGCACAATCGTAAGGCCAGAGGTAAATGGGAACCTAGTACATTTCTATCTCATAACGTGTCCTGTCGTCACCGTTCATCATTTTAATGGCTGGCACTTGTTGAAATCTACCAGGAACATTCTTCACACTTAATTTTTTACAATAGCCTTTAGGGTAAGGGCCTTGATCCCCATTTTATGGACGGGAAGTGGAAGATCAAAAGATCAGTCACAACTTAGCAGTGCCAGGGCTTGGCCCCTGACCCTGACTCCACAGCCAATATTTTAGCCACTAAATCAGGCTGTCTGCTTGCCCATGCTAATGAAAGCTGGCAAGAATTTAGTTTGACTTCTTCATTGTTTTTCCTGAGACGCTAGTTAGAGATTGAAGGCACATTTATTACACTTCTGGACCTGATTTTATTAATATGGTTTTATGCTCAGTGTGAGCAAAACTGCCAGCTCTGAACTCTTATTTGGTTTTGTTTGAAACAGGATTTTGACCAGGCTGGCCAGGAACTCCCAGGGACCCTTCTGCCTCTGCCTCCCAAGTGCTGGGATTACAGACATGCACTGCCACTACCCACTGTCATCCATTTTTAATAGCGTGTATTGTGGAAGTTGTGATGGGGCAGGTAGCACCCATCCAGAGCCTCAGGTGTCTGGGTTGGAGCTGCCAGATAAAATACAGGATGTCCAGTTAACTCTGAATCGCATATAAACAGCAAATACATTCGGATGCACCCATGTTTCAAGTAGCTAACTTCTTTGGTTTTAGTTTGGTTTTACCCAGTCCAGCAGTCCTACACTAGCATGTAGCATGGCTGTGGGAAGTTCTGTGTCACCAAGGTTTGCCATCTCCTCAGAAAACATCTCCGTTAGTCTTTTTGGATATTGCCCACTGACTAGCCCCCACCACACTCCCTACATGGACTGCTGGGTATTATACTGAGGGCTTTCTCTGATACGTGGCACTTCATTGCCCATTTCAGGGCAGACTGAAAGCCTCAGGGAATTAGCAGAGAGGGCCACTGTTCGGGCTGTGAATGATGGGAGTTGGCACCTTGCTTGTCGCTGTTGTGCGAGAACTCTGAAAGGCACAGTTGTGCGATCACCTGGTGATGCAGTGGTTGTCACTTAACAACCCACTATTTACTGCTTCACCCACTTCCAGTCTCACCTCCATCACCTCCTGTGGTAGCTAACCCTTTCATTGCTGTAACAATGCAACTTAAATAAGAAGAGGTTTTCTGTGGCTCGGGGTTTAAGGGTACAGCCCGTCACGGTCAGGGAGGGGGATGTAGCAGTATGAACAGTGGAAGCCGCAGAGGCAGGAGCATGAGGTAGCTGGTCATGTGGTGTCTGCAGTTAGGAAGCAGAGACACGATGGCTCAGCGCAGCTGCATTTAGTCTGGGATACCAGTCCGTGGGATGGTGCCACCTACGTTCATGGTGGGTCTTCCCTCCTCTGTTAAACCTTTCTGGAGATGCCCTCACGGGCACACCTAGAGGTGTGTTTCCTTGGTGATTCTAAATCCAGGCAGGTGGATGCTTCCTGGACATACTGCTAGCAATCAAATCCTTGATTCAGGGCCAGTTTCCGAGCCCACAAATACACACTGGTGACTCCTAAATGGGAGAGGAGGTGGCAGCTCATTGCTGAGAGGCAGCAGATACAAGCAGTGTAACAGGGGCAGTGGCTAGGAAGAGGTGTATCTCTTGTAAAATTAATTATTGTGTTATGAATACAAACCTTGAATTAATCCAGCAACTGTATTTCCTTATCTTTGCTAGTGCCCAATAGCCGCACAGAGAAACCTCAATACTGGGCAGCATTGGTTTATAGTAACCTCCTGTGCTAACCTGGCCACCTCCCTCCCCATCTCATTGTCCTTGCATATTATTGTTGATTTGGATCTTTGGGCTTCAGATTTTTTTTTTCCCCATTATGTCTTCTCTGACCCACCTCCTTGTGGCCAATCTGAATCTCCCTCTCTCTCCTTCTTTCCTGTCTGACATAAAGCTTTCCCCCTATTTTCTCTTCAGCCCAGCCATTGGGTGATCAGCATTTATTGACCAGGCAGAGAATAGAGGGTAAGAATTATTCACACAAAGTTGAGACAGGAGATTCTAGACATAAGCATTACAATGCCGTGTCCAGGTTGAAACAAGAGATGGGGGCAGAGAAATCAGCATTCGAACAACACAAGGGTCACCTTTGCACAGTACACACAAACACACCTACAATCGATGACTTCTTTCTGCCCAGCATAGGGCATGGGACAAGTCACCTTACCCATTAGGGCTTTAGTTTCCTTATCTATAAATGGCTATCATTACAGTGTGTGTCTACATTGATGCATGTCCTGGTAGATGACAGTATTCTGCTACAACTTTGTTTTGAAGGTCAGATGAGATATTACATAAGGAAATACCTTTAAATTGTGAGACACTGAAGAGACATCACTTGGACTAGTTAGCATGACGTCGCTACCCCACGGGCGTCCATCTCAAAGCTTAGAAATGAATAATGGTAATAAGGACTAGTGGTGCGTGTTTACACGCAGCGGGCTGTGCTCCAGGCGCTTGCTACTCGCTAGCCCTTAGTTCCCATGACAACCCAATGCTTTTAGCCTTCACTCTGCGTAAGACACAGGAACATGGAGAAAGTCAAGCTTATCATCCAAACTCATATGATACGTGAGTGGCGGGGCTGGGATTTGAACTGAGGGAGTCCTCTTCAGAGCCCAGGGAGCTACCACCAACAGAACGGTTCACTTTCCAATCTCTGTTGTCCTCTGCCTGTTCTCACCAGTGACTTCATCTTGGTGCCTCTGGAGGGAAACGTTTGACCCATTCTGCCAGGTAGAGTTCTGCTTGAGAGTACGGATTGGCCTACTAGGTGCCTCCTCTTGTTCTCTAGCTGTCGGGTCTTCCCAGATGCTTCTGTGTAGGGATCCTGGCACACTTCCTTCCCTCTCTCCTCTCCCCCGTCTGCCCTTCCTTGTATGTAGTGTGTGCCAGTGCGTGCGTTTGTTTGGATGCACTTGGAGCTAAAGCTGGGTGCTGGGGAGCAGTCCTCAATTGTTCCACCTCTGTCTATGTGTGCACGCATGTGTGTGTGTGTGTGTGAGAGAGAGAGAGAGAGAGAGACAGAGACAGAGAGAGACAGAGAGAGACAGAGAGACAGAGACAGAGAGAGAGAAAGACAGAGAAAGACAGAACATCTCTCCTTTAACTTGAGCTCACCACTTCAGCTATTAACCAGCAAGCTCCAGGACTCTGTTCATCTCCAACTCCGCAGTCCTGGGATTACTGATGTGAGCCACCCTACCCAGCATGCATACGGGTGCTGGGGAGCTCACACCTGGCGCACAGCAAGTGTTTTACCAACTCAGCCATTTCTCCAGCCCCTGGACCCCTTTTCTCTTTTTCTTTTGGTTTTTCAAAACAGGGTTTTACTATGTGCCCCTAGGTGTCCTGAAACTCACTCTGCAGACCCTTACTGAAGGCAAAGGAAAGGCGGGGGAGAGGCTGGAGCACCCTAGATTATTGTATAAACCGCCCCCACAGAGAGCGCTAATAGACAGGTATCCATACTGAACAGGGAGGGGGTTGAGGCCAAAGCCAACAGCCTTGAACTAAGATCCACCTGCCTTGGCCTCCCAAGTGCTGAGATCAAAGATGTGTGTTACCACCACCACCCATCTGAGTCTTTAGACAAGCTGTGGACATCCTCTGTCTGGCTTCTCTTTTAGCGGGGAGAGCCCATGTGTGTGTGTGTGTTCCCTGCCTTGAGTTGATACTCTGCTCTCTTACACTGTTTTCATCCAGAAATTTGTGCACAGTGGTCACGTTTATTACTTTTTTTGCACTAGATTAATATATATATATTTTTGTAAACGTGTGACAGTGTCTCCGAGAAAGACGTCTTGCTTCCACTCAGAATATTCTTTCTTTCACAGTTTTTGCAGAAAAAAGTCAGGAGCGGCTCGGGAATTTCTACGTTTCTTCTGAGAGCATCAGAAAAGGTAAGCCAGGGCGTGCCCTCGACTTCCTGCACACAAGTGGAACTTCCTGGAGGCTTCCTGTAACAAGGGTGGCCAAGCGTGACAGCAGCATGTGGCATTTATGGAGAGAGATCTGAGCCTTAGCTCAGGGGCGATGCTTCAGAGCCCCTTACTGAAGGCAAAGGAAAGTGGGGGAGAGGCTGGAGCACCCTAGATTATTGTACAAACCGACCCCACAGAGAGGGCTAATAGACGGGTATCCATACAGAACAGGGAGGGGTTTGAGGCCAATGCCAACAGCATGGCAGTGGGCCCAGCTCCGTCTTTATCTGTGTGTGGCACAGCCCTCTTGAACTACCTACTGTCCTCATGTTTACCAGCTCCACCTTGCTTTGTGTCATCTTTGATCAAAATTACTTTCTTGTAACAACCGGGACATCCAGTTTTCCCAAAGACCTTTTAAGGAAATTTGAAAAGCACCGAATACTGCAGGCAAACGTTGATCAGTTTCCTGTTGCCCAGCATAGGTAGCCAGCATTTCCCCACTTAAGATTGCTTGGAAAAGCAGCCCCAGTGGGGTGCAAGCTCGCAAAGCGATTCCTCAAAGTCTGGTCTCAGGGGAAATCTGGAACATACTCCATGAACTGAGACATATGATGTCAAGCTGTCTTCACATGTCCCAACGGCCCAGTCACTTCTGCAAGTAATTCAGGTTGCCGCCTGGAGACTGGCAAGCTGCCCTCCTACCTCTGACGTAGAAAGATGCCCTTTAATCGTGATGAAATAGAGGTTGGTACAAAACAGCCCGAGGACAACCTGGCAGCACTAAGCACCTAGTTTATATCTGTGCCACCAGACCAAGGCGGCAACCTCATTGGTATTTTGTGCCCATGAGTTCAGAGACAGGTCTGGGAAAAGCTTCCCGGCTGGAGTCTTCCTGATAACTTTTCTGTTCTATGGGGGGATTTATATCTAGAACATTGATCCTCAAATAGAGAGGGCATTTTGTTCTTCCTTCCCAGAGGGCACTTAGCAATAACTGGGGACATCTTGGGTTGTTGAATCCAAGAAAAGTCACCCAGTAGGTGATGACTAGAGATGCTGCTCATTACCTCTAATGCACAGAATGAGCTCCCATGATGCAGAGCGATGATCCAGCCCAAAATATCAGCAGTCTCCAGGTGAAGAAACCCCGCCATAGATGCCATCTGTGCTGTGGCTCTATCTGTGTGAATGCAATAGTGTTGAAATTATTGGCGACGTTCCCACCTTGGTTCCCTGTCCTCCCCCACCTTCTCTTTGTTCCATGCGTCATTGTTCCTTCTGATACAGCAGACGGTTCCCGGGAGTCTGTGTCCACCATTTTTATCTGCCGTTCTTTCCAGAGCCACTTGTGAGGCCATGGAGGGACAGGCCGCCATCGAGCATCTACGACCCATTTGCTGGGATGAAGACGCCGGGCCAGCGGCAGCTCATCACCCTGCAGGAGCAGGTGAAGCTGGGCATCGTCAACGTGGACGAGGCTGTGCTGCATTTCAAAGAGTGGCAACTCAATCAGAAGAAGCGATCTGAGTCCTTCCGCTTCCAGCAGGTAGGTAGCCAGCGATGCCCCTTCTCCTCCTCCCCACCTCCCAGCCATAGAGGAGGCAGCTGAAGCTGTCATGTATGACATTGGAACTGGATGGGGGAACCTGCGAGCATTGTGTATCCTGCTCAGTGGCTGTGCCTAAGAGTGACCTTGTCTGGAACCCTGGCTAAAAGCTTTATGAGGCTGGAGGTCAGGAACAAATTTCCTTTATCTTCCAGGTCTGCCTCGGCACATGGCCTGCCACCTCTGCTTGAGAGCTTTGTTCTTCAGGGTCCTTTGCTTCTCTCTCACGGTTGATATTCACTCCTTAGGACATGAAGAAAACTTGGAAAGTCCTCAAGAAGTAGGATGAAATTAACATTACAAGAAGCTGCAGAGTCTAAACCTCCTGAGTTAAATCAGTCTGTCTGTCTATCTGATTATCTGTCTGTCTCTGTCTCTGTCTCTGCCTGTCTCTCTCTTTCACACACACAGCAAATCTCTCTAGGCATTTTGTCAATATAACCAAAGGCAAAGATCTGTAAAACATGGAACATACTCTCTCAGGGCTGCCCTCTGGCAGGGCACATAAGAGAGGACTGGGGTTCACAGCAGAGTCCTGCTTTATCTGTATGATCTGAAGATTGTTGTTGTTCTGAGACAGGATTTTATTATATAGTCTTGGCTGACCTGGAACTCACTGTGTAGACCAGGCTGTTCTCAGATTTATAGAGATCCACCTGCTTCTGCCTCTGGAGCGCTGGGATTACATGCATGCACTACCTAGCCCAGCTGGTTTGAGAATGTTTATGAGATAATAAACAACTTCACACACACACACACACACAATTTTCATATATTCACATTAAAAGTGAGAAAATAAGGACATGGCGACTAAGGGACATATTCAAGTCCACTTCTGTAGTGAATGATAAGGTCTCCCCAGTGGTGTATTACAGTCCCTGGTGTCCCTACCTCTGACTTGACAGCTACATCTAAGTGGCAGCAGCATCTGACCCTAGGAGGGGAGCTGTGCCTTTGGGGATGTGGCTAAGATGTCAGGACAAGCAGAAGATAGCCCTAGTTGAGCTCTGACAGTTGTCCAGCAGATACTGTGTGTGCTATAGCTTGCCTGGATGACTCTCTGTGGCTCCTCACAGCACAGCTGTCAGGGAGACGTCATGGCCTCTGATTTTCAGGAAGCTGAGGCTCAGACTGGAAGAACTACTCAGGGCAGACTCGCTTGCTGGCTCTAGAGTCTACGCTCCCCTCCCCACACCTCTACCACTGCATGTCCTTAACTCTACCAGCTGTGTTTTTAACATGAGGACGCTCTTTCCCAGATGCCTTCCTCTCTAGGTGGTCTTAAGGGTGGTGGCACCCTGTGATGTTAAACACAGGGCTCCAGGCCCCTTTCACTTAGGAACCCTAGAACTGCTGCCGCCCTGAGCAAAGTCTACTGGCCCCAAACTGATTTTTTTTCCCCTCCACATTAAATACTGTGACCATGTGACAAAGTAGCTGTAAGCTGTCTCTGGAGCTGGCAGCCCAAGTCATACCCTTAGTCTGCCTCTTACACCTGGATGGTGTGGGTTCGCTGTGTCTCCACTTCTCCCCCTTTGACCTGTGAAGGGAAGGGAGAGAGTGTGAGCCAAGAAAAGCATCTCTCATGCCTGAGACAGTGTTAGTGAATATCTTGTACACCATAGGGAAGCATCATCTGTCAATAAAAAGTTCATGGCCTATTAGCTGAGGCAGGAAGTAGGAGGCGGGAGTTCCGGCAGGGAGAGAGGAACTCTGGGATAGAGTCAGGTTTGGGAACAGCTTTGCCCCAACTCCGAGGAGACAGATACATGAAACTGAGGAGAACTTAGACTAGTTTAAACGGCATAATTGACTTCTGAGCTAGTGGGGATGGGCCAAAGCGTGTGGCCTAGGCAGCTATCCATAAATAACAAGTCTCAGAGTCATTATTTCAGGAACTGCGGCACGGGTGGAAAAGCCCGTAGTTATAGCGCAGACCAATCATTAGCTTTCTCTCCATACCTACTCAAGAAGCGTCCCCCCCTGCACACTACCTTGTTCAGAGTCCCGGGACACTTGCTGGGGTTCATGTTCATAGCAGAAAAACCCAGCTGGCAGAAGTACACATTAGTCTGTACCCTGACAGCCTCCGCTGTCCAGGACGGTAATATGTCAGCTAGTCCTGGGGTAACCACTTTCTTTTCCCGCTGCTTCTGTCTGTTCCTCTGTCTTTCTCATTCCTGTCCCTCATGTGTGGGCACTGCCTAGACTCTCTATAGCTCTTCCTTTGTGCAGATAACTCTTGTCCAGTTCCAAAATTGCAGCTATTAGCTGGACATGTTCTCCTGAGGGGCACTAGACCTGAGGCTTGTCCAGCCACGTAGTGTCCTTTCTGTTTATCTCTCAAGACCCCAGACAGACTTTGGGGTTCTCCCACTCATAGGCAGTAACTTGGAGATCTCACCTGCTTCTGTGGTGGTTTTCCTTTGTGTCTTTTCATTCCTCTAGCCATGTCCTCCCTGGTTACCTGCATCAGGCCAACTACTTGGCCACTAGATGGGTTTCCTTGCCTCTGTCTCTTCCACCCCCAGGTCATTACGATGACCATCGTATGACGTTCCTTGTTGCTTGGTCTTTAGCCCACAGCTGCAGACCAACCAACCCTTCCAGTCTGGCTTCCTGTGGCTCTCTCATAACCACCCGCGACTCCCACCAGACTGTTTAGACATCCCCAGGGTACTGAATACTCAGATGTTTATCCTCCCAGGGATGCCCAGGCACTGCTGCTGTGCACTGACTTAAGTTAGAAACTAATGTTGACCTTCATGTATCCAGTCAACATTTATTGAATGACTACAGCTGTCTAAATGATAGAATCACAGAAAGGTCCATGAACCTGGTCTTTGGAAAGCCCATGGTGTACTTGAAGAGGCAGGGTACATATGTGTACACATGCATATACTGTATGCAAGGCAGTGTAGCCCACGTGGTTGGTATGGACAGGACTAAGGCCTGGGGCCATCTGGGAAAGGCTTCAGGGAAGTAGCCTTGACCCAGGCCTGGGACAGATTTATAGAAATCAGGGTCTCTTGAGGTCAGAGGACTGAGCAGAGAGCACAGTCAGACACAGGAATGAACTCAAGTCTGTCAGGGTGGGGTTGGTTATGAGGCATGGGTGGAGGAGGGCAGTGGGTTCTGAGGCTGAGAATGGGACCGGGCATTTGAAAGTAGAGTCTACTGTAGAAAAAAAAAATAGCACATTTCAGGCACAATTTATCAGACTTGAGTTTCTCTGGGGGCCATCTTGAAAGATGTGACGGTAACGTCCTGGCTCCTATAAAGAGCTTTGGGTAAGAATGGAATTCCAATATCCAAAGGCTGCCATTCTGCTGGATACTTAAACAACAAATAAATTATTTTCCAGGAAAATCTTAAAAGACTAAGAGAGAGCATCACCCGAAGACGGAGAGAGAAGCCAAAGTCTGGGAAGCACGCAGGTAGGTGGCTTCTCAGAGCTCTCCATCACTAGGGGATGTCACATCACCAGGGGGTGTCACATCACTAGGGGGTGTCACATCACCAGGGGGTGTCACATCACTAGGGGGTGTCACATCACCAGGGGGTGTCACATCACCAGGGGGGTGTCACATCACCAGGGGGTGTCACATCACCAGGGGGTGTCACAACACCAGGGGATGTCGCATCACTAGGGGGTGTCACATCACCAGGGGATGCCATTGCTGCCATCCCTGACCCTCCCTGCTACTGTGTCCCGAGTGGACAGACTGCTTGCCCAGCGTCTGTTTTCAGATCCAGGTCCTTCACTAGACAGGGAGATCCTTGGAGGCGATGGGTTGGCCTTGTCCCTTCTATAAATGCTGGAGTACCAGGAAAAGCATGTCCCCTCCCATGAGAGAATGAACGGACAGAGCCCCCTCCCACGCACAGAGGATTGTTCCATCTTCTCTCTTGGCTCCATCTTAGCACTTAAGAGAATGTGGGCACCAACAGAGCAGAGAAAGCCCCTCTGTCTTTATCACGAGTATCTAGGGACCCACTATGTGACAGTAGGGCCATGAATGACTGTTTTATATATATATATATATATATATATATATATATATATATATATATATTATGAACGCAATCTTCTGTCCCCTCTAAACCTCTCATGACACCAGCCATGTGGTGCCACTTGTCCTGAGCAAGGACAAGGAGCCTTCAGTAGGTTGGATCTCTGTGCTAGACTTCAGCAAGAGGAGCCCCTTACTAAGAGAACTAAGCAACATCCGGGTCTTCTTGTGTGTTCAGCTGTGGGCAGGTGACTTCTCCTGAGCCTCTTGCTCAGGCTCCTCCTTCACAACCTGAATCCTTGTAACGGGACTGTGGGTCAGTCCAGCAGCCCCCTTTCTGAGAAGACTCTGGGCTATTGTAGGCTTCTGTATTCTGTCTCTGTCAGGACACCTGGAGGGCCTGCTTGCTGTCCCAGGCATGCCTCTTTCTGCCCTAATCACTGTTACCTCATTTCCTCATTCCCAAGACTCCGACTCCAATGTGCAGGCTAAGTGTGGCTCTTTCTCCTGTGCCATGGCTATAGCCAAACCACCGCCATCTCTTGGTGGAACTAGTACAGTCGTTTCCGGACTCAGCTCTACCCTTCTGTACCCTCACCCTTCTGCAGTTCATCCTCCAACCTACAGCTAGTGTCCTTTTATAGATAAAGTGTCATAAGGCTGGGTGTCATGGCAGGTCATTTTAATCTCAGTTCTTATGAAGCAGAGAAGGACAATTATTTGTGAGTTTGACGCCAGCTTGTTTACACAATATGATTCTATCACAAAAATGTAACTAATAACGACAACAACAATAACAACAACAACAACAATAAACACTAGGGGTTAGGAAAATGGCCCAGTAGTTAAAAGTCTGTATTGCTCTTTTAGAAGACCTGAATTTGATTTCCAGCAGTCATACTGGGTCATTCTTGCCACATTTAACCCCAACTCCAAGGGGTCCACTGCCCTCTTCTGGCCACTCTGGGGAACTGCGCTCATGTACACATTACCCTCACACACAGACAGATAATTTAAAATAGCAGTAGTAATGTAAAAGAATTAAATATCGGAGTATGCCACACTCTGCTCTCAGTACTCTGGGGGCTCTTGTCCCACACAGAGGAAAAGCAGACTCTCTGCTGTGGCCCCCAAGGCCTCACATTATGTGACCTCTGTATTCAATCTCTGCCTTGGTCTGAGCATTAATAACTCCCTCGCAATTGCTCCAACAAGCAAGCACAGGTCTCTCCTTAGGGCCTTTGCACCTCTTTCTCCACAACCCGGCCTACTGGCTCCTTTTCTTCCACAGGAGGCTTCCCTACCATCCTTTCAGATGAGCTTGCTTCCTGCCCTCTGTGACACAGACCAGGATTTCCTTAGTCTTCTGTTCTGATCCAGTCACAGGCCAGCATCTTTCCTCCCTTCCCTGCTTCCAAGATGGTGGGAGCATGCATGGTTTGCACCCCGCTGACTCCCCAATCTGCAGTGTAGTCCTGATGGCTTTTTAGGAAGTCTCTGTTGGAATAAAGGCTTTCCGTCAAACGTCTGCTGACGGCAGTCATTCCACACAGTCACCAAGTATCAGCATCCAGCTCGAGAAGAAACCCAGGCTCCTCTCCGTGTGTGATCTGCTAGCTTCTGAGTTGTCCTTTTGCTCATGTGCGTTTGGTTTTTCCCATAATGCCTAGCATGGTGTCTTTCCAAAAGTAGTTGGCTTAGAGAATGTAATGATTTTGAGTAGGTAAGGAAAAGGCTTAGGGAACTCATCCTCGTGCTTCCTTTTTTTAAAACACAATTATTTATGTTATTTTTAAAAGGTTTATTTATTTATTTATTTATTTCATGTATCTGGGTACACTATTGCTGTCTTCAGACACACCAGAAGAGAAAATAGGATTCCCCATTACAGATGGTTGTGAACCACCATGTGATTTCTGGGAATTGAACTCAGGACCTCTGGAAGAGCAGTCAGTGCTCTTAACCTCTGAGCCATCTCTCCAGCCCCTAGCACTTCTTTTTAAATATCTAGATTGTAAATGTATAACCCCCTCCCTGGGGCAGAGGATGTGGGGAGGGCTCAGCGTGTCTGCTTGCAGGGTAGAGAAGAGGAGAAAGCTGACATGGTAGAAAGTCAGGCTGCACCCACAGTGCAGTCAGTCACCTGGGCTCAGAAAATAGGGCTCTCAGTCGGAAAGGACTGAAGTGCTTTTTAAAAGTAGAGCATATGCATGCAGAGACAGAAGCACTGATGAGACGAACTGTGTCAAGCTTCTGAGCACAGGCCATGTCTTGGCTGATAACCCCAGTGTGAGAAGTCCGGGAGGGTACAGCAGTAGACTCACACACACTCAGGGGCCAGGGCTCTGGCTCACGAACTGAGACTTTGGGGTCTCATTATAGCTGTCCTCCCCTGGGCTCCATCTGTCATATGGAGGAACCGTCTGAGCACTGTGGTAGACACCTATATCCCAGCACTTGGAAGGTTAAATCAGGAGGACCGCAAGTTCTGGACCATCCTGAGCGTCACTGTAGGACCCCACAAAGTTCACCCAAGGCTGATCAGGCTCGGAATAATGACTTCCCTCCATCTGTATCTATAGTCTAAATCAGAATGCTCATTGTGTAAAGGTCTCCAGAGAAGCACAGCCAACTTCCCTCCCCTCTTTTGAGATCCTCTGACATGGGATTCTGCTTTGGAGAGGGGTAATGTCAGTGACTTTAATTAGTGCCGTGACTATAAAAAGACTGAACTATGGATATTTGGACACTGTTGGTTAACTTTCCATCGCTGTAACAAATCACTGAGATAATCAATTTACAAATAGACAAGGCTTGGGAAGACTCAGTAGATAAAAGGCCCTGGCTGCTAAGTCTGGTGACCCAAGTGTGAGGAGAGAATCAACTCTCTCTGGTTGTTTTCTGAACTCCACTGTTATACCATGGCACACACACCTACTTCTCTCCCCTAAACAAAATGCTTTTTTTTTTTTTTTTTTTTTTAAGTAAAGAAAACCAGGTGAATTTTGGCTTACAGTTTTGTAGCTTTGAGTCTGTGATTGGTTGCTCTGTAATCCTGTGGCTTGGGATGAGGCTGTAGATCAGAAGCTGTACAGAGAACTTAGAGAAACAAAATCCCCTCACAGCTGGTGTGATGGTTTGTAAATGCTCAGCCCCAGAGAGTGGCATTATTAGAAAGTTGTGGCCCTGTTGCTGTACTGTGGCCTTGTTGGAGTAGGTGTGTCACTGTGGGCGTGGGCTTTAAGACCCTCATCCTAGCTGCCTGGAAGCCAGTATTCTGCTAGCAGCCTTCAGATGAAGATGTAGAACTCTCAGCTCCCCCTGCACCATGCCTGCCTGGATGCTGCCATGTCCCTACCTTGATGATAATGGACTGAACCTCTGAACCTGTAAGCCAGCTGAATTAAATGCCCTTATAAGAGTTGCCTTGGTCATGGCTTCTGTTCACAGCAGTAAAACCCTAATTAATACAGCTGAAAAGGAGACAAAAAGGGGGAAAGACAGAAACAGTTCTCATCGTCTCTTTCCGGGCAGCCTCCAATAATCTAAAGGCTTCTCCTTGACCCCTCTTAAAGCCACCGCCACCTCCCAATAGCACGGTTTTGGGTGGAGAGATGGCTCATGGCCAGGAGCACTTGCTGCCCTCACACAGGACCCAGAGGGATCCCAGCGCCAGCGTGGTAGCTTACAATTATTTCTAACTCTGGCTCTAGGAGAGCTGGTGCCCTGTTCTGGCCAGGAACACTGGATATTGGGAAGTTGGATTCTGTCCTTTGGGGTCAGGCAGGAGGTATCACGGCACCTGCCAAAGAGAAGGGCATCATTTGTGGTTGGGTAGATACGACTTATTAAACTGTGAGCTTTAATTCTAAGTATACATACTGGCTTGCAATGCTCTGTTCTGTGGGTTTGCACAATGCACTCTGTGTGGGCCTCAGGACCTCTCTATATGTATACTATGGGCCACTGGCAGAAAGAATTCTGTTGCCCAAGCCACTGAAAACCATTGGCACACATCTCATCAACCAGTAAGAACCTTGGGGTTGGTGAGTGGCACCTCAATCTGTGTGACATTCTCTAAGAAGTGTAACTCATTCTGACCCCAGACTGATTCAAATTTGAAAACTGCGGTTGCCATAGAAAATGACACATATTACCATTTTTCTTTCATCCGGCTTGGAACACCGAGGACCCTTGAAAACGGATCCTCTATTTGTGGTCTTCAGCCCCAGGGAGTGGCTTTGTGGTATAGGGAGTCAATGGCACAGTCAATCAGGTGGTGCTTGTTGATCCTGTGGCCCCACAGGGAAGACAGCTGATATTTGTGTTCCAGGTGTGTCCTGGGAGGCAGAGCCAGCAGAAGCCCAGGAAACCTGGGCTCTGCTCCTTGCCTTATTGACTGAATCACTTCCATATCTAGGGCCCTTCCTCTACTCATTGTGCAGCTTCGTTTCCTCGAAGGGTTATAATCACCCGTGGAATAGAAACGTCGCAAAACACAAAGGGAAATAATAACACAGAGGAATACAGTCCAGGAACGCTATCAATACACATGGGGAAAAAAATCAGTCCTGACGTCGTGCCTTCAGGCAAAGAGTGGCGGTGTTTTAGAAACATTTAGCCTGTTGCCGAGTTTTAAACCGTTGACCTCTGGTCCTTTTCATCCTGTGTGCTTTTCTTTTTTTTCTTCATAGAAGTGGTGGGAAATTAACCACAGTGAAATCAGTCGGTCTGGAAACCTTAAAAAGGTTGTAAAGTGGCTCGCTTTAAAAAAAAAAAAAAAGGACAGATAAAAACTGAGAAGGAAAGGAAAGAGTGGTATATCCACATGGACTCTGAGACTTGCTGTTCACCTGTGAGAGCATGCCTTAGCCACACCCCGTGCCTAGAGCAGTGAGCACAGCTAGGGCTTCTCCAGCCGGGTAATCAAAGAGCTTGGGACATGAGTAGTACTCCCCATTTCTCCATAGGGCTCTAGTTTATTCATTAGCTTTCTTGGTGGGACTCTGGCTTGGGCAAGAAGGGTCGCCTTTGAATCCCTGTTGCACTTGCTCCCTGGAAGAAGTGTCTGAAACAAAGCACAATTCCAAAGTGTCCTCCTCTTTAACCCTTGCTCCCATGGTTTCCCTTGTCTGCTTCATATTCACAGGGTCAAGTGTATGTGTGTGTGTGTGTGTGTGTGTGTGTGTGTGTGTGTGTGTGTGTGTGTAAGCTGATGGCATACCAGACAGCTTACTCTGCCCACTAGCACAAGTTATTTATGCTCCCAGGACCCTGAGGTCGAAATCTTTGGAGGACTAACAAGGCAGTGCCCAGCCTTGAAGAGGTCAGGTTGACACTGAGCTGGGTAAGGACTGTGCGTTTTTACCATGAATCAGCCTCAGAAGTCACTGTCCTCCTCGCGGAGGACTTTGGTCACAAACGCTCAGGGCCACTGTTGTCAGGGTAGGTTGCCCATCCCAGACCCCCTCATCTGTTATCCTTAGTAATTTCAAGGAGCAAGAGGCCCTAGGAGTGGGGAGCAGCCTGGACTTCAGGGCCAGGGTCCACATCTCAGTTTGGCATGTCCAGCTGTGCGATGGGGGAACAACTTTACTCGTCTGTGCTCTCATTGCTTCTGGGAATGAGAGTAACAGTGCAAGTTTCTTGGGTTTTACGAGGATCCAGTGAACTAAGAAGATGGGGTTGTTAAAGTGATCCTGGTGTGCAGGGTGGTTTATTACCATCAGGGGTGTTCATGACCCTTTCTTAGGCAGGGGGCTAACTCAGAGAGGCTGGTTGCAAAGCTGCCAAGTGGTGAGTCTCAGAGCCCAAGCTGTGTCTACGTGTATCTTCTTTCCACTCTCTGAGATGGAAGATCTCTTCTACCCATTTCTTGTGTCCTGTCATCCCTTTACTCTGCTGGGCCACTCTGGATTCTGTGGCTTTTCACTGCTGAAGTGGGACAAGACTCCAGGGGTCTCTCTCTCTCTCTCTCCCCTCTGGGCCCAGGCCCAGGAGACAGATGGACAATGAGTATGGGAGACATTTGGCAATGACAGCCTGCCTGAATCTCTTCCTTTCTTCTGACTCCAGACCTGGAGATCACAGTCCCAATCCGACATTCACAGCACCTGCCAGAGAAAGTGGAGTTTGGCGTGTATGAGAGCGGCCCCAGGAAGAGTGTCTTGCCGGCCAGGACAGAGCTGAGACGCGGGGACTGGAAAACGGACAGCATGTCCAGCACAGCAAGTAAGCAGCAAACCAGGGGTGCCCTGCTCCTGCAGCAAGCTAGGGGTGACCTGCCTCCTGCAGCAAGCCAGGGGAGCCCTTCTTCCTGTACTCCAGATGGCACCTGTTGGCCTTGCCAACACCCTCCGGAGCCCAAGACTCAAATGGGACCTGATTTGGTTTTGAGAGGTGTGGGGTATGTGGACTAGTTGGTCTGGGGCATTTGCCCAGTTGTATGATAATTTATAAATAGCGACCTAATGATTGTCAGCAGAGGTGGAAAGATTTGGCCCAGCATTGCTTTATAATAATTCTTTTGTTTTGCTTTGTTTTATATTTTGTTTTGTTGAGACAGGGTTTTTCTGTGTAGTCCTGACTGTCCAGAAACTCACTCTGTAGATCAGGCTGGCCTCAAACTCACAAAGACCCACTTGCTTCTGCCTCCTGAGTGCTGGGATTAAAGGCGTGTGCCATCACCACCTGGCCTGCTTTATAATAATTCTTCATGTTGATAGGACATTTACCAAAAGTGAATTGTCTTCATTGATTGTTTAAAGGCCACAAAACCTCTCTAAGGTATATTTGTGACCTCTTTTCGCTGAGGAGGAAGTGCTCATGTTTAGCACCTTGTCCCAGGCTGACTATCTAATTGAGCTGAGCTGGGCTGGGCTGGGCTGGGCTGGGCTGGGCTGGGCTGGGCTGGGCTGGGCTGGGTTGGGCTGGGCTGGGCTGGGTTGGGCTGGGCTGGGCTGGGCTGGGCTGGGATTTGGATTCACTCTAGAACCAAGTCAGGGCTCTTTACACCCGTTCTGGCTTCTTCTCCAGCTGTGCTAAGGTCTACCGTCTTCATCAGAACTGTAGACAACAATAGACTCAAATTTGAGAATTGCAATGTCTATGCAGGCAGTTCAGGATCTAATTAGGACACGTCTTTGGGTTTTTTTGGTGAAGAAGTGTGAATGGGAGTCTGATTGTGGCAGACACTGCCTGACATGCAGGCTTCAGGGACAGCACTGTCTCTGTATCCAGGGCTGCATCTGCTGATGTGCTGGCCTCACTAGCAGCGTATGCTGAGTTTCGTCTGTCTCGTTCTTCACGGTTCTCAAAACAACTGAAAAAGAAATGATGAAAGAGGCAGAGAGAAGTGGACACACTTCAGGACGTGGGTCTCCTTACAAGTGAGGCAGAGTCCACAAATGAATGCAGGTTAAAGGGTAGGAGCTCCAGGTCAGTGCTCTGCTCTGTTTTACATCACAGCCTTCTTGAGAATTTCCTGTGTGTTCTGGATCTGTTTCTCAAAAAAACCTACGTGCCTGTACCCTGCCACACACAAATCACACCCACGCACATACCCTCAAACACCTATATATGAATACATGTACAATTTTGCTCACCCAAGGACACACAGGTCAGGACTCTTTACTGTATAGATGGGTCATTTGTGACCCAGAGAGGGGAAGCATTTTGCTAAAAATTAAACAGCCAGAGACTAGCAAAGGTGACAGTAGAGCCCAGCTTTGTTCTCTTCAGTTAATATTCCTCGCTGCTTGACCATGGCAACAGATCCAAAGTCCATCGTGTCACTACATGGGAATATAGACTAGACAAAAAGAAAGCCTTCTCACACATAATGGGGACAATAACATGTACCCAAAGACTGCCTCTGCCAAAGGCAATTTGAGGACTTTGATATCAGGAGCAGAAGAGAGTTCCATGGGGGAATCAGAGCCTGCAGGAGAGAAAAGAGGCATGAATGAATGGGAGAGGGGGGAGTGCCAGAGCCTTCACTGGCAAAAGGAACCACAGTTGCAAAAGCTTATAGACAAATATGAAGTGCTGTGTGTGTGTGTGTGTGTGAAGTGCTACAATTGCAAAGTTGTTTCTCTATGTGTGCTTTACTTTGGGGCAGCCTACATTGAGGACAGGGTAGATAGAATAAGTTGTTGCCCAAAAATGGCTAGCTCGTGGGAGTAGGAAATGCTAGTTAATGCCAGAGCAAGTGCTTATACTCTTCGTTGTGGCTACAGATCAGAGTTGTTCTTGCTCCAGTTTCCAGGCTATGTAACAAACCATGACAAAACTTAATTGCTTGAAATATGACCATTTGCATATACCTGATCCCATAACCTGGGCACAACGCAGAAGGGAGTCTTGTGTCTCCTCCATGTTCAACGAGCAGGAGTCACTTGGATGATTGTATTCAGCTGGGGCCTCCAGGATGGCCTGGTATCCTCTAAGGCCTCACTCCGTGTGGCCTTTAACTCAACAGCACAAACTTCTTACATGGAAACAGAATCTGGAAAGAAGGGGCAAGCCCTTTGTGCAAGAACCTGTCGGGTTTGGGCTTTGCCACATTTGCTGATGTTCTATTGGCTAAAGCAGGTCTGAGTCTGGAGTGAGTGTGGGGAACATAAAGGCGTAGACACTAATGGGGTGAAGTTCACTGTGGGGAAGGGGTCGGTAAAGGATAATATACTGCCTTAAAATTGCCAATGGTAGCTGATCCCACCAATCAGACACACAATTGCTCTTTGCCTCTCATGCCAAGCATGCCCCTGTCTGACCCAGTTCATCCAAGACAGTAAAGCTTGTAGCTCCTAAATAACAAACAGAGGTTAGAAAACAGGTCTTGAGTTTTCTGGCAAGTGAGCAGAGGGTCCACCAGTCATATCCAGATCTGACCATGCTATTACCCAGGGAAGCTCCACCTTCCAAGTAGAACCTGTTCCTTGGCAGGGAGGGAGGGTGGGGGAAGCCAGGCCCAGAGCCACCAGCTGCCCTTTGCCTGTGAGCACCGCTATCTTTATTACAACACAGCTGTCATCTCTCAGGACCTGCAGGGAGACAGTTGCAGGTTAAACATGGTTCTAACTAAGTCATTAAGCTCCAGTGATTAGCAATGTGTTTAGAGAACAAAAGCCTGCCTGTACTATGGCTGTTAGTCTTGTGGATTATCTGGCCCACGGGTTATATTATAACTGGCCACCTTTTCCTCTCACCTATTCATCTGCTGGAGACAGAGAGATGGAAAGATCCTGTCTTTAGGGGCTCATGATGGAGGGCAGCACAAACAGCATGAGTTGGATGCTGAGCCTTCTTCCCTGATGACAAGGATGTGGTACCGCCTCCCCCACTGCCCCCCGACATAAGAACTGAGTATGTGGGTCAAGACCAGAGATTGCTTACCAACAGCAGCCAAGGGAGCAGACTGTGGGTCAGTCATGAGCCCAGAGGGAAGACAACATCAGGGTGCCAAGGATTAGAGCCAAACATTGTGGTTATAGGTTTAGGAATGCCAAGGGAGTTGATGGGTGTGTATTTGCAGCCCTGGAGCCAACGCCTTGATTTGTTGTACTTCCTGCTGATGGGTAAACTTCAGAACTTGATGGGGTTCAGTTCACTGAGGAGCCTGTGAGGGACAGTAACAAATGACATATGGAGGCTCAGGCACAGGTGTGGAGACCCAGGGCTCAGGGATTGTTTATAGTTGGGCATCTAGAGAGGTTTTTGTTAGCATTTATTCCGAACATGAGGGCGGAGGGTGTTCTACATAGCCAGATGTAGGTCAGCCACAGCTAGATAATGAGACTCAATGTCAAAACACAAACTTCAATTTTACAATTAATTTTCTTAGTTCTAAACTGCTCTCCCATAAGCTAGCATATTGAGTAACACACATTTCCAGAAAGCTCTGTGGGCTAATGCGATTTTAATGATATAGGTAATAAATTCCCCAATGAAAAGGCTTCTCACGCGGAACTCCTACTAAGAACATAAATTATACTTTGGAATTTGTACTGTGTGTTTCTGTTTTTGTGGTTCTGAGGATTGGACCCAGGGCCTCGTACACGTTAGCAAGGATTTTACCACCGAGCCACACCCACAGCCCTGCCTGTTGTTTGGCTTTGGCGTGTAATTTCTTATTAGAAGGCTCATCTATGTCACATGTACATCCTGGACCTGTAATTCCTAATTAAGCAGCAAGACACAGTTAAAAACAATTAAAAAAAAAAAAAAAAAAAGCAGCTTGCAGATTTAGAGCCACTGAAACCCTGAGTACCTCTGCTTCCGTGTCTGTCGAATCAAAGCTCTAATATCAAATAGGATTTTCAAAGGGATTAAATGGCAATCACGCTTTCAAAAGCACTCCACGTGAGGTAAGCCCTAGGTAAATGGTAGCTATTAAGCCCAGAGTGGTCATCAGAAAGCACACCATTTTGTACGCTGCTCACGGAAAAGCTGAACTCTAACGGAAGGGCTTAAGGTGGATACACTTTGAAGACTCTCAGGTTTATGCACTGTCTCTGTTGCTATAAATAAGTTCGGGCCGGAGTTCCGCACCTCACTCTCTCCTGAGAGAATCCACAGTCCAGCTGATGTTGTTTCTGCTTTCTAGGCAGTGCGAGTAACCGGTCGAGCACACGGAGCCTCCTCAGTGTGAGCAGTGGAATGGAGGGCGACAACGAGGTGAGAGGCGGGACTTCCTGTCTGTCTGTCTGGTCTCAGGGGTCATTTTATCACAAGGGAAAGGAATACAGGGGGAAGGAAGTAATACACAAAAGGTCACATATTATGGGCAGCCGTTTGTATGAAATACCATAGAATGGGCAAATCCAGAGAGACAGAATGCGGGTTGGTGGCTGGTGGGGCTGGAGGGTGGAGGGAATAAAGAACTGTTAACAGGTCTGGGGTTTTCTTTGCAGGCAAGGAAAATGTTTTGAGATTAGATAGAGGCGGAGGTTGCACAAAACTGTGAATGCGCCAATGCCATTTTACCTTGTGCTGGTTGACCTCACGCTATCTGAATTTTGCCCCAGTATAAAGGAAGGAAGGGAGGGGGAAGAGGGGAACATAGCCAGGGATAGGCAGATCCATTCAGATACTCAATCATAAGTGGGTGTCTGCAGGAAGGAGTTGGGGATTCCAGGGGCAGCATTATGCTGGGTCTAGATCAGGAGCCTGTGTCTTCATGTATGGAGCTTCTGGATTGTCCTGTATGACCCAGGGCCCAGAGTATATAGTCTCTGACTTCATCCCTCTCTGTACACTGGCTTTCCCTGAGTTTCTGCATAAGAGGGACATGCTCTTCAGCCCAGAGGCTTCTGAGATGGTCAGCTGATCTAGGGTGTGGCCCCATTCCAAGTTGAGCCACGTGTGTCACAGTGTCTGTCCTGACCTGGTGACCAGTGGCTTTCAGCCCAAGGGATCATGTGAGTCACCAAGAACTCTTGAGGACTCGGGAGAATGGGCTGTAGGGAGCCCACTCTTGCAAACTTTCAGGCAGCACTGGTGTTAGCAGACAGCAGGCCGTACTTGGAGAAGCCAGGATTTTGAGTTCCGGAAATTTGTGATAATCCTGGTAAAGTTATGCTCCTTGGCCACACCAGAAGGGTGTGGAAAACTGCTGTTGCCACCAAGTTGACCCTTGGCTTGGGAACAGCCAAAGCCTAGTGATGGTGGGCGCTATCCCACAGTGTTTGGCCATGTATCACAATGTGCTTTGTGCAATGGTCACCTTCTTTTCTCATCTTGCATGCTATAGGACAACGAAATCCCTGAAATTACCCGGAGTCGTGGCCCAGGTCCTACGCAGGTGGACGGAGCTCCAGTTGTGACCGGAACACCAGTCGGGACCCTTGAGAGACCCCCTAGGGTGCCTCCTCGAGCCGCTTCTCAGAGGTAACATGGAAGTCTGTGTGATGTCTTCTTCACACTCACTTAATTGTAAGGCAAAGAAGGATTTAGGAACATCAAAAACAACCAAAAAGCAAGCACATAGCCAATGGAAATACCTGTAGAAGAGCATGGTCTCTTCAGTAGAAAGCGATACTTTAGTTCATCGCCAATACCAGTACGCGTTTTGTTGGCTTGGTTTTGCCCTTGATTTAAAACAATACCTATTTATATGTTTTAAAATCATGTGTAGGTATGTGTATCTGCATGTGAGTCTACATGTCTGCAGAAGCCAGAGACCGTGGATCCTCCGGAGCTGGAGTTACAGATAGTTGTGAACCACTTGATGTGGGTTCTGGGGACCAAACAGATCTGTTGGAAGTGTAGCAACTGTTCATACCTGCTGAACCATCTCTCCAGCCCCCAGTTCTTGATTATTATTATTATTATTATTTTGAGATAGGTTCTCACAATATCGTTTAGGCTGGCTTCCAACTCTCAATCCTCCTGCCTGAGCCTCTTGAAGGTTAGAATTACAGGCACAAACCTCCATGCCCAGTTTAGCTGCTCACACTTTAAATAACATTTAAGTTTGTAAGTGAAGGACCTTCATATGACTGTCAGCATTTAAACTAATTTTTAGATATGTTTTAATTTTTCCATTTATCTGTATGCACGTGTCCATGTATATGTAGCACCACACATGTGCAGGTGCCTGTAGAAGCCAGAGGGTGACACTGTTCTCTGGAACTGGACTTACAGGCAGTTGTGAGCCCCTCAGTGTGGGTGCTCAGAACCAAATTTGGGTCCTCTGGCAGAATAGCAAGTGCTCTTAACTGCATAGCCATCTCTCCAGCTCCCAACACTAAGTTTAACTATTTATTCATGTGTGTGTATGTATGTTCATATTTGTGTGTGACTGTCTTTTTCACTGAACCTAGAGCTTAGCAAATGGCTATACTGGCTGACCAGCAAGCACCCAGGGTCCTTCTGTTTGCCTCCCCGGCTGGGATTACAGACTCATGTTGCGGTGCCCTGGATTTTCTATGAGTGCCTGGGCTCCAAACTCAGATCCTAATGCTTGCATTGTAAGCACTTTAACAAATGAGCCATCTCCCCGGTCCCCTTAGTAATCTGTATCTGTCTGGTTAGAGTTATGCTCATAGCATTGGATTCCCTTGGCTGTATGGTGGGTTCTGGGATTCTTGGAAACAGGAGATAAAATTAGAAGTGAAGGCAAAAAAAACAAAAAACAAAAAACAAAAAACAAACCAAAAACAAACAAAAAAACAAAACAAAACAAACCACCAAAAACCAACCTGGTCTGAGGGGTGAGCAATGGCTCTGGAGTGGTCCTGGGGTTAAGTGTCTCATGGGGTTAAGTGTCCTGCTATCACTCATGAGCTTGGATAAGGTACTTGACATTTTCGTGCCTCGATATTCTTGTCAGTAAAATGGAGTTACTATTTGAATTTCCTCAAGAAAAAGTAATGACTGTGGCAGGAGATGAGGAATATTGAGAATATATTTGTACAGGAGAGGAATAGTCACCTGGGGCTTTGAAGATGGGCTCAGACTAGTGTGACTCGCTTGCTGGGTCTGTGTTCAGTGGGTACAGGGGCCTCTGGAGGAACATTCTCTATGGTCTGTGGAGTGTAAGCAAGAGTGGGTTCAAGCCGACTCGTGGGGCTGAGCCTCTCTGTTTCTCCCCATTCTGGCCTTTGCTGTTTGCTGCTTTCTAGCTCCTTCCAGTGACATTCCTATACTGACACCTGCTGCCAGAACATCTGACAGCCCTAAGCCACATAGCAACCACAGGCATGTTTCCCTGGTGCAGCCTAGGGATGCACATGAGGGTACTCCCACTCCTAGTGTGATAACCCAAGCCTGTGCCCTGAGTTTGTATGACGTGGCTTGAAAGTTACTATGTGCTCGGTGGGGGTGGGGCTTTGCAGGGCCGATTACGGTAATAAATGCTGTTACTTAATGACTGCTTACTGTGTAGCAGAGTTCATGCCAAACGCGTTCAAAGCCTACTTATGATTATCACCTCTTGCAGGTGTTGAGGCTGAGGCTTGGAAGTGGGTGGGGAGATACTCTGATTGACAGATTGGATCTTCTAGTCATTATGTTACACGCGGCCAAGAAAGTCTTAGGTATCAGAGAGGAGGAGATCCAAGATCCAAGACTTTATTTCTGAAGGATGAGGACTCCGGAGCCACCTGTCTTAATCGTACCCAGACAGGAAGTGGCAATCTTGAAAATGCAGCTGTAGGCTCATGTAGAATTTTGTTATTGCTGTCAACGTCATTGTCGTTGTTGTCAATGGAAAACGAAAGGAGAGGGATCAGGAAAACAAGTGCCAGACACTAAAAGATTAGAAACTGGAGCACATTTAACTGTGTGAGTGTCTTTGTCACTAAATGGAGAACTTGGCAATTGGCTATACTAGCTAGCCAGCAAGCACCCAGGGTCCTCTCTTTGCCTCCCCTGCTGGGATTACAGACGCATGTTGCCATGCCTTGGATTTTATATGGCTTTAACTGTGTGAGAAGAGATGGGAGACGGATTGTCTGGGGAGCTGGG
Source organism: Mus caroli (assembly GCF_978045245.1). NCBI lineage: Eukaryota > Metazoa > Chordata > Mammalia > Rodentia > Muridae > Mus > Mus caroli. The sequence goes on from NW_028227275.1 coordinate 20,042,075, forward strand.
GAGGATGTTGTGATAAAGATAGGGAGAACAAAAAGCTAAAGCACGTTGCTAAAAAAAAAATTGGTATTTGTGGAGGCTTGTAATTAACAGAACTCGAGGCTTGTGTGCACTTTGCTTTGAAAAGGATCTGCAGGTATGAGCTTGTGTTGTAAGGATGCATGCAGGTTTCGGGATAAAAAGGAAGCAGTCTTTGAGCAGAGAATAAGGTGGGTTTCTCTCTGACCGTCTTGAATGGCTGATCTGCTGATCGACACAAAAGAAGCTGGCTACATGTCCCTCCCCTCTGGGAATCCCATGTTCTCCTCAACTTTTTCCTCTTTCTGGTGCAACCTCAGTCCCACACGATCCAAGCCTTGGCCCATTCTGCTGCTGTCTCCACACGCCATTCACATGGCCACAACTGCTGCCAGCAGACGGCCTGGTGCCTCTGTCTCCATCTCTACCATCTACTTCCTGCTGTTGGCTGGGGACCTGAACTCTCATGCCCCATGGTATCTCAGACACAGCATATAAAAGTATTGAGCTTACCAAACTGGCTATCTTCCACTCTCTTCCCCAAGCTACTTCCTCACGAGTTCCCAAGCCTGGGGCAGAGATACCCTCCCCTCACGGCTCCCACGTCCAATGTCTCTCCAGGCATTATCCATTCGCCCTGTCAGTGATCATCTTCCCACCTACTAGGGTTTGGCTCATCTTTGAGGCCCCCACTTACCTCGCTGTCCCCCGTTGGTCCCTCCTCCACACCATAGTCAAGGTCATTGTCTAGAGCATGTGCAGCTGATAATGTCATTTCCTGTAAGAACCTCAGAATTGGAGAAGGTGTATTTTCGTGTGCCCTGGCCCTGTCCAGCCACAAGCCATATCATTCTCCTGTGCTCCTCTATGTTCCATGACTTGGACATTCTCAGGAATATTATTATTTCTCCAGTGCAATCTCTCTCGTTCTCTGGAGGGTTCTCTTTCTACTCCCTTCCATTTTGTGTACATCCTTTAGAGTTAGTCCAAGCATCCCTCTTCTAGGAAGCCGTTCCTGATAGATCCACACTGAGTGTGACACTTTGTTTCAGGTATTCTAGTCTGTTACCTCCCCTATTGCAGACACTGTTTCTAGTCCTCTCCCCAAGTGGATCTCAAAGGCCGAGAGAACAGAAGTTGTGTGTGCCGGTGTGAGGAGAACATCCAGGGTCTCTGTTTTTATTTTGTTTATTTATTTATTTATTTATTTATTTATTTATTTATTTATTTATTTATTGTTTTTCGAGGCATGGTTTCTCTGTATATCCCTGGCTGTCCTGGAACTCACTTTGTAGACCAGGCTGGCCTCGAACTCAGAAATCCGCCTGCCTCTGCCTCCCAAGTGCTGGGATTAAAGGCGTGCGCCACTACTGCCCGGCTTCCTTTTTATTTTTACACAAGTATTTCTTTGGCTTGGCACTTGCAGAGTGGGCTAGGCTGACTGGCCAACAAGCCACAAGGGTCCTTCTGTCTCTGCCTCCCCAGCACCTAGATTACAAGCACCCCATCATGATGTTTCCAGGTTCTTACATGGGATTCAACGTAGATCCTTGTGCTTGCACAAGTGCTAAATCAAACAGGCTGTCTGCCAAAGCTACAAGTTACTTTTGAATGATTTTTCCTATTCTCCCCCATTGTCTGGTATAGTAACAGACACAAATTGGGAACTTAAATAAAAACCTATTATGAAAATAGAGTGGTTATGCTTGGGTTGAACCTCTTTAGCTCTTGCAGAATTAACCATCAAGCCAGATTTGGCGTCTGTAAATCCCAGCACTCTGGAGGCCGAGGCAGGAAGAGTGCCAAGATTTTGAGGCCAGCCAGGTCTATAACGTAAGAGGCTGTTTCAAAACAAAACAATTAGCTTTTAGGGAATTGGGGCGTTGTATTAGTGGTGTGTATATGAAGGCATGACAGCTAAAAACCTCGTTTTCAGAGAACACTGTCACTGTCAAAGTTACTGGGTTCTTGAACCAAGCATCACCCATGAAAACTCACTGCATTAAGAGCGGCCAGTATGCAGGTGTCTTTAGCTTCTCAGCATCTGAGAAGGCAGTCTCTGCACAGACCACTCCCAGTTTGGGCGTAATATCCTTTAGCCTCCCTGGTTCTGTTACACCTGTTGTCATAAACCCATCTCTCTGAAACGGGGCTTCTGATCTTTTGCTGGAGTTGGCCATCAGAGTGAAACTAAATTGATGTCCTTGTAGGTGTGTCAACATGGCAGCAAGATGAGAGAGGGGACCAGAGGGCACAGGGACTGTCTCATAGAGGAAGGCAAACTGTAACGTTTATGAGGAAAGGTCTCAGACGAGACTGTTCATCCTCAGAGTGAGATTTCTAGCTTACCTTTCTGAGTGTCTACTCTGGGCCAGGTGTAGGGCAGCTAACTAATTTCCATGTCATCTCTAAGCACCCACATACCTTGATTGAGCAGATGAGAAAATGTGGTCATCAAAGTTGAGTTCACATACACACATAAACACACACACACACACACAGAGACAGAGAGACATAGATAGATAGATAGATAGATAGATAGATAGATAGATAGATAGATAGATAGAGACAGAGAGAGACAGAGAGAGACAGAGAGAGAGAGGAGAGAAAGAGACAGAGAGAGAAGAGAGGGGGAGAGGAAAGAGATAGAGAAGAGATGCAAGAGAGACAGAGGACAAAGAAAGAGACAGAGAGAGGAGAGACAAAGAGAGGGGAGAGAAATAGAGAAGAAAGAAGAGAGGGGGAGAGGAGAGAGGAAAGAAAGGAGAGAGACAGAGATAGAGACAGAGAAAGAAAAAGACAAATAGAAACACAGAGAGAGATGGGAGGGGAGAGAGAGAGAGAGAGAGAGAGAGAGAGAGAGAGAGAGAGAGAGAGAGAGAGTTGTATATGTAAACATCCATGCTTAGATGAGACTTAAGGTCTTAGCTTCGCCTGTCAAATAGGATGGTCTCCTGATTTGGCACATTCTCTGTCCCATGCACACGCACACAGTATCTTGATGGCCAGATCCTTGTTCCTATTACCTGCTGCTTGTCACAAATGTTTGCAGAAAGGTAGGAATGGCCTAAACTTGCTTAGGAGGTGTGGCCTGGTCCATAGTTCATAAGGCAGGAGACTGAAGAGAGGTGGAAGGACACTGTTCCTTTGTTTTCACTGGGAAAAGTCCAGCGATTCAGTGACCAACACACAAATCCCTCCCCTCCTGTGGACATCTGTGGTTATTCTTCTTCTCTCTCTCTCAATCTCTCTCTCTCTCTCTCTCGTTCCCAGGATACAGCCTTTTCTTTCCCAACTCTTGTCATTTCCTTGACCTGTTCAAAAGCACTGTGCAGGAGGCATTTAGCAAATATTTACTCACAGATTAGTTCAATCCTGGTCTATGCAGCTCCAGGGTTACACAGTTCAGTTATGGCAACCAACAAAGCTCTCTTTCTGAACGTTATTGATTTGTTTCCTGGAGACTAAATATTGGTTTTACAGCACACACATGGAAATACTATCTGTAATCATTGGGCCGATCTGTAAATAGACCAACCCTGGTCTACCTGGAGTGTCACTTAGGACTTTACAAAAATCCACTCAGAAGAACATGAAGAGGGACTTTTAGGTGGGCAGCACAGATAGAATGGCAGTGATCCAGGAGGAAGTGGGAAGCAGGCACTGGAATTCTTTGTCTCTCTTTCTTCCAATCTCACTATGATAGCCAGTCTATCCAGGCTGCCTATTGGAATTGCTGGCATTTACCATCTAGGCTCCATTGTTATTTAGATACGATAAGGTCAACAGAACAAGAGACAGCTGCTATTGAGAAGATGGTGTGCTGGATTCGTGGTTCTCCAGAGCAGGAGTGGGGCAGGAGAATGGGCAAGGGTTCTTACTGGGATGCATGCATGTAGGTCAGGAGGCAGAGGGGACAAAGGTCAGAAGTGGGCATGGGATTTTTATTGTGGTTCCCATGAGAAACAGTGAGTAGGGAAGGGGTCAAATAGATCTAGGGTCAGTAGTTTGGATGGCTGCAGTAGGTGCTGAGGCAGTGGGACTATCGCTGTCTGCCACCTGACCCTGGGGTGAGAAGGGCAAATGTATAATGCTCACAAGGAGGCCATGGGGGCTTTACCTAACTGAGAAATGCAGTCCCTCCAGGGTCAACAAGACCCGAGGGTGACAAAGCAACAGAAAATGAAAGGCATAGTTAATTCGAGGGCTTTGCGACTGGGATACTGTAGAAAGGTCTTATACTGAGCTCAAGAGTGTGGTGAACAGAGGTCGTCATAGTTTGGGTTCTATTGCTGTGAGCAGACACCATGGCCAAGGCAACTCTTATAAAGGACATTGGGGCTAGCTTACAAGTTCAGAGGTTTCATTCATTTTCATCAAGGCAGGAAACATGGCTGCATTCAGGCAGGCACTGGAGGAGGTGAAAGTTCTACATCTTCATTTAGTAGAAGCTAGGAGCAGACTGGCTCCCATGTGGCTAGGAGGAGAGTCTCATTGTACACCTTCACAGTACCATACTTCCTCCAACAAGGCCACCCTTCCTCCAACAAGTCCACACCTCCTAACAGTGCCACTCCCTGGGGCAAGCATATTCAAACCACCACAGCGGTGGGGCCTGGGAATTGGCATTTGTCACTACCTCTGCTGTTAGACCCCTACGTTCAGGGATCAGAAGCCATGGCATCTATGTCATGAGACATTTCTTGTGTCTTGACTCCTTGACAAAGGACAGTGTCTTTTACACACCACTTCAAATTAGCCACAGGTTGTGGATACCCAAGAACTCTGATTTGGTTAGTTTTTTATAGGGTTGCTTTATTTCTCGCTGCAGGCCTCTAACCCGGGAGTCCTTCCATCCTCCTCCGCCGGTTCCACCCAGAGGTCGCTGATCCCGCCTCCTAGATCCGGCCAACTTCAGGACTTTTCAGACTAGCAATTCTCAGCCTGTTGATGAAGTCTTCATATTGAGTTTTCTGCATGACTATGGACCTTGAGAGCCACTGTCACTGGTGATGGTGTCGCCCTGCTGGTTTGGGTAATCCTTGAAGACATCATTAAGGCGTGATGAAACCTGAGATGAAGGCGTCTTTGTTCAACGTTGCCGAATATATCGGCTCACATTCTAGTTTGCCAAAAGGATGAAGATACTTACCTCTCGTATCCTACAGCAGGAGACTACCAGGATTGATGGGCATGTTCTTATCAAGTGAGCCTACTGTAGTCAACATCCATTAGCCCATACATACCTGGCAGTGCAGCCTAATCTCTGGAAGTGGTTATAGCCCTCTCAGCAGAAGGGACCTAACTTTCAAGTAGTTCTTCCACATCCCTACGTTTGTCCTGGGGCTGGTCACATACAACAAGCTGAAAAACATCTTAGAAGGGGTTAAGCCAGACTCCTGTGCCACTGTGGCATTTGGAGTTCCCCAGAAGTGTGGAACAGGTGGTTCTGTCATCACCCTCTTTCTCTCGAGTGTGTACATGTGTGGTGTGCATGTGCAGGTGTCTGTCTGTCTGTCTGTCCGTCTGTGGGCATATGTATGCGCCTCTGTGTGGAGACTAGAAGCAATGTTGGAAGTCTCTGTCACTCTCCCTCTATTTACTGAGGCAGAGATTACCGGTACAATCAGTCTAGCTTGCTCTAGGGATCTCCTGGCTCCACTCTTCCGGTGCTGACATTGCAGCCAGGTTACCATGGCCCCTTGGTATCTGTGGGATGCTGGGGATTTGAATACTGGCCCTCATGCTTGGACAGCAAGCACTTTATCTACTGATCCATCTCCCTAGCCTCTGTCAGCACACTTTGTGTCTCTAAGAAGTCCAGTCCTTCCACGGCTCACCCTCTCTTAAGAACTCTCCAAATGTAGAAATCGAGAGCCATACCTCACTGTCTGCCTTCCAGACATTTCCCTTTTCTGAATCACCCAGGTATGGGACTATCAGCTGCCGCCTTCACTTTGGGCTTTCGTACCTCAGTATGCTGTCCAACTAGCTGTGTTATAGGAAACCACTGAAAATGATCAGAACCAGACTATGGTCTGGCCTTTATATGTCTTAGTTCTGGCCATAAAGAAGGAGAAGGACCCTTGATATTTCTTTCCCCCCTGAGGAGCCTGAAGTAGTAGAAGAAAGAAGCTAAAATGTTTTCTCCCAGGAACAATACTACTGCTACTACAGACTGTTACAATCAAGTCTGGTAAATCTGTATAGAGAGTATAGGCCTGTCACCATGTTATGAATTTTGAGTTCCTGTTATATAAACCTACCTTCAGAGCATAGATCCTTAATTTTACCTTACTGTATACAGTAAGGTTATCAGGAGGGGTCCTTTTAAAATATAAGTAATATGGTTGTTTCTCATGAAACCATTGTCCAGTCCCATATATAGACATATTGATCTGTTTAAGTGTATTCTTACTGGGCCCTTTTCTCATAATTAAAGATCCCCCTTCATTCTCATTCCACCGTTCAACACTTCCTGAGTTTAACCTCTGGGGGACTCTTGAGTTGTTGTATAAAACACACCATTGATCATGTCTACCATGGGAGAGTATTTTCCCAAAGTATCTCACAGAGAACCTGGAACATGGGAGCCATTCTGCAAGTGCCCCTCAACCCTCTTGTCACTTGTTTGGGAGAAGTAAGAGAATATCACATAGAACAAAGATGACATCAGTGTGGTTGTTCTTCACCATCCCCTTCTCGGGGATTTTGATCAAAGATTTGTATCTCATTATCTTAAGCCCCCTTTGGATACCAAACTGAGGCTGGTGTACATATTCTGGTGAACAAGTTTGATAACAACACTGCTGTCTGTGCAATGTCTGGATATATTATTGCATTTTATTCTTGTATTAAAATAAATAGTAAAGAAAACTGAAAGTGCTTTTTGAGGAGCCTGGGTCTGATGGACGTGACACTCTTGGGAGGTACATAGAACTGCTCAGAGTCAGGAGTGGCCAGTCTTAAGTCCTGAGGAAATATTCCCTGAACCAGCAAGCTGTTGGAGATTGGTTCTAATGCATTGATCCAATCTAGAATCTGAGTGCCCATATGCTAAAGGTCCTTGACCCCAATTGGTTTTTGATCAATCAATAAAGATGCCAACAGCCAATGACTGGGCATGGGGTGGGACAGTTAGAGTTGTGTGATCTAGGACAAAAGAGGAACCGGAGAGATTCACGATGACTCTGGGCAGAAGAATGGAACACAGTAGTGGCAGGAGATAAAGCCAAGCAGCCAAGTGAGATTTCAGGTAAGTGGTCACTGGCCACTTCCCTGATTGGACCTGTGATAGCAGGGAAAGGTTTAGGAGTGCCCAACCTTTGAGGTATTTAAAATTAAGCTAATGTGTGTGTGTGTCTTTCATTTGAGGATCCAAAGATAGTTCCTGGAGGGGTGGGGTGGGGGGAAGGCGGCGGTGTGCACATGTGATCCTCTGGCAACCAAAGTGGTGTAGCCATAACTCCCGCTTCAGCAAGCTGGTAAGTTGTGTGAGAAGAAGGAGGAGGAGGAGGAGGAGGAGAAGGAGGAGGAGGAAGAAGAGAGAAGAAGAAGAAGAAGAAGAAGAAGAAGAAGAAGAAGAAGAAGAAGAAGAAGAAGAAGAAGAAGAAGAAGAAGAAGAAGAAGAAGAAGAATCCAAATGAATCACCTGGATGGTGTTAATAAAGTTTGTTCTTTTCACCACCTTCTTTCCTCCACATTTTACCAGGGAGCTCAGCAGAGAGAAACACAATGGTCACATTCCCCGCAGCCTCCATTAATGAGGTCAGCCAGCACTTTTCCTTCATCTTATGTTCACTTCTAGGCACAGATGACCAACTGCATAAATAACGAGGCACAAAGACTGAGAGACTAAATATGAATGAGAAGTTGACGTTCCAAGCGAATAATTTAAATTGGCATATTTAACGGATTCCAGTGACTCTTCATGCATTGCTGTAGCCACACAATGAATATGCATCTAGACCACTCTAATGACTGATCCCACAAAACAAGCAGATAGTGACTCTCCCGATCCTTTATTATAAAAACAAACAAAAGCAAAGGGCAGCTTAGCCAGTCCAGTAAGACGCCTATAGCTGGGGTCTTTAGATTTCTTTCCCACATACCCTAAGGAAGCAAGTAGGTATTCTATGCAACTCCTTCAGAAAACAGTGTGTGAGTTCCACCTGTTTGGTGATAGATTTGTTTCTGAGAAAGACAAGTGATTAAATCTAAAACTGGAGGACTCTAACTATAAAATATTTGCTTGGATTCATTTGGTTTCCAAGCAAGTTATTAAGAATAAAAATAGTTTTCATTCATTCCTGCTGGCCAGACACAAGGCTTCCCAGGGTAGTGAGAGGGTGAGTGGGAGGGTAAAAGATTTAGAATTCTCCAACACACAACTTGGAATTCATTTTCTCATAGAGAAAGAAAGAAAGGTCCCCAGGCTAGCCTGCCAAAGCTCATTTCATCCACAGGGTGGAAGACAGTTTTATTTTTCTATACCAGGAGAGTCAGCGTGGTGTTAGGACAAGGATCTTTATTTGGCAGGCAGGAAGCTCTGCTTTTATTTCAGTCAGCTGCTTACTGCCTGAACTCACATCATGACGTCACGGCGGTGTGCTTCATCACCTTGGAAACACACAGTTGTGCACTTGGTAGTTCTCCAGGCAGCTCCAAGTCTGGAATGCCAAGGCAGGGAACCCCTTCTGAGGGAACATTGGCGTCATCACCACCTAAGCAGCTAGGATCCTTGTGTGTGGGCAGGATGGGTGAGGAGAAGGAGAGGGCGAGGAGATGGGATAGAACCCAAGGCCCTACTTTCCTCATGTTGAGCAAGAGCTCTACAATGGTGCAACCTCCACCCTCAGAGCTTCGTATTATGTGACAGCTGCTGTTTCTTGCCTTTAATCATTATAATAGGTTAATTAATTAAAAGAAAAAAAAAACCAACTGGGTGAAGGCAGAGTGTGGTGTTGCGTCTGTACAATCCATAAAGAAGCAGAAAGATTATGAGTTTGAGGCCAGCCTGGGCTACATAGTGATCTCAAGGTTAGCCTGAATTACATTGAGACTCTATCTTGAAGATGTCAAACCAAACAAAAACAGACAACAAAAACCAAATGGAACTGAGTCAGACACAATGAAATATGAACCACAGAAAGAAATGAATGGCCTTGATTGCTCTGAAGTCCCCAAAGTAAAGTTTTTTTCTCATTTGTGTGTCGTGGGAGGTGGAGGGGGTGAGCTGAGATCTGTCCCACAGTGGAGGTCAGAGGACAATTTGTAGGACGGAGTTCCTTCCTTCTACCATGAGGATTCCAGAGACAAAACTCAGGTTACAAGGATTGAAGGCACCTTGGTTTGCCCATGAATGTTTTGACTGATAGCTTCCTAAAGAAAGAATTCAAAGCAATAATAAAGTTCTAGAACAGTTCAGCTAGAACAGGAAAAGTAGTGTTGGAAAGTGGTAGGTGTTCTTCCCTCATCTTCCTGAAGTGACAGCCAAGGCAAATATAAAGAAGAAACAGAAGTTCAAGGAGCCAGAGGCAATGTGCCTAAGTCCTAGAATTTCCAGGCCAGTCTAGGCTATATTGTAAGACCTTGTATCAGCAATACAAAAACAAGTAACAAACAACACCCCAGTCATCAAAGACTGGTCACATAGATCAGTGATAGAGCAGTTGCCTAGCATGCTAAAATCTGGGTTCAACTCCAACACCGCCAAAGAATATATATATATTGTGTGTGTACGTGTATAGTATATGATTAACTATAAACACATATAATTGAACACACACACACACACACACACACACATGCTTGAATTGGTGTTTTGAGACAGAGTTTCACTATGCGGCCATAGCTCGTCTGGTATTCATTCTGAGTTCATAGTGGAGGCTCATGTCCTGATGCTGGTAGACAAGCCTGTGCCAACAAACTGTCTTCTTGAAAAGATAATGTTTTTCCAAGAAAAGTGTAACGGAGCGCGGAGAGCAGAAGCTACATCGTCATCTGTAACCTAAGACTTCGATGATCACATTTAGAAGGAATAAAAGTCAGAATTTGTGTTTTTTTCTTACTTGTTTTCTATGTTCTCAGTTCTCTAAGCGTAACTGGGTCCTAGTAAAACAGTTGCAGGAGGAGGCTGCACTGTTCCTGAGAGGTTTATTTTCATTGCTTCCACTTCTGGCTCCCACGTGTCAAGGAATGAAGTTAGTCTAGAAGAAACCGATAAAACAGCATATTTATAAGACATCCGTGACTCTTACTCCCCGGTTTGGCAAAACATCTTTATTATTATTATTATTATTATTATTATTATTATTATTATTATTATCTTCTTGGGGCGCTAAGGATGAAACCCAGAACTTTGTGCATGCTCTACTACATCCTAGCCCCAGACCTAATTTTGATGGTGCCCCTCGCGCTTTGGTTCAGCCTAGAGACTATCAAATCTCAAGGAACTTGAAGCCACACTTGTTTTTCTCTAGTCGGACCATCTCTCCCCCAATCCTTTCTCCACCAGTCATTACCACAGTTCTATTGACCGATGCCATACCAGAGAAAACGCTCAATAGAGTTGTTGAATTGATGACCTTATATTGTCCTTCCCTTCACAAGATCTTCCCAAATTCTCCACTGGGATAGGCCGTCTCCTTCTCTTACTGCCCACTCCTGTTACTGCTTAGGGAACACTTAAATCAGTTACACTGTGCATTTTTTATTTTGTTTTATTTTAACATGTCCTGCCTATTTGTTAATGTAAGGGTTCCTAATTATATTTTAGATTTTAATTTTATCTTTTTACGTATTTAAGTTACATCTTGTTCAGTGCCTGCCTCCTGGTCAAACCCTTCCACAGTCCTTCCCCCCTCCTCCTCCCCTTCTCCTCTGCCTGGGTGCCCCCCCACCCCGGCCCCATCTCCCTACCCTGGCACTTCAAGTCTCTGTGAGGCTAAACACTTCCTCTCCCAACTGAGGCCAGAAAAGGCAGCCCAGCTAGAAGACAATATCCCACGTCCAGGCAACAGCTTTTGGGATAAGGGTTCCTAATTTTAAATTTACCCTGTGTCCTTTCCACCTCTGATCATTTGCCAGCCTGGTGCTCCCCCACAAAACCCAGCAGCACTGTATACAGAGCATCTGTGGAGGCTGGTGATGATGGTCAGATAAGAAACTGCTCATCCTTTTCAATGTGGTACCCATGCTGTTTGTTCTTCTACCGCCCATCATTGCTTCACTCAAAGGCAGTGAGTATTCATTCACGGAGCATTTGCTGAGCCTCCCCTGTGAGCCCATTGCCATGCTAGGTGCTCTGGGGGATGGACAAAGATGAATCGGATTTCCTCCTCTGATTTTTGTAGCAGTTACTGATGTAGGCTCCACGTGCAGTTCATCATGTACTGCCTTGAGATGTCTCTTAGACTAGCTGGAATTTGCCTTTTGACTTGTTAACGTCTTTACCCAGCAAACAGTTGTTGAGTGCCTATGAGACAAGCACCAACCTGGTAGTAGAGACAAATAATAAGCAAATGATAGTTCCTTCCATCTAGAAAGGTCAGACTGCAATACAGAGGAACTTGGGTTAGGTAACAAGTAGGACCTAACGTATCAAATGCTATGGGAACCTCCAAAGAAGGGATGCTCAATCGCCCAAGGACGGGATGCAGGTTCTCACTGAAGATGGGTGGCCTTGGAAGGGTAGGATTAAAGCGTGGCGGTGAAACAGGACATCGTAGATAAAGAGAACACCATGAGCAAAGCATTAGTGTTGGCTTAACCATGTGGCAGAACGCTTGCCTAACATAAAGATGGCCGTGGGATCCATTCCCAGCACTGCATAGGTCACAGAGGTGCAAGGAACATGATGTGTATCTGACACGTATGAATGAAGGCAGAACATAGGTAAATGTTCTAGGTTGCTTTCTGCTGCTGTGTACACACCATGAACAACTTTGGGAGGAATAAGTTTACTTGGCTTACATTTCCACGTCTCAGTCCATCATTACCCTCAATGGGAATGTAATGCGGAAAGTCAAGCGGGAGACTGGGGGCAGTGCTGGCTTGTTCCCGTGGCTTGCTCTATTTGCTTTTCAATACAACCCAGGACCATGGATAGATAGCACTTCAACTATGGGCTGGATCCTCCCACATCAACCAGGAATCAGGAAAAAAAAAATGCGCTACAGACATGCCCAAAGGCCTATCTGATGGAGGCAGTTCTTTAATCAAGGTTTCCTCTTTCCAAGTGTTTCTAGTGCATGCCAAGTTGACAAATAACCCTCCCCCCACAAATAAACCAAAACAAACAAACAACCCTAAACCTTAACTTGCACAGTAAAGTTGGGTCTCATTGTGCAGGTGCACAGTCATTGAAGTGGTTTGAATAAGAATGGCCCCCCGCAGCCTCGTATATTTAGATATCTGGTTGCCAGGGAGTGAGGCTATTTGAAAGGATTACAAAGGTTAGGAGGTATGGCTTTGTTGGGGGAAGTATGTCTTTGGGTGTGAGCTGTGAGGCTTCAAGTCTCTGCCAGACCCAGTCTCCTGTTCTCTGCTTGAAGATCCTAAGTAGCTCTCAGCTACTGACCCAGTGCCATGCTTACGGCAATGCTCCCTGCCATGGACTGACCCTCGGAAACTGTAAGCCAGCCCTCCAAACCCCAGGCAAAGGCTTTATTTTATGAGTCGCCTTGGTCACCGTGTCTGTCTTCACAGCAATAGAAGAACAGTGACTAAGTCACAGACGGAGGAAGGTGGACTGCATTCATCAGCAAAGGCATCATCTCTAACCTCATTACACATGTAGCACACACATGCAAACAGGGCTGGAGATCTAATATGACTCGGTAAATTGCTTGTGTAAGGATTTGGGTTCAGATCCCAAGAACCCACATAAAGGGGGATGTGGAGACAGGAGGATTCCCAGGTCTTGCTGGCTAGCCTGTGTAGCAGAATACCTGAGCTTCAGCTTCAGCGAGAGACATTGTCCCAAAAAATATGTGGGCAGTGTTTGGGGAAGACATCTGTGTGTCAATATCTGACTTGAACACACACACACACACACAAACACATGAGCACGTACTAGCACAATATACATAACACACACATACACAAACTTCCTAAGAGGGGTATACAAATTTTTGAAGCAAATCACTCTTGTAATGGTTTGAATATTAATCACTTAAGAAAGATTGTTTTCTACAGGCAAACTAGCATGCTACCATTTAAAATGGTAGCAGACTTTTCCATTTGTAAGTGCTTCTTGGATATTTCATGCCAATGAGAGCACATCTAATTCACCTTTTAAAGAGCTGTCTGGTTGGTAATACATTAGCAGTTAACAAACTAAAGAAGCAAACTGGGTCTAGTCTTTCAGCAAGTCACCCAACCTGTGCATCTGTCACTTTTCTGTAAGTGGACACACTAAAGGTAGCTGTTGCATAGGGTCTGTGTGAGTATCAGAGTGCCTGGCAGATGAAACCATTACTGATGATTCCACAATGAGTTCTAACTATTCAAGATGTGTTTTGGACAAAAACGATATAATTTGATTTCTTTGTAGGAAATCATGTTGGTACTCCTTGGGAATGGACAGGGAAGGAAGATTGGTAGTGGGGTCTTCTTCAGACTTCTGCACAGTATGGTGGTATAGAATATTGGCTGTGAGGTATTACACGACCAAATACCAAAACCTGCCCAATACGAATGGATGAGACAATCTTCCTCTAAGTCCCACATTTAGAGAAGTGTCCTTCTGATCATTTCTGAGTCCGTAGTACGTTTTGGTTTGAGACGGGGCCTTGCTATGTAGCCTGGCAGGCTTGGTACTGAGCCTGTAGATAAGGTTGGCTCCAATCTTTCTGCAATTCTGCCTCTGCCGTCCTGGTGCTGGGATTACATGCCCGCACCGCTATGACCCGATTATTTCGTTTTGTTTTCTTTTCTTCTTTTGTCTCACGCTGTAACCCAAGCAAGTATGCAATAAACAACAATCAGTCCAGCTTCCGGAATGCTGGGGCTTACAAGAGTAAGATACCAAACTTAGCTCATTACTACCGGCTCAGTTACAGAATATGAGATCAAGTGATTGGAGCGCTGAGGAGCTTCCCGGCACATTTATGATTGAGGCTGAGAAAAACAATACGTAAACGTAGGCAGATGAACAAGAATGTCAACTTAGCTCAGGTCTCTTGATTGTATAGAAGTCTAAACAGTACACGGTGATGTTTAAACACCCAACCGACCCTGTCCAAGTTTAATAATCATCGTCCATAAAGAAGCTTGCGGAGCCCGTGGTTAGAGGGAAGGGGTGTTCGCGCACGCCGTGGCGAGCTAGGCGCCTGAGCCGATGTCACCCCAGCCCGCCGGCAGCCGGGCGCGCGAGGGCCCAGGCTCAGGCCCAGGCCGAGGCTGAGCAAGCAGCACAGCAGCGGCGACTCCGGAACCTTTCAACCCCGCGGCCTGCGCGCGCCGGCGCCCCACGGCCGGCGACGGTTGCGGCCCCGCGTCGGGAGGACTTCCGGCGTGTGCCGGGGTGGCCGGATGACGTGGCTGAGTCAGAGGAAGAGGCTCGGAGGCCGGGGGGCGGGGGCGGCGCGGAGCGGGCGGTGACGGCGGCGGAGGCAGCGGCTGTGCCCGGGCCCCGTGCGTCTGTCCGCGCCCGGTGGATGTGAATCGGCGGCGGCGGCGGCGGAGGAGTCGGTGGGCCGGCGCCGGGCCTGTGGGAGCGCGGAGGATGAGGCCGCTGCCGGGCGCTCCTGGCGTGGCGGCGGCCGCCGCGTTGTTGCTGCTGCTGCTGCCCCGGGCTCGGTCTGACGAGCACGAACACACGGTGAGGCGAAGCGAGCCGCGCGGCCGCCCCCGCCCCAGCCCCGCTCCCCAGCCTGCCGCCCCGCCAGGCCCGGCGTGGTCCGAAGGCCCGGGGGGCCCGGTGCAGCCCCGCGGCCGCCCGAGCGCTCCTTCCGGTCGGGCATGGCGGGGCCGGATCCGCGGGAGCTGGGAGGAGGCATTTCCGAGCACTCGGGGCTGCCTGGGCCTTGCTCCCCAGCTCCGCCTCTCGGGGCTGCTACCCCGGGGTCGGCCCGGAGCGGGCTCTGGACCCGGGAAACTGGACGCTGTGCACACAGCACGGCGGAGGATGGATGCGTGGTGATCCAGGCGCTTGCCAACCAGGAAATACCCATCGCTTCGCGCAGGGCTCCGGCCTCTTCCTACCCTTCTCTCTCCCTCTCGCCCGAACGGGATTTAAACCGTGGGGTGGGGACAGCTTTAGGGAAGCGGAGGTGTGAACGGTTTACACGCGGACACGTCTTCACCCTGCACGCACTCGGTCCCCAGGACTCCCTTGTAACTTTCTCCACGCTCCGTGAGTGCCCAGAGGACGCCCTGTTCGGGTGGTCGGTCCCTAACTGGGACAGCTCTGCCCTTGTGTCACCCAGCCCTCAGGCCACACCCCCACTCACTTTTGCTTTTGGCCTGAAGTTGATTGGCGGTTTATTTAATTGTATCTTCACATCAAAGCTCGCCTATTAATGACTCTTGGAGTGACTTTCACCTAGAGCTGTAACGCTGTGGAATTCACTTACTTATTTCTTTATTCAGAATGGTAGACGCCGGGAAGTGTGGAAAGTCAGATAAACCTAGAAGATTGCTTGGCGAATTGGAGATTGTTTCTAGGTTCTTATTAGTATTATGATTTTTTTTGCCCGAGTAGTTGTGTATTTACTAAATTTAAAATATGTGGAGAACGTTTGGCTGTAGCTGATCGGTGACAAAATGGGAGTACGCTGCTTTAAGGGGCAGACGGTAGATTTTGTTTGTAGTGAATAAAACTTTGTTCAATGGCCTGGATTAGCCAATAAAAAACTCTAAACTAGGCTGTTGTATTATCAGTCACTGCCAGAATCTAATTGCATGTGTATGCGAGTTTTTTTTTTCCCTAGAGAAACGCTGAATCAGTAACTTTTTTCTGCGACACTTGTGATTTTTCACTTTAAGATATTTTTGGTTTCCTTTAAATTTCAGCAAGTATAGTAGTTTAAATAGTATTTGCCATTTTTTTAAACAGTTGAGTTTCCATGTAAAATCTGGAACTTGTTGTTAGTTTTAGATCGACCATATAGACAGAAATTTATGTTCTACCTTTTTGAATTTTCTATTTTATACTGCTACTAAGAGGGAAGACTTAGTTTATAATATAATCAGTTGTAAGTGTACAGAACTGTAGCATAATCCACAAGTTTTGTGCATGGCAGTTTCAATGAGAAAAATTTTAAAGCTTATTTATTTTTATTCTATGTGTCAGTTTTGCCAGCATGAATGTAGTATGTGTATCATGTATATTCTGAGTATCTTAGAGGCTAGAAGAGGGTGTCAGATCCCCTGGAACTAGAGTGACAGAAGTAAGCTACCCAGTGTGAATACTGGGAACCAAAGCTAGGTCTTAACTGGCTTGAGCCATCTCTCCAGTCCCCAGTTCAGTGAAATTTTATTGTTAAGAATGCCATATTTAGTTACTTCATTCGTTCATTCATTCATTCAGTTCTGGGGATTGAACTCAGGCCATTCTGTGTGGTATGTACATATTCCACCACTGAATGGAATACTCCTTTTTTTGAAACAGGGTTTCCTCTGTGTAGCCCTGGCTGTCCTGGAACTTGTTCTTTAGACCAGGCTGGCCTTGAATTCTGAGATCCTCCTGCCTCTGCCTCCTGAGTGCTGGGATTGAAGGTGAGCCCCACCACATCTGGCTACACCTGGAATGTTTTAATTTTTATGTACATAAAATATTTAATAAAAGGGATACTGGTCCCCCTGCGCCTCCCCCCCCCCCCATTGGAGATAGAGCCCATGGCTTTGCAGATGCTGTGCACGGCCGTATCTCTGCACTCCACTCTTATCCCAAAAGGATGCGGTGTGAAGCTACGGCATGTGTGCGATGGTTGCCGCACTGAAGCGGGAGAGTGGGAGTCAGTGCACATGTGTGTTGAAAAAGATCCTTTCCTTTACTTCTTCTAAGTTTCTTGGAACTATTTCTTGAAACCTAGGTCTTCACCTTGGCCGGATAATAGGGCTCTAATCAAGTGACTTCTTTTTTCTTTTCTTCCAAGAAGGCAGAGTAGCTAGTGAAGAGAGAAGGAGACAAGTTGTCAAGGGAAGATTGCTGAGTGATGTTTAAAAAACCACTTGTGGTGTTGAGTTATTAATTAAAGAACAACTTGCAGAAGCTAAAGCTTGCCCTTTAGACCATTTTCTGCCGAGACCTTACTGAAGGAATACTAATAGGACTTGAAACAGTATGTGCCAGGTCCTGTGTGGTTTTCCATATATTAACTCACATTCAGTGTGTGTTGACAACAGTGAGGGCCAGAGAGGTAGCTTGGTTGTGGTGTGCTTTCCTAACGTGTGCAAGACCTCAGTTTTACATCATAGCACCCTAAGATAAGTAACCATGGCAGGAGAGTGATGCACCCTAACAGACTAGGAGATAGGCCTCGAGAGGTAGTCTTGTGTGAAGTTGCACCCAGTATGAATAGAGGTGGAATTTGACCCTAAACCACCTTCTAGTTAATAAGTCTTTTGAAGAAACAAATTTTGTGCATGTTTTTGTATATGGGTTTGGCTGTGTGCACGTGTGCGTATGGAGGTCAGAGGTTGGTAGTAAGTTTGTCCTCAGTTGCTCCCTGCCTTTGCTGGTGAGAGGCCATGTAAGCTCACTCAATAAGCTAGGCTGGCTAGCCAGTGAGCCCCAGGGATCCTTGCGGCTCTTCCTCCCAAGTGCTGGGATACAGGTGTGCACCACCTCCCTTGGCTTCTTCCGTGGATACTGGAGAGCTTTACCAACTGAGGTGTTTTCCTAGGCCCACATTGGTTTCTTTAGTCAGCTCAGCTTGTTTTCTTGAGAACAGGACCATAAAGCCCTGGATGGAACTTTTAAGTTCATGAGGAAGTGTTTGGGTGAGTCTGAGGAAGTGTTTGGGTGAGTCTAGGTCCACATTGTTTGTACAAGCATTAGGAAGCCATAGGGCTCATGCACAGTGGACAGGTGGCCGAGCATTCATGCAAGACTGCACTTCCTTGTTTCAGTGCCACTAAGCCACCATGTTGAAATTATTTATGAACAAAGGATCTTATACTTTTCTTGCTTGCTACTTTTAAAACATTTTTTATTTGAAAAATTTATTATTTGTGCATTTGCTCTTGGAGGCCATAGAAGGGTGTTGAATCCCCTGAAACTGGAGTTACAGGGAACCAAACTGTGTGGTCCTTAGGAAGAGCAGCTAGCACTCTTACCTGCTGAGCCATCTCTCCAGCCGTTTTACTGTTGCTTTTTGGAGGATGGAGTCTTAGTATTGGCTAAACTGATCGTGAATTCTTGGCTGGACTTAAGTGATTTTCCTGCCTTGGGTTTTTGAATAGCTGGGGCATGCATCATTATCCCTGGTAGATAGTTTTATTTTATAGTGGGTCCCCCAAATTAGCTGGTTCTAAGAAGGAATGACTATCCTGTTATCCCCTATAGCCCCCACGCTCCCCTTTTTTCTGTACCCACTTACCTAGGGCTTGGCTTACCATTTGACCCATATAGAGTTCTTTAAACTTTTTGGCTACACATGTAGTTGCTTGTTTTCTTCCGTGGTTTGGGAAGTGACTGTGTGAGCCGCAGTGGGCATGTGGAGGCCAGAGGAAAGCTTGTGGGAGATGGTTCTTTCCTTCTGCGTGTAGACTCGGACTGAAATTCAGTTTGTCAGGCTTAGCAGCCAGTACCTTTATCCATTGAGCTGGCCGGCCATCTTGTTGGCACCCTTCTCCCATCCCCCTGTATTCTTTATGTGCTTATTTATCCATAGTTCTTCCAGCATTCTTGGAAAAATGATGAGAAGGAAATGAGCTGTTGACTTCTGGAGAATCTGCTAATTTTAGTTTTTAAAGGTTGGACTGTATAGATTATAGGACACTGAAATTAAAATTAACGAATACTTTCATTTATCAAAGATGGTCTCTTATTACATCACTGAAGGGTCATAAAAAGTTCTCTTTAAAGACAGACATAGTCATACACACCTTTAATCCCAGCACTGGGAGACAGAGTCAGATGGCTCTCTTGTGAGTTCCAGGTCAGCCAGGGCTACATAACGAGACCCTTTGGGGGGGGGGGCTTTAAAGTAAGGAAGAAGGTGAGGAAGATAGCTCAGTGGGTGAAAAACATGTGGCACTTTTGTGGGTTCTGTTTCTCAGCATAGTCAGCAGGTTGTGTCCTGTTCTTGTGTCCCTTCCCTCACACCTGTTACATATGTACCATAGCACTGTGCTTAGTCTTAGGAGTACATAGCTAGTGTCTGTTGAATGACTCGAGTGATTAGGTAACTACTAGGAGCAAAAATATGTAGTGTGGCAGCATGAAACTCACGTACAGCATAGTGAACAAAACCAGCCCGTTCCTCACCTGTGGGCATAGCTCTAGGTTCCTTATCTGAATCCCAATTCTTTTAGTCTTTGCAGTTGTGGTTTCAGAATTTCTGATGTGGGGTGGCCCCACCTCTGCCTAAGATGTCTTACTTTGCCTCTGTCGGAAACTTTTTATATTGTACCACTGATTTGATTTGGAAAAGGTTTTAAGACTCGATTTTTTTTTCCTGTTTATTAAGGGTCTGGCTTGTCTATATAGAAAGGCTCCATGTGCATGCAGCGCCCATGGAGACCAGAAGAGGGCATCAGATCCCCTAGAAGAGGAGTTACAGTGGGTTGTGGGCTGCCATACAGGTCCTGGAAACTGAACCTGAGTCCTCTGCAGGAGCAGCAAGTGCTTTTAACCACTGAGCCAGCTCTCTAGTCCCCACCTACAGAAGGATTTGTTCAGACAACAAATGGCAGCTTTTGTCATAGTCTGTGTTAAAAATATAGGAACGTTAGAAACATTCTTGATGATTTATGAGAATTAGGCATGTCCTACAAATGAGCTTTGAACATGCTAGTGCAGATTTAGTTTGTACAAAATGCCATACTTGGGCCTGTTTTGGGCTGTACTTAGTGATAAATGGAAAGTTGAGGTACAGAGCTATTTTAAGAAAGAATCAGGGGGCTGGTGAGATGGCTCAGTGGGTAAGAGCACCCGACTGCTCTTCCGAAGGTCCAGAGTTCAAATCCCAGCAACCACATGGTGGCTCACAACCATCCGTAACGAGATCTGGCGCCCTCTTCTGGAGTGTCTGAAGACAGCTACAGTGTACTTACATATAATAAATAAATCTTTAAAAAAAAAAAGAATCATTATCTCAACACACTGTTGAAAACAAAAATTAGAAGGAAATCTAATTTATATTAATATTCTTAAGTATAGTTTTAAATAATTGAAAGGCTTTTGAAACTAATTTCTGAAATACATAAATGGATTTTGCTCTCTCTAATAAAAGCATTTTAAAGTCAACATGATCCTTTCCTGTAAAAATGAAAGATAGCGCTTGAGCCCTAATTTTGAGTTTCTGATCCTGGGTGGGCAGCATAATTTCTGAGTTCTTAGTCTGACTCACAAAGAAGTCAGCACCACTTTTGCAGTGTTCTTTCCGGAGATGGGGGAGAAGGGAAGTACGGTGTCTTATCAGGGAGTAAAGTTTTGCTGTCTTCTCTTTAAACATAAACAGATGAGCAGGACCCAGCACTGCGACTGCTTGAGAAGAAGGTCTTGACTTCTGAGATTAGAATGCAGATACTGTCTGAGGGTCTTTTCCTTTAGAGCAGATTAAAGTCTCAAATGAAAAGGTTGTTTGGCATTGAGTGCTGTACACTTGTGTTGCTTTGTACAGCTACCTTTTAAAGTTTTTTCTTTTTGTTTAAAAACTATCTGGAAGTCAACAAAAGCAAAGTCCTAGTTTGTAAAATAATAATTACAGAGGCTTGAACAATTTATTTACGAGGCAAGGTCTTTCTAGGTAGCCAAGGAGGACCTAGAACTTGGTATGGAGCCTGCGCTGCCTCTGACTTAGCTTGCCTCCACATCAGCTTTCAAAGGCTGTGATTACAGGTGTGCTCCACCATGCCTGACTTGAACAAATTACTTAGCATCTCTCTTGTTTTCATTTTGAATCTGTAAAAGTGGTGAAATAACACGGCCTAGCAGTTTTGAGAAGACTCCATGTTTACAGAAAGACTTTAGGCCTGTGCCTAGCTCCTGGACTGTAGTTATAAAGTGGCAGCTAGCGTCGAGCTGTCATAGAAGCCGTGCAAGGATGGTCAGTTAAAGCTTCACCTGTGGAGTTAAGTAAGGAGCAGGAGGCATATCTGAAGGGCAGGTAGGATTTGACTAATTGCAGAAAAGAAGGGCATTGAGGATTTCAGGGAAAGAGAAGGAAAGAGGTGAAGTACATTTGGAAAGGAAGAGAGTGCTAAGGCATTTTGACTGGAGTGGGCAGTGCAAACCAGTGTTGCAGTGAAATTCTGAAGGTGGGAGTAACTAGGTGAAAAACGCAGGAAGCTGGCTTCTCCTTTCTTGGGGCTGCTTCCCCCAGAGGCTCAGATGGATGGAATTACTGCCAGGCTAGGGACCTCTGCTCTGCTTCCTTGACAGTCCTCTTCCCCAGAGACATTTTACAGGTAAATGAGGACACCCTGTTCCTCAGTGCCATTGCCCAGTGCAGGTTTTCTAAACAAAGTATTTTAATTTTATTTTAATTTAATTTTATTTTATTTCTTGCTAGGAATTCTTGGGATACTTTGGGAGGGAGTTAGCCTGGTCTTCACCACAGGTTTCTAAGGTAGAGGAGTGGAGGGAAAGCCTTCCCCAAACTCAGGGAGCTCAGGGAGTTTGTCCTCAGCTTCAGGGGAGGAAAAGCTTCCCCGCCTCCTTAGAAGGTTCTGTGATAGCTTCCTTTTGGTTCCTCGGGCTTCAGGATATCTCTAACTTTCTCTCTTAAGATGGAGCTCTTAAGATAGAGGCTGTGTAGCCAGATTAGCTTCAAACTCACCCACCATGCAGCTTCCTTTTGGTTCCTCGGGCTTCAGGATATCTCTAACTTTCTCTCTTAAGATGGAGCTCTTAAGATAGAGGCTGTGTAGCCAGATTAGCTTCAAACTCACCCACCATGCTCAGGAAACTGAGATCTTGACCTAGGCTTGGGAGCCCTTACTTTCAGGGGTGAATAAAGTCTGGATGAAGCAGTAAGCATTTTAAGTTCATTGTATTTGACTGCAAAAAAGGAGCCTGTTAAAAAAGTGAAGCATTGTCTGGGCTCCTCCGTCCTCACCTGCAGCTGATTGTGTTTCTCATTGCTGCTTGAGCCCTGTTTCAGATTCTTAGACTACAGAGTTGGCCACACTGTTGTCATAGTTTTTAATGTTCACCTGTACCTTTGTGTTTCTGATTGCTGCGTTCTCTCTTCCTGGAGAGAATCTTAAACTATAGAATGTGTACATTTTTGTTCTAGTTCTTGGCTCATTCCCTTACAGCTCTGCCAGCCTGTTAAGGTTTCACATGTTCAAACTAACTAATGTCTTTTCAGAATGTGGGTTTAATATATATTGTTACCCTTAAACTGTTTGGATGTATGTAAAATAAATGAATGTTTTACTTTCAAGAAGTAATTATGTTCAGAATTTTTATTTCTAAAGAATATTTAGATTTATTTCAAAGGTATTTCTAGAGTTACATATAACATTTCTACAGACTCAGCAGAATTCATGGCCAGGTTCTCATTAAGGGGCACTTCTATACAATGTTCCAGTCTCTCTTTTATCTCTGAGTGAATATTGTTATCGTCAGCACATACTTTGATTAAGTTGCCAATGAACTTGGCATGTCACTGTTTCTTCAGTGTTTACCAGTGGTATTAAATACGTTTTCATTCTTGGAACTCTGATCCGAGAGAAGTGGCTGTGGAGATCTCAGTTTGGAGACTTGGGAGGATGTAAACCTAGAAAGGAGGACTCTGACTAATGCTGTGATTGTGCATTGGGAGGGAGACCTACCACAGGGCTGTCAGTCACACCCCTAAGGAAAAGAGAGCGTTATGGATAGAGGCATATGGAGACATTATTACTCAGACTCGTTAATTACTTACGTCACGTATGGAGATTATCTGTAGTTGTTTTTCTGAACTTGCTTGAAGCAGCCTGTAGTTTTCTGTATTACTCTTCACCCTGACCTTTCTCTGATAGAGCAGAATTAATTATTCCTTTATGTCGCTACCATAGCTCTTCGTTACTGTAGTCACAACCTTTTCCCCATTGTTAGTCATTTATATGTATAGTTCTTCGTGGGTTGTGAACTTGAAGGAAAGAAGACTTATTCTTTATTAAATATTAAAAAATGCTTTATTTTTGAGACAGAGTCTGACCATGTAGTTCTGTCTGGAACACAGTGCATAGACCAGGCTGGCCTGGAAGTCAGAAGTACCTTTCTCTGCCTCCCAAATGCTGGGATTAATGTATCACCATCCGTGTGCCACTGTGCCAGGCAAGAGGGATATTTTTTATTGTCCGTATATCCTTAATATCGAATTTCGGGCTTACTGTATGCTGCCTGTGTGTCTGAACAGTAAAATAGTTTTTCCATCTTTGATTCTTTGAATGATGTCTTCTCTGAACAACGAGGCAGTTAGTGTGTTTTAGGGAGGTGGTGGTTGTTGATATGAGCAGAAAGGAAGAAACAAATTTTTGGAGTAAGAGTAGATAAGCTAGTGGCTTGGTGTTCTTTGGAAGACAGAGAAGAGCTTTGGGGTTGAGTCTCCTAGAATCGTTAGGAGTTGAAACAGTAGATTTGAGTAAGGTTAATTTGGTTGTAAACACATTAGATTTTTGTTGAAAGTGTTTATCGATCAGTTTTTAATGGTAGAAGTAGAAATAGAAATTATATAGCTGCTAGTTGTATAGCTTCCTGTTAAATGATTCTCTTTAAGAGATCAGTAGAGTAGGGAACACATTCTATTGAAAGCAGACTCCTTCAGTGATGAACACAGTTGTTGGCACATGATAGGCACTTCATAAATATTATCTATTGGGTCAGCTTTTGTACTATCAGTTGATTTGAAAATACCTGGGGCTGGAGAGATGGCTCAGTGGTTAAGAACACTGACTGCTCTTTCAGAGGTCTTGAGTTCAGTTCCCAGCAATCACATGGTGGCTCACAACCATCTGTGATGGGATCATATGCTCTCTTCTGGTGTGTCTGAAGACAGCTACAATGTACTCATACAAATAAAATAAGTAACTCTTAAAAAATAAAAAGAAAGAAATGCAAAAAGGAAAGTACCCAGCACCTCTTGCAGAGGGCCAGAGTTTGGATCATGTACCTCACAGCTCCCTGTGCCTTCAGCTCTAGTGGATACCATGCCTCTGGCCTCCATACACACAAACACATAAACATAATTTAAAAATAAGCCTGATGATGTCTGATTAATATTACTATGAATTTTAAATTTATAGAGAAAAATTTTTAAAAAAATCCTCGGTAGGTTGTACTGCTGGGTCACAAAAAGGTGAAGTTGGCTGCCCCAGACCTACATATGGCTGTATATAATATTCACCAATGGTTAGAGGTATAATTCAAAGAAACAGGGATGCAGGGTGAGTCTCTCATGATGGTAGAATGTGGCTTTGGATGCAGTTCTTGTGTTGGCTGCACTGTTGCTTTTCTTCTGCTAGATGTTTGTCTCCTGTCTAGGACAGTGGCTGTGAGGAAGACTGAGGCAAGGCTGCCTGGCTTGTCAGAGTTTGTCAGGGGAGGGGGTCTAATGGTGAATGTGAAGAGGCCGCTGATTTTCTTCCTCCTTCCTTGTGCAGGTTCCCTGTCAAAGTATGTTGGCTTGGGGCTTGCCTTTATTTAATAGTTACAAACCTACTTTCACAAGCTCTTGACTTTTTAAAAAAACATTGTCTTTTGTAAAACAAATTTTGGGGAAAATGGGTTTTGAGACCACAATCAGGATAAAATTTTAAGAGTCATGACCCTTGATTTTGAAAGTGTGGACATTGGTAGTCGGATTAAATTTCTACTGTTTCACCTTTTTAGCATCTTGAATGTGGACAGTTTACTTAAATGAAATAGATATTTTAAAAGTACACGTCTTGTTTTTCTTGTTACAGTATCAAGATAAAGAAGAAGTTGTTTTGTGGATGAATACTGTTGGGCCCTACCACAATCGCCAAGAAACATACAAATACTTTTCACTTCCATTCTGTGTGGGGTCAAAAAAAAGTATCAGTCATTACCATGAAACTTTGGGAGAAGCACTTCAAGGAGTTGAATTAGAATTTAGTGGCCTGGACATTAAATTTAAAGGTAAGTTAGCATTGGTAGTCCTTACTGACGTTGGAGCCTGGAAGTTTTCCTGTATGGCATTGTTCATTATAGGATGGTTAGCATAGTAAATTGTTAATAGAATGCTTCCCTAACATAGTTCTTTCTAAAAAGTATTTTTTTTTTGTAAACTTACTCGATACATATATGCCTGGGAAGGCCTTTATAGATCTCATAATAAAGTGATTTTTGGAGGTGTGGGACTCTAAAGGGATATGTGGTTTCTGAAAAATTTGTGTAAAGCCTCACAAATCTAAGTTGTACAATATACTCAGAATGTATTTGGTATTGCTGTACTAATGCATCCTTAACACCTGTAGAATATTTAAAATTTAGGTCACTTAGGTTTAAGGAGGAGTCTCTTTGTAGGCGCTGCCCATGAGAATGTGTGTTTATACGTTATCCTCTGTGAGCTCTCAGCTCCCTGCACAGGCATTTGTAGAACCATGGTTAAAGCATCTCTGCGAAGTTAAGTTTACTGAATCTGTGATCTGGAAGTTTTAATTTTTTAAAAAATAGAACACAGGCTTTATACTCAGGAACTTTGCTTTTAGCCTTATTTCTTTTACTTCATTGATTTTAGTAAAATCGTTTGCTCCAATTTTGACTTTATTATGTCTATGGATGTGAATATAGATAGTAACTACCTTCTGATATTTTTAGTTCATTGGGAGGAGGCTACAGCATGAGATACAAGGATAATATTACTTTGATTTGTTAAATTGTGTTTTTATTTATCAGATTTCTTTTTGTTACTGTTTTGAAAATGGATGCATATATTTATACCTTCTCCATAATGTCCCTTGGGACTTAATTATAATATTGAGTTGTAAATTTAAACCATAGTGGTGTGGCCTATAATTTTATGAGCGTTAGAAACATACCCTGAGGCTTATGTTTTAATTTAATAAGGTAATTGAAATATTTAATCATAAATATGAAGAAACTAAATGGGAACGCGTGATTTTTGGGAACCTCAGTACTGAATTTATCCGTTTAGCTTCTCCTTTTCTGGACTTGGTAGACATGTCTCATTTAATAGGGAGAAGTGTATGGGGGGAGGGGGAGGGAGGGAGAGAGGGAAGGAGGGAGAGGAAGAGAGAGATAGGGAGGGAGGGAGGAGAGGAAGGGAGAGTGAGAGAGAGAGAGAGAGAGAAGTCCTGTCTTGTGCAGCAGTTTCATCAGAAATCCTTCTGCCTTACTTACATTTCTACAGCAGTCTTACTTACCTCCTTTCTGCAAATTCCTCGAGACTGAGTGGAGATCAGCAGTCAGGCTATTTTCATGGCCTTGAAAGTGAGGTTTGTTTTCTTTCTAGACTGAGCTAATACTTGAGGGACGGAAGAATTGCCCATTGTTACTCCCCAAAAGGTAGCAGTTCTTGGGGCCTAGCCAGCTCTACACCTACTGCTGGATACACAGCCAAAATAGCTGCTAATTTAGGTAGTCTAGATGAAGTAGCCAATGGATACTGGATTTCGTTTACTGCTACAGTACACTTTTGCTTCATAAAGATGATCATGCTTTGAAAATTGTTCCTGATTGTTACTCCTTGTTATTTTTAATACATTTTTGGGTAAAATGTACCTTTGGAGACCCAGGTATGGGGCATTTGTTTTTGGTATTTCGTACATACCAACAATGATATAGAAAGCAGAACATTGTTTCAATATGAAATGCTGATCTGTCTGTCTGTCTGTCTGTCTGTCTATTATTTTGAGGTGTTTTAAAGTAGAGACGTGTGAAGCTCAGGCTGGCCTCAAACCTGCTGTGTATCTGAGGCTGTCCTTGATTTTCTCATTCTCTTCACTTGCGTGCTGGGATTATGGACATGCAGCATTGTATCCAACTAATATTTGTTTTTCGTTTTTCATCTCAATCAGTTCACTTTTCGATTCTTCTGAAGGTGTGTTCATATGCAGTAAAAATTTTAAAATGCACACACGTACATGTGCTCACACACTTGCATACATACAAAGACATATTAGTAATGTATTTAAACTTAGCAGATTCTATCAGACTAATGGGATTGGTACCATTTGGTAGTGTGAAGGTCACTAGAGAGGTTATTTTAAGGAACTAATCATATTCTTGTTCTGAAGACTATTTTAGGTCTGCATTGTGTCGGATGCCTCTCACTTCAGATTTTCTGCACAACCTTCTCTTTTTGTTATATGCTGGTGCTAGACAAAAATGCTAATTGAGACCATTTAGAGAAAATACATTAAATATACAAGGACAGATATATATTAGGTATCCTTGAACCAGGCCTGATTTTATATCTTTCTAATTATGGATACAATCTCTTAGAACATTGCTATTACCAGGTAGAAAGCTTTATGTTTTAGAATGAGACGTGGTATAACTACTGCCTTCTGTGTAAATATGGAAAGAATATTCAGGTAGTACTATGTCCAATTTTCCCAGGAACCACCAAACTGATTTCCAGAATCTCACCAGCAATGGAGAAGTGTTCCTCTTGCTAGCATCTGCTGTCACCTGAGTTTTTGATCTTAGCCATTCTGATTGGTGTGAGGTGAAATCTCAGGGTTGTTTTGATTTGCATTTCCCTGGTGATGAAGGATGTTGAACATTTTTTTAGGTGCTTCTTAGCCATTCGGTATTCCTCAGTTGAGAATTCTTTGTTTAGCTCTGTACCCCATTTGCGGATGCCAACAAGAGCTTGCTGACAGGAGCCTGATACAGCCGTCTTCTAAGAGGCTCTGCCAGTGCCTGACAAATACAGAAGTGGATGCTCACAGCCATCCATTGGATGGAGCACAGGGTCCCCAATGAAGGAGCTAGAGAAAATACCCAAGGAGCTGAAGGGGATTGCACCCCATAGGAGAAACAACAATATGAACTAACCAGTACCCCCAGAGCTCCCTGGGACTAAACCACCAATCAGAGAAAACATGGTGGGACTCATGGCTCTAGCGGCATATGTAGCAGAGGATGGTGTAGTCGGTCATCAATGGGAGGAGAGGCCTTTGGCCCTGTGAAGGTTCTGTGTCCCATTCTCTGTGGAGAATGCCAGGGCCAGGAAGAAGGAGTGGGTGGGTTGGGGAGCAGGGAGAAGAGGGGAGGGGATAGGGGATTTTTAGAGTGGAAACTAGGAAAGGGGATAACATTTGAAATGTAAATAAAGAAAATATCTAATAAAAATTAAAAAAAGAATATTCAATCTTTTGTCACTCTTGTCTGGGAAGCATGGGAAATAATATGCCTGATAGGACCACTGTTAGGTTTAAATGAGATAATGTACTTTTTAAAAGTACTTGGTATATAGTTTGTGAATAGTTGTGCCTACTAATATATATAGTATGAATCTGTAATTCTACTTATTTATATATATATTAGCACTTCTGAAATGTTAAATTACTGTATTCCCAAACTACAAACAAATTCTTTTTGCTGGTTTCATTAGGTTAGTATATTTCTACATATCGTAGCTGCTAAGACTCAGAATGCTCTTAATAAATTGTACAGTGTGTGCCTGCTTACTTTTATAACAGTTGGTTCCTTTTGATTATTAGATGATCTGGGATTGTAATTATAATATTTTGGTATGTGTGTATGTGTGTGTGTGTGTGTAAAAGGTATTACCATGCTGGACAGGCTAGCTTAAGCCTAGAACTTACTATATGTCCCTTGCTGGCCTTTGCTGAGGTCAGCTTAGGACTTCGGATTCTCTGCCTCAGCCTTTTGAGTGCTGGGATAGTATTCTTCATCAGGGGAAGCCACTGCTCAGTGTCTTTCCCTGTTATTTGAGAATCCTGTGGTATAATAGAGGGCATTAGTTGAAAAATAATGACTTCTAGGGATTACTCCTTTTCACTTATATATTTTTTAAAATTATTTCTTCTTTGAATATCCTAAACTAATATATAGATGACATTTTGTATTCCCTCTTACCTTGAGTGAATTGGTAAATTTAGAGTTCTGCAGATATGGAGAAACGCCAAGGCTATTTAGATCCTTATGAACTTAGAGTTGAGTGATTCTCCATCTTGGCTGCTCTCATTCCCAAAGGCAGCATTTCTAGTCTGCTATCTGCCTGAGTGGAAAAGCTGACTGCCAAAGGAAGGGGAAAGAATTTGGCATAGCAGGCCCCTCCTTCAGCTGGAGGACTTTTATTGAAGACAACCTCACACTCTGTTGACGGTCCCTAGCTCCTACTGTTTTCAGTGTTACTACTGCTGGAGCCTCCAGAAATTCTCCAGAGGAAAGTGCCTGTGCTCCCCGCAGTAGGAGATAAGTTGAGGGTATTCATCCAGCTGTGGTGGGTAGGGGAGAGAGAGAACATGAGCATCCAACCCCTTGTCCTTTTTACTTTCTTCTTCCTCTTCTGTGGTTGTTGTTTTCATCATCTTGTCATCAGTGTCGTCCTCATCGTCTTCATCCTAAGAACCAAACTGACTTCCATCCCCAGCCCTTGATTTTTTCTGAGACCTCAGATTGACCTCAAATCTGTGGTCCTTCTGTAGTTTACGTTCTAAGTCCTGGGATCACAGATGGAAGCGTCCTGTCCACTGCATGTAATTACTCTCTCTGTCAGCCCCTCTCTACCCTTTACATTTCAAGGTCTGTGGTATGTATCTTACACAGGCTATGACGTCAGTCCCATTGTCCCCAGGCAGCTTTTTTGCTCTCTTGTCCCCTGTGTTATGTGTCACTGGTCACATTCTCTGTTTTTCCTTTTCCAAAAGTCTGTTTAGCGCTTTTCATTTGTGATGGTTTGAATGATAGTGTCCCAACAGGTCACATGTTTGAATACTTGGTGTCATCAGTTGGTGATGGTGTTTGGGTGGGTTTAGGAGTTACAGCCTTGCTGGAGGAAGTATGTCACTCCTGGTGGGCTTTGAGATTTCGAAGCCATTTCAGTTTGTTCTCCCCACTTGTGTTTCAAAATGTGAGTCCTCAGCTTCTGCTGCAGCCACCATGCTTGCTTGCTATAGTGACTCTTCTCCCTCTGGTACTGTAACTGTAAGCCCAGTTCTCATTGCCTTGGTCATGGTGTTTTGCCATAGCCACTATTTTTGGTTTGATGGACTTACATCCTTTTCTACTGACACTTGAGTTTTTTTTTTTTTTTTTTTTTGTGGAGGAGGGGGAAGAAAACAAATTACCAGTGTCTAACCTTGCCTTGATAACCGGAGATACTGGAGCTTGCTGCTAGATTTCTCTTCCCTTTGGTTTCAATTAGAGCTTTAACCAGAACAAACACTTAGAATCTGAAACTTGTCAGTCCCTTGGTTTGTTTTTTGTTGATGTTGTTGTTGTTGTTGTTGTTTTTAAAGTACCTTATGCTAACTGTAGATTTCATAATAGCTTCTAATTCTCGGGTTTTTTTTTTTTTTGTATCATTAAAATTATTATTCTTCAGCTTGACATCACCCTCCAAAAGAAAAGGTATATGTATGGTTTTTTTTTCTTCTGATTTTTAGCAGTAATACAGTTTCAATACATAAAATTTAGGATCTACAGAGGAATATAACATTGAAATTTCTGTTTATCCAAATTGTTGAAAATATATAAAATTAAACTGAGCATGTTTGTACAGTCCTGTAATTCTAACACTTGTGAGGCTGAAATGGAAGGATTGGGAATTCCCAGTCAGCTTGAGGGCCTTGGTGAGATCCTGTCACAAGAAAGTAAAAATTGAATTCATATTACCTATGTTAATTTTTTAAACTTAACCCTTATGTAGTGTTTACCATATGCCAGTGATTTGAGCATTTTTAACTAAAATTATATGTAATTATTTTTATGCATTTTTTTCCTTATAACTTTGTGTGAGTTTACTCTTATATTGTTACTCTTCAAATGTAGCTCAGTAGTACTCTGTAATTAGGATGTGTACTTTCCCCACACTAGTTCCACCGTGATTTGCTCCCTCCCTTTCTCTTTCTTTTTAGAAATAACAAAGCTTTTAGCAGTTCTTACGCAAGGTATTATAATGTATATACAAATCTTTTACAAGCTTAAGTTCTTTGAATAGACTTACTAAACATATGTATATATTTATTTATATTTATATTTATATTTTTACTTAAAGGCTATAATAAACATTTTAAGGCAGTTTCTGTTTCCATCCTCCCTCCCTTACATTTTTTTAGTATTAGGGATTGAAGGGACCTTGTGGATGTTAAATGTTTCCCCACTGAGTTGCATTTCCAGGCCTTCCCCTCCACCCCTATGTTTTTGTTTTTGTTTTCCACTTTTTATTTTGAGACCCAGTCTTGCTGAGTTACATGGCCTAGCTTTGGGTTCCTCTGTAGCCCTGGCTGACTCTGAGCTTGTAAGCCTTCTGCACTAGCTTTCAGGTAGCTAGGGTTCCAGGGTTGTTCCCCTAGGCTATGTTGCCAGTCAGGTTGCTTAGTTAGTCTGTACCTTTGTGGTCTTTAAATCAACTGTGCATAGACCCACTATTTCCAGTCTGTGTTTTTAAAATCTATTTGGCAGTTATTGAGTATATAATTACCTTCCAGGCTGCACTAGGCCGTGAATGTAGAGAGTTTAACCAGACCTCTGACTTCAGGGGTCCATCCTTGGGCATTCTGAAATTGTACACTTAATTTTGTGTGATTATACGTTTTCAGGTTGGGGTGGGGTGGGGGTGGGTTGTGGCAGGGAATTAACACATTCGTGAGATTCTCAAGAGTGTAAGGGCACAAATACTCAAGACGAGTGTGAATGCATCACATTCCAGCCTAAGACAGCCCTGGGAAGGAGGCAGCACAGTTTCCAGTTTCACAGTTGAGGAACTGTGGGGGTCACAGAGAGGTTAAACCATTTGCTTTTGTTCAGATAGCTAGTAAGTAGTGGAACGCAGACCAGAACTCAGGACTTTGCCGTGTCACTAAGCACATATATGGTGATTTCATGATAACTTTGCAGAACACTTTGGAATTTGAGGTAAGAGTGTGCTTTTCCATATTAGTAATTCCATCAAAAGAGCAAGTGGAAGTAAGGTGGTGTGGTACATTCTCAGAGAACACAGTGTGTGCTGTGGTAGCTAGCGGTCGTTTTCTGGGCTGTTATTGGGCACACATTGGCAGTTAGATGCTGGATCTACTTAGCGTGGTGATCTCTGTGAGAAGTACGTATGGACGTTTGCTAGTGTGCGTTTTTGCTTTTATTCTCCTCAAGATTTTTGCATTGCTAAAATCTTAGTTGAATCTTCAGAACTCAAAGGTTTGTGTTCACTTGAGGGAGGAATACTCTTTTGTCATTTTCAACCAGTGACTTATGGTGAGATTTTTTTCAGCTAGTTTTTTAGTTATATAGAATGTGGACAGAGTTTGAAACATCAGAAATAGGAGACTATCTGAACACAACTCTGAGGACACTGCTTTTGCAAGCAATCAAGAATGGAAGTGACTCACTTCTAGGGTATTTTTGAGTGATTTATAAGCAGATTTGCCTCCTAGATAGGAGCTAGCCTGTGATCTTGATGATTATGAAGAGCTTCTGTGGCCTCTGATGACTTGGGGTTCCTGTGCTGTTGGAATGAGGGTTTATCCAAGTGACCTTCAACTCTGCTGTTATCTCTGCCTAAGCTGCTGCCCCTAAGCTTTCCCACGCAGCAGATGACCATTTCCTTATGCACCATAAGCTCTGTGTTGTCTGTTCTTACATCAGCTTGTTTATTGTAAGTGACTTCACTATTGTTCTTGGATTATTTTCTTTATATGAGGAGTTTCTCACATAAGGCATCTTTGAGAATAAAGATGAGGAGAGCCTTATATTATAAGGTGATGGGAAATAGGAAAATGCTGGAGGGATAACACACCGAGCTCCATCTGCCTATCACCAGATTGAACTGTTGGGAACAGAAGTAACTGGAGCAAATGCTGACTTTTCTTTTTGTCTTGTATTTCCTGTAACTATTTTGCAAATCAGTGGGTTAATTTGTAAATTTTACTTTGCAGATGATGTGATGCCAGGTACTTACTGTGAAATTGACTTAGATAAAGAGAAGAGAGATGCATTTGTGTATGCTATCAAGAATCACTATTGGTATCAGATGTACATAGATGACCTACCAATATGGGGTAAGTATCCTTGGTTACAAAGTAGGATTTCAAGTAAACAGGGTGTTAAGGTGACTGTTCCAGATCATGATGGAAATGTGTTTCTAATGTTTGCCCCGGAATAGTCTTTAATGCTGATTTTATGGCTTTCTCCTAGTGCAGGCATTTTTGATATTGCCAGACCTTATAGGAAACTCTTAAGATAAAAGGTTTAATACAGTGTAACTTTTCAGACTCAAGAAATTCAAAGGCACTTGGTATAATCTGAAATTTTCTTCTTCCCCAACTTTACAGCTTATTTTCTCCTAAATGTAGTTAGAGAGACAGAATAGGATTTTTTAAATTTACCTCTATGACACTGTAGTAGTATGTTTTTAGGGATATGATAATTTTTTGAATGTTTTACTTATCAATTCCTTTGTTATTTACCAAAGCATTCAATATTGAAGAAATATTCTCGTCTAGCTCCTGCTTGTCCATTCTGTTTGGGAAGAGACATAATATGCTTAATACAAACATAGGCATAGTCCAAAGATAACTTAAATAATTAAATTATTTTAAAGGCAAGGAATAGGCAGTTGCCATAGGCAACATGTTTGATCACAAATATTTTTTCTTGTCTCTATGTATAAGTAATTATCTTTTAATCTTAAAATCGTTAGCTAATCATTATGTTCATCTGCAGCAAAACGGACTGAGTCCATTAGATATGCTAAGGAGATTTATAAGAAAGTTAATCTCTCGGGAGGAAAAGACAAAGAGGCTTCTGTGAATTTAAGGCCATCCTGGTCTTCATAGCGAGTCCCAGGCCAGCCCGCACTTCACAGTGAGACCCTGCTGTGTGCAGCAGCAGAGATGCTAGTAAGGACAGAGTGTGAGTTCTGAGTGTCAGATTTGTGACCATTTATGGTCAACATCTCTTCATCATTGTGTGCTAGAGCGACCATGGCACATGCTTGCTAAGAAGGCCAGCCTACACCTTTGCCTTGTACTAACCACGAAGATAATGGTAGAGTTGCCTCTTTATGTCAAAGACAGTTAATGAACTTTTAGCTTCTGGGTGTTTTGCATACTAAGTGGCATTACCTTGTATGAAGTGTCTTTTCTTTTGTAGGTATTGTTGGTGAAGCAGATGAAAATGGGGAAGATTACTATCTTTGGACCTACAAAAAACTTGAAATAGGCTTTAATGGAAATCGAATTGTGGATGTTAATCTAACTAGTGAAGGAAAGGTCAAACTGGTTCCAAATACTAAAATACAGATGTCATATTCGGTACGTTTTAAAATATTTGTTTACAGGAAGAAATGGTGGTGTTAGTAAGCTTTAGAAAATAAAAATACATCTTAAAATTAGATGCAACAAAATTCCTCAGTGTGTCTACATTAAGTCTCCTAAAGGAAGAGGAAGTACTTCAGATCTGTGGTGTGGGTGCCACACAGTGCTGTAACGCAGTTACCACTGGCACTGGGTAGGTGACAGCTCAGCCATGTGTCTCGATGGTGTTTTTAGGCTGGGGAAGTTCATGCTTTCTCTCTTTATTTGCTGTTGCAAATAGAGGTGATGTTGTGTGGAGGTCGTTGGGGAGGTGTCGATTGCTATGCTTTGCTTTATTTGATGAGAAGACTTCTGCACAGTAAGAGCCTGTCAGAGTCCATTCTCAACTGTAAAGGTCATTTTATTCTTTATGCTTAAAAATGGTGGAAGAAAGAGAGGAAGTCCAATATAGGGAGACTTTTCTCTTTGCCAGTATTTTCCTGGTCATTGAGAAGAATCCCCTTGCTTTTAGCCAATCCTGAAATTTCTTTTTGTCCATGTGTACCCAATATAAAGATTACATAATTGTATAAAGAATTTTAATAGTTGTCATAAAACCATAATTTAACGATGAAAATGCGTGTATTCTTATTTTAATTGGTTTAAATACTTATACCCTAATGAGCATTTAGCAACTGGTACTCATCCTGACATGTATCACGCCAGCAGTAATGATTTGTCCCTGAAAGCTGAATGGACCCACATGAGGAAAGCTGTAATATTATACAGCTTCTCAGACTGGGGCTGAAGAGGTGGCTCAGTGGTTAAGAGCTCTGCCTGCTCTTATACAGAACCCAGGTTTAATTCCCAGCATCTACATAGCAGCTCACAAGATCTTAACTCTAGTTCCTGGGGATCTAGAATCAATCCTCTTCAGGCCTCTGCTGGCACTGAATATGTGTGGTGCACAGACACAGACACATACTCATGCACATAAAATAGTAAAATTAAAAAGTAAACCTCTGCTTCTGTCAGTATCTTCCTAGCATTTAATTTTAAGTATGCCAGTATTTCTGATTTTTATATGAGTTTTACCATCAGATTATTAATCATTTATTGGCCTTAATTTTTAATTTTTTTTTTCAGGTAAAATGGAAAAAATCGGATGTAAAATTTGAAGATCGATTCGATAAATATCTTGATCCATCCTTTTTTCAACATAGGGTGGGTGTTGTTTCTGTTTAAGATACAGCATACATGTACAAATCAGTTTCACTTGGACATCTTTACACACCTTTAGAATGCCTATGTGGGCCATTTTGCTTAGGACTAATGGATTTCAAGATATAACTAATGGTGATTTCAGTTATAACCTTAAAGTCATAAAAATGATGGGGAATTTTAAAGGAATAATAAAACTAGCTTGCTTCATAGTGTGGTGTAAACCAGTTAAGAGGTATATAGGGAAAAGCATGACACATGGAAGCCAAAAATACCACTTTAATTGCAAATGATGGTTATTTTGGAGAATAGGGTTCATATCTATGGTCAGATGGGCTTCTTAGGTCTGAAACTCCGACTTAGATGGACCTTATGTTGATGATGAGCTGTTGGCAGGCTTCTTTACATGGGCATCTGCCCTGTAAGTGTGAAGAAACAGCAGCAGAAAGGATGTATCTCTTGGAAAGGAGATGAGAGAACAGTGGAGGTTTTACCAGTGGACAGCCTTCCGTTTGGAGAGTCTAGAAAGGGAATAATGTTCCCATCGTCCTCGTTCCTCACCCGCACATGGAGGCTGGATGCAGCGCCTAGGGCAGGGTTTGGCTGGGAACCTGGGCTCAGATCAGTGATGTTCCTTGTTCATCTCCAGTTGCTTTAAAAATTCACTATAAACAGAGGGTGACACTTAGGATTAGCAACGCTAGGGGGCAGTGGAGTGCAGTTGGTAGGTTCAGCAATCTTTGCTACCTGTTTGCTTTATTAGTTTTATACTTTATCTATCTTAGTCAAAAAACTGAGCAGCGATACTTTATTATTTTTAATAAGAATTTTCTTGGTGTAAAAATTTTTAAGGCTGTATCACATTGTATAGTTTTTAGGGTATTGCCAAAAAGTGTTATGTTTTAGATTATTAACAGTGTATTATTGTAGGTATTGGTTTAAAGTTTATACCTTCGATTTCATATTTCTTAGATTAGGGTATAGCAGGGAACCTCATTAGAAGGTTTAATACTTTTAAATTTATATTTTAAACTGATACATTAAACATGTTTTATATATATATTTATGAGGTAACATCTGATGTCCCAGTACATACTTCATTATCCACTGCTTCAGCTAAGTAACACATACTCTCTCAAATTCAAATATTTTGTCATTTTTTTTCCTGTTGGAAACATAAAGGGTTTGGAAAGATGACTTAGCAGTTACAGTGCATGCTGCCAGGCTTAGTGACCTGAGTTCAATCCCTGGGCCCACGTGGTGGACGGAAGGAGAGAACTAACTCCCAAAAGTTGTCTGGCACCTGTGTACCCATTGGAAATAAATGTATAAAAGTTTTCTAGAGGAACATTCAGAATTCAGTTTTTGAAATGTATTATATATTATCATTATCTACAAAAGAAGATATCCATAAAAGAAACCTTTCACATAATTTCACATAGATACCTGCAGAAGAGAAGCACCCTGTGTGTGGTGACACACCAGGACATTGCATTCTTACCTATCTATAACTTTGTACTCTTGGATAACTTTGACCCAAGCTTTCCTCTCTCTTCAGCCTCTTGGTAGCTGTTGTTCTCCTACAGCTTCTCTGAGAGCAGCTTATGTGTACACATACACGTGAGATAATAGGGTGCTGGTTTTCTGTGCTTTACTTTATGTAATAAGTTTTAACTTTATCTGTGTAGGACGTCTTAGCATTTAAGGCATACCTTTCTTATTACAAAGAATATATACATTTTTTCTATTTAAAATATTGAGCAGTTGAATAATGATTAGAGTCATATTATATATATATATGTATACATATATATATTTAATATTTTTCTTTTCTTCACTATTTCTGGGTTATTAATTTCTCAAGTATAAACAAAAATCCCATCTTGGGAGACAACTGTCATTTCATTTTAAACTGCTTTTTAAATTTTTTGGTGACACTTTTATGATAAATTTACATAGACTTTTAAAAAGTATGATGCATTCATTGTTCCATTTATAATGCCAGTGGGCATGCAATAAATAAATTGTTGGGGGAAGGAAGGAATGATCTTATATACAGCAGAGTCGAGCAGCTGTCTTCAGAAAAGGACATAGCTTATGTTTTTTTCTCCCTGAAGCCCCAGGATGAGTAGCGGAGGCAGGACTGCCCTTCCATTCATGCACTTCTGTAGCATATTAACACAAGTAAAAATCTGCCTGCCTGCACTGTACAAGCCAGTATACCCTGCGTTGTTTTCTAGGGACTCTTGTAGCTCAGAGCAGAATTTCTGTGAAAAACTGTAATATGCAAGTGAGAGGCTCTGTAGCAGGGAAGGTACTATTTGACTTGGAATTGAAAGACCAGGGAGACTTTACAAGGAATATAAATCACACATGAGAAGAAAGTGCATGAAAAGAGAAGAGGATGGCAGATGTGCTCTCCTTGGTCAGTGAGCAGGGCGAGCCCTGACAAGAGTATAGGGTGCAGTAGAAGGGAAGGTCGACGGAGATGTGCAAGGCCATGTTACAGCACGGACAGAGTCCTGGGACGTCATTAGGATGGATATGAAGAAATTGGGCTCTGTATGTTGTAGAATAGAGTAATGATAATGAACATTATATTGTGGAAGATTTGCTTGATGACTTTGTTCAGCTACATTTAAAATCAGGAGAGAGATCAAACAGCAGCGAGAGACTGAATAGGAGAACGCTAGACTTGTTGAGGAGGCAGATTATACCATGGAGATTGAGAGGAAGGGATAAAGGAAAACACAAGTTTAGTAATTAGGGCCAAAGAGAATGCTCAGAGATTAAGAACATTTACTGCTTTTGCAGAGAACTTGAGTTCAGTTTCCAGCATTCATGTCTGACATGTCTGGCAATGCCTGTAACTCTAGTTCCGGGGATCCCTCTTGTGCTTTCCCTAGGCATGTGTGTGTGCACCCATACACTGCCACATATATACAGTTAAAACTGAAGCCCTTTTCTAGGTTTAATAACTATAATGAAGAATTAAGCAGAAGGAAGGACCAGAGATAATTTAAAAATTTCACAGCCAAATATTAGTTCCAGTAATAGAAGCTAGAGGATAAGAAATGAGTGGTATACATAAGGGGAGATGATAAAGTTGCTGAGGGCCGTCCCAACCTGAGATTCCACAGAGGTGTTTAAGTGGAAGCTGCAGTAGTTACTACAGGTCTGAAAGAGGAAGCTGTATGAAAGCTGGGGATTTGAGCAAATAAGGGCTGAAGGTATTTCCAGCATCATCACTGGAAAGAAAGTGGGAAAAGTTCTTGAGCCTTGGAGTCATGGTGGAATACCAAGGCCAAGGGTGAACAGAGTGGAAAGAAAAAAGAAACCGAAGCAGCAGTCAGTGACTTGGGATGGCAGAGTGACAGCAAAGGTGAAAACTGGCAGAGAGTAGGGGAGCAGATCACCCAACTGCTGAATCAACCCAGAAGTTCACTGCAGGGGCCAGTGAGCCGGGGCAGTGGTAAAAGTTCTTGCCCCTAAGCCTCATGGCTTCAGCTCAGTCTCTAGAGCCCACATGGAAGTTGAGAACTGACTCCCACAAATTGTCTTCTGACCTGCACACACATACACATATACTCAAAAATTAATAAATGTAAAGAAAACCCCACAAAAGTTCATTGCAGGGGCAGTATTGAAATTCACATTATGAAGAAGTGAGGGAAGAAATGTAGTCTTGTTTGAAAAGTTTGGTTGAGTTTTGATAGGGAAAAAAATGGAGTGGGAACTGTTAGAGATGTGAGTGGTCACAGCATATTTAGAGATGTAGCTATGTATCCTAGGAAGATACATCTCAGAAATTATGTTGTACTGGATGGTAGAAGACAGCAGGGCCTTGGGAACTTGAAGAGGAGAGAAACTTCAGAAATACCCTCAAGGACCTTTGGGAGGTTAAAATATAAATGAGCAAGTGTGCAAAACCACAGACTTAGTTCAAGTCAGATGTACTCAGTTCTAAGATGTCCTTGGAGATGAAGCAGTGCTTTGTAACCATAGGCCAGAATCTGGATGATGAAGTCAAAGGCCCTGAGGACACTGAGAAGTTAGGAATATTTCAGTGTTCTGGTAGCCACTGGGGTGACTCCTTGGGAAAGGACCTGAGAATGAGAGTGATAGGGCGTGACTAACTGAAGAAGAGAAACATCTTCAGGAAGGAAGCCTTGTCCAGAGCAGCTTGCCGTGGTGGTGTGGCTGCAGTATTGTCAGAGTTTTCCGTGTTGTGGTCCGACAGTGCCGTGCCCTTGTGTTCATCTCTCCACCTCACAGAGCACAGGGTGCTGCCTCCATTTTTACCTGGGGAAACTGAAGCCACATAGGAATGTGCAGAGCTTAAGTTAGAACCTAAGCCCTTTCGATTGCGCGGCCCACATGCTTTCCATGCAAAGTTGAGTTGTGTGTGCCTTTGGCTAAGTAACAGTTGGTTAGGAAATCTGACG
Source organism: Mus caroli (assembly GCF_978045245.1). Lineage (NCBI taxonomy): Eukaryota > Metazoa > Chordata > Mammalia > Rodentia > Muridae > Mus > Mus caroli. The sequence continues at coordinate 20,082,331 of NW_028227275.1, forward strand.
TGAAAATCTGTGTAGATGATAGCATGCTTTCGTGAAGGTTGGCTGTAAAGAAGGCCAGCCCCTCATTTTGACTACTTATCCCCAGTGTGTCTAAAGTTTAGATTTTTATATAAACGATGAAAATTGGTAGTTTTTTCCTGTTAACATACAGTTGATATCATGAAACATATATTTTATAACTGGTATTTCACACTGGTAACTCTCTTTATTTTTTGTTAATTTAGATTCACTGGTTTTCAATTTTTAATTCCTTCATGATGGTGATCTTCTTAGTGGGATTAGTTTCAATGATTTTAATGAGGACTTTAAGGAAAGATTATGCCCGATATAGTAAAGAAGAAGAAATGGATGACATGGTGAGTAAACACTATTCTATATTTAATAAAAGCTAGTTATCCCATGTGCTAAATTTTATCACTTTTAATTGTGTGTACATGTGTATACATGTGTGTGTGTCTGTGCCTGGAGAGGCTATGGGTGATGGATTTCCCCTGGAGCTGGAGTTATAAGTCGTTGCAAGCCACCTGGTGTGGGCACTTGGAATTGAACCTGAGTCCTCTTCTTGAGGTTAAGAACGTGTGCTTTTAACCATTGAGCCATTTTTCCAAACCTTGTTAAATATTTTTTTTAAAGATTAAAAGAAAATTGTCTGTGTGTATGATGTGTGTGTGCTGTCATGCATGCCAGACCATGTATGTTGAGGTCAGAGGACAACTTGATGGGCAGTTCTCTCCTACCTTTACCTGGGCTTTAGGGGTGGACCTCAGGTGGTCAGACTACCTGCTGAACCATCTCTCCAGACAATTGTGTTTTCAATGTTGAATCTAGATTAGAATTTCTAATCTAAGGCAGCAAGAACAGATGAGTTTTCAGAATCCAGAATTCTTAGGTTTAAAAGAAGGTCTAAAACCAGGTGCCATAGCAAATACATATAGTTCCAGATATCCAGGAGACTGAGACAGGAGGATTGCTTGAGCCCCGGAGTTTGAGCCTTACTTTTCTAGGGACGTAGCTCAGTGGGAAAGTGCTCCTTAGTGTTGGATTTAATCCCCAGCAATACCACGGTTAAAAGTGATTGTAATGTTTCCTGTGGGATCTAGGGTCATGTTATATTTAAATATATTCTTTTTTTCTAACATAACTTAAATGTTCTCTTAAGCAAGATAAAGAAACTTGTGATCTTCAGTCAAGTTTTGTCACCAAATAAGGACACATCATACTTAGAAAACAGAATGTAGTTTGCAATGCTTTTGATTTCAGAATCACTTTTTTTAAAAAGGAAGCCTAGACTAGTTTTGATATATTTTTAAAATATTGTTAAGTGTTGAGTTAAATTTAAGGGGTGGGTAGAAGGATTAGTATACATTTAGTTTACTAGTTCAAAAGATTTATTCTTAATTTTTTATTAAATTACAGCATAAAAGTGTGTCCTATAGAATACTAATACCTAGGTGTACTTCATCATTAAATAGGCTTGAGAAGCAGTTTAAAATGTCAAATTTTAACAAGCTAAATATATTGTGGTGATGGTAAAAAATACTTCCTTCTTAAATAGTTTCCTTAAGAAACTTTGTTTCAGAAATTAAGGATAATTGGGTTATTCAAGCAAAACTTAAATATGGATTTTTTTTAAAAAGCTTTAGATGACTAAGTATCCATATTCAAATACTTTGAACTATAAAGGACACTTCTCTTGCTTTTTAGGGCAAGTGCTGATCTAAATATATTTCTCTTTTATGTCTTTGGCCATTGATGGTGGTGAGCCTTACGCACTGTGTGAGTGGCAGGGTAGGGCCTGAGAGTGAAGTAATGTTGTATTAAGTGAGACCTTTACTCTTCTAAGTTGTTTTTTCTTTTTCTTTTTCTTCCTCAGCTTTTTCTCTCCCTGCTTTTTACTTTCATGAATCTCAGCATAACATCTGAGTTAGGACAGGGATTGCTGTGACTTTGAAATGTCTGTCCTCAGGATTTTGAACTGTTAAAAAAGTGTGGAAGGGGGGAGTTTGAAACGGCAGTTTCTTACCTGTGTATGTATTGCACTTTGATTCTGAATGGGCTGATTTTTGTCTACACATACTTGGCACGTGTCTCCTGTGCAGGACAGAGACCTAGGAGACGAGTACGGCTGGAAGCAGGTGCATGGAGATGTGTTCAGACCGTCAAGTCACCCTCTGATCTTCTCCTCCCTCATTGGCTCTGGATGTCAGATATTTGCTGTGTCTCTCATTGTTATTATTGTTGCCATGATTGAGGATTTGTATACAGAGTAAGTGTCGGTACTTTATCATCTTTTTGTTGGTATAAATAGTTTCTTTAGTCATTGTAATCTATTAAGCCAGTCGTTATCAAATATTTACTTATTTTGGTAATTTTATTATTTTAATACTACCTGTGCTATTATTGCAGAAAGATCTTAATCTTTAAATCTAAATTTTCAAACTTGCCAGTGTGGCTGGACATTGCAGTTACAGTGGCTGTGTCATTGAGAGAGGCAGAAGCTACTTTAGTCTAAAACTATTTGAAAAAGGAAACCTCTGCTCTTTCAGATTCAACTAGATCTTTATAATTTCAGTTACAAAATTACTACATCACATTTATAGTCAGACTGAGACCCCTTCAGGAATAAAACAAAGTGTTCGCAGTATTGTTTTTTCAAGTCCTAGATCACTATCTACCTTTGTGTAGTTTTGGCTATACTTTTTATTAGCAACCAAAACCATTTGCCAAACTTTGTTAAATTACATTATTTATTTATTTGTGTGTATGCCTGTGTGTTCAAATGTGTGTGTCTGGGCATGTGTGTGCCACAGCACAAATGTGGAAGTCGGAGGACGACTTTGAGGAGTTGTTTCTCTGCTTCCACTGTGTGTCCCCAGCATTGCAATCAGGTTGTCAGGCTTGCCACCAAGCACCTTCACCTGGTGAACTAGTTTGCTAGCCCAGTTTGCCAAAAGTTGTTGATTTGAATCAGTAAGAAAGCTCAGGGCTTTGTTGTGTCTGATTTTGTCACCTTGTTTTCAGAGAGCCACAGCATGTACAAAGAAATGCACTGTGGTGTGGGATGGATTCACTATACCTCAACCTCAGGCATCAGACAGCAGCTGTAATGTCCTCTGTCAGAGCAACTTCAGCTGCATTCCAATTCATAATATATCCTTACATATGAATAGCATTGCATGAACAAATAATTCACTTGTACTGCTGAAAGAATCGCTTTTTAATTGTCAAATATTTAACCATGTGGCAAGCAAGATGACTTAGCAGGTTAAAAAAAATCAGTTTCCCCTCAACCCTGATGGCCAAGTTTGGTCCCCCTGGGGAAGGAGAAGACTGACTTCAGAAAGCCCTGCTCTCTTACTTCATATGTGTGCTGCAATGTGCATGTCCACCCAGGTACAGATCATACACACATAAAAACAATAACTACTTTCTAAACCATTTAACCATATGCTAAATCGCCATTCCTCTGCTGAATGCTTAGACTAACCATATAAAGGGAATAGTTCATGTTTAATAACTGATGGAGTATGTATTAACCAAAAACATCTGTGATGTTTCTGTGATCTACCTTTGTGTTGCCATTCACTACCACATTTTAAAATAATTAAACTACATGGAAACTGCAGAGTTGTAAGTGTTCATATTTTAGGGTATAATGTATTTTAAGGTGAAGTGGGTCCTGAACATGAGGAAAGCATTTCAGATCTGCAAGGCCGCCATGCTTACACTAAGTGTTGATTCTACATCATGCTTGAGTTGAAGCCAACCCCATTATTCAGTATTGTGACTAAAGAGAAACCTTTTCTAGCGTCCTAGTTTTTGCTTTGCTTTGTCCAAATTTTTGCTTTGATTTGCTTTTCAAAATGATATTAGAATTCAGCAACTCTTATTAGTGCATACTCTCTTGTAATTTAAAGCCCTTCAGTTTCGTTGTTGTTTTAAGATTTATTATGTATATTATGTATACAGTGTTTTCTTTGTATGTATATCCTGTAGGCCAGAAGAGGGCACCAGATCTCATTGTAGATGGTTATGAGCCACCACGTGGTTGCTGGGATTTGAACTCAGGACCTCTGGAAGAGCCGACGGTGCTCTTAACCGCTGAACCATCTCTCCAGCCCAAGCCCTTCAGTATTTAGGTGTCAGAAGCTACTCTTCTGTGGGTAGTGTTAGGGCCAGGTCATGTGGTGGTCTGACATTTACTACAGTAAGTAGGTGTTGTGTTTATGTGATGTGTGTGCAGTTACTTAGAAGTGGTGAAGCCGCCAGCGTTGGTGTGATGGAGAAGTGACTGATGACATCAGGGTCCTGTGTACTTTGCACATTTGCACCTTTAATGTGCACAGCAATCCTGTGTGAGGACTGTTGTATTTCTATCCTATAGGCAGGCAAGGGAAAGCTCAGAGAGGTGAAGTAATGGTCGAAATTACACATTGCTACTGAAGGGTGATAAACTGGTTTGAATGCAGGTGGTTCTATTTCAGAGTTTTTCATTTGCAGTGTTATGGAAATGAAAAGAGTGATGAAGCGATGTGAAACAGTGAGAAGCAGAAGCATGTGAATGTGGAGTTGGGATGATGGCTCCAGTGACAGAATGATTCTTAAGGGTAAAGAGTAGCTAGCGTTAATAGGTGCAAGTTACGTTGCCTCTGTGATCACTGTGGCAGTCAGAGAAGCATTGGCAAGGTGTAGGTAGGACAGTGTCACTGTGGTACCAGTTAATTGTGGTGCTAGCTCTTGAGAGAGCCTGTGCTCTCCGTGGGCATGGTAAGCAGCTCATTGGCCTCTCTTCCAGTCTTGAGAATGGCTGCCATGGTGGACTTCTCAGTATAATGAAATTGCTTATTTGAGGGTGGGCATAAATGCTTGTATTTTTGAACAAAGAAACAGAAGGTAGATCTGAGTGTGCAAACCATCCTGCTTGGAAACGGCAGACTTAACCCGGAAGTCATTTGGACTCCAGGCCGGCCTTTCTGAGTGCCTTCTGTTAATAGTAAGAACTTTTGCCTGGTATTAGGCTCATCTTACACTAAAACTAGCCCTTTGTATTTTCTTTGTACTTATATCTGCCTTTAGCAAACACATTTATAAAGAGAATGGGTCATATATGTTAGTCTTTGTGGGGAAGGACTGAATTAGCACTTAATGATGTTTGAGTTTTTGGAAAAACAGATTTGATTTTTTTTAACTAATTAATTTTGAGATCTGTGATTCTTTTGAGAATGACAAATTTTTGCACTTGGATTTAGTTGAAGATGGATAGAGATGAAACCCTGCAGTGTTTTTATTTTCACTGTTGAGATGCGTGTTATATTCATTTGTTTACTTACTTCTGAAGCCACTTATGGAAATGAGCACAGGTGTTTGAACAGATGCTGCATATTGCAAAACTAGTAGGCTGAAGTATGGAGGGTGTTAATAAATAGTAAATATTTCTATTTTGCAGCAAATTAAACTGCCATTTATTTTAATATTTTTCTTTTCAACTGGGCATATTTAAAATTTTTTAAATTACTTTACTCAACATGAAGGTTGGCTTAATTCTTTAGATACCATTACTGGGCAGAGGTTAGATTGTCAGGCTGACATAAGGTTGCCTTGAGGACCAGGAGGTACGTTTAAAAATAACTTTTACAGAAAAAAAGTAAGTCTTATCATGTTATGTCATTTAAAATAGTAGGATTTAATACAAACTATCCTACTTGAACTTTATTTCTAATAAGCAGGCAAAAAAATCTTAAATATTGAGCCACTTATAAAAAAGGAATATTCTAGTCGGGTGTGGTGGTGCACGCCTTTAATCCCAGCACTCGGGAGGCAGAGGCAGGCGGATTTCTGAGTTCGAGGCCAGCCTGGTCTACAGAGTGAGTTCCAGGACTGCCAGGGCTATACAGAGAAACCCTGTCTTGGAAAAAAAAAAAAAAAAAAGGAATATTCTCTGTATGTATGTGTTTGTTTTTAAACAGAACATCCTGTTTCATATGATGGAACTGCTTTACAGAGTTATAAATAGAATTTTAGTTCCGACTTGCCATTGGTGCCAAAGAAATGAAAAGTGTTTGTTTAGATTGTATTACGAATTCAACTGTAGACTAGATAGAAGTAGACCCAACTTGGTATGGTTTCAGTTCACCTTTGACTGGGAATTCTTTTATGGTTTTCTGCAATCCAGGATGGGATGTTTTTCTGTTTGTGTTAAGTAGATCTGAGGGGACAGACTCCATGTTCTTCCTGGTTTTAATTTATAATACATATGTTTATGCCTTTGCAGGAGGGGATCAATGCTCAGCACAGCCATATTTGTCTATGCTGCTACATCACCAGTGAACGGATACTTTGGAGGAAGTCTGTATGCTAGACAAGGAGGTAACTAATGCAGGAGGTAGCACTCTTGCATCTTTACTTATTGGTGCTATTCTTTTACTGTGAAGTATTTGAAATTTTAAATGGGCAGTATAGGTTGTACAGATAGTAAAGGCCCTTGTTACATCATGTGTATAACCTCTATCAAATCTGTTATGCTTTCTAGATTATTTTTATGGAAACTTTGTGTTTTATTTCTTAAAATTATGATTATGAATAATTAATAGATCTTCTCCATTGTGAAGTTAGCCCCAAAGAAAATATACAAGAGTATTTCTAAATTATCGATGTTATGTTTCTTTGAGGTACCTAGCTCCCTAGATGTGCTGCAGGTGAGCCTGCCTTACAGTCATCCTTAAAATTATATTTCATGGGTAAATATAGAAGTATGTTTAATGGCAATGGCTACAGCTTGTAGGCAGTGGTAGGAGATTAGAAAACAGTATTCATCAAAGGACTCCTCATGAAGATTTTGTGTCACAGTTTCTCAGGTGAAAGTTCCTTCATTCTAGACGTGTAATATTGAGGTCAGAAAGGTACTTGCATTGATAAGTATGCATATTTTCACTTATGAATGAAAGGTTTTTAAAAGACCTTATCTACTGTGATTTTTTTTTTTCACAGTTTACTTAAGCATGGTCAGCATTATATTGTCTGTCTGTGTATCTGTGTCTGAATATATTTAGCAGTCTACTAAAAGGAGGGTAGGTCTGGGCACTGTGGCACATATCTATAATCCCAGTACTTTCGAGGCTGAATCAGCAGGATTTCCTCAAATTCAAGACTAGCCGAGGCCAGGAAATTTTTATAGGTAGTAGGAAATCAGAGCATAGGGTCATTTAACATCCTCCTGGATGGCCATGTTACCTTTGCCTGTTTTGTAGATTTTACTAGATATAATTTGACCAAGTGCCTTTGGTTTAGGCAGTTCTTTCCATAGCCTATAGAATATTATCTATTCCTGACTATTTTATTTAGATGTTCAAACTCTTAAGTCTATCATGGGATACAGGAAATAAGTGCTGACATATAGGATAATATCCAAAGGAAGTAAGGGCGCTTAATGTAATGTAACTTGTCCTTCTGGAAACTAGTTAGGCCAAACTATTTTGCTTATGATTCTGAAGTCTCCACAGCAGAAACAACTTTGTTTAAAATAGGAAATGTCTTTATGTCTGTATATGAGTCTGCTTTTTGTCCGATTGTAAAAGCTAAGCACAGTTTGTCACACTTCCTTGTACTGTATGTACCTGTTCTTAAATGTTGACAAGCTCAGGACTAGGAATGTTAGATCTTGCAAAGTGTAATTTAAAGACCATGTTCTGATTGAGACTGTGTGCTGATAGTTTTGTCTGAACAATCCCTAATAATTGAGGTGAATAAAGAAGTCAGCTCAGAGAGTTGAGGATATTTCCTGGATCTCAGGTCTGCAGTATAGTGCGGCTTCAGATCTTTTCAGAGACCCCAGCGTACAGGATAGTGTTCTGGATCCAGTCTGAGCCTGGGGGTAACCTGGAGCCTCGCAGGTGTGAGGAGAGCAACTGATTGTATTGGGTGAGACACGTGGGGAGGAGGAACCTACAGTAGATAGAGAGTTTCATTTGTCCGTGTCTGTACCTGAGAGGATAAAGCAATGCACAGGAAAGATTGCTAAGTGTTAGGATGGATTGGAATTTACAAAGTGGATCAAATGTTTCACTTTAGTTGTCACCCCTATAATTAATTACTTCAAATGCTGGCCATTGAAAAGGAAGGATTCATGAGACATCTGTGAAAAAGAACTGTAAAAATGAACTAAAAGAGAAAGTTCAGAATTGAGTTTCTTTGGACGAATGTTAAGATTTGTGATGGTAACTCTACCACCAAGCATGAAAGATCTGCGACAGAATTTGAATTAGAAAAAGTTAGCTTTATATTTAAACCATTACAAATGACATACAAAAGGTCAGGATGGTTCAATGGTAAAATCAAAACAATGGCATCAGAGTATTGTATGACAGATCAGTGCTTGTCATTGCAGTACAGCTACTTTATAAACTGAAGAGCTGGATTGCTCTTTATTAGATAATTGATTTGAAATAATTATTGCATATCAGGTTTAATTACCTTTGCATTGAATTTTTGAGTTTATAATTTGGAACTACATAATATATTTTAAACATTGCATGTTTGTCTGTGTAGCTCAAATTTTTCTCTTTTTTTTTTTTTTTTCAGGAAGGAGATGGATAAAGCAGATGTTTATCGGGGCATTCCTTATCCCAGCTATGGTGTGTGGCACTGCATTCTTCATCAACTTTATAGCCATTTATTACCATGCCTCTAGAGCCATTCCTTTTGGAACAATGGTAAGTTACTTGAATTTTAATTTTAAACAGTGCTTAGAACCATTCTAATACAAGGCCTGCTGCCTCTCCAGAGTCCCCTCCTATTGGGTGTTCTGAAGTTTCAACCAGTCCCTGTTGAGTCTCAGAAAGTTTTTGCTAGGCTCCAAAAACTATCAGTTACATATAAACTTAAGGTTCCCTACATTTTCTTGATTCTGTTCATTTTTAAGCCCAGTGGTGGTGCACATCTTTAATCCCAGCTCTTGGGAGGCAGAAGTAGTGGATCTCTGAGTTTGAGACCAGTCTGGTCTACAAAGTGAATTCCAGGACAGTGTGGGCTACAGAGAGAAACCCTATCACAAAACAAACAAACAAAGAAAAGAAAAAGAAAAGTTGATATAACTTTTATCAGAAATGGGAGAGAACTAATTAATGAGTATATTTTAGAGGAAAAAAAAAACCCACACACACCAAGAAGCATGAGTGTTTTATTAAAGTGGTCAGTGTTCTGAGGTCCTTTTTTGTTTCTGTGATAAAACACTGACCAAAACCAAGAAAAGAGTCTAGTTTACTTAGAGTTTTTAACCCATCATTAGGAAAGCCAGGGCAGGCAGGGTTTCAAGGTAGCAGTCTGAGGAGGCAGCAAGCATGGAGGAGGGCTGCTTCCTGGCTTGCTTCTGGGCTCACTGACTGCCTACAGTGGGCGGGGCACTGCAACGTCTGTGTCCCACAGGTGTGCCTGCAGGCCAGGCTGATGGTCACAGTTCTTCAGTTGGGATTCTTCTCAAATGTGCTAAGTGAACAACGGAAGCTTAACAGTGACCTTCTACCCCTACCGCCTTTGACACACAAACAGAGATCACTTTAAGTCATAACCTTTCCCTTCTTGTTCCCCAAGATTTACTACTATTAAAATATAAAAGTCAGAATGCCTTTAAAAGGACCCTCTTTAAAATATTTGTCACTTTAAAAGCCCAATGTCTCTTTTTAAAATCGAGTCTCTTTAACTGTAGGCTCCCATAAAATCAAAACCATGTTATATACTTTCCAAAAACGAGAGAACCAGGGCATAGTAACAATCAGATTAAGCCAGGCGTGGTGGCACACACCATTAATCCCAGCACTTGGGAGGCAGAGGCAGGCGGATTTCTGAGTTCGAGGTCAGCCTGGTCTACAGAGTGAGTTCCAGGACAGCCAGGGCTACACAGAGAAACCCTGTCTCGAAAAACAAACAAAGCAAAAACAAAAAACAAACAAAAGAAACGATTAAAGTACCACCCCCCCAAATCTAACAGTATAAATCAAATATTGTAGCTTAGTGTCCAGAATCTGGGACTGACTTGGACTCTTGAGGGATTAGGCAGCTCCAGACTGGAAAGCTCTTCCCGTCCCAGCACACACAGCTTGTCTTGTGAGCTCAAGCAGGGTCTATTTATACTGCTGATTGCTTTCTTCTTTTTTTTTTTTTTTTGGTTTTTCGAGGCAGGGTTTCTCTGTGTAGCCTTGGCTGTCCTGGATCTCACTTTGGTAGACCAGGCTGGCCTCGAACTCAGAAATCCGCCTGCCTCTGCCTCCCAAGTGCCGGGAGTAAAGGCGTGCGCTACCACTGCCCAGCTTGATTGCTTTCTTCTGTGGATGTCTTCAGTATGCTGAACACTGAAGCTGAACCTTCCTTCACTAGTGGCCTCTGCAACCTCTTCAGGGACTTCAACCCTGCCACATGGTGTTAAGCCTCAGTCTCTTTCCATGACCCCTTCACTCCTGCCATTTCCCATTACTTGCTACCAGTATTGCTAGCAGATTACTAGTCCATTAGTGGGTTGATACATTGATTATATCGGAGCCCTCATAATCAAGGTAACTAGATTATATGCCAGGATTTAGCCCTACCAGCTAGGAGCCAACCACACTTTCAATCACAAGAGCCTATTTGGGAGTAAATGTTTCATATCACTTGAGAATGGGAACAGGACAGGTTTCCCAGGGTGTTTTGAGAATGGATTGTAGATACGAAATCTTGTGTGACCTGTTAAGCCTCATATGCTGAATTTTGAGTTATAGGTTTTCAGAGAACCATAGTTGTAGTTTAAGAATTGCAGGGTATCATGGGACCTAATCACCTTTCTACTCTAAACAGTGTTCACCTCCGCATGCACCCATAAATCCTGCGTTCTCCTGGTTTTGTCTCTGAGGCAGTAAACAGTGGTAAGGGTACTAGGTGGTTTGTGTTGATTGTCATTTTGAGGCCTGTTTTAGCTGAGCATGGGAATCTTGAACACAGAAATATTCATAAGCTTTAGAAATCAGGTTTTACAAACATATAGGAAGATGTCCTCCTATGTTTACTTGAACAATAAATAACTGGAAAAAAATTACTTGAGGACTCAAATTCTAGTGTGGGAAATTCATGATACATAATCAGAAATTACCACAGTAAAGAGATGGAGGCCAAATTAATGGCACTTTATACTGACGATATAGCTGCATCTCAGATGTAGTTAGCATACAGAATGCCCAAGTGTACTGTGTACCCAGTAGTGAGGACCTGTGAAAACACGCTGGCTGACTATGGGTAATGACCAGGTAAACACATGCATTTTATAGAGAGACTCGTAAGAAAGCCTCAGAACATGGGCTCAGTATTGGAACAGATAAGGTAGTTCTTTCTTCCTCCTTTTCTTTTTCATCAAATAACTTTTACACAAGAAAAGGCAAAGGGAGCACTCTGATGAGCAGGAAGTTAAGCTGAAGCCAGGCCATGGACTTGACTGTGTGGCGTGCCCGAAGTGTCTTGGCTTGTGTGCATGTTTTCTCAGCATATCATACGGCAGGAGAGAAGTTCATGAAACTGGACCCAGATTTCCTTTTCTAGGGGGAAAGGAAGAAAGTAGATTCCACTTTACAGAATGAAGTGGATTTATATTGATGAGGCACAAGATTTTAGAACTGGTATTAACTTTTTTTAAAGGATGAAGAAGTAGGTAATGAGCTTTGTGAGCTAGTACAAATTCATTAAAGCAAAATGGTTAGAACACCATCATTTCCCCATTTGAGTTGGTTTTAGAAGCCTAGAAGAACACAATGGCATAAAAAACAGTGGCATCCTACTGGACAAGATGAAGAAATGTGGCCAGAGTCCTAGAAAAGGCTCTGCGTGTACAGAATGGAGCGTTGGGATCTTACAGCGCAGTACGCACTGTGCTTTAAGTTGAATCTGAGGAACAGTTTGCTGCAGAATGCTCAAGACATCATCTAAGGAGACTGGCTCTGATGGGGGCAGCGTGTTTTGTAGTTCACATTGTTTTCATAATCATTATCCTGGTTAGTTTTCAAAGGAACTAAGTAGAAATTGTGAGCACAGTTACTTCTTGCATGGAGTAAAGCTCGCAAGGCTTTTATGTACTGATTGATCATGCTGTGAGTGCTGCAGATGGGGTTCTGTTCACTGGGCTTGCTGTCGATACTTTTTCTCCCTTTCTGTCAAGGTGAGTTTCTCCAAGTGGTGCACAGCCATGCGTGTAGGCAAAACCCCCATACACATAAAATGTAAAAGAAAGATTTCACTTGTTCCGCACCAATTCCAGCACTTGGTGCAGTTGGTCCTCTGAAATGTAGCCATCCGGTCAGGGTACAACAGTCCTAGAGTTCATTTCTCAGTGCTTGAGTCACATTGAAGGCTTTGTGGGGAGGGTTGCTTATTTGTGTATACATCTTCTTTAATGGATATTGAAGTCTTTTGTGCCTTGAACTCCCATCTCTTGACTCTACCAACTAAGTGCTAGGATGAGAGCTACCTTCCAGCACACATGGCTAAGTTAGCTCTTACATCTTAGTTGTTTTCTTACGTTTCCCCTGTGTATTCTTAAGTTGCTTATGAATAAAGACTTACTTCCTTTTCACCTTTCCTCCTCTTCTCTCTCACTTTCTCATCCTACTGACCAAACCTCTGGTACAATATTGGGTAGACATGGCACATGCAGATTGTGCCATACATTTCAGAGGACCAACTGCACCAAGTGCTGCCAGGCTGGGAGGGCATTCAGCTCTGTGCCTTTAAGGAAGCCCTTGCTTGTCTTGGATGCCCTTGATCAGGTAATAGAGCCCTGCTGTTCCTGGGTAGTCAGGAGTTTCTGTTGGAAATGAATGTTGGGTTTTGCAGCAGCTTTCCCCTGCATTTTTGGAGATACAGTCTTAAGTTAGTCCTATATTTCTTTAATAAAGCTCCTGTATGTCTATATATATGTCTATACGAGAAGTACTGGTCTGCAGCTTTCTTAAAATGCTTTTTCTAATAAGGTTAGCTTTCTGAGGCACATTTTTCATTTCAAGTCAATGGACAGTTATAAGCTAGCATGTTGAAACTCTGTGGACAGTAAACAGGTTTCTCAGATCTTTGAGTTGGTAGTACCAGTATTATGGGATCCATTGGTTGGAATGCTTGATTTGAGACTTCTGATTTTTAATAAAGTTATAAAATATAAGTTAGAAATGTGGTTATAGAAATCATCTGCTGTGAGCAGGGGCCAAAGAAATACTGGCACACAGTAATGGCTGCCAGTGATAGATTTCTCAGGTGGTGACCACTGACATTCTAGCAGCTGGTGATAAAGGCAGGATGATATAAAGTCAAGGCCAGCCTGGGCTATGAAACTCCACACTCCCCTTTCACTCACACACACACTCCTCCTTCACACACACACACACACACACACACACACACACACACACACACACACAGAGGGGGGCACAGGGGAGAGACAGACGGAGAGTGTGTTCCTAAGAATCAAGATAGCTATGAGCAGTTAAAGTTTCCTTAGAATGGATTACCTTTAACAGTGTCTCCCTTCGAATTCCCAAAATAGTCTGTCCTGGTTACATTTGCTCCTGCAACCCATGCACACTGTAGATTTTCCCAAAAGCCAGTCTCTAAGCAAATGTAGGTATTATATAGATCTTTGGTTTCTGGGTGTGAGTGACTAGCTAGTAGATGTTTATGTGTATTAAGGACTGAGAAGCAGTGCTTACTTTGAACTTGTTCTTGTGTGGACACAGATCTCTGTCTGGGAAGTAATTCTGTCCCACCCTTCTGCTCATTTCACGTCCCTCAGGATGAGGACCTTGCGTTAGATTTCACCAGTGCAGTAGACAAGTGGTTCTTGAATCCTTAGCTGCTAAGTTTCATTTTAAAATGAGACCTTAAGTGAAAGCCCAGTAGAGGAACAAGATACAACTGTGAGCCTGCTTTAAGGAACTCTAAATTTAAAACGAGAGAAATAAGGTTGGATGAATGCAAGTCTCAAGTCCAGGGTTAGGAATTATAGGAGTCAACTCAATACTTAAAGTCAGTGTTAGCACTGAAACTAAGAAAATCCAGGCTTGACCAATGCGTCGATTCCATGCCACGCTGTCCTAACAGCTTGCCTTGTATTCTTGTATTCTCTAAGTGAGCTCATATAGAGTCTGATGGAGAAGAGTTTGGAACTGGTTCCATCTGACCAGTACAGTTTCTAAGCAGCTGTCCAAACTTCTAATCATCTATATAAAAAAGATCTGATGGGAAAACATTTTATTTTATTTTATTTTATTTTATTTTATTTTATTTTATTTTATTTTATTTTATTTTGGAAGAAAGGCTTTATTTTAGCTTATATTTCCAGGGGATGGTATGGTGAGGAGGCATGCCCAAATGTTAAAGGAACTGACAATTTATTACAGTACCTAAGGAGGATGCTGGGTTTCCTTGAAGAACAAGATGCCCCTCAAACAAAGGACATGTTCTGTGAATATCTTATTCACAGAGCTGTGATCATAACGTGAGCATGACCCTTTAAGACACTGTTCACTCTTACAAGGTCAGGTCTCAACCTGAAGACATTAGGCACACCCTCCTGCATCTCTCTGGACAGACTCAAGAAGCAGTCTGTACTGTGACCTAACTGCTTTTTTTTTTTAATTAGATATTTTCTTCATTTACATTTCAAATGCTATCCCATGTGTGCGTGCTTGATGAGGAGAGAGGGAGATCCACAGACCATTTCAAACTTCCTTACTCTGTGACACTTGCTAGAAGTCCAAATATAGACCCAAAAATAAAAGAAATGTGATTCTGATGTTTGTATGGAAATGAGTCATTCTAAGATCTCTCTTGTTAATATTTTCTGTAGAATGTGTTTGAATCTATGTTATTAGACTTAGGGACATGTAAAAAAGCCAACTGTTTTCCTGGGCTGAGGAGGTAGCAGAGTTTATAGAGTGTGGGCCTATGCACAAGAGCCTGGTTCTTCCCCACCCAGTATCATATACATGTGATTAATTTCAGCAGACAGGAGAGCCAGAGGCTCAAAGTCATTTTTGGCTACATAGCAAGTTTAAAGCTATCCTGGAATACATGAGACTGCCTCAGAGTGGGGTGAGCAGAGACAGGAGGAAGAAAGTGGATAGAGGGGAGAAGGACAGAGGGGAAGGGAGAGAGAGAGAGACCAACCCACTCTTTTCAAAAAGAGTTCCAAATCAAATGCCTACAGAGGTCCTGTACCTTCATCAGTGAGGTTCTGTTGATGGCTTTATAAACATTCTTCTTGGCCATGGATCTCACATAGGAACATTCCCTTCAGTTTCTCTTATTCTTATTTGAAATTAATGTTATGGTAAAGGAAGGCACAGAGCTCTTTATTATGTGTTAAGCAGTGGTTTTCAACCTTCCTAATGTCATGACCCTTTACTACAGTTCCTCATGTTGTAGTGACTCCCCTACCCATAAAATTATTTTTGTTGCTACTTTCATAACTGTAATTTTGCTATTGAATGGTCGGTCACTCAGTTCTCAGGATCATCAGAAATGCCTGTTTTCTGATGGTCATGGCCCGCAGGTTGGGAAGCACTGTGTTAAGGTATCTGATCTGACAGTAACTAGGAGGAACTCAACAGCAAGCAGCCTGGGTTTGCCACCCTCATATATATGCCTCACTTAACTCATAATGCAATATTTACAAGCCCTACAGTGCTTGTTTATTTCTCACATTGCACATCTTTGTTACGTTAGCATGAATTTGTGTCCTAACAACTGAGACAAGTAAGTTCCTGAATCTGATGTTTTCAAGAGTGTTGTGACGCCATCTCTGTTGTTCCGTCTTGTTTCTTCAGTTTCTACTCAGCGTTCCTACGTTAGAATCTCCAACGGTAGAATCCAGAGATTGTAGAGATAATCGGTTCTGTTTTACTGTTCCATAGTGGAGATGTCTTAACCAGATATTCTCCAGAAGAAAGTATCTCAGTGTCCTCTAAAAACACCACAAAATAAGCATTTTCATAATTATGGTCTTTTCTATAATTTTAGACTTTGAATGGGCAGGGTAATATTTGGATTGTTTTATTATAGTACACACACGTATACACACACACACATTTCTGTTAGTGTTCTAAGGTATTATAAAAGAGAAAAGTACCCCGAGCCCAACAAGTCTGAATTTGAGTTTTGGGCTGGCTTGTACTAGCTGTGTGCTCATGGAAAGTTAGCCTCACTCGAAATGTTCTTCACCTTATACTTAAGGGACTAGCATTTGGGGAACTCCTTGTGCGAATTAGGAGCTCAATAAAATATAATCAAGTGACTTGGTACTTGATAAGGAGTAGACATGTCAAAAACAGGATAGATGACAGGAAGAGATCTAAAAGGTGCTCTGTCAGAGGCAGCCAGGAAGCGTAGGCCCAGTGGGAGCTGAGGGTGGGAAGGAAAGAGTTCAACCTGTGTTGGATTCCGCGGGGACATTTTCTCCTCTTTCCAGTGGTGCATTCCTTGTGTTGTTTTGTCCTTACTAGAAGTTAACATTTTCTCTGTGACCAAAGGGCGTTTGAGTTTTCAGGTGTCTTACTTGTCTTTATTAGTGGTTTTGTTCTCTGAGTAACCACATACGTTTTTATTTAATTTGCAGGTGGCCGTTTGTTGCATCTGTTTCTTTGTTATCCTTCCTCTAAATCTCGTTGGTACAATACTGGGTCGAAATCTGTCGGGTCAGCCCAACTTCCCTTGTCGTGTCAATGCCGTGCCTCGTCCCATCCCGGAGAAAAAATGGTAAACAGATGCTAACGCTTATTTGCTGTGTCACAGTGTATGAGTTCTTAAGGCTGTTGTGTGCATATAGCTTGTGTTTATGCAGATGACTGTAGAAGTTTACAAATTTGTTCATTTTCATTTTCCCATCAACCCTCATTGTAAAGAGTATAATAAGCTATGCCCTTATTCTGCCATCTGAATATTAGTGCGATTCACTGTCAGTATTTTGACAAATACACTAGTGTGTAGAGGTGGAAATAAAGCGTCGACAGTTCTGTAAGCCTGTGGTCAGATGTGGCCATTGCCAGTTTTTGTAAATAAAGTTTTATTGGAACACAAAATCTGAAACCCTCTCAATTGCTGAACAATCTGCCAACTACTAGTTTATAATGTCCTTTTCCTTCCAGATACTTTATTCTAAACATTGGCCTATTTATTCCCATGTAAGTTTACCAATTGAGAGATAAATTATGATTGAGATCAGTGTAATTAAATATTTGAACACAAAACAATCCAAAGATATACTAATTTGATACTTTCTATGCTAAAAAAATAATAGGGAAAACATTAAAAGTCTTTGTTTTCCATAATTAAACCATTATGTTTCTATAAGCAGAAAACTTTGTAGGGATAGTAAACATTGCAGTTTGTAACACAGCAGACTGGATCTGAGCTGTGTTTTAGATAGCACTGGTCAGTATTGCATGGCATCAAATATACACATTTAAATATTCAGGACCAAGGATCAATGAAGTCCCATGGTGCAGCGTGGGTGAGCACTGCCAGAAACACCTTGGGTTCATGTTTGCTTGATTTTGAATTAATTTTTGGTCATTGAATGTTCACAAACCTTTTACTCCTGCTGAAATTGGTACAATATACACATTGAGTTTATGACCCATAGTCTAAAAGCTTTGATTCAGAGGAGAGTGACCTACTCTAATTTTAGGGGTTATTATGTGCTTGTCTTTGTTATATTGGTGCCTATAAGAAACTTTGAATTGAAGAGTTTTTAATTGAGTTTTTAAACACTTTTTCCCTAAGTCAGTATTAGATCACTAGGTCCCATTAATATCCTTGTGCTCAACTTATTGCTGGGAAGAAAGGGTAAAAGGCGAGCCTAGTCAGCAAGCACAGAGGTCTTTGGGAAGTAGGTTAGGGAGAGGTAAGCAGCAGGCGCCCTCACTTTCCTAGGCAGGCCACTGCTAGGTCTACGTAGGAAGGCTCGCTCGGCTGTCGCTTCATTCTCTTGTTGGTTTTTAATCACATGGGAACCAAAATCTGAGTACTAGATCTGGCTTTTTATTGGATGGTTACCTAGGATAAATCAGTTTTAACCTCAGGACCTTGGCTTTCTATAAAAACAAGGAAGATGATAATAAATGACTTTTAAGTTTGTTTTTTCTCTCTGTCTTTTAAGTCTGTCTTTTCTCATTCTGAGATTGTTTTGGTTGTTGTTTTGTTTTTTAAGTTTGCTTGCCCCAGAGCTAACAGTCTGGTATCTTGCTTGTCCAGATGCTGTCCTAGGTCTTGGGAATGCCTAGACAAGTAGCAGCTGCTGGCCAGCAGTCTAGTTAATGGCATCTGATGTGAGTCAGTAGAGAGTTACAATAGATTGTAGTAAGTTCTGCCATGGAGGGGAGTCCAGGAGTCATCCTGATGGGCGAAGAAGTAGAGTCTTCCAGAAATACAAAGGGAAGGCTTGAGAAGTGCCCGTGCTTGCTGGAAGGAGAGCATGGAGTTAAAACATTCCAGGTAGAGAGTCAGTGATTTCACTCAGGAATGTTAACTAGAGGGATGAAGTTTGCATTTTATTTCTTAGTCTTTCTTTGTCCTCATAAATCAGAATTGACCGTACCTGCATCATTTAATTTGTTGGAAAGGAATTAGAGCCAAGAAGAAAGTGGGTAAAGAACTGACAAGACCATTTATGAGAACTTGTGCCTCAAGACTTTTCCTTTTCTTTTTACCCCCTCCTCCCCCTTTGAGTTTCTGTAAGTAAATGCTTATGGAGTTCTCAGAAGTTACCAAAGCTGGGAAACTGGGAGTGAGTACTTACTGTTTCTTGTTCTGCTGGTAGAGACAGTATGTCTTCCTCAAATAGTTCACTCAAGCTTGAATACTGGATCGAGTTGATGACTAATTTGAAGTCTCCTCACATTTTTATGCCTGTTTGCATTTTGGCTTTTCTTTTTATTGGTTTGTCCTTATCCATTGATATGACAGTACTAAGTATCACCTATTAATTGGGATTTGTATAAATTATGAAAATCATGCTAGAAATGTACTGTTAGTTTTCATATTTTCCAGGTTTATGGAGCCTGCAGTTATTGTTTGCCTGGGAGGAATTTTACCTTTTGGATCAATCTTTATTGAAATGTAAGTTTTGATAATGTTTTTGTGTTTTGAAAGATTTAGTTAGAACAGGAATTTGAATATTTAGAGTATGTTATATTGGTATGGAACCATCAGATAAGATGGTCTCTCTGAAGTCAGTTTTGCACGGCTATAATAAAATACCGAGGTTGCCAACTTTTGTAAAGAAATAATTTTGCTCAACTCACAGGGTCAGAGAGTCTAAGTCACGGTATATTATAAAGGGAACGGCAGGGCCCTGGGAGCAGGAGCTGAAACCGATGACAGAAGAGTCTGCTTACTGGCTTGCTCAGCCTGTTCTCCTGTACAGTCCAACTTCACCTCCCCAGGGGTGGCATTCCCCGCCTTCTTAATCAATTCCCAAGAAGACCCCAAAGGCTTGCTTACAAGCCAGTGAGATAAAGGCATTTTCTCAGTCTCCCCAGATTATCCTATCTGCTGTCAAGCTGACAAAACTAAAAAACTAAAAAAACAAAACTCTAACCAGCACAATTGACCCTTTATCAGTTTGACACAAATACATCATAACCATAATTTTCCTTTTTTGTTTATCCCCAAGATCTCATATTAGTCATACAATATAAAACTTAACTAACTATAAAAGTCCTATAGTGTTTAAAATTTTCAACACTTTAAACATCTAAGAATTCTTTAAAAGTCCAAAATGTCAACTGTTTACTCTTCTAAAATGAAAAGTTATTTTTTACTCGAAGAGCGAAGAGCCAGGGCACAATCACAATCAATTCAAACCAAAACCAGACTCTTAACAGTACAAACCGCTTAGCGTCAACGGACTGGTTCACTCACAACCTTCTGGGCTCCTGAGTGCTTGGGTAGTTCCACTTCTCGGGCTCTGCCACCCACAGAACACACAGCTTTTAGGCTCCAAAGTGGCTTTCCTGCACAGGACTGCTTACGCTATGGCTGCTCTGTCACTAAGGCCTCCTCTGGCCTTCACTGTGCCAGGCTTCCACTTCTCTCCATGACCTCTCCAATCCTGAGCTTCCATGCCACCATGACGAGCACTGTCCGGGAGACTCATGTTACCAACTTTAACTGCTAGCTAGAGATGCAGTGAGATGCAGCGTTGGCCTCTCTGGACCACAACCATTTGTGCTGACACCAAGGACAGACTCCCAGATGACTTCACTTTAGTTATGCTGGTCCCTTCTTAATTAACCAGCATCAATTGTTCAGTCAAGCAAAGGTGTCACTTCAGTGGTGTGGTCTCTTGTTAATTACAGTTGATTCTTAAGCACCAGTTGACCAGAAAGCACAGATTCTTAATTCAAAGTACCCACAGAAAAAGCCCAATAGACTATTTGAGGAATTCTCAAAACTTCCTCTGAAACTTAAGCCAGGTCTCAATTGTCCGTACTTTTCTCAGTAGTATTTTCAAGTTCCCACAACAGACCATTAAAGCCCTGAACACTCACTCAAAGGCTTTTCAGCCCTAAGTTCTAGATTCCTTTCGGAATTCTCCCATAATAACATAGGTCTGTTACAGCAGTATGCTCATTCCTGGTACCAATTGATGCCGTAGTTTGCTTTCTTTTACTGATAAAACACCAGCGTGGGGAGATGGGTTTATTTGGCATATATACCCCAATCACAGTACACAGTGAAAATCAGAGCAGGAACTGAATCCTGCTTACTGGCTTCCTCCCGTGGCTTGCTCAGCCTGCTGTCGTGTACAGCCCAGTACCACCTGCCCAGGGGTAGCACTGCCTGCAGTGGTCTTGGCTTTCTCATATCAACCAGAAAATGCCCCAAAGACTTGCCTCCAAGCCAGTCTAATGGAGCCAGTCTCCCAACAGAGGGGCTTCTCCCCAGATTATTCTAGCTTGTGTCAAGTTGACAAAGAGTAACCAGCACAACTCATAAGTAGAAATACATAAATAGATAGGTGTCTTTGTTGACCATACGCTGTGAGTATACTACAAGTATTGGTGGGTGCCTGGAAGTGCACATCAGAGAGGCCAGGGTTGGCTTGTTACTGGGGTGTTCTGCCGGGGAGTAATTATCTCCTAGACAGGAGTGATGCTTCCCCTACAGTGCTGATCCTCACTGCTCACTTGCTTTCAAAATAAGTGAATAAAAAAAGGGGTTTTTAATTTTTTTTTTTGAGATTGTATATCTCAAAATTTCCCTCTTTTCTTCTTTCCTCCAAACTTTCCTGTGCCATCCCTTAATCTGTCGCAAGGGATCTGTAATAGTTTCTAAAAGGTTATATTATTGAATAAATGGATTACAAAACAGGAGAGAAATTTCTTTCTTTCTTTTTTTTTTTTTTTTTTTTTTCCTGAGACAGGGTTTCTCTGTAATGGCCCTGGCTGTCCTGGAACTCACTTTGTAGACCAGGCTGGCCTTGAACTCAGAAATCCGCCTGCCTCTGCCTCCCAAGTGCTGGGATTAAAGGCATGCGCCACCACGCCCAGCTAGGGGAGAAATTTCTTAAAAAGAAGGACCCTGTTCTGAATGCAGGAGGTTTGAGCAATAGATTTTAAAGAGAATTTTGTTTTCTTCTTGAGAAATACTAGTGCTTTCTCTCACTGTCCTCTGAGACAGTGTCAGTCTCTGTCAGACTTTGGCCTCCTGGTTTGTTTTCTTTTCTAATTCTGTATATTCTTAGTTTATCACTTGTTTTTCTATTTAATAAAATGTTTTATAAAATGTGAAATATATTACTTGAGTGGTGGTGTGTTTTAAAAAGTGAACGAATGAAGGAATTGACTTTATTTTACAAATGTAGATTGGGGCTGCTCTCATTTGTTCTCCAACATTTTAACGTCTTTAAACTGCTAATTTGGTCATTTTGCTCAGAGATAAATGCCTTCTTAAAGAGTTTGTTCTTTAAAAAAAATAATTTTAATATTTAATAAATGAGAGTTAAGAGAAACTGGGAATTACTAGGAAGGATGGTAATGAGTTTTAAGTGACATAAAAGTGAGAGCTAAGACAGTGAGGGCAGTGAGCCTCAAGGATGTCCTCATTGCCTCTCCCAGGTACTTCATCTTCACGTCCTTCTGGGCATATAAGATCTACTATGTCTATGGCTTCATGATGCTGGTGCTGGTCATCCTGTGCATTGTGACTGTCTGTGTGACCATTGTTTGCACGTACTTCCTGCTAAACGCAGAGGATTACAGGTGGTAAGTGCCGGAGGGTGGGGCCTCTCAGGATTTTTTTTTTTTTTTTTGATCTTTGAGACAGGATCTCTTTGTTATATAACTCTGGCTGTCCTGGAACTTGCTGTATAGACCAGGCTGTTCTCAAACTCAAAGATATCCACCTGCCTCTGCCTCCCAGGTTCTGGGATTAAAGGTGTGTGCTACCACATCCAGCCAGTACGCTAATAGCATAGCATAGCATATAATAGCATAGGTTTGCATCTGAAACTCGTCAAGCTGAGGAGAGGACTGCGCAGAATTGTGTTGCTGGAGAGAATAAAGGACCTGGGCATGGCAGTGCACACTTGAAGTCCTAGCCCTGGGGAGGCAAAGAAGATGGGTAAATAAAAAAGATATAATAGAGGGATGTGTTTTCTCTAGTTGTAAATACGATGTGAAGTTGATGGGAAATAGTTTGAGTCAAATTGTTTGTCCTGTTTGGGATATTTCTGCAAAGCGCCCTGCATTGAGCTCTGAGGGAGCTGGAGTACTTAAAGTCACTCCGAGAACCTGGCCAGACACAGGCATTCCTAGTCCTAGACTCTTCTCTCCTAACACTCAAGCACCAGATACAAGGATTTGTCTTTAAGCATGCAGGCTTATAAAGGATATTTTTGTAAAATTCTTTGCCTTATAATTTGGAGTGCTGTTTATTCCAGAAACATAACTGGTTTTAATTTTGGTTTGATTGCAGGCAGTGGACGAGTTTCCTGTCTGCGGCGTCAACCGCGATCTACGTTTACATGTACTCCTTTTACTACTACTTCTTCAAAACCAAGTGAGTGAGTGGGTGGGTGGGTGGGTGAGGTCTCTCATGTCTGACTACACTGTCCTTTACCCAAGGGAAAAGCCTCAGACTGAAAGAACAATCTGTGTGTTGAACTTTATTCTGTTGTATTGCAGGATGTATGGCTTGTTTCAAACATCATTTTACTTTGGATATATGGCGGTATTTAGCACAGCCTTGGGGATAATGTGTGGTAAGTATTTTCTGCTCAAGCCTCACAAACCTGAGTTTCATCACTGGGACCCAATAGAAAGCTGGAACCAGAGAACTGCGTCCAGAGAATTGTCCTCTGACCTCCATGTGCGGTGGCCCACATGACTCACCCAATAATAATTAAATAAATAAAAACAAGGAATTCTGTTCTTTTGCTTTATCAGGAACACCAAATGAATTCAGAAGTTTGCCTTTATACTCATTGATTCCCTTAAAATCTGGTCTGCTTAATTTCAATTTTTGTATCCATTCTAATGATGCTACATAGCACAGAATTACTGCGATCGGTTTCTCATCCATACTGGGAATTGTCTTGTTTTGATACAGTGTTTTTCTGTGTTGTGTAAACTTCAGGAACTACAAGTGTGGGCCTGGCACACGCTGTGGTTTAACATTGGCACTTAAAGCATGTGGTCACGGGGAAGGATTGTAATGTCAGCAGGTGTTGCCTGAAAGAGTTCTGTGTAGACACTTGTGGGACGTTGGTGTGCATGCAGCATCGGAAGGCAGCACAGGCACTGGCAGTGGATGCAGCAGGCCTGTCTAGTCTCCCACAGTGGGTTTGGCTGATTGTAGCCCTGGGCTGTTTTGCCATGGAACTCTCCAGTGTTCCTATAAAATAGTAGTTTCAGCTAAATAAACCTACTGTACTCAGTGCTAATTCAAGAATGCTACAACAGATGGTTGTACAGTTTGATTGGAGGCATGGGATGTATGTGAAGTTGGAAGCCTTTGATAGTCACTGCCTACCTTCATTGGTGATGATAACATTGTGACTCTTACTCATTTTCTGTTAGCAGAGACTCCTTTATAGAGAAAGCCTTCCCTCAGCTCTTTTGTTACCTTGAGATTTGCCAGTTTGGTGAATACAGATTGGTTCATGGTTGTAGGTGTAGCTCAGAGTGCTTGTCTAACATGCAAAAACCCTTGGATTCAATTTCTAGTACTGTTAGAAGAGTGACTAGGTAGATTCTGTGTATGTGTACTATTCATTCATAGAAAATTAATTTTTAAAAATTTAAGGAATAAATCCAGTGAAGAGTGGTTGTTGTCATCTATCCAAAGTCCCAAGTTTAAAAAGCAACACAAAAATGCCCACGTATTTCTCTAAAGGGCTCCTTGGTCTGTTCATTCATCTCCCACTCATTCACTTATTCAACAAATAGTAATTAAGTAACTTTCATGTGCTGGGGGCTATTAGACACAGAAGGTAAATATGTTATTAACAAGATGCGTTCTGAAATTTTGAACCCCAGTTATCCATTGTTTGAAACCGGCAGTTAAACCTCCTGACCCACTTACCTGTCTCTTGTTTATCCCCTGAAGTAGGTAAGCCTTTGTACAGCTTTTCTGTCTCGCATATGAAAAGGAGGCGTGGGGAAGTACTTTTCTCTAGAGCTCCAGCACTACTGCCTCTGGCTTTTCTCAATCCCAAAGCTTCCCTGTGACTTCTTAAGGCTCTGTATGAATTTGGAAGTATATGTTGATATTGCCATGCATGGTCATTCATACTTCTAATACCAGCACCTACAAGGCTGAGGCAGAAGGTTCCAGAATTCAAGGACACTCAGGGCTACATATATAGCAAGATGTGTCAAAAAAAAAAAAAAAAAGCTAGTATTGCTTTAATGGGCTGCATTTGTCATTATCAAGTTACTCTTTCCTTTGTGAGCTGTTAATCCACAATTACTGACTATACTAATAGTAAGTGTGATTAGACTCTAAATAATGGGGTAGGTTTGGCTATAACAGATGCTTTTAAAGCAAATGATACCATTTAAGAAGTTCAGAGAGGCATTACTTTAATAAAGACATGACCTTGAAGAAAAGAACAGAACTCTCTAGAACAGAATATTTTAGCATTTGTAACTGGCAGACCCTGGTTCCATTGTATTTGTTTCAAAATATGTTTTTGTTTGTTTGTTTGTTTCAGGAGCAATCGGTTACATGGGAACAAGTGCCTTTGTTCGAAAAATCTATACTAATGTGAAAATTGACTAGATATCTGCGACAACATGGAACTGGGTCAGTTTCTCTTTCATGAGGGTGGAACTCGCACAGAAAAGAAGAATAATCGCAAGAAGAGATTTGGGCTTGACACTGGGTACTTTGTGGGTCTCTTTTGTGGATGGCTTCAAGTAACATCTATTTCCATTGATCCTAGGTTCTTACTGACTGCTTTCTCCAGCTGTTCACAGCAGATGCTTGGATTTTATGCAGTAGGCTTTACTACAGTACATGGCTAATCTTCCCCAAACTAGCTCATTAAAGATGAAATAGACCAGCTCTCTTCAGTGAAGAGGACAAATAGTTTATTTAAAGCATTTGTTCCAATAAAATAACTAGAGGGAAACTTGGATGCTAAAATCCCATAAGTAGAAATCTTCCTGGCACTTGGTGTTTCTATGTTACTGAAAAATGATGTTCCAGAAAGATTACTTTTTCTCTTATTTTTACTGCCATTGTTGATGTGTTGTGGGACATTTTTATATATTGAACCTGCGTTCTTTTTTGATCTGTTTTGGTCGTCCCTCCATTCAACTGCATCTTTTTTTTAAAAACAAAATTAAAAGCTATTCAATTCTGCATGGAATATATCTGCTGTCATCTTAATCTTAGTTGGATCAACCTCATTTATTTATCTTAAAATTAACCAGCTTTCTCAATTCCATCCAAAGAAGATACAGTATGGAAATAGAGGTGCACTCTCTATAATACAATTTACTGTACAGTTAGCAAGCAAAGTGTTAAATGGAGAAGATGCTTGTTTTTATTCCACATTTGGAGATTTAGATAATTTACATTTTAACTGAATGTCTAAAGTGATTATCTCCCTCCCCCCCCCCCCAAGTTAATCTGCCATCTTTTTTTTTGGTTTCAATGAAGGCTTTACATAAGAAATTATTAAACAAAACAAGGGGGGCAATAAATGTATATAACATTAATAATGTCGCGTAGGTGTAGGTTCCTGGGTGCATTTGGATGTACAGATTGACTGGAGGACTGTATTGGGATGATGATTGGTGTAGAAACGTATGGGTTTGGGTGGCCTTTTACATCTTGCCTACCATTGCATGAAACATTGGGGTTTCTTCAAAATGTGTGTGTCACACTTCTTTTGGGAGGGGGTTGTTTTCTTCTTTTATGAAACTCCTACTGGAGCTAAATTTGTAATTTAGAAACATTTAATTTTGTTAATCCTGTCTGGGACATTTAAGTAACATCTAAAGCATTATTGCTTTAGAATGTTCAAATAAAATTTCCTGACCAAATTGTTTTGTGACAGTAGATGTGTTTATAATTTGAAGATACCTTCTCAGAAGGCCATATTATAGAATGTCATTTTTAAAAAATAAAATATAAAGCATACTTTCGAAATACAAAGGACACTCATTACAATCCCCAAACTCAGGTCCAAGTGTGATAGTTTATGCCTGTAATCCCAGCACCAGGGAAGCTATGGTGGAAGGTTGTAGTAAGTTTGAGAACTGGGCTAGAGAGTGAGTTATTGCTACTCTGGGAGACTCTGTTTCAAGGGAAAAAAAGAACAGAGTCTGACTGCTTGGCTACGTACAGCATAAGTATTCCCTTTCTATGACATGGTGACATACAAGTTAAACACTCACTGGGTTGCTGTGCCGGGTAAAGAAGAAGGGACTGCAGTGTAGCTCCTTTAGTGGTGAGACATGAAGACTGTGGCAATCTCAAGAAATCATTTTAGTTTGTACATATATTTTCAGGTTCTGCCCACACTGTGAGGTTTTTCTAGAACCACTGAGTTTCTGATTTAGTAGTTTGTTCTGCAGATTCCCAAAACTGTACTGTTGTATTGGTGGTTTTAGAAAGACTCAGCTCATCTGTGTTAAACCTTAACGTGAAACTCATATATTCAGGGTTACACGAGTTATTTTTATAAATCGATGAACCACCACCCCCACCCCCACCCCACGTGCCCTCACGTCTTACTCTGAGGTGTGTGACATCTTTAGTGTGTGAGATTTGGATTCCTAACCTTAAGTGAGCTGTAAACAATGTGAATAGAGCTATGGCCAGTCACCTTTAACCCAGCAGCTTGGGTTCAATGTCACCTACTGATAATTTCTCTTTCTCGTCTGCCCTTAGGATCTTAAACTAAAGGGCACTGTTTATTTCATGTAACCTGTCAAAGTCTTTAGTATAAGAACACTTAGTCTACATGCTGGGGTGCCTAGCTTACACAGAGCCCGGGTTCAGTCCTTCACACTGTATAAACGGGGCGTGACAGAGCATGTTTGCAATCCTAGCATTCAGCAGGTAGAGACAGGAAGATGAGAAGTGCAAAGTAGCCTCGGCTAGGGAGTGTCAGGACTATCCTGCGCTCTGTGACATTCTATCTCTAAAAATGAAGCAACACTTTTTCTGCTTAATAGAGTATTATAAATTGGACAGCAAATTTTTGTCTTAATAAAATGTTTTTCGTAATCATGCAGGTCAAGTATAGGGTTGTCAGAGAACATGCCGATCTCGGGTGCACCTGTTTGTTCTGCTAGGTTCAGGTTGAGCTCTGGAGTTGTTTGAACTCTGCAATGAAAAATAATTTTTAAATGTATTAAGAACACTAAAATGGATACGAATTATCTTGAAAGATCCTTTATAAAATGACTTGTATTGATTGGTTTATAACTTCACACAGGGGTGACATAAATGTATATCTTGAAAAAGATATAGGTCACAGGTGGCTTAACTCTCACTAGTTCTCAGTAGAATAGTTCAAACAATATTACTTACGTTAATTAGAAGGGGCTTTTGTACTCCATTAATGCTGTATTTAGTTTACTAATAGCTGCTTAGTTTGTCAGCTGATAGTCTGAATACTATCAAAAACTAAGAACATAGTTTAAGCATGCTTCCTGAAAATTAACTGCATTAGAAACTGACATCCTTATACTGGTCTCCCAAGTACAAAAGTAGGAAGAAGCTGTTAAGAGCTGGTTAGAGAGACTCCAGTGTGCTGGTGTACTGTGTAGGCTCCCGGGCCACGGTGGTTGTGGAGAAGCCCAGGCCCTTAGAATAATCACTGTATTTGCCATCTGTACCTCACAGCTGCTATGCTTGCGTGTTTCCACTGACGATGGGTGGCCCTCTTTCTAAAGGTAGTTGCTGCAAATTCCAGTTCTTCCAAAAGTCACTTGATTTAAGGGTTTATCCACAAGTTGTGCTTATTTTGATATAGCATTTGTTTCCTAAATGTTTACTAATCACTTTATGCCAAATGTCTTGCAGATGTTATTTTTAAACTTAACTGAATTTTTACAAATATAAAAAGGAAAAAGTATATTAGTGTAATTTGTCTAGGAATAGCTACATACCGAAGGGCTTCTATACATGAATTCTAGGGGCAAAAGCCTTTTGTAGAAACCTGCACACTGCATTCCATCTGGGTTTTCAGTTCAGATGTGAACATTTATTTTAGTGCTTCATTCTCTTTTACTTAATGAACATGTGATCTGAGTAGTGATGTGCAGAAGCACAGACGTTCATGTTTTCTGTCATGTAAAATACTGTAGTTAAGCTGTATATTAGCAATGAAGGTGTTAAAGAGATGAGAGGATGGTTTGAAAGTGCGTTGAAGACTAGATTTGCAGAAAGGGTAGAACAGAAGAGTGGCGCACACCTGCAGATGTTCTGTAAGCCTTGCGGTCCAGATGAGCATGCTGGAAGGTTTCCTCGTGTAACGCTCCCACTGGAGCTGTGTGCGAAGTGTGCAAAGGTGAAAAGATATGTCATAGTTGCCATAA
Source organism: Mus caroli (assembly GCF_978045245.1). Lineage (NCBI taxonomy): Eukaryota > Metazoa > Chordata > Mammalia > Rodentia > Muridae > Mus > Mus caroli. The sequence goes on from NW_028227275.1 coordinate 20,111,394, forward strand.
AAGAGGCCGACTGAAATTCTGGTGGACTAGGCAAGGTACAGTTTATGGTTATCCCCACCATCAGCTTAGGTCATTTGAACATGTCTAAGTGCTATACGTAGGAGCTAAATGTCAGGAGGGAAAGGGTTCTCGAAGAACAGCAGGGTTTTCCTGTAAAACCAGTCTCATTTGGGCTTCCCATCTGTGCTCACCTTGAACCTACAAACCTCCATGGACAGTCAGCAGGTGGGAAGACATGGTGTTTGCCCATATCACTTCCATTTTGTATACACTCTGGTTTTGTGTAGGCTGTATTCCAGTTGGCTTTTTAGTAATAGAAATCCCTCATATGATGTATCAGATACAATTGAGGTTCTAATCTAGTCTGTTAATTTATCTAAAGTTGGATTTTTTTTTTAAAAAAAGTAATAAAAAATTAAATACTTCCCTTGGATGCTTGCTTTCTTTCCTTTGTGAAACAGGTAAACTGAGGCATGAGGGGCAAGATAACTTGTCATCATCAGCCTGCTTGCCAAGATGTGACCGATGACATCCATCCTCCAGTTAGTAACTCAGGACTCAGCAGTTGTCAGGGGTCAGATAAGACCTAAGTTGATGTTGAAGACTCATACGCTCTACGTGAGAACTCAGGCATTCTAGAACAATGCATACAGAACTCTAGGACATGGCCCTGTTGTGAACCTACCGCAGAGGTGGCCAGCAGAGAAATAAAGAGTTTTAATATTTCAGGGTTGATTTCCATGCCTGCCTTTTTTGTATTTTGAAAAAAAACGATGTACAGAAAAGTGGAAAGAATTGTATAGTGAATATGATTTCTTTTTAAATGCTGTTCTTCTCCCTATTCTTTTGACTTCTCTTTATAGATAAGATTTGAACCACTGTCAGCCATATAGGTTGCTTGGTGTAGATTTGGCTGACTTCTGATCTTGTCTGATTGGAAAACTAGGCTAGATTCTATGCCACAGAAGGAAGCCTGTTGTTACATATCCAGCTGCTTGATTTCAAAATAAAGTGAACTACTCAGCTTAGTTTATAATAAACAGGGCCTATATTTAGCCAAGTGGGATTTATATATTATTTGAAATATTTGTTTTAAATAATTTTTTCACTTTCAAAGTTTGCTATAAACAGGGGTTTTCAAGTTGTTTTATTATTATTTTAAAGACTTGTGGAGCATTGTAACTGGCTGATTTTTGTTAGTTCACAGTGACTCAGTCCAAGTCGTTATTACTACAGGACTAATCATGAAGTTCTGGGGAAGTAGAGTCTACAAAGATAAGTTGATTCACGTTGGGTTAGTTTAGTTGGGTAAACTGAAGTTGGCTCTAATAGGGCGGCTCTGAAGAGCATAAAACATGGCTATGCAATGAGGATGCAGGCTTGTGGCCTCCCAAGTGTCGTAGGAAAAGTCATAGCAGAGGGAAGAGGTGAGACCCTGTGAGGATGCTTGTAGATGTTAAGGGCAGCCGGCATCGCACTTGAGAGGCATTGAGAGGATGTATGAAGGCTAAAGGAGGCTTTGAGGTGATGGAGGGAGGGCCTAGGATGCCGCCTTGAGCTAAGATTGTTACAGAGACATGACAGTGTTAACAGTAATTAAGTACCTTCTTAGAGAACTCGCGGCATCACCTCAGTGGTGTAAAAAAAAGGAACGAGCCGGCAGCGTACTGTTATCCCAAGGTTCATTGCCGGTTCTGAAGGTGAGTGTGAGAATGGGACATTGGCCTAGGTAGGGAAGTAAAGGAGAGAGACTAAATGTAGATTGGAAGGGGTCTGAGCAGCTGCAAAATAATCTGATGCTTTGGGGCAAAGGAATGAAGATGTGACAAGCTGGGCAAGACAGAGACTTAAAAAGACCACTTAAGGATTTCCACAGGGCCAAAGATGCTGAAGAGGTAAGACACATAAGCATAGAAAGTAGTACTAAGTTGAACAGGAGGTCATAAAGGCTATTCTACATTGCCCTCCACTTCTCCCGTGAGATTTAGAATTTTATTTTGTATGTATAAGTGTTTTGCCTACAAGTATGCCTGTATTACTTGTGTGTGCCTGTGGCCCAAGGAGGCCAAAAGAGGACTGTAGTTCCAGGTGGTTAGTGGAACTGGGAATTAAACCAAAGCCCGCTGGAAGAACAGCCAGTGCTCTTGACTGCTAAGCCATCTCTCCGACCAACCCTGGATTTAGATTTGAAATACATTTAGTTTATTTGCGCAGAACATGATGATACAGGTCTATAATCCCATCACTTAGAAACCGAGTCAGGAGGATTACAAGTTTGAGGTCACCTTGGCAAGAGTGTCTCAAAAGAGGAAAGCAAGTGTGGTGCGTGCCTTTACTCCCAGCACTTGGAAAGCAGAGGCAGGAGGATCTCTGAATCTGAAGCCAGCCAGAGCTACATAGAAACCCTGTATCAAAAAAAAAAAAAAAGGAAAAAAATCCATATATCCATATTAGCTTGCTATGAGACAAATGTGTGTAATGGAGCTGTAGAAATGTTCAAAGTATTGACCATTCTTCAGTCATTCCCATCTGAACTTCCTGACAGTTCCAACATTTGCTGCTTAACCTATTGGTCAACAGCCAGAGAAACATCCAAACAAGCCTCACACAGAGCTGAGTAGCATGCTTATCTATGAGCATGGGTCTTCAAAATATTTGGATAAAGGGAACTGATGAAAAGACTGGCAGCTAACCCACCAGGTGGCGATTAGGGGCAATAAAGGCTCCAGCTTCTGCGCGCCAAAGACCAGCCTCTAATGTCTGCTTTCCAGAATTCTCGGTTAATGAGGAAGCCAATTGGCTGTTTTCATAGGGCCATCTGGAAGCCTGGAAGTGTCACAGAAGTTTGTTAGCCCTTTAGATGTCTCTTTTGTGGCCTTATCTACTGACAGGTGGTGACCTTCACTGGGTGCTTATAGCGAACCGTGTGGCGTTGGGTTTGACTCCCTCCAGCAGTCAGGCAGAAGTGCCATCCAACCTCCTCCACCGATGATGCTCTATTTTAGTGGCCACTTGGCCTTCCTTGCCATTTGGTGCCAGCTCTTCCTCTCAAGTCCCCTCCTCTCACCTGCCAGTTCTAGCAGATCTTGCCTAACCTGGCTATAACTTCCGTGCTCATTTGATGACAGCCTCAGACAGGGTCAGCCCTCCATTACTAGTGAAATTCAGAACAAAATAAAATACTGTAACACTTTTCTTTGGTTAATCACTACCTGTCCTGGTTTGAAGAAACTGTTGTTCTAGTTAATAGATAAGGCAGATGATGATAGGATGAGACATTTGGAGCCTGGTGTAAAGCCCAGCTTTGGACTGCTTTGTCATTTAGCAGCTAGGAAACCATGTGGTAACAAGCCCCAAAGAGAAATTTAGTCCACCTTTCTTCCTGCAGTTAATTTAAAAAAAAAAAAAAAGACAACTCTGGATGTGGTGCACTCACAGATCTTCACAGCACATTGATGTGCTATAGTGCTTGATTAGGGCAATTTACTTGTATAAAAAGATCTTTGACAAATCCTTGCGGTTAATAGTGTATGTCAGAGTGGATCAGTTCTGACAGCTTGTTTTTTACATTGAAGGTACATCACATAAGCGAGTTTCAAATAACGTCTGATTATCCCCCTAAATAATCGGGGTGCATGTTTTTCACTGGCACAAAAAATAACCAGATTTAAAGAATCGCTCATTTTTATTTTATCAAACTAACGGCAAGGCTTGCTTGGTATGTCTGTAACTTTAAATAACAGTGTTGCTCATTTGTGAGTCTTTGACTATCAAAAGCATCCCAATTGGGACAGTTTTACTGAAGCTCATCCTTATCCTTCCTTACAAGTCCCTCCCACAACTTCGGGTTTGGTGGGTGCTGCAGCATGCACCTGTGCTGGTGGGACCAGGGCTGTTGAAAGAGTGGAGAGAATCCTGCTCATTCCCCCCTCCCCGCCCCCTTTGCTGAGGCATGTGAGACACATGCCTCACATGAGACACATTCTGCAGAGAAACGAATTTCGAAAGCACGAAGTTGGCAGCAGCGAGGTGTCCAGGACTGCTCACACACACCAAGCAGCTGGCCCTCCTGCGTCCTGCCACGCGTGCATCTGGGAGTTGTGAAATGAGTTACTAGAATGAGGTAGGGCGCAAAGCCTAGCCTCAATGTTGAGCAGTGTTGCCCGCACGACAGTGTCAAAACAAGATTGCATTCGGCCAGGTGGGCGCGCGCCCCGGGGAGCCCAACACTTGTCAGCATCTTCGCTTTGCTTGGGTTCCTCCGAAGTTACCGAGGTGCAGGGAAGAGGAGGGGCCTCGCCTAGGACGCATAAGTGATTGGCTGTCCGGGGCCCTTGGAGAGGGCGTGTGGTCCAGCCCTGGTGGAGAGGGGCGGAGCGGCCACTGTTCCTACCGCTGCCGCCGCCAGCACAATCACAGCCACCGCAGCCTTGGCCTCTGGGCAAGTCGTGTTTAGCAGCGGCTTCCCGGGTGTCCAGGCCGGACGGGAACGCCTTACTGGGCTTGCTTGGTACCCTACCGGTGCCTGGCAGCCAAGCAGCAGCCACCACAACCGACCCTGTACGTGGTGTCTCTCTGGATCCGAGCTTTCTGTGCAGGTTAAGTCCCTCGGGCCCCGCCGACCCCTTGCCACTATGCCCCTTGCGACCACTCTTGGCACCCTGGTGCTGCTGTTGCTGCTACCGCTGCCCCGCGGTGCTGAAGTGACAGGGGACCACTCGAATGTCGCCTTGGACTACGGAGCCTTGGAAGGCGAGGAGGGCACGGAGCAGCAGCTGCATTACCACGACCCCTGCAAAGCTGGTAGGTACCACCGCTGTCCTAGTCTCCCGGCAAGTCGGGCAGAAGTTTGCCTTTGAAATGCAAATGAGGGTGGGCAAGGCGGGCCACTCCGTTCCTGAGAGATGTCCCTGGCTCCCGCGGGAGGGGGAGGACAATGTCTGCGGGAAACTGCTTTAGTACTCCTCCAAGTCCAGGAGGACATCCTGGTCCCAGATTAGCAGTGCACATCGGGTGGCGGCCGCAGGACCGGTCCCATAGGGAATTCTGGCGGATGTGGCAAGCAAAGCCTGTGTGGTGCACGGTAGGATCGGGTCGCCTGTCAGCCTCTAGGCACCGGCTACCTTCAGACACTGCAGGAGTTGAGCCTGGCTGGGCGCGGCGCTCCAGGCTCTGTCCGATGGAGTAGCTGGCTTCATCGGAGTTCACAGCAGTTGGAAGTTTCCCGCGAAGTTTCCCAAGATCTGTAGTTACTCTTGGGAAGAGATTAGAAGACAGACAAAAAAGCTTCACAGGACAGAAGAAAGAGTCCCCTAGGAAGAGCGCCCACGACTTGAATTGCTCCAGCTTCCCCCGACCCGCGCCCCTACCCCCCGCAGTCTCCTCAGCACCCGACTGAGATGGAAGTCAGCAGGTGCTCTAATTCCACCAGGAAGCTGCGCCCCAGGACTGCACTGGGCACACCAGCCTTTGAGCACAAACCTTTGCCCCAGCTACAGGGCCTGCTTCCCTCCAGCTACTAACCCTGTTTTGGGATGTGTGGCGAGAGATAGATAGGGGTGTGTGTGATAAAGCATTCCAGCAAACGTTACTAAGTATCTGTCCCCAAAGGACCCAAATGTATCCAAAGTCAAGAGCAGTTACTAGCTGGGACCCAAGCAGGTGCAGGACTCAGACCACCTTGAGGCTGCTCCTGGATGGTGGCCGAGAACCCGCTAGTAGTGTTTTCCTTTGTCCATTGCCCAACCTGATTCACTTCTGGTGGGCAAAAATAAGGGATAGGAGGCCTTGAGGATACTTGAGGCGGTCAGAGTGGTTCCTCTGGGCACAGTGGCCCACCAGGTCTGGGCCATTTCATTCCCTCAGTTCATAGAGACCTCTCCCAGCCTCAGGCTCCTCATCTCTAAAATGGAAGGTAAACAGAGGACTTGGGTGGGAATTTCTTGCCATTGGAATCAATTATAGAGTGTTGTCGTTATTTTTACCATTACTGTGGTGACTCTAGAGCATAGGCTGGAGTCACTTCACAATGCATGTTCTCTGAAGAAGATGAGGTTCCTAGGAAGTCCTCAGGTGTTCTTGAGACCAGAGGGGCATGTGTATGTGGAAGGTCAAGCTGGGTGTGGGGGGACCTGGTCTTAACCACAGGAAAGATGCCAGAAAAATCCAACTGTATATGAGGCCCTGGGGTGGGAAATAGAATGGGTGATTTCTGGGAAATAGGGAAGGTGGTTTCCAGATAAATGAAGGTACCACATCTGATTGTGATGTCCAGCCGGGATGGTCTGAGCATGGTTAGAATGGTGACCTGGTCCTAAAATGAGAGTGCCTAAGCTTGAGATGAGCAGGAGCAACAGCCATACCTGTCAGATTCAGAGGCGCCACCTCTAGGAGGCAGTACGGGCCAGTGGGGCCAGAAGGGAGATTGGTTTGAGAACCAGGCTGGGTGCCTGGTGTATGTAGGATGCTAGTCTAGATGCTGCAGACCCAGAGGGAAAGATGCAGATCTAACTGCGAGTTCCCGCCTGGTGTAAGCCTCCAGGGACAACCCCGAGGCAAGTCTGCCTATTGACTGTCCAGTGATTTCAGAAAAAAAAAAATGTTGGGAACAAAGACACAAATGCTCTGACTGTTCATGGACTGGATGGGACCGGCAGGCAGGGCTGGAAAATAAGAAGCCCGAGTGTGGTCCAGCTGCCTCAGTATATCCGCTGCAGCCATCTTTGGAGCCTTGCAGCCCCCATTCCCACTCTGGAGTAACCTGGGGTGCTACAGGCAGCCAGAAGAGATCAATGGCAAGGGAGACCCGCAGCAAGAGGGCACCTCAGGATGCCATCCTCCTCGGAATTCTGTCATGTAGGGAGCACCCTTAAGGAATGCCAAAACGCAAGAGGCACTTTAGTGGAAAGACAGCTTCCCCACTAGGGGGAACCGCACTTCCTGGTAGCATGTTTAAAGCTTCAGAAAGGGCCTCTATCCCAGGGAAACTCTAACTCCCTAGAAGCTCTGGTCAGAAGGTCAGCTCCTGGTCCCTGCTTCAGAACTTCACATACAAACCATTTCCCACCTGTCTCTTCCCCGTGTGAGTCTCCATTCCACCATGCATCCATAATGCAGAAGGGAGCATCCTGGCTCTATTCCCCACCCATCAGTGGACAAGGTCTGCCTGCTCTAGGCCATGGCTTTCCCCCTACAGAATGGATATATTGAATTTGTTTGGACTCTAAGCTGACAGATCTGGGGAGCTTCTCACTTCTTAAGCATTTTTAAATTACATTTTTTTTCATTTATTTTATGTTCGGGTGGGGTGCGTGTGGAGATCAGAGGACGCCTTTTAGAAATTGGTTCTCTCCTTCTGTATGGTCCTGGGATTGAACTCAGGTGACAGGGCCTCGTAGCAGGTGCCTTTACCCACTATGATGTCTTTCTAAACAAGACATTCCCCCTCTTGATGTATCACTTGAACCCACATGACCCGGTGCAGGGACTTGTGCTTGGGCCCCCTACCTCCTCCCTGTTCAGTGTTCTGTTTCTGTGACTTTTGCTCCAGCCTAGCCATCCAAGTGATGCACAGTACATACTGCAACCCCTCTCAATGGCATACTTACCATCTTACCATTTAACGGTTAACATTTCTACCAGTTTACCATAAACAACCATTAACAACTCCTACCTACTCTGCTATGTACAAGCTGCCTGACACAGGGCAAGTCTCCCCTGTGTGTCTTTGTATCCTCGTTTATGGACAGGAATGATTTATGACAGATTAAAGTACATGGAAAGATATGTCTATCGTTGGGTACATTATAAACAGATTTTCTAGAGACGTGTTGAAAGAACATCATTACTGAAGCTTTGGGTGCTGTTTTACACCGTCAATTCTACATTTACTAACAGTTGACTCTGCAAAGAGGGTGGTTACTAAGTCAGATGATGGGGGAGTGGGAACCTTCCCGGCATGCAGATGGGGAACAGCCATGGGCTTCTAGGCACTGTGTCTATTGGTCCATAGGTCTATACCAGCTTTTCCTTAGATACTGCCCACATAGCCAGACACTGTGCAAGAACTCCGACATTTTCTGCATCTCCATGCTGGCAATGTTCTCCCTGTCTGCCTGCCCTCATCCTCTCATCCTCAGCTGAGTGAAGCCAGGGGCTGGCTTCTCATTTCATCCCTGCCCCTCCTGTCTATATGGCTGATAACACATGGTGCCGCTTACCTATGTGTCAGTCTCCCTATCTGCAAAATGGAGATGGGAGCAAAATCTTTTGCCTTATAATGTAACCAGGAGCAGGGCCACTGGGTATTTGGAGGGTGAACCAAAGAACAGCAGGGAGGGAGCACGGAGTGTAAGGCAGGGAAGGAAGAATTCAATGAGGCGATTGGGATTCAGATAGCTGCTCTAAGTAGTGAGCTTTGACCCCTCCAGGGCCTCTTAGTACCTTCCAAGTACCTCCTAGAATCATCTATCCAGAGAATGGAAGACAGAAAGGAATCCACGGTTTGTAGCCCTTTGTTGTTCACATCTGCTTCCCACTCTATTCTTGGGGAAGAACTCACTCCTAGCTTGGTATACAACAGCCTGACTGGCACACCATTACAACCATGCCTTGGTGGGTTAAGAACAGATAGGGTGGTGTCTGTCTGTCATCTAGAAAGACCTGCAGGATCGACAATGAGTCACAGGAACCCACCTGATGGCTCCCGACCCTTGTGCCTGCTCACAGCTTGCCTGTTCATTGGATTGTTGGAGAGAGCTGTTAGGTTGTCTCCCGTGTGGCTTTGTTGTTGGTTTGTCCTCGCAGCACAGCAACTGGATTCTAGGTGGATCTAAGAGGACCGGATGGGAGGGAGTTTTCAGTGCCTTTGTTGACCACCTCACATCCTCACACCCAGCGTGATGCGATGGCGAGCCTCGTGGTTCCCTTTCACCAACAGGATGGCTATAAAAATAACGTTGTCTAAAAGCAAGTGGATGAGGGAGTGTTGCAGCCAGATTTGAAAACTGACCTGCCATGCTCTTGAGGCATGAACTGGGTCCTCTAGATTTAGGGAAGGTCCTAAAGTAGAAAACTGGGGAGATACATGGTGGATGCTTTCAGCCTCCCAGGTCACCCAAACTGCCTGCGTGAGGCTTTCCTGACGCAGAGATGCTCAGGCAGCCTGTGTAAATCCAAGGGAGCTGGCTGCCAGCCTGCTGACACCTGCTTACTATTTAGCTAGTGGCTTGGCAAATGCCAAAAGCGTCGGACAGCTGTGAATGCTGGATTCGGATGTGATATGTGGACTTGTTGGCCCCTGGTGGCTTAAGGTTCAGGAGCCAAAGTGAGTGTGACAAAGGCACAGTGTGACAAATGGCTCATCACTCAATTTGGGCTATCCTCAGCCCCTGCCCATGACTTCAAATCTCACCTCTGTCTGGAATTTGGAGCCTCAACCTACCCTTCTCATTCGCTTCAAGATACCTTATGTAGCTCAGGCTGTCCTGGAACCTGCCCTGTACACCAGGCTGGCCTCAAACTCAGAGATGCATTGCCTCTGCCTCCTGAGTGCTGGGATTAAAGGTGTTCGTCACTACCACCCAGTCTACCAATGAGGTCTTTTTGAAGGTTCACCCAGAGACCTTTCTGGGGAAGCTACTGTCAGCAGCCCATCGAGGTCCTGATGTAAGGTCAGAACATTCAACTTTGTGATATATGGGCCTCACTCTCTGCCTGGTACCCACAGTGGTGTCCAGCTCACTGAGTTGTTTGTCTGTATCTCCTGAATGAGGGAGGTAGGAAGGATGCTGGCCTTAGGTGGATTGGGTTCATGGCTAACGGAACTACGCATTTGCCCTCTGTCTGAGTAATGCAGTATCCCTTACCTGAGAATGTTGGAAGAGGAGGCAGGGGACAGTAGGGTCAAGTAGTCTCTCTGGAAGTTTGTTTTCCTGTCCCTGTGCATCTCCTAAGGCTCAGACCCTGGTGAGAGCAGCTGGCATTTTTACGTCTCCCTTTACATCCTCTCCTGTCCTAGAAGGTCCTTGCTGATGGGCAGATGGCTGACTTAATGGAATTACATTTCTCCAAGGCCTTGTATGTTAAATGCCTTTCCTGTCTCCAGGCAGAAGCAGCATCTGGTTCACCTGTCTGCCCTTTTGCAAGGCTATGCGAGTGCGAGGAGTTACTGAACCCCCGTCACCCTGTTTTCTCAGTTGCCAAGAACTCTTCCAGCTTTCAGGATGGCCACCAGGACTAAATTGTAGACATTTTATCTATTTCTGAGCCCAGTTTCTGGCACCAGGAGGTACCCAGTGATTGGCATTTATGTCATCAGAGGACAGAGAAGGCGCTCGTAAGTACTTTTGCGCTTGTGGAAATGCTTGTGGATAAGTGATCTCATATTTGAGTAATTAGAGTTGGGGATTCACTATTATTAAACAATGTCTCAAAAGTAAGAGAGGTCAGGGCTGGAGAGACAGCTCTACGGCCAAGAGCAGGGCTGCTCTTCCACAGGATTAGTGTTTGAATTTCTAGAACCAAAATGGTGGCTCTCAATATCTGTAACTCCAGTTCAGGGGAATCTGATGACTCTTCTAGCCTCTGTGGGAACCAGGCATGCAAGAGGTGTACAGACGTACAGGCAGGCAAAATGACCCCACACATAAAATAAAAACAATTAATTTTTAAAAAGTATGAAATCTATATTTAAAATGTGGAGGGTAAGTTTTATGCCACATTTACTATATTTCAATAAAAATAGAGTAAACAAAGTCTAAGAGAAGAATGTATGCCTGTGGGGGAGACTGGCTACCTAGACTTCTGTGTAAGGGTCAGCCAATTGGCTCAGTGCTCAGCTCTTACATCTGCTCAGGCAAGCAGATGCCGTACACATAGCATCAAATGCCAACTGGAATCCAGGGCTCCCAACAATGGCCAAGGCTTTTACTAGATAGGCAGTGTCTAGGAAAGGGGAGATGAGAATGGGGGACCTTATCAGGCCCCTCGCAGATGGGGCTACTCTGGGACCCCAAGCATAATGAGAAACACCACCCTACCCCTCCTACCCCCGCCTCATCCCCAGGGGAGACATGCAATATGGTGGCTGCTACTTTGCACACAGGGGAAACTGAATTTCAGGCTCGGCATTTCTGGCACTCCATTGGTTCCCAGCACCATCTCTGTGGACTCAGTAGAAAGAAATGTGCATCGTGAAACATCAGAGGTCAGCTCCCAGGTCTTGCATCACTGGGGCCTATCCTGATGGGCTTCGCATGGCCCTTCCTGGGGACATTTTTTTTTCCCCTCAGCTCAGCATAGGGATCAGGGAGTGATAACGCAGATAACCTTGGATCTGCAGCACCCTGGCATGGGTGGTCTCCACATTGGCGTTAAAGGTCTAAGAGCTTGCTAGACTGTCCTGAAGACTGCCACCCAGCCTGGACACCGTTGGCTCAGAAGGATGGAAGCCAAGTGCACATATCATTCCATAGTGCTTCTGTGGTCAGCTATGGTCCTTTGGCTGACCACTCCCCCCAGGTCCATCTCCTGCAGTGTTCCATGCCCACACATTAGCCAAGTCTCACTCAGTAACTGTGAACAGCTATATAACTGTGTGGCTCCCCAGTGACCTGTCACATCTCCAACTGTGCAGATTGAATCTGTTCATGTGATCACTGGTCTCCATGACTGGGTGACAGCTGGGACAAAGCAAGAGTACCTGTCCTGGAAAATGCTTGAGTTTGGAGTCAAAATCTCTGAGAAGACCTGTCTTAGCTCACTGGACAAATAAAACGCTATAAAAATATAGACTACATAGGGTCTCTAGGTCGATTATATGATTTCATATAGACATAGCTCTTAGGAGAATGCGTGGAACGTGGGGGAGATTTACTTCTAAAAGCGTTTGCTATTGCTTGTACCATTCCCACTCACTGAAACCCAGCAAGTTTTCTGGGTGACAGGAAACCCAGTGGCTGAACATATTAAAAAGATCTGTGTTTTCTTGCCATGCTGGTGTGTGTAGCCCCTCTGTGTTTAAGGAAATTTGCCTCAAAACTGCAGTCAGCCAAGAATCTCATGAATCCATTGAAGGTGCTTGGCTGAGAGCTTGCCAGCAAGCCATCTAAGAAAGCAGCCCCAAGTCTAGAGGTAAACAGTGCGACTTGACTACTCCTGACTTCTCCAACACTGTGTTCCTGTGACCTCCAACTTCCAAAGTGTCTAGGTACCAGTGAGGTTGGCTTCCATGGCACCTCTGAGAGTGGTGTGCATCTTCCCCCAGAGACCTTGTCAAACAGTCACTTCATGAGTCCTCAGATCACGGCTTCTCATCCACACCATGGCTTTGTGGAAGAGTGTGTGTGTGTGTGTGGGGGGGGTTACCCTCCATTGAAGGTCTGCCTTTAAGCTCGAACCACACCTGATGTTTTGTAAAGTACCATGTGCTGGCTTTCTGCACAGACTGGGAGACTCTGTGGAAGCCCCTGGGGTATGACCTGGACTTCTAGGCTCTTGTAGGTACTGCAGGCCATGGTCTAGGTTCTCCCCAGGCAAGAACTTGGGTTGGAACATTTAACTGGTTAGCACAAGGACAAGGATATCAAATCCCTGCAGGAACCTCCTTCTACTCACGCGCAACAAGCACACTTCTATTCTACCCAGTCTCAAGTATATCAGGAAGCCATAGGCAAACATCTCTTCCCGGACTTTTATTCTCCCTTGACCCAGGTCTTGATAAAGATGACAGAGTTCTGGCCCCAAGATATTCTTAGTCACAATGTGTTGGAAAAAATCAACTAATAAATGCAAGATCTTGAAATCCCCTCTCTCTTCCCCACATCCTTTTTCCAGAAGGTCCGGGACAGAGCATGGGTGGAAGGTCAGGTGAGAGAGAAGGATGTAGCCATGTTATCCTTGAAGAAGGAAAGGATGGAGATGGATCATCTTCTCAGGGAAGCTCTTGTTTGGAGGAGCCAACATCCTGTTGAAGGCACCATTGTTGACGTGACACAGCCTGTGGCTTGCAGTCCATGGTGGCCTTCCCACCTGTGTCATGTGACCAAATGTCCTAACCTCCCAGAGCCTCAGTTTACCCCTTTGGGAAATGAGAATGGCATTCAAGTCCATCATGATGGTTTCTTTGGAGATTAAATGTGGCCGTCATGTGTTGTTGAGTTTAGTGTGCTGTCCTTGGTAGCTCTTGTCTGCAGTTGTATTGCCTTTCCCCCTGAAGGATTTCCCCGTGAGTGACAGGCTGAGTTTCTTATGTGTACTTCTCTCTCCCTCTCAAGGCCGCAGAGTTCTCTTGGGATCCACAGCAAGTGACAAGTGTTAATTTCCACCGCTTGTTGGCTCTTAACCGTGAAGCGAGGAGAGGGTGGCAGATACCAATATGCATAAGAGGTTTTTCCTTGTACCCACTCAGCCTGTTCACAGTCTGCTTCTGCCTGGATGCAAGCCTAGCAACAGGAGCCCAGCTTTCCTGCTGATTGGTTAGCGACCTATCTGTGATCACGCCATCCTCTAACTGCTCCTGCCAGTTGCCAATCAATAGTCTCAGACTCGCCCGCACTCAAGTGTTGGTGTTCAGCCTGGGTCTGCCTGCTTTACCAGCTGGACCATTTAGCTCCCCGTCTCATGTTGCAATTTGCCCACCACACTTCCGTTTCCTCCCACCTGGGTTACGGGTGGGTGCTGGTGGGAGTCCTTGAAGCCTGTTCCCACAGGGACTGTCAACCTGCCTGCTCTTTAACTCTTCCAGGCCGGGGCCAGTTGTCCTCCATCAAGTTCTTTGCCTTTCTCCATTGGCTCAGAAGTGGTCACAGCAGGTGCAAGAGTCCATCCGGGTGCTTTAGCAGGGAACCTGGTTGCAGGCCATTGACTTTCATCACTTTGCCATGTAGCCCAAATCAAGTCCTGCTGGCTCTGGGTTCAACTTTGGGCCTTTCTGCCTCATTCCATTCCTACTGCTGCCCATTTGATCTAAGCCCCGCCCTGCCCACCCACTGCCCCTACCTCTCCTGCTGTTCACCCCCCCCACACACACTTTGTGGATTCCCACACTCCCCAAATCTTTTTTGCATGCTATAGGCAGAATGGTCTTTTAAAACTCACATCTGACCCCATTTGCATAATCAGACTCAGTTTAGGACAATTCAGAACTTCGCAGGCATTTGGGGAAGGTGGTTAGTTCTGAGCCCTCCGCGGCTGCCTGCCCTTTTCTGCAGGCCCCTCCCTATCACCTGCCTCTCTTCCTTGGGGGAGAGTCTTCCTGGCAGCCTCTCAAGGCCTTCCACACAGGCATCTCAAGCTTCTCTAAGACCCAACCTGCACATTTCTCCACGTCGCCTGCCCAGCCCCATATAATATTGGATTTGTTTTTTTTTTTTTTTTTTTTTTTTTGTAGATTGCTCATTGTTTATAAAGTTCCTTTATTTTTCCATATAGCATTTTTTTTCTAAATAGAACAGATTAGAGTTACTGGGGTGTGGCAACTTGCTCAATGACTGTCCATGCACAGGCTCCCTCAGTTTCCTGTCACTAGCACAGCATCAGAGCCTGGATAGTGTCAGCTGTATTTATCAAATGAGAACCGAGCAAACGGGATACCCTAGGAATCCAAAAGGTAGGACTCATCATGGATAATTAAGGAAGGATTACTGGAAAAGTGTGTGGTAAGCCCCCAGCTTAGGCCAAAAAGATGGGTGGGATTTGGAGAAGCTGGGATGCAGGCAGAACGCTGGAGAGAATAGCATGAATCAATGGGAGGCCCTGGGATGCTTGGGATGTGACAGAGCTGGGGCTTTACCCTGGCTTATTTTGAAGAGCACCAGTGACAAGATTGAAATGAACTTGGAAAAGAGGGAATGTGGAGTGGAGTAACTTGAAACATATCTTAGGGAAACGGGGAGCTACAGACTGCTTTTGAGTGGGACATTATTTCAGAGAAGATACATAATGCTGAGGCTCTCCAGAAACACGAAGCACCTGGCCAGGACAGCTAACCCTGGGGGAGGAAGGCCATTAGTATCCTAGGAGCTGGAAGGGAGAGAGAAAGGGACAAGATCTCACTCTGTGCTGTAAGGACCCTGAGCTGTGATGTGCAGAAAGTCCCTACCAGCCACACGATGAGGCGACTGAGACGTGTTCAACAAGCACTGAGACATCTTTGAGATGGGAAGGGGGAGATAGTGCTTTAACATAAATTGTTTTCCTGAGTTACACATCATGGCGGACCACTTAGAAATTACGGATAGGAAGGACTGGAAATGTTCCATCATCTCACGTCCTAAACGAGACTGCCCTTAGCAGGGCACGTGTGCTTCCAGACCCTCTGTCTGTGCTTGTAACAGGAGTTCCCCTTTCCCGAATATTCTGTGCAGCCCCGAACCTTCTGCTCCATTTTCCCAGTGCCATGGCTCTCTCTCTGTGGCAGTGAAGATGCTTATGTAACAAGCAGACTCACAGAGAGCATCCATTTAAGTGGCGTTCCTGGTTGTATAGATACATTGTCATCTACTTAACAAGTCCCCTTTGTAAGACACACAGATTCTCCCTCCCAGTTGTTTCCTTTTTCCTTTGTAAGCAATGAGGCTAGAGTCATCCTTGTGGCTGGGTATTTATTTACTGCAGGTTGGAGAGTGACCCGGGGCAGGGCCTTGAGCATGTTACAGAAACATTCCACCCACGGCTCATTTTGTTATTTTGAGACAAGGTTTCACCAAGTTGCCTACTCAGGCCTCAAAATTCCCTATGTAGCCCAAACTGGTCTTGAACTTGTGATCCTTCCCCCTCAGCTCCACAAATAGCTAGGCGTTTGCGGAAACCAGCATTAAGCTAACTAGATCGTTATACATGTCTTTATTTCTTAATACTAAATTCCTATAGAGTTGTTGGAAGTATAGATGCTCTTGGGGTCTGGGCTGTGGACGTAGCTTGGTGGTACAGCACATGCCCCACACACCTAAGGCTCTGGTGCAATCCCCAGCAAAGCCAAAGCAAACTGAATCAAATAGTCACATTTTTTTTCTCTTCCCTGCATTTCCATGAAGATTGATAATGTATATTCTAGCTTTTGAAGATCAGTGCTGGCTTGAGAAAAGCATTTTTTTTTATAGCTTGCAGTTACAATTTGATTTGCATTTCTTTTCCAAATGATTTTTGGACACTTAGAAATGCCTTTAAGTGCTGAGTGGGCTCTCTCAAGGAGAAACCGTGTCAGCTGTTCTCTGTCACATTTGCCACAGGTAATTTTTGGAGAGATTATTTATTTAGAAAGCAGAAAAGGTATTTCATACTATAAATCTGTTTTGGCTCCCACCACCCATGATTGTATCAGTCAAAATTAAGTGCCTAGTTACTGATCCAAGTTAGTCTACTGTTTATCATAGTGCAGGCGAGAGAGACTCCAACCCCAGCAGGCATTTATTTAGAGAGCAATTAGTAAATTTAGCATTCATAGTTGTTAATCTGAAAATGGGGGCAAGAGAAGGTAGAATTTAGAAGAAATCAGGGGTGCTGGGTGTGGGAAGGGGGTACTAGGAAGGCATGGGCTCCCCACTCCCATCCCAACAGGCAGAAATCCAAACTTCTTGGGAGAAGGCACGGCTATGGCCCTTGGAAGTTGAAGTTCTTGGAGATACCCTGGCTCCATTATTGCTGGGGCTGATGCTCCAAGACCTCCAATGAATGACTAGAGCCACTGAAAGTGCAGAATCTTGTCTGTGCTTGCGTTTCCCTCATAGGTCAGTGTCAAAGCTAATCTGCCTCAGGCCTCGTGCCTCGGAGCTTCTTTCTTACCACCGTGTTTGAGCCTGTCCCTTAACTACAGTCAAGGAAGGTACAGCCAATCAGAACACAGACTTTGTGACATACCGTGGCTGTGGATCTGATGACTGAGATGACCCACTAAGTGACTAATGGCCAGGTAGTGTGTACAACATGTATGTGACTGATAAAACGTCATGTGCTAAACAGGACAGGGTATCCCAGTGCACGATTTTATTATACTATTCGGAACAGCATGTGGTTTACAGTACCAAGCATCTCTTTCTGGAACTTCCCATTCAATTTCTTTCAAGTACAGTTGACTGTGGGTAAGCAAGGCCGTGGAGAAGCGAGTAGCTGTTCAGCAGGACAAGGCAGGCCTGCTAGCAAGGAACTGCCCAGTCGAGACTAGAAGACCTCGGATGATCAGAGCCGGAGGTTCTTCTGAATGTGGCTGGCAGCAACTCCTGCAGGGGCAAGAGAGCCGAGGCCATCAGAACCAGCGAGCAAAGGTTCTTCCTCTGTTATGCAGTGCCATCCAGAGCTCTCTCCCCATGCGGCAGATGGCACAGGGGGAGCTTTTACAGCTCTCAGCTCCAGAACAGCAGAACATGAGAGAACGGGGAGGAGTGGGGCCAACAGGCAATGTGTGACCACAGCTGGAAAAAGCTGCAATCTATTTCCTTGTCACATCAGATTCTGTAATCTGCATCCCAGGCTCATGGAAACTGCACCTCGGATAGGCTCCAGGAGCCAGGCCCCTCCATCTTCCCACTTTCTCTCCCTGGGAGACATCCTTCTCTTCAGAGTCCAAGATGGCAGCCAGAGCCCAGACCACCACTGGCAATCTGGCCGTGAGAGGCAGGGAGAAGAAAATTGCATAAAGACCATGAGAAGAGGTTTCCAATTTGCCATGTATGCGTCACCTCATTGGCTGGGATGCAGTCACATGGCCACCTGGGAATCTGGAGGTTTTACTGTCAAGAGCACTTGAGGTCAAGTCCAAGGTTATTTTCTTGTAGAAGCAGAAAAAGAAATTGGTAAAAGAAAAAAGAAGGCCTTCGCCACAAACAGCCAAATGTGCTGGGCTTTTATGCAGAAGGCTCAGTTAAGATAACAAGCCACAGGCATTGCTGTAAGCTAACCAGCAATTCCGCCGAAACCAATGGAATGTTGGAGCTGGGGAGGGGGGTGACCCTTGTGGGTGTCTATTCTAAATGTCTCATTTTCCCAGTGAGAACCCTGTGGCATTGAGGGGCAGTATCTTATCAGGAGTCAGGGGGAGCTATGGTTTGGTTGCAGCCAGGCCCCAGACCTTTTCTTCTCTCCACCTAGTATATCTTTCCACTCTGTTCACTGCGTAGGTCTCCAGTGGCTCTCAGCTTCAGAGTGAGTCACGCACAATTGCTCCTGTAATTTATGGCTCTATGAAAGATCATTCCACAGTGGAGAGATTAGGGCTTATGAAATGTGCCTGGTCCCATAGTCAAGCACACATGATGTACAATTAAAATCCGCAATGCTCTTGGCTTTTCAGATGTAAACTGCATCTTCCACGCTGCTGTTGAGTAGAGTCTGTGTGGGCTTCTGCTCTGGGAGGCAGCAGACGTGAGATGGCAGAAAATCACATCGTGCTGGAATCTAGTTACGAGGAGTGTCCAGCTCCCTTCTAGCCTAGCTGCAGAAATAACCAAAAGGCTTTCTCACAACAGCTACGTGAGCGAGGATGTCCTGCGGGAAACAGGATCACAGTGCGTGTTTTATATTAATGAAGGAACTAGCAAGAGACACAGAGTTTAAGGAGTGAAGCAAGCCAGCTCTCCCTGAGGTGAAGAATCAGGGAGGAAACAATGTTATTGGCGTCAGAACTGTAGGAGGGGACACAGCCCAATGAGATACCACAGCCAGGCCTGGCGCACCACAGCAGAGAAGAAATACCCAGACCTCTCACCCAACCCCACCCCTGGCCCTGTCTGCAGTGTTTTTTTTTCCCCCTTGGTTTAAAGCAACCACAGTGAAAGTGGACAAGGGAATTGGGAGAGGCAGGTACAGGAGCAGACCTGCTGGGCAAAGGACTGAGCAGAACGCTGAGGCCCGGCTCCACCTGTTCATTTACAGGGGTCACAATGGTTTAATACGTTAGCAATTTATGTGTGGGGAATAAGTGTGGACATGTGCAGTGCCCCAGAGCTGGTGACAGACATTGCTAACTGATTTAGTTCTTTCCAGTGTGTCTAAGAAGTCACCAGTTGGGTGGGGAAGGCTCAGGAGTCGAAGTCTATCTGGTGCTTTAAAACACAGCTAACCTTGCAGCTATGAGAAGCCTCCCCACACCAATCGGCTGTGTACATTTAAATAGTTTCAGGTTGCTGACTAGTGTTTTTCCTTTCAGTGAGTCACTCTGTAGCATGGTCACCGGAGTATCGGTGTGACTCTACTCTGATCTATAGATGAAGAGTCAAGGCAGAACACAACAGTTACTTTCAGCCAGGCAGCCATCCACACAGGCTCCAGCCAGTCCCTCTTGGCTCATCTGCTATGAGATGCCAACAGCTTAGAGCTATTCTATAGGACCCAACTGTGTAGGGCGCTCTCCCAGGTCCTGACCGACCCAGGAGTCCCGTGGACACTTGGATCCTACAGGGTCTCTGATGTGTGCACTCAGACCCCTGAGTCAGGCTTTAGGCGGTAGTGACGAGATCATCCTTAACTGGAACAAGCAGGTAACGGGCTCTGGTACAGTGGAGGGTGGAGAGGACAGGTGTCTTGGATGCTATTTCTCAGGCATCAATGGACCTATGTGGCTCTGTGCCAAGACGGATTAAGAGGTCATGTTCAGGTTCAATGGAGAGGAATCAAGAGGGACATTTGAGATCAATGAGGGACATTTGTCCTCGGTGAGAGAAAATCAGAAGAGGTCCAGGTGTGTCAGCTACCTGTCATCCCTCATATGAAAAAGAGCATGATGGGAGTACGATGCTTTGCCTCCCCGGATTCTTCCAGTGAGGAGTTTAGATGGCTTTTACATTTTTGCCATCTTAGAAATTCCTGGATCCAGACTTGTTTCTTTTCCCCTTAAGACTTCGATATAAAACTCACAATGAGTCTATTTTGCCCAATTAAAATATTTACTGCTTCCTACTCCTCTCTGCCACATGCTCACATAGCTTAGCCATCCATCCCTCAAGATGGCCATTCCTCCAGGAGCAGCTGTGGACTCTGCAGACAGGAGGCTTCCCATACTAAACAGATCCTGCCCTTTAATCTGCACCCAAAGATCCAGGAGGCACGATTCACACTTGCCTGCTTCCTCCCTGGCCAAACCTCTCCCCACCCACTTGCTACCGAGTGCGCTTGAATGCAGAGTCCTGAAATTTAGGGTCATGGTTTCAAAGTTCATGGTCCTGAGAATAAACAAAAAAACTATTGTGGTTGCATAGAGCTGTGGACCCCATTAACACTGTCCCATGAATATTTATAGCTGGGAACTACAAAAGAACATAGAGGCCATATTGTCCTCCTGGAGATTTTCCTTCCATGGGGTCCTTTCTCTGTGGGTTACTTTAATGTAAGCTTTGCCGATTTAGTTGCACACTTTAAGCCGATTAACTTTTTACTAAAAAAAAAAAAAAAAAACCCTCCCTGTTTGTTTGTACATACACTTCCCTGACAAAGATTCACACAAAATTGCTTCAAACCTGATAAATCCTCCTGGAAACTCAACAGAACTAAAAGCATCTCTGGGTAGGATTTCCCTGTAATTCTCCTGCCTCTGGCCTCTCCACCCAACCTCTGCAAGTTTCCTGAGAGGAATGGCAGTAGTTTGACACCCTCCCCATATTTAGTTCCTGCAGTAACCTGGGCTTATCCCCAGGTGTACATCTAAAAAAGGACTAGCAAGGTGCCTCGATGCTTGAGCTGCCACAGGGATGGGCAAATGCCAAGCCGGAGGCAGATCGCATGGTATCTCTAAAAGACACAGGAAGGGAACCAAGTAATTGATATTGGGGGGGGGGAAGAGACTTAGAGACGTTGATTCTGTTGGTTCCCAAACTTGAGTGTGAATCAGAACAGGGCGTGCTGGAACCTGTATTTGAACGTGTGTTCCCGGGCTCTGTTCCTGGAGGTGTTAATTGCATCACTTTGGTTGAGACTCGGAGTTCTGTACATCAACATCCTCCTTAGATGCTCAATGCACGTGGATTTTAGGCCAGACCTCCAGCAGCTTGGAGCTGCTCAGCTGTCTCCTGTGCTGGTGAAGGAATGCCAATGAAGGCAAATGTTACTTGTATGGGATCACAAACAGCTTCCTGTGCGAGTTGTGGAAGTGTGTGCTGTGCCATCTTTACTGGTGCAGACATCCTGAGGTGTGACCCCATAGCGTGAGATTTGTGGTTAGGCAGGATGGGGACTGAAAAGTCCCCCAAGCACTAAGTGTACATGAGAGAGTAAGGAAATGGCTGGTCCGGAGAGGGGAGGGGAGGAGGGGAGAGTTCACTGCTGAAGGGCTCTTCCATGCAGAGGCCAGGTTTTCTGGGGTTTGGAGAGAGTTTCTGGGTGAGTCATGTGGCCAAGAGTCTCTAGGAAGGCTAGAGGCTTGCAGGTCTGTGCTATTTGGGAGCTAGGAAGGCATAGCTTGTTTCGAGAGTGGCTGGTGCTGACAGCATTGGAGGTGGGGTCTCCCTCTGCCTGGCTGGGCCGCTGCCTGGCTCAGAGACTTCCAGGTCTGAGGGTCTGACACCTTGAGTCAGGCTCCTGGTTTCCTTAAACACTGCCAGAATCCCAGTGTCTCCAAGACTCATAGACACTCTAATGGGAAAGGTTGTGGGGGATCTCCAGGGCCACCTCCCTGCACTCTGTCCCTTCTATGCACCTGTCTGTGTGGATGTCCAGCCTTGGCCATGCCAGGTGCTCATCTGGAGCAGACTGCTGAGCCCACCCAGAATCCTGGTTCCAGAAACTGGGCCTGTGTGGGAACTGAGAACTGAGCTCAAATCTGACGTTGGAGCCAAAGGTCTGATTTTGCATTAAGAACCTCCTTCAGGTCTTCCAGGATATCCATTCCTTCCTTCCTTTATGAAATAGTTAACATAAGTCAGAGCCAGGCCTTATGCTGGAAACTGGGGGAGGAGATGTGCATGGAAGGGATAGCAAGCCATGACATGTGGTGCCAAAGTGAAGGACTCCTCAGAACCTCTGCACCCTGGCTTTTCTCCCAGCCCTGGATCTCCCTTCACCATGCCTACTCTTCCTTCTCGGCCCCCTTTCAACCTCTCGGTTCCTGTGACCTCATGACCTGCCATCTTCAGGAATCCACATGGCTATGTCCCACAGTACAGCTAGCTCTCCTTCCTCTGCTGGGACCACTTCTGATCCTGCCCTGACAGAGCTTTGCCACTTGTCACATCTTTGCATACATCATTCCTTTTTTGGCTAGCATACTTTTAACTGTGCCCCCTGCCCGGGTTCTGCTCTCATGCTTAAGTGCCACCCTTTGATGCACTGTCTGGTGTTAAAGGAGCCACACCTTAGCAATGTGGCTGCTGATGGCATCAGAGTAGAAGGAGGTCTCCCTCTGCCTGGCTGGGGACAGAGACCGTGCTCCTGTGGATAGAGAGGAACAGACAGGGTGATGTGCTATGCTGAGCACACTCTGGGGTGGAGGATGCTAGACAGGAGTCTGTCCCAGTGACTCGTCCCTGTCAAATTGTGGGTCTTCCTCCTTTATAGCTACAAGGGGCAGGCACACATGATAACCCCAGGGTAGAATAGAGTTCAGGGGCTGTGACATGGTATGCACATACTGCCATTGCAGTAGTGAGCTGGGTAAAAGGGTTTGCTCTAAATCCTGACCACTCCAGTTCCATTCCCAAAGCTCCCATAAAGACGGGAGAAGAGAACGGATCCCATAGAGCTGTCCTCTGGCCTCCATGTGCATGCCTGCTTATCATGTACACATGGACAGGAGCAATAAGTGGAACAAATCTAAACATTTTTAAAAGAAAGAATACCTTTAAAATCGGTCTTGCTTTTATATTTCTACAGTTTACATGTACTAACTTTAAAAATATATTTGAGGAAGAGAGTGATGGAAAAAAATACCCGATGTTGACCTCTGACCTCTATGCATATGTACCTATGTGTGCTTGCCCATCTCCTACACACATGCACATATTTACACAAGCATGTACTTACACCATATACATATACATACACAAATTTCTTTCGACCGCTTTGTAAAGATTCCCCCTCTCCTTTCTTCCTTCTTTATCTTCTTTTAAAATTTGGAGACCAGGTTTCTCTTCAGAGCCTAGGCTGGCGTAGAACTCATTATCTAAGCCCCAGGCTGGCCTTGCACCAAGCTCCTTCTTTTCCAGCCTCCTGAGCACCAGAATTACAGGGGCAAGCCTCCACGCCCAGCTACAGGTTTCTAATTTTTATTTCCGAAAAGCATTCTTCTTCTTGTAGATCATCACCGTCTTTCCCTGAAATGCCCTCACCTTATGAGTCAAGATGCCATCTCCAAACATTACCTCCTGTTGACAGCTCCCGGAATTGCAGGGTAAAGCTCTAGCAAGGTCAGTCAGTTGGAGATGAGGGCAGAAGGGATTTTCATGGAAATGCATTTGAGATTCGTTCTATGACTCTGCAGTTCCACATCTCACAAAGGTGGCCCAGGTTGATTTCTTATTACAGCCATGACAGACACACAGAAATGGCAGGGAGCCTGTGACTCCAGGGTCATGGGTATTGAGGACAGTCTCTTGCTGCCATTGCTAGGGCTATGCAGAGTTTAATGTATATATAATTTATTTGAGGGGTCTTTTAAGCATGTAAGTCCTTTCTCAGCAAGTTCAGGATGGCCTCTGAGGTTATATATTTCTGTCAAGCTCCAAGATGTCGTCAATGCTCCTGGTCCATGGATGACAGTCTGGCTCCCTGGCAGTTGGCAGTGGAAGAGGTCATGGGCATGCCTGGAGAATTTTCTCATAAAAGGCTTTCGTGGGTCACACTCTATCATTTAGTAATATTTCAGTGGCTGTGTTTTTTAGATGTATTGTTTTCCCTTGGTATATGTGGGGACTGATTCCTGTATTCACCACGGAGACTGAAATCTACAGATGCTCAAGTCTCTTAGGTCAAATGGTGTCATACTCGGTGGGTAGCAGTAGGTACTCTCTCCCATATAATCCCTGACATTATGCAAAGGCTTTAGAAATAATTACTATACTCTATGGCTTAGGGGACTATGAGAAGGAAAACAGCCTGTATGTGTTTAGCACAGACACAATGGTTTTTTAAAATTCGTTTTTGATCCATGGTTGGTTGAATCCAGGTCTAGAACTGGCACAGAGGATTGACTGTAGGCTTTGACTTCTAAATTTTGTTGAAACAACTTTAATGTTTTATTTGTTTGGATTTAATTTTGTTGTGCGGAACACAGTTCCAAGTCAACTCAATTTTTCCTTAGTTAGCTAAGTCATTTGTTTCAACACAAGCCATCAAAGAGTCTCTTGCTTTCCACAAATCTGTGAGACCTCATTTTTAGGGTTTTCTTACACAATCTAGAGTCTGGCTCTTGATTAGTCTTTGTGACAGGGATGTGGCAACTCTATCACATTCTCTCTTTACAGTTCTCACATAATTATAGGGGTGAGTTTTGGATAATTTTGTCACTAATAAAAATTATTGTTTTTTGAAGTATCTGAACCTACACATCACCTTGGGAAGAGTTAACCTGAAAATTATAGCCTTTCTCATTCATGACTACAGTATGCTTCTCCTTCAGGACTGCCCCATTTTATAGGTTTCTTAGTTTTCATTTTTGTGATTTATTTTTGTATGTGCATTTATGTATATGGTGTGTGTGTGTTTGTATATGAAGAGTGTGTGTGTGTGTTGTGTCTTTGTATATGGTGTGTGTGTGTGTGTGTGTATGCCATTGTGCAGACGTGAGGCTCGGAGAACAACTTGTGGGAGCTGACTTTTTCTTTCCTGTGGATTGAACTCAGGTCCCAGGACTTGAAGGCAAGTGCCTTAGCCAGCATGCTATCTTGCTCACTTGCTTTTACAGTTTTAGCAGGCGTCTTTCTTTCTTTCTTTCTTTCTTTCTTTCTTTCTTTCTTTCTTTCTTTCTTTCTTTCTTTCTTTCTTTCTTTCCTTCCTTCCTTCCTTCCTTCCTTCCTTCCTTCCTTCCTTCCTTCCTTCTCTCTCTCTCTCTCTCTCTCTCTCCCCTCTCTCTCTCTTTCTTTCTTTTTAAGATTTATTTATTTCTGTATATGAGTATACCATTGCTCTCCTCAGACACATCAAAAGAGGGCGTCAGATCCCATTACAGATGGTTGTGAGCCACCATGTGGTTGCTAGGAATTGAACTCAGGACCTCTGGAAGAGCTGTCGGTGCTCTTAACCGCTGAACCATCTCTCCAGCCCAATCTATGTTTCTTAATGCAGTGCCACACTTCCTATTAAACTTATTCCAAGGTATCTGATCCTTTTTGTTCTTTTAAATAATTTATATATATATATATATAAAGAGATATATAAAATATGATGTAGTTTTTGTTACATTACACTCAACTTTATATTTATGACATGGTCACTCACCATAGGCAGCCATTGACGTTTCAATTAATTAAAGCAAAAATAAGATTTAAAATTTAATTTCTCCTTCGTATTTACCACATTCCAAGTGTCCAGGGACCACAGGAAGTTAGTGGGTACCACACCGAGGCTCAGATATTGAACCCCTTTAAAAACTGCTACAAGCTGCTATTGTACAGCTATCTGGAGTGTTACTGCTGATATGTTAACTTTGAACCAGTTATTTCAACTTATCTCTTGGATTTTCCAAGAAAGCAGTTGCTTTTGATCAAACTTATTTGATTTTTCCCTCTGAAACCCTATGAGACCATCTCCTTCCTGTCAATGAAGGAAGAGTTGACAAACATGTGCCAGAAGGGTTGCCGTCCCCCACCCCCACCCCCTGGGCCATGGAAGTCATTACTAATCGATCACAGCACTACTGCTATTTCCTGAGTTATTAAAACCTCCTTCTTCAGTGTCCTGCTCTTCTCCATGGAGACACAATATTAACTACAGTGGGTGAACAGAGGAAACTAAAGCCCCTCCCTGTGGTTTGAAGAACCCACTGCGGCAGGAGTTTGGGGTTGCGGATCTCCACTGAACACCATTTTCTGAACCCCGGATGACTGTGGAGGAGGTGCCTTTCTGAGTTGTGGGCACGATGCTACTGGGACTGTCTTGGGTGGGATATCCATGAGGCCAGTTTCAGAGGTCTTGAGATGGAATCTGATGAATCTATAGGGCAGAAGGGAAGAGTTTGGGATCTAGATTCTATCACAGGAAGCCCATGGAGGCCACAGGGTGGGAAATGTGACTAACTGTGGCAAGGTCTTTCTGGCCTCTGAGGAAGAATTGAACACCAGATCTTTCCATTGTGTGATGCCTCAAAGCCAGCCCTGGACCCACTTGTGTCTGATGTGAGTAAGGTCTACCCTGGGCTGGGCATTTGTGAAGGACAATATTCCAGAGGGTGGTGTGGTGACTATGTGTCACTACTCATATAGACATTGCTGAGGATTTTGAGGTCTACAGGACAGAGATATATTATCACATTTACTTAGTGGGTCCAGGTACTGGCTTTGAGCTCAACCCCTGCTCACAGCAACTCACTTGATGCTCACAGCAATCCTGGAAGGAAGCAACATCACGGTTTACCCCCATCTGAGAGATGAAGAAGCTCAGACCGAGGGAATTTAAGTTGTGTGCCTGATTTCTCCCAGGCAGTATCTACGTGATTCTGTCCCATACGTTGTGCCTCTGGCTTAGCTTTCTTAGTGTGGGAAGTGGTCTTTGACAGATGAAATGCGTGTGCATAAAACCAGAGTCTGTCTTCAAGACATTTAGAATCTTGCAAAGTGGGGGAAGCTGAATAGATCTAAATGCTGAGGGGGCTGTGAGGTGGAGGGATAGGAACTGAGAGCGACCAGGGCTGGAGCCAGCTCTGTCCCTTGCTGGTCATGTGACCCTGAGTATGATTTTTCTTTACTGAGACTCCGTTTTCTGGTTTATAAGACGGTACATAATTAATATGGGAATATCAATATGAGAAAGGGGGAAGTGAACGCGTAGGTTGATGCTTGTAAAGCATAAGAACCCTAATGCTAGTGTGCTGTGTGATCCCCAGCCTCATCTGCCTGAAGTCTGGTGGGCACAGGTACAGCACCTGCTGGGGGAGGAGTTTAATCCTTCAGCAACACAAAGTCAGGAAGGGGTGTGTCGGGAAGGGAGGAGAATTCACCGGAGCAGAAGCAGACGTGGGAGTTGTAACTGTCTTCAGGGTGAAGAGAAGAGAAACAGGTACCGAGGGAACTCAGTGAGAATCAGGGTGGCCTGTGGGTCACGGAGCACTCACTGTGTCCAGTCCTGTGCTGCTGTTAGCAAACCTCGTCTTGATTATGTCTTTCACAACTCTGAGGTCCAGTTCCAAAGTTATCCCCAGATGAAGACGCCAGAGCTGAAGTGAGCCAAGTGATTGGCCAAACAGCACCATGGCGATGCAACTGGTGGGACAGAACTGCATGCCTCATCACCAGAAGGCAAAGAGAAAAAGGAGGAGGGGTCTGGGACCATTTTCCCAACCTCATAGCTCCACTGCTTCCCAGTGGGGCCCATCGAGGTCCACACCTTTACTACATGGGCCTTTGTGGACTTGTCTCCAAAGTAGAGTGACTCAGCATCCTATAAGCCATTTTTGTGTTCTACACCATCTGTGCTCAAGATGCCAGGTGCTGGACTTGGCTATGTAGAACATTGCTTGTCCTCAGACAAGGAACCTGTAGAATGGGGGAAGTGGTCCACAGGGAAGGGCAGCAGATACTGAGAGTGATGTTAGAGTGACGGCATTGTGCCTTTTTTTCTATATTCTGGGGACAGAAGAAGAAAGAAACAACCATCTCTACATGATGGATTGCCCACAGAGACCTCGGGCTAGGATGAGGTGGGGTTATCTATAAGCCAAGCCTCTGGGTTGCCATGGTGGTTGGCCCAGATACTATGGCTTTCATACAATTATCTCTTGAGACTCCAGGAGAAATTTGATTGCCAGTTCTGTCTTCTTCTGGGGGTTAGTTGACAAATCCCCTTTCCTGACCTCCAGGCTTAGTTGACCTACTGTGCTTTCTCTTGCTAGCTGTCTTCTGGGGAGATATTGCTCTGGATGAAGATGATCTCAAGTTATTTCACATCGACAAGGCTGAGGACTGGACCAAGCCATCCATGGACAAACCAGGACATGACACTGGCAAGTATTGGCCCCCTCATCTGCTTGGGTCCCAGTGGGATGCTTGAGGGCTCCACTAGGAATCTTTGATGTCTCTGATCTGAGTGGACCTGGAGGGACCACACCACCTCTTCTGATGAAGGCATGGATCTGGGACATTAAACTTTCTCCCTTTATCTCTCACTCTCTAGCTTTTTCATGGCCTTGCTCTCTCTCTCTCTCTCTCTCTCTCTCTCTCTCTCTCTCTCTCTCTCTCTCTCTCTCTCTCTCATGTATGTATATATGCATGTGAAACATGCATTTGTTCACACTTGTGCATGTGTGCACATGTATGTGGAGGTCAGACATCAGTGTCAGGTGTCTACCTAGCTCATTCACCACTTTTTTCAAGGTATAGTCTCCCACTGAACCTCTGGCTTATCAATTTGGCTAGGTTGGCTGGCCAAGGAGCTTCTGCCTCTCCCTGGACCTTGCTTTCAGCCTTGGGCTACCACACCTAGCCTTTTAATGTGACTGCTGATCACTTAAATTCAGGTCTTCATGATGTACAGCAGGCACTTCATCAACAAAACCATTGTCCCAGCTCAAACTTAGTTAATCCTTCTAAGAAATTCTCTAGTTGCCTCTGTTGGAAGGTTTAGCCTGGAGGCCAGTGTTGGTTCTTAAGAATCTAGCTTGAAGCCGGGCGTGGTGGCGCACGCCTTTAATCCCAGCACTCGGGAGGCAGAGGCAGGCGGATTTCTGAGTTCGAGGCCAGCCTGGTCTACAGAGTGAGTTCCAGGACAGCCAAGGCTACACAGAGAAACCCTGTCTCGAAAAAAAAAAAAAAAAAAAAAAAAAAAAAAGAATCTAGCTTGAAATTTTGTTTGTCCCAGACTGGAGAGAATTGCTAATTGGGCTGGATTTAAACGATCTCTGACAACATTGTCAATGATAACAACTGACCAGGCTAAAATGAGATGTTTGCCCATGGAGAATTGTGCACTTGTTTGATTGGCAACCAGGCAAGTCCTTATGTTGTCTGGGCCAGGAGACCCACCCAGTTTTCATCCTGTGGCTACTTTCTTTCTTCTTTCTCTCTGGGCTGCCAACCTTGAGATGAAGCTGGTCCCCTGGGTGCCCCTCACCCTCTATTGCCCATACACTAGACTCAAGTGGCCTTAGCTTTGTAGCCTCCTGGTCCTTAGAAGTAGTGCAGAGAACTGAATGTGGGATTAGGAATCCTCATGTGACAGATGGTAACTTGTTATTTGATGACTGAGGCTCACAGCATCCTGCTATCTGTGAACCTTTCCCCACACATCCTTCCTTTTCTTGAAGCTATTTATGCTTCATCCTGGGTCAGGTTCAGTGCTGGTGAGAGAAACAGAAAGCAGTCAAACCTTTGCTTTCATGGAGACCCTCAGAGCAGGCAGACAGGTGTAGATCTGGTTCCGTGTCCCTGTCTGTAAAACAGGGGTGAAACTTGGACTCATTCCATAGAGGTTTTGAAGTTGATGCCAAAGGTAAAAGGCTAGCTCAGTGCCTGGCATGTAAAATCTCAAGAAATAGGAAGAATTTATGGTGAGTGTGCAGTAAATTAAGAGCAGTGGGAAGAGACAAGAGTGGAGGAGTCTTGGGGCATCATATACATGGCACTGTCATCTTGTGTCATGAAGGAGACTTAGGAGCCCTGAATAGAAGAGGAGACTTCAGGTGAAGGGGAAGACAAGTACATAGGAAACACAAGAGGGGGTCTATATGGAACAGAGGTAAGTTGTAGTCACTGGAAGATGGCCTTTTGGGCAGACTCCTTTAAGTAGACATCTGGAGAGAATAGCTAGGGCATATGACAAACAAAAACTTCTCTACTTTCTACCCTAATGAGCCTGGGCTTAACCTCTATACAACAGGAGTCCTCTCTGAAAGGTCTCAATAAGACTAATAGCTTGCTAAGTATGGACTTGGCCATTTCTTGGTGGAAAGGCCCAACCCTCTGCTTCCCGTAGCTTATTAGCTGCTCTGAGGATGCTGAGGATGTAAACAACTGGTCACACTGATTGCTGGTAGTGATGTCATGGGTGTATCCCTAATGATGTACTTGGTGATGTTAGGACTATTCCTGAAAACCAGAGAGAGGAGGATGAGATGTGTCCAGAGTCAGAGGCTCCGAGGTTATCTGAGGGGAATGAGTGGCTAGTGGGGTTGTCTACACAGCTCCCCACAGGGGTTGTCAGATGAACAGCCAATGTTGTCAGTAGGTCATGGAGCCATTGCTAGTGTCTGGGTGTCTGACATCTGTGGTGTCTGAGTCTATGAGCAATATTAAAATTTGTGTGGCCTCTTTTATGTGGCTTGAAGAACTGACTAGGGGTTCAAATGAAGAATTGGGTTATTTTATATATATATATATAATGGCATATCCACCGCCTCAGCTGTGCTCCAGCATAACAAGCCATCTCTTCGTGATTTATCACAACATCCATTCGCCCTCTTCGTCAGCCCTTCCCAGGGGTCTGGAGAGGATGATCTAATGAATTTGTGCTTAAGGTGGTTCTTAAGCTTCATCCACAGCGTTGCTTAAAACTAGTGAACACTGAATATCTTGCACACTCACTGCGATGAACTTTCCACTACGATGCTCGCGTGGTACGTTTCAGACCCCAACGATTCTCCCTCACAGTTGGTGCTCTTCCCAGGATCGTCACTCATCTGACCTTTATCAGCATCGCCCTGCTTTGTCTGCTCAGGCCACACCCCGCATAAGTGTTCTGTATCTTGTACTAGCCTGAACGACTACAAAATTCACCCATAACGTTGATGAAATAGCTCGCCCCCTTTCAGGGCTGTGAACTGTTCTGCGACATCTTCTGTTGGCAGACGTTTGGGCAACTCAGGGTCTCCTGCTATAATAAACGTGATAAAGGCAGAATAGATTGCCTTAAGCACCCATTGCCCCTTGGGAAGCTGCCCTGGGTGGAATGGTAGGGTACTGGGTTCAAGTTGACATTATCCAATCAATTTCCAAAGGGGTTGTGCCAATTCACACTCCAGATAGGAACATACTTCCTTAGGAAGCAGGAGTGGTAACCAGGCAGAGTCTGTTTTCAGGTTTGGATCTTGAGTTTCTTATCATCTTGTACCCTCTGGCCCACACAGCAGGCCCATGTGCCATCGGGATTCACATTGTTACCCCATCAGCTCGCTTTCACTGCTCCTAGGGCACTTGCTGTGGTATAGTAGGTATGAGAGAAAGACTGCAGAGAGACTGGACAGTGGTCAGACACAGTAGCATGCACAGCTGCTAGAGAGTCCTCTTCATGGAAGATTACTAAGGATGCTGTGGGGAAGGGATGTCCAGTGGTTCTTCTACCTCAGACGCTGACTCAGCATACATGTGGGACTGGGATGCTGCTTCTCTGCTCTGTCCTCATCTTGTGAGCTAACGGTGGACAGCTCCTACATCACATTTGGCTTTGGACTCCCCAGAGGCAGGCCAGTGCCCTGGACCTAGAAGGTGCTGAGCAGTGTTGATGGGGACGAGAAGACAGTGGTAATAGAAGTTGCAGACCCTGGCCTTCACTAGGAGGTCACGTGTGCCAAAGGGGCTTTGGCCTCAGAAGGATGCTATGAGCACTGATCACAGACACAGGCTTGCACTATCTGGGCTGAATCCCAGAGGTGATCATCAGTTTTTTGTTTTGTTTTCTCTTGTCTTGTCTTGTTTTTTCATCTGCCAAATGGGAATAGAAATAATTTATACCTCAGAGTAAGATCATGAGGTCACAGGAAAGAATAAGTGTGATGTCTCTGGCACCTGATAAATGTTCAGTAAGGGTCAATTCTTCTTCATATTTGCAGCAAGAAGATTGGTGTAGGAAAGGATTGGAATCAAAGTGAAGACCAGGGGAAGTTGCCACATATGGAAGGGCTCCGGGGTGGGACAAGGAGGCTGGACACCAAGGCTCTGAATGCACCAGTGATGACCCCTCCTTTCTCAGCATGGTGCAGGCTTTTTCTTCAGTGTGTTTTTTGTAGCAAGGTGAAATTTTATCCCAATTACTTTTCTCCGAGGGTCAATTGCATTTTGTGACGATCTAGAATAGTTATTTTATTTTCAGGTTGGGAATATTTTTAATTGATTTTGATGATTAAACTAAGACTGCTTGATTTTTTTTAAAGTGCAAAGGCTCATAAGTGGAAAAGGAAAATCCTGTTATCTCAGCCCCAGGGATCACTGGTACTTCTTGCTGGATTCCTTTCTGTCTTGATGTGCATGGCCTTGTGTACAACCATGCACACACACACACACACACACACACACACCCCTTTTAAAACATAACAAATTTACTTCTGGAATGTGCTGGTGTAATCTACATGTTTGGTAACATTGCATCGTGGATGCCCCTCACCCCATGCAAGGCCACCAGCGGTCCACGGGCAGCCCCGCCACACCACATCTAAGCCCTTAGGCATGGATGTGAAGGCTGTTTCCCTTTTAATGTAATTTTAAAATGAGAATGGTGTTTCTAGGATGAAGACTGTACACAGGCCTTTAAGCATTTTCTGGGTTAAAAGAGAAATGAATGTAAAGGAGCCATTCCTTAAGCCAGTCTCAATAGTTCAAATTCTGGGAAGGATGCAGTCTTTATTATAGCTCACCTAGTCTCTACACTTCGATAAATCCTTTCTTGGAGGCTGAGAGCGGAGGTCCAGCAGGAGAGAGCTGAAGTCCCCGCATGGGGCAATAGAGAAAAGGCTGGCACTGCAGAGCAGCCACAGGCCACTTCTCTGGTTTTACTCTGTAAGCTGGAGAGCTTCTCTCCAGGCTTCAGAACACAGGGATGCTAATTGCTTCCAAGGTGGGCCAGCCGGCCTCTTTGTCCTGGAGGTCCTCACATTCCGAGTTCACTCAGTGGCAGTGGCCCGGCTCCCTGCTTGCTGCATCCTTCCCTGGCCATCCCGCCGTATTCTGTCATCAGGAAGAAGTGGAGAACAGTTTGGATAGTGAGGAGCCATGCTCTTGTTTGAGAGCCCATTCAGTGTTCTACATGGGCCCATAAGAAGCCGTCGAAGGCTTCTGAGCTCCCAGTAGGGACGACTCCAGTCACTGTTCACTTAGGCCACAGGTTTGAGTTGAGTCCTAATGAGCTTCCCTGCCTCAGCTCTCTCCCTCCACATCCTGCTTCTAGATCATCTTCCTGGCCACTGTACCACTTTATACTATTTGGAATAGGGCTCCTCCCATTCATGTCTAATAGAACTCCAGGAAGTGACCCAGAGGATAGGTGCTTTGCAGATCTAGTTAGTTAAGAAGCTTGGGATGAGATCCTCTTGGTTTAGAGTGGACCCCTAAATTCAGTTACCAGAATCTTCACACAAGAAGAAGAGGACACAGGACACAGAGGAGGAAGACATACAGGGATGGAGGCAGAGCCTGTGGGGAAGATGCCACAGGCAAAGCACAGCCCTGCTCCTTAGCCCCTTCAGATGTTCCCATTACTTGTCCAAAAGCTTCCCAATCCACAGTCTACAGAGACAGGCTCCCTTCCCCTTCTGTCCTCTGTCCAACCCAATGACATCGTGTCTGTCCACACCCTGAACTTCCTCCCATCCAGCCTTCTGATCCACTCTGCTCTAAACCCCCATTCTACAGACCAGAACTGAAGACCAGAGAAAGCTGATGCCTCATGCTTAGCTCTGCAACTGCATGCCTTTATGATACCTCTTTATTCTGTGACATCTGCCAGCTGCAGGCTGTCACCTGGCTGACAGTGCTGTTGAAATGGCCGCATTTGGGTGTGTTGTGGAAAGAGCCCTCGCTTCTCCACTTTTGGATGGGCCCATTCTCCAGCCCTGGGAGCTAGCTGACCAGCGGATGTAGCAGTGGCATTTGGATGTGTGTGGGGCCAGGAGGCAAGAGTGTATCCTTCAGGGAGAGTCCCTCTGTACGCTTTTGATTTGCTGGGAGAAGAAAGGAGCTCCGGGCAGGCATGGGCCTAGCTTCTCTGTGAATGGAGCTCTTGAATTAACATTGTGGAGCTTCCTAAAGCTGCTAATCGGATTAGCTGTGTAGTGAAGGAAGTACTTAGCAGGAGACACACACACAGAGGCACACACACTTTCCAACCCTTTTGCATCTCTTCCGTATGCCTGGCAGGACCTGGTTGCCCTGTTTCTGAGTCTGAGTTTCCTCTTAACAACACAAGCTGGGCCGAAGCCTGTGTGGCCAACCGGCTGCATTTGTTTGTTTGTTTCCTCTTTCCCTGTAGGGCTGAAGGAGGCTTGTTTTGAACATTCCCATCTTTGCAAATGTACCTTGAGAGGAAGTTCTATCTTGCAGTTATCTCTGTTGGGATAATGGATCTGAGTTCTTGATCTCTATAAGAACTCTGAAAGAGGAAGCAGTTTTAATTACTTCTTGCTGCTGATGGAAATCGGTGTTTCCCACAGTGTCCATTCTGAGTCACTGGGCTGTGTCCATCCCCATTGAAGAGGCCAAGTTAGCCTCTTACTTCCTTAACTCCTGCCATCTGTGCAGAGCACCTGCAGAACCCCAGCAGTTTGGCTTCGGGGCTCAAAGTAAATAAATGAGCAGAAGTGAGTCTAAGACATAACAGCTTGTGTCCTCTCTCTGGATCTTTGAGTCATAAAGTCTTCTCCCATCATCCCTTTGGCTTCTAGATTGCTATTCATGATCCTGATCACAACTTGGGGTGGCAGAGGGGTACCCTCATTTACTCTCTGTGTTGCCATGGAAATAGAAGGGCCAATGGGACCACACCTTCATGTATTTCAAGACCATTTAAACTCTGGTGTTTCAAACTACAAAGGCAGACATCAGAGACTGCTGTGTACCTGAGAGGCATGTAGGTACCTGAATCAGATACACTGATTCAGGGTTTCTGGGCTCTGTTTTCCAAGGCGGGAGGATCTAAAAACAGACTCAGCATATATGTGTTCTCCAACACATTTTCATCCTCAGGGTCCTTGAGGGAATTAGTGGATGGGGTAATTTTAATCAGGCCCATAGACAGACCATGAGTTCTGAATATCCACACCCATGGTGAGACATTCTCCAGCCTATTTAGACAAGTTCTGTATTTTACCAATTTTCTTCATTGAGGTGGGAGTGCCTCCAGATAACACAGGTCCAGGTGAAAGGTGGGTACATGGGTAATTCCTGTGGTGTTCTGGGAAGGATCCATGCCCTAAGTATAGGAATACTGGGCTGACTTCTTGCTGGGGCAGCACCCAGGATTCAGATCTGTCTGCTCATACATTAGACACTGCCAAGTGCCATCTTGGACACACCAGGCTGTTGGAGATCTGTGTTTGCTGATGCCTCTGGCTTGAGAAGCTAGAGAGGGACAGAAGGCTTAGGGGACCTTTTCTTCTCCATATCCCTCTCACTGGATCCCAGGAGCTGGGTGGGGAGGGGTCTGAATAACAGATTTGGTGATTTTAATTTTTGAATCATTTTGCATTTGACATTGATTTTGGGGGGAGTCTGATGAACATCAATGAATAATTCTCCGAGAAAAGACACACACACACACACACACACACACACACACACACACACACACACATACTTGCTTGGAATTTCAAGGAGTTTAAACACTATTGGCCTTTAAGTTATAAGACTGTGGTCTGTGCCCTTCCATTTCTGGTGCTTCTACACCCTTGAAGATGCTCACTCGGGCCTCTGACCTTGTGCTGTGGGTGGATGTTGAGCAGGCTCAAGTTTGCATCCCTGGCTCTCTATTGATTAGCTGTGGATTTAGACTAACTCATTTCCTATTTATAAGATGGGACACTATGTGTCACTGTCTGTACTCCAATTCTTACCTCGTGGGAGAATCAAATAAATGTAGTTAGTGGAAACATTATCCCAGAATGTGACACACACACACACACCAAACCTGTACTATCCCCTTTGGTTGACATTTTGC
The DNA here is from genome assembly GCF_978045245.1 of Mus caroli. Lineage (NCBI taxonomy): Eukaryota > Metazoa > Chordata > Mammalia > Rodentia > Muridae > Mus > Mus caroli. The sequence goes on from NW_028227275.1 coordinate 20,147,382, forward strand.
TATTTTCTTGTTTCCTAGTCTTTCTGGTCCTTATCTGTGTCCTAGACCCTGGGCTCCCCAGATATTCCTTTGCAGTGCCCTGCCATGACCCATTGGGAATACTAAAGCCAGGCCTGTAGCAACATGCATGGAAAGGTTCTTGGATTTGATCCAACTAACATGTAGGAAATCTCTGTTAGCCCCCAAGATAATGGTATCTCTTGTTATCTCAGATCGAACTTTAAGGTCTATACTTCATTGCTTCTAGAAACAGCCTCAAGTATTATCTCCAATCTGTCCCCTTGACCTGCTAAACGCTCACTCCCTCCATTACCATCCTCAAAGAAAATATGAATTCTGCAGGCACGTGGGTGAGTCTTCCTCATTCTGCACACAATTCTTGTTTCCAGTCATTATCTACTTGCAGTTAGCTTGCGTTTCTCCTTTGTCAGACCTCAACAGTACTGACTTATTTAGTTTGCTCTTGGCCTTAGTTCCTTAGTGCCAGTATCAGGCTGGGTGTATAAATGATGTTACTTGTGGACTATAGATTCTATACATTGGCTGGATCTGAGCAGGGACTAAGAACTGTATAGTGGCCATACTGGCTAACCTGAACCTCCTCCCCCCCCTTTCCCAGAGGCCATTAGTGTTAGGCTTGTACACTTGACTGTGTGCTGTCTAAAGGCCCTAGGAATAAGTACAAGCTCAGAGAATGGTCTCAGCCTGAGAGTGGTGGCCCAGGGCTGGGCAGATCCACACTACCTTCATGGAGTATCTGAAGATGATGTCCATTAACCACATGGCAGCAGCTTATCTTACTGGCCCTACAGATGGAAAACATGGTCCTCAGGACATCTCAGAGACTGAGAGAACATCCAGGTTCCTGCCCCACGGCTCCAGCCTTTCCTAGATGGAAGCCATCCAGCTGGTCTCCCGTGGTCAGCCTGCTCTCCCAGGAGACTTCTCTTGGAGTTCCACATGATGGAACTTAATCTTCGTGTGCTGTCCTCCACACCCTGCCCTGCTGTCTCTCTGATGGCATGATTCACATCTCTCTCCCTTTCCTCCCTTCTGTCATGTAAGGAATGCTAACTGGGGAGCCTTCTGTTCTCAGTACCAAGACACGGCTGTATCCATGCTTTTTTTCCATCATCAAGGAGAGTGAGCTGAAATGACAAGCGATTGTTGTCATGATTGTGGAGCACTGGAGGGGTAGGAGGTGACACCAGAAGCTTCCCTCACTGTAGCTATCACTCATCTTCCTTAAGACCACTTTCCAGGCAGGCGTAAGTGTGAGCCCAGCCTGGGATTACAGGCACCCACCAGGTAGCACTAGGGAGGCCCTTAGCAAACTTTCTAGTTCTGCCTGGCAGCTGTAAAGACCAGGGCAGAGCAGACTCTGGTCCTCAGGGAAAGTGGGGGTTGGGGAGGACATAGGAAGTGCTGGCCCGGGAGAATATGACGGGGACAAGAGTCAAGACGAAAGCAAAAGTCCACAAATCAAAATCAGGGGGCGAGGTAAGAACCAAAAGAAACCAGGGTGAGCATCTCCCAAAGCCTCTACTGAGGTCAGAATACCCCAGAACCTGGACTTAGCTGGGGCTGGTAGTCAGCAGACACAGGGACCAGGACTCCAGCATTAGCTCCAACAAGGCTTGGCACTGCCTCTACCCATGAAGTCTTTTGTTTGGTGAGATGGTTTGAAATGATAAAGAGGCATTTGATAAAGTGCACATGTGCTCTCTGGGAAGGAAGGAAGAATGCAACATAAGGATTCTATCATCTCTTCCTCTGGGGCCTCAGTCAAGGCTGACTTACACCATGGACAGCAGCCAGCGCTCACTGAGTGTTGGGGGAGGCAAGCTTACCTTTGAGTTGATGTTCATCACCACTGCTTTTGTTGGCCACAGTGGGTGCTGAGCCAGGCAGGCAGGTATTCTCCGTCTGTCCAGGGAGTCACTGCTCTCAAGGGCCATGAGTCTTGGAGTTGGAATTGGAATCAGAAGATTAGCTTGAGACGCTGTGACAGGCGAGTGGGTAACGCCTGACAGTCTAGTCAACGTGTTCCCCAGATATGAGAGACAGACTCCACTTAAGGTAGCTCTAAAGAAAGAGTTTGTTCTGAGAAGATCTGGACAGTTGACTAATGATCAATGAATGATATGAGGGATAGAGAGATGGCTCAGTACATCAAATTCTTGCTATGCAAACCTGAAGACCTGAGTTCAGATTCCCCAGGACACACAGGGAACCAAGAGTGGTCGTTGCATCTATCATCCCAGTACTTCTACTGGGGGTGGGGGGTTGGGGAGTGAGGAGGTATGGGGGATGGTCAGGAGACTCCCCAGAGGATCACTGGAAAGCTAGCCTAGACTATGCAGCCATGACCCACAAAGAGACTTGTCTCAAATAAGCTGGAAGGAGATGACCTAAAGTTAAGGTTGTCCTCTGACCTCTACAGAGGTCAAGTCAAGGTCTTCATTCATATGCACACATGCTAATTGTATGCATAATCATATATACACTTGATATGCACCCATGATGCAAACACATCAAGATGAGATGTGAGAAACACAAAAAACACAAAAAAGATGAGAGAATTAATAGATAATTGATAGGTAGGAGAGGAAGAGGGGGAAAGGGACAGAGGGAAGGGTTGGGACTTGTGTGATAGAAAGAGAGGAATAAGGCTGATTTCATTTTTCAGGGACCTCAAATACTCTTTGTCCTTGCATTTACTCCGATATGGCCACCATAGGACCCTATTTTGTGACCCCTCAACTTAAGGTGTCTCCCACTGTGGCACCGACCTGTGTAGGGGTTCTGTGAAAGTGCTGAGAGTAACAGGTATTACCAAGATAATTACAGAAAGAACTTAGCGTAGGTTGACAACAGGGCTGGGGAGTTAGATACAGAAACAGCAACCCTGAAGACCGTATGTTTCCACCATGTCTGTGGGCTAAAGAAGCTCTGGGGCTGGAGAAGGAAACAGGGATTCCCCCTGCAAAGGCTCATCTTCCTTTGGGGTTAACCTGGACTCTTAGGGCCAAGCCTCATCATCCAGCCTAACGGGATATCATTTGCAACATCATTTTTCATGGGACAATATGAGTTCCCATCAGCCATCTTTTTTTCCCCCTGAGACAGGGTTTCTCTGTGTAGCCCTGGCTGTCTTGGAACTCACTCTGTAGACCAGGCTATCCTAGAACTCAGAAATCCGCCTGCCTCTGCCTCCCAAGTGCTGGGATTAAAGGCGTGCGCCACCACGCCCGGCTCCCATCAGCCATCTTAATGCATTGGATTTGGGGTCATCATTAGGAGAGTTGCTTCATGTGGCTCTGAGCGTCAGAAAGATGGTGCCTCAAACACTATCATTTGAATTTCCCTACTCCGAGTCTAACTTTCCTCTCCTTTAACTGTGTGTGTGTGTGCTTTGTTTGCACTGATGGCATTCTTACTTTAAATGGTAGCTGATTTCTAAAGCAGAATAAAACAAAATGGCCCTGCTAAAGGTATTTTATTTATATAGTCTCCTTATAAATATGCCCAATATCAGTGGTCTAGCTAGGGAAAAAATGTTCTCTCTGACCGAAAAGAATGCTAATGTAAAATCTTTTGGGTAAAAATGAAGGATCACTCTTTAGTTTTTTGTTTGGTTTTGATATAGGGTCTAACTGTGTAGCTAGATTGGTCTCCAGCTTGCGATCCCCCTGACTCAGTGCTAGGAGTCCACCATGCTCTACTTTTCTGAACTTGCTCAGGTGGCATTTCTTGGATTACTTCAGTGTGATCCTGGGAGTCTGAGTCTTTCTCTCTGCCTCTCTCAAGTTATTTGCTCCTTGTGACCAGTGGAAACTGCCCCTTGGGGCACACCAACCCACCAATCTAGCTTGTTCTTTTGGGCACGGTGACAGGTGAAACAGGCTTTTGACAAAATCAGTGTCACAGCCTTGGAGTTCCCTGTGACAGAGCAGGCTTCGGGGACATCTGAGGTTTTAATCTACATACTGGATAGATAGACTCCTCCTGAGAGTCAGGAATGAGTCCTTTGGGGGTTTTGTTGTTGTTGTTGTCTTGTTTTTGTTTGTTTTGGTTTTTGTTGTTATTGTTGTTTTTATTCTGGTAAACTCCTTGAATACTGTAAGGACTGTCCACATGGCCTCTGCTGCTCATGGTGTAGACTGGGTCACAATAATACCTTTGATTTGCCTTTGTCTGATGTTTGGTGGAACTTCAGACCAATCTGTTTAAATTGCATCCGATACGGCACCTTATAAAACTGCCCAGAAGGCTCCCAGAGGTTGGAAGTATGTGACTGTGGGATAGCTTTGCTCCTTCTTAGAAAACTACATCAATGAGCTAGACAGAAGAGCCAAAGACAGCCCGGACTGTTTCCCACAAAGGGACAGGAACTAAGCCCTTGAGATTGAGGGAGCTCAGACACTGCTTTGGGTGGTTGGTGAATCTGCTGGTGTGAGTCCAGGATGAGGCTTTTGGCCCGCTTATTCCAGGATGATGCACTGGACGACCTGGATCAAGCTGTGTATCTTATAGGACTCCCTATAACAAGGTTGGTATGTCATCATTTCTCTAGTTTCCAAGGAGATCCGGAGAGAAGGTGAGAAGGGTGCTGTCAGGCAGTCACACTCGGGATTCTGACCATCTTGCCTCTTCAGTGCTCTTTAACAACGCTTGCTTGTCTTCAGGTGCCCAGGAGAGAGCAGGGCTTTGCTTCTGTGCCCTGTGCTCTTCTACACTCTTTCATTCCCAGGCCTCAGTGACAATAGCCCAGGGCCTTGCTTCTGGCCTGTCATTAGCGTTGCCTACAGCCCCTCCACCCTCCAGCCCAGAGGTCCCAAGCTGTCAGCCCCCCAGCCAAATCTGGTCCGCAGATGTGTGTTGTTTGTTTTGTAGTGCTTATATTTTTAAAATTTACTGCCAACATTTGAAAATCAGATTTCTCATGAAAACCCAGAGCTCTGGCTTGTCTTGAGAAGCTGGAAAGTCCAGTCACACTAGCCCAGAGTCCACATGGCAACAATCAGTGGGTTGCATAACTCACTCGACTGAGCTCAGCAGGGCCGGGTCCTCTGTGAGTTGCCCACAGTCCCATCAGTTCAGAATCCTCTTTTGATACCTGTGTTACCTGCCTGGTCCCTGGCCTAACTCACTTGAGCTTGCACAGTAACCCAGCAAGGAAGAGGCACAATCTTGGGCCCTGATGAAAGTCCTATAATGCAGTCAAGGTCCCTTGTCTCTTCTCCTTTAAGGTAGGCTGGTAGAACTTCAGCTATTACCTGGATGCCTGAGAGAAGGTCTTAATCTGGGGCCTCTTTTCTTCCTTCTGTTGAATATTCAGTCTTGGGCACCTGCTTGTAATATAGCATGCTACCTCCTAAGCCCTGGATGACACTAGAGACACAGAAAATGCAGGTGAAGGCGGCGGACACCTTCTGTAGTTTGCCTGAAGGGCTTGTGGCCCTGCCTATAAGTTGGGATCAGGATAGGCTCTTCTTGTCTCAGTGAATCCATGGGAGGGTGACACTGAGGATACATCAATGTCTCTGCACCATTTCCCCAACATGTCAGTACCCAGAGCATCACTTACAGTAATCAATATCTTCTGATGCCCCTGCTTCTGTCTCTGTCTGTCTCTGTCTCTGTCTCTGTGTCTATGTCTCTCTCTGTCTCTCTGTCTCTCTGTCTCTCTCTGTCTCTGTCTCTCTCTGTCTCTCTCTGTCTCTGTCTGTCTGTCTGTCTGTCTGTCTCTCTCTCTCTCTCTCTCTCTCTCTCTCTCTCTCTCTCTCTCTCTCTGTACATGTGCACTATGTAGTCCAGGTTGGTCTTGATCCTGAGATGCTGTCTGAGAGACAGCTTGCGGCTGCTTTCTTTTCTCAAATTCTTTGATTTCCTGAAATTCTTGCTACTCTTTCTGTGATTTAGCACATGGAACTTGCACTTTGAGGTATCTGTAAATCTTTATTGGGCCTCTCTGCAAAGGGCATGGGATAGAATTTTTCTACATCTCCTCCTGAAGCTCTGGCTGGACAGGGGGAAGCCCTAGTCCCTGCCTGTTCATAGTCCTTTCTGCTCTTCCAAGTTCAAGCTCAGGGTTCGGTTCAGGATTTAATCCTAGCCAGTATACACATTGGCTTAAATGTATATTTGTTTGCATTCTGTCCATGCAGGAACATTTCCTATTTCTGTATTTAAGCATGCATTATGGATGTGTCTTCACTAGGAAACAGATAGTATAGATGTTATAGGATAAGATGGGCACTGCCCAAGGGCTGGTGTTTCAGCATCTATCTCCAGGGAACCTTTACTCACTGGATATATGGCCATCTTGCTGACCACTCTAGGTGGTCTGTGCACATGAGCAGTATATCACCATGCAGGTGCATGGCAGTCTGAGCAACAACTGCTTATGCTCTAAACGCTTCTGTTGAGAAGGTATCCATCTGGTCTGTTCCCTGTTCTACCACACAGCTCTGAGCTTCTCCAGCTCCCAAGAGAGATCAGAATCTTCTCTTCCTTTCTTTGGGGCTTCTGTGTTCTTATGTTTTCTGATTGCCTCCTGTTCCCTGGGTCAGCTCCCACGGGGTGGGTGGCTATATTCCATGTATTGCTTTTAACTCATTTGGAGTCTCTGCTTCTTGCTGGTGATTTTGCCATTTAGTGTGATGCCCAGTTGTGGTCCTGAAGTGCCGCCAGCATCTCCTGATCTCAAGAAGGTTGCAGTGGGCCTTGTAGAGAGACCCAGGAATAGCACTGAGGACTAAGTTACACAATTGCTAGCTGAAACATCAGTGCCGGTGAATATGTACGAGATGGTAAATAAGGTGTCTCTGAGCATAAACACACATGGAACTACAGACACCAGTGGTTGGAAACTCAAACAGGATAGCACACAAAATACGTCATGCTGTGTTGTATGTAGCTGGTCATGCACGCTGTGTTTTGCTTCCCTTGGAATTGGACTAGGGGCTCACTATCTTGGCACTCACAGCCACGTTAAAGAACATCATTGTGAATAATGAGGACGGACTAGATCTTCCTTCTGAAGACCAAGCAGCACCTACCAACACATTCCACATTGCCCCAGTGTTCCCTCCTCCTCTGCTGGACCACCAGGGAGCAGAGGCAGGGACCGAGCTCAAGCGCTCCCAGATCTCCAAGCAGCAGCTGCTGTCTGCAGACCATGCCTCACTGAGCCTTGCTTTCAGCTAAAGGGGGGATGGGGTGGGGCGGGAAAGATAATGCTATTGCCCCAGATGCAGTGTTGAGATGACACATGTGAATCCTGCTCAGTCTTATTCAGACCACTTGGATTGGAAGCATTCGTATGCTTATATGTTTGTGCATGTGTATGGTTTATTTATAGGCATGTCTATCCATGTGCCTGCATGTCTGTATATGCACCATACATGTGCAGATATCCACAGAGGCCAGAGCATTGGATCCTTTGGAACTGGAATTACGGGTTGTCGGGAGCTGCTTGGCATGGTTGCTTGGAACTGAACATTGGTTCTCCCCCAGAGCAACAAGTGCTCGTAGCCACTGAGCCAGCTTTCCAGCCCCTGGACATACCTGCTGTGCATATGCTGCAAGGAGCATATGCTGTAAGCACCATGTGGTTGGAAGGATCCAAGCTGTTCTCTTGGTCCTCATGAGGGAGACAGCTTTGAAGGAATGGCACACTGACAAACTTACAGAGAATTGTTCCATAGGCCAGGGAGAAGGACACCATCAGTGGGTAGGAGCACGCGATTCCTAAGCCCAAGGACCAGAGTTTTAATCCCCAGTACCCACATAAACAGCCTGGTGTGTGGACACAGGTAGATTCCGAGAGTTTGCCGGTCATCAGCCTGGCCCAAATGTTAAGCTCTAGTTCAATCAGAGACCCTGTTTCAAGGCAACAAGGCAGAGAGGGGTAGAGGCAGATACCTCCATATGCCCATACATAGGCGTGCATACCCCCATACTTATATGTGTGAGGCACTATGGAAACTTGGTGAATTGGGGGTGGGCGTGGACAAGAGAGTGCAGAACAGTGAATGAAATATGGAGAAGGGGCATGGCTTCCTGAAAGAGGCTGAGGGGTACCAGGGAGTTTTGCTTGGATGTGCAATGGGGATGACATCACAGGAAGAAGCAAGCCCAAGCACACTCATGGAGGAGGGAACTGGACCGTGAGGTGGAACAACCCAGGAAGCATGGTTCAGGGTGGATATCTGTGGGCATGAGGATGGAGAGGCGAGTTGGATTGGTGGGTGGGATCAGACTGGTCTAAGACTACCCCACTCCCATAGCAATGCCTGGATGGTCTGAATCCCTCCCTTTCTCTTCCCATTTCAACCTGCCTTTCCTTCAGGCTTAGCCAGCCCTTCTCAGGAAGCCTGTGGATGCTCACACATGTTCCAAATGTATCCTGCTTTAACCTTGTGTATTCTTGGTATGCTACAGTTCCTGCTGCTCTCTTCCTGTCTTTCTACTAGTCACGAGGTCCTTGGGACTAATCTCCTCATTGCTGTCACCCCAGCCTTCATAAAATGACTCTCAGAAGTTTCTGGAAGCCAATATAAAGAACATCTTCCCAGTAAAGGATCATGAAGACGTAGCAGTTTCCCTCTGGGGTTTCTCAGAACCCAAACGGAACAGTTATTTCTGTGAGGGAGAATGAGCATTCATTTCATCTGTCTTGCTTTCCCGTCCTTTCTATTAGCTCCATCTCAGTGAAACTACACCATCACCTCACAACCCGAGGATCAAAGGTAGCATTCTCTCTGTGCATGCGGGGCAGCCTTGACTTAGGGCAAGCTAGGGTGAGTCTGGGCTGCAGGCTGTTTGGGGAGAGCCTCATCTGGTGGAGACAGAGAAGGTGGTCCCAGCAAGATCCTGACCTGAGGGTGGTCATCAAGATTAAGAGGCTGAGGCCTCCTGAGGCAACCTGAAAGGTGATGGTGAGGCTACATCCCACACATCGTCCTGCTACTGACACATGAGATGTTAGATCCTCTGATAACAATTCCACTAATGAGAAAACAGGCTGAGCGATTAAGTACCTACCATAGATCACTTAGGCCCAGTGCTGTGCTGTGTAACTGGATATTCTATTCTGCTCCTGCATCTTCTCCTGTCAGACCTTCCTTTCCTGGATCTTAAACCCCTTCATGTCTTCCAATGCCATCCTTAGGAAGTCCTCTTGGACTTCCAGGTTGGGAGCCACAGGTCCTTCCTCAGGTTACTCTTATGTCTGCTCCACAGCTATGTCTCCTGCACACCAGGAACTGGCCAATTGCATTGCAGAACTGGCTTGAATCAAAGCAAGAGGTAGCTCCTGGCCATGGTGGGGGTGCCTTGCACAGCTCTGGAGGAGTTCTAGAGTGGTTCTGGTCTCAAGCGAGAGCAAAGAGAATCTTTCTTTATATCCAGATTGGACCATTCTCTATTTCTGAAGAAGGACTGTCTTCATGGCTGCCTAGCCTGATCCCCAGTTTGGAGGCTCAGAGCTCTGACTGAGGTACCTCTGTGTTCAGGCAGCCCCTGGTAGGATCCCCTGGGAGGCAGAGAGTAGTGGACAACTTCTCTTGAGTCTCAGGTTCCATTTCTCATCTGCTTTTCTTCTCCCTGTCCTCCTCCTTCTGTTCCCCTTCTTTGGAGACCTGTGTCTGTCACATGGAGACTTCACATCTCACAATATGCACCAGGCTCCCCCGAGTCTCCAGAACCTGCCCTGAGATTCACCCAAGGAGCACTCGCTGTGAGCATGACTCATATCTTCTAGTTGTCCAGGAAGCAGGAACTTTCCAATCTCTTTCATTGGGGCATTGGCTCTTCATGATCAAGGTTGGCATCTCTAGTCCTCAAGTACAAAGGCCACTAGAAGAAGCAGGTGGCACTAGGACTGCCCTCTGGGTTTGCCTCTTACCTGCTGTGTGCCTTCAGGTAACGTTGAGGCGCTCAAAGCTTTAGTTTTCAGTTCAGTGAAAGCTAGCAATAATGTCTGCCTCATACAATCATGCTGAGAGGCAAATGAGAAAACACACAGGACTCAGCACACAGGAGCACAGTACTCAGCAAAGTACCCAACAGACACTGATAGTTACCTCTATGAGTGCTAGGCCACAGTTTGAGAACTACAGAAATAATCTTGGCCACTCCACATCATTCTTCCAAGGGTAACAGGATGACTACACAGAGCTTGGCCTCCAGGGTCTTTCCTTAAGGTCTGCCTTTCCTTTTGTTATCTGTATCTGTGTAGCCTATACATGGTTATAGGCAAGCACCACATGGAGCAGGCATGGAGAGATATGATGCCAGTTGCAGTGACAGGCTCCTGTTTCAATGACTGTCAGTACCAGCAAGAGTTTCTCGGTCTGAACTTGAATTTGTTAACCGTTAAGGAGAACGTGAATTTTTATCTTGGCTTGTGATGCTGGTATGAAATGCCCTGCTGGTATGAAATGGTTGGCTGTTCCACCCATTTCTACTCCTTCAGACTTCAAGAAGAGATGGAGAGTCAATGATACTGATGATGATGGTTTCGTCATATATCGGGGGCTGAGGCTTCGTGATAGAGCACTTGGCTAGTATGCACAAAGCCCTGGGTTTGTCCTTAGCACCCCTATCCCAAGTTATAGGAGCCGATTCAGCAAGTGCTTGCTGTGTGCCAGGTGTGATTCTGTGCACTGCATGTATTATTTGTCTCTTAATTTATGTATCAACCCTTCAAGGAAGGGTAGTTTTTGTACACTAAAGGATAGCGGAAACAACCAAGAAGGCAAGGCCAGACTGGGTGTGACTGAGATGGAGCGGGTAGACAGTGGTGCATGGAGCCCAGGGGCAGGAGAAAGCTGGATGTGTGAAGCATGCCTAAGCAAAGGGCCTATGTTAACTCACCCATCAGTAAGGGAACAGGCACAGACAGATACAGCCTTCAAGATGAGTGGAAGCCCAATACCAAGCAAAATGGTGACCCTGACCTGGGATCCCAGATCTTAGAGGGCTGTAGAAAGAGGATCAGAATCACGAGTTTGAGACCAGCCTGGGTTATGTAGCACATTCCATTTAAGCCTGGGTTACAGAGTGATATCCTCTCTCAAATATCTTCTCCCATGATCCTCTGCTGAGGGACAGGATCAAATTCTAGGTTTCATCAATCTATGCCACAACACAAATATTTGGTGAACTTAGAAAAAGAAGGTCAGGTCTTGCAAAGCCTGAGAGGGTGCTAACAGTTTCTTCTCTGGATCCCACCAATGAGATGCCTTCCTGCCAACGTGTGGACTCTTTGTTTCTTCCAGTGGGGAGAGAGAAAAGTGGGGTGGAGTAGAGGGAATGGGGGGGGTGACCTATGACTTTCCCATCTGTGTAAACACAACCATGTTTTTCCCCCACCCAGAAAGTTTCCCTGGCAATGTGTGTGTGTGTGTGCAAGCATACTTGTACTTACATATGTGTGCAGAAGTGAAGAAAACATGTTTTTTGGCAATTATCCATTGGAATGGAGTTCTTTAAAAATAATTCTTTATTCTCAATTATAAAAGCATCATGGAGAGTTACAAAAATTTCAAAGTTACAAAAAGCATATAAGAAACATAAAGGTTACTTCACACTCCCCAAGCAGAGACCTCCACGATGCTCCCTGAGGCCTTTGCCAGTCAGGCTTGTCCTATGTCTTTTTCCAGTCATGGTTGTCCTATGTATTTTGGGCTTTTTATGAGACTATAGGGTCATTCTGGATTCTATCTGAGTTATACCGGGCATTATTTCTTAACCTGTTGGTTTGTGACTTTTATGTTACTTTCTTACCTTACAATATTATGTTTTTCTATTCCACAAACAGCTAAAATAGTTTAAAAGGTTACATATTGTTCCACTGTGTCATAGTTGGTCTTAGCACACTCCCCCAGTGTGGGTACAGATGCTACAGACTATTTTTAAGGTTGAGATGAGTGACTTTTGTCCTCCTGCCGATGTTCTCAGTGAGGACACCTTGAAGACACAGCATTGCCTGTGTTAGAATTGCCTGCCTCTCAGGCTTTGGTGTATCTTTTAAAATTACAGAATGCAGCCGGTTTATGTTTCTCTTCCACTGGAACTGTAGCAGAATTCCTGTCATTATCCCCTCGCCAGGATTAAATCATTTCATTGACAAAATCTGGCAATGATCTTTTAACTCATTTTCCCTTTCCCTTCTGTAGCATTTGGAATTTGAAAGCTCCTTGGCACGGGCTCCCTCAAGATCACACATCGATTACCATAGTGACCGTCTTGTTTGTTCTTGGATCGACCTTTTAAAGGGGCTTCGCCTTTTCCCCTGGTGAATTATTAAAACCCCAGTGGAACAGTTGTGGTTTTGCTAGTTCCTGGTGGAGGTGAGCCCCCCCTGAGTCTTGAGTCTTGTCTGGGCGTGGTGGCTTAGACACACCTATCCAGGAGAGGGGCAGAGGCATGGAGTACAGTGTGGCTTCTGGACTCTGATGGACCAACCTTGGGATAGGAATGCAAATCCCACTACTAACTGCCTGGTTCACGGACTACAAATCTCGGTTCTCTCTTATATAAAATGGGAACACGTCTTTGCTATGTGTTAAGTGGACCATTAGGCAAGGTGGTGAGGTGTCCCCAGATAATCCCACTCTGTGTTATGCCTGACAGGCTTTAGTTGAGCCCCAACTCCAGCCACAGATTTCTCTGTGTTTCTTGGGAGCTTGACTTGAACTTTGGGTTTCTTTGTTACTCTTGGCACACAGGTGTCTCCCTGTCTTAAGTTCCAGCTCACAGCCACGAACCGTCTTACACAAAATTCAGTTACAGATTTTTCTTCAAAGTGCTTAATTCTTCCCTGAAAAAAATGAGCTTATTATTTATGCTAATCCATTAGAACTCAGACACCATGAAGGCAGGCTACGTGGGCAGGAGCCTGCATCAGTTTGCTGTCCAGGGCAGGTGCTCAACCGAGATTTTCTGAAGTGAATGGGCTGCTGGTAAACTGGTTTGTAGGGGTTGGGGTTTTCTTCTTCTTCTTCTTTGATTGACTCAAAGCCATTTTCTGCTATAATTATCTATAAGGGCACCCTAATACAATCTGCAGTTAAGAACAGTGGCTATTGTGTTTACAAGAAAACGAAGGATCAAGTGATGTTATGCTTTAAGAATGAAAAATAGAAGGAATAATTAAAGTTTTGTTTATGCATTTCCATATTAATGAATATTCATAGTCACTATTATTCAAATGGGCAATATTGATTTATGAAACAAGGTCCCCTTGGGGTTTGAAGGAGCCTATCTCCTTCTGCCTGAGTATCTCGGATGTGTACCGTTGATATTTCATTAATTATGGTGAGATGAAAGGGCGTTGTGTGTACACCAGTGTCTATTCTGATGCATGTAATTAAGGCACTTTTTGTTGGGAGCGGAAGAAAATTGGGCTTTCGCAAAGGAAAGCAGCTTGCTCCCAAAGTTGCTAACAGATTGCTTCTTAATTGAACTTGGGAGGTGAATTATATGGTGAATTAGAAAAAAGAACAACTTGGAATTCAGTGAATTGTTCCATAAAGGAAATGGTGGGGTTGAATTGCAGATGCTGGTTAGAGACATTGCAGCCTGGACTCATGCATCACGGGCCGCTGACCTCCACTGTGTTTCAGAGAGAGCCTGGACAGGGCAAGCTCTCTTTTCAAGGCCTGGAGGGCTTTCTTTCCCAGAGACCAGCTGTAAGCCTGGGTTTCTTATGCAAAGGAGACAGTTTGAATAAACCCCTGTGACTAATGAAATTTACAAGGCTTTGCATATTGTTACCCCGAAGAGGTAATTAAACAACGGTCAAATGTATGAGATATGTTTCTATGTATGTGTGTACATACCTGTGCATACGTATGTGCATGTGTATGTGTACGTGTGTTCACATGTATATGTGTGCCTTTTTTGTCTTCCAGCCAATTCCTTAGGAAGAATATACCCCTGTACTATGAATGAATCCAATTGCCCAAGTATGTTTGTTTGTTTGTTTTGTGTGTGCGTGTGTGCACAGGTTTGTTCATGTATGTGCATGTGCATGTGGAGGCCAGAGGACAACCTCAGGTGTGATTCCTCAAACACTGACTGCCTTTCCTTCAGAGACAAAGTCTCTCTGACATGCTCAGAGCTCGCCAAGTAGGTTAGGTTGGCTGGCCAGTGAGCCCCGGGGGTCTCCCAACTCAGCCCCTTCAGTGCAGAAGTTAATCAGCATGCTTCCTCACATGGGTTCTGGGGTGACACTCAGGTCCTACCACTTACAAGACAAGCACCTTACTGATTGAGTCTGGCCCAGCTCCGGTCTTTCCTCTTCTATAGCACTTCCATTTGTAGTCTCAGCCTGAGCCTCATCTGTCAAGGAACAGTGCCATCATTTTAGGGGTGACACAGCTTCTTCTGAGGTTGGGTGGTAAAACCCCAATGCTACATCTCCAGTTCCTAATGAGATTGTAAAGAAAGGCCTCAGTGGTTAAGACTATCATACAAGGTCAGCCTGGCAGTGGTGGAGCATGCCTGGGAGACAGAGGCAGGCAGATCTCTGGATTCCGAGGCCAGCCTGGTCTACAGAGTGAGTTCCAGGACAGTCAGGCTTACACAGAGAAACCCTGTCTTTAAAAAGGAAGGGAGGAAGCAAGCAAGCAACACGCCCCCCCCCCAATACTAAGAAAAAGAAATCTTACAAATCACCAAAGGGCTGGAAATGGCTCCATGGTTAAGAACAACTGCTGCTCTCCCAGAAAAGCAGGCTCCAATGGGAGCCTTCACATGGAAGCTCACAGCTCTGCAACTCCATCTCTGACTCCAGTTCTAGGGGACCCAACACTTTCTTCTGGCCTCCATGAATGGTGCAGATTAAATAGATCCAAGAAAACCACCAATATACACTTAAAAAAAAAAGAAGAAGAAGAACACGGTACAAGATGAGGTCTCTTCTACAGTTCTGAGAAGCTATGGTCAACTTTATTTGGCAACAGAATCTCATTATACAGACCCAGCTGCCCTGGAACTCATGATCATCCTCCTGCCTCAGGCTTGTAACATTATGCTTCTTTTCCTGGTTGCTGTGACCAATCTTGATTGGATCTTCAGATCACCTGGGAAGCTTTTCAAAGTCCCCGTGTCCAGGCATGCCACGGCCAATTAAAGCAGAGCTTCTGAGGGTCAGAGTGGGGTTGGGAGGCAGGCCTCAGTATTTCTAAAAAATAATATTTCCCAGGTCATTCAAAATTGTGGCCAATGTTGAGAGCCATTATTCATTAGCTGCCTCCCTCTCTCTAGTAAAGCCGAGAAACACACGTTTCCTCCACAGCATTAAACTGAGCTGTGTTTAGTGATTGCTACCATCCATTGAAACACCACTAAGCCCCAGTTTTCTGCTCCCTGGCCCATCTATCACCTATGTAACTGGGTGCCCACCTCGTGCCAGGTTCTGAGTATCAGGACTGGTGTGTGTGTGTGTGTGTGTGTGTGTGTGTGTGTGTGTGTGTGTGTATACCCTTTCCTTTGTTACTAAACCTAGAAGTTACTAAGGGGGCTCTGCTGGACACAAAAAAGATGTCAGAAATGTATAGTGAGAGCTATGGACAGGGTAGGGGGTTGAGGAAGTTCAGAGGCGCTGGGTTTACAGCTGGAAAGAGCGGGGGTGCCAGCCTGCAGTGTCCCAGAGGAAATGGTGTCCCACGAGAGACGTGAGAAGCCAGGAAGATGTAGCCAGGCCCAAAAGGAGGGCATGTTTTAAGAAGATGTTTAAGATGAAAGTAGTAAGGCAGTCCACATCTGTAATTCCAGTACTTAGGCATGCGGAGTTTAAGGCCAGCCTAGTCTACGTAGTAAGGTCCCATTTCCACAAAAATAAAGGAGAATAATGGGAAATAGAAGCACAGTTCCTACAGCTTAGGGTGGTCCAGTTGGTGGAAGTAGAGGCAAGAGGTGAAGCAGAGGCACCTCAGAGGGCCATGTCACTAAAGGTCTCCACCACACGCAGAGCAGAACACATCCCAAAGACAGGGAGATGCTTTGCATCCAGAGAGTGCAAGGCTCGTCAACTCATGGACTAGGTGGATCCCGGGCAGAACTGGAAGCCTGGGTATGCTGTCCCTCAGAGGATGAGGTCAGAGAAGGGACTGTGCTCCTGTCTTTGGTCTGGTTTGGTGGTAGTGTTTTGGTTTTGTCTTTTGTAGCTGAGACCGGCCTTGAATTTGCTACATGGCCTTGAACTCCTCCTGATCCTCTGCCTTTACCTCTTCAGTGCTGGGATGACAAGGCATGTGCCCTTCCATTCAAAGTTGGAATTTGTGTTCTTAACTGCCGCAGCTCTGTCGTTTAATGCCAGGTGTCCTCTCACAGATTGTCTGGACAAGGCACTGGGCTCTTTGGAGTTGCCTATACCTCTGAGTGTAAGCAACAGAGCAAGTTGTTCTTGCTCTGAGGGGGACAAGGACTTTCTATGACTGACACCATAGTGCCCTCAAGACAGTGGTCTCTTGGCGTGTATTCCCTGGTCTCCTTCCGTGGGTGTCTGTGAGGCTGGAGGCTCCAAACCGGTACACTCTTAGCTTGTAGCTAACACCGTGATTGGCACTTCAATGAATAGATTCTTTCAGTCATACCTACCTGTGTGTCTCTCCCAACTTCAAAGCCTTTCACCTGTTCTAGCCCCCAGCATCAGAGAGCCTGCCTGAATCCCCTGCCTGCTGCAGAACTCAATGCCACCTGGCTCCCCCCATCACAGCCTCAGCCTTCCCCACAGCCACAGCCTCTACTGCTGCCCTAAGTGCCTCCATTAGAACTGCCAGCTTATCGTGAACCAGGGCTGCGTCCAGACATCACTTACAGATCTTTCTTCCTGCTTCCTTCCCTGCTTTGTTTTGGGAAGTAGAACAGGATGAAACTGGCTGATATCTACAATGGACTCCCATTGCCTGTAGACACTTATTTAAGCCTCAGTTCTCATGCCTCCTTCTTGTCCACTGTTAGCAGCTCCGGTAATGCAGAAAGCAGATGCAGTTAAATGCCTGAATCCAATCTAGGGCACTCAAAGGTGAAGTCCAGAGAATGTCTGTCTGCAGGGCCACACCCTGGCTTGTCTTGCAGTTGATGGCTGACAGGCTCACTGCCATTCTATATCTTCTCCTTCCATTCCTGGCATGCCCAGCACCCTGCTGCTGAGCATGCTCCCACCTCTGGGCCTTTGCACCTGCTATTCCTCCGTTTGGAATGCTCTTTGCCAGATATCTATAGACGTCGCCTCTCTTCAGACTTCTGCTTTCCTTTCCTACATGAAATGACACTCTAGAATCTCCCTTTTTTCTCTTCATACTCACCAGCAGCCAACTTAAATTCTTCACTTTTATTTGTCCTTCTTCCTCCCTCCCCCCACCCCCTGCACCATCAGAATATAATTTCCTGAGGTCACCTCCCCAGCAGTAGTAACAGAATCTGGCACATAGCAGGTGTCGGATGCATATTTTCTGAATGAACACACATCTAAACAAACCCATTACCTCATTTGGTCCCCACAGCAGCCCATTTGACAGACCAAAGATGCTAACGCCCAGGTTCTCGGCAGCAGTTGCGCAGCCTGCGGGGCGGAGGCTGAGCTAGACTCCGAGCCTGGCGTCGACCCGCCCCTCTCTCTGCAGATGGCACATTCCTGTGCTGAGGAACGACTTCATACCATCAGGATTTCCCCTGACCTTTAGCCTAAGAGGAAATGATATCGCAACTGGAATACCCAAGGGCCGAGAGCTGGCAGCTCGGACCCCAGCAGCTGCAGGAGCCTTGTGAGAGCATTCCTAGCCGGCCAGCCAGGCAGGATGCAGGGAGTCTCCTGTCCCTGCCTGGTGTTGGGGGTCCTTTCTCTACAGGAGGCCAGGGCAGCTGCAGGCTTTGCCTGAGTCACAGCGTGGATGAGACAGTCTGCCACTCAGGAGCTGGTGAATGGCCACACGCTGCCTCTCCTGGTGTGAACTCGGACACAGGGTACACATTGGACAGTGTGGTGCCAAATGTAAGCTTTCCTCGGGCACCGGTGGCTCATAGTTAGGTCTTGGGTCTTTGACCAGGAGACCATATTCTGAGCAAGGCCACTCTGGACTCACTATCGTTCCCCTCAGCCTTGGCTTCTCCAAGATGGGGCGTACTTGAGACAGAGCTTCAGGTTTCTCGATCAATACAAAGAAACACCTTCTTGTTTGTCAATAAATTCTTCTTTGGAGGCTTTGATATGGTTTCTCACAGTCACTTTATCTCCTGGCCACAGATCTGCTCCCTGGTACCTTACCCAGTGCCCACTGATGGCTCCTCTTATTCCCCCACAGAAGTCCCGTCCCCTCCACAAACTGCTGAATTAATCTTCAGAACTTGCAGTTAGCTCCTCTGCTGTTCCATCCAGCTTGCCATTTAGAGAGCGCTAGCGTTGAGGCAGGAATCCTGTCTGCCTTGTCTGTGGTTGAATCTGTGGTTCCTGGGATTGGACCCAGCACACAGTAGGACAGTTAGTCCTAGGAGACTGATATATTCTGAGAGAGGTAAATGCTGACAGTGTCTAGACATGGCTGTGCCCACACACATTTGATCCTTGCTGCCCTTGCTGTACCATGTCTGCAGAGTCCCGTTTATAAAGAAAGCTCAGTGGTTTTCTAAACACGATTCTTCATACGGGGAAAATAGAACAAAAAGAGAAAGCCCAGAACAGCAGCTCCTCAGTGATGGAGCTCCATC
This sequence comes from Mus caroli, assembly GCF_978045245.1. Lineage (NCBI taxonomy): Eukaryota > Metazoa > Chordata > Mammalia > Rodentia > Muridae > Mus > Mus caroli. The sequence goes on from NW_028227275.1 coordinate 20,166,108, forward strand.
GGAAGTTCAGCAGCCATGCTGGACACCCTTACATGGACTTGACACTAGAACTTCCTTCTGCATCCATTCCATCTTCTCTAGGTGGATAAGGAGCTGACCTGGACTCCCCACAAGCTTTATTAATTCTGCTCTGAGCATCCTTGACTAACTAAAGATGATGGTAGTTTTGTTAGTTTGTGAGTGGTTAAAATTAAAAAGGCATTTATAGACTAAATAAACCTTAGTTGACCAAATCCTTGCTGCTGTGGTGGTCACCCATTGGCTGGGTTTGCTCCCTTCATGCTACTGAAAGGTCTGTCTTTACCTCTTTTCTTGCCCTCTTTCAGGAGGCCTTGAGGAGACTGAGGAGACATCTGCAAAGTGGCCAAACGATACAGCCTCTAACGCCAGCATCCAGGCACCAAGAAAGGGTAATGTATGTGAGGCCATACCAGGCCTCCGAGGATCTTTATTTTATTTTTCTTTTAAAATGCGGCAAATTTTGGTAAATAACCTAAACTCTTTAACCATTTCCAAGTGTAGTGTCTAGTGGTGTTAGGTGCATTGACAACGTAGTGTGACCTTCTCCATCTTGATCAGAATTTTAGCATCACTCCCAAAGGAGACCCGGTTGATATCACCAGACCCCAGATCCCAGTTTTGGGTGTCTTCTGGAAACTCCTTTGTCAGCAGCTGGACTGGGCATGCACACAGACAGCCATGGCCATGTGGAAGTGCTTCCTCCGGTGGACTGTGGGGTGGTTGGATGGGGGTACTTGCTGTGTCTGAGAGATTGGGTATGGAAAGCTGTCTTGCTTCCTGCAGGGGGCATGGAAGGTTGTCTTGCTGGGATAGGGGTATGGAAAGCTATCTTACTACAGGGGTGGGAGGTATGGAAATGCAGGGTTTATTGGTTGGAGATTGCTAGAAAATTCTGTCCTCTGTGGTTTGGCTTTTCTCTCTGGTTACTTGGCTTGTGAGTTGAAGGCCTGAGAAGAGAGATGGCAAGACTGATGTGTTTCAGAGAAGAGGAGCATCCATAAGGCATGAAAGGACAGTAGATCTGGGGTAATGGCTGTTAGCCAATGTAGACCAGAGTCTGCTCAGGGAGGGATAATGGAGACAGGTGGCTGCTGTGGCCAGTCTATCTAGAAATAGCCCCATGACCTCTCTACATGTGAAGGTTCAGAGGCCCAAGGGCCAGCAGTCCTATGAGTTCTGGTGGCATCTGGACATTTGTCAATCTTGGAGATACATTTCTGCTCAGGGCAGTGTTGGAGTTAACTGGAGAACAAAGGAGTAATTTTTTAAATTCTAGAATCCTGTGTTTTAAGGATACCTCTGTAGGGATGAAATAGAAATCATTACTTGTTATAGTTTATGATGTTGCTTCAATATTATTTTCTCCTACACATGTGAATATTTAAAACTCCATATACATTCACACAAATGTACGAATGGCTTGATACCACCATGTGTTATTCTTTAGTGCTTCCCCTTCCCCCTTATTTTGGCTGCCTCCCCCAGCCCCACAATCACCTTTCTCTTCTTCCCAGATAATAACATTTCTCCACTTCCCTATATGTTTTCCTACATGCATTTGTGTTGGCATAGAAGGACTGTACACACATAAGCATGCACATCAACATGCATGCATGCATAGGTTTTGCTATTATTCTTTTTAATGAAATCATAGCATGATTTTTAAAGACTTATTTTTATTTTTAACTATGTGTATCCATGTGTGTCTCTATGTGGGTATGTATCTATGGGTAGGTGTCCACAAAGAGCACTGAGTCTTCGGGAGCTGAGAAGAGGGATGACAAGGCATGGGGAGCTATGCATCTCAGAGAAGGAGAGGGTCCAGGAGGCAAGCAAAGACCGCAGATTGGGGTAGGGCGTGAGAGGTCATGCAAACTAGAACTGTGGACAATTACAAGCAGCCTGACCTGACCTGGGTGCTAGGAACCAAACTCGTGTCCCTTGCAAGAGCAGCATTCTTAACCACTGAACCTATCTCTCCAGCCCCATTTAGCATGTTTTTAATAGATGTTGCAATATTGAGTGTCTGCAGGAATAACAGTACATGTTTCCATAGTAACTTACGAGGGTTATCCCTTTCCCCAGAGCCTCACTAGTACCAGGTATTTTTAACCAATAAGCAATAGCTTATTATTCCTTAGTTTGTGTTCCTTCTTGATTGCTGGTGGCTGTGACCATCTTTTCCTGTGTTTGATAATGATCTGGGTGTGCACATTGATATTCACCTCTTTGTATCCTTTGCTTAGTTCCCTGTTGGGGTGCTGATAACCTTCTTCAAGTTGCCTTATTTTACAGAGCAGCAGATTTATCCCCTTCCCCACCGTGCTGCTGGAGGAGCCTGCATCTTGTAGCTGGGACCATGAACAGACAGTCCCTTTAGAATCTTCTCCTTTCTTTTCTTCTTCTTCACCCCACCCCCACCCCCAGCCCCTGGGCTGTAGTTCAGCTGTATTCAGAATATTTCCATAGCTTTCTCGAAGCCCTTGCTTTGGTTCCCAGCACCATATAAACTAGGTGTCAAGGTGCAGACCTGTAATCCCAGAAGCGGGCATGCAGAGGCAAGAGGATCAGAAGTTCAAGGTCATCTTCAGCTAAACAATAAATTTGAGGCTGGTCTGAACTACACAAGATCCTGCCTCAAAAAAAAAATCAAAACAAACAAATATATATACTTTTCTTCTTTTGCTTATTTGATAGTTATTAACAATATCTGTATTAATTCTTTGAAAACTTTGTATGTTTTTGATCATTTCCCCCTCTTCCCCAACTCCGCCTAGATCCACACCTCTCTCCACACCACCCAACCAACTTCATGTTCTCTCTCTTTCTCTCTCTCAGACCTATTGAGTTCAGTGTGTTGCCCAATTATTCTTGGGTGTGGGGCTTGTCCTGGATCACGGTTCACCCCGGATCACCCTTAAAGAAAACAGACTCCTTCCCAAGCAGCTATCAAATGCCAGTAGTTTCTCGACTGGGAGTGGGACTCTGTGTTCCACCCCACATACTGGGGTTTTGTCTGGTCTGAGCTCATGCAGGTCTCATGTGTGCTGTCGCAATCACTGTGAGTTCGTATATGCCTCTGCCCTGTTGTGTCCGGAAGACACTGTTCTCTTATGGTAATCCATCGGCTCAGGCTCCTGAAATCCTTCTATTCTCTCTCCCACAATATTCCGAGAGCCTTGGAGTAGGGAGTTGGGGAGGGGAGTGTCCTATGGATGCCCCATTTAGGGCTGAGCATGCAGAAGTCTTTTATTCTCTGTACATTGACCAGCTGTGGGTCTCTGTGTTAACCGCAAGAAGTTTCTCTGATTCAGCTTGAGAGATGGACTAATCTACGAATATAGCAGTGGCTCATTAGGAGTTATTTTAATACTATGGCCTTAAAGCAGAATAATGTTAGTAGATTCTTCCCTAGAGCATATTGTTCTATCTACCCATAAGTCTTTCGTCCCGATAACGGTGCCAGGTCTGGGTTCCTATTCATGGAATTGGTCTTACATCCAACCAGAAAGTGATTGGTTACTTCTATAATATTCATGCCACGGTTGCACTGGTGGGCCTGTTTTTGTTTATTATAGATGACAAGGTTCACATCTGGCTAAGAAACACTATGGATTGCTTTTCTCCCCCGGTAGCTTGCGTAGCACCTTACAGCATCATGAAAGCCTGCCTGTAAGGATGCAGCTTTCAGGTCAGTACCTGCTTCGTTTACCCATGTTTTCTGTTGCCAGCCTATGGTGCTTCCAGCTTCAGAGGCTCTTCATTTGGCTGCAGACGAACACGATGGGAAAGATGGATCACACTGTGTGGAGCAGCAGCTGGAGAGAGTTGTCACAACGCCGAAATGGCATAGGTGCCATGTTGACTTTTCTCTTCCACATTTATGTGATTTCCTGCTGCCTGAAAACCATCCTTGAAGTTGACTTTTAGACAATGACATGTCATGATTCTGTGGAGTGACTGGGTTCACTCAGTGCAGTGGCTCTCCCACTAATGTCAGCAAGGATCACCCACTCGACTGCATCCTAGCAGCTAGCTTGGGCTGGGTGGTTCATGCGTCCTAGCAGCTAGCTTGGGCTGGATGGTTCATGCATCCTAGCAGCTAGCTTGGGCTGGATGGTTCATGCATCCTAGCAGCTAGCTTGGGCTGGATGGTTCAGAACAGCTTAGTTGCCCTCTCCTCTTCAATGATCCAAGTCTACAGCAAGGTGGCTGGCTTATTAAAAAAGCAGAAAGCATAGGGACTGCACGAGAGCCCCAATGATAACTACTTCTGCCACATTTAATCAAGTCAAATGTCAGAGTTCAAGGAGAGAGAGGTGGACTCCACTGAATGCTAGCATTGGCATGTGCTCACAGAGACCAGCGGACTTGCTGGTCCACATAGGATACTATCATTATTTCTCATGTGTTCATCAGGAATAGATAATATTCCTGATGTATTTGCATTCACTAGTTTGCAGGGCATAAAAATCACCCAATCAAATAAGCCAGGAGAATCAGAAACACTTGGGTTTGAACCCTAGCTCAACCTTTTAGTAGCTACAATATCGGTCACTTTCTCTAAGTCTTCATTTGAAGCTTGGAGAGAATTAGACATATTCATATGAAGTGCAAACATTAAACATGATTAAGTGTAGCTTGGCTTTCCATCTTTTGTTTTGCTTTGGAGACAGGTTCTCAAAGTGACACTGACTTCAAGATCTTCCTGCCTCTGCGTCCCCAAGTGCTGGGATCACAGGCGCACGCCACCGGCTCCAGCATCCCTCCACTTTTTTCTTCCCACCTTCCCCTCTAGGAACGATATTAGCAGCACTAAGAATGTATCATCTACCCCTGGACTGAGCTTCCACAGCTGTTCCACAGCTGCACGGAGGACAGGAAGGAATAAGCCTCCTGCAGCCCATTAAAATTCTGCCTCTAGTTGGGCTGCACATGGAATTGGCTCGGCAGCAGATGTTGGAGTTTTTTAAGCAGGATGAAGATAACACTTTCCCCTTTCCACCCACACCTCTGAAGCCTGCTAGGCCCACAGAACTGCCCCTTGGATGACTCTGGCTTGTCCGAAGAGGTCAATGAGTGTAGAGGCTAAGTCCTTCTCTCCACTCTACACCACAGCCACAGTCTTTAATCTGGGGGGATGAGCAAGACCCCCAAGGTGAAGTCAAGGCAGGCTGTTCCAGTCTGTCCCTTCCTCCTCCCCACTCCATCCCTCTAGGACACTGCTGGATGCCTGCCTGGGGGGCACATCTTGTTTTTATTTGAACTGAAGATATGAAACACCGACCTTAGATTTCTCTTTAATTGCAGCCTGACTGTTTCCCACAAATCCAGAATGAGACAGGCTGAGCAGAAAGGGGGATTTGAGGCAGTTCTTGGTTAGTTTTAGCAGCGGTTGGTTTCCTAACACTATGTATCTCCACCCCTTCAGTCCTGAAGGTAGGGTTTTGTGCCTGCAGCCTTGGGCTGGATTCTAGACTGTTCCCTCAACATTCCAATGAAGCCTTGATCAGAGCAGCCTGTTCCTGGGAGCTGAGAGCCCAGCATACCCTTGGGTCTGTAATGCTATTAGTAAGTGTGTAGCTGCCACAGGGTACATCTTGGGCAAGCTAAGCAGAGTCTCATGTCTAGAACCATATTTGTAAAAGAACACGGCCCTTTTCCTTTTCCAGACCAAGCTATGACGCTTTTGTCCCAAAATGAAGAGTGGAAACTGTTTGCAACCCAAAGCAAGGATCCCACAGACAAAATGCCACCCCATACTCAATGACAATCTGTGAGTGTCATTGTCTGTATGTCCAGGTATAACCACAGAGCCTGACTACCCTCGGGCTCCCACTTTAACCATTTTAATTTGTTTCAACTGAAGACAGTTCCTGCAGGCTCTTGCACAGCCTTTGCTAACCACCAGTGATTGACAGTCTCCGCTTGGTTCCATGCTTGTCCCACAGATACGCTTCAGGAAGCAGTCAGGCCCGGGGGGCAGTTTGTGCATAACTATATGGAGAGTAAATGGCTGTAACTATCTTGAGCATTTATCATAAGTTCACTGCCCCTAAAACTCTTAATCTCGGCCCTTGAGCTTTATCAATGATTCCCAAACTCCACTGAGTTTTGGCCTCGATAGGAGCTCGCAAAACTGCAGGTGCCTGGACTCCAGGCCTGTTGGGTTGCAGTTTCAGTGCAAGAGCAGATAGCTGTAGTTTTTCATGGCTTTCTCAGTGTTTTTAGGGTGTACCCGGGTTTGAGAGCCATTGCATAGGACAATTTACAGCTCCCTTTGGAGCAAGGGACTGCTCTTGGGTCTTTTGAAAATGGTCATCAAGATGTGACTCTGGCTGCTGCCTGTTGGGGTGAGAGTTTTGCAGATATCTGGGCATTCAGGGTGCTTATTTCTGGAGTATGAGTTACAACTTGCCTAATGTAAAAATTACAGCTCTTTTGCTTGAGCAGTCTGATCAGTTGTATTTCTGTTTATGGCATGGCTGTGCCTTCAGCTGAAAATGAAATATTGAATAGCAATGGCCGATTCACTTTCAGAGAGGACATGTTACTCCCAGAGCAGGGAATTTAAAATGGCCTGTATCCCCAACACCACCACCCTATTCCACCCCCAGCGTGTTAAATCCTTTCAGATGCCCCCAAGCTCCTCTTGAAATGCAGAGCTCTTGGCCGTAATAAATAATTACATCCTTCTATTTGGACTCAGGTTCCAGATAGTAGTAATCCAAGAAAATCCAATAATGACAGTTGCATTAAGACCCCTCTTCCAGGCTAAGCAGAACATCTGTTTAGACATATTTTTAATCGGCAAATGCTTCCTGTGTTGAGTCCTCGGCAAATTAAATTTCTCACTGGACCGAAGGGGAAGCTGTCATTCAATAAGCCATCTCTGGAAATTACACCCCAGTCTGTTTCCAGGTGCACTTAAGATTTTCCCATGCTGACTTGGCCACATAAAACCGGCCCTTACAATGCTAGGTCACGTGTCCATATAGCACAGCTTGTCCAGGCAACATGGGATGTCTCAGTGCTTGTCCCTTGAATGGAGAAGGAATTTTTTTTTTTTTTTTTTTGCCCATTCTCCAAAGGAGAATTGGCAGCAGAGGAAAATTAAGAGACTTGTTGAAAACCATATGGGATATGAATAACAAACTTGCACTTGCTACATCTCTGCCTGTGATTACTTAAGACAGGATGAGTCTCAGGATGTGAACATTAAGGGCTTCGCTGCTGCCAACCTTTTGGAGAGGTTTCCGCCACAGAACTGTTTGGACCATTGGGCTGTTTATTTTTAGACTAGCTTGTCTGTTTGTTAGTTCATTCATTCAAAATACAAAAATATCGAATGCTGCTACCCTCTAGGCCCTGTGCAGGCATTGAGAACAGAACTATTAACGAAGATGCCTGCCTCAGTTCTTGCTCTCCATGGGGCTTCTGGTCGGCTAGTCCATTTGAAATCTTGAACCAATGAGTTCTATGGCTGGGTAGCAACAATATGCAAGGGGCTGTGTAAACAGGCTGGGTGAACTATGTGAAGTGGAGCAGGGTCCTAACAATGGACCTGCAGCCTGACTGTGGGATGGGGTGCTCCCAACTCCAGTGGGGTGTAGCCAGGTAGAAGATGGTCCACTCTTGCCACATCCAAATCTCCCCTAAAACACACTAGAGCCCAGATATAGTGACACATGCCTATAATCCCACCACTCAGGAGGCAGAGGCAGGAAGGCTGATACAAGCTCAAGGTAAAATTGGGTTTAGAGAAAGGCCCTGTCTTAGAAAAAAAAATTGTTATGTGAAATCTCTGGATTTTTCAAGAGTTGGCTTCCAAAGCGAGATTTTTTTTTTTTTTTTTTTTTTTTTTTGTAAAAACACAGTATGTGCCAAAAGTGTCCAGGCCAAATAAAACACATCTGTGGGTTGGGCTGATCCCAAGACTGCAAGTGTATGACTTCTGTTCTAGAAATTCGAGCAGCAAAAGAGTTCAGCCTTAAAATGTATTCTATAGCAACTTTTTAGGTGCAGAAATAGCACCAGGGAGCTTCTAGGAAGCCATAGGCAAACCTGTGCGTACAGCGTTCCATCGACCATGGATGGAGGTCAAAGGGAAGACAGGTGAGAGGGCCAATGAGAAGAGACCAGGGTTTACCCCAGGCTTCCGATGGTAAAGAGACTATTCAGGCACAATGAAACCAGGCTAGAACTTAGGGGTCAGAGCTGCTGTGCTAACACCAATGGAATGCCAATGTAGACATGGGAGATGTGCCCTTCATGCCACGGGAACCAGGAAGTGGTCAGTAAACTCCCACATAAAACAGACATCCTCCAAGGGCTCAGAGAGTAGAATACAGCCTTGCTTGTCTGCCCCAGGCTCGGACAGGAGCATGAATAACTTCTGCAAGAGTTTCAGTCACAAAGTCTGTCCCTCATGCAGATGTGAATCTCCAGCCTTCCTGCATAGGGAGCGCGCAATTCAGAAACTGATGTGAAAAGCTCACCCGAGACCCATAGAAGAAGTCTCCAAACCTGTTTACATATGGCCAACACTAGATGGACTCAGTAAGGTTTTAATGTATATGTGTAAGACAACAGTAATTCTAGGATTAGCAAATGTGGAAGGGAATCCAGGACACTAGGACTTGGAGGGAATAAGGGAGGAGCAGAGACCATGTGAATCTAGTACTCATGTATTAGATTCCCAGAAAATTCTAAATTAAAAAAAAATGGCTAGGCTAGAAAGAGTCCTAAAACACCAGAAACACAGGAAGTTAATCAATGAAGGAAAAGTCAGACGTCAACAAATTAGAGAATTCACTCCAATAACATAGCAGTCAGAGGGAATTTTAATAAGCATGACTAAAATAAGGAGCAAGCCAAAGGAAGAATTTAAAACAAAGGGAGAAAGAGTATTGTTAAAGGAAAGATATGTTTGAGGATCTTCTGGTTAGGTCTTGAGTAGATGGTTAGCTACGCCACTGAAGCAGGTGTAAGATAAATGGTGTGGTGAACACAGCTGAAGAGAGAATATGTGAAGTGGAAAGCAGGTCCCAGAACACCATGCAAGTCTAAGCACTCAGATGTAACTGAGGGCTTTCCCATCTGTTCCCAAGTTCCCAAAATAATGACTCTGAGACTTACAATGTATGACTAATTGCCTAAGCCATCAGCTTGGGTTTGCTCTCTGACTAGCTTGTAACTTAATTAACCTGTTTATTCTGAGTCCTGCCATGTGGCTAGTTACCTCTCCCCAGGTTCACACAATTTTCTGCATCAGCATTTGGGGGTGAATCTCCTCCCTGGCTCTATCACAGGAACCTCTCTCCCTGCTGGAACTCCCACCTCCTATTTCCTGCCTAAGCTAATATGCCAACAGCTTTTCTGTAGATAGGTGCTGCTTCCCTACACTACTAAAAGATTCTCCCTACACTCAAAGAAAGACACAAAATAGGAAGACACACACAAAAAAATAGGTATAGGGAGATGGAGGTTTGAATGATCATGTCCGATGGGTAATCAGAAGGAATTCTAGAATATCAGAGTATTTACAGATAAAGACTGAGAAATTGTCTTATCCTCATGAAATAACAATTAAAGTCATTAAAGAATGTGATTCCAGGCCGGAAAAGGTGTAGGTGCCCAAGAATAGGAAATGGATGGATCAGAAGGCATCTGTCTCCCAAACACGGAGCGGAGCGCTGCTAACAGAAGCTAACTGGAAATTCTAAAGCATGGAAACAGCAACATGAAACCATGGAGTCTGGAGTGTCAGTCTGGGGTCTGTCTGTCTGTCTGTCTGTCTGTCTCGGCAATGAAGATACACTGGCTGGGAAGGACAAAGTGAAGTCCCGAATGAGGGTCCTCAGTCTGTGGTTCCCTTTGGGATGTCAGAGCACCATTGCCCACCAGTTAGTGCTACAGTTCTTTTAGGCAAAAGTCTTCTACCATCTCAAATGGGGCAGCTCTCTGAGAGGATCTTAGCTCATTTGTGTTTCTTTATTGGGGGTGGGTCTGAATGCATACACTTTACTCTGGGTAAACCAAAGATCCTGTAATTTTTGGGCAGGGTGTGAGGCTATCCAGGAAGGGAAGCCTGAGGTGCCTCATTAGCATGGAGAAGTGCGGATTGTCTGTGACCACCTGGTTGGGAGTCTCTTGATTATGTGCTCCTGAGTCAGGCATGGAAACAGGGAGTTAGCTCTACTCCTATGGTCTCAGGTTCTGAGATTCCCAGAGTTTGCGCATGCTCCACCTCACCAGCCCCATGCTCGTTCCTCTGATGGCACGGTCTACATGCCCTACGCTGGAGTTGTCTCAAGAGTCTCATTTCTCAGAATAAAACTTGGGACTCTGTTTTTTTTCAGACCGATCTTCTAGTCCACGAATTCTTTATTCATCATTCAATTCTGTATGATTATTGAAACTGAAAATCAATGTTAATGAACAGGGAAGAGTCAAGGGAAACAATCTGCTTTTAATTAAAAGCAAGAAAGAGATGGAAAGAAAGACAAAAAGGAAAATCCAAGTGAGAGGAGGAGATCCACTTAGGTGGATCAATGACAGGAAAAAGAGATAGATGTTTGGTATTGAGAAGAGATGAACCCCAAGGCCTACTTAAACTTACATGCAGTGTAAGAATGGCTCTGGGCTGGAGAGATGGCTCAGTAGTCACAAGTGCTTCCTGCTTTCCCAGAAGACCCTCCAGTTCCTAACAACCATGTCAGGTGGCTCATAACTGCTTGTAAGTGCACGTCGGGAGATCTAATGTTCTCTCTATCTGGTCTCTGTTGGCTCCCATATGTACATCTGGAATGCACTCATTCACTCACATATACATAAATAAAAAATAAACCTCAACATATGTATAGGGGCCAGAGAGATGGTGCATGCCTCTTGATCTGAAATTCTGAATTTCATTTCTGACACCTATGTAGTGGGAAGAAATCAACTCCAGCAAGTGTTCCTCTGACCTTCACCCGCATGCCATGTCATGCATCCCCACACTACACGTGTGCACACCCACAGATAAACAAGTACATGTAAAAGAAGAAAATTTACTAATATGAAATATTTTTCTTTTTGGCCTGCTGATATACTCGTATACATGTATAGTCAAATGTTAAGAAGCTTTGTAATCCAAATCCAGTCTTACTCGGTTGTGTGTATAATTCTCACTCTTTGCTGGTGAGGACAAGACGTGTTGCAGTTGCTCTGGGAGACAGCCTTGTAGTTCCTAAAAGGGTTAAACGGTGCCATGTGATCCAGCATTCCACACCCAGCGCATGCTCGGCAGAAGCGCATGTGTACGTGAGTGTTCATAGCAGTATAATTTATAACAACCCCAAAGTTGGGATGACTCAGTGTTTAACCAAGGAATGGGTAAGCTAACTGTGGTTTAACCCTACAGCAGAATACTACTGAGCCACAAAATAGGATGAAGAGCCAACTCATGCTGGAACTGTGGATGAGCCTTGAAAATTAGCCAAGTAAAAGGGGCAGAGGCAGAGGTTGCTGTGGCCTGACCTCGCTCATGTGGAGAACAGGCAGAGCCACAGAAACCCAGCAGACCTCGGGCTGGCAAGGCAGAGGGAGAAACCGGAAATGACTGTTTATGGGGTCAGGGTTTCCTCCTGCAGTGTTGACAAGCTCATACAATTAGACAGCGCTGATGGCCGCACACCTGATACATAGGCTGACACCCATGGAATTGCAAGCTATGAAAGCAAATGCTATGGTTGTGAATAAGATCTCTTTTTTAAGGAGAGAAAGAGAAAAGAAACATACAAATAAAGAGAGGCGGGAATAGCTAAATAAAGGAAAGTTAAAAAGTGAATTTTCAAAAGCTGGATTTTTTTTCCTCCTGGAGGGAGGGGGTTGTAAAAACTGGACAGGAGGCTCTCTAAGGAAGAGTAAGGAGGAGTGTTAAACAAGCACACCGGATGACTCTGTGGAGGTCCAGCGTGGTCTGGATTCAGTCAGGGAATCCCAGTTTAAACATTCTCCTCTGTCCATCCTCACAATTTTCAAGGTCATTTTTGGACTTAGAACCTTTTTTTAATATTAAAAAATTAATTATATGTATATGTGTGCAGATGGGGTAGGTGGGTGGGTGAGTGGAGTGGAGTGGGTGGATGCATGTGAGTGTAGTGCCCATGGAGGGCAGAAGAGGGCGTTGGTTCCCTGGAGCCACTTGATCTTAGCCAGTTTATCTAAAATAAACAGCTACTGAATATTATCTACCAGGTTCTCAAAAACCTTGGTGGGTAAAATGTTCCCTTAGAACACAGGTTTACCCACCCCTGTGTCGGTCCACCATCAATGCAGTTTTAAGCTTAAGCATAACTGGCAGATAACTGACACTTTGACTGTCTTGCAGATGGCAAGGATGTCACCACATTTCTGCCTGACCCTGGGACCTCAAACACCACTGCTAAGACCTTCTCTGCTCGGGTTCGAAGAGCTACAACCTCAAGGACAGAGCGGATTTGGCCTGGAGGGGTCATTCCTTATGTCATTGGAGGAAACTTTACTGGTCAGTAGCCCTAGATGTGACCCCTTTGGAGTCAGTGTTTGGGCTGTCAGGCTTGAGAAGGGACTCTGTGGGAGTGTGTGGGTGCCAGGCCCACAGCAGTCCCTCGAGCTAAGGCTTTCTTGGGCCGGTGTAGCCTGACACCAGGGCCTCTGTTGGGGTTGTGTCTGCAGAGGTCACCCTATTCTGAAGGCTTGGTGAGGAGCAGGGAGTCTCATCAGGTCAGCCTTAAAAGGCTTAAACAATGAGTAGGAGGAAAGCAAGTGTGGAGCTGTCCATGGTGGCTTCTGGCCTCTGTCCCTTGGAAAAGTGCCCCACACGGTAACCAGAGGCTACACATAGGTATCACACAATGTGGCATGACTCTGCATCCTGTCTCCACTCCGGACAAATCATTTAAAGTGTATGTCTGTAGTTCCCTGTTCTTTAAATAAGACTGGTAGCTGGGCATGGTGGTGCACACCTTTAATTCCAGGGCTCTGGAGGCAGAGGCAGGTGGATCTTTGTGAGTTCAAGTTCAGTCTGATCTACAAAATGAGTCCAGGACAGTCAGGGCTACACAGAGAAACCCTGTCTTTAAAAACCAAACCAAACAAACCAAAACGAATAGAGAGAAAGAAAGAAAGAAAGAAAGAAAGAAAGAAAGAAAGAAAGAAAGAAAGAAAGAAAGAAAGAAAGAAAGAAGAAGGAGGGAGGGAGGGAGGGAGGGAGGGAGGGAGGGAGGGAGGGAGGGAGGGAGGAAGGAAGGAAGGAAGGAAGGAAGGAAGGAAGGAAGGAAGGAAGGAAGGAAGGAAGGGAGTTGGTGATAGAATTAAATGAGTTAAAAACAGGTAAGAACTCTCAAGAATTGTCCCCAATGTGTGCCATTACCTTTGCACTATGTAAATCACCTAGACTGAAGCTGGGGCTACTGTCCCCAGGTGAGCCTTCCCTACAGAGCCTTGTCTCCTTTTCCTTCCTCTTTTCTCCTTAACCAGCCTCACCAGCCACTTTCCTGTTCTAGGTGCTGCCCATCCCCAGGTCCCTAGCACACGTGCACTGTCCTGTCTCCTGGGACACTACCCCAGTGCTTTACCTGGCTGATCAAATGATATATCCAAGGTCAATCCTCCTGGATCCTCACCACCACCAGCAGCTGGACATGTACACCCCCCTCTGTAACTTTAACAGCATCCACCATGATCCAAAGTTTCTTCGCTTGTGTTTGTGTTTACATGTCTTTGCCCAAGCTCTGTGGGAGCAGGGGTAACCCGTCTTTTCATTCCTGCATGTCCAGCACCCAGGACAGTGCCTGGAACAGAGGAGGAGCTCCTCATATCTGCCCACAGCAGTACATCCCTGGCTGGATGCCTGAACAAAAAGCCCCACAGAGTGAGCATCCCAGCCTCTCAGTAGCTTTGTTAGCTTTTTACCTCCCTGGGAGACTGTGGCTTCTGTAAGAAGTGGCCAAAAGAAGCACATGGCTCAATGACTTGCCACAGCCACTGAGAACTGAATGAGCCTATTAGCAGCAGATCAGCAGGCCCGAGAGTGGACAAGCAGAACCTGGAAGAGATGGGTACCTTCCTAGGCTACCCTTCTGCTTGGTGACATAGCTATAACTTCCCCATGCTTTATCAGGAACTGCCATGAGAAAATGGAGAGGTCTTCTCCCTGATGTTCAGACAGCGTATCCAAGAAAGCTGCACACGGAGATTAAGATGCATCCCGAGGGCAGCTGCCCCTGCTCTTTGGTACACACATGCACTGTACTCTTTCTGGTCTAGTGTGCTGTGTTTTTCTGACCAACGATTTATATTGTCTTCATCAACATGAGTTAACTTTGTATAGTAGAATATTTTGCACAAGGTTTTATGTTATTATATAATTAGTAGGATTGCTATTTTTGTTTTAAAAGAGATTTATTTATTATTATATGTAAGTACACTATAGCTGTCTTCAGACACACCAGAAGAGGGCATCAGATCTCATTACAGATGGTTGTGAGCCACCATGTAGTTGCTGGGATTTGATCTCAGGACCTTCGGGAGAGCAGTCAATGCTCTTAACTGCTGAGCCATCTCACCAGCCCCCAGGATTGCTATTTTCATAGGTAACTGAACTACAAATAATGTAAACCCTAAGTATGTCAAGATGTCAAATAAATAAATAGATAGATAGATAAATAGGCAGACAGACAGACAGGTAAGTTAATCTTATATGCACATTTTTTTGAGAGACAATATAACGCTGTACCCATATTGTATTAGAGACTATGGTGGGGGGGCTTCCTCATTTTTATTTATTCATTTATTTTGCATCATTGTAAACTCAAGTCTCTGCTCTATCCCCCTCTGCAATTTTCAATTACTTGTTTCTAGAAACGTCTCATTGCTTCTAGCAAAGTTAAAATATTCTTTTATCTTGATAGATGTTAGAGAATAGTTACTGACTTGACATGACTGTCAGGCTGGGGCTTCATCAGTCAATAACTTTCCAAACAAGGAACTCTGGAGACAGGGTCAGGAAAAGTTTAAAATTCAGCTGTTTGCAAAGTCCTTACAATCAAGATTGAGGACCCTAGAAAACACTGAAACACCATTTAAAGTGTATAGATGTATGTGCAAATAAATGTGTAGAATGCATGGGAGCACTCTCCTGCAGGTGTGCAATTAGATGTATAGATTGCATGGGAGCACTCTCCTGCAGGCATGACAGAAAATGAGATCAGAATGCCATGCTGAAGAGAGAACACCCTCGAATCCAGAAACCTGCAACCACCAATTGAGTGACCTGGGTAAGACAAAAATGTTTAGAAAAATACTTTTAGTACAAAGGAAAAGCTGGGAGCCTAGGACACTCTAAGTTTCCCTCCCAACCCACAAACTCCAAGTCTCTAGGTTTTAAGTATTCAGGAGATCTATCTATCATCTATCTATCTATCTATCTATCTATCTATCTATCTATCTATCATCTATCTATCTATCATCTATGTATCTATCTATCTAAAATGAATGTTTTGCCTACATGTATGTCTGTGCATGCAGTGCCTGCAGAAGCCAGAAGAGGGCATTGAATATTCTGGGATGATTATGAGCACCTTGTTGGTGCTGGGAATTGAACCTGGGTCCTCTGGCAACAAGTGCCTTTAGCCAGTGAGTCATCTCTCCAGCCACAACATGCCCCTTGGCAAATTGTTGTTTTCAGCCTGGCTGGATGAAACCCACTATGTAGATGAGTCGTGCCTTGAACGTGCGGTGACTCAGCTCTTGCCTCTGATCCCTTAGGGCTTAGGTAGCTGACTGGTATCCTCAGCAGAGAGAATTGTGATTCCCAATGGATTTCTTTTCTGGGTTACTTTAAAATGCCTTTTAAAGACAATTTAAAATATTTGACAAACCTATATATACACAAGATAGTCTAAGTGCTGACCTGATATATTTATAATGTATAACTGTATAATGACACATTGTTTAATTATCCACACAACCCAATTAATGAACACATTCATCACCTCCCTAGTTACAGTTGTGTGTGTGTGTATGTGTGTATGTGTATGTATGTGTGTATGTATGTGTGTGTGTGTGTATGTGTGTGTATGTGTATGTGTGTGTGTATGTGTATGTGTGTGTGTATGTGTGTGTGTGTATGTGTATGTGTGTATGTGTGTGTGTGTGTGTGTGTGTGTGTGTGTGTGTGTGTGTTTTAGATGATATTGAAACTTTAAACCTCTCTTAAGCCTCAGGTTAAAAAACCAAAACAAAACACAGCGTTGTCAACAAGATTTTAAAAAATCAGGGCGCTGGGCATGGTGGTGCACGCCTTTAATCCCAGCACTTGGGAGGCAGAGGCAGGTGGATTTCTGAGTTCAAAGCCAGCCTGATCTACAAAGTGAGTTCCAGGACAGCCAGGGCTACACAGAGAAACCTTGTCTCGAAAAACAAAACAAAATAAAACAAAAAAAAATCAGAGCAAACTTTGTCTGTGGCTTCATGTCTGAAGAAGGTGTGCCCAGGAGTGACCAGCATTGCCCTGTCATTTCAGGTACCCAGAGAGCCATTTTCAAACAGGCCATGAGGCACTGGGAGAAGCACACCTGTGTGACCTTCGTAGAGAGGACAGATGAGGAAAGCTTCATTGTGTTCAGTTACAGGACCTGTGGGTAAGTAGGAAGTAAGACTGCCTCAGCACGGAATGAGGCGACAGATGGATGTGGGCTCTGGAAGTTTCTGTCACTGGACATTTCCACTGAGCTGTGATTTTCGGGAGGACAGGTTTTGCTGGAAGCTCTTTGTCTTCAGTGAAATCGCAGAGCAGGTGAGTTCATGTGAGGATCCAGGAAGTCTCACTGTTGGTGGCCCTGTCACCAGGACAGCATGGCTTATGATTTCTGTGGAGACTTAGGTCAGGACTCCACGGAAGCACTGATAGCTGATGAAGTGGCAGGCTCTCCCTGCTCACAGGTGGGTGTTTGAATGTATGAACTTCTGCTATTTTAGAGGCCCCATGGGCTTACAGACTTCCTCCAGAATTCATAATGTGCAATGATTGAGTTATTATAGGAGAAACATGTTAGGCTAGCTGGGGAGATGGCTCAGTGGGAAAGAGCTTGCCATGCAAGCATGAGGACGTTAGTTCAGATCCCCAGTTCCTGTGTAACAGCCAGGTGTGATGGATATGTCTATAACTCCAGAGGTGGGGCCCAGAGGTAGGTGAATCCCCAGAACTCTACCCAGCCAGGCTTGCCAAAATGGTGAGCTCTGACTCTGTGGGAGGCCCTGTGTCAAAAAACAAAGTGGAGAGCAATAGAGAGAAGCACCTGACATTGACCTCTGGTCTGCACACATACATGCAAGGGTAAGTACACACACACATGCACACACATGCACACTCATGCACACATGCATGAACACACTCATGCACACACACACATGCATACTCATGCACACATACACATGCACACACATATACACACATGCACACTCATGCACACTCGCATGAACACACTCATGCACACACATATGCATACATGCATGAACACACTCATGCACACACACGCACGCACATACACACGTATGTATGCACACATACACACACAAAATGTCTGTCATGCTGATAAGTGTAAGTGATATGCTCTCTTACCCAGGTTCCTATATTGGATTTTTTTAAAAATCCCAACCAGATGCTCTTCATATAGATGATTACTAAAGACACGACCGAACTTTGAAGGGAAAGGCAAATAAGTTGGAAGCAAGTCCGAGCAGAGAGGGACACCCAGATAACAAGTTCATATACAAATAAGACTTTTACTGTTTTGTTTTAAAATTTATAATTAATTATCTAATTAATTTTGCAGTGCTGGTCATCAAACCCAGGGACTTGTGCATATTAGGCAGTGCGCTACACCCCCGTTGTCATTTGTACAGTCAGAGGGAAAAAATTAGGACCTTCATAATGAGAAATGGTACAAGCTATGGTGAGGGTCAGGCTGCATACATATTTATTGTGTATCTGTCATACATATATAAAGCATGAAGAATATAAGCCAAGCCTAGTGAATCCAAGAGGGAAATGCATGGGAAAACATTACTGGGATACTTGCTTATTTCTGTAAGTCCAAATAGGTCGGCATCAAGTTGATAAAAAATAATGAGGGATTTGTAGAGGATTTGGAAGATACAGTTAACAGGGTTGATTCTGCAGGACTGTTAGTTTATACCCCCATAACATGTCTTTAAATGGACACAGAAGGTCAAGATACCTGCTCATCCATTAAATACTAAGAATAGCTCAGTGGCCTGGGGAGATAGTTTTATGGGTAAAGTGATTCCTACACCAGTTGGAGGACCTGAGTTCAGACCCCCCCCCAAAGCCCATCTAAAGCTGGATAGAGCAGGGTATGCCTTTAATCACAGCATACCGAAGGGGAGATGAGATGAGAGGCAGAGAATGAAGAACCCTCAGCTCACTGACCGGGTAGTCCAGTGACCTCCACAGTGAACAACAGGAGGTGCCTACCGTATCAAACAAGGTAGAAAGTGAGGACCAACACGCTAGGCTGCTCGCTGTCCCCAACATGTGGGTTCTGGGGCACACATGCCTATAAACGTGTGTTTGCATGCATGCGACACACACACATTTTAAAAGCAAAAATAAACAATAAAATTTAAGAACAGCCTAATAGCTTGTAAAGGTTAGAAACAGCATTAAAATATTCTCATATTGAAAAGCAATGACGGGCTGGAGAGAGATGGCTCAATGGTTAAGAGCACTGACGGCTCTTCCAGAGGACCTGAGTTCAATTCCCAGCAACCACATGGTGACTCACAACCATCTGTCATGGGATCCAATGCCCTCTTCTTGAGTGTCTGAAGACAATGACAGTGTACTCATATAGAATAAATAAATATTTAAAGAAAAGAAAGAAAGAAAGGAAAGCAATGAAATGGCATGGTAATAAGAGTAGAGTTAACAGCACTCTTTTTGTTAAAAACTCCACTTGGTCTAGAGCCTTTATCAGGTAATTAAGATCTGCATGATGTCTAGTAATGAAATCGCTACAGTCCAAAGGGAAAGAGACAAAGCTAAAGATATGTCCACAAAATAGATCACATTGTTAATTAAGAATGATGATACCATTGTTAATTCAAAGAAGCTGGTGATCTTGTGTGTTTGTGTGTGTGTGTGTGTGTGTGTGTGTGTGTGTGTGTAAACCACCATTACAAAAGAATTTGCCCAGTGAGAACACAAATGAACACACAAAGCAAAAGGTTATAGGGCTAATCAACCCGAGTGAATTCTTTGACCAAATAAAAACAGTAGACAACTACTTCAGGCAAGAAAAAGCAACAGTGCAGAAACACACAAACTTAGAAAGAGAGAGAAGAGACACAGTCAGAGAAACCGCAGCAGAATCGTAAATAGTTCCTGCAACACTGAGGGAAAGAAATATGGCTAACTCCAAGATAAATATGGAGCATTGGCACAGACCAATCAATAACTTTGTAGACTTAGATTTTTCACAACCTACTTTAATAAGGGTTCTTAAATGCTTTAACCTGCTGTCTACCCCACCACCCACCAGAGGCAGTGGAAAGGAAAGGTTAGTAGGGCAAAAGGGGGACGTGGGACTATGTAAAAATTGTTCTTTGGGGTGATCCCATTCTTTGTTGTCAGCATATCAGCAGTTCAGTTCACATGAATCAGCAGCAGTAGCTTGATCCACTCACCATTTACAAATCTGCAACGGCAGTTCTATCCAGAAGAAACCTCGAGGCTTTGCCAATCAACCCAAGTCCAAGGAAGTGGCAAGAAGCCCTTAGAACACCACCAGAAGTTCTTTGGTGGGTTTCTCTCTAGGGAATCATGACAAACAAGATTAGCCAAGAAGGCAAGGAGAACCAATGCCACACAGCGTTGTCCACTGTCTGTTGGACTATATTTATATCCTTTCCAAACATCACATGTTCTCTAAGCATCTGCTTGCTCTAGCAGAACATCACATGCCTTTTTCCCAGGCTGCTTCCAGAAGAATTCCATGTGTCTGTTCTCAGCAAAACATCCTCCCACGTGCCTCTTCAGCAAACACGTCCTCTCATACTAAGAGAGTTTCCAGAAAACATCCAGAAACAGAAAACATCCTTCCCTCTTCCCCATCTCCTTCCATCCCTGTTCTTTCCTTCTAGGATCCTCCCCTCAGACCGCTTTCCTCTTTCATGTCCCATGTGTTCTTTTGCTCACGATCCATCCTTTCTCATCACCTAACATTACCCTTTCTTAGTTAACTTTCTATTTTTGTATTTTACTCTTATTTACCTTTTTGCATGCATTATAAGCCAGAATCTGCACATGAGGGAGAACATGTAGTTTTTGTCTTCCTGAGTCTGGGATCACCGTGCTTAGTGTTATACTTCATAGAGCCACTCCCTCTCCTGATTTAGCTTTTCTTCACAGTTGAATAACATCCCATTGTGTTTGCATACCGCTTTTTCATTATCCACTAACCTGTGGAAGGACACTGTGATGGTTTGTATAGGCTTGGCCCAGGGAGTGGCACTATTAGGAGGTGTGGCCTTGTTGGAGTAACTGTGTGACTGTGGGTGTGGGCTTAAGACCCTTACTCTAGCTGCCTGTAAGTCAGTCTTCCACTAGCAGCCTTCAGATGAAGATGTAGAACTCTCAGCTCCTCCAGCACCATGCCTGCCTGGATGCTACCATGTCCCTGCCTTGATGATAATGGACTGAATCTCTGAATCTGTAAGCCAGCCCCAATTAAATGTTGTCTTTTATAAGATGAGCATTGGTCATGGTGTCTGTTCACAGCAGTAAAACCCTAACTAAGGCACACACCTAGGCTCGTTCTGTGTCCTTGCTATCACTAATACAGAAAGCAGTGATAAACACAGATTGCAACATCCCTGTGATGGGACACAGGGTTCTTTGAGTACATGTCCTGGAGTGATACAGCTGGGCAGAATAGTAACTTTTAAAGAAACTGATAAACAGAAGGAAGAAATTCTTTCCCTTGAAGCCCCAAATCCTGAGTTGCATAATGAATTCTTTTAGATCTTTCAATGCTATTAATATTGAAACATTGAAGTGTGTAAGAGGAAGAACATTTCCAATGCTTTTTAGAGGACCATCATGGAATTGCCTGCCGTCCTGAAAGCATCCATAGTGGATGAAGAAATTAACAAGTACAGTTGAACCTTACATGAATAGCTATGCAAAAGTCCACCTAAGATGTTAGAACTCCCAGTGAAGACAGCAAAAGAAAGGCTACCCATCAATTTGTCTAGAACACAAGACCTGTTTGTATCCAGGAAGTCTACTCATATAGCTGACAGATTGGAGAGATCTGGGCATACCTCCACAGATGCTGAAGGCATCTTGGTGACCAGCACACACTTCTGTTTCAAAAAGGAACCAAGGCATGGCAGGAATAAGTGCTAATTATAACAGTGTGAATTTTCATGTAGCTCTAAATTTGTATGCATATGCTTTATGTATGTATGAGGACACACTGACCCTAGAAGTATTTCCATTAGAATCAGGAACCTGACTCTAAGAGATTTCTGGCCTGCACAATTATTTAACACTGTTCTGGAAACGCTAACATGCCTAGATGGGAAAGTGAAATCAACACAGTGGAGATTGGCAGGAACGAGGCCAAGGTTGCATTATTGAGAGTTAACGTGGCCATGTGCCTGGAAACCCAGAAAGTCAAGTGAGAAACTTAAAACCCAAGAGACTCTACTAAGGTGACTGATCACAAAATGAATAGAAAGTTAAATATGTTCTTTACTCATGCGTAGTCTGATAGGTTTTTAGGATGGGAAAATGTTATAACATTTTTGTTGTCTTTGGATAAGGATTGGAGTAGGGGTGAGAGAGGCCAGTCTTTTCCAACATAGACATGCGTGCTTACATGCTCAATACACAACATGTGGCAGATGGGGTAATTCAATGTTTTAATTTTTAAAATATGTATCTTAATGTGTATGTGTGTGAGTGTTTTGCCTGTGTATATATGCTCCATAGAAGACCTGGTACCTTTGGAGGCCAGAAGAAGGCATCAGATTTCTGGTAGCTGCAGGTAGTCGTGAGGTGCCATGTGGGTGCTAGGAATTAAACCCAGTTCCTCTGCAAGAACAGCAAGTGCCATTAACTACTGAGCCATCTCTCCAGCACCTTTGATTTCTTTTTTATACCTTTTATTCAAGTATTCTGATAAGCCTGGTGTGGTGATGTATACCTGGAATCCTAGCACTCCAGAGGTCGAGGCTGGAATAACAGGAAACTTAGGGGTCAGCCTGGGCTACATAATGAGTTCTAAGCTCACCTTGGCTACATAGTTAAACAATTCTAACAGGCTAGAGAGTTACCTCAGTGGGTAAGGATGCTTACTTTGGAAGTCTTAGGCTCTAAGCTTGAATTCTCAGCACCCACTTTGTTCTTTGGCAAACCTCTGTACGTGCAAAGGTATGCATACCTTCACACTAATGTGCTATCAGGTACACACACACACACACACACACACACACGCACACATGCACCCGTGCATACACACACATCCCACTCAATAGCAAAATGATAATAAAAGTCTCATCAAACCAGTGTTTACCTGTGTATTAGGAATAATAAATAAACATTTCTTGAAAAAAAATTGTACCTAATACAGACTCTCACTGAAAGCCATTGACAATAATATCCAGAGGCACCCTTTAGAGAACTCAGCCACCTACCCCTCAAAGAAGGTCCCATAGACACAAAACTTAGAAGAGAGACAGGAGTAGACACACTTCATTCTGGGTAGGAGGCCCATTTTTGCCTTTGGGTTCTGAATGGGATTGGTGACCACCAAAAGGCAGAGGTGCATTTTGAGTGAATTGTGACCTCGTTGTGGGGAGTTGGACAATGGAAATCTCCCACCTCTGAAATGCATTTCTTTTTTCAAATGCACCATTATACCAGGGGAAGCAAGGTGAGATGGGAACGGGGTGTGCCTCTTCATTTTGATATCCTCAGACCTGCTGATATGCATATTTCTACCACCCAGTTGTTGTTCCTACGTGGGACGCCGAGGAGGTGGCCCGCAGGCCATATCCATTGGGAAAAACTGTGACAAGTTCGGCATTGTGGCTCACGAGCTGGGCCATGTGGTTGGGTTCTGGCATGAACACACTCGGCCAGACCGAGACCAACATGTCACCATCATCAGGGAAAACATCCAGCCAGGTAAGGGATCTTGGGTGGAATCTCAAAGCTAGCAAGGTTGGACATCCACAGGCTTTGGGACACTGAGAGGAGGGCCTGCTGGGAGCTGCTCAGGCTCATGGCCAGCAGTGAAGGCAGTGACCGCACTTGGTGAGCTGTTGTTATGAGCTCTGCCACTGTCTGCCTGTGGCCTTCCTGAGAACGCATCTTTGGAAGCTCATGGCTTACAACAGAATAGGAACTATGATTCTCTCTCCGTGTTGTAAGGGGCAATGAAATCCAATCTCAGTTCCTAAATGGCCGTGTCTGGGATGAGTAGGCAAAAGAGGAGTTCGGGCAGCTTTTAAGAGCCACTTTTACCATGCAATGCAGCCTTTTGAAACCATACCGTTATTAAGATACAAATGTGTGCAAAACCAACACCTCTGCATAGAGGATTCTGCCCCAAGGCAAACAGCATGCACAGAGCAAACATGCATGCATCCTCTCACGTCGAATACTTCATTTGGTCTAAAAGTTTGCATTGGAGCCTGGTGGGGTAGTATTGGCTTATAAACCACACACTAGGGAGGTTGAGGCAGGAGGATCACAAGTTGGAGGCCAGCCAGCCTGGACAATGATTGAGTTCAAATCTATCTCAGTCAACTAATGAGACCTGTCTCAAAACAAAGAAATACGAACAAAAAAACTACAACCAAAAGGGTGATACTAAACATGAAAGTAGCTAGCTAAGTTATATGGCTGCCTTAAATCTGCTTTATGTATGTATTTGTACATGTGTGTTCACATGTTTGTGGCATGTGGAGACCAGAAGACAACCTTGGGTGTCGTTCCTCAAGGACTTTCCATATGATTTTTTTGAGACAAAATTTCTCATTAACCTTGAGCTTGCCAAGGCAGCTAGAATGGCTGCCAATAAGCCCTAGGGGCCCACCCATTTCTGTCCCCAAGGCCAGCTTTATAACCTGGATCTGGGAATTGAAGTCAAGTCATTGTGCTTGTGAAGAGAGCACAACCCAGACCAAACTCCCCAGACCGTTTTACTTGCTTCGGATGACAAAGCATTTGGGATTTAACTTTCTAATTTATATTCTTGTTTTTTTCACATTGTAAGATCAGATTTGGAGGAGGGGTTTTTTTTCTAAATTTATTCATTTATTCATGTTACAACCCAATATCAGCCCTTCCTCTCTTCCATCTTCCCTTCTGGGTATCAACACCCCTCTGTCCTACACATCAAGTTACTACAGGACTAGGCATATCCCCTCTCACTGATGCCAGATAAGGCCATCCATTTAGGGGTTTGGGATCCAAAAGCAGGCAGGCCAAAGGCTCAGGGACAGCCCCCACTCCAGTTTCTGGGAGACCCACATGAAGACCAAGCTGCTCATCTGCTACATATGTGCAGGGGGGCAGGGGGTGGGAGGTTGGTCCAGCCTGTGTTCGCTCTTTGGTTGGCAATTCAGTCTCTGGGAGCCCCCAAGGGACCAGGTTAGTTGATCTTCCTGTTCTTCCTGTGTAGTCCCTGTCCTCTTCCGGTCCCTCAATCTTTCTTCCAACCCTTCCATAAGACTCCCCGATATCCATCTAATGTTTGGGTGTGAATCTCTGAATCTCTTTCCATTAGCTGCTGGATGAAGGGGAAAATTTTTTTTAACAACATATTTTGGACAAATAGATTGAGTGCTAATCTTTCTGCAAGCATAGTTGAAAGTTTCAAATGGCATTTTGGGGAGGGGTGTTGGACAGTGGGGCAGAGAGAACATAAGGCTTGCTCTATGTTTCAAATTTCTACTCTATTCCAAACAATCACCAGAAGCCCCACAAATCCTGTTGTCTGGCTGCTCAGGCAACAGAAGCAGTAGGAAGTTACCCTGGGCCCTCCTTCCCACAGCTTCACTTTGGGCACTGCCTTATTTCTATAGTCCTTAACAGAGTGTTGTGTCACAGGTCAGGAGTATAATTTCTTAAAAATGGAAGCCGGCGAGGTGAGCTCTCTGGGAGAGACCTACGACTTCGACAGCATCATGCACTATGCCCGGAACACCTTCTCAAGGTCGGAATCTTTGCTGGGACATCTGTTTTATGGGACATCTGGGACACCTGCCTCAGGCGTGGGTGGGAGTCCTGAGGTCTGTGGAGAGTGAGTGAGTCTGGGCATGCTCCTACCATGGCTGGCCTGTCCATCCTTGAAATACAGTGGCCTCTGGGCTGCCGTGAAATACAATCTAATCACGTTCTTGCTAATGAGATTGAGTCCCGTTGTGAAGCTGGCGTTCCATCATGCCCTCATGCCACGAGAAGCAACTGGAGAAGAGAAATTACAGAAAGGTCATCTGGGAGAATAACCTAAAGGCTTTTTGTAGAATTCCCATTAGGTGGGGGCATCTCTAACTAATGCACATCCTAAACAAATCAGCAGGTACTTGCCGTTGTCCTAGAAGAGGTTCTGGTTTTTTGGAAGCTAGGCTGTGTCAGAGATGGAAGGGCTGTAAATCACAGGTTGTTTTCAGAGACAGAGAAAACTAGGCTCCAGCCATCTTAAGAGAGCTTAGGTACCCCAGATCAGAGTGAGAACAAAGACCCAGGTTTCCTGCTTTCAGGGTGCTAATCACCAGAGAAGGGCTGGACCTGCTATTTACCTCAGGTACACTTGGGGTCTGTCCCATGTGAGGGGCTATGCAAGAAGATGTTGTGTTCTCCGCACTGCTTCTGCATCTAGTCCACAGTAAGTGTCTGTGCACAGAATCTCATCCACACTAGTCCCAGCCAGAAATCTTCCCAATCCTTAAAGGGAACACTTAGAAGGACACACTGCAAATATTTCCCCCCTCTAAGCTGTTAAGCATCCTCCTACAACAGTCTGTTCATTTAGCTAATCCTTCCCCTAGAAAGCTCTGAGATGGTTTCCAATGCATGTGTGTGAGCACACACGCACGCACAAGAGTAAGGTGGGAAAACAGGCAGCCATGTTGAAGTCTGGATTGTCAGTACAACCAGCAAACCCTGCATGTGCTTCCTAGTAGGCAAGGCAAAGAGGAAAACGGATCTTCCATATGTGCCAGGATTAAAGGGAGCCATTGGCTTGCCTGTGTTGGCTCTGAATAGGAGACCAATGACCGAGAGAGAGCTCTTTGGTTCTTGGGCAAGGCAGCCTATCCATGAGGTGGCCAAACTGGAAAATCCTAAGCTCCTCAATGGCACTGTTTCTCTAGCCACCTATCTGCTTTAGTCATGACCTGCCTACTGCACCAAAGTGGGGCTTCCAGCCCTCTCACCAGAGGATGTTGCTCAAATCAGTTTCTGAGTCTCCTGGAGATGGGTGGAGCAGTTGCTCTCTGAGCCCCTTCCAGGTCCAGCCTTATGTGCAGCAGTCTCTGAGTCTAGTATAGGTGAGTGAGGGGTGGGCCAGTGATTCTGCGCATTGCCACACAGGAAATCTAAAGTGAAGAGGCTTCCTTTTCTGGACTGGTAAACTAAATAGACCTTGAGGGGTCCATTCTGAGCTTGGGAGGTATTCTAGTTTCCATTTTGTTGCTGTGATAAGATACTATGGCCAAAGCAACTTGCAGAAAAGAATTGATTTCATCTTATACTTCCAGGTCATAGTGCACTATTGTCTTAGTCAGGGTTTCTATTCCTGCACAAACATCAGGACCAAGAAGCAAGTTGGGGAGGAAAGGGTTTATTCAGCTTACACTTCCATGCTGCTGTTCATCACCAAAGGATGCAGGACTGGAACTCAAGCAGGTCAGAAAGCAGGAGCTGATGCACAAGCCATGGAGGGATGTTCTTTACTGGCTTGCTTCCCCTGGCTTGCTCAGCTTGCTCTCTTATAGAACCAAGACTACCAGCCCAGAGATAGTCCCACCTACAAGGGGCCTTTCCCCCTTGATCACTAATTGAAAAAATGCCTTACAGTTGGATCTCATGGAGGCATTTCCCCAACTGAAGCTCCTTTCTCTGTGATAACTCCAGCTGTGTCAAGTTGACACAAAACCAGCCAGTACACTATTAAAAGAAGGAACTTGAAGCAGAAACCACAGAGCAGCGGTTCTCAATCTTCTTAACGCTGTGACCCTCTAACCATAACATTGTTCTGTTGCTACTTCCTAACAGTAAATTTACTACTGTTCTGAATCATAACATAAATATCTGAGATGCAGGATACCTGATATGTGGCTTGTGAACCCACAGGTTGAGAACCACTGACATAGTGGAATATCGTTTTCTGGCTCACTCAACAGGTCCATACTTAGTCTGTCTCAGTCTCTCTTTCCCTCTCTTAATTATGTGCTTCTATTTCATATGTGTTTTTCCTGTACCTAAGTGTACTTCATCTGTGCCTGATATCCTCAGAGGCAACACATTGGGTCCCCTGAAACTAGAGTTATACATTGTTGTGAGATGCCATATGGGTCCTGGAAACTGAACCTGAGTCCTCTGTAAGAACAGCAAGTTATCTTAGCTACTGAGCCCTATCTCTAGACCCAGAGCTAGTTTTCTTTTTTCTTTTAAATTAGATATATTCTTTATTTACATTTCAAATGTTATCCCCTTTCCTAGTTTTCCCTCTGAAAATCCTCTATTCCCTTCCCCCACCCCGCTCCCCAACCCACCCACTCCCATTCCTGGTCCTGGCATTCCCCTATACTGGGGCATAGAATCTTCCCAGGACCTAGGGCCTCTCCTCCCATTGGTGATGGACTAGGCCATCCTCTGCAACATATATAACCAGAGCCACAAGTTCCACCATGTATTTTCTTTGATTGGTGGTTTAGTTCCAAGGAGCTCTGGGGTACTGGTTAGTTCATATTAATGTTTCCCCTATAGGGATTCAGATCCCTTCAGCTCCTTGGGTACTTTCTCCAGCATCTTCATTACTGACCTTGTCATAGCTGGTTGTCTTATAACAACCCAGGGTCACTTTCCCAGGGAATAGTGCCACCCACAGTGGACTGTGCCTACCTACATCAACTAATAATCAAAAACTTGACCAGTTTGATCTAGGCAGTTCTCTCAGGTGACTCTAGTCTATGTCAAGCTGATAGTTGAAGTTAACTAGAACATGGAGGGAATCCCAGGAAGCCAGTGGAGTGGGTAGGTTGAAAGCCTAACCAGGGATAAGAGGTGGGTGGGATAGGGCTGAGATTCAACTTGGAAAACATGCAAGGAATAACCTGGCACCACTTGCCTGTCAGAGGCTATGAACTGATATATAAAGACAATATCAACTGTCAAGGACACAGTGTCACACTGGCCCAATTGAGAATCTTGTGCCTTGGGTCTTATTTCTGTAACTTCTGTAACTCTTCATATCACTTTATAACTTTTGGTCCTGAGCCTAGTCTTTAGTGGCTGAGCCATCTCTGTTTATCTGCAACATTCCTCCCTCCCCCAGTAGACTGAGATCCTTGCACAAAGACAGAATCTCATCCTCTTCGAGTCTCTAGCATCCGGTGGGGTCCCAACTAGGTACCCAGTAGATTTTTGTTACTTTTTAAAGTGAATGTGTGAGGTCAAAGAGGCCTAGAGAGCTGCATCGCAGAGGAATGAGCAAGGAAAGTCCTATCTGTTATTCTTTCTAAGTCTTTGCTTAACTCATGGTGGTTGCTCCTCTCCAGAACGGAAGCTGTAAGCCTCTGCTACGTAGGGCATGTAGGGCTATAGGAATGAAGCCACCTTCCTCTCGATTGCTCCCTGCCATCCTCTGCACTAAGTTCTTGGGCCTGAGGCCAAGCAGAGGCTCATCATACTTTGCCTAACTTTTTTCTTTTCCTAAATATCATTTCCTCTCCTGCGATCTCCAGCTCATAATCGCATCACTTCTGCCCCTCAGGAAGAAACCTTGACGAACCCCAAAGTCAGCATGAACCAGCTTATCAGCATAGACCAGAGGAAACCCTTGGGCCAAATCCATGAAGTAATCACACCTCATACAAAGTGCCTAGAACACCTAGGAAGGAGATTGGCCAGAGACAGCACCAGGCTGTGATGGGCAGGGCCGTGGCCCCCAGGCAGACTTTGGCTACTGCTACAATACCCATTACTGTGCAGTTTCCTTAGCAAACTTAGTATCTTAAACTACTGTTGTTGTTTCTGATCCTCTGGCTCAGCCCAGCTCTTTCTTCTTTGGTCTGGTCTTGCCCAGAGCTTGATTGGGCTGGGAGTCTAAAATGGCCAGCCATACATCCAGTACTCAGTACCAGCTGACCACAGCCCATGTCCTCCTTGCACTTCAGTGGACTTGGCCAGGCCCTTCTCTGCTTAAGGACTCAGGGCCGTTAGAGGGCAGCCTGGGTGGCTGCAAGCCTCTTAGTGGCCAGGCTCTAGAACTTGCATTCCATCACTTCTGCTACCTTCTATTGGTCAGAGCAACCCAGAAGGCCAGAATCTGGTAAGAGAAGAAATACACCCTGCCTCCGAATGAGGGAAATGGCAACGTTGTCTTTCAAAGGCACAACGCTATCAAGATGGTGAGGTGTGTTTTTCTAACCATTTCCCCCAGCTCTTATCAGCTCTTGCCCCAGGGTTTGGAAATCTTCCCTCCACAAATATGTTTTGCCTCAGGTGGATGTCTGTACTGGCGTTTATGATGCTTTTCTGTATGAAGTTTTAGAAGGTTTTTTTGTACAACAGACTCTTAAATGGCTGGCTTCATGGGCATTTTGTTAGACGCCTCTCCTTTTCTAACTACAGCTCATTCCCCTGGATCATTTCTTTCCTGGGGCCGCACTGTACCTTGCCTTTTAGCTTGTGAAGGAGCAGCCAACTGCCTGCCGAGCACAGGCTTGTGGAACAAAGCCCTTCCTGCTGATGGGAAACTCGGTCTCTGCATCTCTGAGTCTCTTTACGACCTGAGCTCTCTCCTTTCAGCTCTTTCTCCTCTGGTTTTATTGCCCTTTTTCCCTTCCCCCCTTGACTGGGCCCAGGCAGTGGGTAATGATGTCCTTAGAAGTTTGGCTGGGCATGGGTCCAGGAGATGAGGAGACAGTTCTCTGGTACAGGGATGTCTTTGTTTGGAAAACTCAGAGCTGACATTTTTATCCTCCAAAGCATCTGCCAAAACTCCCCTGTGTAACCTGAAGTCAGTGCTGGGCTCTGTCTATCCAGAAAGGGGAAAGATGCAGTGCTCTAGAACTGCATAAAGGGTGGCTCTGAGAGTGGACATGCTCCAGAATCCAGCTGTCTGTCAGTAATTCATAGCATTGTATTGATGTCCTAGCTCTGGAGATCGGCTGTGAACCAGTGTCCAGCCTGCGACTTTTGTCTCAACGTCAGACTCCCTTCCCCTGGGCACTCAGACCATCACCTACTGTGCTCAAGGAGCAACAGACTTCCATGCACAGTAGGCAGAAAGATGAAAATCCCTGGCAGAAGGTTCCAGGCCTGTGTAGGTGTGGGGCTGGCTCTTCATTTCTAGCTCTGTTTCCACACGAAGTCACTCGGGACCTAGTGACAATAGGCCTGCCTCCCAGGGTCTTCTGAAGAAGAAAGCATATTGAGAGGCCCTAAGAATAGTGGAGGAGGGGACATGGTCTATGCATGCCAGGCCCACTGGTGGCTTTTCCAGTCATCTGCTAAGTCCAGGCTACTCCTTCCACAACATACTGATATTTGTTTGCAAAATCCCTCTTTCAAGGAAGCTGTCACAAGGTAACATGTCTTTTGTTAGGGCAGAAGTGTCTCTGTTGAGTAGCAGGTAACTGAATTTAGAATTTTAGTTGTCTTAGGGGTCATGATTTAAGGTTTCAAACCTGGTGTCAGGAGGGGAGAAGTGCCACTGAAGTGTCTTGGGGGACTCTGGAGAATAAGGGCATGAGACTCAGAGAAAGTCAGGGCAGAGGGTTCAATGCTGGACAAAGGAGACCCAGCTTTGCTTCTTGGAGAGAATGAGTACGCTAGGACTCTGACTGAGAAAAACAAGAATTTCACAGCCAAAACGATAACAAAGTGATATAAGCAGAAAGAAATGGAGATGTGGATTATCCAGTGTAACAGAGAGTTTAAGACAGCACAGAGCTGGGAGAGAAACAGACAGAGAGAGACAGAGAGAGCAGTTAATAACCAGGCTGTGTATGTTTAAGCTGACTGTGTTGCATGTAAATAGCTATTTTGTGAAGTTCTTTGAAGATAGTCCCTGATTGTGGCTGCATAATTTAATTAAAGAGGGAGGCAGGGGTTGTGCTTCCCCTCTATCCCCAGTCCCTAAAAATAGAAAGGAGAAATGTATTCTTGAGAGACTTATTTTTGACAAAGGAGAAAATATCATCACACATTAAAAAAAATTAGTATGGCATGAAATTAGTCGAGAGAATATGCAACATAAGATGGGATGGGTAGGAAGGGTCCTAGAAGGCTTTTTTGTTGTTGTTGGTGGTGGTGGTTTTTGTTTGTTTGTTTGTTTGCTTTTTCGAGACAGGGTTTCTCTGTGTAGTCCTGGCTGTCCTGTAACTCACTTTGTAGACCAGGCTGGCCTCAAACTCAGAAATCTGCCTGTCTCTGCCTCCCAAGTACTGGGATTAAAGGCGTGTGCCACCACCGCCCGGCCCTAGAAGGCTTTTAAGAGGGGGGAGAGAGGTGATGGGGATCTAGAGAATGAATAGGAATCTGTGGGTAGGCGAGACAGGATGGGGGTGGGTATCCTAGGGAGAGGACAGTGTGTGCAGGAGTTTGTTTGGGATCTAGAAGGAGATAACACTAGGTATGGCTGGACAGGAGGTCAGAAGCCATGAACAAAGGGCCCAGACAGCCAAGTGACAGGAAGTTGCTAAGCACGCACCTATCCTTGCCTGCTGGGGTGCCCATATTACAACATTGTAGGACTGGAGCAAAAGAGGCTGAACTCACAGAAGGGAACACAGTTGGGACGTTTCTGGAGAAAATTCAGGGAGAGATGCGATCATGTGAACTCAGGCAATGGTCTGGTACCCAGGAGAAGTGGGTATGGGGTCAAGGGATGCCTGCAAGGTATACAGGAATTTGATCATGGGTTTCTTCTCATTTAGAAGAGAGTAAGGAACAGGGCTGAGAGCACTTTCTGACCCAATCTCCAGAGACAAAGGTCAGGAGATAATTTGAAGGGTGGGACGAGTTCGGTTCGTAGCCAACGTTAGGGTTGCATCTAGGCCCCTGGCACAGCTCCGGGAGGTGGCGCCAGGAATGGGGGTCTACTAGATGATTCTAAACAGGAAACAATTCTCTGTGGGTAGTTAGAACTCTCTGTGGTATAGCATGGAAAGAGAACAGAGGCAGGGGCATCATCCAAGCAGAAAGTAGACGTGGTTGCTCTCTCTCTCTCTCTCTCTCAGTTCATGCAGCAAAGTCTGTGAACCCCGGGGGGGAAGACAGTGAGGAAAGAGAGGCTGACAGCTTCCAGAGATGCAGAGAGGCAGATGACAATGAGGGGGCCCCACTGAGCATCGCTGATATGGTTAGATCTCAGGGTGAAGAGTGAACGAAAGCTGAGCACTGAAAAGGAACAGAGAAAATTCTTTTCAGAAAGTTGGTTAAGAAAGGAACAGATGAGACTTGGAGAAGGGACACCTTGTAGGACAGGCCCAAGAAGAGAGTTTACAGGCAGAGGAGGGGTCTTGCGCTCTGCATCAAGTTATGAGTAATCCGGGGCTCAGCCAGCTCTCTGGGGGCCCTCTTGTGTTTTAGAAACACCCCTCAAATTCTAGATCTTAGTCACACAAGGGTAGAGTAAGGAGCTAGGGTTAGGAGGATCCGTTATGACCAACCAGAAAAATTCCCATTGTACAAAGGAGTAAACTGAGGCTCAGAAAGGTTCAGAGAAGGGAAGGGACATGCCAAGTTAACCCACATGGCAAAGGCAGGCCTGGAAGGGGAATGTGCAGCCTGACATCTTTTGCTGACCCCTAGTGTTCTTGATTTAGCTCACGATCCATCTGATCAGGCTAGCAAAACCACGCAAAGTTTGATTGGTCAGCTCCTCCACCTGTGCTTACTGTAGAGCTGCTGGACCAGTTCTCAGGCTTTTCCTGAAGCAGCTTAAGACCTATCTACCAAAGCACTGCCTAGCGTACAACTCCCGGGGGAGCCACTCACACTGTGATCTCCAAATGGTGGTCTCTGGTTCACACAACATGATGGCCCCAGGGCAAGGGCCTGTCCAGAGCTGTTGTGTACTCAGTGCACATAAGGAAAGCAGGCCTCTGACTACTGGTCTAGAGTATATTTTTCAACTTGGCAGTTGCCTTCCCATTGGGAAATGAGTTGGCAGATCAGATGAGATGGAATACCGCAAGGCAGCCTGAGTGTCATGCAGCAAGGGGCAGGGGTGGCTAGTGATGGGGACAGGAATGCTGATGGGTTACCAGGAAAGAAACGAAGATTGGGAGTCTCCTCACACATAGCTTGGCAGCCTTGACTTTTCTCCCTCTCTCTCTCTCTCTCTCTCTTTTTTTTTCTTCCCGTAGAGGAGTTTTCTTAGACACCATCCTCCCCCGTCGAGACGACAATGGCGTCAGGCCAACCATTGGCCAACGCGTGCGGCTCAGTCAGGGAGATATAGCTCAAGCCAGGAAGCTGTACAAATGCCCAGGTAACTGTGAGCCACGGGGACTCCCAGCGACTCCTAAGCATCCCATGCTACACAACGCATGCTGTGTGCCAGCAACCCCATCATCCCCTTGCCAGGAGCTGAGAGGACCACTCCTTGGCAGCTGTGGTTTCTGGTGTCTTTGTTAGGAAGCATGCAGTGCAGTGCAGCAAGCTGAGAGAGGCGTGTAGCAGGCTCAGAGCCCATCGCCTGGCTATGGGAGGCTCTTGAAGCTTCTGACAAAGCACTGAGTGAAGAGAGAAGAGAGCTCAATTATCCTGCACAGTGTGGAACGTTGCTCCGAGAGCCCCTCTTCTTTCTAGAGAACTGGGGGATGTTAATATGGCAAAGGAAGGACCAAGCACTTCTGGCAGGAAGACGAAGAGTGAGGGGAATGCTTTGGGGATGATAGGGGCACGGTTCCCTAATGAACAAGTCTCCGTGCTGTGGCCTCAGGGTTGGTTACCAGGTACATGCTATTAAAGACCAGAGAGTATCTTAGGGGTAGAGCAAAGGTTTGTTCTGTGCTAGGGCAGTGGTCCCCTCTCAGATGGACCCTCTGTGCCTTCATCTCTGTCCTGGTCTCATTTCTTTTGCTGTGATAAAATACCCTGACAAAAAGCAGCACAGGAGACGAAGGGCTTTGTTGTTGTTGTTGTTTGTTTGTTTGTTTGTTTTACTTAGAGTTTGAAGTTACAGTCTATTATGGTGGAGAAGCCAAGGCAGGAACTTAAGTGCTCACAGTCAAGAGCAGAGAGAGAAGAAATGCGTGGATCATTCCTTATTTGTCGTCTCATGTCGCTTTCTCCTGCCTTAGATAGCTTGGGACCTACTACCTAGGGAATGGTACCACCTACATTAGGCTGGGTCTTCTTACATCAAATTACAAATCAAGACAACCTCCCATAGACATGCGCACAGGCCAACCGATCTAGATAATTCCTCATTAGGACTTTCTTCCCAGGAGTTCTGTCTTGTATCAAGTTGAGAGTTAAAAAACTAACCTGCTTTGGTATCTTTTTGTTCCATGTCATTTTGAGATCAGGGCCCCAAGTCACTTCTAAATCCATGCCAAGTATCAATTGTCACAGCCAAGTTAGTGCCATTTATGGAGCAGAATGTCCTTTAGGGGACTTGAGGTGGGAGGGAGAGCAAGGCAGAAGGAAGTTCCATCACCAATAGCTCCAGTAGCTTTTCCACACCCTTCAGACAAGATAGGTTTCCATTTGCGGTTGAATATTTGGAACTGAGGCCACTGGAGAAAGTCTGGACTGTGACATTGCCCTACAATGCAGGACCATGGGGACTGCAAAATGCTGTGTAAGCTGCATCCTCACAAAACGAGGAAATATGTTCAGCCATCTCTCAATCATCTGGGGGCATGCTAGGGCTGAAATGCGGGACACACATATCATATAACCCTCTAAATTCAAGGGGAGACCTTAGAGCATTCCCTGGGAAATGCCATGGTATTTATTTAGTTACACTGTATAAGCTCCTTATTTCCCTGAAGGCTCCCAGGCAGCTGGTAAATATCCTGGAGCACACGGTAATGTATCTATTCCTGCAGAATGCTGATGATTATTCTAAAATAATTTCCATGGAACCCTCGGGGGTGTTGACTGCTGGGAGTGAGCCTCACTGTGCTTGGCAGTTGTTCTGTAATGTGACACTCAGCCCCCTGCCCCCAGCCAGGATTTCCTGAGGCAAATGATGGGCATCCCTCCGTATGCCTTTTCCTGTAGCTCCAAAGGCAGCAGAAGATGCTCCAAGGGGTCTCTGCGAGCTAGGGCGGTGGCCACACAGAGGTGGTATCAAGAGAGGAAAGAGATGTTTAAAGAGGCCCGTTGCCTGTACTTTGTGTGTAACCTCGCGGTGGAAGTCACTCAGCAAGCCACTGGCTTTGTATTTTGAGGGTGTCCCTCTCCATAATTCAGGGAATACAAATATTGTTTGCTCTCAAGCTACAGGAATTCCACTTTCTTCATTTCTTTTAAGGACGAACTAGAAAAAGTAATTTTTCCCCATGCAGGTTTTACATTCTAGACCCATTCATTACTGGGCAACCGTCAGAGACGAACAGGCCCAAGAACACACTGTAGACCATTCTAGTGTAGCTTTCTGTAGCCCTGCATTTTCCTCTGCTTTCTTGTTTGGTTGGTAGCTCTCTCAGAGGTGTAGAGCAAAAAAGAAAAGACTTGGGAAGGAGGCGAGATCACGCTGAAAACATAAATGGAAACAAAAGTGTATTTCCTTTTGGCTCTCCTGGCATGCACTTCTGTATTCTCCCTGCTATGGCTGTTGTTAGCAGTCACGAAGGCTCCGGGGTGGCTGGAGGCATGTCTCTCAGTGTTAGAGCATTTGCCTAGCATGCCCAAGGCTCTGGACTCAACCTCCTCTCTCATAACCAATCAACAAATCAAGTCTACAATCCCTGAAACAC
The DNA here is from genome assembly GCF_978045245.1 of Mus caroli. Lineage (NCBI taxonomy): Eukaryota > Metazoa > Chordata > Mammalia > Rodentia > Muridae > Mus > Mus caroli. The sequence goes on from NW_028227275.1 coordinate 20,202,357, forward strand.
TCTGTGGATGCCAAGCCCAGAGTGGGTTCATTCAGTGTGATGCAGGTAATGTCACTGGCCCAGGAGTTGGTTCAGCTCATGGATGGAGAATGGAGATCTGGATCTAGATCAAGCCACACGGAGTCCCGAGAGCCTTTGGCAGGCACACTGAGCACTACCCCTTGGCACCAAAATGCTGCTTTTCCTTGCCCTAGCCAGAAAATGGCCATGTCCTTGGCTCACTTCCCATCAGTCATTCACATGGCATTGGCTTGGGAAAGGCTTTCACTTCACAGGCCTGGGCAGGGTCACTCGGGTGGGAGCCTCGTGTGTGCCTGCATCAGAGTTCTCTCTTTTTTTTTTTGCTTATGCAGCATGTGGGGAGACACTACAGGACACGACAGGAAACTTTTCGGCACCTGGTTTCCCAAATGGCTACCCCTCCTATTCCCACTGCGTCTGGAGGATCTCTGTCACCCCAGGGGAAAAGGTAGGTGAGAATACTAACTCTTCGGATGATATTCATGCATGCTGCACACACACCTGGGTATCACACCACACCCCATACACATGAACAGTTAGCATCATCTTTAAAAGGTAGGCTGGACCCCCATCGGGAATAGCATGACACCCTGAGCCAGGTAGAGTAGGAGGACCCGACCCTTGTGCAGTTAATAATAGCAGGTGTTCTGAGTACCTACTATGTGCCAGGAGCACATCTGCTTGCGTTGCATTCCCTGTTTTATGACCTCAAAGCCAGGCTTACCCATATACATGGAGGCCTGGCATGTACTAAATGCCACATAGGTTATGTATCAAGCTCACTGTCAGGTAAACCACACCCTCTCCTCTACCTGGACTGTTAGGATACTCTATGGGGCAAGTGTCCAGTCTAGAATTTACTGACATACTGGAGTAGTGATTTGGTAGGTGGTAATGTGGCCAGCCCTCTACCACCACCTGTGTTGATGTTCAGCCCACATCATTCACTCTAGCCTTGCAACAGCTGCTCCGTGACTGCCCTCTGGGAGGGCAGGCTGGTCAGTCATGTGTCTGATGTCAGATCCAGGAAGGAAGCCATGGAATGTCTTATAATTGGGCTTGGAGAATGCCAAGGCCCTGGGCCTCTGGAAGAAGATGTTAAGGGCTTCACAAGCTCTGTATCCATTGGCCTTGAAGATTCCATTGCCATCTAGAGCTGAGCTCAGGACCAAAACTTCTCCTTCTTAGTCCAAGGATGATATGCTCTGCTCCACTACAGGACACGTTATGTCTATTCCGTGAACAAAGAATCTGAGGGGACGTTACCCAACCATATAGTAAAATACAGAATGGGGCTTTGAACTCTGAACTTTATCTTTTCTTAAAAGATTTTTAAAAGTTTTATAATTATATATATGTGTGTTGGAGGGTGTATGTGTGTCTGTGTGTGTCTGTGCATGTATGTGTGTGTGTGCGTGCGTGTGTGTGTGTGTGTGCATGTATGTGTGTGTGTGCGTGCGTGTGTGTGTGTGTGTGTGCATGTATGTTTGTGTGTGTGTGTGTGTGTGTGTGTGTGTGTACAGGTGTCCATGGAGTCTAGAAGAGAGCTGTAACTGATCCCTGAACCCAGATCCCCTGGAGCTGGAGTTACAGGCAGTTAGCCACCCAACATGGGTGGTGGGAGCTGAGCTAGGGTGCTCTGCTAGAAAAATACACACTGTTAACTGATAAGCCATCTCTTCAATCTTTATCTTTTCATTGGAAAAATCCAGATTTTTTTTTAGCTTGTCTCAGATCACCCCTCTTTCTTGGGCTTAGGTAAGGGGATATTCTTGTGTTCCCACATCTCTCTAGGATAACACATGTCATAGCATGTCTCAGTATCACCACTGCTGTATTCTATCAAGTCCTTAAGCACACTGAGGACAGAGATTGTCCACATCAGTCCCAGCATCCCACTTTGAATGGATATGTGGATATATGAGGATGGAGCCAAGCCCGGTCAACTAGAGATAGTGGGATGTATTAGATATGCTCGGGTCTCCACAGCCAGCCTGCAGATATTCTTACTTCATAACTTTAAGTATAAGGTGAGAACCAGAGAGCTGTGGTCATGGTCCATTGAGAGCATTTTCTACACACACTGGACTCTTTCCTCAGTAAGCCATGTAGTTCACATCCTTGCACCAACCCCACATGCTAGATGCTGTTATCCTGCTTATCATAGAGTAGAAATTGGACTTATGCAAGGTGACTAAATTTGATGGAGAGTTGAGACATGAACCCACACCACTGTGGACCTCAGAACCAGAATATTGGACTACCATCATGTTACACAAAGGAGATAGAGCTCACACAACATACATTTACGCCTGCATAGACACTATCTCGATTAAGTATTAAGACAATGCCAGGGCTTGGAAGACTACACAGTGGGTAAGAGTGCTTGCTGTGTAAGCATGAGGATCTGAGGTCAACTCTCCAGCACTCAAATGAAAAGCCCGGAATGGCCCATGCATGCCTGCAACCCAACATACAGGGATGGAGACAGGCAGATTCTGAGAGCTTGCTGGTAAACCCCTACAGCCAGAAGGCCAAGCTTCTGGTTCGGTGAGAAACCTTGTCTCAAAAAAATCAGGGGCTAGGTGACAGAAGAAGACAAATGACATCTTTTTCTGCCTTCTGCATGTCTGTGTATATGTGTGCGTGCACGCATGTACACACACACACACACTTGCACATGTATGCAAACATAGTGTGGTTGTCTTCTTGAACCCAAGCTATAGACCTCTTGCGTGGATATGACTGTGCCTTCTAGAGGTGCTAACAGGCAGGAAGCAGGAGGAGGAGGAGGAAGAGAAGGGGGCCTGGTAATCCCCACATTGTTGACTTGCTGCACAGCAGGACTGTGTGATATGTTTAAACCGTGTAAGCTTCACTAAGTCTCAATTATTAGTGCTCACTAGGGGCACAGAGAATATACATCGTTGAAATTCCTGCAATTATTCCCATTTCTGCCTCACCCAGCCTTCCCCAGAGCTGCTGGTAATTAGCAAACTTGATTGACTCTCAGAGTACCTCTCGCTCATCACCTCTTCCCCCGATGGTCTTTATGGTTCACTAACATACTTAAAATAATCAGCCTGAATAATTATCCCTCTCAGTCAGACCATGAATGTGTTTCCAAGGAAGTTTTACTAACATTTCCTCAGTGTAATCTTAAAAGAGCAAAGACTAAAGAATTCTTGTGGGGCCGGCTTAGAGGCATTCCTGAACCCTACCGTCTCATCACGAGCATGATGCAGAGTTGAGAGAAACCCAGGGACACCCCAATTTAAGATGCCGCTCAGCTCGAGTTCCTCACCCCCTACGCATCTGACAGACACGCCCATGGCACACACACCCACATACAACCCCATCTGTTGTACTCATTCTTCATTTCCTAGGCGACCACTGGGCTCCGTGGAAGAATCCCACTGGATGGGGATTGGCCCTGGGGAGGGAGTGGGCTCTCTCAGTGTTGATCAGGCTAGAGAGAAAGCCAGTGAGGGACTGGGGGATGTCAGCTGTGATACACTAAGGGCACACTCAGTATAGTCTAACTTTTAAAAACATGCTTTTGGAGTACTTCCTGCACGCCAGACACAGCACTAGTCACTCCGCATGCAGGTTCTCTCACAGACTCCTCCACAACCTGGCGGTGTGCACATTGTCTTTCAGATGAGTACTTCCTCAAGATTCTAGAGCCAGTGAGGGGTGGAACTGAGGCCAAACCTGTCTGATTAGATACCCCTGAGAGGGAGAGACAATAGGGAGTCCTAAAGATCAAATATCACGTGGTTCCACCTGTGCACAAGACTTACCATGGGGTACTTACCTGGGCCCAGTGAGGACTTTTGTAACCTATAGAGCACTGAGAAAGAGACACAGGCTGGCCTTGGAGAGTCTAGAAAACAAGGCAGGTTTGACTTATAAGATAAGGGTATAGGGATTTCTTTAGGGATTTTCTAAGTGTGGGGTCGGGGCAGTCAGAAAAACCTGAGGTGTGAGTTGTGGAAATCTGGGTAGTCTAGGGATCATGCCAACAGTAGCCGTTAGGCAGGGACGTTGAAGAGAAGCAGCACAGGAACACGCTGTCAGTGGCCAACCAGTAAGAAGGAAGAGATGACAGAATTAAATGGGTGGACCGAGTTCAGGAAGGGTTTCAGTGGGGGAATGATAGCACTTGAGGAGTGAGAGGTCCTGGCTGAGGGATGCTGACTGCAGCCATGCTCAGATGCACTTGAGCTAACCCCAGACCTTCTGGAATGATTGATGATGTTACAAGAGCCTTTCGTATCTCTGAACCTCACTGACCTCTTACCTCCTCCCTAATCCCTAGTCTCAATTCGTCCTTGCCTATCTCTAAGTGCATCTTGCTTTCTGTAAACCACCTTGCAACTTCAAAAGCTCAAGAGACTCCCCAGACAGAGCTAAAGGACCTATCTCCCTCTGTTTACTCACCATCCCAACTAAGGTTTATTATTTGATGTCAGGAGACTTCCTGTGTGTGTGTGTTTTGAGAAGATGCTCCTACTGTGGTCTGAGGGCTCTGTATGCTAAGGGGGTAACATGAGAGCATTGGCACGTAAGGCGGTCTTCGGGCTTTGTTGTTCAAACCTACTTTATGGTAATTCTTTGCAGATCATCCTAAATTTCACCTCCATGGATTTGTTTAAGAGCCGCCTGTGCTGGTACGATTACGTGGAGATCCGGGATGGTTACTGGAGAAAGGCCCCCCTGTTGGGTGAGTGGACATCAGCCTTCAAAGAATGAGAGATGGGGTGTGTTCTCCCTATCTGGAAGGTTCCGTCTAGCAGCTGGCACAGGAAGCTCTCAGGCGCTCTTGTCATTGTAAAACTCTGACCACTCCATTTGGCCACACATGTTAAAGGCTTTTAAAAAAACTGTCAGCACCTTATGACCCAGCAATTCCACTTCTTGGAATGTCTCCTAGGGAACTAATTAAGGAAGTGTGCAAAGCGCTAGCAACGGGGAGGTGCACTGAAGCAGGAAGAATCAGCAATTTAAATGTTCAGCAGTAAGGCTCAGCGGAGTAAGTTGTGACACACCTTTTCCACGGAAAATTTCCATCCAATAAAAATAAAGCTGGAGGGGAGTGTGTATCGATACAGAGAGATTTCCCCAGCACTCTGTAACCTGTGCAATGTTACAGAGTGGAGTAAATAAAATTATTTCAAACACATGCATGTACGTAAAGATGTGTATAAGGCAGGAATTGCAGTTAGCGGCTGTCACAGGCAGAAGAGATCGGAATGGGACCGGTTTGATGAAGTAAGGAGCACACCTGTGCTGTCTTAAATTGTCAGAACTAAATTACTTAAGCCATTGCGTGGGCCGAATCCAACGGCGAGGAACCATCTTATGATTTACGATATAAATCTCCAATAAAATTAGAGATGTAAGGAACCCATAGTGGATATTTTAGAGGATTTTTTTTTTAATGTTTCTATTCTGTTCTTGGTTTGGTTATCTCTTCCGGAGTTTCTGGTGGGCAGGGATTACTTCTGTGGAGTAGACAAGAGTACAGACTCACCCACCAAAGGCAGCTTGGACCTTTGAGCAAAAGATCACAGGAAGACACTATAAAGAGAAAGGTTTCCTGAGAGAGATTTCTCTTGATGGCCACGGAAGATTAATATCGCCTAGAATCAGTGGTCTTGGGTTTTGGGAGCCGACTCTGGGACTCATTGGCCTGAGGAGGAACTGCAGGGAGAAACAGACCAACAAAGAGGCAGATGAAGGAGTTGCAGTTGAGTGTGGGGACGTTCTCATTGCTAGGACGATCTGAATGATGCCCTCCTGGCCTGGTCAAGTCCAAGGTTTTGGCGATAACTTGGTCCCCCGTAGTCCTCCATGTGAGTGGAAAAGCCACATTTGCCGTGTTGCCAGTGATGAATGGGGAAGGAGCTGTTGCCAGGAGAGTTGGCTGCAGATGGTGATGAGAAAGAAAGCCCTGATGTAGTGCTAGATCCTGGGGGACCAGGATGATACAGTCACACCAGACAGAGTAGTCTCTAGGGAATCTGTAGCCTTCTGCATGAGTAATCTGTAGCCTTCGGCTATCAATGGGGATGGCCCACAAGTGCCTGCATCTAGAAAGATGTGAGTTTAATTTCCCAAGGGTACAAACAGGTGGGAATGTGTGTCCTTAGATGCTCCAAAGTGCTAGGAGCAGCTAGGTCTGTGTGCTATGCATCAGGTAGTTCCTAGTCCAGATATACAAGCTAAGTTCCCTCTGGAAGTGTGCTTAGGCATGTGAGCATAGACAAGTGGTTATACTGCCCAAGACAGGATAGAACCTGTCTGCACTGGGTTCTGTTTCTGGCCTAAAATGAACAGACATGGAAATAGCAGTCAGAAATCTAGGTCACAGGTAGCATTGGTCAGGTGTGCCAAAAATGGCAGTGTGCAAAGGCAGGGAGATGACTGGGCAAGGAAAGTGCTTTTTGCACTAGTGTAAGGACCAAAGTTTGGATTCCTAGCACCTCCGTAAAAAAAAAAAAAAAAAAAAAAAGGCACTATAGTATATGTCTGTATCCCAGGACTAGGGGGTAGTAGTGGAAATGGGGTGGGGGGGTCCCTGGAATCCCGGAGCCAGCCAGATTAATTGAACCAATGAGGTCCAGATTCAGCAAGAGACCCTATTCTCAAAAACTAAGGTGGAGAATCAGGAAGACACACAATGTTGATCTCTGGCCCCACATGTGCCTGGATACATATATGTAACTGTATTCACATCCTCACGCATGTATAAGTGCACCTGCACACATGTATGCATCCAAGAGCCCCCCACACACATACCCCAACCAAGGCTGGGCTCCTGGGAGCAGGGGTTTTTAAACTTGTCTGAGTACCATCATTGCCTGAAAAATATCTCTAGGTAAGACTCCTGGAATACAACTTAAACAGAACCCACAAAAGTGGATCAGAGAATGATCGGATTAGCCTGTTGTGTGTCCTGTCTAGTACCAAACACACAGAAAGGCTGCTCAAGGATGGAGCGGTTGCCTCCAAGCAAGGAAGCATGCAGATGGCAGGCAGCATTATGCTGTGTCTTGGTTACCTGTCTACTGTTTGGATCCCCCACGATAACATGTTATAAAAGCCATGTGGGAAGGGCTTCATCAGTACAAGGAATAGGAGACCCTCAATCTGACAGACACCTTCAAGTCACTGCACCCCTCATGGCACAGGAAAGCCAAGCTTCTCGCACGTACTGAGTACCTAAGGCCTCACGGCTAGCTAGTGACTGAAGTCAAACCAGAATTCCACTGTCCTGGTAAAGGGGACAGGTGACTGCTGAATATTTACAGTCCTTCCCTCCCAAGTTGTTGCTTATCTGGGAGTCAAAGCTAACAGGCTTCCTGGATGTCTACTTGCCGAGGTTGGCAGCCCTGCACCCCAGGAATGGGTTAGACCAAAACCATGGGAGAAAGGAGCCAGAGTTTCCCAGAGAGTGGACACGGGCTGGTTTCCAGGCGTTCCCTTTGCTTGAGTGGCAAGCAGGAATTGTCTCAGTAGGGATCCTGGTGTCTCTGCTGCACTCAGTACTGGGACGGGACTTGTGCAGTTTATCAGTTTATTGGTGGTGGTGGTGGCTTGGGGTGATGGTGGGGGACGGGGGTTAGTGCTCATATTTTATCTGAGTCATTGTTCTCTTTGTGGGTCTTTCTCTTTATATCTCTCTTTCTCTCTGTCTCTTTCTCTCTGTCTCTGTCTCTCTCTGCCTCTGACTCTGTCTCTGTCTCTCTCTGCCTCTGTCTCTCTGTCTCTCTCTCTCTCTCTCTGTCTCTCTTTCTGTGTGCACGCACACACACACACACACACACACACTCACTCTCTCTCACACACACACAGCGTTGCAGCCAAGACATCACTCTTCATTTGCAGGCACACCCTCCTGTGCCAACTATTTGGTCCGCTCTGATGTTTCCAAATGCAGTCGTTAGTGAATTTTTGTGTTTGGAACAAGTGCATTGTGTTGGCTAAGCTGGTCCCTGGGAGGGGTCAGTGCCATGCAATCTGCCAGGAGGGGCAGGTCAAGGCCCCTTTGGCAGGAGGGAGAGCGGATTAGGGCGGATTGTAAAGTAGACATCTTTGCTGTGAAAACCTCGGCATCGCATTCTCTTTCCCAGGGCAGTGTGCGAAAATCCAGGCATAATACGCGCATAACTTTTTATGAATGGACCCTTTATGACTCCCCGCAGAGCCCACTTGGAGTGTCCTCATCTGCATCTCCTCTTGATGTCCTTATTAAAGGCCTTTAAACCCAGGAACGAGATTTCAGTCCAGGAACTGACTGACACCTCTCTGTGCCCGTTTCCTGCCAGCCTGCCCGGCTCTTCCGAGAGAGGCTGTTTGTGGCCCAGGTCTGCACTTACTGGGTTTAAAAGAAAATTATAGATGAGAATATTTCACAGCTAGTTAAAGATCACAGATGGAATTTCCGTGCCGGGGCCACTTGCCCTTCCTTAACAGGGTATGCGTAAGGGCTCGGGGTGGCGCCAGAAGATCCGGTCAGTCATCTTAAACATTGCCCTTCAACGTGGACTCCCCTCCCCTGTTGCTGTAGAGGAAGCAGCCCCAGCACCATATTTTTGTCCGCAGAGCTGCCTTGCCGTTCGGTGTTTCCATAACACACCCAAAAGCCCCTTATCCTGTTTCCTTGAAATAGGGAGGGGAGTTCAGAAAGGTCCGGCTGGCCCATCGAGTCGCGTGGCCCCACTCCTGAGGCTTCCTGGGCTAGGGCAGTTTCCCAAATGAACAGAAATGATAGCGTAAGGCCAACAGCCAAGCCTGGCACCCGCACAAATGTGCTTAGTGATCTTCCTTTGTGCTTGTCTTATTCTGAGCTGGGAAGGGAGTATGGCACTTTCACTCCCAGGATGCACCTTTGGTGTCCTATCCAAAACTGCACCATGTTCAGGACTAGACCCCAGTTCCTTTTGATGGTGGTGATGATGATGATGATGGTGGTGATGATGATGATGGTGGTGGTGGTGGTGATGATGATGGTGGTGGTGATGATGGTGGTGGTGGTGGTGATGATGGTGGTGGTGGTGGTGATGATGGTGGTGGTGGTGACGATGATGATGGTGGTGGTGGTGGTGGTAATGATGATGATGATGGTGATGATGGTGGTGGTGATGGTGGTGGTGGTGATGATGATGGTGGTGGTGATGGTGATGATGGTGGTGGTGGTGGTGATGGTGATGATGATGATAGTGGCCCCAACAGTCTGGATCTCAAACTGCCAAGCTTCAGATCTTGCTTTCACCTCCAACTTTGAGACAAATGTTCTCATCCTCACTTTTCTCATCTGTGAAATGGGGATAATAACAGTACCCGATTCAAGGGGGGGGGGAGCAGTGTGTCTGTGTCAGATTTGCCTTTCTGTGACAAATTGCCTGAGGGGGAATTAACTGGAAAGAGAAAAGATTTACTTGAGCTCATGGTTTTAGTCCATAGTCACTTGACCTGATTGCTTTCAGTTTGGTGACAAGGCCAGAAGCACCTGGCAGAAAAAAAAAATTGCTGATGCTTCATGGTGGCATGAGGGTGTGGGACAAGAAGAGAGAATATTCTTTGAAGACAAGCTTCCATTGATCTAGTTCCGCCCACCTCTAAGTAGCCCCTAAGCTATGAGTCTATCAATGACTGAATTATCCATTGATAAGATCAGAGACCTCAAGTTGCAGAACCCTCCCCCTCCCCCCCCAAGGCCCCACATATGACCACTACTGTGATGGGACCCAGACCTGCTGCCTAGGAGCTTTCTGGGCACATTCAAGGTCCAAACCACAACCAGTGGGGATGAAATGAGACAGTCCTATGTGAAACACTTCAGACAGGATCTTAAGCAGACACAGTCAGTGACTAAGGGGGACTTTGACTTGTCAGTGTCTGTGCTGGCAAGGCAAAGGCTGAGATGTCAGCTAAGAATTACAGAGAGATGGGGGATATTTGCTGAGGCAGAACAATACACCTGCCGGGGCTGGATAGGGGCGGGTCAGCCTGCGGCAGGGGTGACAGACAGTTCCTCTTATTGAGTTAGGTGGGTAGGTAATAGAATATAGACCTCCCCCCCTCTCACTTGGAATCAGTTCTCAGTGGCTGTAGCAGCTGGGATTTAAAAGGATATGCAGACTGGAAACCTGAGCTAGGCGAAGGAGTCCTGCTTAGGGCTGTTGTGGTCTGACTGCACAGTGCTCCCTCTTGCAAAAAGGTGGTGCTCCCCCCTCCTCCGTGCTTACTAGTTGTTTACTAAAAGCTCATCACAGCAATCAGCTGTACCATAGATGCCATTCTCAAATTGTATAGGCCTCCAATCTGTTTTTTTCTTCAAGCGTATGAGTGCATGTGTGTGCTGTGTGTGCATGGGTGGCCATGTATTTGGGAGCATGTATGCACATACTGTATGTGTATGCAGGTAGGACCCCCACTGGGCGTCGTTCTTCAGATACCACCCACCGTCAGGCTGTCGAGCCAGTGAGGCTCCACCTCTCTAGTGTGAGAACTGTAAGAATACACCTCCCAGCTGTCTTACCTCACTTTTGGGGCACAAATTTAAGTCCTTGTGCTTACACAGAGGCATCTCCCCAACTCTTCCAATGTACTTTTCCTTCTCAAAGTCTCAACAGTCATTTTATTGCACTAAATAGGAAGACCTCTAAATCCAAAGGATTTATCCTGCTAGAGAGAGCCAGAACCAGGAGAAAGCAGAACTGACTGGCAGCCCTCAACCCTGTTTTCCCTCAAAGAGTATAAGCCAGAGCTGACCATCTGGAAAAGGCCACAGTGTCACCATTTCCTTCCCCAGCCTATGACTTTCTACTTTTCTCAGAAGAATAAGACATAATTATGGTGTCTAGTGCCTCGACCAGGGCTTCCCACCCACTCATGATTAAAGTCCCTGCCTTTGTAAACACTGGAAGCCAGTTACAGTGGCACGTGTTTATAATTCCAATGCTGGAGAGGCTGGGGCAGGAGGATCCAGCAAGTTTGAGGCCAGCCTGGGCTACTTAGTGACAATAATGCCAGCCTGGGCTACAAAGTGAGACCCTGGGCCTGTTTCCTTATTGTCTCAACTTGAGGCAGCTCAGGTGACACCCAAGTCCACGTGGACCTTCCTCCAAGCTGGTGAGACACTCTATGGCTACTCAAGGCCTGTGAACTGTGGGAAAGTCACCTCCATACTTGCTCAGGAGTTGGTAGTCATGCTTACATGTCACCTTAGGCTTGGCATGGGGAACTCTGCGTGGCTGTGTCATGGGCAAAGATCTGGACAAGCCACAGAGACAATTCCATACTGGGCCCAGATAGAACAGGGGGCTCTTGGATCTTGTTACCCTGCTGGGCTCTGTCCAGGGGCTGGGGACACTACTTCCTGTTCTCCCAGATCTTTAAGTCTACTTGTGGCCTTCATCATCCTGCCCGAGCCATAGTCTTAGCTTGGAGGAAGAGGATGCGTAGAATCAGACCTTAAAGGTCTCCATTGTATCCTGCAAAGTTCTTCATCCCAGTCTCTCTCTCTCTCTTCCCTTCTGGGTCTATCTGCACCATCTGGGAAGCCCACTGTTCTTCAGTATTACATCTGTCCTTGAATTAATTCAAATGCAAGGAAGGTTTGGTTTCCTGGTCCCTGGCCCTACTTCCTGAGGCAAGGATAACAGAGGGCCCAGTGCCCCAAGGAGAAGGGTATGGCGTCTTCAGAATTATCAGGCAAAGCAAGCAAATGAAACAAAACAAACAAATAAACAAACATCACCGATAGCTCAGCATCATCTCTCTACCGCTGAGACTACCACAACATATGCCACAGGACCCACGTGGCAGGGAAGGTACCTGCCCTCTGTGTTGTACTTCGAGTGCCTGGAATCCACATTTGTCCATCATGGACTCACAGATAGACCGCTCTTGAGCCCATATTTGCTCCTCTGTGGAGTGCGGGGTCAGCTGCCACTCTGAGGGTCATTGCCTACTTCCTATCTTTCCTTCAGGCTGTGGTAAGGTGAGCCCAATGTCCACAGTGTCCTTCCTGACTGTCCTTTCTCTTTCCAGGGAGGTTCTGTGGCGATAAGGTACCTGAGTCCCTTGTCTCCTCGGACAGCCGGCTCTGGGTGGAATTCCGTAGCAGCAGCAGCAGCCTGGGCAAAGGCTTCTTTGCTGTATATGAAGGTTTGTTCTTGATAAAGCAGTCGGGCAGATGGCCACTGACAAGCATCTGTCCTTTAGCGCAGCCTGCTTCCTTCCCTGGAAGGCAAAGGCCATGTGTGCTAAGCTCTGTCACTGTCACAAGCTCAGTGAGCTCTCTGCTCAATCCAGCTGGGGTATCAGGCATCAGGCATCAGGGTAGAGAGTCCTGTAGAGATGGCAGTGGCCTCTGGACACCTGAATGAGCGTAAGCAGGGGCCTGACATTTCTGGACTCTTGCTTCGTCAGAAAATAGAAAACGTGGTGCTACGCAGACGTTCCGTTCTGTGTAAGAGAAAGGCTGTGAAATCACCCTGGGGCAGCTTCTGTGTGTCTTAATCCTCCCGGCTCAGAAAGGAACTGAACTGAAAACATAGCAAAGCCCCACTTTGCCTTGAATCACTGAAAATTTGGACAATCCAGATTTT